>NC_072404.2:59707500-60957500 GCF_028858775.2 Pan troglodytes
TTTATCTTGGTGTTGCCATGTGTTGACTGTGTTTTCTCAGTCATTTTTTTTATTTTTCTGGTTTTGATATGACCAGTGATTTTCACTTGTATCTTGGAAATTTTGAATCTCATGCTGTAGTATGCGATTCTGTAACTTGGTTTATATATATACATATATCTATATATATAGATATATATATAGATATATATTTTCTTTTCAGTAGAGAGCACTTTCCTAGTAAGGTGTGATATGAGAGCCAGGTGTGTGTCTATGCACCATGTACTTCTCACAGGGCCCCACCACCACCACCTTCACTGTGGGCATTGACTTAGACCAACTCTGTCTTCAAATGAGGTTTGAAAATCAGCTCCTTCCTGGGTCCCAGTGCCAGCAGGGAAGGTAGAAACAAAGGGATGACTCACATTGATTTGTTGTTCTACGCTGGCACTAGAAGCTGGACTCTACTGACTCTCAGGGAGTAGAAGTGGGGAAGCCTTGAGTATGGAGTTGCTCCCTCCCACCACCTGGCCTCATTAATGCAAGCTGAAGGTGGCGACTCAGCTCCTTACTGGCCCTACTTTCAGCAGAGAAAGTTGGAAGCTAAGTGTTGACTACTCCACCTGGTTCAACTCATTCTGCCTGGGTGATGCTAGGTTCGGCTGGGGACACAGCTTCCTTCTTGGATCTTCTGACATCATTGTTTGAAGGAAAGGACAAGAGCAGTGGTTGCCACTGTTATGTTCTGCTTCCTTCAGTCTTTTTGCTGTCAGCTGGGTGTGGACCTTCAGGTTCTCCGTGGGACTCAACAGCCATCAGTGGTGGGGCTGGAAGGGGAATTCGAGTGCTTTCTGGCCCTGACATGAACCACCTTGTTCAGCCTCAATTACCCACACTGGGAAGATGACATGGCAGTAGAGAGAAAAGGAAATAGTGAAGCCAGGTGATGGTGAATGCAACCTTGCACCACCTCAGTTAAGTCTTGTTGCTGCTGATTGGAGGTGGAAGCTCAACTTGACACTGGGCTCTGCTGATGTTGTCTTTATGAGATGATCTGAGCACCTCCTATGTCTTCTAGGAGAGGGTAGAAAAGCAACTTCCTACTCAGCTCCATAAACACTGCCTCAAGAAAGAAACAGGAGCAACTCCCATTACCATAATGTAGGGGATGAGAGATCAGCTCCCTGCCAAGCAGGCTGACAGCAATCAGTGGGCTCTAAGCCCTGCTGCCTGCTTCTTATGCAGAGAGGGCATGGTGGGGTGGAGTGAAAGGTATGGAGGTAGTCAATTTCCTGCTGGGTCCCAACTAGAAGCTTGTGAGGGCAATGTTTGTTCACTGGTGTTTGACTGAACAAGGGCTGGTTATCTGTTACCTGTTGTTAGGTCACCCTTTGTCTTAGGGTACAGGCTTTCTTGGAGCCCTTGTCTGTTTCTGTTATAGCTACTGTGTTGCAGGCTTCTGCGGCACCCTGTTGGACAGGCATGGAAGGAGCACAGACTTTCTCCAAGTTTCGAGGTCCCTATGCCACGTCAGATGCTCTGCTTGTTTGCTGTGTTATCCCCAATGTTCGTTGGCAGTAAGGGGACAGCCTAGGAAGCAGGAGTTACTATATCCTGATAGAACTAGATGCCCTAAATGTAGTTTCTAAAATGAATTTGATATCTTATACCTTTTTCTTCTTTCCCAGAGGGTCTTGTTATTGTCCCTTTGATTTTTCCATGTAAGCTTCAGAATGAGCCAGTCAATGGTTTTTTCAAAGTCATCTATTTGGATTTCATTGATACTTCTTTCATTTAATGTGAGATGAGTATGAAAAAAATTAACATCTTTAATAATGACCGTTTGATATTTTCCTTTCTTTTCCTCTCTTTCTCTTTTTAAAAATTTCCTGCTTTACTTTATTAGTCAAACTTCTGAAACAACACTTAATTAAATTGGTGGTAACAATTATCCTTGTTTAAACAGGAAAACTTTCCATCGTTCTTTAATATTTAAGTACACTCATGTTTAAAATCTACAGTATTGGTTTCTTTTTGTTTGTTTATTTACTGAAAGTGGCATTACAGTGATAGCAAGTCTTAGTTTTTGTATGCCCAAAAATGCATTTTCTGTTTCTCAAACATAAAAGTCCTTAGAATTATAATTCCAGCCTTATAAGCTATTAATATTTCTGTTTTCTGTAACCATTGCTGTATTTCATTGTAGCCTTAATTTTTCTTGTTTCATATAAAAATACTCTTGTGAATCTGATTCTCGTTTTACATGTATTATTTTCTCTCTCTGGTAGTTTTACGAGCTTTCTTTGTATCAGTGACATTTAGAAGTTTCATGAATGTATGCTATTATGATTATTTTTTTCAATCACTATATTCATAAGTTAGCACACTCTTTTGTACAAAAGTATCAGGTGTTTCTTCAATCAGTGAAATCATCTTCAGCTAATCATTATCTTTCCATATTTCTTTTCATTCTTACCAAGCCCTAGCTACACAATATTGCATCGCCTGGCTTTGGTGTTTGCATCCTTCATTTCCTCTGAAGCATTCTGCCTTCCTACTCTTTTAATCTGAGAAAATAATAAAAGTGGCCTATGTACTATTTTTGATACAGTATTATCTCTTTTGTTCACATTAAAAAATGTCAGAGGTGACTATCTACTCTGATTTTTTTTTTTTTTTTTACCATGGTCTATGCAGGCTCATCGTCTCTAATCAGGTTGTTGATTTCTACAGCTCCACTGGTGGCATGCTTTCCTGTGGTATCTGCATCTCCCTCCTCACAGTGACACGTAATCCCAGGCATCCAATCTGGTCAGGGACACAGGAGCAAAGCCACAATTCTTCTCTGTATCAGGATTAAAATAAACCTTAGGAGGATGGGGGCATGGATTGGGCAGTGGTAGCTGCAGATAGAGAACTGACCCTGCTTCTCTCATCTCCTCAAAATTTCCAAGTTTTAGGTATCTTAAAGGGGCTCCTTTCTAATATCAGCTATAGAAAATGTAAACAAATGCATGTGGCTGTGTTCCACTAAAACTGACTTACAAGGCAGGCCTCGATGTAGTTTGTCAACTCAAATGTTAAACAATGAATTAGAGGCCTTACGCAATACAATAAAAAGACAAAACAGAAAAGCCTAAAAACAAACGAATAATTAAATGGTTTTGCAAATAAAATAATTTTGTGTAGAAAAAAAACGAAGATAATGTACAGAAATAAAAACAATCTGAAAGCAGACATTGAGCTACTGACATTGTTAGCTACCGAAGGAGTTAAGTAAGGTTGTTGCGGGCGTAGCGTCAACAAAACTCAGTATTCTGTAACCAACAATGATTAATATGGCAACATTAATTAATGCTAAGATTCTGAGGAATAAATCAAATAAATGAGGTTAAAGAACACTCTAGAGAAAAGTACGATATATTTAAGGATATAAATGTCACTTAACTAAATGGAGAGGTAAATTATGTTCCTTGATAGAAAAACTATATATATATATATAAAAGTTAAATTCTTTCCACTAAGGTATTTTTCAATCATAATTTTGAATGCTTTAAAAAACTATAATTTTATGAGCCAGTTTGAGTATTTTTGTGGATGAACAAACTCTAGTTAAAAAGTTTTAAAGAAAGCTAAAGAAGAAAAATTTAACCTACCAAGTATCAAGATGGTAAAAATATAAGAGCATGATTTTGATGAAGAAACAAACAAGTAGAACAATAAAACTATTGAGCTCAGAAACTAGTATCAACATAAGAATTTGAAATATGATAGAGAAAAATTTTGCAATATGCAGGAAAATTATGAACTATAAAAAATTACAACAAAATATATTAAAAATGTACAAAGAAGTACTAAAGAGTGGAGTTCCTCAGTGTTGCGTTTTATATTAGAAGGATTTTGAGAATGAATGTACTACCTTGGATGTTGTTGAGTTGGCAAATTACATTATTTCTTCAGAAGTTTAGAGTATCACAGAGGATGAAATTTCCAGCATGATTAAACATTGAAAAAAAATTTTCACATTGCTCTTTTCCGAGAGAATCTAAATACTGAAGGGATTTCCTACCTTCTGCAAATCATGTGCAAGCATTTCTTTGAAAATCAGAAATTTTATGTTGTGTCTTTTTCCTTTAATATGACTCCATTCCATTTATCTTACAGAATTTTATCATAATATGCATTATGCTTGAAATTATTTTATTAATCACTCCATTATTTCTGTACCACAAAGTTATGTATGAAAGTTGATTTTTAAAAAATTCTCCATGATTATATATTTCTAAGTTATGAAATAATGTGGGTTGACGTATTATAATTAGTATTAAAACTTGAGCATCCTGTAGAATTCCATTATAAATTGTAGTACATCCTACATATAAAAATGAAATATTACTTAACTGAATCTCCATATCTTAATGAGCAACATCAAGATCTATTTTAAATTATATTTCTGTGTCTGAATGAGCACAACTTGCTGCTTGAATGAGTCAAAGTTCACCATAATTTTTCTGGCTACAGGCACTGTATACAGTCACAAAAATAAAGAGATGCTCATGTTAGGGGTTTTCTCATTGCAGTTTCATTCAGTTCTTTGAATTCATTTTTAGATATATGCTGAAAATGACACAGTGGTTTATTATGGATAATTACTTTTAGTGGTCTAAAAGCTAACAGCTTGGTTAGTTCCTCCTACAATGTTATTGAAAAAAATTAAACCAAATGACTCAAAAAGTGATTTTATACAATTATTTGCAATTATTTTATTTAAAAAGCGAAAGATGATTGACAAAAGAACACCTTAACTTTAACCAAAAATGTATTCCCAGGATGGTTACTTTTAGAAAAACCAACATGATAATAATTTTGATGATCTGGAAATATATTTCTTCAAGATATATATGAACCATAGTTTAAAGACTTCTGCCAGAGGCATCTAAAATAAGAGAACAAGAGCTAGAGGACTCTTCCTGAATAAATTTAAAAAAATTTTTTTTGTCTTTGACCAAATTACCAGCTACTAATGCAATATCAATGTACTGCACCATACCATCTGTATAAATTTTCAAAACATATAATACTGTATTATATAGAGACACACATAGGCACATGCATAAACACACAATATAAAATTGCGTGACATATAAAGTAACTTTGTAAAGTTATAAAAAAATGTAGGTTTCAGGATTTTGATTATATATGAAGATGGTTTGGGGTGTGGCTTCTACATTTCCTTTAAATTTATCTTTTTCTAAAATGAAATAAAGCCTGAAACATGAAGAAAAAAGAAAGAATGAAAAGGAAGGAAAAAGGAAAGAAAAGGACTAAGTTATGGAGAAGGGGTTGATTTTAAAATGCTCCTCAAAAGAAAAATTAAATAATTAAATATGACTTCCTAAAAAATAGCATATTATATAGAAGATGCACTAGATATATGCAAAAAGATAGAAGACAAGGAAATACTACATGCTATTCTGGAAATGAAAATTAAGACTCATATTGAGTATCAAACTACATGTTCATACTAAAAGTAGAAAATTCAAAGAAAATTGGAATGGAAGAAGAACATGTTTTATTTATTTATTTGTTCTAGATGCTGCAAAGTCACAGATGACCAAAAAATAAGGACCATGTCCATATAAAAAATAATTTAGAATTACCCTACGAAATGAATACATGTATAATTTCGACACAATTCTACATGACTAATTCTACATTTAAGTGTTATGACAGCATTGATCTCTGTATTTCAAAGCATCACGTTGAATAGCATATATTCAAAATGGTTAATCAATTATACTATGGTCAAAACTGGACTAAAAATTGAACAAAAAGTATCTAAGAGAAGTATAACAGAAGAGATAGCACACAGAAAACTTTGACCTTTGGGATATTCAAGGAGATACTTGAAAAGTCATTCACTTAAGAGCCTCTGAGAAGATGGGTTTGCCTGACTAATCCTTGTTCCCTACTGAGCCTGTGTACTATTAACTATTTTTCACAGAATAAAAATGATCACCAAGGTTATTGGTTATGGTAGACAGGAGAAAATAAGGCCATTAAAAATAACCAACTGTTTCTTTATATTTCTGTGAGTAGGAAAGGGTAGCTGTCCAGCTTCAGCTTCCAGGTACAGTAAATACTTTAAGCCTCATTTCATAAACAGAGCAGATTAACTACTCTCATAAATCTGAAATAAAATTCATAAACATAAATTAACAGCTGGTTTACAAATTTTCACAATCTAGTCACTCTCTAATTTTACTAAATAAAGGAAAGACATAAGCTGAGACTTTGAACTAACTATACACCATAAAATCTAGTTCAGGTGGCTGTGAGAATGGCTTATGTGATGGGGAGATAGAAGGCATGTATTCTCTCTGAAACTGGATATTATTGATATTATTGAGGAACTCGTCTTTCTTCACATTCATTAACTAGTTCCTAAGTATCACCATGCAGAGAAGATAAAGCATCTGAAATTTTGTTTGGATAACAGCTAAGCCTACATTAAAGAACAAAAAACAACTCTGATGTCAAACCTCCTTTCAGATGCTATCAGTGTTCAGAGGGGATATATATTTATAAAATTTCTTACCATACAATAAGATCCAAAGACAAAGGAGTATATGAGTAGTTTAGTGCCTTATACTTCAACATTCAGTTGTAAGTCCATGTGAGGTTAAGGAAGATTTACGGAACTACCAAATAATTTCAAATGCATTGCACCTTGACAATTTTACTGTACCATATTTTTAGGTATAAGAGCTTTGCTAAATTCTTGGGATTATATTTGGGTCAGTATGGTACATTGATAAAGTATAGAGTAGCCATGAATTCTGTTAGTATAACAATAACTACGGGTCTTTTAAAAACTCATTCTAACTGTGGTAAATTATATATCATAAAAAATCTGAAACTAATGTATCTATTATATAATATCATGGATTGAATGTAATTAGTAACCAGAGAAAAATGAAAAATGTAGCATTTTGTATGTTCACTTGGGGTTGTTCCTTTATCTCTTAATCACACTATTTGGGTAGTGGGGTTAGTATGGGATGGTCTGCACACCTGAAATGGCTGTTGGAAAGTGTAGAACAGTTTGTAGAGGATAAAAGTTATATTTAGGTGGGGTAGAATAAGCAATATCACTCCTATTTATACTGCTTACAGTTAGGAGTGCTTGTTCTATTTATGTATCTGGCTCATAAATTACAGAGAACATATTGTTCAGTTGGGTATCTAAAATCAGGAAACATCAGGTCAATAAATAAACAATTGCATAGAAATATAAGCGATAGCCCTGGATATGATTGAAGTATAAACTCCATAACTACCTATGGGACCTAACAGTCTACTGAGGTGGTTTATATGTTTATGCAGAAAAAAATACAAAACAGAAGAGTTAAAAATTGAATCTGGATTTTCCAATTTTGGTAGAATGGGGCTCTGCTATTGGTAATGACAGTAGAGATTAACTTGGATCAACTTTCTCTGTAATAGATAACATTTATCTGCTGTTAAAAACTAACTGCCAGGCAAGGTGGCTCACGCCTGTAATCCTAGCTCTTTGAAGGTCGAGGCAGGCTGAGTCAGGTGGAGCACCTAAGATCAGGAGTTTGAGACCAGCCTGGCCAACAAGGTGAAACCCGTCTCTATTAACAATACAGAAATTAGCCTGGCATGGTGGCATATGCCTATAATCCCAGCTACTCGGGAGGCCGAGACAGGAGAATTGCTTGAACCTGGGAGGTGGAGGTTGCAGTGAGCCGAGATCATGCCACTGCACTCCAGCCTGGGCAACAGCGAAAGGCTATGTCTCAAAACTAAATAAATAAATAAATAACTATGTGAAGACACTGGAAAGCTGCAAACATGTGTAGAAATTGCAAAGGAGCAGAAACTTAATGAAATGGCACTGATAATTGTACATATATTTACTAGATTATGCATTCCAGTTCTCACTGTTGTATCAACAATTTGGAAATAAAAAGTGTCAGGCTTACTGGCTTGAGAAGTCAGAGAACAAAGATCAAGGCTGCCAGAATGGCAGAGAAATTATGGCGGAAATCCCTGGAAGGATGATGTCACAAGGTGAAGCCCCAAATCTACATGGAAACCCCACCAAAATAACTGGCTGCTAATCCAGATTGCACCTGCACAGTGGAGTAGCAGAGGTGGTACTGCATAGTCCACAAAATCCAAAATATGTATCTAGCCCTGTATAGATAAATTTTGCCAACTTATGACTTAGATCCTGCCTCATACCATACATAAAAATTATCAAAAATGAATAATAGACCTAAACGCAATAGGTGAAATTATTAAACTCTTCAAAGCAAACATAGAAGTAAATCTTAGTGGCCTGAAGTTTGGTAAATATTTCTATATAAGATAAATGCACAATAGGATGGCTAAAACAAATGACACAAAAAACAAATGTTCATAAGGACATGGACAAACTTGAAACCTCATACATTGCTAGTAGGAATGTGAAATGGTTCAGTCACTTTAACATTTTGTCAATTTATTATAAATTTAGCTACAAACTTACCTTACAATTCAGCAATCTTTACATATTTACCCAAGAAAATGAAAACCTCTGTTCACACAAAACATTTTCATGAATATTTGTATTTTGAGAGGGTTATGGTGTTACCAAAATGCCAGTGGTTGGCCTAGGTCCTGCTGCTTGCCACACAGAAAGCCAATCACTGAGATAATGAGTATTGCCAGGGGAGAAGGCTTTAATCAGGTGCTGCTGCCAAGGAGATGGGAGATCAGTCTCAAATCTATCTATCTCCCTGACCAACTAAAATTAGGGGATTATATAGCAGGAGAGAAATACAACAACATGCAGTTAAACAGGAGTTAGGGAAGGGTAAGGAAGAAGAGTTGGTCAACAGGGAGCAGGTGGTCAGTTAGGCAATCATGAATTGTGAGGGGTTTGGTATCTCATTGTCCAAATTCAGTAATCTGGTAAGTTTCAGGTCCTTGATACTATCTAGGAGGCCTGATGGTTGGATTCCTGAGAAAGGAACTCAGATAAGACAAATGTAACTTTTTCAAATTTTAACACTGGGATGGTCAATTTCTATGTCTATTCAAAAGAAATTTTAAACGTCAGTTGTATAGGACAATTTGGCTGGTTTCAATGAATCACTTAATCTATGCATTTGTCCAAATTAATCAAATTGTACATTTAAGATGTGTAAAACTTTCAAACATAGTAAGTGTACATTATAAAAATGGAACTATAAAAAATACTGAACTTCAGAGATAAACTTGCTTTTTAAAGTGATTTGAATCAGCAATTCTGAACCTGTGTTCTCTGTGTCTAGCCTTGAGCAACTGCATCAATAGATTGAAAGTAAATAAAGAAAACCAGAATTTTCACTTTGGAGAATGAAGGAAGAGGATCAGAGAAATCAATAGGGCAGGATTAGTTGTCTCACAAAGGTGAAGGTCATTGCCTCTGTGCTGAAAGCAGCTCTAAGCATTGACTGTAATCTGAAATTCATTAGCTACTTTTTCTTTGAGTAATTTTCCACCTAAACAGTGAATCACCAGAGGCAGTACCCTATGGATTGAAAAACTGGGAATCCCTTTAAAAAGCTCTAGAGGGAAAAATAAGGCACCTGTTTATTAATTTCCTGGCTTTGATAATTATATCACAGTTATGGAAGTTTGATAACATCAGGGCATAGTAGAGAAGGGTCTGAGTGAACTCTCAACATTTCATTGAAAGGTAAATTTTTTTAAAGTTTTGAAGTATGTATTCCCTAGAGCTGGAAAAAATGTGCTTTCATCTTACCTGGGTCTGAGTGTGGGTAATTTTCAAGAATTATCTGAATACCCTCATGGATTGTTAGGAGCTTCATCAGTGCAGCTGTTGGTTCACAAATTTTCCCTAAAAATAGAATAAGGGTCATTATTGATAAATCTGGGTTCACAACCTTGAAAGTCCTCTTTAAAAGAAAAACAAATGGCTAGGTTTTCAAGCTCCATATGGTCGCTGCTGGTAGGCATCTGTTACATTGCAGACATTTACATGCTTGTAGCTGTTAGGATACTGATGATTTGTTTTACCATGAATATGATGTTTAGTAAATGGAATCACTTAAAACAGAATGTGCACAGAGAATGTACACTTTTGGAAGGCAGGAGATAAGCCTTCATCCTCTCTTGAAAGCCCGTTGTCTAGCACTGTGCTTTGAGAAGATGATCGCACACTTCTTGTATTAAAATTAATTGAACTGTACAAATATATCTCAGATCATCTATGCAATGATAATCCAATCTTATAAGTTTCTTTTAGGTAAAACTAATTTAGACTCTTCAATGTTGCAATCATTTTTTTGGTAAATTTGCTTTTTCTTTATAAAAGTACCACATGTTAACTATGGAAAATTTAGCAAAAAATGATGAAAATAAAATTCACCAATAACTGTGCCACCTACGCTCACCACATTTAATGTTTTGCTTCATTTCCTGTATGTCTTCTGTAATGTTATGTTTTACAAATATGGGAGTTATTTAGACTGTTCAAGAGGATTTGCCTCTAATCCTCAGCAGTAAAGTATACTACTTTATATACATTAGATAACTACAATCAAAATGTTTTTTATTCTTGTATAACAACTTCCCCTTTAAAAATTATTTGTATATAAAAATTCCTTTACTCCTAACCTCTAAGCTGTCAAATTGGTAGCCTCATGAGTTAGCCCTCTCTAACTGTGAGGAAATTGGGACTTAGAAAGGAGAAACTGACTTGTCTATGCTACATAGTCATTATCGGTCCTCGGTAGTGGTTCTAGGATACTTTGTAGAAAGTACATTTTTCCCTGCATTCATTTATGATACAAACACTTAAAAAGTATATCTCATTGGCTGGAATTTACTTCCAACAATGTGCATTTTTTGTAAGATTCCAAAAGCCACTTATTTACAATTAATCAAGAACTAGTAGATGTGAATGTTTTCCTAGACAATAATGGTTTTATGTGTTCAGCTGCCACAAAGCCCTGCTGGGACTATATCCCTTCTGCAAGAAGAGAGAAATCTTCCTGCACATTTTACTAAAAAATGGAACACGAAAGGCAGAGAAGCCTGTTACTCAGCTGAACTCTCCACTCACGTAATCCGCTATAATTGTGGATAATCATTTGCTAAAGTAGGAGCAATGCTAAAACAAATCAATTAGTCTAACATCTAAGTCCACGAGATTAAGATACACACAGTGACAAAAGGATAAATAGGATATTGTGTTAAATGAATTATGTGTGTGAATAAACAATACATTCAAGCAGGGGAGGGTATTCAGAAAATTAAAAATCTGGTATTTGAATTTAATTATTAAAAAAATTGCATTTATTACCTTAAATAAGGAGCCCAGTTAGAAAACACATAGGAAAGCATTTACAGCAAAGGAGCATTCACACACATACTTTACTATGGAGAATAAAAGCCCTGTAATAATTCATATACATTTCACAGTGTGGCCTCCTTCCTTCCTGTTTGCCTATCACTCCTAGAAAATAAACAAATGAATAAATAATGGAATCATGGTAGGATTATACATGCATGATTATAACTTCACATCTGCACCCACGGTTGCCTGGAAAGCTTACAAATTTATCCCAGTAAATGAATTTTCCCACAATCTTCAATGACTATGTTATAATTTAACACAACTACCCTCCATCCCTTTCTTCAGAAGATAATTCTTCATATGCTTTATAGAATCAGAACCTCTAAGTCAGGATTTTCCTCATTTTCTGCCCACCATGCATAAATGTATATGCCTCTATGCTTGTCCTCCTTAAGAGTTGTTGATATCCTGGAAGAGATCTTCCTATTGAGAACCAGGCTGCTGCTTTGTGGGCACCATCTTTCCTATAACCCAAATGGACCTTGTTCTGGGTGATGGTCCACCTCTCCCCCCCACCGCCCCCACCCCCGCCACCACACACACAAACACACTTTCAGTTTCTTGTCATTTAATGCCAGGAATTCTGCCTAGGTTCTGTGCTCACCACACAAAAAGACAATCACTGAGACAACAAGTATTGCCAGAAAAGAAGGCTTTATTATGTGTGGTGTCAGCTAGAGAGACAAGAGACAAATCTTAAATGCACTCCTTCTCCCTAATAAGTGAAGGGTTTATGTTGCCAGGAAGGAAAACAGGAGGGACAAGGAAGAATAACTGGTCTACAGGTAGCAGGTGCTTCTCATTGTGCTAATGTAAGTTCTTCAAGCTTCAGTTCTATGGGCATCCAGCTCGTTGGAAAGTTCAGCCTATTTCACTCTTTCTCTCTACTGACTAGTTCTCACCAGAATCTAAAGAGTGCTCCATAATTCCCTATCTTTGAATCAAAGGAATTGCAAAAGCAACACTTCAACCCCTTAGTTCACATTCTCCTTAACAATAAAAATAAATTCCATCTCTACTTAAGTCAAGTACTTTCTAATCCAACAGTCTACATGATCTTACCATTTTTCATCATTCTGAAATATGAAATATTTCACTCACATAGAAAAGTCCAGGTGACTGTGTAACTACCAGCTATGTTGCCACTACTAAGATTTCATAATTGTTAATATTTTGCAAATAGTTGCTTCAGATTTCATTTTTAAAAAGGAAATAAATGTTTATTATTAGAAATGTAAGTGCACCCTTCTGGGATCCCTTTCTAAAGTTAGCTATATTTTGAAATTTTAGTCTAACCTTTATTTTTATATTTTCACTGCATTTTATTGGATCTGTACACAGCATATAGTAATGCACTACAGAGTATACATCTTAAGCTTTGGGGATTTATCCTCACCAGCCTATGTAGAGTTAGAGTTGCATCATTTATTTAAGACACTCTAGACTATTTCATTGAAAGAGGTGATTATGTTTTGGTTATTTCTTTTGATGAAAAGTAAGGTTGGTTCTGTTTTTCTTTACTCCAAATCTTGCTATAATTAAAGTCTGCCTGCCTGTCCCAAAGTCATATGGGACAAGTTCCCCTTAAATACCAAGGATATGAATAACTTGCTTATTCAATATGCTTATTCTCAACTTAAGAAGATGTTGTCAAATTGCCCTCTAAGTTGGTTGTATCAATTTCCATTACCACCAGCTCTGTGAAGGCTCACTTTCCTCCATCAGAGCAACAATACATGTTACAGTCAGACTTTTGAAATGTTTCCATACATTGATGATTTGGGCTTGCTCTTCTGTAAATTACTTTTGCACCAACTTTGCCACTTGTTAGATTGTGTGCCTTTGTCTAAATCTAGGATTGGTTTACATAGTCTGGGAACTAATGCTTTATTGACTATATGCCTTGAAATATCTTCTTGTAGTCTGAATCCTTGCTTTTAAAATTAAACTGTGTCTTTTTTCAGATAAATGCTTTACATTCTTATATAATCACATTTGTTAATATTTTATAATACATTACAACTTTTTTGTTAAATTTTTCTTAGATTTGAATTAAAGTTATTTTACAGAAGGAAAGTTAAAGATGAAAATTGTTTGTTTGTTTGTTTGTTTGTCATATGGATACTCAGTTGACAGCCATTGTTAAATTGCCCTTAATTTCCCAGTGATTTGCAAGGCGGTCTCATTCACATACCAAGTGTTTTCTAGGTGTGGATCTGCTTCCAGATGCTTTAATAGGTTCCACTGATTCATTAGTCCACCCTGACCCAATACACACTGATTCACTTATAATAATTTTTGATACTGAAAAAGAAAGATTACAACATCCTATTCAGTTTTAAAAATTTATATTAGCTATTCTTGCCCCTTGTAAAATCTTCCTATCATATTTTCTTATTATTGTTAGTTTATGTTCATCCTGCATTCAACAAGTTTGTATCCAACAAACTCTCTGCCTTCCGGTTTTATGGCTACTCTTCCCTGGAATTTTCTGCATAAATGATCATAACATGCACAAAGAGATAAACAAGTTTTTTATTAGTATTTTAATATTATCTCACAGGCCTTGACATATGTTACTTTATTGTGCAGTTATAAATATTTTATAATTTCATATCTCTCTTTTTACCCAGTTTATTACTAAGGCCTTCCTTTTAGGTTTTTGAACATGAGACTTTGTTTAGTCAGTTTTCAGTACGATTTACCTGGAATACAATTTATCCTTTATAGGCCATAACTCAGTGAGCAAATGTCTAATTATGAAACCACCACCACAATTTTGCAGTCGATCTACACCAACCCCCATTTATTGGTTAGTTGCAGTTTATGTTTTTCTTAACAGCATATTTTGTTGTTAACTTTAACATAACTGCATTGAGATCTCAAAGTATAGTTCTGTATTTTAAGTAGTTTCTGAAAGTGATGAGTAGTTACTTTTTAATCTAATATCGATTAGTGTCCATGAATGGTGCAGTTACATCACAATAAAATATATATTCTCTTTTTCTGGCTGGGCACGGTGGCTCACACCTGTAATCCCAGCACTTTGGGAGGCTGAGGTGGGTGAATCACTAGGTCAGGAGTTCAAGACCAGCCTGGCCAACACGGTGAAACCCCATCTCTACTAAAAATACAAAAAATTAGCTGGGTGTGGTGGCGGGTGCCTGTCATCCCAGCTACATGGGAGGCTGAGGCAGGAGAATCTCTTGAGCCCCAGAGGTGGAGGTTACAGTGAGCCAAGATTATGCCACTGCACTCCAGCCAAGGTGACAGTGTGAGACTTCATCTCAAAAATATATATATACATATATTTTTATATATTTTTTATATTATATATATAATATATATTTATATATATTTCATATATTTTTATATTATATATATAATATATATTATATATAATTATATAATATATATTTTTATATGTAATTATATAATATATATAATATATATTTTATTATATAATATATATAATATATTATATAATATATATTATATTATTATATTATATATAATATAATATATAATATAATATAATATAATTATATAATATATATAATATATATAATATATATAGTGTATTATATTATTATATTATATATAATATAATATATAATATAATATAATATAATTATATAATATATATAATATATATAATATATATAGTGTATATATAATATATAATATATATAATATATTTTATATATATATTTTTATATATTTTTTATATATTATTTTTAATATATATATTTATATATATATTTTTTTCTTTTTCTTGAGTGGTGGGCTATGTTATACACAAATGTATGCACATATGTATAGCTCTTTTATATACTGCCATACATATATGTCTTTAGATTGAGTGGTATTTTGATATATAAAAGATTGCATATATTTTGGTATAATGTATATTATAGATATAAGAATATTTGTGCATACATGTATGTATGTATACATATATGTTTGTGTGTGTATACATAAACTATCCTCCATACTCCATACTCCCTCTGAGCTGATGGCCTGGCTTTGTAATTCGCTGTAGCAGTAGAACTAACAAGAAGAGAATGAGTATTTTAGGTACCAGTACATCCATATTACTGGATGTACTGTAATAAATCCCTGGCTAAAGCAGGGATTTATACTTATAATAAAGTAAAATGTCCAGAAGTAGGTACACTAGCTCTGGTGCATCTTCGCAAAGATGTTAGGAAGAACTGATTGTAAGCACGACACTTTTGTCTTCAGATCTCAAAACAGCTGCTGAGTGTCCTGACTTGCACCAGCATTCCAGGCCAGGGAATGGAGAATG
Organism: Pan troglodytes; assembly: GCF_028858775.2. Lineage (NCBI taxonomy): Eukaryota > Metazoa > Chordata > Mammalia > Primates > Hominidae > Pan > Pan troglodytes. The sequence goes on from NC_072404.2 coordinate 59,723,223, forward strand.
GACTAGAATCAAAAAGGACTCAGAGGAAAGGAACCTAATCTTGGAAGATTTTTGTCTTTTTGTTTGGAAAGTAAAAAATCTCTTCTTGAACACTTACTTCACTTATTCCTCCTTTGCATAAATATGATACAAGATCACTGTTTCCCACTAGGGGATCTGGAGAGATCCCACGCCTCCCATCCCGGGGTTAAGCTCAGGGAATTGGAGCTGGTCTGCTGATGCACTCTGTAAGACTGACACAGCAGCGGGGCCTGCAGCGGCTCTACCTGGACCTAGGTCTTCCCTCAGCCTCTTAGTCCTGGATCACATGTGTGTGTGCCCTAACTTCTGCCTACACCACCCAGGTCAGAGGCTACAGTGATGGGCAAGGTTCTGAGTCCCCAGTGGGAGCTGCCAGCTCCTGCTATGGGGTTCAGCCTGTTCATCATCTCCCCTACATTCCATCCATCTTCCCATCTGTGATGACGAATAGTAGGTGTCCACTTGGTTAGATTCAGGGATGCCTGGATGGCTGGTGAAGCATTGTTTCTGGGCATGTCTGTGAGGGTGTTGCCAAAGGAGACTGACACATGAGTGTGGACTGGGAGAGGAAGACCCACCCTCGGTGTCCGTAGGCACTGTCCCATGGGCCACCAGCAGCTGGAGCAAAGCAGCGGGAAGGAGGTGGGATAGCTTTGTTTGCTGGGGCTTCTGGCTTCTGTCTTCTTCCTGAGCTGGACACTTCCATCTGCTCCTCCTGCACTTGGACATAAGACTCCGAGTTCTTCAGCCTTGGAACTCTGGGACTCGCACCAGCAGCTTTCTCTGAGCTATCAGGCCTTTGGCCAGACTGAGGGCTGCACTGTCAGCCTTCCTGGTTTTTAGACTTTGGGACTTGGACTGAGCCACTACTCACTTTGGCTTCTCTCTTCCCCAGCTTGCAGATGGCTTACCATGGGATTTTGCCTTGTAATTATGTGAGCCAATTCTCCCCAGTAAACTCCCTTTCATATACACATATATCCTTTTGGTTCTGTCCCTCTAGAGAACCCTGACTAATACACCATCCAACTACCTGCCCTGTGGGCTTCAAGCATCAGACAAGAAGACGACAGGCTTAGACAAATTGTTCAGTCGGCTCCCTCAATTGCACAAGACAATTGATCTCTCTCTCTCTCTCTCTCTGCAGTTGATCTCTCTCTCTCCCTCTCCGCATATATATGTTATACTTTGTTCTATTAAGACCTTCAATTGATTGAAGTCCACCCACATTATGGAGGATAATCTGCTTTACTCAGAATCCTGATTTAAATATGAATGTCATCCAAAAACATCATCACAGAAATATCCAGAATTATCTGGGCACTTCGCCTTAGCCAAACTGTCATAAAACTAATGACCATTGTATTTTTCAAACTTATGCTTTTCAATCTTTAATATCTAAATGTTAAATATTATTTATTAGCTATGTCTATGTAAACATTGTTCAGCTACATTTTAATTTTTTATGCAATCTGGCTGTTTTAATGGATGAGATTGCTATATATATATTTACCCATGTATTTGCATTGATTTCATATGTAACAGTCTGTGTTTCTTAGTCTTCATGTTTCTTGACTTCTTTTCTACTTCTCTTGCTTGAGATTGCATTGATAAAGTGCTTATATTTTCTTTACATTTTTCTCTCCTTATTTGGAAGTTACAAAGAAATCTTCAATTATTTTTGTTACCTTTAAAGTTTTAACACATTTAATTAATTTTTCAGTGTTTCTAATAAAGTCTAAAATTACTCAGCAACTCCTTCCTACTCCTTAGTAAAATAAGAAACTTAGCAAAATTTAATTTCTTGTGGACATCCTTTCTGCCATAATTTTCTTAGTTATTATTGTCAAGAGGGTTTTTGTCTTTTAAACACAAAATTTTAGTCAAGTTTTTACAGTGACTAGTTAAGTTAATTTACAGGTATGTGTATTTATTATTTGCTTGCCCTAGTCTTTAATATATCAAGCCTTGTCCTTGGCAACCCTTCTCTCTTTCCTGAAGTAGTCTGTTAGCATTATCTTTTAAATTTCTTATTAACTACACCCTTGCCATATTGTGATACTAGGCACTCACTCCTGCAGATTACTATGCCCAACTGTTTCCAATCCTGCATACAGTTTGTTGTGACAATTGGCATTTAAAAAAAAAATTCTGTCATTATAATTTACTAAAATTAACAAAACATTTTAATATCCATTTATTTTTGTTTTTCCTGTTGCATGATTTCATATTTCCTTTTTTATAGATTATTTGCCTTTATCTCTTTGAGACTCTTGAATATGTTTATTTTCAAGTTGTCTCAGTTTTTTTATTATTTTCATTGGATATGGAGTACATTCATCTTATTTTTGTAGGTACTACTGACTTTTATTTTTAGGGTTAATATTCTCTAAATATTTTCAAAATGTGAAGATGCAACCTGAGTGAGCATTATTATTTGTTTTATTTTTGTTGCCTCATTTAGTTTGTAACTATTTTCCTGTATTTCTCTTTTATTTTGATTGCTTTATAGATGTCTCCACTTTATCTTGGAAGCAATTTTTTTATGGGTGTCTTGAAACTTTTGCTAAATGGTTATGTTGAGGATAGTGCAGATCTGATAGCAAGCCAGTGGTCTCTGTCCTATCTGTGAGAGAGTATCTGTGCCATGCAGCCTCCCTAGAGGGCAGCTGCCTAAAGCCTATAGCTCTTTTTCAGCACGGACCAGTGAGGGAGCTCTACAGCAGCCTCCAGCTTTGGGAAGAGAATATGGCTCTCAGTTTCTTCCCCTTGTGCTAAAGTGAGGAGCTCCCATCTTTCTTGTTTCCATGGAGTATAGAGGACTTGTATTCTTGACACATTCTTACTTTGGCTTTGTTGATAGCATCTCTCTTGATTTTTTTCCTTGTTTATGGATGCTTATTTTTAATTTTATTTTGTAGGTACTTCCTTTTTCAATTATGACCTCCCACTTTTAAAGTATATTTTAAATTTAATTTTAGCTGATAAATAATAATTATATATATTTATGGGGTACAGTGTGATGTTCAGATATGTGTGTACATTGCAGAATGATTAAATCAAGCTAATTAACATTTCTATCACCTCGCCTACTTATTTCCTTGTGGTGAGAACATTTCAAATCTATTATTTTAGTAGTTTTGTAATATACAGTGCTTTATTATTAAATTATTGAAATAGGTCACTACAGCTGTTCCTCCTGTCTAGCTGAAACTTTGTACCATGTCACCAGCATGCCTCCCTTCCTGGCCAGCCCTGTCACTCTCGCATCCATGATTCCTTTCTACTCTTACGAGCTTAGCTTATTTTAGATTCCACAAATAAGTGAGATTATGCAGTAGATTTCTCTCTATGCCTGGCTTATTTCACTTAGCATACTAAACATATAACCTCCTGTTCTTAAATAACACCTATATACTGATGAGTCACTGATTTATATTTTCAGCCAAGACCTCCTTTCTAAGCTCCCTGCAGCTACCTGCAGGTTATTCACTGATACCACATGCCTACCTAGGCCAGAGAAAAGGCACTAGAGCTGAGGCTGGGATTTTCGTCTTCACATTCACATACGTTGTCTGTGTCCCAAATGTTAATTCCAGTATTTCTATGCTAGAGAGACTTAGCAATTGTTATTGTTTTTGTTTTCAATATGATGCCTTGTTCTGTGAAGATGTGTATTTTTATTTCATCATTGCATTTTGTTTCTCTTTCATGATAAGGACTGGATCTTGGTTTAGAGGGAATAAGATACAATGAAAATATAGTGCCTTCCTAGTGATGCCAGAGGGCTCATATGAGAAACCATTATAAGGACTGGATCTTGGCTCAGAGAAAATAAGATACAAACAAAATAAGGTGTCTTCCGAGAGATGGCAGAGGAGTCATAAGAGAAACTCAGTAAATTGTTTAATGTGCCAAAATTTACAGGGTAGCCATTCTGAATAACAAGTCCTGTACTACATCTAGTGTCCCACAGATCACATGACCTGTGGTGTGCACTGACTTTCCAAGTGTGTGAAAACTTAGCCTAGATGCCTCTCACTCCTTAGCACACTTTACCATCCTAGAGTTGATTTAGAAAGATGTGAATGATTCAGCAGCAAACCACTCTGTTCCTTACTTCTAGCCAAACTGTGTGGCAGGGCAGGCAACCTTTGATATGCAAATGCAGGCCAATAGGAACTGGGTTCACCCAAATATGGCTATTCCTGGCCTTCTTGCCCTTTCCCCACATGTTCCTGGCAACATGGCCACTCCCACATATCCCCATGTGTTTAGAACATCATGGCGCCCTGTATTTGCATATAAAAAGGCTAGGGTGAGAGGGCCAATTTTTCGCGGCTATGTGAATGACATGCCTGGTCAAACCAATCCCCTTAGCCCTGTGCAAATCAGACCCTGCCTCCTGCAGCCTCTGCAATATATACCTGGCTAGTGTCCACCGCACTTGGGGACCTCCTCTTTTGGCTTTGGAGCCCCCCGTCCCTCTGACTCTGTATGAGGGAGCCTTTTCCTTCTGCCTTCTCTTTCCTTCTTTGCCTATTAAACTCTCTGCTCCTTAAAGCCACACACACACACACACACAAACTGCATTTAAGATACTACGTGCTTTTGTTCTCAGAGGAAACACATTTACTAGAGACAGAGTGGCACAGGATAGGACAGCACACTCATCTCCTCCTATCTCAGCCGTTGTTGTAGGATAGGACGTTTTTCCATCTAACCATGACCTGCATGACTATGGTGGTGGAGGATACATGACTAACAGTGACTCCTGATTCTCCATTGTGTGGCAGGTCCTCCAGGATCTGGAGTTGCGTTTCTGGAAAAAGACAGAGAGAGAAAGAGAGAGAGAGAGACAGCTGTTCCTGCAGGCATTATTTGGAAAACCAGGATTCAAAAAGTCAGTTGCTCTAGTTCCTGCCTGGGGCTAGAATTAAGTCCCTCTTTTTTAAATCTTTCTCCACATAGGTCCCTGACTACATATGACAAAAGTAGGAACTTAGTCATCCCAGGTCCATTCTACACTGGCAGCTACTTCGAGAAGAGTATCCCTCTTCAACAAATTATTTGTAATTGAGGTTACCAAATTAGAGAAGGGACCGTCACTCATTTTGGTTCAACTTCATCTTAAGAAACAAACATTTGCTATGAGTGATAGGAATTTCCTCTTTTACTCAACACAATTTATTTTAATCATGGACATTTTCATTATTTTACTGGTGGCATAACACATCTGTTCTATTATTCATATAGAAAGCAGACTCTCAAACAAGGTCATTTCATTCAACACCATTTTGTTATAACTTTGATAAGAAAAAAAGTGATTCCCAGCGGGAGCCACTGTCTGTGTGGAGTGTGCACGTTCTCCCCATGTCGTTGTGAGATTTTTTCCGGGTACTGTGGTTTCCCCCAACATCCCAAAGCTGTGCCTGTCAGGTTCTTGGCATGTCTACATGGTCCCTGTGTGGGTGAGTGTGGGAGTATGTGTGTGAGTGCACCTGCCATAGGATGAGGGCCACTAGGGGGCTGATTTCCGCCTTTCATCCTCAGCCGCAGGGAGAGCCTCCGCCCACCTGTGACCCTGAACTGGAATTAGTAGTGGGTTGGAAAATGAATGAATAAGTTATTTTACAAATTATTATAAAATAAAAATTTGGTAAGTATACAATAATCATACAAATGCAGGACAATATACAGTGAGGTAAGAAGGTGCTCAGCGAACCACCATACTTGTTCTTGTCTGATTTTGAACTCCATGTGGTAGCAATATCCTTACAATTTTCTCTTTGTAAGCATTTATTCCTTGATTTAACCCACCACCACCACAAACGCTGTCCCTCACTGATTCATCAAAAATTGCGTTGGTAGTTATTCTTATTAATCATTCCTAAATGCATGTATAGCTCACATTTACTTTAATTTTTAATATGAGAAATGTTTTGAATCTTTATTTAGAAATTTGGTGATGTTTTTGTGACCAGACACATATGCCACAAGAACTTAATTCTTGCTATATCAATTAGCATCTGGTAAAATTGGTTTTGCTATGTGTCGTTTTGGCTAACGTCCCAGTTTTCAATAACCTATTGATGATGTTAAGTGAGGACTCACTGTACTGATCTAAGAGTATGTAGCAGTTTACTTTCTATATGCAGTCTTTCTCAAACCTGAAATTCTGTAGCTTGAAAGTGTGCTAACTGTCATCCGAATTTTAGAGTGGATATGTTAAGAGTCACAACATTTTTACCTCAATATATAAATAAACATATTCTCTTGTCACTTCGATGTAATACATGACAACTCCCACAGAATATTTTTCCCTATCATGTACTTTAATTGTTCTGCAAAGCATTGAAGACATAGTTTAGGTATATATGTGTGCATGTATATGTATATTTTATAGTACACTTACTAGGTTCTTTTTATTTCTATATTCATTGCTTTGCTTAATCTACAAGTCATTTTTTCTATATAAAAGTGTCATTATACCTGACATAACCATATGTATACAGTTGTGTGTGTGTGTGTGTGTATATATATATATGTTTTGTCACCTCTTTCTCAACTTCCATTCACTGTGAATATATTTAAATCACACTTTCCTCGCCATCAAGGTATACACACCACTCTTTTCGAGGACACTGTCAATGTCTATGTTGCCAGTTTCAATGATCATTGTCAATTCTTACACTACTGATCTTTCAGCAACTTTTTGATAGAACTGATTGCTCCCTTTATCTTAAAATCTTTTCTTTAAGTGACTCCAAAGACCCTTCTTTTGGATCCTTCACATTACTGGCCAATCATTCTCTGCCTTTATTGCTGAATCATCCCCCGCTTTCTTACCTTTAAATATTGGATTGCCCTCTGGATCATTTATTGTTTCCCTTCCTTTTCTTAACATTCACTCCCCAGATGAATTCACACCATCCTACTGTTTTTAAGCCCATCTATTTGCTACTGATACTCAAACTTATGCCCACAGTATGATCTTGAGGCTAACTCCAGACTTTAAAATGTAACTACATACTTTTTATTTAACAGGCTGGTTAAAATTAGCATCTCCAAGGCAGTACTGCTGAGTATATTTACCCTCCAAACAAACAAACAAGTGAAAGCCTGCTCCCTCTTTTACTCAGTTTTATGCTTCTAGGAATATGGCACTCCATTTATTCAGTCTCTCTTGAGAGAATGCTGGAAAACATTCTTGTTTCTTTCTTAAATTTTCCCTCTCACATCCCACATCCAATATATGAATAGGTCCTGACATCTCTACCTATGATCACTAAGGAGTTACCATTCTATTTAAAGTCAACATCAGTGTATCACCTTAACTGTTGCAACAAGTCTGTAACTGGTCTCTCTGTTCCCACTTTTGCCCCATGACACAATATTTCTATTAAAGACCTAGTTATTATTTGAAAATATAAATTGGATTATAAAAATATTCTGTTCAAAATATTTCAATGGTTTTACATCTTACTCAGAAAGAAAAGTTTATCATTCACCATGGTGTACCAGCTCAGTGTGACCTGCTGATGCTCAGAGGACAGAATAACTCATATCTAGCCATACTGCCATCTTGCTCCAACTTCCGGGGCTTTGTACTTTCTGCTGCTCTTCCTAAAATGCATTCTCCCCAGGTCCTTGCAGAGTTAACTCTTTATGTCATTGAGACCTCCATTCAAATGCCACTTCTTCAGCAAATATGTTTTCATTAGTCCATTTTAATACTGCTATAAAGGAATACCTGATACTGGGTAATTTATAAGGAAAGACATTTAATTGACTCACAGTTTTGCATTGCTGGGATGGCCTCAGGAAACTTTCACATGGTGAAAGGTGAAGCAGCCACGTCTTACATGGCAGCAGGTGAGACAGAAAGTGAAAAGCCCAGGGGAAACTGTCATTTATAAAGCCATCAGATCTCCTGAGAACTCCCTCACTATCACAAGAACAGCATGGAGGAAACTGCCCCCATGGTCCAGTCACTTCCCACCAGGTCTCTCCCTCAACACCTGGGGATTACAAATCAAGATGAGATTTGGGTGGGAACACAGAGCCTCCTCCTAAATCTTATGGCCTTTATATTATACATTTCAGAAACAAGCATGCCTTCCCAACAGTCCCCCAAAGCCTTAACTCATTCCAGCATTAACTCAAAAGTCCAAGTCCAAAGTCTCATCTGAGACAAATCCCTTCCAACTATGAAACTGTAAAATCAAAAACAAGTTAATTACTTCCTAGATATACTAGAGGTACAGGAATTGTGTAAATGCTTCCATTTCAAATGGGAGAAATTGGCCAAAAGAAAGGGACTACAGGTCCCTTGCAAGTTCAAAATCCAGTGGAGCAGTCATTAAAACTTAAAGTTCCAAAATGATCTCCTTTGACTCTATGTCTCACATCCAGGTCAGACTGATGCAAGAGGAGGGCTCCCATGGTCTTGAGCAGCTCTGCCCCTGTGGCTTTGCAGAATACAGTTCCCCTCCTGGCTGCTTTCACAGGCTGGCATTCAGTGCCTGTGGCTTTTCTAGAACGTGGTACAAGCTGTTGGTGTATCTACCACCCTCGGGTCTGAAGGACAGTGGCCCTCTTATCACAGCTCCACTAGGCAATGGCCCAGTGAGGACTCTATGTTGGGACTCCAACCCACATTTCCTTTCTGCACTGCCCTAGCAGAGGTTCTCCATGAAGGCTTTGCCCCTGCAGCAGACTTCTGTCTGGACATACAGGCATTTCCACACATTCTTTGAAATCTAGGTGGAGGTCCCCCAACCTCAGTTCTTGACTTCTGTGCATCCACATGCCCAACACCCGTGGAAGCTGCCAAGGTTTGGGACTTGCACCAACAACACCTGGAGTTGTACCTTGGCCCCTTTTAGCCATAGCTGGAGCTGAAGCAGCTGGAATGCAGGGCTCCATGTCCTGAGGCTGCACAGAGCAGGGGGGTCCCTGGGCCCAGTCCACAAAACCATTTTTCCACCTAGGCCTCCCACCCTGCGATGGGAGGGGCTGCTGCCAGGATCTCTGACATGCCCTTGAGGCATTTTCCCCATTGTCTTGGTGATTAACATTTGGCTCCTGGTTACTTAGGCAAATTTCTGCAGCCAGCTTGAATTCCACCCTGGAAAATTGGTTTTTCTTTTCTATCACATCATCAGGCTGCAAATTTTCCAAACTTTTATGCTCTACTTTGAAACATAAATTCCAATTTTAGATCATCTCTCTCAAGTTCAAAGTTCCACAGATCTCTAGGGCCGGAGCAAAATTCTGACAGTCTCTTTGCTAAAGCATAGCAAGAGTGATCCTTGCTCCAGTTCCCAAGAAGTTCCTCATCTCCATCTGAGACCACTTCAGCCTGGGTTTCATTGTCCACATCACTATCAGCATTTTGGTCAAAGCCATTTAACAAGTCTCTAGGAAGTTTCAAACTTCCCCAACTTTCTGTCTTTTTCTGAGCCCTCCAACCTGTTTCAATCTCTGCCTCTTACCTGGTTCCAAAGTTGGCTTCCACATTTTCAAGTATCTTTATAGCAGTACCCCACTCTCTGAGATCAGGTAATTAATGGAGTTTCAGCAGAGGTCTGACTTACAGTGGGCCCAGTGGGTCCTGGACTCATCCTGTGGTCATTTCCCCAGTGCCAGAATGCATAATTGGCATAAGCATACTTAGCAGCTGGCAGAACTCCCACATTGGCTCCCTGACCAGTAGGGTGAGGGCTATTATGGTGGGAAAGACCAAATGGAAGCCATTAGAGCTGCTTCTACCTAGAAAAATAGTAAATCAAAAACAATATCACATCTCTGGAGGGATTGCACAGATTAGTGCCACCATCAAGGACTTGAAAGATGCACGGGTGGTGATTCCCACCACATCCCCACTCACTTCTATTTGGTCAGTGCAGAAGACAGACAGATCTTGGAGAATGACAGTGGATTGTCACAAGCTTAACCAAGTGGTGACTCCAGTTATTGTTACTCTACCAGATGTAGTTTCATGGCTTGAGCAAATTAACACATCTCCTGGCACCTGGTATGCAGCTATTGATTTGGCAAATGCCTTTTTCTCCATTCCTGTCCATAAGATCCACCAGAAGCAACTTGCCTTCAGCTGGCAAGGTCAGTAATATACCTTTACTGTCCTACCTCAGGCTTTGTGTCATAATCTTGTCCACAGAGATCTTGATTACTTTTCCCTTCCACAATCCCACTGGTCCATCACCTTGATGATATTATGCCGGTTGGACCCAGTGAGAAGCAGCAAACACACTGGACTTATTGGTGACACATTTGTGTGCCAGGGGATGGAAATAAATTCAACTAAAATTCAGGGAACTTCTACCTCAGTAAAATGTCTAGGGGTCCAGTTATGTGGGGCATGTAGAGATACTCCTTCTAAGGTGAAGGATAAGTTGCTGCATTAGGCCCCTCCTACAACCAAGAATCAGGCACAATGCCCAGTGGGCCTATTTGGATTTTGGAGGCAACACATTCCTCATTTGGATGTGTTACTCTGGCCCATTTATCGAGTGACTTGAAAGGCTGCTGGTTTTGAGTGGGGTCCAGAACAGGAAAAGGCAATGCAACAGGTCCACGCTGCTGTGCAAACTTCTCTGCCACTTGGGCCATATGACCCAATAGATTCAATGGTGCTGGAGGTGTCAGTGGCAGATAGGGATGCTGTTTGGAGCCTTTGGCAGGCCCCCATAGGTGAATCACAGCAGAGGCCTCTAGGATTTTGGAGCAAGGCCCTGCCATCTTTTTCAGATAACTACTCTCCTTTTGAGAGTCAGTTCTTGGCTTGTTACTGGGCTTTGGTAGAAACTGAATGTTTGACTATGGGTCACCAAGTTACCATGTTACCTGATCTGCCTATTATGAACTGGGTGCTTTCTGAACCATATATAGCCATAAAATAGGTCATGCACAGCAGCATTCCATCATCAAATGGAAGTGTTATATATGTGATCGGGGTCAAGCAGGTCCTGAAGGCACAAGAAAGTTACCTGACGATGTGGTTCAAATGCCCATGGTCTCCATTCCTGCCACCTTGCCTTCTCTCCCACCATCTGCACCAATGGCCTCATGGGGAGTTCCTTATGCTCAATTGAACAGAAGAGAAGACTAGCTCCTGTTTTACAGATGGTGCTGTATGAAATGCAAGCACCACCCAAAAGTGGACCGCTGTAGCACTTCAGCTTCTTTCTAGGGCATCCCTGAAGGACAGTGGTGAAGGGAAATCTTCGCAATAGGCAGAACTTTGAGCAGTGCACCTGGTTGTGCACTTTGTTTGGAAGGAGAAATGGCCAGATGTGTGATTATATACTGATTCATAGGCTGTAGCGAATGGTTTGGCTGAATGGTCAGGGACTTGGAAGGAGTATGATTGGAAAATTGGTGAAAAGGAAATTTGGGGAAGAGGTATGTGAATGGATGTCTCTAAGTGGTCAAAAACTGTGAAGAAATTTGTAACTCACATGAATGCTCACCAAAGGGTGACCTCAGCAGAGGAGGATTTTAATAATCAAGTGGATGGGATGACTTGCTCTGTGGACACTACTCAGCCTCTTTCCCCAGCCACCCCTGTCACTGCCCAATGTGCCCGTGAAAAAAGTGGCATGGTGGCAGAGATGGATGTTATGCATGGACTCAGCAACATGGACTTTCACTCACCAAGGCTGATCTGGCTACAGCCATCACTGACTGCCCAATTTGCCAGCAGCAGAGACCATCAGCGAGCCCTCAATATGGCACCATTCCTTGGGATAATCAGCCAGTTTCTTGGTGGCAGGTTGATTATATTGGACTCGTCCATCATGGAATGGGCAGCATTTTGTCTTCACCCAAATAGACATGTACTCTGGATATGGGTTTGCCTATCCTGCAGGCAATGCTTCTGCCAAGACTATCATCTGTGAACTCACAGAATGCCTTATCCACTGTCACGGTATTCCACACAGCATTGCCTCTGACCAAGGCACTCCCTTTATGGCTAACGAAGGGCAGCAGTGGGCTCGTGCTCCTGGAATTCACTGGTCTTACCATGTTCCCCCTCATCCTGAAGCAGCTAGATTGATAGAACAATGGTGTGGCCTTTTAAAGTCACAATTACAATGCCTACAAGGTGATAGTACTTTGCATGGCTGGGGCAAAGTTCTCCAGAAATCTGTGTATGCTCTGAATTAGTGTCCAATATATGGTACTGTTTCTCCCATAGCCCGATTCACAGGTCCAGGAATCAAGGGGTAGAAGTGGAAGTGACATCACTCACTATCATCCCTAGTGACCAAGTAGCAAATTTTTTGCTTCCTGTTCCCATGACATTATATTCTGCTGGCCTAGAGGTCTTAGTTCCAAAGGGAGGAATGCTGCCACCAGGAGGCAAAACAATGATTCCACTAAACTGGCAGTTAAGATTGCCACCTGGCCACATTAATTTCCTCCAACTTCTAAGTCAACAGGCTAAGGAGGGAGTCACAGCGTTGGCTGGGGTGACTGACCTGGACTATCAAGAGTAAATCAATCTACTACTCCACTATGGAGGTAAGAAAGTGTATGTGTGGAATACAGTAGATCCATTAGGGTGTCTCTTAGTATTACCATGCCCTGTGATTAAGGTTAATGGGAAATTACAACAACTCAATCCGGGCAGGACTACAGATGGCCGACACCCTTCAGGAATGAAGGTTTGGATCACTCCACCAGGTAAAAAACCACAACCAGCTTAGGTGCTTGCTGAAGGCAAAGGGAATACAGAGTGAATAGTAGAAGAAGTTAGTCATCGGTATCAGTACCATCCATGACCACGTGACAAGTGCAGAAAGGAGGACTGTAATTGTTAGAAATATTTCCTTCTTAATTTGTTAAGAACATGTTTGTGCATGTATACACTTGTACTAAGAAAATATCTTCATTTTCTTTTCTTTTTTTTTTTTAAGTGACATAAGATTTATTGACTTCATATCAGCATTTAAGTGTTGATAACTTTACATAATAGCATTTGGGTGAAGGATTAGTGCGCTTCCAGTTGTATGAAAGACAGCTGTATTATGTTACATGTAATTATGACCTTATTATTGTCTTAATTTGGAGATTATGTATGATTTCAGGAGATGTGTATGGGTTCAAGTTGACAAGGGGTGGATTTGTGATGGTTAATATTGTCAACTTGATTGGATTGAAGGATGCAAAATATTATTTCTGGGTGTATCTGGGTGTTTCTGGGTGTTGTCAGAAGAGATTAACATTTGAGTCAGTGGACTGGGAGAGGAAGACCCACCTTCAAGAAAATCCACTCACAATGTGGTGGGCACCATCCAATCGGCTGCCAGTGTGGCTAGAAAAGCAGGCAGAAGAAGGTTGCAGAAGCTGACTTGCTGAGTCTTCTGGCCTTCATCTTTCTCCCTTTCATCTTTGAGGGCTGAATGCATCCAACCCTCAAACATCAGACTCCAAGTTCTTCAGCTTTGGACACTTGGACATACACCAGTGGTTTGTCAGGGGCTCTTGGGCCTTCAGCCACAGGCTGAAGGCTGCTCTGTAGCCTTCCCTAATTTTGAGGTTTTGGGACTTGGACTGAGCCACTTCCTTGCTCTTCGACTTGCAGAGGGCCTATCATGGGACTTCACCTTGTGATTGTGTGAGTCAATTCTCCTTAATAAACTCACTTTCATATTTACATATAACCTATTAGTTCTGTCCCTCTAGAGAGCCCTGACTAATACAATATTCCTGTAAAATATATTTCTTTTCACTGTCTCCAACAAGCTGTTTCTGGCACTTAGTGGGAGCTCAATGATTATTTATTAAATAGATGAATGATAGCATCATGTGAACCTGGAGTCAATATAGTTAATTATCTACAGTACTAGGCTGCCTGTGGAGCATGCAGGGGTGGAACCAAATTATTTAAGGATTCTTGTCTATAAAATAATTTTATTAAAACATTTTTTAATTCATAGGCTTATGAAAAGTGTAGTGATTTATTGATGAAGATGTAAAATAATGCATACAGAAAGGTGCTTACATATTTGTTTATCATCTAATCAGGGCAGATGAAGAGTCTTCATAGTCTCCAGACACCATCTCGTACCATTGAGGTCTTAGGACCATCTCTCCATGTTCTTTCTTGTCAAGAGCACCATTTCTTGCTAATTTCATATCTCTTCCCTAAGACAAAGGTGGCTGCACTCCTGTTACTCATCTCATGGCTCACACTGGACATGTTTGTATTAAAACAATACATATCTTCTTGCCTTTGTGGTTCCCTAATAGCCTTTATTTTACACTGGTTACATTGTTACTCATGACACCATGATGCCCACTGGCACTCCATTGTGCAGCTCTGACTCTCTCAAACATCATCACTGTTTTTGCTGATGATAATCCCAAGGTCAGTTCTTATGCAGAATGTGCAGGAAAATGTAAAAGATAATTTACTTATTCATGTTAATTTTTCCATTGGAAATTCTATGATGCTATTGTGTAAACCTAGAACAACACATGTTCTCTTAAACATGTCTTCTCTTGAACTTTGTAGGCTGTAATCAAGCCTTGCCTGAGACCTCTTTCACTGTTGAGAACACCTGGATGTCCACACACTGCCAGGGTGGAAAGGATGGCCTGGCTCATGGGCGGAACCTGGGGAGGGGGCAGCTGACCTCAGCGCTATGCCACTGTGGGCAACATGGGCAGAAAAGAATGAGGGAAGGCCTGAACACCTGCCCACACATGCTGCCCCAGCCCAGAGCACTGACTTGGCCCTACCTCCACAATGATCGAGTGTCTCCCAAAATCAGAGTGTCCACACCATCTTGGTGTCCCAAACCCACATCATCTGTTTTCCAGGATCGTCCATGTGGAGCCTGAATACTCCAGGCCAGGTGCCACCCCATGGCTGCCCGTCCCCTGATCTCCTGAGCATCTGGATGTCCCAGAGAGTACAGGGAAAGATTGGGTATGGGGAGTTGGAGAGAGCTCCCAAGGGGAGAGACAAAGAGTGGGACAGGCACCCCATTAGGTGCTCAGGGCACCCTGCCTAGGCTGCAATGGGGATGGCTGGTCCCAGACACTCAAGAAGGGCTTGAAAAATTTCCTATACTCCTCTCCAAAACCAGGGGGCCCTCGCCTGGGTCTAAAGATTCTACTTCAGGAGAAAACCGTCTCTGTTTAATCACCTGACAAAAATTAGGGCATTTAAAGGTAAAAATCCTCATTTAAGATATCTTCAAATATGGTAAATAGAAATCTCTAAAATATAGATTGAAATTTTATAAATGGAAAAAAATTGATGGTTAATAAATTTGGATCCCATTGTTTTTGCCTAAAATGATAAGAATTGTGACTTTTAAATAATGAGATGCTCATTTTATTGTTTAATCTGAAAACTGACTCTAAGGCCAAATCTGTAAAGGAGATGCGAAATTATTTTGAGGAGTGGAAGTATCATCAGAATAAGTGTTTTGCCTGATGTAACTACTTCAAAAAATCCTGTTTTTCTGGTTATGTCTGTGCTATTATGATTATTTAAAAGTTGAGTCTTATTACTGATCAAACAAACAAAATAAAGAACTCTCCAGTGATATTAGGCCAGCCATGTGCCTCATCTGTATGGGGGGCAGGGAAACACTAATGCAGGCTAAATTCACTGGTTAATTTTCCAGTTTTAAATGGGAAAAAATAAATGAAGAGAGGAGTAAAGCAAGCAATAAAAATAATTGAAAGACTAGGAGATACAAATAGGATTTGATTTAGTTGACTGGAAAAATGCCTAAGGGGTAAAAGGAATGTCTCTATTACTCTTCTCAAATAAATGAGAGGAAATGCTCATTATAGAACATGGATACCCATAAATGACTTCTTTGGCAAGAGCATCTTTGTACCACATATACATTTCACTTTCTATACACATTACAGCCTTATATCGACTCAGCAGTATAAATGAGAGAAGCAGTACACACACTCCCACACACACTCTCACACACCCACCCCCATCCACATGCACACACACACACACGCTCCACCCCACCCCCCGACACACGCACACACACAACTAACCTTAGGATACAAAGATTGAGGCAACGTTAAGACCAACCCAGTAGAGAGCGCTAAGATGAATGGATTCAAGGTCAATCTATAATATTTCGAACTCGTCTTAGAAAAATACAATCCCTACACATGATCAATCAAAAAAGGAATTTGGGAACAGATGGGAGAGGTCAGCTCAGTGACCTCGTTTTAGGTTCAGTGGTTTCATAGCACTTTTTTTTCCAAAACAATTTGGGGAGCTGTACTGCTTTCCCATTGTTGCTATAACAAATGGTGACAAACATCATGGCTTGAAACAAGATATTTATTCCATCAGAGTCCTAGAGGCCAGGAATCCAAAATCTGTACCCCTGAGCTGAAATCAAAGTGTTGGTAGGACAGTGCTCTCTGAATTCCTTGATACTTTGGGATTCTGGTGGTTGCCACATTACTCCATGCTACTCCAAACTTCAGGACAAATGTCTTCAAATTTCCCTCTGTTGCATCTTCCCACCACCTTCTCCATGTGTGTCTGTGTATGAAATCTCCCTTTACCTCCTTCTTAGAAGGAGATGTGATTACATTTAGGGCTACTCAGTTAAGCTAGGAGAATGTCTCCATCTCAAGATCCTTAACTTTATCACATCTGCAAACACCTTCCTTTCTCTCTTTTTGCCATATAATATAACATTCACAGATTCCAGAGATTAGGACATGGATATCTTTGGGGGTGGGGGCATTTTTTTAACCTACCACATGAGTATTGGAGGACTTCTTATATCATAAAGAAGTTTTAAGGTTTACAACAACTCACCATATAATACACAGTTCAAGATTTATGCTAAATGACTAGAATACAAGTGAATGACAATGGGGCCCTGAAATTAAGTGGTACACAATATAGGGACATTACACAATATAGAGACATTACACAATCTTGTATAGGTTTGAATGTTTTTTTCTTATAGAAGAAAAACTACAGTGACTTGTAGATCAGCATATAAATGTGCCCAGGAAAGCTTTCATTTTGATAAGATTGCGTATCAATTGTTGGCTTGTTTTTAAATAAATTTCATTTTTCAGAGCACTTTTAGGTTCACAAAATAAGTTCATGGAACAGAGAGATCCCACATAATTTCTGCATCTCATATACATAGCCCCTCCCACCATCCACATCCAATACCAGAGTGATGCATTAGTCACAATCAATAAAATGAGGTTGCCACATCATTATCACTCAAAGTTCATAGTTCACATTAGGGTATCTCTTGGTATTGTACATTATATGTGTTCGGACAAAAGTATAATGACATATAGCCACCGTTATGGTATCATACAGAGTAGTTTCACTGTCTCAAAATCCTCTGTACTCTGCCTATTAATTCATCTTTTCCAGTCTAACTCCTGCAGCCACTAATCTTTTACTGTCTCCACAGTTTTGCCTTTTATAGGATGTCATATAGTTGGAATCATTCAGCATGCAGCCTTTTGGGCCTGGCTTCTTTCACTTAATAACATGTATTTAAGGTTACTCTGTGTCTTGACATGGCTTGATAAATAATTTCCTTTTAGTGCTGTGATATTCCATCCTCTGGATATGCCACAGCTTACTTATCCATTCGCCTACTGAAGGGCATTTTAGTTGCTTCCAAGTTATGGCAATTATGAATAAATATTGTTTCTGTGTACATGTTTTACAAGGTTGAGTTTCAATCCCCAGCGCTGTCCAATATGGAAAATGACACCCTTTAATGCTACTGAAAAATAAATACATATTTAGTGTCGTAGGACCAAAAGGTTTGTATGCCTGCTATGCAGTAGCAGACCAATACACTGAGACAGCAGGGTTTGCAGCAGGCAAAGAGTTTAATGATTGCAAGGCACACAGGGAGAAGACGGGAGGAGACACTCAAGTTCATCTCCCTGACAAGTTCTAGTCTGGGATTTTTAAGGGGATCATGGAAAGTGAAGAGACTGGAAAATTGGGGTAATTGATTGGTTGGGGTGAGGGGTATGAAATCATCTGGATGTGGAAGCTTCATTCTTTAGTGAGTCAGCCTCCTGTGGGGTCCTTCAAACCAGCTGGCATCAGTGGTTTCACTGGCATGCAGGGACCTATTCAAGTTGTTATGGATAGGGCAGTTAAGGGGAACTATCATATTGTAACAGGGTCTATGTGATTCTGGGGCAACAGGCACCAAACAACTATGAGGAAGGAGGAGAGAGCAGAGTGACCTCATAATGAATGCTGAGTGTGCTGCAATGGGTTATTTTCATTTCTCCCTCTCCCTTCTTCCCTGATTAATTTTACAAAGTTTATAGGGATGGTTTCATTAGCATCACTGTAAGTGTCATGTTGCAGGACCCAAGACTGAAGACATGGATGGTTGTGAGAAACGGTCCTACTGGTGGGGCCACGTGCAAATTTCCCACAGCTTCCAGGTAACCACAATTCTGCTTCCTTCTTCAAAAGTACACTTATTTATTTATTTATTTATTGCATTATATTTCAATAACGAGATTCCAGTCTTTTTTCTATCAGATCAAATCCTAGGAATAATAAATGGTCATTCATTGCATATCAGACACTCTGTAAGAACTTTAAGCTGCACACATAAGTCTGGTTGTGAGGCACAGTCAAGCCCATTGACATATGAGGAAATGGAGGCTATGGAAACTAAGCACCCAAGATCAAGTAACCAGTAAAAATGGAAGTAGGGTTTCAGTCTCTCTGACCAAGATTATCTGCTATTTAAATCCTGTCCTTAGATAATTCTCACGACTTACTGCATAGAACTTCTATGAGTGCCTGACTGCACTCCAGCCAGGAAGAGAGGGAGAGATCCTGTCACAAAAACAAAAACAAAAACAAAACACTTTTCATGTGTACAGATTTTCCTGTTCAGATATTTTATGTGATGTTTTGCATCTAGTTTCTTTCATTTAGCCCAATAGTTTTGAGGTTTGTCCATGCTATAGCATGAATTAGTATTTTTTTCTTTATAATATTCTATTGCATAGGTATAAGGCATTTTGTTTATTCATTCACCAGTTGATCAACATTTGGGTCCTGTCCTCATTTTGTCTATTAAAAATAATGCTGTTATTTATGTCTAGAAAATAGTTTTCATAGGGCATATGTTTTCATTACTCTTGGGTATATCCCTAAGAATGGAATTGCTGGGTCAGATGGGAAATTTAGAAGTCTTTAAGCCATTTGAAATGATGTCTGATTAGGCAAACCTGATAATTTCTATGAATGTCCCTAAAGTTTGAATGTAAGGTCAAAAAAATCATACAAAATGTTTAAAAACAATAACAATTCATCAAATCATTGCCCATGTCTGGTAAAGTTTCCACTAACCTAACTACCTATATGAGAGAATTCCAATACATAATGCAGGTTTATCTGCTGGAGACACAGACACCAAAAAAAGAAAGTAAAAGAAGCATCTTAGTGCTTGCAAGTAAACAGTGAGATCCTCAATTGCCTCCCTGCTATTTACTCTCAGATTATTAAATGCAGGATGGGCTGGGAGCGATGGCTCACGCCTGTAATCCCAGCACTTTGGGAGACTGAGGTGAGTGGATCATGAGGTCAAGAGATCAAGACCACCGTGGCCAACATGGTGAAACCCCGTCTCTACTAAAAATACAAAAATTAGCCGGGCGTGGTGGTGCCCACCTGTAGTCCCAGCTACTCGGGAGGCTGAGGCAGAAGAATTGCTTGAACCTGGGAGGCGGAGGTTGCAGTGAGTTGAAATCGTGCCACTGCACTCCAGCCTGGTGGCAGAGCAAGACTCTGTCTCTAAATAAATAAATAAATAAATAAATAAATAAATAAATAAATAAGAAATGCAGGATGTTTGTAACCAAAGCAACTGGAATGTCACTCATTGCCTGAAAATGTATAATTTTTTAGGTAGTTGGAAATCTAGCTTCTGGACCACTTTCCCCTTCATAAATGCCTTTGAAGACAATAGTGTAACATAAAACACCCATGTAAAACAGGATGGTGCCTGGCCCTGGCGAACTGAGTTCTTGAAGAAGGGGCAAATCCATTCCAATAGACCTGTGTGAGTCAGGATTGGAGGCAGAAAGCCCAGGGACTTGGTTTTTTTGTTTTTTGTTTCTTTTTCTTGTGCTAAATCTGTTTACACTCTCAGAATTTAAAGTGTGGTGGTAATAGAATATTCCATCTTTAGCTGAGAACTGGAACTCGAGCAAAAATATCCAATGCTGTTTTCATTATGGTCTGCAATTTGCAGCATGTAACAAGCACACATTGGTGTAGATTAACTAAAAATGTGTTGCTATGTTGTTTGCTTGTTTGTTTTGCATAACAGAAAGACTGAGATGGACAGAGAAGGGCTAGCGGAGAAATTTTAAGATACCATTAAAGGCCCAAATTTCCACTCCTCAGCTCCTTCTTTCATTCAGTCATCACAATGTCCTTACCAGGTGGGGCTCAAGAACAGGTGAGGAGATAAATTCATCACCTATATTGAGAAAGAAAACACAAATTGAGTTTCTTTGATTTATTGAGAAATTTTATGGAGGTCTACTATAAAATACATGTTTACAAATATCCAATACACAATGAGAGTATTCACTAATAGTTAAAATGCAGTAAAAAATTATCATTTCTCTGTCATTCCTTCATTCATTTTATGTTTTACATATCTATTTAAGATCCACGCATTTTTCCTTTTTTCACATTTTAAAATAATTAGCTCTTACAACACTTGGCACACAAAGTTCTTGTTGAAAAATTATTTATTGGTGAGTATTTTTCTCTGTAGTAAATTTATTTCTTATTTCTACCTTTTGTTTTTCCTTGCAGTCTAATCTTACCAGTTCACTAAATTTGTCATTTAATTTTTTATCTGCCTATATTTAGCTGATATTTTATACTTATATAATTAATAGTTCTCTATGTTTACATATAGTTTTCTTAGAAATCATTTTATTTCAAAAGCACGAATTCACAACAGTTAATTTCCTAGAAAAAATATGCATGTTTACATTTATTTTCCTAACTGAAGACACAGGGTTTACTTCTATTAGTTTTTTGAATGCTTTCTGTGTTATATATTCATTTTTGGCAATATGTTATATAGATTGTTTAACTGCTACTTTCCTAATCATTTTGTAATTTTAAAATCATGTATCTTTTACTATTATCCTAATTTATATGTTTTGGTGTTCTTTACACATCCTCAATTCAATCTTACTGTCAATAATAGCAACTGCCATGAATGAGCCACTATGTATTATGTATAACAAAGTTCAGCAAACTATAGCCTCTCACGCCAAATTTGCCCTGCTCTGCCTATGTTGGTAAAGGAAGTGTGATTAGAATACAGCTAAGCCCATTTGTCTACATGATGTCTATGAGTGGTTTTTTTACTATAATAGTAGAGAAGAATAATGGTGATGGAGAACTTATGGCTGGCAAAATTGAAAATATTTACTGTTACATACAAAGTTTGTCAACCTTGATCTAAACAGATACACATACACACACACATATTCCCCTTTGACATGTAAAGCAAATTTTAACCAATAAGATAAAATATTGACAATTTACTATCATATACTATGGGTTTGTCTAGCACTTAAAGGTTATTCCTAAAAAGCATAAAAATAAATATCAGGCAGCTGTGAAATCTAGAAATTTATATAGTTTTTGAAAGGAAAAAATATGCTTTCACAATACAGTAGGAGAATATTAAACTTAATTACATAGAGTTGAAATTGTTAATACAGGAAATACCTATAATAGGATATATTCTTTCAAGGGATCAAAAAAGATGACGTTTCTTAAAGGTACATTTGCTACCTGACTATTGTAATTTTAGTTCTTTGTTAAAAATATTCTACATTATGGAGACAATAGCCTTAGCAATTACAGAATAGTAACAACATATGCATATTAAAGAGCATTTCCATTTTTCTTTAAGTATAATCCCATTTTATTAAGTTCTTATTCCTCAGAACTAACTCTATTTGAATAAATGCACTTCATTTCACATCAATAAACCCCGAAGGTGACATAAAATTTGACAGTGATATAAGTGGCAAACCACTATCTATTTCTTGCATGTCTGTTCTAGAGTATTAATCGTGCTGTTGGTATTTAAAGGGTTGCAATGAACATTCCCATTGGTATTCTATGGCAATTTAATCACACTACTATTCATCATTAAGCGTTACCCTGTGGATAATATCGCTCACCGCAGGGCTGATATTATGATACACTGGGGGGACCTGGCAGCTTTGTCTTCATTAGCTGACTTATGTAGTGACTTGTAAGATTAAATGTCATCAATGACCTCCTAATTGCCAAACCCATTGGCCTCCTTAGAGCTCTCATGCTAATCGTCCTTTCTGCAGTATTTGACCCTGCTACAAAACTGCATTATTTTTACACTCTCTTCTCTTTGCTTCCATGGTACTACACTTTCTTGGTTCAGTCCTTTTCTAAAAATGTTTATGTTCAATCTCTTTTAAGGACTTTATTTCCTCTGCCTTGTTCTTAAAAGCATTCCCAAGATCTCATGATGAAGAGCGTTTTGCTTTGTATCCCTCTCTCTGGGGTTATTTTCACTTTCACGAATTTACTATCACTTCTCAGAGCGGAATTTTTCTCCTGTCTGGAGTCAACATTTCAATGACTTAGGGATGCTAGTTAGGTTCATAGGGAGGGAAAAAGGAAGAGAAAAAAAGAGTTAAAGTAAGAAAGATCTTTTATTATAAATAATTAATCCTTCATGTTCTACACTTTAGGCCCAATATGAGAACGGATTATGAACATCTGTCACAATCAGAATTTCAATAAATATCACCCAATTTACCTTTCCACTACCTAATGTCAAATTATAATATATTTCTACATGCTGAGAGTTGATCATTTGACAAGCGATATCAAGCATATATTTAGTTAAAATATAATGAATCATTTTATGATTTATTGACCAATATGATTTATTGGCCAATATTGGCCAATATCTTCTATCAAACACCAGGAAGGATCTGGGAATTTACCTTACTTGCAAGCTGATAGCTTAGCTTGGCACAGCTTCATGGATGCTGGCAGAAGACGCAACACATCTGGGTCAGAGACAAAGGGCCATTTGTTATTAAGAGCAAGAGCCATGGCTAAAGCATCTGCATTGGTGCCAGTTCTTCAAGCCCCTGATCCCACAGGTGACACAGAGTGTTAAGCAATGCCCATGCTTGCAGTAGGTTGTGTTAAAAGAGAGGAACCACCATTTTAGGAAAACCAAATCATTTATAAAAGACAGTAAGCCTGCTTTGACCTTTGCCCAGAGAAAGGCATTGTCTTTGTTATTCTGGACAGTAAATAAACCTGCACTTTTCTCTGGGATGTAGGAGTGTGGGGGTGTTGAGAGGACACTATATTCCAAGATCACTTAGTATATGAACATCCTTAGCAAGATAGTCTAGAACTAGGCAGTCCCACTCACGAGACATGCAAAAATGTGACAGACCCATGGAGAATTTTCCTCAGTAATATTTACCCCTTGTTTCTACACTGTCTTGGCTTCCGAAGAATTTCCCATGAGTCTGCCACTCTTGCAGTCACTCTAATTAATCTGACTGGCAGAAGCTGGTATCAAATTTATTTAATGTATCTCAAATGTCATTTAATTAAGACTACTTTCAATGGGACTCAATGTTGAAGGATGAGTCCCACCTGAAATATTGACTTCATTTATGCTTGCATTCAACCAGGTTAAAAAAAAAAATCTCAGTAACCATCAGGATCAATTTTTGAAAGCCAAGTGGCTTGCTCTTTAAGTTTCTGAGTTGATCTTTCTATTTGATTCTAGGCAACAATCCAGGTAGAGGAGGATGCATTCTTTATGGTCCTGCCTCCATCTTGACCCACTGGGAAGAAGTTTAGCACAAGTCGGTAGTCTGTAACTTTCCTTGCCAGGGAGTTAAGGCAGACCTGAATGCCTTCCGAAGACACCATGGTGTCATTTATCACTGCGGGTCAAGTCAGCACAAAGTGTTGTAACAAGTTTTCTAATAGGATGATTCCCATCACAGAGAAAACTGCCAACAGTGCGGGCTTAAATAATCAATTAGTTATCCCTCTGGGAAGTTCCGCTGAATAACCAGGGTTGGCCTCATTTTGGAGATATGCCCGCAATTGCCTGAGGGCTATACGATTTCCTGAGGGTATTGCTTTAAGACTTAAAGATTACTTACTACCACCACTAAGGTGGTGCAATTCACTAGGTTTTTTTTTTTCAGGGTGGAATGGGGTTGGGGGGGTAGGAAGCAAGTTAATTCCTGATTTCCACACAAATAGTACAATTTTGAGGACACACATGGTGCCCCTGGAAGGAGAGCGTTGTTTACAAGCAGGACCTAGATCATAGATTAGTCAGGGGTGCTGTGTGACAGTGCCTACAACATAACCTCCCAGACAGCTGCTAGCTCTAAAGGTACACTCACCCCCCCCACTCCCTCTTATTAGCAGACAACATAGCAGAGGTCCACTTATGGCCCATTTGGCAATACGATTTGTAGACATGTTCATCACTGATTCCCATGGAATTTCTTCCAATCACTCTAATCAACCCATGAGGTCCTCATTCTTCCTGTTTAATTAAGCTGCATCTTTGTTACATCCCATCCTCATCATTTAAACAGTCAAGAACTGTGAAGCATTTGAGATTGTGCTCTTCTAGCAAGCTAACAAATTAAGTTGCCTTAGTTTCATGGATCCAAGCAGAAGATGCAAATCTCGTAATCAGAAAAAAAAAAGACAGATTAGTACTCACAGAAATAGTAGCAGTTGAATATCAGAATTTGCACTGGTTCCTGAAACTCCAAGTCCCACTGGGTGACATAACAGGGTTAGATATACCTTCATTTGGAGTAAGTGAAACAGGAAAGGGACCCTAAGCTTGGGAACCTGAATCTTTCATAATAGAGAGGAAGCCTTTTAGCTCTTTTTCTGGAGGAGGTCGTAATACTTTTTCACACTGGAGAGCAAACCAACTTGCCCATTTCTTCTTTCACTCTATTCCAAGGCTGTTAACTATGCAAACATCCTTGAAAAGACAGACCAGAACAAGGGTGGAGGGTGGCCAGCACCTCTGCTCACAAGATGTGAGGAACAGGAGAGAGCCATGGGAAATCATTCACGAATATCCTATAATTGAAATAATTATTAGAAGAAAAAAAAAAAGACCAGGAATAGTATTTACAGAGCTCTTCCAAAAAGAGATGTGAAGCAAGCAAAGCATTCTTTAAAACCCACCTCTTGGCCAGGCGCTGTGGCTCACTCCTGTAATCCCAGCACTTTGGGAGGCGGAGGTGGGTGGATCACGAGATCAGGAGATCGAGACCATCCTGGCTAACAGGGTGAAACCCCGTCTCTATTAAAAATACAAAAAATTAGCCAGGCGTGGTGGCAGGTGCCTGTGAGAGGTGAAGCTGGTTGGGCTTCTGGGTTGGGTGGGGACTTGGAGAACTTTTCTGTCTAGCTAAAGGATTGTAAATGCATCAATCAGTGCTCTGTGTCTAACGAAAGGTTTGTAAACACACCAATCAGCACTCTGTGTCTAGCTAAAGGTTTGTAAATGCACCAATCAGTGCTCTGTGTCTAGCTAATAAGGTGGGGACTCTGAGAACTTTTGTGTCTAGCTAAAGGATTGTAAATGCACCAATCAGCACTCTGTGTCTAGATAAAAGATTGTAAACGCACCAATCAGCACTCTGTAAAATGGACCAATCAGCACTCTGTAAAATGGACCAATCAGCACTCTGTAAAATGGACCAATCAGCAGGATGTGGGTGGGGCCAAAAAAGGGAATAAAAGCTAGGCCACAGTCAGCAACCCACTGGGGTCCCCTTCCACAGCATGGAGGGTTTGTTGTTTCGCTGTTCACAATGAATCTTGCTGCTGCTCACTTATGAGCTGTAACACTCACCCGGAAGGTCTGCGGTCTCACTCCTAAGTGTCAGCCAGACCATGAACCCTCCAGGAGGAATGAACTCCGGAGGCGCTGCCTTTTTGAAGGGTAACACTCACCGCAAAGGTTTGCAGCTTCACTCCTGAAGTCAGCCAGAACACGAACCCACCAGAAGGAAGAAACTCCGGACATGTGGGAACATCAAAAAGAACAAACTCCGGACACACCATCTTTAAGAACTGTAACACTCACTGTGAGGGTCCGCGGCTTCATTCTTGAAGTCAGCAAGACCAAGAAGAACCCACCAATTCCAGACACACCTGTAGTCCCAGCTAATCGGTAGGCTGAGGCAGGAGAATGACGTGAACCTGGGAGGCAGAGCTTGCAGTGAGCCGAGATCAGGCCACTGTGCTCCAGCCTGGGCTACAAAGTGAGACTCCACCCAAAAACAAAACAAAACAAAATTATCTTCCATTGTGAGATGGGCATTTTAGAGAGCCTTGAAAAGCCTGAATTATGTTGTATGTTCTTCTGCTACAGGACTGGAAAGGCTGTAGATAATAGAGGCTCATGTACAGTGGGCTCACTCCAACATCATTAGGAAATTTTGAGCAAACTGAGGACTCCCACAAGAAAGAAAAGACGAAGAAAGCAGGAGAGACATAGGATATTGAATAAGACAGTTTAAAAAATTGAGAAGGCAGTGAAAATGGATACATACCATCATGGCAAATTTTGAAGGTGTGAACAAGTGAAGAGTGGGTTATGTGATTTTCAGAAATCTCTTATGAACTCTGGATGTCATAATTTTTAATCTTTCCCAAACTTACAGATAAAACATCCAATGTCATTAGTGTTTTAATTAGTGTATTTGTTTTTTATGTTGTGTTTCATCTTTTCACTGGCATATTATGTGATTATATTTCTTGTTTAATTTGTAAACTACTTGTCTCCTTTGCCCATTAATTTACAAGGCTGTTTGTTTCTTTTATTGGAAAACTTTTTTAAAACTTTAAGGGAGCTAGCCCTATATATATCGTATGTTTACAGTAATTATCAATGGCCTTTCCTCAATAGAATTTATAAAATAATCCACCTGTTTAGAAGTATTTTAAATGCTGCCTTATTATATATCTTAAATATTTATGTGCCCATAAACTTAGTTTTATTTATTTTATTTTGTTTCCATGAAAAGGTCATACTCTTGATTACCAGAGATTTAGATTATATCTTAATACATTGTAAGGCTAGTTTGCCCTATTTCAGTCTCTTGTTCAAATATGTTTTCAGGTTATTCTCACCTGTATATAGGCATACTACTTTTTTTTTTTTTTTTTTTGAGACGGAGTCGCACTCTGTCGCCAGGCTGGGGTGCAGTGGCGCAATCTCGGCTCACTGCAACCTCCGCCTCCCGGGTTCAAACTATTCTCCTGCCTCAGCCTCCTGAGTAGCTGGGATTACAGAAGTGTGCCACCACACCTGGCAGTTTTTGTATTTTTAGTAGAGACAGGGTTTCACCCTGTTAGCCAGGCTGGTCTTGCTCTCCTGACTGTGTGATCCGCCCGCCTTGGCCTCCCAAACTGCTGGGATTACAAGCGTGAGGCACATTACTTTTAAAAGAAAACATTTGGTTCAGTTTCCCCCAAAAACATTATATTTAATTGGAACTTTATTTTAGAGAGATTAGAATTTAAAACCGAACATTTTCTTAGAGGTAAACAGGAACAAATCAAAACACCTCCAATGCAAATTGTTTGAATATTCTTGAGTACAAGGATAAACAGTCACTTGAGTCTGGAAATAACCTGGGATGTCCTGTCTTTCCTGGTACTGATGATCCCATTTTATATGTATATACTTCCTCTTACGGTGCAGTTTAAGCATTGTTAATTATGTCACTAAGCTTCTGGTCTTTAAGCCTAGAGAGTAGATATTGGCTAGGCCATTTTTCTATTGCTCAGAATGATACATTTTTCTTAAACAAACCCAAAAATTCTCTAGACAAATGATTTCTGGCTGGATCCTTAAAAATGCTATTTCTCTAATGATTCTTTTGCTCTTCTAACAGCTCTTTTCATTGGTCCATTTTTTTTTCTCATTGAGCCTTTTTTCCATGATAGTCTAGAACCCTTTCCTTTTGGAAGCAGGCATATTCAATTTCAATAGTACATTTGGAATTACATGACAAATTCTGAGAGATATATTCAGCTATTTTTAGCATGGTATATTGCTTCCATTTGACTTAGGCATGTGGAGGTCAGAGACTTATACCATGTTGGCTACCATTCTGTCTCCAGCCGAAGACCTTTAGCAGGCCTGTGAAATGATTGCAAAGTGGCTAATCTATTAGCAATTTTCTCAAATGTGTAATTGGCCTTTTGTTGCATCATCATTTTAATGGACACAGAGAGGTGAGAGATGAAAATAGAATTAATGGTGATCTTAGAAAGGGCACTAAACTTTCAAGTCTAATATCTTCCACCATTTCAGTGCCAGCAAACACCACCACACAGGATAGGTATGAATAACTATACATCGACAAAACATCTTATCTTTTAAGTGGCTTTGGCCCAATAAGAATATTTTGTAAAGAAACCTGTACGTGTGAAAAGCAAGAATGTTTATTCTCTGCAAATTTATAATTATTATGGTTTAACCTGTAGCATCAAAAGGTCAAGTAAAGGATATAGTCTAACCCCAGATCAATCACCTACTAAGTTTATAGTGATGATGAGACTGTGCTAATATTCTTCTACTGGAAAATCAAATCAACGTGCGTTTATTAGGTAAAGTGAGTTAGACATCATTTTTCTGAGACCACAAGGCAGTTCAGCTAATATAATAGGGTGTAGAAATAGACCTTAAAGTTAGAACCTACTTCAACCAGGCATGGCCACTTTCAACTTTGTCACACCCTCAACTTCATGGTCTAGTGTCTACAGTGCTCTGCTCTCAGCTTCTTTTATTTGAACATGTGAGCTCTCTCTTCCCCTCCTGACCCAATTCCTCTACCAAGGGCCATATTATAACTGATATCTCGAAAGCACTGAATTTGGTTGCGATATCACTAGATATGATACATAACTTCACAATACCTTCTTACGTGTCGCCATGAAAGATGACAAGCTGATTGGTTCTCTTCACTGTGTAAAATCTGGGACCGCTAAATTGGCTGACCGAAACATACAACGGGTACCAGAAAAGTGCATTTTTGCAACCTTTGGCATAACCTGTTCTTTGGACTATATCTGTGAAATCCTAATATGTTTGCTAATAGTTGCTTGATTCATAACTCTGGCATTTATTTCTCCCTTAAGGAAACTTTACTTGTATATTCAGTAGCCTTCTGGTGTGCTCCATTTGTAAATCTACTGTGTATGTAGAAATCAACATACAATAAATGTCTTCCTCCTTAAACGAGACCATTCTCTAAATACTCCCGACATCAAACGTAGGGTTCACCTCTGAATCACTCACCCACCAGGTTCAATTCTTAAGCAGGTTTTATTGTTTCTACAGCAAATATTTTCCTTCTCCATCTATCACTGCTATCACCTTAGAAGCCATTTATTTTAGCCTGGCCTATGTCCTTACTGGATGTCAGCTTTCACACTTGACCACAATGATCCATTACCCATTTAAAATTACAAAACAGATTTATTACTTTTCTGCTTACACTTTTCCATTGACTTCCCAATTTGTGCTTAGAGGAAAACCCAAATTCTAACACATCACTGATGCATAAGAGGACTCTGCTTCTTTTCAGACCTCAGCTGCTACCCTGCTTTCTCACAGGCACATCTTCATGCTGCCTTTTTTTGGTTTTTGTTTTTGTTTTTTGATTTTTGAGATGGAGTCTTGTGCTGTCACCCAGGCTGGGGTGCAGTGGCATAATCTCAGCTCACTGCAGCCTCCACCTCCTGGGTTCAAGAGATTATCCTGCTTCAGCCTCCCAAGTAGCTGGGACTGCAGGCGTGTGTCCCCACGCCTGGCTAATTTTTTGTAGAGACAGGTTTCACCATGTTATCCAGGATGGTCTCAATCTACTGACCTCATGATCCACCCACCTCAGCCTCCCAAAGTGCTGGGATTACAGGCGTGAGCCACTGCACCCGGCCTGCCTTTTTTATTGTTTCTTGAATGCACCAAATTTGATGGATTTTAGATTTTATTTCTTTTCCTAAGATGCTCTTCCCAATGTATCCACATAGGGATCATCAATCAAGTCCCCTTTCTCCAAGACACCTTTCTCAATTGCCAAGTTATCTAAACATAACACCTCATCCCCAGTCATTGTATAAATAACTCTTCTACTTCCTTATCCTGATAAAATTTTATTTATTTGGTTAGTTATCCTTAAGTATTTTTATTCCCCCACTAGAGTGCAAGCTCCGTGAGAACAAAAGCCTTTGCTATTTTCCTCCCTGTGCTTTATCCAGAGCCTAGAACAGGACCTGGCATGCAGTGGAGGCTCAGTAATGACTTGTTTACTTGGATAAAAATGAAGGAATGAAAGAATGATTTGGTTCAGTTTTGGACTGGAATTCACATTAATTTTCTCTCCATTTTCTGCTTTTCTAAATGACAGTGTTCTTTGAACACATCTTGTGTTTTATCTACGTTTTAAATTGGGCATGTTAGGAATAAACATTTCTGTTAGTCCATAGATTTCAAAGTTATGTATGAGAAGCCATACAAGGTTCAGACTGAGAGAAATAGAAAAGACTGGCTGGGTGTGTTGGCTCACATCTGTAATCCAACACTTTGGGAGACCAAGGCAAGAGGATTGCTTGAGCCCAGGAGTTCAAGACCAGCCTGGGCAACGTGGCAAGACCTGGTCTCTACTAAAAATTTACAAAATTAGTCAGGTGCAGTGGGGCACAGCTGTAGTCCTAGCTACTCAGGAGGCTGAGGTAGGATGGTCACTTGAGCACAGGAGATTAAGGCTGCAGTGAGCCTTAATCATGCCTCTTCACTCCAGTCTGGGTGACAGAGCAAAATCATGTCTCTGAAAAAAAAAAAAAGACTTAGAAATTTAAAACTTAGAAATACCTCCATTGGCTGGCTGTGGTTTTGAAGTAGGTGTGGCTTTGATTATATTTAACTTTTTTGTATTAGAATAAGGAATGAATTTAAATTGTATTGTACAAAGAAAGGCATTGATGCCTGTGTGTGTGTGTGTGTGTGTGTGTGTGCGAGCACGCCAGGCAGCCATGAATTAACAGCATCCAGTGTTTACTGTTGTGTATGACAGCACATACTCTGGTCCCACAGTGGGAAAATGGCACTGCCATACAGAGGGAGAAAATCACATTGACGGGCAGCAGTGATTAACCTTGAGCTGGGTTTGTGGTCTGGCTGTGTCTGCTCCAGGGTGCTGCTCCTGGTGTCATGGGCATGAACGGTAGAGAGCCTGAAACTCATGCGCTGAAAAAAACAGAGACAAGAAACAACCTTGAGAAAGGGAGTCCATGCAGTCTGGTTTGATCTCCAACCTGCAGCTCTTGATTTCACTTACTTAAACAAAAATTGTTTTATGTAAACAAGTTCAGCTTGGATATGAGGGCTTTGCAACCTAAGAGCCATGAATAACTGAGAAATTGTTAGAAAGGCTTTGTGTGTGCACTAAAAATCTGGATTAGCAACTTGCCCAATATGCTTTGCATCTCAGAATATTTGTTTATTCATTTGTTAAATGGCAATAATAATACCTACCTTGCTTTTTAAGAAAGATTAAATGAGACAATATGTACAAAGTGTTTACCAAAGCACTCACCTTTCCCCCTAGAAATGCTTAGTTTGTACCTCTACTAATACTACCAGCACCAGAACCACAGCAACAGAACTGCCCTAGCCTGTGCAGTGTCACTGAAAAATTTATCCACAGACACTCCGACTTTTGGGTCGTCCCTCACTGACTCTCAATATTTGTTGACTGTACTTCTCCTCAGACAGTTATGTGTACAGGGGATTATAATATTTAACAGATTTGACTTCATTAGCAAGAGTTAAACACCAGGTGTTTATTATGTTGGAAAAGTCAATGTTTGAGGACAGAATTGTCTATCTTTCAACCTGTTATTATTGCATCATAAATAGAAATGAAAATAATACCACCTACCACTTAAAAAATGGCCATGAATTTATTCTTCATAATTGTTCAGTTCATCTACAATTGTTTCAGTACTGTGAAGGTATACCATAAATAGCCACTAACTAATGACAAAGTATTTTATAAAATTATTTTTCTCTCAAAATTCCTCTTAAAAATATTAACTAATTTTCAAGAGTGTTTGATAATTGGTGAACTGCCTCTGCTGATAAATTCAATCTACCATGAAAAACATCATAAGGGTAGTACATTGGCTATTTTCATAAATAGATGAATTTCATACTTCCCCACTAATAAAATACTTGTTATATGTTTATTTCACCTTCATTTATTGATATTTTCCTGGGCATATAACAGTAACTTAAAATATGAATCAAGAAAATAATATTTGACATTCTGCAATAAATTATTTTAAAGAAAAATTGTCATATCTAATTTATTCTGTATCCTTATTGAGATACAGTTTGACTTTTCTCCTACAAAGTTGAAGACTGTTGGTTTAAATTCAGCATTAATAATTACTGAATTTACTGAAAGATGCATTGCTTTACATTATTCAGCCAATAATACAATGTGGGATATTTCTCTTCTACTAAGCTACGGAAAGTATGCCACATTAATTTTCTGCTTATTTAAGGACCAAGTGCATTTAAATGCATCCCACATTTCTCTCTTCAAAGATATGCTTTGACAGTGTATTATAATGTACAAAACTTTTGGAAGACAACAAAAATGACAAAGTCCTTGTGAAATAAAGGCTTCAAGATAACTGAATCATGCCTCATGAGAGTAAACAGAAATATTCGTCTAATCATTCTGAAACTATCATTTCTCTTTTTTTGCTATTAGATTCTATACGTGGTAACAACGTGCATTGACAAAGTTTTATTTGCCAATTATTCTAACAGTAATAAAACATCTTGCTGAGTAATTGATCACAAGAGAGTGCTAGAGATGTGTCCTGCTAAATGTGATAGCATCTTATTCAGAACCAGAAAATGCTGCAGACATTGATGTCAGCTTTGAATTTTATATTTATTTGTATTTTGCTGTTAAGAGTTAAAATGGCATTCAGTAAGCTAAGAGCACTTCCGTTATATCTTGAAATCTCATTAGTCATTTTTAGAAAAGTGGGGTTTATTCTTGTGAATGTTTTGAGGATACATTAAGTCTTTGCTGAGTGCTATGAGCCATAATAGATACTGTTCTAACGTGCTTAAAGAAAACATAGCATTTATGTTGAAACCTTTAAGATATGCCATTACTTTGTCAATTAAAAATGCCTCTTCTCAAGATGGTTATACATTCATTAATATAGCATTTAAAAAAAAGTTTTTCAAAAAATGAATAATGAACAAGAACTGAGATAAAGAAATATTCTTGTGGAATTATCATCATATTTAATATATTTTATTCAACAAATATCTTAGAGCAGCAGCTGAGTTCCAGGCACAGCCTAAGGGACAGAGACTCAGCCAGGAAGGAAACAGGGGATTGAGGGGGAAACGCCGCCTCTGGGGACTCACATGCATGATCGGAAAAGATACTTGACTGTTTGGGATGCGTGGTGTTGTGTTGAATCATGAATGATGAATTAATATAAAGTAAATTCTTAATCCTATAGATCACTTGAACTATTGAGACTATTCCTAAGATAAAGTTGGAGAAATGTATGTTAAAATACTAGCAAATCAATAACTCGGTATCATCGAAAAGTAAAATCTCTACTTGCACATTTGATTAACTCATGTTTATTCATTATAATTTAGATTCTATCCACTCTTAAGGTAAAATAGGCACTGAAATATGCAAACCTGATTAATTACAAATTAAAGAGAAAATAAGAATAATGGGATTGCTAGTATTAAGTATTTTATAAATGTTTAATTTATTTTGGCTTTAACTTTATTTTCATTTGTGATCTGACCAACATAAAGTGATTTTTTAGGACATAAACATGTGGGTAAATGATAAATTAGTCGTGTAAAATCGTATCAAGAAAGTAAAACAAATATGTGAACTAACAATAACGGCAGAAATCTAAAATTAAGGGATGCAAATATGTTTGATTTTTTTTCTGACTTTTGTCCAAATATCACATATAATATGACCCATATAAATCAATTGTTTTTCTTAGGACATCATTAATAATGCAGGAGAAAATATATGCAGACTATGTGGCTGGATAACGTTCCCCCAAAGATATTCATAACCTAATCCATGAAACCTGTGAATATGTTGCCTTCCATGGCAAAAGGAATTTTGAAGATGAGATTAGTCTAAGGAGTTTGGAAAGGGGAGATTATTCTGGATTACCTGAGTGAATCCAATGTAATCACCAAGGTCCTTACCTGAGACAGGCAGAAGGTCTCAGTCATAGTGGGAGAGTTGACGATGGTGGCAGGGGCTGGACTGATGTGAGGAGGTGGCCACGAGCCAAGGTGTGTGGGCAGCCAGCCACTGGAAGCTGGAGAAGGTGAAGCTCTCCCGTAGAGCCTTCCAGAGAAGCACAGGTCTGCTGACACCTTAATTCGAATCCCTAAAACCCTCTTCAAACTTCTGACTTTCAGAACTGTAAGGTAATAAATTCATGCTGTGCTAGGCCATTAAGCTTGTGGTAATTTGTTATAATAGCAATAGTCAACTCACACACTATTTAAAAAAATTTATACTCCAACCCAATTACTCTGCATTGTAATTTTTGTTACTCAAATTTGTTATTTATTTTCTGTAAGGGATGCAGCTCTTAAACAATTGTCAATGGTCATTATATTCTCTGCCTTTGTTTACTTAAATCATGTTTAGTTATCAATGCTTTTGTATACTTAAATCATGTTTCGTTATCAAATTAGATGTAGTATTAATGAAACATTGATTCTACTTAACAGTATTAGCTCTGAATAATTTCCATTTTCTTAGCATAAAACAAAAAATATATTTGGAGAGAGTATTTTAAAAAATAGAAGAAAATATGAAGTTGCAGAAACATCTAGAATTTATTATTTATAAAATGAAAGCAAAACTCCTAAGTCTGGTAAGGCACTGCTTATGCCAAATGATGCAAGCTTGAAGGGTACATGACAAGAATAAAAATAGCACTGAAACTGATCAAGACATTTGATATGATCCTTTTCTACTCCAAATTCAGCTTAAACAAATCAGCTTGACCTAATCTTTGCACAAAATATGACTGCACTTTATTATTATTACTATGAAAATGCCCCTGATACCCTAAAAATCACTATATAAATGTTGCCATTTTCATTTCACCTTGCCTATGCTGTAAGGGATCATTTACTGTAATATCCAATGCAATTTCACTTTCTTGGAAAAGCTAAAACTGATACTGAAGTATGAGCTACCCACAGTTTCTTAATATCCTTCAACTTTCACTTTGATATTTAGACTAAATGATTCTAAGAACAATGACATATTTTTGTATACATAATAAATAAAAATCCCACATAAACTATTTTAAATTATATAAGGTATTTAATATAAGCTAAACAGATTCAAATCCTGAGGGTGTGCCAGGGCCCATCAGGCATACTGGACTGGTTATCAGAACACATTTTTAATCCTGGAGGCAAGCCTTTTTGACTGCACCCCAAGAACTCCAAATGTAGATGCAGGAGAGTTCCAAGAAGAAGGAGGAATCTGAAGCTAGGCATCAGGTTAATTACAGTTGAAATTGTTTTCCAAAAAAAAAGATTGTCTCAACTTCACATTAAAATATATGCAGGTAGATAAATATAAAGGACAAAAATTGGCAATAGCACTGGAAAAGTGAAAGAATGGAGTTAGATTTGAGAGATGGGAGATATTTGAGATGGATCCATGGGCACCCCAGTGATTCCAGATAAACAATGAAGACATTGAAACAAACTAAGAAGTGGAAGAAAAACATGATTGTAAATAACCTCTGCATTCCACAGAATTCAAATAAAAGGATTTCTGCGTATTTTCAAAAATATGTAAACTACACTGCATCCCTATTGCGGAGGTACATGTTTTATGGTTTGATCACAGTCATGCAGGTACTTACTTCATGTTCATCATTTAAAGAAGGAATCTTTTCAGTTGTCGCATACAACCTAGTTTTGAATATTCTAATTGGGCAAAATCTCTTATGCCTGCTTAAGTGACAGTTTGTACCTCAGGGGCATAATCTAAACAGACAAAGTCACCAGCTCTTTCAAAGTTAGTATCATTTCAGGTGTTGCATGCACGGATTGCATTATCCATTTGGGAGAGGAAAATTAAGGAGAAATTCCAGGAATGATGAAGGCATCTGGAGCAGAGGATAGATTGGAAGGCTCTATCTTCCTGTCAAATTTGGGCCAGAAAGTTGAAGAGGTCTGGCCTGCAGAATCAGAAAATCAGGAGGTGTACTGAATACATGACCCAACATTCCAAGGGGTCAAATCCATGTTGCATTCAATGACAGTCTCTCAGCCTTAGAACTGCCAGGAGGTGCTACCATGGGTCATGGAGTAACTACTTTCTTCTGAAACAAGGGTACAGATGATAAGGAGTCACTACAGAATTTTTACAAAATAGGTTAAAAAGCAAACACTTTTTTTCAAGCTGAATACTAAAATTATATTAATAATGAAAATATAATGCTGAATAGAAAATGCCAACATAGCCAGAGTGATAAATTAATTCTATAGACCAACGAGTCAAACATAAGAAAAAGTTGGAAAAATTTACCATACCAATTACATTTTAATTGTAGTAGTATATCTCCATCATCTCAGCCCAAAAACTCCTTAAGCTGATAAGCAACTTCAGCAAAGTCTCAGGATACAAAATCAATGTGCAAAACTCACAAGCATTCCTTCACACCAACAATAGACAAGCAGAGAGCCAAATCATGAATGAACTCCCACTTACAATAGCTACAAAGAGAATAAAATACCTAAGAATACAGTTAACAAGGGATGTGAAGGACCTCTTCAAGGAGAACTACAAACCACTGCTCAAGGAAATAATAGAAGACACAAACAAATGGAAAAACATTCCATCCTCATGGATAGGAAGAACAAATATCGTGAAAATGGCCATACTGCCCAAAGTAATTAATAGATTCATTGCTATTCCCATCAAACTACCATTGACATTCTTCACAGAATCAGAAAAAACTACTTTAAATTTCATGTAGAATCAAAGAAGACCCTGTATAGCCAAGACAATCCTAAGCATAAAAAACAAATGGAGGCATCATGCTACCTGACTTCAAACTATACTACAGTGCTACAGTAACCAAAACAGCATGGTACTGGTACCAAAACAGACATGTAGACCAAAAAGGAACAGAACAGAGACCTCAGAAATAATACCACACATCTACAACCATCTGATCTTCGACAAACCTGACAAAAACAAGCAGTGGGGAAAGGATCTCCTATTTAATAAGTGGTGCTGGGAAAACTGGCTAGCCATATGCAGAAAACTGAAACTGGACCCCTTCCTTACACCTTATACAAATACTAAGTCAAGATAGATTAGAGACTTAAATGTAAAACCCAAAACCGTAAAAACCCTAGAATAAAACTTAGGCAATACCCTTCAGGACTTAGGCATGGACAAACTCCTAAAGCAATGCAATAAAAGCCAAAATTGACAAAGGAGATCTAATTAAACTAAAGAGCTTCTGCACAGCAAAAGCAACTATCATCAGAATAAACAGGCAACCTAAATAATGGGAGAAAATTTTTGCATTCTACCCATCTGACAAAGGTCTAATATCCAGAATTTACAAGGAACTTAAACAAATTTACAAGAAAAGAAACAAACAATTCCATCAAAAAGTGAGCAAAGAATATGAACAAACACTTCTCTAAAGAAGACATTTACACAGACAACAAACATATAAAAAAAATTTCATATCACTAATCATTAGAGAAATGCAAATCAAAACCACAATGAGATACCATCTTACAGTCAGAATGATGATTATTAAAAAGTCAAGAAACAATAGATGCTGGCGAGGCTGTGGAGAAAAAGGAAGGCTTTTACACTGTTGGTGGGAATGTAAATTGCTTCAAACATTGTGGAAGATAGTATGGTGGTTCCTCAAGGATCTAGAACCAGAAATACCATTTGACCCAGCAATCTCATTACTGGGTATATACACAAAGGAATATAAATCATTCTGCTATAGAGACACACACACAGGTATGTTTATTGCAGCACTATTTATGACAGCAAAGTCATGGAACCAACTCAAATGTCCATCAATGATAGTCTGGTAAAAGGAAATGTGGTACATATACACCATGGAATACTATGCAGCCATAAAAAGAATGAGATTGTGTCCTTTGTAAGGACATGGATAAAGCTGGAAGCCATCATCCTCAGCAAACTACCACAGGAACAGAAAACCAAACACTACATGTTCTCACTCATAAGTGGGAGGTGAACAATGGACACAGGGAAGGGAACAACACACATCAGGGCCTGTTGTGGGGTAGGAGACAATGGGAGGGAACTTAGAGGACAGGTCAATAGGTGGAGCAAACCACCATGGCACACATATACCTATGTAACAAACCTGCACATTCTGCATATGTATTCCAGAACTTAAAGTAAAATAAATTTTTAAAAAAGAAAAAGAAAAAACTCATCATACCATTAGTTTTTAAATTGTAGTAATACAAGCTTGATAATTTGAGCATGTTTCAACATAACATGCATCCTATCAGATGATCAATACCTAGATCTGCTTTTAAGTGAAAGTTTGCAATAATTAATACAGTTTTTAGAAATTCATGGTAAAATGCCTTTCAAAATGTGAAAAATATATTTCCTTAAAATACATTTGGTTGGCAATCCCATTACTGGGTATATATCCAAAATTTAAAAAAATGTTCTACCAATAAGAGATATACCCACATATCCATCGCAGCACAATTCATCACGATAGCAAAGTCATGGAATCAACCTAGGTGTCCATCAGCGGTGGATTGGATAAAGAAAATGTGGTAAATATAACTGTGGAATACTTACACAGCCATAAAAATAGCCTGTCCTTTGCAGCAACATGGATGCAACTGGAGGCCATTATGCTAAGTAAATTAACTCAGGAAGAGGAGAACAAATATTGGGTATTCTTACTTACAAGTGGGAGCTAAATGTCCAGTACTCATGTACGTAAAGACGGCAACAATAAACACTGGGGACTACTGGTGGGGAGGGACAGAATGAGGTAAGGGTTTAGAAACTAAGTGTTATGTGCTTACTACTTAGGTGACGGGACCATTCGTGCTCCAACCTCAGTGTCACACAATATACCCAGGTAGCAGCCCTGCACATGTATCTCTTAAATCTAAACAAGAAGTTGAAAAAGGGGAAAAAAAAAAAAGTACATTTGTTTGGAAATCACACCAACCAACCATATTTTACCATTGAAATGAAAGTTATTTTAAAATTTCTGTTAAGGAATGAGGAAGAGATACAGAAACAAAAAATGTATTCACTCGAGAAGATCAAGTGAAAAAATTATTTAATATGGAATAATGTACAAGTAATTTGTCAAATGTAATAGCTTTTTCTTATGTCAGCAATAATCAGTTGATGGCTATTGTGGGCAGAGTTTCCATGCTGATAAAAATAAATAAATAAATAAATAAAATACACAAGGTAAATGGAATATATAACAAAATAATCAACATGAAATATAAAATAATGAAATATGGAATGCATAAGAAATATATACAAGTATATTGAGTGTATGAAAGGAGGTAGCTAAATTGAATGGCAAACTATAATACTACTCGGAAATATTGAATACTAAAAATGTGGGAATTGTTTCTAAATTAGTGTATGGATTTACAAAAATTTATATTGTTATTCAACCACGTTTTATGTTAATGATTCAAAGCTTTCATCATAATACCTTACCACAGTTAGCTATTCTCCCAAGAGTTAGTCTATTTCAAAGCCATTCATTAATATACACAAAGCTTTATTAAACATTTTAAATTAGTTGTTCTTCACCTTAACTCATAATTAGATTCCAATGAGAATTTTTACAAGTCCTCATTGTAAAAATTGAGAGACCAGCTCAATCAAATTAGAAATTCAAGCATCAACAATGTTTAAAGCTTCCCACATGATTCCAATGTACAGCATGGTTAAGAGTGAATTTTGGAAAATTATTTTTGTATGACTGCTTTTATTTTATTTGGATAAATTCCTAGGACATAAATTGGTTTTGCAAAGAGCACACTAATTTTAATGTATTCTTATGACTTTTCAAGAGGATATACTGATTTATAATTCCCACAGTTAGAGAGTGAAAGAACTCATTCTCTTGCATCTATCAACATCTATCGAACTGTTTTATCATTTCTTGTAGGCATTGTGAATTTGCTATAAGAGCAATGCTAAAATACATGATGCTAATATAGACATCTTTGTTTGAAGTATTTGCATTTCTTTTGTAAACTACCTGTTCAGAATTACGCCAATATTTACTCTAGCATATTCCTCTTTAACATGCTACTTTAAAGGCTTCCTATAATATTAAATCTTTTTAATCTTTTGATTTTCTCCTTCTCTCTTTCTTTTGCATTTAAATTTTACTAAGATATATTTGTCATATCTGCATTTTAAAATTATCAGTAATTTTCTTAAAGGAGTTTATAAATTTGTGATTACATCTACAGCACATATTTGTTTATGTATGTTTTATTATATTTCTTTCATTATATTAAGCTCTCTGCATTTGTATCTTTATGATTTAATTTTTGCAGTTTACTATTTAATACATCAGGAATTTAATCGTTTGTGTTTTAAATGTGAGTCTTGTATGTGTTTTTTTTACTCCAAACAATAAACTTTCATAAGTAGATTATTTTGATCTAACTTTATCCATTGATTTCCAATGCCATTTCTATAATATATCCAAATTTGTACTTATATCTATGTATGCAATTTTCATTTTATTCTATTAAGTAGCTGATTATTCCTTGAACTAATATTGTATAATTTTAATAATTATAGCTTTATTCTATTATTATTATTTGGTAGTAAAATTTTCCCTCTTTATTTTTTTTTTTAGCAGATATTGCTAATTTTAGATATCTTTTTTATAAATGTACTTTAGAATGATTGTG
Organism: Pan troglodytes; assembly: GCF_028858775.2. Lineage (NCBI taxonomy): Eukaryota > Metazoa > Chordata > Mammalia > Primates > Hominidae > Pan > Pan troglodytes. Next base: position 59,764,466 of record NC_072404.2, read on the forward strand.
GCTCACTGAAAAATTAAAATCCCTTGAAATTTCATTGAAATACATAAAATATATGTGTATTCATACCAAATTAAATATTTCCACTTAGAAACTTACTACGTTTCTGCATATATTCAAATCCTACTTTAAAACAAGTCAAATCTTATAAAGTGTTTTGGTTTTATCCTGTAGAATATTTATATATATATATATCTGAATATGAATATATTATATAGGACAAAAATACATACATATATAATTTTATTAATTGTATGTGAAATACTTTCTCCCTATTATAAATTAATCAATTAGTTCTAGGTAGTAAGGAAGGTATTAAAGCTTGTGCATTTATTTTATATAAGTGACATTGCTGAGTCTTCATAATAGATCTAATAGGATTTCAGTTGTTTTGGTTGTGGTAGAACATCTTGTTCATACACTGTGTTGCACACAGCCCTCAACAGGGCTGCAACCATCCTTCCCATTCCTCGGGCTCTTCTATTATGTGACTTTGGTATTTCTCCTAACAAGAAGGTGGGTCTATGTCTCCTTCATATTAACCTGCAGGCTTGGGACTCCCTTATAACTGGAAAATATAGCAGAAGTGAGGCTGAGTGATCTCTGAGGTCAGTCATAAATAGTGGCACTATTCAGTTTTGTCTCCGGAGTCCCAGGTCAAAATGGGTGAGCAGTCTTGGCTGCTCTGAAGCCACCATGCTGTGACCATACAGGTCAGACCTGAGACTGCACCAAGAGAGGTGCCATGTCGGTCCCAGTTTTAACACTTAGTTCCCAGGGGATGGTCTGGGGACTATTTCCTATACAGCAATAGAAAGCAGATCACCCTATTGTAGGAAATAATGATGTTTGCTTCTTTCCTAATATCTTATTTTAAATTTTTATATCTCTGTATCCTACTTTATTTGCTAGAATATTTGGAATAGCATTAAATGATATCAGTGATAGTGGTCCTCTTCTTTGTCCTGCTTTTATGAAAATGCCAAAAATATTGTACCAGTAAGCATGATGTTGACTGTAGACCAAATTTTAATAGCTGGTGAAACTTTTGAACCACCAGCTGGGAAACCAAGCGTGGCTCAAGATCAACTGAAAAGCTCCATCTTCTGAGGTGTAAGCAGGCCAGGGTGGCATGCAGCACCATTGGCAGGCAATGGATGGTCAGCTCCTCAAGTGTCTTAGGTACTGCATCATGAATTAAATTTCACATGTTGTTCATATCAACCAAGCCACCTATAAAAGAAAATGCATAGGAGGTGCAGTAAGTCAGAGCAGAGTCCTGGGATCGGAGCCCATGTCTAGTATCCGAGATCAGGAGTTTAACTAGATTAATGAAAAATGTGTTTAACAAAACCAAAAAAAAAAAAAAACCCACAAATGTTAGTTTTTGGAATAATTTTGCCATTTATCGTTATTTTTTAGAAACTCAATTTGCATAGGACATGCTAAATTATGTTCAATTTGTTAATTTAGAGGACACAATTATTGCTTAGTTCTTACTCCTCAAAATGTAGTTAGAATGATTAAAAAAAAAAATAAACCACCATCTGAGAAACCAGCCTTGAATATCTGAGCCCATAATGTTAAAGCAAATGCCACTGGGTCATTAAACATGGCCATAGGGAACTAAATTAACTTCTCCTTGATGAGAAATCTGACTTGTGATTTCCTCAGAAGAAAAGTTAATTAGCACAATCTTATTAGAATATGTTCTGATTTAAAGGAATTCAGTGGTGTCAATATATCTATCCAACTATATCTAATTATTCATTTATTTTTATAACTCAACTTGTAACAAAATGCAGATTTTTGACTTGTAAATATAAATGCAAGAAACAAGGTAAACTTTAATAAATGAAATAAAACTGAGGTAGAAAAAAGATAACTAAAGGCATAATACACAATGAAGAATAATGAATTCATGTAGTAGTGAAGGGTTATATGAGTTTGGTTCTGAAATTTCTACAAGCAATAGTTTATTTTGAACAACGTGTTAAAAAAATTTTGAAATGTGATCAATATTGGAATTATTGTTTTTGCCCAAATTACTGATATTAGTTTCATCCTGAGATTTGCAGACAGACCAGAATGAACAGGACAGGAGACTGTATGGTGGTCTGTACTGAGAACTTAAGAAATATTGCCTAGTGACCCACAGGAGATTCATAGTTTTCCTCAGTCTAGTTATGGAGAAATGATAAAGTTAATTCATGTGAATAGAGATTTTTTTTAGAAATAAAAAGCTATATGCACACAGAAGAGGATATTATTAGTTACATATTGATGAAGAACAAAATCTTTAAGTGGTGCGTTATTTCTGCCAGTTACATGGTCCATCAGGCCATGATTGTCTGTAACTGAATTGTCGATGTCACTGAAAATGAAAATCAAACTGGGAAATTATAACATGAAAGCTAAGTAATAAAGATAGATCATGTGGTTCATGTCTCCGCACTAAACAGTGCCACATTAATTTTAACTCTACCATTCATATACATAGCAACCTCTGCTGAGTATGTGGGTAAGGAGATAGGAGACGTGACTGAATCCTCAATTAAAAAAATATTGATTGACCAAATGACACAAACTATGTTAAAGGGTTAGTTAGTTAATTTCACTAGTTTTCCAATTTATCAAGTATTTATATGACAATGATCCTAGGATCACTTCTTTAATTTGTTATGTTGATATACTGATAATTAATTCTTCATCTATCTCTTCTTTATAATGCATTTTTTAAAAATATTGTTTTTATTCGATTTCCTCATTTGAGATATATTGTTGCACTTTGACTTTTAAGTTATTTCTGAAATAAGTAAATTTTAAATTCCTCCTGAAGATAATTACAAAGATTAGAAATAGTTTACTGGTTTTCTTTCTTTCTTTCTTTCTTTTTTTTTTTTTTTGAGACAGAGTTTTGCTCTTGTTGCCCAGAATGGAGTGCAATGGCATGATCTTGGCTCACCACAACCTCTACCTCCCAGGTTCAAGTGATTCTCCTGCCTCAGCCTCCTGAGTAACTGGGATTCCAGGCGTGCACCACCACGCCTGGCTAATTTTGTATTATTTAGTAAAGATGGAGTTTCTCCATGTTGGTCAGGCTGGTCTCGAACTCCTGACCTCAGGTGATCTGCCCACCTCGGCCTCCCAAAGTGTTGGGATTACAGGAGTGAGCCACTGCGCCTGGCCAGTTTATTGTTATGTATTTTACATGCAATTAGGAGCTATTGGAGTTATTTAAAAGAAAATGCATAGATAATTTGGATATCTTATATAACCACCCTAATATCTTATAAATTATGCTTCTGTTTATTCAGAAACTGGGAATACCATTTAAGTTTAGAATTCCAAAGAATCAAGAAAAACTACTTAATTGCTAAAAATAGAATTACTTTTTTTCTCTCTGTCATCCTTAACATTGAAAAAGCCCTCTTTGCTAATCAAATGGTTTAAGGTAAAAAGTAAAGGAATGGGAAAAGAGAACACATTCTAGAATTAACGAATTTTATTAGGCAAAGTGGCCTCATTCTTTGTTTCCTTTTGCTTCTTCCTAAGCAATGTGGTTAAAATTTTTCTAATGTTTGGGCAGCATTCATTTAATTGGTGTTTGGTTCCTGGTTTACATCTTAAAATGTCTCAGGAGGGGACTGGGTATTCTCTTTTTCATCTAGAGTACATCTTCCTGTCTTTGAAGGAAACTTTGTTTTCACTTGATAATTACAAGTTTAATCTCCGTACTCAGAGTCCAATGCTTAATTCCAGATTTCTCTTTATTTTTAAAATCCCTCTTTCTATTTCTTTCTTTCTTCTTCTTTCTGTCTTCTTTCCTTTTCTTTTCTTTTTTTTTTTTTTTTTTTTTTGCTAGAAATCTGCTTAGGTCTTCACATTTACATAGTATCCTGGCTCTTCTGTTCATGTTCCATAATTTCAAAGTAAGCTTATAAAATATAAAATCAGTACCCATTCCTTAGTGACATGCCTCCAAAGAACAATGCATGCAAAGTAAAAAACAGTAACTTTACAGTGAAAAAAAAGCTGGAAGATATGACATTAGCCAGCGGACCACGGTTCATATCACCAATGACAAAATGTGTGAATGTGATATGACAAGAAGAGCACTCAACTTCTGTGATTGTCTTTCCCCAAATCCATAGCCTCAGTCTAATAATGGTAAAATATTAGATGAATCCATACTGAAGGACATTCTACAAAATATCTGACCAATATTCTTCAAAAGTATCATAACAATAAAAGACCAGGAAAGACAGAGTAACTGTAACAGACCAGGGAAGGGTGTTAACTGGACTAAATATGTCACTCCAAAACTCATATGCTGAAATCCTCAATCCCAATGTGATGGCATTAGGAGGTGAGGCCTTCAGGAGCAAGATGGTCATGAGAGTGGTTATGACACTGGTGCATTTATAAAGAAGAAGAGACAGGAACAGATCCTGCGCTGTCCACCATAGGAAGATACAATGTGAGAAGACAGCTATCTGCAAACCAGAAAGTGTCCTCACCAGATGCCACATATTCCAGGGCCTTAAGCTTGAACTTCCCAACCCCAAGAAACTGTTTGTTTTTTAAGACACTCAGTCTCTGGTACTTTTCTTATGAAAGCCTGATTGGCAAAGACAGAGCCTAATGAAAGATAACAAGGGAATACAATGCTTCATCCTGGAGTGCGTCCTGGGACATCAAAGGACACTAGTGGAAAGGACTTTAGTGGAAAAAGTGAAATGTGAATAAAGGCACTAGTATTGCATTACTATTGTGCCAATATTGATTTCTCAGTCTGATAAATATTCCTGGGTTATGTAAGATGTTAACATTAGGGGAAGCTGGGTGACATGTTTACAGAAACTCTGTACTATGTTTGCAACTCTTCTGAAAAACCAAAATTATTTCAAAGCGAAAGCCTGAGATTTCTGGAACGGAGTTTACATTTTTTCTTTTGACATATCCCACTGGATGCCTCATGGGTACTGAAAAGTAAGAATGGTCCTAAACAAACTCCTTTCTTTCCTCCATTATTAGATGCTGTGCAGATACACTCCTGTTTCTCAAATTCATCCATCTTATGGTTATGCAAATCTATTTTTCTAGTTTTAATTCTATTGCTCTTCTGACTCATTTGTGGGGTGCTTTTCCTTTTTTCTTTGTTGTCGTTTTTGGGTTTTTGAGATATAGTCTTGTTCTATAGCCCAGGTTGGAGTGCAGTAGTGTCATCTCAGCTCACTGCAGCCTGGATCTCCTGGGCTCAAGCCCTCAGCTTCCCACCTCAGCTTCTCAAGTAGCTGGGACCACAGGTGCATGCCACCATGCCCAGCTAATTTTTTCATTTTTGTGCAGACAGAGTTTGGACACACTGGTCTCAAACTTCTGGGATCAAGCAGTCCTCCTTCCTCAGCCTCCCCAAATGCTGGGATAATAGATTGTGCCCCCATGCAGGCCCCTTTTCCTTCTTTCAAATATTAAATGTGAGTTACCTCCAGGGTTCTATATTAAGCTGTGTCTTCACTCTATGTACAATTCCTGAATGAACTTGCCCTCACCGACAAAATGAACCCCCAATTCATTATGATGAATCTCAGTTGTCTCTATGCAACCCATGATTATGTGGTGAGTACATCCAGTGGACTACTGTGCATTTACATTAGGACACTATAGGTACATTAATTCAATACAACCAAGAGAACTCAAAAATCTTTCCCTGAAAATATTCCTAAATCTGTGATTTCTGACCCAGAATGACATTTCCTGAGTGACATTCCAGCAGCTCAACAGAGAAATCAGATGACTGCATGGTTCTCTCTCCACTAAATCTCAAGACGATACTCCACATTTTAGTGATTCTAACCTCACCCCTTACAATAACTATTACTTTTATTTTACGTTACTTTATTTTATTTTATTTTATTTTATTGAGATGGAGTTTTCTCTTGTTGCCCAGGCTGGAGTGCAATGGCACGATTTCAGCTCATTGCAACCTCTGCCTCCTGGGTTCAAGCAATTCTCCTGCCTCAGCCTCCCGAGTAGCTAGGATTACAGGTGGCCACCACTGTGCCTGGCTAATTTTGTATTTTTAGTGGAGACAGGGTTTCTCCATGTTGGTCAGGCTGGCCTGGAACTCATGACCTCAGGTGATCCGCCTGCCTCGGCCTCCCAAAGTGCTGAGGTTACAGGCGTGAGCCACCATGCCCAGCCAATTATTACTTTTAATAGAATACTTCTTGGAGTAGTTTTCATTTCATAACAACATTGAGAAGAAGGTACAGAGATTTCTCATGGGTACCATCTGCACCCACACACACAATCTCTTTCATTAACAACTTACCCACCAGAGTGGTACATTTGTTACAATTGATCAACCTACATTAACACATCATTCAAACCCAAAGTCTACAATTTAGATGAGGGTTACTCTTGATGTTGTGCATTCCATGGGTTTGGACAAATGTATAATGACATTTTGTATTTACCATTATAGCATCACAGAGAGTGGTTTCCATGCCTGAAAAGTCTTCTGCGCTCTGCCTATTCCTCCCTCTCTCATCCCTAACTTCTGGAACTACTGAACTTGTTATTGTCTCTGTAGTTTTGCATTTCCCAAAGTGTCATATATTTGGAATCATACAGTATGTAGCCTTTTCAGATTGACTTCTGTCAATTAGTAATACAGATTTAAGTTTCCTCCATGTATTTTCATTACTCAATAGCTCGTTTTTCACTGTTGAATACTATGCTATTTTCTGAATGTACCACCAAGGTTTAATTCATTCATCTACTAAAGGACATGTTGGTTGCTTCTAAGTTTTGACGTTTATGGGTAAAGCTGCTATAAACATCCATGTGGAGGTTTTGATGTGGACATAAGTATTTAACTTACATGGGTAAATACCAATGAATATGATGGTTGGAAAGTGGTATAAGAGTGTGTTTAGTTTTGTAAGAAGCAACCAAATGTCTTCCAAGTAGTAGCACCATTTTGCCTTCCCATCAGCAGTGACTGGGAGTTCTTGTTCCACATCCTTGCCAGCATTTGAAGTTTCTGGTGTTCTGAATACTGGTCATTCTAATAGGTATGAAGTGGCTTTCTACTTTTATTTTATTTTGCATTTCCCTGATAACATATGACATGGAGCATCTTTTTATGTGTGTATTTGTCATCTGTGTAACTTCTTTGGTGAGGAGTCTGTTGAGGACTTTCACCCAATTTTTAATAGAGTTGTTTTTCTTATTATTGAGTTTTAAGTGCTCTTTGCATATTTTGGATAATAGTCCTTTATCAGATATGTAATGATATGTAATTTACAAATATTTTCTCCAGGCTGTGGCTTCTCTTTTTATTTTCTTAAAAATGTTTTTCTACAGAGCATATATATATATATATATATATATATATATACACACACACATACATATATATTTAAAATAAAGTTCAGTTTATTAATTGTTTCATAGATTGTACCTTTGGTGTTATATCTAAAAAGTGCCAAATCCTAGGTAATCTACTCCTATGTTATATTTTAGGAGTTTTATAACTTTGTGTTCTACATTTAGGTCTATGATTCAATTTGAGTTAATTTTAGTGCAGGGTGTAAGTAAGACCTGTGTCTAAATTCCCTTTTTTTTTTTTTTGCATATGAATCTTCACTTCTTCCAGCATCATTTGTTGAAAAGTCTATTTTTTCTTCATTTTATTGCCTTTTCTCTTTTGTCAAAGATCAGCTGACTGTATTGATGTGGATCTATTTCAGGGATATCTAGTCCATTCCATTGATCTATTTGTCTATTCTTTTGCCAATATTATACTGCCTTGATTACCAGCACTCTAAAGTAAATTTTGAAGTCCAATAGCGTCAGTCCTCTAACTTCGCTCTCCTTCAATATCGTGTTGGCTGTGCTGGGTCTTTTCCCTCTTTTTATATACTCTAGTGTCAACGTGTGGATACCCACAGATTAACTTGTTGGGATTTTTATTAGGATTACATTGGCTCTATATATTCAGTTGGGAAGAACAGATATCTGACAACAATGATTTTTTCTTATCCAAAACATGGAATATCTCTTAATTTATTTAGTTCTTTTATTTCTTTCATAAGAATTTTGTAGTTCTCCTTAAATATCTCTTGTGCATATTTTGTCATATACAAACACTTTTTTGGGGGGACAAGTGCTAATATAAATGGTATTGCATTTTTCAATTTAAATTCTACTTGTTCATGCTGGTATGGCTTGCAGTAACGGCTTATTAATTACAAGAATTTAGATCTTGATTTTTTTCAGATTTTCTATCCAGAGGATTATGTCTTCTGTGAATAAGGGTAGTTTTATTTTTTCTTGCAAATCTGTACACTTTTATTCCCCCATCCTTTTTTTTTTTTTCTTACATGAGCTGGTACTTCCAGCATGATATTGAAAAGATTGGTAGCAGGAGATAGCTTTGCCTTGTTCCTTATCTTAGAGAAGAAGCTTTGAGTTTCTTATCATTAAATATGATGTTAGCTGTAGTTTTCTTGTAGATACTATTTATCAAGTTGAGAAAGTTCCCCTCTGTAGATTCCAAATTCTATCCCTAGTTTACTAAGAGTTTTTATCATGAGTGGTTGCTAAATTTTATCACACTTTTTCCTGTATCTATTGACATGATCATGTAATTTTCTTTTTTAGTCTGTTGATGTAGTGGATTATATTAACTGACTTTGTACCCAGCCTTGTCTGAGTACAGGTAAAATAGTTCTTAGCAGATGGACTATTTGTTAATCTGTGTCATAGTGAAGAACATTAAATTATATAGAGAAATTTGAGTCAAAAATATTTGGGATTACTGACTGAGAAGTGTGTGTATTAATTGAGAAAATTACAAAAATAGGTAATTATGCCCAACTAATATTGGGAGTCATACATTTGCAGTGGCCAAAGCCTGAATGGTTATTTCAGTTTTTTCATAAATAGTCAGCTATGGAAGTGTTTAGGTTTTTAAGATATATGTCAAAAAATCATCAAAGTGGTAAAGGCAAGAGAATAGTTAGAATATCAGATTATGCAATCTGAACTTGTGGAGGAAGAGGAGGAGAAAATCACAGGGGCGATGGAATGAGTATCTTCATGAAGTCCTGGGACATGTTGAAGTAGGATTGCAGCATTTTGAAGGTTGAAGAAAGAAGAATTAGAGGACTGAAATACTTAGCAATTTAACATCTAAAAGGTGGAGTAAACTTGAAATAACAAGATCCACAAAGTGGCTCTGATAATAGGTTTAGAAAGTGCAATTTAAGGATTTCTAAATGCTGGAGATGTTGGATATTTAAGTCAACAAGCTTGTTCAAGAATAAAAGTGGAAAGTAAGATTGAATATGAGAAAATGACCAAGAGAAAAACTTTGTATGAAAAATAAAAAACAATGGATAAGACGAGGTGATATTTCTGCATGAGCTTGTCTAATTGATACTCAATTGTGTCAAGAACCACTCAGTAGAGCACAGCACCATTTCCTACCAGGTGGTACATGGAGGGTTAGAGAAAGCAGTCTTGTTTCAGGCAAGGTGTCAAAATGTTTCAGCTTAAGTGAGGAGATAAGTCTCAAATTTTCTGAAGAGGGGATAGTTCAGGGAAGTTTGTTTAGAGTGAAATAACCATTCCATGGGACATATTAGAGATTGGGAGTAAAGTTTACAGCTGGGAAATGAGAAAGAGAATACACTCGGATCAGATGATAAAATGACTAGTCCTTGGAAAGCATATCATTTGGACAGTGCCCAAGGGTTACAGTCGTTAAGAGGCATGAGCTAAAAAACAAACAAACAAACAAAAAACTACTTAGGTAAATTTAATATTTTTTTCTAGGCTCCACGGATTACCTCTACTTCTTCCTGAAATGCTAATCCCTAGGAATCACACAAATGCTTTTCCTGGCCTGTAGCAGTGGCCCAGATAGCTTTAGTATCCTAGTGGGTTCCAGAGGAAAGTCTCTGCTGCTTCTGAGTGGTATTGTGGGCTAGAAGAACGAGGTAAAGTTTTGACACTAGCCAGGAAATGATTTGGCAGTGAGGAAGTAGAGCCAAGAATATCTTTAAGCCCAGAGAAATACTGAGAAGAGAACTGCTTCTCCAACCTCATCTGTTTCTTGCTCCCATCTTCTTCTGCAGAGAGCACTGATTTCTATGCTCTATGAAAAATGTCTGCCTTTTGCAGTTACTGAACATGATTTGATCGAATGTTCTTATGCTGATTTCTTCCACACTGCTGCCTCTAAATTTCTTCACAACATTATTTCATGACTTGCACCCAGCCAACAACCTCTGAGAGAGTGAATCCTTCCTCTGTGCTGCATTTCTACCTTGTACAAAGTTTTAGCCGCCATTCCCACATTGTCCTGTGTTTATTTCTTTATATGACTCTAAAACATAAGCAGGGGTGATGGTGTAATAGAGGGTGTGAAGGTTGGTGGCCACTCACACCATTGTGAGTAAAGCTTTGCACATATTTTCAATCTACATTTTTGCTACTATTCCCCCCAAAATTATAGAGCAGTGCACAGAATTATTACCTATACATGAAAGAAATGTCTCATCAAAACCTATAAAAAGAATTTTATATTTTTCTCTTTCTCACATGTTGTACATCATTACCCATTTAATGATAATTGTTCTTCCATTATAACATGAAGCCATCTGTTCCATTTCTATAGAGATCACTAAAAATACCACAGTAATAATAAAAGTCAAACACATTTTTGTAATTCTGAGCTACTGCAAATTTCAATTTATATATGTGTGTGTATGTGATTTTATAAAGCTGTTAAGGATAAAAAAATTATTTTCGTAGTACATCATGTGATTCTGAGTCCCTTTTTACTGAAAGAGAGCCCACTTACCAAGAAAATAGCCAGAAGAAGCATTTGACCAATTGCCCAAAGATTTAAAACTGCTTTAAAAATGGTGTGAACATAAGTGTTTGGTGGCAAAAATCATTAGCGCCTGAACTGTGAAGAGTCTCGATGTATGAGACCGAAGAACAGATACGTGAGTGGAATGTCTCCCTAGAGACAGGCACTGATTGTTGCAAGTGACAAAACAATCTACCACTGTAGTTTATAGACTGCTGTACAATAATCAGGATTGAATTCCATGAAACAAAAATCCCATGAATTGTAAATATGCAAGGGAGCTAGGGGCAATGTGAATACAGTGATGAGAGTCATCCGGTGCAGGTCGGATGCCAAATATAATTCTTAGTGAGGTCACTGCAAACAAATTGAAAGACTCTGTGTATTTAGGGCTACAGTTTAGAGAATTACTTACAAAACGTCTTTCTTTCTGATTAACCTGGCTCAAAATACCATTCTAGAATCTAATTTTAAATAGATGTCACTTGCTTGTGGAGTAAGAATTAATTGATTAAAGCAAACATTGTATAAGATTTTAAATCCTGTGCATAATGCAATGAAATACAATTTTGCTAACTGCTTTTTATACATAAACAGATCGTTCCTCTACTTTTGTGTCTGAATTCATAAGTAAAGAACCAGAGGAACAGCAGATTAAACATGTACAATTTTGTCATATTGTGAAGCTGAACAATTCCTCTCTTGGAAATTTCCTCATCACCTCCTGCTTGGTTCTCTGGGGACAGGAGTGGGAGACGACTGGAAGGATATTCTCCTTCTGCTATTTTTATGATTATACAGGGTACATTGATGCAATGAGAACATGGTCAACACATTAGAATATTACATAAAGTTTAAATTTCAATTTTTTATAAATGAAAAACTAAATACTAAAAATTAAATAAAAATCAGTTGATAAAACAGTGCAGTTTTGGAGACCATAGATCTTTAATAAATCAGCTATTGTAAATTATTTTCTTGTGAGATAATCATACATAATATATAACTATAGCTCAGCGAAAATTTAGATATAGGTATATCTGTTGGTCTTCTCCCAACCATTTGCTCTATTTTTTGTGTATTCAAGTATTTTTGGTGGGGCCAATGGTTAGAGAATAATCAAAGCACAACCTTGCTACACATGCTAGTAACCCAATCAGTAAAACACACACCAGAAGCATGAACTCTACAACTTTCCAGTCCATAATTCTTCCAAGGTAGCTATATTACCAGGTAGAATAAGGGAGATAATGTGGATTTAAAGACAACTAATTTATGGCTAGCTTTTGACCACAGAGTGAGAAAGTTCTGTGAAACCCACACAGCACCTGCAATCCACTGTCTCATCTCCCATATTTGTCCACTGTACCAACTTCTCCTACACTCTTGATCTGACCTTCCTCAAGGAGATGATGACTCTATCGGATGTTGTCCACTACTACTTATCATTCACTTTATGTTATGATTACACATTATATGGTCAATGATAAGAGAAGTAGGACATGTATCCACGGCAACTTGAACTGTTGTCAGAATTTCATCCTTGAGGGCACTTAACTCCATTTGGTTGAGTGTCACCTGTGATCTTGGCTATATTTCCACTTGCAGCTGCAAAATGCTAATACAATGCAGCACCCCCCCTTTTCACCTGGTTTCTTGCAGATAACATGGCACGTCCTCCTGAGCCATTTGAGTTGTATTTCTACCTGCAGAATAGGCACAATATGTCCAATCACATGTAGCTATTATTTAAATTTTTCTTGATACTTCTGTCTGAAGTGAACTAAGTTTTTCTTCTAATCAGTACTTCTGTATATGGAAGTACAAATAGAGATAGTTTACTCATACTATGTCATTTATTTCACATAGAATAAATTTTTATAGGAATGACTGTTATATATAAAGGTTATTATTTTATAATCTTTATAATATTCCATTATTTTAGTCAAAAATTTAGATATAGCTATACCTGTTACTCTCCTCCCAACAATTTACTTTTATTTTACATTATTTTAGAATAGCCTAATAAAATGATTAATCAACAAATATGTAGTATATTTTCATTTCTTTCATATTATTAAAGTGGTACAATGCACATCTTTATGTATACCAACTTTTGATTGCCTTCTAGATCATTTTACTTAAAAAATAATTACAGAAATGGGATTAATTGACTAGAGTATATGAACATTTTTAATGATCTAGATAAATATTGCTAAATTACTTTCTTCAAAGCTTGTAGCAAATTAAGCTCCCATGAGCATTATATACCTGGGCCTTTCCAGACATTTTAGCATTTACAAATAAGGCAAACAACAAATTAATGAGTTTCACTGGTAACAATATATTTTCATTTTTGTATTATTGGATTTCTACAGAGAAAAAACATGATGTTTATATGCATTTGATTTTTTTTGTAACATATCCATTAATGTCATTTATTGCCCTTTCTATCAGTGTATCCAAATTCTTTGAATTGTAAAAACTCATTATATAGTAATAATATTCCTGCCAAACTGCCTTTGCAAATTTGTCCCGTTGTTTCTGTTTATGCTTCATATTAAAAATCTTATTTTGAACATTTAAAAATTGCAGAAAAGCTGCTAGAATAGTAGAAACTCTTTACCCAGATTCAACAAATTTTCCTATTTTGCCAAAATTGCTTTTCCATCCTCTCTAAACAGATATAGATGATGGATAAGCAGATAGGAAATATATATACCATATTACATAGTAAAATATACATATAGAGTTCCTTTTACTTTTCATGAGCTTGTATATATCATGCACTTTGTCCTTTAATATGTCCCTGTGTGCTTTCCAAATACCACAGAACAGTTATCAAATTCAGGCAACTTAACATGACATAATCCTTTCACCTAATCTACAGTCCATATTGCAGTTTCCTGAAATTGTTCTAGTAATATCTTTTACATGTTTTATTTTTTTTTTTCATCCAATAGAGGATGCAGATCAGGATTATGTAATGCATTTAGTTTTTCTACTTTTTGGGGACACTTTAAACTCATACAGTTTTTTTAACCTTTCTTTGTTTTTCATAATATTGATACTTTAAAAGAGTATAGGCCATTTATTTTGTATCGTGTCTTTCAATTTGGGTTTGCCTGAGGTTTTTGTTTTGGTTAGATGCAGGTCACGGGGCCCATTGGTATACTAAAAAAGTGATAGTATGTTTTCAGAATGTCCAGAGGTGGGTGATATTATTTGGCCATTTTCTGGTGATGTTACATTTGATGATCTGGTCAAGGTTTTGTATTGTATTCTTGTTGTGGGCTTTTATTTACCATTTTATCTATTAAAAATAGCATGTAGTCTGTATTGACACACTTTCAGACTATCCAAATTTCTAAGTTTCAGTCAAATCAAACAACACCCTTGCCTCCAATTTAGCATCTACTGATGTTTCTTGAATGAGTTCATCTTTAGTATAATGGGTGCAAAATGGGAATTTTCCAACTCCAGCATACATTTTATCAGCAAACGGTTGAAATTCTATCATACAAAAGACTCCTCTCTTCTCCAACATTTATTTATTGGTGTGCTTCTTTATTTATTATTTTTTGATACTCTTATCTATTCACTATAAACTCATTAATTCCCATTTTAATCAATGATTTACAACACATTAGTTAGTTTTTGTAGGTAAGCAATGCATTACGCTTCATGTATTTCTCTGCAAAAATAATCAGGTTAGTGTATGTTTATTTAACCCTTTTCTTTTTTAGATAATACATAATATGTCACATACTACATATTATTTTACAATTTGCATATGTCCTTCCAATCTTCCCATATGCATCCTAGATATCTTCATTGTCTTTATAGAGTCACAGTACTTCATTGTATGCATATATCACAGTCTCCTATGTTTGAGCCTTGAGGCAGTTATCAATATTTTGAAATTACAAATAAACTTATGCATATGCATTTTCATATTTTTGAAGGTATATATTCAGGGTAAATTCCTACAAGTAGAATTGGTGGGTCACAGGTAAATGAATGTGTAACTATGTTTATATTGTTAAATTTAGTTCCCTAGGGATTTTATCAACTTACATCCTTAGCAATAATATATGAGTTCAAAACAGGATTTCCCCAAAGCCTTGCCACCAAAGTGTATGGTTAAACTTTTAAATTTTCACTACTTCCTCTTCAAATATTTTCTATTTTCTTATTTTTGTATGATTACTTTTCCATATAACTTTAGAATGAAATCATCTACCTCCAGAAAAGCTTGTTGGCATGGTTACTGAAATTACAATCATTTTTCAAATTAATTTATCAATAATTGATCAATAATTGATATGATGATGATATTGAGGCAACCTATCAAAGAACAAGAGATGACTTTCCATTTGCTCACATCCACTTTTGTATATTTTCAGAAATACATTTTAAGTTTTTTAAAATCAAGTTTATTAAAATTTTATTAAAGTTTTTCTAAAACTTTCTTGTTAAATTTAGTGCTAATTTGTTACTTGGATATAGGAAAGGAATTGATAATTTCTTATTAATTTTTTCCCTCCCATCTTGCTGAATAATTATATTTTTGAGTTATTTCTATTATTGATTAGTTGGGGGTTTCCCAGATACATTGTCACATAATCTGCCAAGGAGATACATTTCATTGTTTTTCAATTCTTATGCCTCTCATTGTTTTCTCAGTACAGGACTAAATTGGTAATGGGGATAGTGAGCATACTTACCTTGTGCCTGACTTAATGGAAATGGCTTTGGTGATTTCCCATTAAGTAGGATGCTGGCTTTAGTACAGACACACACTCAGTTGTGCTGACATGCACAGTATGGCATATATGTTATTTTATTTTTTATATATGTAATGCCCACATACTTCTCCATAAGTTAAGGAAATGCCTCCATTGCTATATTCTTGAATGTTTTCTTATGAAAGTTTGTTGAACTTTGTTAAAGACTTTTTCAGCATTTATGGGATAAGCATAACCCCTCCTTAGGTCTAATGATATGGTGAACTACACAAAGAGAGTTTCTCATATTGAAACTTTTGGACGTTACTGTTATATTCCATGATTGGTCATGATGTACTGTTCTCATAATATTCAATTGAAATCTATTCATATTGTACTTTATTTAGAATTACAATTTTTGCAACAATATTTATGAGAGTTATTCAGCTGAAATTTCCTTTTGAGGGTGCTGTCTTTATCAGATATAGGTATTAACATTATATTTAATTTTTCAAATGAACTTGACAGTTTATTCATTTTCTATCACCTGAAACAGTTTATATGGCATTGAAACTATTTGCTCCACTTTTGGTAGAATACTTACTACTGTGACACCAACTGAGGCTACTTTGTTATTTTCTCTTTTTTAAATAAAAATTGATGTATTTAAGCTCTCTATCACTAGAGGGATCAATTTTGATAAGCGACTTATTTTTTAAGGCATCGCTCATCTCCAGGTACAATTTCAAATTAATTTGTACAGAGGTGTGGTGCAATGGTTTAAAGGTTTTTTAATTTAAATTTTCTATATTGATAGTTATACCCTCCTTTGCATTTACTAATTTTTATACTTGTGTTTTATCCTCTCTTCTTGATTAAACTAAATAATGATTTATTCATTTTGTAATTGTTTTTAATGAAGATTTGATTTATAATCTTAATATACTCTGTCATTATCTACATAATTAGTTTCTGTTTTTACCTTTACTATTTTCTTTCTTGTGTTCTATTTTGGTTTATTTATATTTGTTCATTTTCTAGCTCCTTAAAAATTTAAATTCATTTATTTATATTAGTGTATGTTTATTATCATGCATATTTAAGGCTATGACTTTTTCTCTGGTTACTACTTTAAAGCCATCTAACCTGATGTATAGTGTTTTTATCCCTATAATGTTAGAAATACATCCCGGTATGTTAGAAATTCTGTTATTTCTGTTTATATTTACCCTCTATATTAGCATGTTCTTGCATTGCTATAAAGAAATACTTGAGATTGGATAATTTGTAAAGAAAAGAGGTTTGACTGGCTCATGGTTCTGCAGGCTGTACAGGAAGCATGGTGACATCTGCTTGGCTTCTGGGGAGGCCTCAGAAAACTTACAATCATCGTGGCTGAAGGTAAAGGGAGAGGAGACATGTCACATGACCAGTGCAGAAGCAAAAGACAGAGTGTGAGAGGAGGTGCCACATGCTTTTAAACAGCCATCTCTCACGACAACTCACTTATTATCACAAGAACAGCATCAAGGGTATGGTGCTAAGCTATTCACGAGAAACCCACTCCCACCATTCAGTCACCTCCCATTCAGCCCCATCTCCAACATTGGGGATTACAATTCAACATGAGATTTGGGTGGAGGCACAGATCCAAACTACATCATCCTCTCATCCAAGAGTTTCTTAATAACAATTTAAAATTGATTCCTAGGTGAAAGTAGTTTTTAATATCTAAGTTCATTGAATTTTAATCAAAGAATATTGCCTATAAGATTTTAACTTTCTGCAACTTACTTGTTGATGTTTCTTAGTGATCTAGCATATGATCTGTTTTGTGACAGTTTCATGTGCACCTGAAAAAAAAAGGAATTTGTTTTTTCATTCTGTTAACTGATTTCAAAATGTTTATTGGGTCTCAATTTTCTGCCAATGCCTAGTTTAGACTGTAAGGATACAGAAGAAAACAAAATAAGTGAAATTTATTTTCTTATGGCACATATTTTATCAGGAAAATATAAATCATGCACAACAGAAGAGGATTTTAGTAACACAGTAGAGGTTAAGGCGATGGGGAGAGGTGTATACATAAAGTAGTCAGTGAGATGCTTTATGTTCATTTAATATTTGAACAGAGACTTGACGAAGTGAGAGAGCAAACCATGGGGATGTTTGTGAAGAGAGTCCAAGGCATTGGCAAGAGAGTGTGCAAAGTTCTTGAGTGAGGAGTGTTCCCATTTGAGAAACAAGAGAGAGGCTACTGTAGCCAATGGGCTACAGTGAGACAGTGGTAGGAGAAGAGATTGCAGAGGTAGCCAAGAAACTGTATAAATTCATGTGTCCGGAAGTGGTTCTTTCCAGTGGGTTCTTGGTCTCACTGACTTCAAGAATAAGCTGCGGACCCTTGTGGTGGGTGTTAAAGTTCTTAAAGACGGTGTGTGTCCAGAGTTTGTTCCTTCAGATGTTCAGATGTGTCCAGAGTTTCTTCCTTCTGGTGGGTTCGTGGTCTCGCTGACTTCAGCAGTGAAGCCGCAGACCTTCACAGTGAGTGTTACAGCTCATAAAAATATTGTGGACCCAAACAGTGAGCAGCAGCAAGATTTATTGTGAAGAGCGAAAGAACAAATCTTCCACAGCATGGAAGGGGACCCAGCTGGCTCTGGTGGCCTGCTTTTATTCCCTTATCTGGCCCCACCCACATCCTGCTGATTGGTCCATTTTACAGAGAGCTGATTGGTCTGTTTTACAGAGAGCTGATTGGTCTGTTTACAAACCTTTAGCTAGACACAGAGTGCTGATTGGTGCATTTACAATCCTTTAGCTAGACACAGAGTGCTGATTGGTGGGTTTACAATCCTTTAGCTAGACGGAAAATTCTCCAAGTCCCCACCTGATTAGCTAGACACAGAGCGCTGATTGGTGCATTTGCAAACCTTTAGCTAGACACAGAGCGCTGACTGGTGCATTTACAATCCTTTAGCTAGACAGAAAAGTTCTCCAAGTCTCCACCCAACTCAGAAGCCCAGTTGGCTTCACCTCTTAATCCTCCCTCTAAACAGGATACTCCAACTGCTGTTGGGAATTTGGCTGATGACCACTCTAGCTACTTCCTGCTGGATAGGGATGAAGAAGGGTCCCTGCAGTTGTAGTGTCCTCCAGAGGGGAACTCTTTAGGCCAGTGAAAGGGCCAACGGGTAGGTCAAGGTGTCCTCGGTAGAAGTTGTTAGTTTAACTCATTTGGGGTTCCATTTGTAAGACCATCTGTAGCTTGATGGCCTCAATTCTAGAGGAAACAAATTTGACAAGAAGGTTAAAGATACAGAGCCCAAAGGCGAGTAACAGCAAGATGGCTGCCACAGGACCTAGAAAGGGGAGAAGCCATGTTGCCCAACTCCAGAGGTTGGTATAAGAGTTTGAAAGGCGTTGTCTGATTTCAGAAGCCTTTTCCTGTAAATGCCAGGCAGCATATCATACTATCCCTGACTGGTTAGGTAAAAACAGCACTCTTCCTCTAAGAAGGTGCGGAGTCCTCCTTTCTTAGCAGTGAGGAGGTCTAGGCCTTGGCAGTTTTGGAGAGTAACTGCTGCCAAAGAGTTTATTTGGGATTGTAGAGTAAGGATAGATTTCGTTATTTCTTGCAAACTGTCTGAGAAATCCTTTGAGAGTGTGTGGTAGTAGGATAATGAAGTAGATAAACTGGCTATTCTGGTTCCTGTAGCAGTAGCCATTCCTAACCCTATAAGTAGGGGTATTAGTTGTATGGCTCCGTGCAGATGGACTTGAGCTTTGAAGGATACTGATAAGGTCTGATTTCCTGGGGCAATGTTAATGTTGGGACTTAGAAAGACTAAGATGCAGGTGCCTGTCCAGGTAGTGGGGAGGCAGATATAGGTCGATGTTCCACATAAGAAGAATATACCTTGGCTGAGCAGACAGAACTAGTTGTGTATGTTAAAAAGTTTTATGAATTTGTTGTTTTCATTTTCCCATACTCCTAGAGTACTTGCCAATGTAGCTCCAGTTTTTGTTGATATTTTGCGAAAGAAGTTATATCTTTGACCAAGTTGACCATTTCCTGATCAAGTAGGAGGTCATTTGTGAGAAAAGGTCATCCATACAGCATTTCATATGGACTGAGTCCCATTTTGTGAGGAGAATTTTGGATTCTCAACAAGGCCATGGGCAAAAGAGTAGGCCATGGGAGATGAGTTTCTTGTGTTAGTTTCCTTAAGTGCCTCTTGAGTGTTTCATTTGCCTTCTTGACCTTCCCTGAGGATTGTGGCCTCCAGGTGCAGTGAGGGTGATATTGTATCCCTAGCACCCTGGAAATTCCCTGAGTTATCATGGCTTTAAAAGACAGACCATTGTCACTCTGTAAGCTTTGGGGAAGTCCAAATCTGGGAATTATTTCATGAATTAGGACTTTAATCACTTTCTGAGCCTTCTTTGTCTTGCAGGGGAAAGCTTCTATCCAATTTGTCAAGGTATCAACACAGACCAACAAGTATTGAAATCCCTTTGACTTAGGCATATGGGTGAAGTCTAATTGCCAGTTGTCTCCAGGATAGTGACCTATTCTTTGTTCCCCCAAAGGGGCCTTATGATGGACCAAGGGATTATTCCTTTGGCATGCCTCACAGGCTTTGACTACCTGTCAGATGGTCTGGAGGAGAGTTGGCCCTGTAAATAGGGATTTGGCCATTTGATGGGTGTTTCCAATATCTATATGAAAAGTTTGGTGGAGGATTTTAAGAATTTTCCACTGGCTGGCTTCAGGTATAAGTATCTTTCCTTCTTCTGTCATTAACCACCCCGAGGGGAGAAAGCTATGCCCCCGTGAAAGTTCCCATTCTGTTTCAGTCGGGGAATACTGGGGCTTAATGTCTTGGAGGGGGTTGTTCCATACCAAGGATCCTTCCATAGATATTTCTAATGGGAGGTTCTGCCTGGCAGCAATTTTGGCCTCAGCATTTGCCCGACAGTTTCCTTCTGCCTTTTCTCCTTCACCTTTCTGATGGCTTTGGCAGTGTAAGACTGCCACCTCCTTGGGTTTTTGCACTGCATGCAATAACTCCATAATTTCCTTGTGGTATTTAAGGGGGGTTTCCCCAGAGGTTAGGAACTACCTGTCTTTCCATATTGCAGCATGGGCATGTAGGATTAGATAAGCATACTTGCTATCTGTATACACATTTATTCTTTTTCCCTTTCCCAGTTCTAAGGCTCAGGTAAGTGACACTAGTTCTGCTAACTGGGCACTGGTCCCTGGGGGAAGAGGCTTAATTTCAAGTACAGTTACATCACTAACTATGGCATAATGTGCCCTTCATACCCCATTCTCCACAAATGAACTTCCATTGGTATATAGGTTAAGGTCAGGATTAGCTAATGGGACTTTTAAGAGATCATCTCGAGTGGCATAAGTCTGGACTATAATTTGTTGGCAGTCATGCTCGATTGGTTCCCCATCCTCTGGGAGAAAAGTGGCAGGGTTGAGGGTCATGCACATACGTATTTGAAGCACTGGTCCCTCAAGGAGTAGCACCTGGTTTCTAAGAAGGTGGTTGTCTGATAGGCATAAACTTCCTTTGGCACCTAGTATGCCATTTACATCATGAGTAGTCCAGACAGTGAGATATTTTCCTTGTATTATTTTCATAGCCTCTGACACTAAGACGGCCACTGCCACAGCTACCCATAAACAGTGAGGCCAGCCTTTTGCTACTACATCAATTTCCTTACTTAAGTATGCCACCGGTTGTGGGGTTGTCCCATGAGTCTGAGTAAGGGCTCCAAGAGCTATCCCTGCTCTCTCTGTGACGTATAAAGAGAAGTTTTGTCCTGTGGGAAGGCTTAAAGCTGGAGCTTGTACTAGGGCCTTCTTTAAGGTTTTGAAGGCTGCTTCTGCCCCTGGTTCCCATTCTACTAGATGAGTATTTGCCCTCTAGGTCTCTTTGTTTAGAGTATAGAGGGGCCTGGCTATCTCGCTGTATCCAGGGATCCGTAGTCGGCAAAAGCCAGTGATTCCAAGGAACCCTCGCAACTGTTTTAATGTCTTAGGGTAAGGATAAGCCAGTATAGGCTGTATTCATTCCTTGCTGAGGGCCCTGGTTCCTCTGGCTAAGATTAGGCCTAGATATTTGACCTGCTGTAGGCAAAGCTGGGCCTTCAACCTAGACAGCTTGTACCCTTGATTAGCTAGAAATTTCAAGAGATCTAGAGTAGCCTGCTGGCACGAGGCTTCTGAACTGGTAGCCAAAAATAAATCATCCACATACGGAAGGACCAGAGGGCCTGGACTTGAGAAGTGGCCTAGATCTTGGGCCAGTGCTTGATCAAACAGGTGAGGGCTATCCCTAAACACTTGGGGCAAGACCGTCCACGTAAGTTGGCATATGTGGTCTGTGGGATCCTCAAAGGCAAAGAGAAACTGGGAGTCAGAGTGCAGGGGAATACAGAAGAAGGCATCCTTGAGGTCCAGAATAGTGAACCTTTCTGCTTCCTCTGGTATTTGAGAGAGCAGTGTATAGGGGTTGGGTACAACTGGATAGAGAGGAATTACTGCCTCATTGATGAGTCTAAGATCTTGCACTAGTCTCCACTGACCATTTGGTTTTTGTACTCCTAGAATTAGGATGTTGCCGGGACTGCTGCATTTCCTTACTAAACCTTGAACTTTTAAATGTTTAACAATATCCTGTAATCCTTTATAAGCTTCAGGCCTTAAGGGATATTGCCTTTGATAAGGAAAAGTGGCGGGGTCTTTTAGCCTGATTTGGAGTGGGCGGGCATTTTTTGCCCTTCCAATTTGTCCTTCCAATGCCCAGACTTCAGGGTTGATTCCCTCCTCAGGTAGGGGACAAAAATGGGTAACTTGTTCCCCATATTCATGTAGATAATAGCTCCAGCTTTGGCTAATATATCCCTCCCTAATAAGGGTGTGGGACTTTCAGACATAACAAAAAAGACATGTGAGAAGAGAAAAGTCTCCCAATTACAACTGAGGAGGTGGGAGAAATACCTGGTTACAGGCTGTCCCAGGATTCCTCGGATGGTAACGGACCTTGAGGACAGTCATCCACGACAGGAGATTAGCACTGAGAAGGCCATGCCAGTGTCCAGGAGGAAGTCAATTTCCTGGCCCTTAATGGTTAAACGTACTCAGGGCTCAGTGAGGGTGATGACACAAGCTGGCGCTTGCCCCAGGCACCCTCAGTCCTGTTGTTGGATCATCTGGTTGGGGGGGGCTTCTGACTCAGAGAACCTTTGTCCTCTGGGGCAGTGCACCATCCAGTGATTGCCTCCGCATAGTGGACATGGATGAGGGGGTGGCTTGTTTCTCATTGGACAATCTTTTTTAAAGTGTCCTTGCAAACCACACTGATAAGAAGCCCTACCAGGTGATTGGCGTACTCCATTTTCTGTCCTCTCTGAACCACCAAGGTTTGTTTGTCTGAGGGCCATGACTAAGGCTGCGGCCTTTCTCTAATATCACTTTTCCTTTTGGGCCTGTTGTCTTGGCCCTATTATAGAACACCAAAGTTGCCAGGTTTAATAATGCCTCCAGATTTTGTTCAGGGCCCAGGGCTTGCTTTTGGAGCTTTCTCCTGATATCTGTGGCTGATTGGGTAATAAACTTATCTTTTAGAATCAATTGACCCGCCAGTGATTTGGGTGACAGGGGAGTTTATTTTCTTAAGGCCTCCCATAGCCGCTCAAGGAAGGCAGGAGGATTTTCTTCCTTTCCCTGAGTTATGGTGGCCATCACTGAATAATTCATGGGCTTTTTCCTAATTCTCCTTAGTCCTTCCAGAACACAGGTCAACAGATATTCACGATTCCAGTCTCCATGATCCGAGTCAAGGTCTCAGTGGGGATCCATATGGGGGATGGCTTGCTGACTGGTAGGGAATTTGTCCCTTTCTTCATCATCATTCTATCATTTACTTGACTAAGATACCAAATATCTCCAAACTCTTGAGCTGCAGCTAAAGCCGCATTCTTTTCATTAAAGGCCAGTGTTTGATCTAACAATAGCATGACATCTCTCCAAGTGAGATTGAAGGTTTGACCTAGACCCTGTAGGACATCTGTGTACCTGTCAGGATCATCTGAAAACTTCCCCAGGTCTATCTTGATCTGCTTTAAATCAGAGAGGGAGAAGGGGACATGTACCCAGGTTGGGCCAAATTCCCCTCCCCCTACAGCTTGAAGGGGACATAACCGATACCCCAGGGGTTTTTGTGGTACTTTGGAGATTTCTTTGCTTATTTCTTTCTGGGTGAGGGAGATTAGAGGAGGATTATCATTAATAGGAAGGGGAGCTGTAGGGAGGCTAGGTTATGGGGGTAAGCAGAGAAGTCCTCCTGTGGGATGTAAATTGCAAGCTTTCCATAGTTGTGTAATCTCCTTCAATGAAAAGAAAGCTTGGACATAAGGTATTTCACTCCATTTGCCTTCCCTCTTACAGAAAAGGTAAAGCTGCAGGATAGTATTGTAATTTATGAAATTATACTTTTATATACATTTATATAATTTATACAATTATACTTTGTATAAATTGTATATATACAATTATACAATTTATAAAAAGGCCATTTTTCCCTGTCAGAGAGAGAATATTGGGGCCAGGCTGTAGTGCAGAAAAGAAATGAGCTGCCTCTTTTTCAGGGTTTGTGGGTCAAATTTGTCCCGATGGCTTAGGATGCATTTCAAGGGTAAGCCTGTTGATGCCTGAGTGTTTCCCATCTGAAAGACAAAACTGCCTGCAGTTTTGGTTTGTTTTGTTTCTCCTCCTGCCCAAGAACCCGCAACGGTCCCTGGACCTGCTGATCAGAATAGTTGCACTCACCAATGCAGCAGAAGAAACAATCCCTGCCCAAGAACCAGCAGTGGTCCCTGGACCCTGCTGATCAGAATAGTTGCACTCACTGATGCAGCAGCAGAAACACTAGTTTTCCTCTGAGACCACAAGGAGGACTGAAGAAGGTCGGATTTAGTGGCACTTACTGACGCATTCTCGAAAACCTGCACCCTTGCCTGTCCTCCTAGACTGCAAAGAAGACCGAGAAAAATTGGATTTAGTGACACTTACTGATGCATTCTCAAAAATCTCTTAGAGTCCTAAGCATTCTCCTGTTAGTATTGGGACCTTACCCCTGTCCTATAAAGATGTTATGCCTCAAAAATGAAGTGGAGGGCCATACCCTGGGGGAAGGAAGAGATCCCCAGGGTTGGAAGAGTGACACCTTTTGTCCTTATTTATATGAATAAGAAGAATACAATTTCTGAGGCTCCCCATATCCTAGCTTCAGGAATAGCTTTTGTTAGGCCTGCTAGTCTGAGGAGGGATCCTAAAATTCCAGATAGTCCCCCCTGTGACAGGGCTTTGGGCAAAAATTATGTCTTTCTGATTGGTGAGCCCGGGTGCCAACAGAAGGTAACAGAGTCCTGGAGTTTATTCTAGTGATCATTCCTATAGGAGAAGCTAGAAAAGCACCAGAGACAGGGAGGGATTTTTAGAAGCGGGACTAGCCTTGGAGAAGAGAGGCGAGAGGAAGTTTGTCTGGCAGGCATTAGGACCCAGGAGGCAAGGGTCAGGGTTGATAGAATAGATGGGCGAGTCTCGCTTGGGTGACATGCCTTTGAGAGTTCCGCTCATGGCCACAGGGTCAACCAACTTGTTGTCGGGACCCCGGAGCTGAATGGCTTTCCTCTCTGTCAACCCTCGGCTCAGCCCAGAAGTACAGGAAAAACGGAAGCTGGCTCTAGGCAAACCACCGCTCCTAACTCCGAAAAGTCAGGGGTTGTTAAGAGACCCCTTTCCCAGAAAGCCTGACTCCCGTGTCTTTAGTCAGGTGGCTGCGCTAGTCGCTTTTAACTGGCCAACAGGTGCCCTGTATTAGGCCCCAAATTCTAAGGAAAAATAGGACAGAATAGCAAGTGAAAGGGGTCCAATGGTACTCACTGTTTGGTGATAGGTGATAGTCTCACTTCTTGGCAATAGGTGATAGTCCCTTCGTGGTCATCAAAATGTGTCCAGAATTGGTTCCTTCCAGTGGGTTCTTGGTCTCACTGACTTCAAGAATGAAGCTACGGACCCTCACAGTGGGTGTTAAAGTTTTTAAAGATGGTGTGTCTGGAATTTGTTCCTTCAGATGTTCAGATGTGTCCAGAGTTTCTTCCTTCTGGTGGGTTCATGGTGTCACTGACTTCAGGAGTGAAGGTGCAGACCTTCGCAGTGAGTGTTACAGCTCTTAAAGGCAGCGTGTCCAGAGTTGTTCATTCCTCCCAGTGGGTTTGTGCTCTTGCTAGCTTCAGGAGTGAAGCTGCAGACCTTTGCAGTGAGTGTTACAGCTCATAAAGGTAGTGCGAACCCAAAGAGTGAGCAGCAGCAAGATTTATTGTGAAGAGCAAAAGAACAAAGCTTCCACAGCATGGAAGGGGACCTGGCTGGCTCTAGTGGCCTGCTTTTATTCCTTCATCTGGCCCCACCCACATCCTGCTGATTGGTCCATTTTACAGAGAGCTGATTGGTCTGTTTTACGGAGAGCTGATTGGTGTGTTTACAAACCTTTAGCTAGATACAGAGCGCTGACTGGTGCATTTGCAATCCTTTAGCTAGACAGAAAAGTTCTCCAAGTCCTCACCCGACCCAGAAGCCCAGCTGGCTTCACGTCTCATTGGGATATATGCTGCAACTAAGAACAAAATACACAGAAGCCATTCTGTATCTATTACATTTGTAGAAGATCAAAATATGCCACCCTGAAATATGCTATTTTGCTGAAGGCAATTGAAATTCAACAAAGGCAGAAATAAGCTTTCCCAGAGCTTCCCTTCTCTGCCTAAAAGAAGACACTTCAGAGAAGTGAGGGCTTCCATCTATGCTCTCTCAGGGCAAGTTTCACAGCCACGAAGAAGATGGAAAGTCGGCATCATGATGGACCTGCCCCCCCAAAATCTTAATCTCTTTGTTTTCCCCATATATTTACCTTTTCACGTTTGCTTCTCCTAAAAACCTAAACTCCTTTTCCTTTGTCTTGTGACAAGTGACAAGTAGCTCAAACATAACAGAAGTTTATTTTTATTTCTCATAATAATCCAGACACAGTCAGGTGTTTCAGATGTCTAGTCAGCTCTTAATCACAGATTCATCTGAGACCCATGTTCCTTCTACCTTGTTGCTTCATTATTTCTTAAACTCCTTCTCTCATTTCTTGATCAAAACAGGGATCACCAAGTCTATATTCCAATGTTTTAGCCTACAGAGAAGGGAGAAAGAGAAGATATAGAGGCAAAGACATTTCTGTTTTAAAGTCCATGACCTCAAATGTCAGTCACAATGTTCTCCCACACAGTTTGGCTAAATTTAGTGACACCACTCCTCCTAGCCTCATGGCACACTGGGAAATGCAATCTTAGGTAGGAAATGTATGGGCCAGGCAGAATCTTCAAGGGTTCTATTACTAAAAAGATCACCAAAAAGTGGATCCTGGAAAAAAAGTACAGTCTGACAGAGGCCAGTTAATTTAGATCTCTGTAGACTCTTGTAAGGCGTTTATTTTAAACAATGAGTGGGATGAAAAATCTTTACAAGATTTGAGCAAAGGAGTCATAGCATCAGACTTTTATTTAAGAAAATTACTCTTGCTGATGATCACATCTTCACCATGCTCCAATAATACTAATGTATTTGTAATGCTTCCTTTTACATTTGAAGTGTGATTTTTATATAAGTGGTTCTGTTTCAAAAATATATTTTCTGCTCATCAACCTGGAGCTTCTTATACAGTTTCCCCTTTTAATTATTCCAGTTCTATACAGAGGGATTATAATATGCAGGGATGGAAAACACAAAGCAGAAATACCTCTACCCTTTATCCTTCTAGGTTCTCCAGCTGAGAACAGACATAAGGCAGGCTAACAAGAGAAAAATAAGGTTTCTTAACATGATGCAATACATAGCACACAGGAGAAACCTCAGCTAATGGTAGTTCAGAGGGGTGGTTAGAAACTGGGACTTACGTAACAACTTAGCAAATAATAATATGTTTGTAGAGAAGTGACAAGACAAAGGAAAAGGAATTTAGCTTTTTAGGGGAAGCAAACTTGGAAAAGGTAAATATATGGGGAAAACAAATAGAGTAAGATTTTTGGGGATAGGTCCATCGTGGTGCCGAATTTCCATCTTCTTCGCGCCTGTGAAACTTGCCCTCAGAGGGCATAGATCGAAGTCCTCACTTCTCTGAAGTGTCTTCTTTTAGGCAGAGAAGAGAAGCTCTGGGAAAGTTTATTTTTGCCTTTGTTGAATCTCAATTGCTTTCAGCAAAACAGCATATTTCAGGATGGCATATTTTGATCTCCTACAAATGTAATAGATATAGAATGGCTTCTGGAGTAGGGTATCTGTGTTTGAATATCAGAAAAGTCCCTTTCTAGTGTGAGGCTTTTCTGTGCCTTAATTTCTTTATCTGCTTTGAAGGTTTTTGTGAAGAACTGATGCATTAATGTGTTACATAGTTAAATAGCTACTGGCAAATAATAAACCCTGTAAAACTAGTAGAAGTTAATTTTCCTGTTCTATCATATTTTAATCACTTCAATTTACTTTTTAACTTAAATTTTAGTATTTTCACATTTTTTTTTTCTGATTAAGACTCTCATTTTCTAACATGTTTTCTTAAATATTTTATTGGGAAAATTTAGTTTGTAAAACTTTTGCATTGCCATATTCAGACAAAGATATAAACACTCATCAAACACAATTTACAGTTCTTTTAAAAATATTTTTTAAATTAAATTTACTAGTTTTAATCATATACTTTTCACATATTCATTGTTAGGTTTTCAACAGAGCTTTTCAACTCATTTTTATAAATATTTTTGTCTACCTTCCTAAAAGCCACATATGAAATTGCATTTGAATGTGTTTATGTGAACTGTTTATATTTATATATATTTTCCAAGGACACCTCCATGGCTTTTATCGACTTATCGAGACAAACTTCAAATTTCTGAATATTTTATTTCAAGTATTTTATATTACACTTTCTCCTATGAAATCTCAGAGTAGACTGTGTTTTACAATAGAAACGGCTCTGTGTTCTCTCTGATGCTATTGCCTTGAATTCAATTTGGCTGAAAACAAATAAATCAACCAAGAAACAAAGCAACAAAAACTGTGATATGATTTTCCTGTGCCTAGTAAAGTTTGCCATGTCAAAGTGCAGAAATTTCACATTAATATATAATCTACATGCTAAATTTTAAAGAAAAAACAAGTTTCCTTTCTTATCCCCTCAGAAAAGGTGACAGAATGAACCATAAACTTAAAAAGGGCAGCCTTAGTGAATGTGCAGGCCCACAGGCATGTGTGTGTGTGTGTGATATTTAGTATTAAATATTTCTGAGATGCTGCTTCCATTATCTTTTAGACTTAAACTTTAGTTCCATGAGTTCTTCAGTTTAGCCCTGTTTGTGGAGTCTCTGAGACACATATCTTTCTTCATTGCTGCTCTTCAATCTCAGTTGATTGATAGTTACTGATTGTTTCCTAAGGAATAGAAGGCAGCCCCAAGAGAGAAATGCACTCATGGCTTAAATTCTTATATCACATCATCATGACCAGTGTCTTCTTTGATTGATTGGATGCCTAGGCAAATGAAGCAGCAATTGACCTCAACACACTGCAATTTCAATGATGCAGCGCCCCTCTCTAGACTAATTTTTCTTTAAAATAAAGTGCTTGCTACAACATTTTCATGATTACAAAACATTATTCTAATTATACAAAATATCCTTGTTGTCACAAGCCTTATCCCCATAACTTAGCAACGTGCATCACACAAAAGAAAGGAATTTAATATCTAAAATGCATTCACACTTTTTACCCATTCCTCAGACTTTGGCATAATGTATACTTGATAAAACCAAAGTGGATATGTGATAACTATCTCTTCATACAGCTATGCCATTCCGTACAAACGGGATCATATGTTGCTTTCAGCAAAATTTTTTGAAAGTATTTTAACTGTTTTGGAGGAATCTTTATGCTTCATTCAGACTTCTTACACTTCAGATATTTTATTATTTCTGAGAGTGAATAACTGAGCCCAGTAGAAGATGAGATTCTGAGGCCCCTTCACTGAACTCTTCCAGCATTTGTTTGTTAGGTTGTTTTTATACAATAGTCCTGCAGCTTTCTAAGAGGTGAGTGAGCTGGGCAGGTATGACAATGTTCTTGCCTTTTGCTTATGTGATGGTAGAACTCTCCCAAGGCAGTTCCTAGGCTGTGGAGTATTCAGAGGCCCCAAAGAGGAGGAATGCTCAGCCCTACCAGTCGAACACTTTGCATTTGTATTCTATTGCCTTTTCCCATTCTGGCTTGAAAGGTTATTATTAAATGTGCAAAGTGTAGTGCAAGGGGTAAATGATTCAAAATTTGAGAGAGGTTTTTTATTCTGTGTTGGTTCTCTATGCAATCAAGCAAATCAGAGTCCCAGGTGCAACCTTGATGCTGCTTCAAGATCCCACGGCAGTGTGTCCTCAAATGGGCAGTTTTCTGAGGCAGGTTTGGCTTGCCTGCTCCATCAAATCTGAATGCAGAAATCTTGGCAGGAAATCTCAGTGGAGTCCACCTTTTTCTATCCTTTCAATAATGAGAGGTACATTCTTCTTCCCTCAGAAATTTCATAAGTAAAATACAGAAGCACACAGTTGAGAATGGACAGGCCCATGTTATATGATAAAGAGTCAGCTCAAACAAGTGCACATTTAACGGCCTCGGGTAGAAATGGTTTAATTTTTGCCTGCCGATAATGGTTTGGATGTTTACGTTTAAAAATTAGACTATATATTAGGACAGCTAAGTTTATTGTGTGATCTCTGAACCCAACCACCTTGTATCAGGAA
Source organism: Pan troglodytes (assembly GCF_028858775.2). NCBI lineage: Eukaryota > Metazoa > Chordata > Mammalia > Primates > Hominidae > Pan > Pan troglodytes. The sequence continues at coordinate 59,794,991 of NC_072404.2, forward strand.
CTTTGCCACATTCTTCATATGTAAAAATTAATCTGTAAAATCTCAACATTGTGCATCTGGCTATAATTGCAATGTTATTCTGTGGTTTGTTTCCAAATTTGCCTTACCAAGTAATTAGAAAGAACCTTGGAAGGATACTTAACAGTAGTCACTGTCCAATTTGTTCACCAATCATCTCTTATGTAATTTTATAGGCCATCACCCACAATGTTCCCTGACTAAATCCAAGGAAGTTTACTTCGTTTTATCTTTTTCTTAAGTCAGACTAACAAATTTTATTGCAGAAATATTTAATCTTCTTTTCTAATGATAAACAAGCTTTAAGATTGTTCAGTTCATGTCTTAAACTGCTGATGTTAATGATAGCACATTATACAAAGATTATCTTTAAATCAGTATTGTTCATTAGACACAGAATTTATTCTACTCCACTGCACAGACTGTCAAATGGGACATACCTTCCATAATTTAATAGCAAATTTGGATATTGCTGTTATTTAAAAAAGACTTTTCAATGCACTTAAAAAATAGATGTTTAATTGAGGAAGTATTATTTGAAACATTTAGCACTACAGGCATTACTATGATGGTAGTGCATATTTATTCCAAGCTCTACATTTTCAATTAATTCCCTCAGAGTGGATTTCCTGTTTCATAGCATGTATTTCATAGCAAAATTGGATACTCCTTTGCATTATTCCCATAGTATCATTAATAAAATGGATACGTCAATCATGTTTCTTTAAGGCAAGTGGTTTTAAAATGATCAGAAGCAATTCCTCACTCACAGGAAGGACTTCTTTTTAAAACCATCATATTTGTTAGAACAACGTTTCACAGCATTCGTTACAGTTTTTTGTGGCAGGAGAAAATTATATGAAATAAGATACAAGTTATTCTGTAAAACTGTATTTCATACTATATGTTAGATGTCTTTTTCATATTATGTAATATTATCATGGGAGTTTTGAGCCATGAAACAGAAAATGATATAAACAAGAGTGGCACAATTATTAGAGTAGAAGAATTACAGGCATGTGAAAATCAGATCATTGGATAATTTCAAAGAAAAATAATTATGATGAGAGAATTTCTTGTATCACTCAAGCTTTCATAATAAATTTACAAAAACAGAAAACTAAAGACTTTTATACAGATAGCTTCAGTATGAATAATTTTTAACTCAGTTTGTACCATAAAAATATGATATACCTTTCCACAAGTGCCCTTGAAATATTTTTTAATGTTTTCATATGTTAGGCCACACATCAAATGTCAATAACTTTGGGAGATTACAAAAGGCAGATAATATTATGTGAGGACAATGAAAGTAATAATAGTATAGATAAGAACTGCTCATGGTACCAAAATTTATCTATTACTAAATATATGTCAAGCATTGTGCAAAGTTAAATAAGACATGGATCAAGTTTATCAGCCACCCATCATAACCTGAATGCTGATCAGAAATGCAAAGTCCATATTTGTCACTGGAATAATAACGTATTAAAACAGTGTGACTGAAATGATTTCAATAAATTGGAAATTAACGAAAATACTTCTAAATAACTTTGAGAAGATTTAAATTCCAACTATAGAATATATAAAATATAATAGCAATAGATATTCATTAGTACTTATGAAACAGAAACAAGAGTGTAGTCACATGCAAAAAAAAACCCAAATAATTTTATTATTGAAAAAAATTAGAAATAAATGAGTATAATTCAAATGTTAAATTTTAGTAAAGTAACTATCATTAACATTTTTCTAAAAATTAAAGAATTTAAAATATAAACTACTTTCTAGAGAATTAGCTCATTAAAATACAGATATAAAATAAAAATGTTTATTTTGGAAAAAGTGATGATGTAGATAACAGGGTTGTTTCCTTTTGTATTTTTAATAAGCATTGTATATGATAATACTTGTACATGTCAATCATTTTGAAACTATCAATGAAAGTAAATTGTCCTAAATTTTTTAAATGATCAAAATTGTCTGAGAACAAGTTTTTAAATTTACAAAAAGAAGTGTTACAACTTTTTTAGTATTTTCTGAGCAAATTTTTCAGGTTTTACTGTAACTCCCCTACATACACACACATAAAGAAAATTACACTGTCCCCAAATTACCATCATAGAAGCTCCAGAATCTCTAGGTCTAAGTGGCATTACTTTTTTTTTTTCTTTTTTTTTTTTTGGTTTGGGATGGAGTCTCACTCTGTTGCCCAGGCTGGAGTGCAGTGGCACCATCTTGGATCACTGCAACCTCCACCTTCTGGGTTCAAGTGGTTCTCCTGTCTCAGCCTCCCAAGTAGCCACCACATCCAGCTGATTTTTGTATTTTTAGTAGGGACAGGGTTTCACCATGTTGGCCAGGCGGGTCTTGAACTCCTGGCCTCAGGTGATCCACCCATCTCAGCCTCCCAAAATGTGGGATTACAGGTTTGAGCCACCGTGTTCAGTGGCATTACTTTTAAACTCTTTATATCATACATGTAACTGAGTTTATAAGAACAGTAATGATTATTGAATACAGAAAAAGTCACTTTATAAATCTAGAAAAGCTCTGATACTAAATTTATACAAGTGTAGAAAAATTAGTGGTAGAGATTCATTTTACATGTTACCATAGGGGCATTTTTTTAAAAAAGTAGCTATCCTGTTTCAGCATTATATTAAATAAATTAATACACTATTGCCAAGGTAAAGGTTCTTTATTAGTTTATGAAACTATTAGAATAATGGAGAAAAGATTAAAATGAACATATTGATGAATGTTTAAAAACTGCTTGATAAAATTTCATACCTATTCATTATTTTAAACTAGTCTAAAGAATCAAGGAAAGAAATATTGGTGAATAAATACAATGTCATGCCGATCAAAATATCAGGTTTATTCACAATGAAACTTGAAAAACTGATTCTAAAATCTATTTTTAAAACAAAAATACATAACAATATTCATACATTACTTATGCTTTTTTCTAAATTATTGTCTAAGCTCGTGTTTTCTTTTTTTAACAAGAAACTCTTTAAGTATGTAAAAAACGATCCTTGATTTCACAGCCTTGATCTAGTTATGCCTTGAGCTGTAAAATTCCTCTGTTAGTCAGGGTTCTTCAGATAAACACAACTAACAGTATAGATAGGTAGATATTAATAGATTAGCTAGCTAGATAGATAGATAGACAGATAGATTTAAATGGATTTATTATAAGAAATTGGCTTATACAATTATGGAGGCTGAGAAGCACCACCATCTGCCATCTGCAAGTTGGAGAGAGGAAGTGGAGTGGCTCCTGTCTGAGTCTACAGGTCTGAGAACCAGGACCACGAATGGTGTAAGTTCCAGTTCAAGGACAGAAGTCTGATACCCCAGCTTAAATAGTCATGCAGCAAGAGAGAGAATTGTCCCTTCCTCCTGCTTTTTGTTCTATTCGAGCTCTCAACAAATTGGGTGAAGCTCACTCACACTGGGGAGGGCAATCTGGTTTCTTCAGTTTATGGATTCATGTGCTAGTCTCTTCTAGAAACACTTTCACAGACTCACCCAAAAATAATGTGTAATCAAATATCTGGGCATCCACTGACCCATTCAAGTTGACAAATAAAACTAACCATAACAATTTCCATGTTTTTATTGTTGAGAGTCTCTATAGGCATTAGTAATAATTTAACTTCAAATTGGCTGTGTGTTTTTCTTTCAATTACAAATGAATCCTATCTAACCATCTACTTGAAGTTTGGTATTTTTTATAAAGTAATGGCCTTCAATCACATTTGGACAGTCAGCATGCCTGACAAAATTTGTTTATGTCCCTAGATCAATTCCTATTCCTCTCCCACTGTTATTGCCAATTTTATTTTCATATCATAGCTTCTTCATATTTCATCATTTTAATATCTAAAGGGATATGGCTGTTATGTGATAGGTTACTGTCTATGGGATTGGAACATTTAGGCTGCATAGTGATTTTTTAAAAAATAAAAACATACCTGAAGTAGTTTACTTTAGCTACTCTAAATTTCACTTGCTTTACCTAAAAATGAGCTTAAAACAGTGGACACATGCCTTCCACACTAAGCAAACTGCCAGTTAGGCCGCGTATTTGCTGTCAGGATCAGAAGTTGAGATTACTTTTTAACTATTTAAAATATATTTTGATCTTATAGTTCATAATTTGGTTTATAAATAAGCAGTTAAAATAGTCTACTATAAAAACAAACCAAAAACCAAAAACTGCTATCAACAACAACCCTTCAGGCCAAAAGTGTAACAAAGCTACCAGCCAGCTCCCAGCTACCAGTCTCCACAAAGAGGACAAAGAACTTTTCCTTAGGCCCTCATCAATTCTTTATTTTAAAGTACGTTAATTACTATGTCAGGAATCCTAGGTTTTTGCTTCTTTTTCTATTATATTTATTTTTCTTTGAGCCATGGGTGAATCTTTGTATTTTAAAAGTAAGGTTCTGGTCAAATACAGATAATGGCTCTATTGGTTTTCTAGGGCCACTGTGACAAAGTAGTATTTGGTGAACTTGGTGACTTGACACAGCACATATTCATTCTGTCACAATTCTGAAGACCAGAAGTTTGGAATGAAGGTGGAAGCAGGTCCATACTCTCTGAAGGCTTGCTGGAGAATCCTTCCTTCCTCTTCCAGTGTCTGGGGACTCCAGGAATTCTTTGGTTTGTGGCAGCATTACTCCAACCTCTGCTCCCATTTTCACACATTCTCCTCTGTGTCTGTGTCCTTTCCTTGTCCTATAAAGATATTTGTAGCTGAATTTAGGGTCTATTCAGATAGTGAAGAATGACCTTATTTGGTATCTTTAATTATATCTGCAAAGACCCTTTTTCCAAATAAGGTGACGATCACAAATTCTGTGTACACATGTCTGCTGGAAGTCACCATCCAACCCACTACAGTAGCTAAGGGAAAAAAAAAGTTAATTTCAACATAATACATGCAAAGTTTCATATACTTAATAAAGCCACCCAAAGCCACACTCATGTCATATACTGTAGTAGAGATATGGAGGGAGGCAGAGAGAAGGAGGGTATGTGTTGTGAAGCAACACTCAATGTTGTTTTTCTTATTTTAAACCAAAGCAAGACTGTTCCAGTTTGAAATTGCATTTACTTTAAGCAAAATGGCACTAACTTTGGATATATTTCAACCATGTGAGCTTGGTTAGAAAATAGAAAGTGTGCCACAAATTCCAGGAAAATCTAAATCCTTCTACCACATCTTATTGTGCCAAATCTTTAAATAGTAAGAACTTTTTAAAATTGGAAACAATAAGAAAAGAGACAACCACTCTGAATTATTTTTGGATTTTGTAAATGATTTGTTTATCAAATATAAACTTATATTCTTTATGTATATATGTATATAGATATTCCTTAAAATTACAGTATCACTTGAATTTCACAATTAATCCTGGAACTAAGTTTTAAATTTTAAAGACATACAGTAACACTTTGATTATTATACCTCGTGTGCAGAGGCATATACAACTTTCTAGGAGTTCACTCTGTGTAAAATGTATTTGTAATTTGTGTAGATATATCAGGAGAAAGTTGTTTTTGGGGGGAACCAGGAATTCCTGACTCTAAAACTCAATCTGTAAAAATGGCACTCAGGGTTTTAAAGCCCCTAAAGGTGAGAGGTGATTGTTGCAATCCCCATTCATACTAATCACCTTTAAGTTCCTCCCTGCTTTATCCCAGAACTCTTCCAAATACTTGGTATAATTAAAATTACAAGGGAGTCATTGTTTGGAGTTCCTTCAATATCAGATTAGATATTGGTTTGTTTAATTATTGAGGTCTACTTATCAGTAGAGGCTGCGGTCAAACACAGCCTTTTCCATAAGTGGTCCTGCAAATACTCTGCTTCTTCTGCCCACATTCTTCTTTTTCCCAAGCCAAATATACCCCCATCCTTCATTGTCCAGGATGTTTGTTTCTAAATATATTCCAGGTTAATATTCTCTTTATATAATACTGTTGAAAACAGAAAAGTAAACTCTGGGCTGGAGAATTGCAATTACCTATGTAATTCTAAATTTGAATTATTTGTTTACACTTTTGCCAATGGCAGTAGCTATTTAGTCCTATTATTCTGCTGATTCATATTTTTCTTACTGCCGATTACCTCTTTTATAATTTCTTTCTGCAAGTTTTATTGTTATGTGACCTCTTGTCTTAACCTGTTCCTGGCTATAGCAAAACATTGTAGACTAGGAAATATGTTAACATCAGAAAAATATTTCTCAAAGCTCTGGAAGCTGGGAAATCCAAGATCAAGGGGCAGGCAGATTTGATGCCTGGTGAGGGATCTCTGCATCCAGGATAGTAGCTTGTTCTACTTCCTCACATGGTGGAATGCAGAAGGACAAAAGGAAAGAAGAGTACCCTGGAACCTCTTTTATAAGACCATTAATCACATTCATGAGGGCTCCACCCTCATGACTTAATCACCTCCTAAAGACCCCACCTCTTAATGTTATCACATTGTAATTAAGTTTTATGAATTTTAGGGGACCACATACATAAACCATAGCACTTCTTCATTTTGTTCTTGTATGCTTATTTTTATGTTCATATATTGTACAATTTGTATTTTCTTGATAGATTTACTCTAATGTTCTTGCTCTTTGAAATTTTATGAATTTCTCATTCCATCATGACAAATGTGGAATCTTCTGTATATCTTCAAATGGCGAACATAGTTTTTAAGCATAAATTGTACATCTTAATCCAGTTCATTTTTTTCAATGCTTAAGAAGGCAGGGTTGAAGACGAAGTTCTCTTCTATTACAAAACTGATCAGTAACTTTAAGTTTAAGCATTTCAATTAGTTACTAACTCCCCTAAATCAACCAGCGGCAAGCCCATATTTATTCATCTTTCCCATCAAGATATCATTTTATACTGTATTCTAAACATACTGTTATACACATCAATTTTTTTAGCAGACCAGCAACATTATCAGATAAAAAAACAAGTTTAGTGCTACATAAGTTATTCTTAGTGAACCAGAATCCATTTTAGGAGAGATATAACACCCCTTTAATAATGTATAGATTATTTGGCCATTCTCAATGCCAAGTTAATGGGCTTGTAGTTTTTACAGTAGAACTACTCATAATTGGAAACCCATTGCCTTTCACTTCTGATAACTGAAACACCGTTGCCAGCTTTTAAAATATTTCCTACCTCTTTTTCCTATTTGATATCAATCTCAAAAAATGACATAGTATTTCAATGGTATCATTTTAATTTTTAAAAATTTATATGGACCAGAATATTTGAAGATGTGATCTTAGATTATTTCACACAATTCTTTTGCCTTCAATTCCCCATTGGTTTCACTCTTTAAAAGCACATGATTACTTGCAGGAACAATAGCAGCCTTTTAGCTGAGAAGAGGAAAGTGAAATAAAGGAGGGTGATTTTGCCCTCTTTATTGAAACATAGCTCCAAGTGTCTTCTTTATCAGCAAAGTGGTTAAATTATGTTGACCGTATATGACTGGAAATCACTAATTATTTTATATGAGGCACCTCAATGTTAACTAGAATATTTAAACCACTAGAATATTTTATTTTTCTTCTCTTCAATAAATGGTCATTTCCTGTAATAGAGCCTGGGTTTATTATAAAAATCCACATGACTCATGAAACTCAGTTTTACACATTTATTAATAGAGAATGCTTGTTCCTACTATTAAAGATCATAAATTACTATTAAATTTATGTTCCCTCAGGGGCACTGGATAGCAACAAGGTAAAAAGGAAAGCAGTAATTGATCACACAAAAATGGATAAAGAGAACACTCACTGTGTCTGAGGAAAACACCACACAGTTCTTGGTCCGTGGAGGCAGAACAGGTTACTATTAGTTTGGGAGTGTAACATCTTATAGCAAAAATATTCATATTGTGCTTTTCCCATTGAGATCAGGTTGTCAAGTTACTTTTCATTATTACTAAATGTATGCTAAATGCAGCTTTATACATTTTGAAGAATTTTCACCATGCAGACATAGAAAGAAATGCTAGAACTTCTTAAAGGTTAAAAGCAAGGCAGCATTCCTACATAGGAGAAATGCAACAGCAATACTGTCAGAGGTATATTAGTATATCTTTTTCAAAAGTAAAATAATTTACATGGAATTTCACAGGTACAAAAACTTAGATTGTGAAATACAAAATACTTTATAGCATAAATAGATGTGAGATCTAGTGTTAAGCATTAGGGGAAGATATGCCCAAAAGATTAGGAAGCACTTTTTCATGTGCCTTATTTCTTATAGTGCTTGATACAGAACAGTGAGTGTCATAGTTCACATTTTATAAGGAAGAGTTACTTTATGAAAATCTATGCAATTTTTTTCAACTGTAAGAGTAACTGCTATACATTACAGAACATTTGAAGGCCAAACATTAAAAAATGGCATCAGAAATTAGGAACAATCATACTCATTTGCTTATTTTGAAGGAAAAACACCCCTGTTAGAAGATCTTTTCTTCCTCTTTTCATATTTGTCTTAGTCTGTTTTGTGCTACTACAGCAGAATAGCAGAGGCTGGGTAACTTATAGAAACATAAATGTATTGGCTCATAGATCTGGAGGCTGAGAAGTTCAAGATCAAGGGGCTTACATCTCACAAGGACCGTCTTGCTGTGTATTCTCATAGCAGGAGGGCAGACAGAGGACATGAGAGAGGCAAAAGAGGCAGAACTTACCCTTTTATAATGAACCCACTCCCAAGATGAGAGTATTAATCCATTCTCTCTGCCTTCATGGCCTACTCACTACTTATTGGGCCCCACTTCCTAACATGGTTGCACTGGGTATTAAGTTTGCAGCACATTTTTGTGGGGGACACATGGAAATCGTAGCAATATTTAAAATATTTGCCTTTAGTCTTCTTATAAATGAAGGGCTTAAATCATTTGAATACTGTATGACAATTACTCCTGAATATTGGGGAGGACTCAGGTGACTGACCTTGATGATAAGGAGGCTAAGAAGATCCAAGAACATCTGTAAACCTGTGGTACTGACCCTGTGTGCACTGGGTGGGCTGCATCTACTTGTAGTGTCCTCACAGCTTCTCATGCTATTAAAACTGGCAAGGATTTTTAAATAATATAAAATCGAGCTCCTATATAATTTTTTTTATAAGACCAGGTCTCACTTTGTCTCCCAGGCTGGAGTGCAGTGGTGCAATTACAGCCTCAGCCTCCCTGGTCTCAGGTGATCCTCCCACCTCAGCCTCCCCAGTAGCTGGGACTACAGGTGCACACCACCATGCCTGGCTAATTTTTCTGTTTTTTTTGTAGAGATGGGATTTTGTCATCTTGCCCAGTCTGGTCTCAGATTCCTGGGCTCAAGCAATCCACCTGCCTTGGCCTCCCAAAGTGCTCCTGTATAATATTTTATTAAATTATTATTTAAATTTATTTTAATTAACATACAAAAAATTAATCCCTTTTGGTCCTCAAAAATACAGAGTTGTAAAACTGCTACAATGTGAAAGCACAGAAAAATTTCATCACTCTCCAAAAAAAACTCTCTTGTGCTATTTTTTTCAATTTAATACCTCCTTCCTCACCCCTGGCAACTTTATCACTATACTTTTGCCATTTTTCAGGCTGTCATATAATGGAATCACTTGTTACGTAGGCTTTTGAGTGTGTGCATCTTTCACTCAGCACAATTCATTTGAGATGAATCCAAGTTATTGCCTGTTCCTTGTTATGGTTGAGTGATATTCCGTGGTATGGTTGTACCACAGTTTGTTTATTCATTTTTCCACTGAAGAGTGTTTGTGGTGTTTCTGGTTTTGGTCAATTATGCATAGAGCTGTTATAAATACTTATTATAGATTGTTTCATAAATGTAAGTTTTATTTCTTTTTTGGGGAAATATTAAGAAGTGGGATTGCTGGGTTATATGTTAAGTATGTACTTAACTTTGTAAAAACAATTACCTAAATATTTTCCAAAGTGGCTGTAGCATTTTTGCATTTCCACTAGAAATGCATGAGATTTTCAGGTGCTGCACACCCTTGTCTGCACTTGGTTTTATCAGTATTTTTTATTTTTGCCACCTTAGGAAATGTGTAGTGGTGTGTGATTGTGGTTCTATTTGTATCATAATGGCTAATGATGTTAAGCATCTTTGCCTGTGCTTATTTGCCATCTGTATATCTTCTTTGGTGAGGTGTCTATTCAAATATTTTCCCCATTTTTCTGATTGCCTCCTTATTAATCTTTGGAAGTTCTTTAAATATTATGGCTATAATCCTTGCGTGCAGTGTTATTTTCACATATTTTCTCTCAGTCTTTGGCTTGTCATTTGTCTTAGTAGTGTCTTTCACAGAGCAAAAGGTTGTTTGCAGTTATTTTTTGATTTGCAAATGTCTAATTTAGCATTTTTTTCTTTATGAATTGGGGCTTGGAGTAGCAGCTTACAGCTGTTAGGACAACCTAAGCAATCAAAGACTTTTTTTCCTGTTTCTAGTCGCAATTTTGTGACTAGAAAGTTTGTTGCATGTTGTATTTAGGTCAATAATTTATTTTGAGTGACTTGTATGAAGTGTGAGATATAGATTGATGTTTATTCTTCTACATTGGATGTCTGGTTTCTTCAGCAGTAGTTGTTCAAAGAACTATCCTTCCCAATTCACTTGGTTCCTTTGTCAAAAATCAATTAACCATATTGGTGTGAGTCTATTTTTGGACTCTCTATTCCATTGAACTATGTATTTGTTCAGTTACCGATATCCCAGTGTGTTAATTATTGAAGCCTTCTACTATGTCCTGAAATCAGGTGGTCTGAGTCCCCTAACTCAGGTAACATTTAGAGTTAGTGCTCAGACAAAATAAGCATTGGATACCTATGAAACATTAAAGTTCATGCTGTGGAAAGCATTTTTCTCTCTTTCTCTTTTTCTCTGTCTCTTTTCTCTCTCTCTCTCTTTTTTTTTGTTAGAATAACAGGATGTTTTCTATTTCCTACATCTCAAATTTACCTATAATAAAATAAAAAAGTTATAATTACTTTTTAGAAATACATTTCAGCTTTTCAACATAAATTTAAAATTTGTTTTATTGATTATCATCATTTAAGAAAGCCTATTTCACCACAAGCTATACAAAAATAGAATTTTCAGATTAAAGGAATTATATTTATTTAGTCACAAATAAAGCCCAGCTTTTCATTTTAACCTTTAGTCATATTTTAATATGTAAATGATTTGCTTAATAGATCTTTGGCATAATTTTTCAAGTGTTGTCCTTTCATCTAATTTTATAAATTGTTAATATGCTACATATATGTTTGTATAATGTTGGCATTTCTCTCTTTAATTTTCAATATTTCAATAATAATTATTTTCAGAAATATTATATTTTATTTTAAAAATTTTCATAAGTAATGCAAAATTACAAAAATTATTGAAGAAAAAATAGAAATTAAAGAAAAAAATAGAAATTGAAGAAAAATAGATACTATCACCTGGAAATCTAACTAGACACAATTACCAATAATATTTCACTAATAATGTATCCAGTGATTTTCTTGCACAGGTATACTCACACACACACCTATATATATATACACACACACACACACGCACACAAACACACGCACACAAACATGCTTGAAACCATATAAAATATAAACAGACATATGTGTCATTTTAACCTGATATTTTCAAAAACAACATATTTAGAAAATACCTTTCTGTTAGAAAATACTAGTTTGTACCATTTTAGTTGATTACTTACTAGACTATGTGTAATCATTTAAAATTGCATTGTATTCAATAATTTTGGTTCTGTTGTTGATTTACAAATAATGATTGATGTCTTAATATATTATTATCTGAGAATTAAATGCTATCCTATTATTTCTACTTGCATTCTACTATTATTAACATCAATTTCATTTTCCTTGTTTGTTATCTATTTTTCATTTTCAATTTTGAATCAATACTTATAACTTGTCATTTGTCTATTGGGTTGTCAGTTTTTTGCTTATGATTTGTAAATGCTCTTTTCTTACATTTCTACTTTTACTTGTCATACATAATGAAAAATTTTAGATTGAATTTTAAATTATGCTTATTTAATTTTATATATTATTTATCCTGTTCATTATTCATATGAAATTAATGATTATTTTATTTTTTATTCTTTAACTTGTAGCTTGTTTTCAATGTAAATCTCATTTATTTTTATTATTATTTTGTTGCTTAAATCTGAAAACTCCTCTAAACACAGTTTAGACATTAAACATATAGTTATTGCATTATAATATTGCTAGTATTATATATAGTTGCTTTTTCGATTTTCTCTTTCATCAAAAGGTTACCTAGAAGATATTTTTCTTATTCTGCTTATGGATATTTTGTAATTCCTTTGCCATTTGCAGAAAAGATTTCCCAGCTTCTTGAATATCTTCTTTTGTTCTTCTGTATAGAAATGTATATTTTAATGTAATCAATTCTCCTGATATTTATTTCTCTCTAAAAGTGTTATGCTTTATGTTTCATCAACTTTAATATTCCATACTGACCCATACTGACCTTCCCCTTTCCACAAGCTTAGAGCCATCTCTCAGTAGACATATATTTATTGTTTCTCCTCCTACTATTCCTTTTCTTCCTTTTTCTCCTCTTCCTTCTTCCTTACTGTAAATAAATTAAGCAAAAAGGTATTTAATGCAAAGAATTAGAGGCTTAAAAATCAATGGACATGCCAAAAAGAGAAGTCTCTAGACTGAGACTGCAGAAATGAATCATAATGAGATTCACAAACTGGTCCACCAGGAATTTCACCACCCCTGTTAAGAACGAGAAGGTAGAGAATCATGAAGCCACTCTGCATAATTGATTGCATTGACAAAAATTTACCATAGCTGGGATCTAGGGATCAGGAGGCAATAACCTCTTGACACTTTAAACGTTAGAGTGTGCAGAGACCACATGGTGAGGGAGGAAGCAGTGAGAGAGGAGTTACCAGGCTCCTTTCAACAACCAGCTCCCATAGAAGCTGGAAGAGTGAGAGCTCATTTATTACTGTGAAGATAGCGCCAAGCTATTCAGAGGGATTTGCCCCATGACCCACACACCTCCTATCAGGACCCACCTCCAACAGTGGAGATCCAATGTCAACATGAGGTTTAGAGGAAGAAACAGGCGAACTATAGCAGAAGACATTACTGACTTTGAATCTCAGACAAACTGCCAATGAAGTGACAAAGAACCACTTGTCTATACTGAGAAGAATACATGTTCAGTTACAACATAATATATGCATGGTTTTCATCTTTCTTCTCTATTTTCCTGTATGTGTTTCTGCCACAGATTCCTCATTAGTTAGAACCAACAAAGGAATTTAGTGAGTTGCAGGATATAAAAACAACATAAAAATTAGTTGCATTTCTATACACTAAGAGTGAACTATCTGAAAAGAAAATTAGAAAAACAGTACCCTATGCAATAGCTACAAAAAGAATAAAATACTTGGGAATAAGCTCAACTAAGGAGATGGGCGATGTGTACACTGAAAACTGCAAAACATTAATGAAAAAAAGCAAAGAAGAAACAATGGGAAAGGCAACCTATGTCCATGGATAGAAAGATTTAATAGTGTTGAAATGTCCATGCTACCCCAAGCAGTCTATACAGATTCAATGCAGCCCTGTCAAAATCCCAATGACATTTTTTAAAGAAATAGAAAAAGCAATAGTAAAATTCTTGTGGAAACACACACACCACACACACACACACACACATACCCCTATCCCTGAGTAACCATAAAAATCTAGAGAAAAAACAACAAGCTAGAGGCATCATACCTGATTTCAAAATATAGGACAAAACTACAGTAATTAAAACAGTATGCTAATGGCAAAAAGACAGATGAGTACACCAATGCAACATAATAGAGATCCCAAGAATGAATTCATACATATATGATCACCCTTAAGATCACTGTGCTAAATAAAATAAGCTGGTTACAGAAACACAAATATTGATGATGATTTCAATTATATGAGGTATCAAAAATAGTCAAACTTACAAAATCAGAATAGATTCCTGGTTGCCAGGTGGGTTGTGGGAGGAGAAGATGGGGAGTTGCCAATTAACAGGCATAAAGTTTCATTTATGAACGACAAATATGTTCTGGATATCTGCTGTACAACATTACCTCTGTAATTAACAACTTTCTATTGTACACTTCAAAGCTTGTTCAGAGGGTAAAGCTCATGTTAAGTCCTCTCACCATAATAAAATAAAATGTTTAAAAATGACATAGTAGCGAGAACAAAGACAGTGGCACTGGGAGTAAAGCCAGTGGTCAGCAAACAAGAATAAAACTGGGTGAAAAGTAGGGAAACAGAATATGGATCATACCCAGGTGTAAAATTTAGATAACAGGCTAGAAGTTGGTATCATTACAAAGGAAACAAGCAGGTATTTGTTTGAGATAAAATGTAAACTTAGTGTAGTATGTACATGTAAAATTGAGCTGGATTTATCAACCAGGCAATTATTGATACATGTCTGATGATTAGTGTGAATATTTGAGCTAGAAATGCATATTTGAGCACTATTAAATCTTTCTACCTATGAACACGGATTGTCTTTTCCTTTGTGTCTTCTTTACTTTCTTTCATTTATGTTTTGTGGTTTTCAGTGTACAAGTCTTCCATCTCCTTAGCTGAGCTTATTCCTATGTATTTTATTATTCTTGTAGCTATTGCAAAGGGTATTGTTTTTCTAAAAAAGTTTGCTCTTAAGTGTGTACAAATGCAACTATTTTTATATTGTTTTTATATCCTACAACTCACTAAATTCCTTTGTTCTACCAGTTTTTTGGTGTAGATTTTAGGGTATTCTGTATATAAGATTATGCCATCTGAAAACAGGGATGATTTAACTTTTCCCTTCCCTTTTCTTTATTTTTCTTACCTAATTTCTCTGGTTAGGACCTCCATTACTATTTGAGTAAAAGTGGCAACAGTGGGCATCTTTTGCCTCCTTTCTGATCTTAGAGAAAATGTGTTTTAGTGTTTCATGGTTGCATATGTTACCTTTTCATATATATAGTCTTTATTGTGTTGAGGTAATTTCCTTCTGCACTTAATTTGTTAAGAGCTTTTATCACAGAAGGGTATTGAGTTTTGTCAAATGCTTTTTCTGCATCTATTGAGATCATCAAGTGATTTTTATCATCTATTCTGTTAATATGCTGTATTTATCACATTAGTTGATTTTTGTATTTTAAGCCATGTTTGCATTCCAGGGCTAAGTGTCATTTGGCCATAGTGTATGATCCTTTTAATATGCTGTTAAATTTGGTTTGCTAGCATTTTGTTGAGGATTTTAAAAGTCCATATTATTCAGGGATACTGACTTGTCATTTTCTTATCTTGGGGTGTCTTTTTCTGGCTTTTGTATTAAAGTATGGCTGGTCTCATAACTTGAATTTATAAGTATTCCTGCCTCTTCAATTTTATGATGGAGTTGAGAATGCTTTGCATAAATTCCTCCTTAAATGATTGGTAGAGTTCACCAGTGAAGCCATCTGGTCCTGGGCTTTTTTTCGCGAAGGGATTTAAAATTACTGGCAAAATTAACTTATTATTGGTTTCTCCAGACTTTCTATGTCTTTGTAATTCAGTTCTGGTAGGTTTTATTTTTCCAGAAATTTATCCATTTCTTCTAGGTTATCCTGTTTGTTGTATATAGTTGCTCCCTGTAATCTCTTCTTATCTTTTTTGCTTTTGCGGCACCAATTGTAATGTCTCTTTTTTCATTTTTCATTTAATTTATTTGACTTTTCTGTCTCGTTTCTTCTTTAAAGATTTGGCAGTTTTATCATTTCATAACACAAACTCTTAAATTTTTTAATTTTTAAAATCGTTTTCTATTCTCCATTTGTTTCATTTTTGTTGTCTATTTCATAGCTTCCTAACACTACCTGCTTATTTTTGCATGCACTTTGCCCTCCACATGTTCACAGACTTCACCAGGCCGAAGATGATAATTACTTTGTGCCTCCCAAGGACTGATTTAGGAATAGGTGTGTGACACATTTCTGGTCACGAAACGTCTGCATAATGACAAATGTTTTCCAGTCTTAAAATGTTATAAAACCAAGAAAGAATCCCTTCTTCCGTTGGGTAGCTTCAGGTCTGTATTTATGCTTAAGGTCAAGAAAGGTGCTGGCCTGAGGGGAAATATCCAGACTCTGCACGGGGGGTGGGGGAGGGGGTGTGGCAAACAGCAGAACAAAATGAATAGTAGAATATTGTCCTTGATTACGTGTGGAATGGTTGATGTACCTTAAATTAGAATTGCTCTGCCCTGAGACTTCTTCCTGTTCTGGGAAATGTTGCATTGCTCTTGTTGACTGAATGAGTTCAGGCAGGATGTTTCTGTTCCTGGGATCCCAGTTTAAACTAGGCAGAAATCTGCACAAAGAACAAATCCAGGTACAGTCATGTTGGCCAGGCTGAGCCTGCCATGGGAGCTCATAACAAAAGCATGCAAGAGCCCTGATTTATTGCCTTCATCTCAGACCTAAAATAAGCAGTATGAATTGACAATTGTCCTTTGAAAAAGTCCCACCGAGAGCAGCCTTTCATTATGAAGGCAGTACCCCTACAAAAGGAAGATGGAGGGCAAGACTGAGACGTTTGCTTGCGGTCATTCTGTTGGGCAGCCGAACCTGTCTCCCCCTCGCTGGGGCAGCAGCGATCTTCACTATCAGTGCAAATGAAAATCATAGGAGTAAAGATGAATTGCAGCCACATTCTTTGAAGAAATATAATTTGGAATCTATAATCGTCACTGCCATGCAGAAGGAACAGGTCCAAAACAGAACAGCGCTTCTGAGTGTGCAATCTTCCTCCGAATTGCAAGGACTGGCTTTCCTTATCTTCAATAAGTCTTTAAATGTCTATTCCTGAAGCAGGACAGAGGATATTACTTGAATGATCTGGAGCAAATCCATAATTTTTCTTGAAAGAGCGCACCCTGTGGGAAACTTGTTGAATCCTCCTTGCATCTGAGCCACATTTCTTTTCAATCAAGTGTGTTCCTTGATTGAAGATATTGTTTGGGGACTTGATTTTATTCACAAGGAATGAGACAGAATACAAGCCATTATATAGCAACAGAGTGGGTGTCTGAACTTCATCAAACCCAGGAGAATTGAGTTGGTCCTGTTCCTCAACTGTCCTAAGTCGCTGAAACTGACTCTGAGATGGAGATTTGCATGCAGGGGGTTTGTTGAGGATAAATCTTGGGAGCAATGCCTGTTGGGGAGGGTTTAGATGGGATGAGCACCTGCAGCAATTAAACTGCAATGTAATTGCTTCCGAGGCCTCAGCCCATTCCACCAGAGCTCTCAACAGAGAATGATTCCACAGACAAGTCTTGAATGGAGACTTTGCAGCCCTGCATCCGCCTGTCCTTCAAGGTGAGCTGTACTCCAGAGGGGGTGTATCCTTGGGGGAGGCAACTCCGTTGGCCAACTTCAGTTCCTAGGGAGGACCTCAGGTCAGAAGACAAAGCTCCTAGCAGTGGGAGGTATGCGCACCTAACAGGAGTGTCTGGGCAGTGTATCACAGAATCCACTCCAGAGGCCACAGAGTAGAAAGTGAAAGTGCATGTGAGGGGGAGGAGGAGAATGGGAAGCAGGAGCTGTGTGGTAGAAGCTTCGTGATCAGGCCAGAAACTATTTGCCTGAGGATGTGAGAGCTGGTGTGGCTCTGCTTCAGTGCATTGTTTGGCTGCACCGGAGATCTCTGTGTCTGGGACAGGACAGTGGGCAGGGGCCCTGAAAAGGGGTGACCTACTCAGGTACAGCATGACTTTTGAGAGAAAACAAACAAACACTGGACCAGGAGACACATGACTTGTTCTTTGGTATGCATAGCAAAATCACTTCATTTTGGATAAATTTTTGTGGGCCATCATGCCCTAATTTAAATAGTTGGAATGATGTAAACTAGCTTGCCCTTGCTCAAAGGATTGGCCAGTGATCAAAGAAAATGTTGCATGTGAATGTTCTATATCAACCCTAAAGCAGAAAGTGTGTACTATCTATGTATTCAGGAGAAATGGAGACATACATAGAAAAATACATTTTATTGGAATAAAAATTGGGTATAGCTACTAAAAGTAAAAAAGAAATTTAGAAATTATGATCTACTAATGACTCAGCTGGTTACATTAACAAAACATTGCTATACCATCTCAGAGAGATCCTTTGAGTTAGAACAGTTTATGTATTCCGGAGTCAGAAGATGGGGAGAGGTTGGAGAATCACCAGGCCTTATGTAATCAGCAGTGGAAGTCCTGGGACTCAGCCTCAGATCCTCTGCCTCTTGAAGTCTTGCTCTTCCACTGTGTTTTCCAGATAAACACACATGCTCACCCTGAAATGCCCGCACACTTATACATACACACCTATACTTCTGAGGTGAGGTCTACAGTAGGTCGGGCCTAAATCCAACAAGTGGCTTCTGATCAGTTGCACACTGTCCCAGCCTCATTGTAATGTTTTGTCTATTTGTCGCTTCAGATATAGAATGATATTGCAAATAATAAAAATAGATTTCTCATTTTTCTTTATCTTCAGAGGAAGAGTAATGCATGAAGCTGGTAAAGACCTTTTATGTTTTAAAACCAATATATTTTCTTAATACGAGTAAAACAGTATCAAAGAGGTCAGACAAGTAAAAGTAAAAAAAAAAAAAAAAAAAAAAATTTCCATTCAGTGCCCCAAACCGAAGCATCACTCCTCAGAGAGTTTGTGTGTGTGTGTGTGTGTGTGTGTGTGTGCATCTTTTTGAGCAAACATTTTTAATGCCCATATGGTATAATGACAGCAGTTGACAGTTTCTCATGTCTATTTCCATGTAGTATCTATGCTTATATAGGAAATTCTGAATGCCTGAATACCTGAATCTCTGGGAGGTCTACGGATGAATCCAACTCTAGTTATCCTGTAGATGTGCAACCTTACATATGTGAATTATCCTCTGTATGCTTATTTCATAAATAACACAAAGATAAAAACTATATACATTCTATATGCCAATTGCAAGGAATAAATGAGCTACCACACCCAAAGTTCTCACACAGGGTTTGCACATAGTTGGAATATAGTATATATAGCCTCTTATCAGTATTCACTTAAAATTATTGTTTTAGGAATAAAGGCATACAGAAAGAATCATAATATTATAATATTGTTTATTTTTTACATTACTATATATAAAACTAACTTATTCTTCCCAGGGACTACTTATCAAAATTTATTCCACAAGTCCTCATTTTGATTAATAGTTAGGATTTGTTTGTTTGCTTTTGTTGTTTATTATTCCAAAACAAAATTTAATTTAATATTATATGCATTGAAAAATGAAATGTATCATTCTGAAGGCATGTGTGTTCATTTGTGCAATAAATATCATGAAGCTTTATTGTTGAATCAATGTTGAATCAATAGATAATGGTATAGATGGTGCCAAATTACCTTCCAAAAATATTGCACCAATATGCTCAACCAGTGGTTTGCCAGAGCATGTATGTGAAAGGTCTCAGAATGGTGCAAAGATTATAATAAAATGAAGACTTTCGAGATACAGCAAATGCAGAAAGAAGCCTTTTGAACTTGTCTGACTATAGGCAGAGTCTTCTGAGGGTGACGCTTCCATAAATCCCCTCTCGAGGGAAATTCCAGCCGGGAAGTAGACTGAGCATTAGCACTGGAATGATAAATTGTATTAAAAAAATTATCACAAACTGCATACCTTCCATCTATTCCCTTAAAAGTTCATTCGTTTGCCATAGAAGTCCTATCCCTCCCCCATTTACAATATTAAGTGATCAGATAAACCCTCATTCCTAGCCGTTTAGGGAGCTTCTTCCTCTGAATAAACCCTCATGCATAATAAATTGTTCTCATCTTAAACCATCTATCATCAGTTGAATTCACAGGTCTCCAGACCACTGAGACCTGAGTTGGTGGAGGAAAAGTTTTTCCTCCCATCATATCTATTTGAGTAGAGTTGCCAGACTTAACAAAAAATAATGAGCAGATGAATAACAATTTTTTGTATGACACAGACTATTTGGGAGACACTTATACTAAAACTAAGTTTTCATTTAACTATTGATCTTAATGAGCATGAATGAGGCATCAGTGCAGTAACCTTGCTCATTCTCTTTGAAGCAGTGCTCAGGGCAGCAGCACTGAAGCTGGGACAGTGCCACGGGGCCATTTGGCCCCTGGCTCTGACTAGCACACATTTTACTTCCATGAGAGTCTTTTTCACTCCGGCCTCCCAGGAAACCACAGAAACCCATGAAAATGTAGATATCCTTGCTAGTAATTACCAAGACCAGCAGGGTCTCAATGATTCCACAAACTACCTTTAAAAAAATAAACAGTATTTTATTTTAATATTTAAGAGAAGCCAAGTATGCTTTATACGTTTATTTCCTGATATTTTTATTCCTTTTAGAATGTGGATATTACCAAATTTCACAGGAGAATAATAATACAGAAGAGATAACTTAAAAATTACATATGTAAAAGAAATCCTCCTAAACATTTAAAAATAACACTTTACTACTTTTGAACTGGACCAACCAGTACAACAAAGATGGCAGGGCATCAGCCAATGGTATCGGAATTCAATCCATCAGAAAAGTGAAAAACAAATTTTGTCATTTTTTTAAATGTGAGATGTTACAAAGCTACGTGAATGTCAAGCCTAAAAATCTTAGAACCATGAGGTCTAATAGAGTGATATCCAGGAATATGGCCTAATCTCAAGGAATTGCAGCTCTCCAAGAAGGATGTTCTGACCAATGGAAATCTCTAAACCTAAAACCTTTGATCTGGGCAATAATGTAGTCAGCAATACCCCCTTATTAGGAAAAGGCATGTTGCTACCCACTGTTTTCTCCTGAGTGGGGCATCTGCTGGATTACAAAAGGGCCAGGTCAACCAGAACACAAATGTCTTCTCATATCAATTGCTGACTTGCAAAGGCCCGGATTCCCTTTGACAAACCCTAACTGAGTCATTTGGAATTTCCAACAAAAGCAGAAATGAGTAGGATCAATGGATCCTGTGCTAAACAAGTAGATGCTACATTGATAATAAACTAATTCAGCAATAATACAATTATCAATCTTGCAAAGATTGCCATGTCTGATGAATGCCCTTTTTTTGTAAATTATCTCTTTCAATATTATTTGTGTTATTTTGACTTTCATCTTCAAAAAGTAATGTTTTATTAAAGATTGCGTAATAATTTTTTCACTAATTAAGATAATTAGCCCAAAACACAACCAGAGAACTTGACAATAAAGGTAACTTTTGCTTATGTTTCTTTTTAGAGAATAGTGTTAAAATATTTAAAGGCATTTTCTTGGAGAATTAATATAACTACTAATATTTTCTTGGAGAATTAATATAATTACTAATATCATTTTTAAAGCAATAGTTAAGAAATAATAGAAGCATTGTGGGTTTTCAAAGTCTCTGAAACTCAAGTACAGTTGTTCATGGTCATCTGAAGCCCAAATACCATCTGGGGACAATTGCCCACTTTAAAATGTTAAATTATAAGGCAAAGTCATTTAACATCGGTCAAGAAATAAGTTTAAAGTGGCTCTGTATCAGTGTTATTACATAACAAACAGTAGATTTAAACACTTTATTTTAAGCACTTATGATAAATCAGCCACAAAGTCATTGGAGAATATCATGTAGATGGGGCAGCATGACGAGGTTCTTCAGCTCCTAAGGACATGTTTGACTTTTGGAGGTCTAGGCTTGCCTGGTATTTTTTTTTTTTTTTTTTTTTTTTTTTTGAGACGGAGTCTTGCTCTATCTCCCAGGCTGGAGTGCAGTGGCGTGATAACAGCTCACTGCAAGCTCCGCCTCCCGTGTTCACACCATTCTCCTGCCTCAGCCTCCCAAGTAGCTGGGACTACAAGCGCCTGCCACCATGCCCTGCTAATTTTTTTATTATTTTTTTTATTTTTAGCAGAGACAGGGTTTCACCATGTTAGCCAAGAAGGTCTCGATCTCCTGACCTCGTGATTTGCCTGCCTCGGCCTCCCAAAGTACTGGGATTACAGGCGTGAGCCACTGCAGCTGGCCTAGGCTTACCTGGTATTTGTAAGTTTGATTTGGGGAAAAAACTGAGATATGACAGTCATTGGACATTCATTTTGTTAGTAAATAAATTTGTTCCTTTCATTTCTGCTGTGAATAAAGAAAAGTCATTATTTGAGGCAATTTTAAGAAACATAGTTTGAGAATTTATTAGTAGGTAAACTTAGGGAGTGGCATTGTTTTTACCAGCTTTCCTTTAATTAAAATTATTTTTCCTTAAATTATTTAAAAGAATGAAACACACACACACATATATATACACACACACACATATACACATATAATGATTCAGAAAGTACACATTGTTTTTTAGTAAAATTGCAAAAGATGGAAAAACATTCAGAAGGACATCTATTGTCATTCTTTCTGAGTCTTTATTGAAAATGCGACTTGCCTTTATTGAAACTGAAACACTTTTACTGATACGTTTTATTTTCTTCTTTCCCACCTCTTTTGAAATTTGAAAAATAATCCAACTCTTCATAAATTATGATTTTTGAAAAATGGTTTTATCAAGATTTTAAAATAATCCTAAGAAAATGGTTTAAATCTATTACTGTCTTTTCTGAATACATTAGTACATTAAGTACATTAGGCAAATATTAAAGCTATAGTGATGGATGGGAGGATTAAAGAAACAAGATGTCTCAGAGTTTTCAAATTAACAACCACAACAAAACTTATTGCCAGAATCAAAATACCCAACTACTACCTTTTTAAAAGGCATATTGCAAAGTTTAGAATAAGCTTAAGAAAAAACAAAATATGGCATAATATTTCAAATTATAAAACTTATTCTGGACTAGTAATTTTTGAAAAATAATCTTATTTTTTGTTCTCAAATATTGTATTAGAAAAATATAATAGGTGTGACAATAGGTGCTGAGGTATAATACAAACATGACCCAGGACTCAGCATTCTGGGAAGAGAAATTGCAGAGTAACTGTCAGAGGGCCACTACATTTGTTGGTAGAGTGACTATATAATTTTCTTTTATGCAAATAAACCAATCAGAAATATGGCAACAGACCTACCTGGAAGTTTGATGCAATCAAAAGCCAAATGTGGGAAGGTTTTGCTTTATATTTGCATATGCTTACCCAGATTTGCAATGAAAATGCTATTTTTTTCTTTCTTTCTTTCTTTTTAAAAATTTTTTATTTTTTGAGATATGTTAAGACATGGTCTTCCCCTGTTGCCCAGGCTGGAGTGCTGGAGTGCAGTGGTGTGACCACGACTCACTGCAGCCTGAACCTCCCCAGCTCAAGCAATCCTCCTGCCTTAGCCTCCTGAGTAGAAGGGCCTACAGACACGCACCACCATGCCTGGCTTAGTCTTAAACTTTTTGTAGAGATGGAGTCTCAGTATATTGCCAGCCTGGTCTCAAACTCCTGGCCTCAAGTGAGCCTCCCCAATCAGCCTTCCAAAATGCTAGGATTACAGGCGTGAGCCACCATGCCTGGCCTGAAGATGCTATTCTTAAAATATGTGTGTGTCGTGTCTTGTGCTCATATTTGTCCTTGATATGCCTGAGTTGAGTCCTGAGACTCTGAAGAACACAGTTTGGAAAACAACAAATGGCATCCAGAGCTGCTTTGGGGTTTAAAGGCTTAAATGCCTCATTGCTGCTGCACTTTTCTGAGAGTCTGATAAAAGTATTTTTTCTACCCTCAAAAGTCAATGGTGTTATATACACGGTGAGTTTGGTCTTACAACCTGCCTACCCACCACAAAATATGCCATAGAGCCAACACCTTCTAGGAGCCAGCCGTTGGCATCCCTGTCTTGTTCCCAGTTTTAGGGAATTATCTTGCATTCAGCTTCATTGTCTGACACTTCCATATCCTTCTAAGTCTTGGCTTCTTATCTTGTGTTTGTTACCAGCTTTGTACTTATTCCAGGCATCTGATCTGTGTAATACCACTCTTCTAGAACTGTCTTGAGGTCCCTTTCTCTGTGATTTGTGCTTGTTGCCTTTCAAAGTGAAAACTTTCTGGAAATAAACTGACAGGTTCATCATAATAGTTTCATGATAATAGTTTATCTCCCTCATTTTACTTTTTTTTTTGGTACAACTTACTGAACAAAATGTTCATGTGCGTTTTCTTGTTTAATCTTTGTAATTATCATCATTATGTTATTATTCTTATGTAAATTGAGACAACTCAGGCTTAAAGGCCTAAGTAATTTCCCTGACATGCAAACTCATGGATGTTAGCAAAGATGTAAACCTTGGTTACTGTGATTCTAAAGCTCTTACCAGTGGACCATGGTTTGCTATGGAAAGGAATTGGACATCTTGACCCCAGAACTCACATTCTTTTAAGACAGGCAGATTCAATGTAAGGGGTGTGGAAGGTAAATGGAATTAGGAAAACCTTCAGCAAAGAATGAGCAATTTAGGAATAAGTAATTTTTTGCCAAGCTTCCTTTATTTTCATTGGAGTAGACTTCATAGGGGAGGAAAACCAATTTTTCTCTGCAATTAGACTGTCACGAGACAGTTTAACAGGAGACAATGCACACAAATTAATTTAATGTTAATTATCTTATGCGTACATGGAGGCCTTTATATAAAAGATATGAAGATCTCAAAAAGCAGATAGGCCTGAGTAAGTACAACCCATTTTTAATAAAGGATGATAAATTTCAAAACAAAGGAAAAGGGTGTTCAGGCTTCTATCACCTGCAAACTGTGGGAAGGTAAATATATGGGGAAACTAATGGAAAACAAGGGTGATTTTAGTAAGGTTTGTTTGTGCAGGTCCATCTTGGCGCTAACTTTCCCCTTTCTTGATGGCCCTAAAACACTTCTGAGAGAGGAGATTGTCTGCAGTCCTCATTTCTCAGAAGTTTCTGCTTTTAGTGATATAAAGGAAGCTCTGAGAAGGCTTTATTTTCTGCATTTGTTGATTTTCAATTAACTCCTGATTGGAATAATAAATATCCCGAAGTGGCATATTTTGGGGTGGCACATTCCATACTCTTCAACTTTAAGGTAAAGGAGAAAGATGAAGACTTCCTGAAGGCCCAGGACTGCAGCCAACAGTAGAATAAAACTAGCATAGAATTTCTTTGAGGTTTCATGTTCATCTAAAAATTAATCAAATTTTTATATTTTTCACTTTAGTCATTTTAACATTTAACAGTGTATGGTTGGACAGATAGACAGACCTCAACATAGACATAGACGGATATAGAACAATAGGTATAGATATATGGTTAAGTAAGCAAATGAAGTGAATAGGCCACGTTATACTGGGTGTGTGTGTGTGTGTGTTTATATATACACATCTTGAGTATATCTGAAAAACCCTTAGAGGATTAAGTCAGCATCAGTGTCTGGATTTGTAAATGTAGTAGGTGCATCCCATACTCCAAGGCTCATTTCTTCCTTTGTGCAGTGTAGAATCAGAGCCAGAATATTTCAAAAGAAATTCCATTATCAATTCTGAACTGAGCAATCACACAACCAATCATTCCTTATTATATTAACCTATCCTCTATTAGTTTTTAGTGTTTCTAAAATGCTCTAGTGAAGCATTATGCATATGAGTGGGATGGGGATGCTGGAATTGAAGTACAACTGGAGAACGTATTCTGGTCTCCAAGCGTTCTCAGCGGTTCCCTTGGGCCTATTCAAGCCCTGTTAGGTTTCCAATGCCAGAATGGACAAGTGATAGCATTAGCGCTAGGGCTGGAGGCAACTGAAGCTAAAGCTTAAGAAAGTGATGGAGATAAAGATGAAATGGGGATTAGGATGGGGGGAATGATGGAGAAAAGATAGAGGAACACATAACACAAGGGAATCTAGCCTATTTGCATTACAAAGGTTCCCAGAGTTTAGCAGCTGAAAGTCAACTGACAGCTCGTTCAATTATTCCTTTATTCACCTTTTCAACAACTATTTACTTAGTGAGAGGTACTGGACAATATGCCAGACACAGTGTTAAACAAAACATAAGTAGTCCCTGCTGTCAAAGGCTTTTATACTTTAGTGAGGGAGATAGGTGTCAAGATTTGTCTGATGTGTCTGAGATTTGACTCCATTTATAAGCTCAAGCAGCCTAGCACAATTTCATGGATGCTGGCAGAAGACTTGAGACTTGTGAGTCTGAATGAGTGTTTCTCACAGCCACAGCAGCAGCCAGAGCGCAAGCACATGCACCAGCTTCCTGAGGCCCGGTCCCTATCAGCCAAGGTAAGAGGGCCAGGCCGTGCCTGGGCACACCATGGGTTTTGGGAGAGGAGACCAAACTTAGGGAAAATACATTGTTTTTAATGAACAGTAAGGAAGGTTGCCTGATAAAGTACAGGGTGCCTAGTTAATTTGAAGTTTTGATAAATAACATATAATTTCTTAGTATAAATATGTACCAAACATTGCATAGGACATACTTTATCTTAAATTCAAAGTTAACTGGACACAGTGTATTCTTATTTGATAGAACTGGTAACAGGCCTGCGTGATTTCTGCCCTGTTGGGGGCACTATCTCTGTCTTCCAAGGCTGTTTACTCTACAGACATCCTTGTGAAGATAGTCCAGGAGAGATAGTCATAGCCTCTGCTCATAAGACATGTAAAGATTTGTGGAAAACGATCGTCTTTGATCAAATGTTAATCAAATTAAAGCACTACTATACAATTTCAGTTTGTGGTAAGTGACAAAAAGGATTTGGAGGGTCCCATTAGAAGGTGGACTTAATATACCCTAAGAAATACTCATAGATCATTAAACATCAAGTAAAACTCCACAGTTGCATCCTCCTCTAATCAGTTGTTAGTTAAGTAGTAATGCAAATCTCATAGTAATAGCTGCTACTGTCATAGCTGTTTATAAAAGTGCTACTCCGGCCTGGTGCGGTGGCTCACACCGGTAATCCCAGCACTTTGGGAGGCCGAGGTGGGTGGATCCCAAGGTCAGGAGATTGAGACCATCCTGGCCAACATGGTGAAACCCCGTCTATACTAAAACACACAAAAAAATTAGCTGGGCATGGTGGCATGCGTCTGTAGTCCCAGCTACTTGGGAGTCTGAGGCAGGGGAATTGCTTGAACCCAGGAGGCGGAGCTTGCAGTGAGCCAAGATCGCCCTACAGCACTCCAGCCTGGCGACAGAGCAAGACTCCCTCTCAAAAAAAAAAAAAATAAATAAATAAATAAATAATAATAAAAATTTAAAAAGCTACTCCAACTCTACAGCTGCAGGGATGACATTCATCTCACTATATCTTTCCTGGAAGAATAGAGTGAAAATTTTGTTTAAAGCATTCTCCTTTTTTAAAGTTTCATTGATTTGTCGGTTCGCTCACGTTATTATACTGGCTTTTCCTCTAAGTGGCTAATTTAGAGATAAACAAGAAACTTTGTACATTGTGGCCTATTTTGGTTTGGATCCATGAACTTCAAATATTATCAACTGTGTTATTTTGAGTTAGCTTGCAAACAAATTTCCAGTATTGAAAAATATGCTTGTAACTAAATAGTTATATTTCAAATAACCATTGTTGTTTATCCCAGGCATTTGATCTGTAATACCACTGTTCTACAACTTTGGTATGTTTCTGCTAAAATATGTGAAATTAACTAATTAGCCCATCAAATATATGACAATGATGATTAGAGCTCAGTGTCATTCCTTCATTGTATTAATTTACATTAATTTCTAAGCAATTCAAAAGACTTCGATGTTCAATGAAGATGAATAAATCACACTTTCTGATGTCCATAAAGATCATGTGCTAACTTTATTTATTTATCATGAATCTACTTCTCCTACTTATTACCAAGTAGTACTAATTTTTAACTTTTCCCTCAAAGCTCTGTTTCCTGAAGAAGGAAAAGACAAGGAGGTTAGTCCCAAGCCCATCCCAGTAATACCATAGAGGAACTGTGCTTCTATATTCAGGGTTACATTTTTCCTGCTTGTCAGAAAATATATAAGCCTTACTGATTTTTGATGCTGGATTTTAAAATATACTTTTTTGAGTATATAAAAATCCCATAATTTATAAGGAGACAATCAGCTTTAATTAGGGTATTTCCAGGGGAGTGTGGATTGCGTACTTCTCTCCTGTATCTGTTGTACTGGGTTTTGGTTTTGTTTGATTAGGGGATGGGGCCTGCGCTTCATGAGAAGCCACTCCTCCTCTCTTTATATTCAGTCCTCTCTGCAGTACTTTTGCTATGCTTTATACCTTGAGCATAAAGTACTCCACTGGCACTGCAAGCATCAAGTTCCTAGTGACTTCCTAATTGTTGTCCTGGCTGGTCTTGCTGTGTCATTGCCATTGTTGACTTCATTGATTCATTCATTAATCCATTCTCCCCACAGACATTCACTGGGCACCTAATAGGTTCCTGATGTCTTTCCAGAATAGAAAGATAGATAAATAAACTTCTTTATTTCATATACCTTGTATCTTTGGTGATATCACCCACATTTATCTATGTTATCACTTCTCTTTCGAGTCGTCCTTAGGTGGCTCCCTCCTGTTCCTGGGTCCATCCATAAAAAGCTGATGTTATTTATGACACTTTCTTCAACTCTTCCTTTAATTCATCTATTCTCTCCAAAGACTTCATGCAATCAATTACATCTGTTAATTCATCTCAAATATAGTCTAGTCTCAAAAGGCTTCCATATTCATAGCACTGGGGCAAATTGCTCTTTTGGTCTACAGATCAAAATTTTCAAATTCTGTGCTCATTAACTTCGAAGTTCCACAATCTTCTTAAAAGTATTTTAAGTAGCTCCCAAATCAACTCCTTCTTAGCTTCTTCTTTTTGACTTTCTGTCTCTATTAGTCATGTCACCAAATTCCATTCCTCCACTTACACACACAGCAGCATTCACCTACACCCAATATTCCCTCCTTGTTCCCACTGTGTCGACCCCATGTCCTCACCCCTGCTTCAGGGCTGCCTGTGTGTCTGTCACTTCCATTACACCTCACCCCTGACTTCCATGTTTTCTTAAATAATATGACTTTGTCTAAGTAATATCCATTTACTGATATTGTTCGATTATTAGATTGCAAGTATTAGCAATTAATGTTTTTCTATGAAAAATAAAAATGTGGTTCTATGAAGCTCCAGTCTAAATAGGCAAATTATCTTCCTCTATTGTTTCAATTTGTTTAAATTGATATTTATATTTAAATAGCTTTTAAATGGTTACTTTACTATTTTGTGTGCTATTCATGTATTTTCAAGGAAACAATCCTAAGAAAGTAGCTTAAAATGCATGAATCCTTGAAAATACGTGAATAGCACACAAAATAGTAAAGCAACAATTTACATATCCTTTGCTTTGCAGAAGCTTTTTAACTTGATGTGATCCAATTTGTCCATTTTTCCTTTTTTCAAAGAGATACATTAATACATTTGTATTAATACATTTGTATAGATGCAGTAGTCTTATGCTTTAAAATTTTCCTTGTAGTCTTCATAGCCGTTGATCATTTCTTTCCAAAAGTAGAGTCAAACCTCCTCTTACAACAGACAGGCACATCCATGTGTTCCCTTTTTATTTTCTTGGCAACATTTCCTCTAGGTCCTTCTTGCACTGTACTGGTATTGTCTGTTTATTTCCAGTCTGCTGCACACTTGCTGTCTGGAGATTTCTCTTCATCATTGCTGTGAAATCCCCCTGCTCTCTGCTGTGCTGGGTGCCTTGCTTCCTGGCTCTGAGTCTGCCTTGACATAGTGTGCTCCCATCCTCCAAAAGCCTAGTGAGGAAGGATCTATGGGCTGGGAATATACTGAACTCTAACCTGTCTGAAAAGTCTAACTCACTCTTTAATTTTTATGTATTTATCTTTAAAAATTTTTTTTTATTTTTATGGGTACCTAGTAGGTGTATATATTTATGGAGTACATGAGATATTTTGGTACAAAATATCATTCTGTGGGTTGTCTCCTCACTTTGTTGATTGTATCCTTTGCTGTGCAGAAGCTTTTTAACTTAATGTGATCCCATTCGTCCATTTTTTTCCTAATAGACTGAGTTGATGTAGCATATTCTTTGTTATCAAAATACTCACATAGTTTTGGGATTTTTGAATTGGTAAATAGACATGATATGTGAAAACAGAATGATACGTACTATACTATCTCAACTCCATAAAATTAGATCTTGTGTCTATACACACACAGGACCTAGAAGGAGACATTGAACTGTGAACTACATGTGGTTGTGAATGAGTTTACTTTTTGCTTGTGTTTTTCAAATTCTTATAATGCACATATTCACTTAAAAATATACAGGTTAAAAAACTAATGACAAAAAGATATAATACAAGTATTCATATGAATAAAAATGAATACAATGTAAATATGGCTGTGTCATAGCTATCTTCTTATTAACTGTTTTCCATCATGTGTTGTTCTGTCTGTTCTTTTACCCTTTCTTTCTCTTGTCTTGTCTTTTGTAGATTAAATTTTTTTTTTATTTCTAGTAATTCCATTGTGGCCACTATTGTATTATTAATAATACATATTTTCAATAATTTTTTAGTATTTATATTATATATCTTAACTTATGACAGTACTCCTTCAAAATATATCATTTGATCTATATTGGGAGATACAAATACTATAGGTTTATTTTCTCTATTCTATATTTTGTTCTATTTTATTTCTGTATATATTATATATTGCATACACTTCTACTTCTACACAAGTTATAAATCTCAATATATTTATATAATTTTTCTTTAGATAGTCAATTATCTTTTAAAGTGATGAAAAGCAAATTAAGGATTTTTCTTATATGTACTCTCATATTTGCAAATCATATATCTGATAAGGAACTTTCATTCTAAATATGTGAATAACTCTTACAACTAAAACATTGAAATTTTCAAACAATCAAGAAGTAGGCAAAAATTCTGAAGAGTTATTTCTCTAAAGAAGATATACACATGAACAGTAAGCAAATACAAAACACTCAACTTCATTCACTATTAAGGAAATGCACATCAAAACCATGAAACACCACTTTACCCCATTAGAATGGCTAAATATAAAAGACGGATAACAAATTTTGGAAAGGATGTGGAAAAAAATGAAAATCTTGTATGTTGCTTATGAGGATGCAGAATATTTCGGCCTTTTTGAAAAGTAGTTTGGCAGTATCTCCAAGGTTAAACAAAGAGTTGCCATATGACACAGCAATTTCACTGCTAGTTATATACCCAACAGAAATGAAAAAATATATCTACACAAAGACTAGCAAATGAATGTACATAGCAGCATTTTTTGTAACAGCCAAACAGTAAAACTAGCCAAATGTCCATTACTTGATGGCTGAATGAATAAAATGTAATACATATACACCATGGAATATTATTAGGCAACCAAAAGGAATAACGTACTGATGCACACTACAACATAGGTAAACCTTGCTCTGATTCCATTCACACAAAATGTCCAGAATAGGCAAGTCAATAGAGATTGAATGTAACTAGTGATTGCCCAGGTCTGGGCTGTGAGATGGGTTGAGGAGGGATTGGGCCTGATTGCTCATTGGTATGAAGATTTTGATGGAAGTGATGGACAGTTTTAAAAGTAGTTATGGTAATGGTTGCACATCTGCAACTATATTTATATATCCTTGTTATACAGTGGATTCTGCACTTTAAATGGATGACGTTGTATGTTATGTGAATTATTTCTCAGTAGAGCTGCTAAAGAAAAAAAGGTCATTTCAATGACACACAGTATTCAATAGGCACACAGTGCTGAACAAAGCAAGCAACAATTGTTTTGCCATGCATAACACAAATTTGCAATTACTTAGCTGGAAATAGAGACATCTTGCTTGTCAGAGATTCCTTCAACACAGCCAATTTCATGTTCTGTTGTTTGCATTCCTTACTCGTGGGTACCTGTGTTTAGACAGGACTCTCTTTGTTGCAGATTATAGAAATCCAATTCAAGTTATTCTAAAGAAACGAATATTCATCTGCTCATGTAACTGAAACAGACAGACAAGGTGACGTGCCTTCCATCTTGTGCTCATTGCGCTTCCCAGGTGGGCTCTGCCCTGCTGCAAACCCACACCTCCTAACCTCCTGCATGGCCAGAGCAGTGCAACGACGGTTTTCTACCCAAAAGCTCTGCTTTTATGCTATAGATTTTTTTTTTTTTTTTTTTTTTTTTCTGAGACGGAGTCTCACTCTGTCGCTCTGTCTCCCAGGCTGGAGTGCAGTGGCGCGGTCTTGGCTCACTGCAACCTCCGCCTCCCGGGTTCACGCCATTCTCCCACCTCAGCCTCCCGCGTAGCTGGGACTGCAGGCGCCTGCCACCACACCTGGCTAATTTTGAGTAGAGATGGGGTTTCACCGTGTTAGCCAGGATGGTCTCGATATCCTGACCTCGTGATCCGTGCGCCTTGGCCTCCCAAAGTGCTGGGATTACAGGCGTGAGCCACTGCGCCTGGCCTATGCTATAGGATTTATGCTATAACTACTTAAGTTTCTGACAAGACTTGCACAGTTGCATAGCCACTTTTCATTTAAAAAATTCAACAAGGAGGGATACTAAGAAGGGAGAAAACAAATCTGTGTCCACTGGCAAGGTAAAGAATGCTCATCAGTTACATTCCTGTCTGCTCACAGCTTAAAGTTAATTGAGAAGTGAGGTGTAAGAATCATAAAAATAGAAATAACAGCTTAAATGAAATTAAAGCTTAAATAATAAAATAATATATTATATTAATATAATTACAGGTAATAGCATATATTATAAAAATTATAATAAAATTAAAGCTGTTAAACAAATAACAGCTTAAATAAAATTAAAGCTAATTGGAGAGTGAGGCTGAGATGTATGGCCAAATGCCTTCATATGACTGTCTTGGACAAGCACCAACTGGAGGTGAAATCATCACTGTGTTGTAGAGGAAGCCAAGGTACCCTGGGGAGGAGAGCTCTTGGGGTGCCCTCCCCCATCTCACCAACCTGCCCCACCACCCTAGTCTTCTTTGGGAGAGGAGTAAGAAAAGGAATTTTTAAAAATTGAAATAACTCTCTCTATATACTTTTGTCTTCTGAGGAGGGGGAATTTTCTTTCCCTTCATGGAAAAGTTAGACATTTAGTAAGTTTTTCTGATAGTACCCAGAACAGAAAGAAATAAGTACATTTATAGTTGGCCCTCTATATTCGTGGGTTCTGATTTTGCAGATTCAATTAGTCACGGATGGAAAATATTCAGAACAAAAAGGATGATGTGTCTGTACTGAACATGCACAGACATTTTTTTCTTGTAACTATTTCCTAAACAATAAAATACAGCAACTACTTACATAGAATTTACTGTGTATTAGGTGTTATAAGTAATCCAGAAATGACTTAAATTATACAGGAGGATGTGTGCAAATATATTTATATCAGAAACTTGAGTAATCACAGATTTTGGTATCCACAGGGGTCTTGGAACCAATCCCCACAGGTACCAAAAAACAGCTGTATTCAAAAGTTGGCTCAGCTAAGGGACATACAAGCATGCATGTAGAGTACAGGAACATAGATGCACACACATCACTGTCGGCATGGCTTTCATTCTGTTCTCACACAGAAAAATGATGGGAACTCACTCTGCTCTTCTGTTTGCATGGCTGTTCTGGAGGAAATGTTTGAATCTGACACAAATAGCTATTGCTGTGTAAAGAGTTTTATTAAATACATTGATGGTGCTTTGATATATATTATTGTGTCTTAAAATCATGAAACAGACTTTAAGTTGACTAAATCAAATAATCATGATGAGTGACTAAATACCATTGTAATGCAGCATAATACTGCTGATTTAAATTGAATTGTAGAGGTCTCAGAATTAAAAATCAACTATGCTGCAATATTTTAGAAAAGTGATTAGCTTGTAGTGAATGTAAAATTAAAGAGCTCTTCCCTTTAATTTAAATGCCTTTGAAATTAAAATACGTTTTCCACTTAAGAAGCAACTAGTTCTTTAAATATTAGTAATTATAAACTAGCTATTAATTTTAAATGAACACCAAAAGATACTATCATTGTCATTATTATTATGATTTTATCTTTTGATGTCTCAGAATGTGTTGAAATAGTGTTAACAGTGACTTCCCTCATTTCTCAAAGGACATAAAGTACAAAAAGACTATCAAAAATATAAAAATCGGTAAGAAAAACAAATTTGTATAGGTGAGTCTCTCTCTGGGAAATAGGTTCATATACTTGGGGCTCAAAATTTAATGTTGTAATAAAAACCTTCTTGGTTAAATTTTCTGTGACTTCACCCTTTAAAATTTAAAATTTTGGATAATCCTAACTGTAAGGAATTAAATAGTATCAATATAAAGGAAATTAATTAAAATATACTGTCAGCCAGTTCAATAAGTTATATTTTGACGGTGAATTCAATCCCAATTATTCAAAAAACAATGATTGAATAAAATATATTCCTAGTTTCACGTCATAAATATATTTTAATGTGAAATAAAATTGTTTTAAATTTGAAAAGCTAGAAAAATATTTAAATGTGACATATGAAGTTAAAAAAATTTTGAAATTTTCTCAAAACCTTAATTGTGACATATTAATACTAAAAAAATTTTAATACTCAATTGATGTCATTGTTGACTATTCTTGGCTTTTTTATCATCAATATATTTGAATTACTAAATAAGAATGGATAGGTTATTTCCCAGCTATTAATTAAATATATAGACAAAACAATGACTTAATCATCCTCAGTATATATAATTTATTTCTTCCTTCAGTTCTCAATACACTGCTTTTATTTTCCCTTTCTTATTATTATGTTTTATATCAACTTTAAATAATCAAGTAATAACAATAGTAAGGAGCCTTATTTACCATTTACATAGTACTTTAAGGTGGCTTATATACTTTTCTCATTGCTACGGCACTCTATGTGAGAAAATCCTTTTATTTCATAATTTTAAAGAACAAACTGTAAGTCAGAGAATCTTATGACCTACCAAAATACGGAACTAGAAAGTTTGGAGTTTAGTCTGATGCCCAACATATGTGGACCCACATTCAGTCTTCTTTCCACGTCAAGACCTGTCTCTCTTCTTTACATTTAATGGAAGCACAGTAATAGCTAAACTTTAAAACATCTGCTTTTCTAGTTTAATCCAGAGTCAGCAAGTAAACTGACTACAAGAATGACAAGGTGAAATAATGGCTGTTTTCAAGACAAGCTCAGCAATGACTGGATAACACATACCATGGGGTTTGTTACATTGATGATTGACAAGGAGCGAATTAGAATATAGTTTCTAGAATTATTCTCAGACAAAAGCAGACAAAATGGACACTAGTGAGAAAGATTTTGAAACCTGAGGTAGTTGAAGGAATTTTTAATAGCACACATAGATTCTTTGAATGTCTACTAAGGCAGAAGAACTACTATCCAAGTTACTCAGAAAATTTGCCAATGAGTTTATGAACATATTCTTGAAATGAGTTGAGAAAACTTGGCAAAGTTCTACAAGTTTTTTAAAGTTTGACAAATAATAATTACAGTTTGAAAAGTTGGACAAAGATTCTGCTTACTGCTGATGTGTAGTATAATATTGCCTTCTTGTCTAAGGAACACATCATTAAAGCTGAAAGATGGTTCCTTAGAGGAGGCGGTGAATAATATAGGCCCACAAAAAACAAATCATGTCAGACTAGGTATTTGTGGACAAGATTTAGAAAAGTGCAAGATCAAAATGATGGATTAGTAGCTGATTGAAAAACTCAACCCAAAGTGGTGATTAATGGATAGATGTCAACATTAAGGTGGTTTCCAGCAGGGTGCCATGGGCTTTATCCTTGGCTATGTCCTTTTCAACCTTTTATTAATCATTTGAATAAAAATACAAAAGGCATGACCATCTAATCTGTGCAGGACCAGTAGCAAGGATATATAGCAATTGTGTTAAATGACAAGCTAAACAATAAGGGATTTTACATAATGCCTTAAAATGATCAGTTCAACAATGTAGTGGGCAAAACAAAACAAAAAACCAACAAACAAAAACCCACAGAGGTGAATATATAATCTGCAAAAAAAGGAAGAGTAGTTATTTTAAATGAGGGGAGTAGTGGCTCCATTCAATTTTATAGTGACCCGAGGAGACCTAAAAATCTGTATTTAGATTGTGACGCACACTTTAAAGGAAAATGTCAAATTAGAACACACTGAAAGAAAAACAAGGAGGAAACATATGTTATATAAAAATACACTTTTAGTAGCTACTTTTTTTTTCCAGGCAATATTATCAGTTCACAGTAAAAGATAGGCTGACTGGTCCGCTATGGCTTATAAGATAGTTTGTATTTATTGTGTGCTTATGTATTGGCAGAAGGAAGGATGGTGCATGGAAACTATGAGAAGGCAGATTTATAACCCAGCAGCTGATCAGTATAAAAGTGAGTGAGCAGATTCAGTAGGCTGTGAGATGCCATCCATGTTTATGTTCAAATATAAGCCAAATGACTATTTGGGTCAGGAATGGTGTCTCTAGGGAACATCAGCTGCAAGATGTAATTTCCGAGTGCTTTTCATATGTTATTTCTAGCAGCAAAGCCAAGTCAGATATAAAAATGAAATATAAAAGGCAGGTAGAACAGCTATTACATTGAGTGCATCAGAGGCTCTACGTAAAAGAAAAATATAAGCTCCATCTCTGTGGTAGATGATATTACGATGTTAAAATATTTACTTCTTATCACAGGAAGGATTAAGAAAGCAAGTAAGTTTTTGAGAGAGTTGTATTTCCAATAGCCATCAGTTTGAGCCAGAAGAGAGTTTGATGCTTCAGAATTTACAATAGGCTTTGGTTCACCCAACTTCAAAGGACAAGAAACAGACTGAGAAGACCATCTGGCCCCAGGGAGGGTGCATTATCAATGATCCTCTCAGATGTGACAAAGATGGTAAAAAAGAGAGAACATCTTCAAAAACAGAACCAAGGGTCATGGAGGGAAAAATATACTGGGAGGAAAGTGTCTAATCCCAGGGTATGCAGTCAGGACCCAAAGAATATTCTCCACCTTAAGGACAGGAGCCTCTCAAAATTCTGCCCAGCAGGTTTCTGGGATTGCTATAGACCAGTGATAGCGGTCCAGTTGTTCTCTTTTCCCAGTGGGAGCATTTATTGCAATGCTATCATTCCTGTTGCTCCGCTGAATACAAAGAGGAGGGAGGCATTTACGTTGGGTTTGCTTCACGGGCTCCAGACTGGATGAGACAGGCACATAATGGAGGCTGTGGCTGGGGATTTGGGATTATTGCCTCGGATGAGGGAGTTTGTATGCTCTGAATGTGGTGGGGGAGCAAAATGATGCCCAGAAAGATAGACAGTGTTTGATTACACCGTAAAGTGTTCCTTACTCCTCCCTGGGGAAGAAGTATACAGTCATCTCTTGGTATTCATAGGGAATTGGTTCTAGGAGCTCCCTCAGATATCAAAATCCATGGACGCTGACATCCGTTTTATAAAATATCACAGTATTTGCATATAACCTACGCACATCCATTTACTTTAAATCATCTCTAGATTACTTGTAATAGTACAATGCCTACATATCACTTTATTCCAGTGGATTCAACATAGTACTGGGCATATGGTAAGTTTAAGTACTGATTTTTGGGACTTTGTGACTTTTTTTCTAAATATTTTCAATCTGTGGTTGGTAGAATCCGTGGACAAGAACCCATGGATAAAGAGGACCAACTGTATTTCTCCATCTCATTGACATCAGCCCTATCCTTGAAACTTGTTTGAGACCATAAAAAGAAATGAAAGTGACATATTTTCTTCCCAGAAAAAAAATCCCCTTCCGGGAAAAATATCTTTCTCCCCTGTTATGAACTGATACTGCTTCTAAGCCCAGGCTGATGTCAAAATGATGTGGACCAGAAGCAGCCAATATGTTATAGCTATATAGTGTGAGTGAGAAACAATGTCTTGTTGAAAGCCACTGAGATTTTGAGTTGTTTGTTACCACAACATAACATAGATTATCTTGACAATGTAATTGTCTATGAGAAAGGAGAATGTTCTATTGAGAGGCCAATTTACTTCAACTAAAGAAAAACTGTGAAGCAAATCATCCAGTCCTATAGTGTGTGTAATTTAGATGCTATGGTATAAAATGCCTTATTATGAGCAAATAAGGCAGCTAGATATTTTATCAAAATTGAAAAATAAAGACAAAATTAAGATGAGGTAAAGGAGCTTATATACTGATTTATACAAGTAGAAGCAGTGTTCTTAAATAAAATTATGCCCTGTTGCCTATCAAAAGAAATGGACACCGCTGCTGAATTCCCTTCACGTGCCACATAAAGTAGTAAGAATCACTGGTTGTGAAATTGTTTCAATGAAAAGATTACCTTTACCTATACTACATATAAACCTCTACATTACAGATAGTGAATATTGGTAGAAGAAAGTTGAGATTATAGAATGTTATGAAATAAAAATTATTATAGGAAATGGTCCTTAAGTAGCTGTGAGTGGATTTAATGAAGTAACTATCTAGGAAGGATCAGAGATAAGATGCCTGCCAGCCCTGGTGAAGGAAGAACTAGAGAGAACTCACCAGAAGGTCAGTACTTCCTGCTGCTGGAGTGGCATGGTCCAGGGGGGCATTGTGGCTCCTCCCTCTTGTTGGAATCCAGGTCAAAGTAGAGTTGGACAGAAAGTTCAGGAAGTGAGGATAAACCAGAACACACCAGCTCCACTGCTTCTGTACCTGGTGGCCTCTATCCAATTACACCAAGCAGGGATGGACGTTCTGGGAAAAGTACTAGCTTACTTTCTCTTTCTCATGGACTAGCTTTCAATTTCCAAATACCTTTAAGTTGACATATATAGCCATAATTTAGTCAAATTTGATCAATTAAATCCTAACAGTGTTCCATAAAAATTTGAAGATTATGATTATAATACAAAATCAGTATTATAAAAATAATTTTATTTACTCAATGTATTAAATATTTACATCCCTAAGTTAAAAGAAATCATTTTATAGTGTAGTGTAAGATAAAAAGCAACATTTTTATATGTGAGTGACATATAATAGAAATATCAGTTAGATGGGGATTTTGGAGAATACTTTTTCTGACTTATAAAACTAAATGTTAACCCTTCAAGCTAAATATTCTTAACCCTTCAAACTAAATATTTTTATCTACAGAAAAGAAGAGGAGCAGGTAAAATATCCAAATACTTATTTGATTGACCTCTTAATTCCCTGGATATTCCTCACTGCTTAACAAACCAAAATTCAAGGTGGCACAAGCCCACTCTCCAGGCAAAGGTTACATTTTTGAAATTGTTTTGTGGGTGTGGCCTGTGATGAAGTTATGGCTAATGGAAGGAGAACTTGCCTGTCCAACTTCTAGGAAGTGTTCTTGATGTTGCTTGAACTGGGGATAAGAAGGCTGAAGTTTTGCAGGGGACTGGAAAAATGCAGGATCCTGGCTCCCTGAGCATTTTATGGAGGAAAATCACCAAGCCCGCCCTCAATTGCTTTCTGCTCAGATAAAACATGAGAGGTGTCTCAGTCCAGTCACACTGCAGTAACAAATGCCATGGACC
The DNA here is from genome assembly GCF_028858775.2 of Pan troglodytes. NCBI lineage: Eukaryota > Metazoa > Chordata > Mammalia > Primates > Hominidae > Pan > Pan troglodytes. The sequence goes on from NC_072404.2 coordinate 59,834,839, forward strand.
AGGTGGCTTGTAAACAACAGACGTTTATGTTTTATAGTTCTGGAGGTTGGAAGTTTGAGATCAAGGTACTAGCAGATTTTTGTTTCCTAAGGACTCTTCCTGGTTCATATTGGGCGCCTTCTAGCTGTGTCCTCACATGGAGGAAGCGGTGAGGCAGCTTTCTGGACTCTCTTTGATAAGGGCACTAATCCCATTCATGAGGTTTCTCTGCCCTCATAACTGAATTGCTTCCCAAAGTCTCCACCTCCAAATTCCATCACACTGGAGGTTGGGTATCAACAGGTGAATGAGAGGGAGGAGCACAAACATTTGATCCATAGTGGAAGGAAAATTAACTTCCAGGGTTACTTCACAGTTTGGTCACAATAGGCATACCTGGGTTACCTTATGATGGCTACTCAACATGGTGTCCAGAATTTTCTTTGGAAATTTTCTTAGATTCTTTTAAGTAAATTTGTTGCTTAAAGACCTCTGATCTAAATCCTACTATTTGTTTGATCAAAAAACATGTACAATTGTGTTTATTAGATCTTGCTGAGTTTTAATTTACAAAGACATCCTTCTTTTCAAAATAGACACATTGTTTTTCAAAGGTTTTAGTCACCTTTTTAATATGTGCTTTGTTATAAAAGTCAATTCTAGGTTTTTCAGGATAACTTTCAAAAATACTCTTTTTGTAAATTTATAATTTTTTAATAATATTTAAAGTAATGCCTCAAACACTTCAGGCAACCTCAATGTGTATCTGGATATCCAATTCATTAATATTTTTCCTTCCTTAAACAAAATTGCCATCTGCAGTAATAAATAACAAAGTGATCACCTTCCTTATGGCCATTCTCTTTTCTCCAGCAAGAGTCATCATTTTTTTCTCCCAGTTCTAATTTCCTTTCTCTCTTTTGCATTATTAAATCCCTTGCTGTTTTTTTGTATCAACTTTTAATTTAAAACCATGAATTTAATTAGAGCATAAAATTATTTTTTGAGATCAACAAGATATTGAATTGGGCTCTTTCCAGCAGTGATTCAGGGTTTACTGTATTACAGGCTTCCCTACCTCAAAATAAAACTGCACCCAATAGGTTTGTTTTTCAGAGTCATTTTGAAAAATTGCATTTAGTCTATCAACTTGATAAGTATTTGATTAATTTATTAGTTTTCACATTTTATATATTTTAGAGAAATTTTTGTTTTATAATTGTATTGTTCTAAGAATAGTTTAACATTACAGTTAGCAATAAAGTGCCACCTTCATCTTCATCAAGTGACAGCGAATACACCTTACAATATTTTATAATTAGCACTTAGACTTTTTGAATCAGAGGTAATTAGAACTTTATTGCAAAGCTTCTAAAGTCATTCAAAATATAATTTTTACTTTCAATAATGGCGAAGGTTGTTTAAATATATGTTTTAATTTATAACCTTGAAGGATAGTTATTCTTCCAAATTTGGATGCCAAAAATGTCCTATGAGTAATTTATTCTAAAAAGATTTAAAGATATAGGTGAAACAAACTGAGGAGACATCAACAATAGCTAGAAGCACCAGTTGTGAATAAAGAAATTGACATTTAGGTAGGAGTAGAGACAGAACTGTGGAAAAAGCTATAAGCCCACTTGAAGACACACCTTCTTACCATGATACTGCGTGCTCCCCTAACCTTTCCTAGCTGCCCTTTCCTTCCTCTCAGCCCAATGAATAGAGTCTCAGCACAGTCACACCAGGTTTGGGAAATAATGAGAAGCTGAGGGCAGCTGGGTTAAGCAGCACCCACACAGAGGCAACACCCTGCACCGCCTGGCTGGACTGAGGACCTTCTGTTTGCTGCTGTTCTGCCTCCTCTCTCATGCCCAGGTCCCTCTGATCCAAGTGGCCTTCGTCAGGTTCCTGCCCCCTGGCTGGCATCCAAGCCAGGTAGTTCAACCTTTCTGAAGGTGCTGTGTTGCACAAGGGAGAGAGGGTGGACTATCGGGGCTGATGTCTAGCCTGAGCCCCATTCCCATCCTCTGTGCCCTGCCCCAGTCTATATCAGCATTGAGCAAAGTGTATCTTTCCTGATTCTCACAGAGGCACATTTGTGGGGACCCCGGCCAGCCTTCTACAAGCCTGGCTGTCACCTATTATTGACCTCCTCCTGCCAGCCCCTTTCCCTAAGAACCGGAGTACTCAGTTACATTTTTGTTTATGTGGGCTACACCAGAATCTCAGCCCTTCTCTGTTTCTTGCAGATCTTTGCCTTGACCTTGTGGAACTGTCCAGCCATCTAGCTCCCAAAAGCAATGCTTAAATCATCCCTGAAATCAGATCAGATGTGAATGACATCAGCTCATCAGCCTTGGGCAAGTTTCCCAACCTCTATGCAACCAATCCCATGTTGCCTCTGGAAATGGGAGAAATAATACCTGTCTCTAGGGTTACTGTTAGATTTAAATTTGCCCCCTGTATAAAACAGTGCCTTATTCTCTTTTCTTTTTTCAATTTAATTTTATTTTAACTGACAAATGTATATAATTTTATATATTTATGGGGTACAAAGTCATGTTTTGATACATGTATACATTGTGGAATGGGCAAATCAGGCTAATTAATGTATCCATCACCCCACATACTTACCATTTCTTTGTGGTAAGAACATTTAAAATCCAATCTTCTGTTACTTTTCAAATATACAATACATTATTGTTAACTGTAGTCACCTTGCTCTACGATGGATCACCAGAAGGTATTCCTCCTGCCCAACTGAAACATTGTACTGTTTAACTAATACTGCTCTCCTCATCTACCACCACCCCGTCTGTGGTAACCACCATTCTACTCTCTAATTCTGTGAGCTTGAATTTTTTAGATTCCACATATGAGTGAGATCATGCAAAATTTGTCTTTTTGCGCCTGGTTTATTTTGCTTAGCATAGTGTACTCTAGATTTGTCCATGGTGTCACAATAATGTCATTTGGTTCCTTTTTAAGGCTGAATAGTATTCCATTGTGTGCATATGTATGTATATAATGTGTGTATATCATATACTTATGTTTCTATATGTGTATAATATGTAGCATGATATATATTATATGTTTTAATGTTTTAAAGATTTAATGTTTATAATACATGGTATATGATATATATATGTATATATACATATATCTGTTATTTTAATCGCTTCATCTGTTAATGGGCGTTCAGGTTCCTATATCTTGGCTACTATGAATAATCCTGCGATGAACTTGGGAGTGCAGATATCTCTCTTGGGTGTAGATTTCTTTTCTTTTTCTTTCTTTCTTTTTTTTTTCTTTTTTGAAACAGAATCTCACTCTATTGCCCAGGCTGGAGTGCATTGGTGTGATCTCGGATCACTGCAACCTCTGCCTCCTGGGTTCGAGGAATTCTCATGCCTCAGCCTCCCAAGCAGCTGGGATTACAGGTGTGTGCCACCATGCCTGGCTAATTTTTGTATTTTTAGTAGAGACGGGGTTTCACCATGTTGGCCAGGGTGGTCTTGAACTCCTGACCTCAAGTGATCCACCCACCTTGGCCTCCCAAGTGCTGGGATTATAGGCATGAGCCACCGCACCCAGCCTCAGGTGTAGATTTCATTTTTCTCGGGTATAACCCCCAAAGACAGATTGCTAGGTGTTATTGTAATTCTATTTTTAATTTTCTGAGGAAACTCCACACTGCTTTCCATAATGGCTGCACCAATTTACATTCTCACCATCTGTATATACGCTTTTCCTTTTCTCCACATCCTTACCAATACTTGTTATCTCTCGACTTTTTTAAATAATAGCCATCCTAGCAGGTGTGAGATGGTATCTTATTGTGGTTTTGGTTTCCAATTCCTTGATGTTGAGAACCTTTCTCATATACTTGCACATTACTTTTATGGAGAAATATCTATTCGGGTCCATTGTCCATTTTTTTGTCCAGGTTATTTGTTATTTTGCTATCGAATGTATGAGCTCCTTATGTATTATTAATCTTTTATCATATATAAGGTTCACAAATATTTTCTCCTATTCTGTGGCTGCCTTTTCATTTTGTTAATTTTCCATTGCTGTGCAGAAACTTTTTAGTTTGATGTTTAGCTTAGATCAGTTTACTTTGATATTTTATTGCTTTTGCTCTTTTTTCCTGAGCTTTTGGTATAATAACTACAAAAATTTATTACCTCCACTGCTGGGTATGTATCCAAAAGAAAGGAACTCAGTATATCAAAGAGGCATCTGCACTCTGTGTTTGTTGCAGCACATATACAATAGCCAAGATTTGGAAGCACCCTAAATGTCCATTAACAGACAAATGGATAAAGAAAATGTGGTACGTATACACAATGGAGTACTATTCAGCCATAAAAAGAACAACATCCAGTCATTTGCAATAACACAAACGGAACTGGAGGTCATTATGTCAAGTGAAGTAAGCCAGGCACAGGGAGACAAACATCACACGTTCTTGTTTATTTGTAGGATCTAAAAATTAAAAAAATTGAACACACGGAGATAAAGAATAGAAGAACAGTTACCAGAGGCTGGGAAGGGTAACAGGGCTCTCAGATCCGGAGGTTGGGATAGTTACTGGGTACAAAACAAAGGTTTGCACGAATGAATAAGGCCTAGTATTTGATAGCACAAGAAGGTAACTATACATTTTGAAATAACTAAAAGAGTATAATTGGATTGTTTGTAATACAAGGATAAATGCTTGAGGGGATGGATACTCTGTCTTCCATGATGTGATTATTATGCATTGCATGCTTGTATCAAAGCATCCCCATAAATATATACACCTACTATATACTCACAACAATTAAAAATTAAAAATATAAAAATAAATAAAAAATCATTGTCAAAGCTATCCCCTGTGTTTTCTTCTAGGGGTTTTACAGTTTCAGTTCTTATGATTTTGTGTATTATCTAAGATTAGTGCACTATTTAAATATTTTGCATGTGGATCTCGTTTAACCAATACCATTTGTTGAGGAGAATGTCTTCTCCTCATTGTGTCTTCTTGGTGCCTTTGTTGACAATATATGCTTAGGTTTATGTTGGAGGCTCTCAATATTGTTCCATTGAACTCTGGGTCAGTTTTTATGCCAGTAGCATACTCATTGATTACTATTGCTTTATAATATAATTTGAAATAAGGAAGTATGGTATTTTCAACTTTTCTTCTTTCTTTCTCTTTTTTTTTTTTTTTTTTTTTGAGACAGACTCTTGCTCTGTTGCCCAGGCTGGAGTGCAGTGGTGTGATCTCAGCTCACTGCAAACTCCACCTCCCAGGTTCAAGTCATTCTCCTGTCTCAGCCTCCCGAGTAGCTGGAATTACAGGTGCGTGCCACAACACCTGGCTGATTTTTGTATTTTTAGTAGAAATGGGGTTTCACCACGTTGGCCAGGCTGGTCTCAAACTCCTGACTCAGGTGATACAGCCACCTCGCCTCCCAAAGTACTGGGATTACAGGCATGAGCCACCGTGCCCAGCCACTCTTTTTCAAATTTATTTTTAATTGACAAATAAAAATTTTTATTTATGGGGTACAATGTGATGTTTTGATATACACATACATTGTAGAAAGATTTAATCAAATTAATTAACATATCTATCATCTCACTTACTATTTTCATAGTGAGAATGTTAAAAATCTCTTCTTTTAGTAATTTTGAGATGTTCGATACGTTGAAAATGTTACCAGACAACAGAAATCTTTTATTTTATACACTTGTGATACAAAATTTCAGAACCTGTGTGTACTTAAAAATACTTTTGGAAGTTGCTAATTGACACTAGATTTTTTTAAATGAATCATAATGTCAGTTTAAAAATTGAGTTCTAACAAAACCAAAGAAATATTGTTCAGACCTATGTGACCTAGATAGCTAAGCTGCACTCTTTCTCGCCTATAAGTCCAGTTATTTGTTTGTTTTTTGGTTGTTGCTGCTAAATTGTTGGTTCACACAAGTATATCACTGCCTTATGCTGTATTATTTCAGAGAAGTTTATAAATCTTAATGCTGTGTTGGTCCAATCTTATCTCCTTCCTCTTTCTATAGTTTTGCATATATCTGAGTTGTGTTCACTACAGTAGTTTTTTTAAGTTGTTTTAAAATTTAATAATATATTTACAATAAATCAAATTTGTAACTTTGAAATACAATTTAATTCTGTCACATAATGAATGCTGAGGGTAGGAATTAAAGGTAAGTTGCTAGTTCTCACCTAGTAAAAGAAAGTGTAGAAAAATACTCAACAGAGGATAGAAGGCAACACATTTACTTTTATTAATACCAATAAATTGTATCCTTACTATAATATTTTAAAAATATTCTTCCCTCTTGAACCCAATGCTTTATTTGTAGCCTGCATTTCCTTGCTATCTGAAAGCATCATACACCATTACCTAACAGATGCATTAACCAAATACAAGGAAAGCCAGATTTTCTTGCCAGCGCTCCTTTAGTTATGCCACTTGCTGTGATAGAGGCCATGGAATGGGAGGGGCTGATGATTATCCAAGTAGCAGGTGAGCAGGAGAGCAGATGGGGAGGAAATGGCTCTTTAAAGTAGCTGCAGTAGGAAAACACCATGGGCGTAGTCCCAGCTGAAGAAGACCACGGGAGGTGGTGGCAAGCATAAAATAGCACCTGGAAAGTTCAGTGAGTGATAGGCAAGTGATTGTCCTTGGAGATTCAACACAGTGAGAATGAGATTACAGTATTTGTGACTCTGAAACCAAGAATCAGTAGTATGCAAAAATCTAACCAAGGGAGCAGGCAGTGGTTACTAGGAATATCACTGCCCCCTCGACGGGACCTCAAGCACTAGACAGTGGGGTAGAAATAATTTCCTGCCAATAGCAATGGGGGTGAGACATGGAGTGAGTGTCAGGAAGCAAAGACAACAACTTAGGCTCAAAGAATAAAAAGGGAGCCAATGTCCAGAATGGGATTAAAATGTGTAGGTTGTGATTTCTGAAAAAGGAGGGAATTGCTAAGGAAGTTCAAAAGAGATATGCACTAAGATAAATTGAGACCAAAGCCCATAGTGCTGCATCAGGATCCTTCCTGCAGTTGTGAGGTGCCTGAGCCTCAGATGAGGCTATAACACGGGTAGAGGAAGAGGGCTCCCCGGGAACCCTTTTCTGCACTCTCTTGGGAGCGCTGACCATCTGCCAATTCACAGTTTTCTCCTGTAATCCTTTTGCTGTTCTGTGTCTTCTCACTGCTTCTATAAAGTACTCTTTGAATGTATTAACTAAGAGGCTTTTTCTTCTGAAAAAAAGTCCCAGCATGTTGTTTCTTACTTTTATATGTTTATTCTATGCAACAAAATAATCTTATTTCAAAAAATTTGCTGACTCTCAATTCAGTTTTTAATTCCAGAATTCAGATTTTAAAGTTCTACTGAAAATATTTCCAAAGACTTTGGGATTTATATAAATATTTATGAAATAAGAATAACTTCTCTCTTTATTCACAAAAATGAATAGTAAGTATGCTTTTATCTTTTAATATGTTGACATTAACTTTTTGAATATTGAATGGTTCTTTAATTCTGTTGTACTTTTTAAATGCTTTTAATTCTGATTATTTTATTTAATTACATGTATTGATGGCCTATTATTATAGTGGCATAGTAAGTAGACTTAATGATAGACACAATAATAAATAATATATGGCCTAGTAAAGTGTCTTAGTCTGCTAAAGCTACCATAACAAAATACCACAGGCTGGGTAGCTTACACAATAAAAATTTATTTTTCACAGTTCTGGGGCTAGAAATCCAAGATCAAAAGGCTGAACAATTTGGTTCCTGGTGAGGGCTCTCTTCCTGGCTTGCAGATGGCTGCCTTCTCACTGAGCCCTCACATGGCCTTTCTGAGAGAGACAGAGAGACAGAGAGACTAGAACTCCAGTGTGTCTGCTTATAAGGACACCAGTCCTATCAGATCAGGGTTCCACCACTATCACTTCTTTTAACCTTAATTACTTCTGTAAAGGCCCCAACTATCACACTGAGGGATAAGGCCTCAACATACACATTTCAGGGGTACACAAACACTCAGTTCATAACATAAGTTTAATCATACATTCCTGTTTACCTAAGAAAGTTCTGAATGCTATGAATATTAATCTGATTTAATTATTAAAAGGACACATCTCCTTTCACTATTAAAATTGACCTGATGTGCGTGATAAATTAAAGTTTCTCCAGACCAGGGCTTCAAGGGTTTCGGGGAGGAAGAAGAGCCAATAAAACACACATCAATAGGCTTAACAGAAAAATTCTGAAAATAGTGTGAGGTCTCATGCAATCAGCTGAATGACAACATGATGAGTCAGCTCAACACTTCCGAACCCACTCTTCTTGTTGGCAGTTAGGATTAACTTGACTGTACCATCTGTCTTTGAGGATTAAGCCACAGCATGTGAAAGCCCACAGCAGCCCTGGCACACAGCTGGCATGCAGCACTCCATCCTTTGTTTTTTATGGACAGTCTTTTCAGTCAGCATGGATCGGAGAAGACTTTTAAAAGATGTAGCTCTTGCTAAGCCTTGAGGTGTGAGTACACATTTGCTGAGCAGAAAATGAGTAGATCAGAGCGGAAACACCAACAACAAGGACAACTGGGTGATGCCAGAGAGAGTTGGAAGACTTTAGCAGGATTCGGGACCCTCAAGTAGCCTAGTGCTCAGACTGGTGTAGTAGGGAGAAAGGGCAGATTAGTCCGAAGCAAAGATGGCAATCAAATTCTGAGGATTCGAGCGTTATATCTGAGCTGGGGCTGTATTCTGTGTGTAATGTAGGAGCACCTCAAGCTCTGAAGGAAAGTTACAGGGCCAAATTGAAGTTTTTTCCAAAAAAATTACTCCTACGGAAATACATTGAACAGATTACACTTGGGAAAAATCGTTTGTGGAGAGAAAAACTATAAGGTGATTTATACTTTTCTTTCTTATTTTTGGAAATTGTAATAAAGTTTTGAGACACTTTTTTTGCCCAGTGTTTGTGTTGTTTTTAATTTCAGAGAATCTTTTCTTTGGGAATTGTATTATGAAGAGTGGAATAGACAGGAATACTTGGAACCACACAGAGCTTTCTTAAGCTTATCTTACATGAGGACAAAATACAAGCTAAATAAATGACCTATTATCCTTTAAGATCCAGGAGAGTGTAGTAAACTCTATAACTTCATGGTCTCATCTTAAGAACTTAAAATTCCAAATAAATAAATAAATAAATAAGAAAAAGGTAACATCTCATTCTCACAAGTCTTGTGTTCTATAAATATCAACCTTGGAAAGAAATTATGTTATTAATTAATTAAATCAATATTAGATGATTTGTACATTATACAGTATGAAAAATAAAAATTCTGTATATTTTGATTATGTGCATATTTTATGCATAGAAAAGAAAAGACATTTGTATACCAATTTGAGTGGTTGAGTTCATAGGTTATTTGTATTTTTCATGAAGAGAATTTCACTTACTGTATTTTATTTTTTAAATTTCTTCTGGCCAGGCACGATGGCTCACACCTATAATTTTGACATTTTCGGAGGCTGAGATGTGTGGATCACTTGAGGTCAGGCATTCGAGACCAGCCTGGCCAACATGACAAAACCCTGTCTCTACTAAAAATACAAAAATTAGCTGGGCATGGTGGTGGGCACCTGTAATCCCAGCTACTTGGGAGGCTGAGGCAGGAGAATCACTTGAACCTGGGAGGCGGAAGTTGCAGTGCTCTGAGATCACGCCACTGCCCTCCAGCCTGGGTGACGAGCAAGAGTCTGTCTCAAAAAATAAATAAACAAAAATAAATAAATAAATAAAATTTATTTTTTATTATTTATTTTTACTCTTAAATTGACAGATAAAATTACATGTATTTATTGTGTGCAACATGATGTCTTGAAGTGTATATTGTATATGCATTGCAGAATGATTAAATATAGCTAACGAGCATGCATCACATCACATGTGATCATTTGTGTACTGAGAACACTTTCTATCCACTGGCTTAGCATTTTTCTAGCATTTTTCAAGACTGCAACAAATGGTTAACTATGGTCACTATGCTACACAATAAATCTCTCGAACTTATTCCTCTTATGTCATTGAAATTTTGTATCATTTGACCAATATCTCCCCAATTCCCCACCTCTAATCATGAAGCCCCTTGTAACCACTAGTCTATTCTCTACTTTTATGATATCAGTTTTCTTAGATTCTACATGAGTGAGATCATATGGTATTTGTCCTTCTGTGCCTGGCATATTTCACTTAATATGATACTCTTCTTTGTGGTTATCTTTCCTGACAATGCATTGCTGTACACTTAGGGCCATTTTAAAATACAAATGTGGAAATCTACTGAGCAATTTCTTTTCTAAAGGAGTTCATATGGTAACTAAAACCATTTCTGATGGTAAAATTTGTGCACACATTTAAACCAAATCACCAAATTATTATTTGTTAAAATTAGTATTCACACAAACACATTGTAGGTTATAGGAATAGATAATTTTCCTCGATTTTCTTCTTTAGCCTTGGCATTTGTCAGAAATAGGAGCCAATAAGAAAAGTCCAGGTATGAGGAGATTTGTCTTTACATGCATAGGTGAGTGGGCACATTTGGAATCAAAGGCAATGTTCTAAAGTTCTGAAGATGAGACCATGATGTTTAGACTAGAGTTTACTGTACTGACCTGGATCACAAAGGATGAGAGGTCATTTATTTAGCTTGTATTTTATCCATATGTAAACAAATCTCAATAAAGATTTGTAAAACCATCTTTGTAAAAGCTATAATAAATACTTTTGAGAAAAAAATTTTTTAACAGAATTATTTTAGTAAGTTACAGAATTTAAAATAATTAGAGAACAGAAAGTTTCAAAGCTGAACTTATTTTGGATAACACGTTTATTCTTCTCTACATTCAAGCTTTGAAAGCTAATATTCTGTTGCTTCATAGGTTGCTTGGAATTGATTAAATTGTTAAGACCGTAAGTTCATTCTGTGAGACACAGGGATGCAAATGAAATCAGATTTCAGGTTTTTGGAGGAAACCACATTGGATTCTATAAGAGAGAAACAAAGAAATGAGAGAAGGAACAAAGGAAAAACCGGAGGCAGGAAGGTGTTGCAGGAAGACAGGAAGATGGGTGTGAAGGAATATGACCATCTCTATTATACTTTTGCTCTCTTATTTACTGTAACTGATGTGTGTCAGTCCAAATCTGTGGCTCATATGAAAACAATCAATATTACAGTGTTTTAGCATAACTAAATGATTCTACTTAATCTTAATTATGTGACAGCAGAGTTGTAGAGCAATGGCTTGAAAAGACAGGCAACACTAATAGCATTTGTTGTAGCCTGAGGAACATAAAAAATTGTGTATTCACAGAGGCCCCTGGTAGCTCTCCTTAGGGCTATGCTACAGCTCTTAATATCTTTCCTGGTGCACCATTATAAGTCACACACAGGAAAATGTATCCACCTAAAAAGATGCACTTGAAGAAAAGTTTGAATGAATTAAATACTTGATCAAATTCAGGCCAGGCGTGGTGGCTCAAGCCTGTAATCCCAACACATTGGGAGGCCAAGGCAGGTGGATCACGTGAGGTCAGGAGTTCAAGACCAGTCTGGCTAACATGGTGAAACCCCATCTCTACTAAAAATACAATTATTACTGGGCATGGTGGCGGGTGCCTGTAACCCCAGCTACTCGGGAGGCTGAGTCAGGAGAATCACTTGAACCCAGGAGGCGGAAGTTGCAGTGAACCGAGGTCACGCCATTGCACTCTAGCCTGGGTAACAAGAGCAAAACTTTGCCACAAAAAAAAAAAAAAAAAAAGATTAATATAACTTTTTTAAACAATCAGCTTATTTAGTCAGATATTCTTCTCCTCCTCTGCTGCAAATTTTTCACATTAGCCCCAGTGACTTTCTCTCAATATTAACCAGAGAGTTATTTAAGAGACTGTGTGTTTTTAATTATTATTTTGTAAATTTTCATGTAATTTGTTTTACATTTATAGTAGCAACATCAACTTCTATTCATTGTGGTTAGATATATTGAATTGCATAATTTCTGTGTTGGGGATTTTGAAGTTTATTGCTATTCTTGGGAAATGGTTAGTTTTGAAACGCTTTTGGGCATTCAAATACTATTTAATATCTCAGTCTAGAGTGTATATTTTTAATAAATAAGTACAAATTAATAGAACTAGAACTAGTCTTTTTGATCCATTGGTGACTTAACAGGAATCTTAACATCTTATGTTATTATGTTATTCTTTGCATTTGAGTCAATATTCCTATGCAATGAAAAGAGATGTTGTATTATATCCTTCAGTATTCTGCTTGAAGGTGATCAAATTTTCACTGTAGACTCTATGCCATCAATATAAAATAACCTTTTTGTCCTTTTGATTTTCTTTTGCCTTGAATCTTTCTTTATCAGGTATTAATATTGCTTTATTTCCCTTTTCATTTTCCAGCAAAGTTTAGTCCATCTCAATTTTTTATTAAAGATTTATTTTTCATAAGTATGTGTGTTTCTAAACCTAACTTTTAAAAGAAAAGGGAACAGAAAAAATATATATATATATATAATCACATATAATCTCAGCTCCAGACACAGACTATTAAAATTGCATATGCAGTCTTTTAAGCTGTGGGAAAATGATACAATACTGAGAAGAAGTGACAATAGGATTGTTTTATGGCCTTCAGGTGACTGTGTATGTATTATAGAAATGAGTTCAATGAGACTGCAGGATAAACAGCTTTTCTTTATGCCAGCTAGGCATTCAGCCCTTGATATTGCCACACCATGGCTCTTCCACACCATGAGCTGCCTCATGCACAGACAGGTGATCTCCCGCCCCCTCCCCCTTGCCTTCGTCTTGTCTTGGCCAACCTTCAGGCCCAGGGTGCACTCAATAGTCCTGCAATCCGTTTTTAGGGGGTCAGGCCATGCTGGTACCCGAAGTTGGATAGGGCCAATTTGTAAGGAATTGTGAGTCCTGCATACCAAAATGATTTCTAGAAGGGAAATTGGAGGCTTGGTGGGCCAGGTCCTTGGAGCCAAGGCATATAGCCTGAAGCACCAGACCTAGAGCAGGGAACCCTCTTGCCACATTTCTAAAGACAGTACTGATCCTAATGACCAAAACACAAACAAAAACACAAGTTTATAAGGATAATGGAATAACTGGCATATTGACACGGATTACAAAAATAGCAACTTCCAGGTAATACATTGAATAGGAAATATGCACCTTTATGAATGACTTAAATGAATGGACATGCCTTGTGTTTTTTTTTATAGCAGTGGTCAATATTTTAAAGATTGACAAATAATAATTTTCAAAATGGCTAGTGATTTAGGCCATAAAATGTTAAAAGAGCAAGTCAAATTCTAAGAAGTGACATCTGTTTTAAATTAATCAGGAAGTGACTATGATGATTATTATTGTTTTTATGTTTTTTTATTTATTTCAATAAGTTTTTGGGGAACAGGTGGTGTTTGGTTACATGAATAGTACTTCACTGGTGATTTCTGAGATTTTGGTGCACCCATCACCTGAGCAGTGTACACTGCACCCAATGTGTAGTCTTTTATCCCTCATCCTCCTCCCACTCTTTCCCCCGAGTCCCCAAAGTTCATTGTATCATTATTATGCCTCTGCATCCTCATAGCTTAGCTCCCACTTAGGAGTGAGAATATACAACGTTTGGTTTTCCATTCCTGAGTTACTTCACTTCGAATAATGGAATCTCCAATTCCATTCAGGCTGCTGCAAATTCGATTATTTCATTCCTTTTTATGGCTGAATAGTATTCCATGGTGTGTGTGTGTGTATTTTCTTTATCCACTCGTTGATTAATGAGCATTTGTGCTGGTTCCATATTTTTGCAATTGCAAATTGTGCTGCTATAAACATGGGTGTGCAAGTATCTTTTTCATATAATGACTTCTTTTCCTCTGGGTAGAGATACCCAGGAGTGGGGTTGCTGGATCAAATGGTAGATCTACTTTTAGTTCTTTAAGGAATCTCCTCACTGTTTTCCATCACGGTTGTACTAGTTTACATTCCCACCAACAGTGTAGAAGTGTTCCCTTTTCACCACATTTCCACCAACATCTATTTTTTTTTATTTTTTTTATTATGGCCATCCTTGCAGGAATAAGGTGGTATCGCATTGTGGTTTTGATTTGCATTTCCTTGATAATTAGTGATGTTGAGCATTTTTTCATTTTTTTGCTGGCCATTTATATGTCTTCTTTTGAGAATTGTTTATTCATGTCCTTAGCCCACTTTTTTGATGGGATTGTTTTTTTCTCACTATTTGAGTTCCTTGTAGATTCTGGATATTAGTCCTGGATATTAGATATAGATTGCAAAGATTTTTCTCTCACTCTGTGGGTTGTCTGTTTACTCTGCTAATTAATTCTTTTGCTCTGTAGAAGCTTTTTAGTTTAATTAAGTCCCATCTCTTTATCTTCGTTTTTTTTTTTTTTTGGTTGTTTTTTGGGTTTGTTTTTTTTTTTTTTGCATTTGCTTTTGTGTTCTTGGCCATGAAGTCTTTGCCTAAGCCAATGTCTAAAAGGATTTTTCCAATGTTATCTTCCAGAATTTCTATGATTTTTGGTCTTAGATTTAAGTCTTTCATGTATCTTGAGTTGATTTTTGTATAGAGTGAGAGATGAGGATCCAGTTTCATTCTTCCTTGCATGGCTTGCCAATTATCCTAGCACCATTTGTTAAATAGGCTGTCCTTTCTCCACTTTCAATTTTCGTTTGCTTTGTTGATGATCAGTTGACTATAAGTACTTGGCTGTATTGGGCTCTCCATTCTGTTTCATTGGTCTATATGCCTATTTTTATACCAGTACCATGCTCTTTTGGCAACTATGGCCTTAGAATATAGTTTGAGTAACATAATGCTTCCAGGTTTGTTCCTTTTGCTTAGTCTTGCTTTGGCTCTACGGGCTCCTTTGGGTTCCATATGAATTTTAAGATTGCTTTATCTAGTTCTCCGAAGAATGACAGTGGTATTTTTTTTTTATTTGAGAACGAGTCTCACTTTATCACCCATGCTGGAGTGCAGTGGAGTAATCTTGGCTCACTGCAACCTCCACCTCCCAGGTTCAAGAAATTCTCTTACCTCAGCCTCCCAAGAAGCTGGGATTATAGACACAGGTTTTCACCATGTTGGTCAGGCTGATCTTGAACTCCTGACCTCAAGCAATTCACCTACTTTGTCCTCCCAAAGTGCTGGGATTACAGGTGTGAGCCACTGCACCTGGCCAAATGATGGTGGTATTTTGATGGGAATTGCGTTGAATTTGTAGATTGCTTTTGGCAGTATGGTCATTTTCACAATATTGATTCTACCCATTCATGAGCATGGGATGTGTTTCTATTTGTTTGTGTCATCTATGATTTCTTTCAGCAGTGTTTTGTAGTTTTCCTCGTAGAGATTTTTCACCTCTTTGGTTAAGTATATCCCTAAGTATTTTTTTTTTGCAGCTATCATAAAAGGGGTTGAATTTTTTATTTGATTATCAGCTCAGTCACTGTTGGTGTATAGTAGAGTTACTGATTTGTGTACATTAATTTTGTATCCTGTAACTTTACTGAATTCATTTATCACTTCTAGGAGCTTTTTGGATGAGTCTTTAGAGTTTTCTAGGTATACAATCATGTCACCAGCAAACAGTGACAGTTTGACTTCCTCATTACCAATTTGGATCCCCTTTATTTATTTCTCTTGTCTGATTGCTCTGGTTAGGACTTCCAGTAATATGTTGAATAGAAGGGGTGAAAGTGGGCATCTTTGTCTTGTTTCAATTCTCAGGGGGAATGCTTTCAACTTTCCCCCATTCAGTATAATGTTGGCTGTGGGTTTGTTATAGATGCCTTTTATTACTTTAAGGTATACCCTTTCTATGCCAATTTTGCTGAGGGTTTTAATCATAAAGCAATGTTGGATTTTTTCAAATGCTTTTTCTCCATCTATTGAGATGATCATGTGATTTTTGCTTTTAATTTTGTTTATATAGTGTAGCACATTTATTGACTTGCAGATGTTAAACCATCCCTGCATTCCTGGCATGATACCCACTTGATCATGGTGGATTATCTTTTTGGTATGCTGTTAGATTCTGTTAGCTAGTATTTTATTGAGGATTTTTGCATCTATGTTCATCAGAGATATTGGTCTGTGGTTTTCTTTTTTTGTTATGTCCTGGTTTTTGGTATTAGGGTGATAATAACTTCATAGAATAATTTAGGGAGGATTCCCTCTTTCTCTGTCTTTTGGAATAATGTCAATAGGGATTGGTCCCAATTTTTCTTCAAATGTCTGTTAGAATTCATATGTGAATCCATCTGGTGCTGGACTTTTATCTGTTGGTAACTTTTTAATTAATATTTCAATCTTGCTGCTTGTTATTGGTCTGTTGAGCATTTCTATTTCTTCCTGGTTTAATCTAGGAGGGTTGTATATTTCCAGGAATTTATCCATCTCTTCTATGTTGTCTAGTTTGTGCACATAAAGGTATTCATAGTAGCCTTGAATGACCTTTTGTATGTCTGTGGTATTGGTTGTAGTATCTCCCATTTTATTTCTAAATGAGCTTTTTATCTTATCCCTTCTTTTCTTCATTAATCTCACTAATGGTCAATCAATTTTATTTATCTTTTCAAAGAGCCAGCTTTTTGTTTCATTTATATTTTGTTTTTTTTTTTTCTATTTCAATTTCACTTCATTCTGTTCTGATCTTGGTTATTTCTTTTCTTCTGCTGGGTTTGGGTTTGCTTTGTTCTTGTTTCTCTAGTTCCTTGAGGTGTAATCTTAGATTGTCTATTTTGCTCTTTCTGAATTTTTGATGTAGGCATTTAATGCTATGAACTTTCCTATTAGCACTGCTTTTGCTGTATCCTAGAGGTTTTGATCGGTTGTGTCACTATTATTTTTCAGTTCAAAGAAATTTTAAATTTCAATCCTGATTTCATTGTTGACCCAATGGTCATTCAGGAGCATTTTATTTAATTACCATGTATTTGCATGTTTTTGAGGGTTCCTTTTGTAATTGATTTTCAATTTTATTCCACAGTGGTCTGAGAGAGTACTTGATGTAATTTTGATTTTCTTAAATTTGTTGAGACTTGTTTTGTGGACTATCATATGATCTATCTTGGAGAATGTTCCATTCTAATGAATATAACATATATTTTGCAGTTGTTGGGTAGAATGTACTACTGTAAATATCTATCAAGTCCATTTGTTGTAGGATATAGTTTAAGTCCATTTTTTGTTGTTGTTGACTTTCTGTATTGATGACTTATCTAATGCTTTCAGTGGAGTATTGAAGTTCCCCACTATTATTGTGTTGCTGTCTATCTCATTTCCTAGATCTAGTAGTAATTGTTTTATAAATCTAGGGGCTCCAGTGTTAGGTGCATATATATTTAGGATTGTGATATTTTCCTGTTGGACTAGTACTTTATCATTATATAATCCCTCTTTGTCTTTTTTAACAGCTATTGCTTTAAAATTTGTTCTGTCTGCTATAAGAATAGCTACTCCTGCCCTTTTTTGTTGTCCATTTGCATGAGTACCTTTTCCACCCCTTTACCTTAATTTTATGTGAGTCCTTATATATCAGGTGAGTCTCTTGAAGACAGCAGTTACTTGGTTGGTAAGTGTTTAACCATTCTGCTATCTTATATCTTTTAAATGGAGTATTTAGGCCATTTACATTCAATGTTAGTATTGAGATGTGATGTACTATTCTATTCATCATGCTATTTGATGCCTGAATACCTTGCTTTTTTTCATTGTGTTATTGTTGTATAGGTACTATGAGATTTACACTTTAAGGAGATTCTATTTTAGTGTATTTTGAGGATTTGCTTCAAGATTTAGAGGTCCTATTAGCAGTTCTTATAGTGCTGGCTTGTTAGTGGCTAATTATCTCAGCATTTGTTTATCTGGAAAAAATTGTAGCTTTCCTTCATTTATGAATTGTAGTTTCTGTGGATACAAAATTCTTGGTTGACAGTTGTTTTGTTTAAGAAGGCTAAAGGTAGGAGCCCCATCCCTTTTAGCTTGTAGGGTTTCTGCTGAGAAATCTACTGTTAATCTGATAGGTTTTTCTTTATAGGTTACCTGATGCTTTTGCCTCACAGCCCTTAAGATTCTTTCCTTTGTCTTGACTTTAGATAACCTGACTTTAGATAACTACGTGCCTAGGCGATGGTCTTTTTGTGATAAATTTCCCAATTGTTCTTTGAGCTTCTTGTATTTGAATACCTAGATCCCTAACAAGGCTGGAGAAGTAGTCGTTGATTATTCCCTCAAATATAAATATATTTTCCAAACTTTTAGATTTCTCTTCTCCCTCTGGAATGCCAATTATTCTTAGGTTTCATCATTTAACATAATCCCAAACTACATGGAGGCTTTGTTCATTTTTTAAATTATTTTTTCTTTGTCTTTGTCTGATTGAATTATTTCAAAAGCCTTATCTTTGCACTCTGAAGTTCTTTCTTCTACTTGTTCAATTCTATTACTAAGACTTTTCAGTGCATTTTGCATTTCTCTAAGTGTGTCCTTGATTTCCTGAAGTTGTGATTGTTTTTCAGTTATTCTATCTATTTCACTAGAGTTTTTTTATTCATATCCTTTATCATTTTTTTATTTCTTTAAGTTGGATTTGACCTTTCTCTGGTGCCTCCTTAATTGTGTAATACCGACCTGCTGAGTTCTTTTTCTGGAAATTCAGAGATTTTATCTTGGTTTGTGTCCATTGCTGGTGAGCAAGTGTGATCTTTTGGGGATGTTAAAAAACCTTGTTTTGTCATATTACCAGAATTGTTTTCTGGTTCCTTCTCATCTGGGTCGACTATGTCAGAGGGAAGCCTGGGACTCAAGGGCTGCTGTTTAGATTCTTTTCTCCCATGGGGTGCTCCCTTGATGTGGTGCTCTTCCCTTTTTCTTAGGCATGTGGCTTGAGAGAGACAAACTGTAGTGATTGTTTTTGCTCTTCTGGATCTAGCCACCCAGCAGTGCTACAGGGATGGTAGTGGGGAGTGTCTGCAAAGAGTCCCATTATGTGATCGTCTTCAGAGTTCTCATCCGTGGATACCAGAACCTACACTAGTGGAGGTAGCTAGGGAGTGAAGTAGACTTTGTGAGGGTCCTTGGTTGTATTTTTGTTAAGTGCGCTGGTTTTGTGTTGGTTGGCCTCCAGCCAGGAATTTGCACTTTCAAGACCACATCAGCTATGATTGTATAGGGAGAAGACAAGCTTGCTTGAGGATTGTCTTTGGATAAGTATTCAGGTTTCTCAGATGGTGGGCAGGGCCATAAAACTCCCAAGAGATTATGTCCTTAGGAGTGTCTGAGCTCCTACGTGCCTAACCCTGCCCCTACCTGATTATTATTTTATTGCAACTTTTCACTAACACGATTACTAATAAGCCTGTTGTATGTAACACATGATACTGGAAAATGTATACTTATGCACATAATCTAGAGGAAATTTGGAAACATTCATTAAAAGCCTCAAGTATTTTTAAATGACTTACTCCACAATGTCACTTACAGAAATGTATTTTAAAATAAGGGACATATATCAAAAAAAGAAACCCATTAAAATATTAATACTTAAAGCATTAAAGAAAAAGCAACAGACATGTAAATGATTATGCAAATTTGACAAGACTCATTAAAATGATAAGATCATATTATTACGTATGAATGCTGTGTTTATATGTGCTTATGACCTATTGTTAACTTTTTTCTTTTTTTTTTTTTTTGAAACAGGGTCTCATTCCATCATGTAGGCTGGAGTGTAGTGGCTAATGACTCAGTCGTGGCTCACTGCAGCCTTCACCTCTTAGGCACATGCAGTCCTCCACCTCAGCCTCACCATGTTGCCTAGGCTGGTCTTGAACTTCTGGGTTCAAGCGATCCTCCCACCTCAGCCTCCCAAATTGCTGGGATTATAGGCATGAGCCACCAAGTCTAGTCTATTTTTTTAAGTATATAATAGACTTAAACATGCATAGGTAATAAATATTTTAACTTTATGTTTACTCTTTCTTTTAATCACTTAAATAAATATTCAATCGTAAACCAAGTACTTTAGACAGCCAGTCTCCTCATTGTTATTTCAGAACTTTTCCAAAGGGGTATCGCTTCCATCTCCACAATCCATTTCTCTCGTCTGGCTCTCAGCATGATTCTGAGTGCCACTTTATGTTCTCGCTGTACTTGGCTCCAAGCGCTGAACAATTCTTTTCCCCTTCATTCATGAAGGTGTTTATAACAGGGCTGTTGTATGAACAAACATTCAGGCTTACTAGAAAGGGACTACAGGATAATGTAAAATAGGAAAGATTTTTTATTTGAAGATCAGTCACCCTAAATCTCCTTGGCAGGTAACATTAACAGAGATTCACCATTTGCTGTACTTCTCTTAAGGTCTTATTTGCTGCATATTCCATGGTGCCGTCCCTTTCCACTGTGCATAATGACCCTCAGGCTGACAGTTCAAAACTCCAAAGTTCTCTATCCTTTAAAGTATACATAAATCAGTTCATTAACCTGTAACAAGAGTGGGCCTAATACATAACCTTGCTTATCCAAGAAGTTCGCTGACAAGTCACTCTAAGCACATTAGTAATAGATGGCTGCCACCATTTATATTAGGACTATTCTAATACTTTTTAGACTATAGTAAAGTGTTTTATATTTATTCCTACATTGTGTGCAATAAAATGACTAGGACATCATATATTGATATACTATATAAATTACAAGTAATTTTCCTCCATATTTTATGTTTTTTGAGAATTGTTCTTTAGGTTATATAATTTTTATAATTATAAATGAAGATAAATAATTACTACATCAAGAAGAAAGGAAAATAAGAAGAAAAAAGAAAGGAAGGAAGGAAGGAAAGAAGTTAGTTACTAGAAAATAACCTGTGCTGAAAACTTGACCCAGGTCAGAGTATGGTGGACTTGTTTTGATTCTGAAATCATATTCTAGAATGTTTGAGTCATGAGTACAAAGTAAAATCATAAAAAAAAGAAAAGCAGGAGAAATCTTAAGAGTAACTTTTGTTCTGTCTTAATCTGGCATTACCTGGCATCTTTCTCTCAACTTTCCACAAATAGTTATAAAGTTATATTCTTAAACACACACTGGCACTATGCTGAAAACCAGAGGCAGGGAACATTATTGATAGCAAATATGATGGACGTTCCACTGAGTTTATTGATGGGAAACAATTTTAAAGTCTTCATTTTTTTTTTGAGATGGAGTCTCACTCTGTCACCCAGGCTGGAGTGCAGTGGCACGATCTTGGCTCACTGCAACCTCTGCCTCCTGGGTTCAAGCGATTCTTCTGCCCCAGCCTCCCGTGTAACTGGGACTACAGGCATGTGCCACCATGCCCAGCTAATTTTTGTATTTTTTTTTTAGTAGAGATGGGGTTTCACTGTATTGGCCAGGCTGATCTCGAACTCTTGACCTCATGATTCACCAGCCTCGGCCTCCCAAAGTGCTGGGACTACAGGAGTGAGCCACCACGCCAGGCTGAAAAATCCATTTTAAAATTGAACATCATCCACCATCAGAACCAGATATGCACAGGCAAACCTACAGAGGGTCTGCAGGGCTCCAGTGACTCCAGGCTGTCCTCCACACATTCCAGGACACAGGTCATGTGACACCAAAGCAAACCAGCCAGGGGTGTGCTGTGACTTGGCCCAAACCCATCTTGTGCCTTTGTTTCTCCATTTGCTCAGAAGTCAGCCTGCAAAACCATTGTGAGAATAAGTGATGTATCATTGGAGTCGATTTCCTAGGATTGCTAAATAAAGGCATTAAGAGGAAACCAAATTTACATTATTTTTTATAATTTGTTAAACACATAAATATTTAATGTCTAATAATGCCATGATTGAAGTTTCAATTCTGAGTAAATCAGACACAGCCCCTACACACACGGCAAACATCCTAGGAGCCATAAAGCAAACAAATAAATGCATAACATTGTCGGCCATTTTTCTGTTCTGCACCAGCATCTGTGCTGCTGAGCCTTGGGACAACATCACCTGCCTTGGGGGCTGGTGTGGAACGAGGACACAGAATCCTGCTGGAAGGAGAAGGAAGGATAATTGTTTCAGGAGCAGAAGCCACCCTCAGTAGAGATTTGGTAGCATTTTCTAGAATTCTATGTAAATAGAATTACAGAAATACGTATTTTTGTTTGGCTTCCATTACTCATCTTAATGACTTAGAGACTCATCCCCACTGTGGCTTGTATTTATAGGTTACTTTTATTCTTTGCAGTTGTGGTTTTCATGAATAAGTGGTATTTCATTGTATAAACAGAACACGGCATGTTAATATATTTTTCAGCTGATGGACATCTGGGTTGTTTCCAGTCTTTGACTACTAAAAATAAAGCTAGTATGAACATTTGTGTGAGTAAATGTTGTCCTTTCTGTTAGGTAAATTTTAGGAATAGAATGGCTGCGTTGAATTTGAAGTACATGTTTAGCTATTTAAGAAACAGCTAAATGTTTTCCAAGTAACTAGATATGCTGTTTCGTGAAAGGGCTATATATGCAAAGCAACCCCCAAATGCAGAAGGAGCAGAGAAACCAAACAATGAGGCAGACAAAGCCAGTTTGACAGTAGAGATGCTTCATTAGGGAACTTAGGGTCAGAAGTGTAGTCTTGGGTGGCTATAAGGTAGCTAGATCTTCACACTGTCACCCGGAGACCCAGAGCTTATATACTTTAGTGAAAGGGTATGCATGCTTCAGAAGAAATAGGTAGGACAACCGAAGTTGATACTTTAAGGTAACAAAAGAGTGCTATATGCAACACAGCCTATAATTCACTTAAGAGCAGGATTTGTGATAACTATGTGCCCTTACACTGAACAGTGGATAAAGTAGAAATCTTCCAGGTGTTCATTCGGAACTGGAGTTAATCAGAAGTCAGTATGGCAAATTAGCATCCAAAATGGAGTTGCCGTAGCCTACATATGTGCTGTTTTACTTTCCCAGGAATAATGCATATGATTTTAGTTGTTCCACATACTCACTGGCATTTAGTACTGTCGGTCTATTATATAATAATTGTATCTATTTCAGTGGGAATGCAGTAAAAAGAACTCCAGCAAGACTGCTTATAAATACAAAGAAGAAAAAAACGGAAGGAGGGAAAAAAAAGGGAGGAAGGAAGGAAGAAAGAAAGAAAGGAAGGAAGGTTGCACACAAATGCAATGCTGAATAGAAAAAAGAAAATATGGACATAGAAGAGCATCAATAATAACAAGGAAAATATTATCAACAATTGAGTGCTAACGAATTCGAGAACGTAGGTAAAATCAGATCTATAAATATTTAAAATAGGATTTATAAATGTATATCATGTCAACTTTGGCATAAAACTATAGAACTTGAATAAACTAAGTAAATAAATTAAAATATTACTAACAACCTCTCCAAGTCCCCTAAGTCCCCAGGCCTTGATGATTTTCCACGTGAACCTTACCAATTAAAAATTAATTCTTATCTTATGCAATATATAAAATAACTATAACTTCTAATTTCATTTTTTAATCTAGTGTACCCTAAAGAGAGGTAATGACAACAAATATAATTACCATTTAAATCATGAATATAGATAGGAAACACATAAACAAAATATTAGCTAACTAAATACAAATGAAATATAACCAATTATAATCAATTGAGGTTTATCCCAGAAATTTCAAGATGTTTTAAAATCAGAAATATAATTTATCACATTAGTTAATATAAAGAAAATGTAATTTTTTCTATCAATGCAGGTAAAAAAATCATCTGGCCATCCAATTATAGAATATTTCAACAAACTAGGGATGGTAAAGAACTTCCACAGCTTTGCAGAAATTTTTAGGACACAAATAGGAAAATAGATGATAGGTTGATAGTTGATAGGTAGATGGAGAGACAGATAGATAGATAACAAAACCATAATTATTAGGGAACAATTTGAGACATCTCCTTTACAATAAGAAAAAAATGCAAGAATATCCACTCTCACCTCATCTATTTAGTAGAATGCTGCCATTCCTGGCAAATGTTATGAGGAGAAACAAATAAGGGTGTACAGTCTAGAAGAAAAGAGATTGAACTACCTTTATTTTGAGGTAATATAGGACCTAGCTAACTGAAATAGCCAACAGAAACAACAAACCGCAATAAGCACTAATAAGTGAGATAAAAAATGTTTCCATTGCTTTAACTATGAAAACTCATGCATACTGGTAATTTTAATTCAGAAATGTAAGATACCCTTTAAAGAGGCAATAGAATTGTAACGTTTCTAGGAAGTTATTCACCAAGAAGATACATAAAATCCGCAGAGAAGGCTTTACAACTACAACAATAAAAATAAGTCAAAATGAATAGATGAAGAATTATTCCACTGATCATTTTGAAATATAAATTCTCAGAAAATTAATCTAAAAATGCAATCCCAATTACGTGTTGGCTGGCTACCTTGAAAAACTCAGTTAGATGTGGTGTGTGTGTGTGTGAGAGAGAGAGAGAGAGAGAAATGGGGGAATTTTTTTTACTTCTGAAATAAGTATTGAATTGAATGAATTTTAACCATTTATACATTATACATTTTCAGGAAACTTGGAAATCTAGACAGTTGAGTTAAACATAGAAACAAGCATATTAGATCCAACAATACGTGGAACAACATGTGGAAATTGAAGCAGGCAAATAAATTACATTGTCAAGTGAGTGAGCCCTCGTGTATATCCCTTGGGAAGGGCTTCTAGTCCACGAGAAACTGGTGAAGATCGCTCAGGACTCGATAGTTTAAAGAAGTGATATGCTCGGCTTGTTATCTAACAGGGATTCACTCTTCAGAAATATGAGTAGATTATAAAAGTACAATGTGGTGTTGATTCTAAGATGAGAGAGATAGGAACCAGAAACAACTGAGGACAAGCGGCAAAACGAAGGTCTATGGAACTCTCTGGACTTGGCATACGAGAGTTAGTCCTGGGCACTTTGCTGTGTAATATTGGTTAATGGAACAGACTGGAAAACAGGTTGCTTTCTTTCAGCTTGCTACATAAACTTCAGGTAGTTAAGTAATCATGTCATGGCCCGAGTTCTTCATTTTAATTTTTTTAATTATACATTTTATTTTTAAAGCAGTTTTGGGTTTATAGATAATTTGAGCAGGATGTATGGAGAGGTCACACATACCTTCTTTCTGCTCCACAGTATCCCCTGTTATTAACATTTTGCACTAGTATAGCATATTGTGAAAATTGATGACTGTATATTTATATATTTCTAAACTACATGAAATTCACTCTTTGCGTTGTAAAGTTCTTTGGGTTTTGACAAATGCATGTATTGACCATTACAGTATCATACAGACTAGTTTCACTGCCCTGAGGAGCCTGGTGCTCCATCTATTCATCCTTTCCACTCTCCCCAGAGTCCCTGACAACCACTGATGAACTTTTAATTGTCTCTGCAGAGTGTCTTATAGTTGGAAACATACAGTATGTAACTTTTTCAGACTAGGTTCTTTCAAATAGCAACAAGCATTTAAGGTTCCTCCATGTCTTTCATGGCTTGATAGCTCATTTTGTTATTGTTGAATAATAATATCCTATTGCATGGATGTACCACAGTTTGCTTATCCATTCACCTATTGGATATCTTGGTTGCTTCATTTTTGGTAATGATGAATAAAGCAACCATAAATATTTGTATGTATTTTTTTTGTGGACATACATCTTTAACTCGTTTGGGTAAAAAGCTACGAGTGTTGTTCTTAATTGTGTGGTAAGAGTATGTTGAATTTTGTTAGAAACTCCCAAACTGTTTTGTTTAGTGGCTGCACCATTTTGCGTTCCCATCAGCAGAGCAGGAGAGTTCCCATTGCTCTACACCCTTGACAGCATTTGGTGTTGTCAATCTTTGGGCTTTTAGCCATTCTAATAGGTGTGTGGTGAGATCTCACTTATTTTGATGTGCATTTTTCTAATGACATATGATATTGAGGATCTCATCCTATGCTTATTTTTTATCTCGAATCTTTTTTTGGTGAGGAGTATGTTAAGATCTTTTGTCCATTTTTCATGAGTTTGTTTTTCTTCTTAAATTTTTTAGATACATATTTTGCAAATATATTCTCCCAGCCTGTGGCTTGTACTTTCATTCTTTAAAGAATGTCTTTCACAGAGCAGAAGTTTTTAATTATGAAGAATCCACTACGTTGATGTTTTATCTTTTATAGATTGTGCTTCTGGGACTGTCCAAAAATTCATTGCTAAACCCAGGCTTAGGTAGATTTTCTCTTGTGTTATCTTCTGGAAGTATTATAGTTTCGCACGTTACATTTAAGTCTATGATTGATTTTGAGTTATATATCAATAACTCCTCCCTATTGTCATTTCTCCTGGCATAAGATTGTTTATCTAAATATTTTTGGTCAATTAAAAACATCAGATCATAAGTTGCTATCTAAAATATTAAAGATATCAGTCTTATGCAGATTATTTTAAAATGTTATAAGTGAAGTAATTGCCAATTATCCACAATATGTTGGGATATTTCAACTTGAATCCTATACAGAAATAATTTGTAAAAAAAATAGAAGATCTATAAAACTTCTGAAATTAGGGTAAGATGTGGTAGTCTCTTTTTTACATATTTATTGAGCTTACCAGGTTATTAAAGTGCTCTAAAACAGCTAGGTAATCAGCATGGATAATATGTACTTGTCAAACAACTATCTGTACTGATTTTACTAAGGATTGTGAAAATTCTAAAAATATCTGTCCTACTTTTTCATTATCATAACTTTATGTGACACAAGTATGCATACAAAAGTAAAATGTCTTTTCATGAGGGTGCAACCATTATTATGAATAGGTGATATAAACCAGTTCTTAAGCTGGGCTCCTGATTGACACTGAAGTAAGTTAGAAGACTGTTCATGATTTAGAAAGCATAATTAATGTCAGCTGGCTTTCACCATTATTAAATTTTGCTTTAAAATGCTACATTAGAAGATAAAAATATGATCAAAGAACTAGGAAGTTATAGAACCATTTATACTTTGAAATTTCAATGCTTTTAATGATTCTTTGACAAAGAACTAAGCAAGATCATAGACTCGCTGCACTAATGATCATAAATGCTGCCCTGAATTAGAACAGAAAGAATATCTTGTTTGAGACTTCTTAAATTCTCCTTTGTGGCTGTTTATGCACTGACTTACATTTGAAGTGGTTTGGTAAGAACTGACATTAGCCACATGGTTTCATAGTGTTTGGGATTTCTGTTTTTCTATTCCTAATACTTGGGGTGAGAAATGAAATATATTTGGATATCTGAATTATCTCTGAGGAGTTACTTTTTATGCTGGTTTCTGAAAAGTGCATTCCCTCTAGAATTTTGTCTTATCAACCTTACTCCTGTTTGATGAGAGTACAGGGAAACAAAAAAGACATATTCACAACATTATAATAATAAAAATACTATATCACTGAAGTATTGATATGTAAGGCTGTGTATTCACTCCTTCATACACAGTCACACATAATACTCACATGAGCCACATAAGTAGGTAAAATAATTGTTACCACTTGACAAACAAGGATGTAGAGCCTGTGTAAACTAAATTTTCCCAGGAATTCACACAGGATGTTCATTTCTTGCCAGGTCTCAAATATTGATTTATTCATATATGACACAAAGCCCTCTCAAATATTGATTTATTCATATATGACACAGAAGCCCTCAGATGTATACACTATCTTATTATTTCTCTAATCAGAACTATTTTGAATAAGAATATATACTACCAATAGAGCTAGCAAGGATGACATTAGTGCTTGCCATTTTATAGGATCTCTCTAAATATTAACATGTATTCATACAAGTACACACACACATACATGCACATATGTACGTATATTATGTAACAGTTGACTGGCCTGTGTGTTGATGCACTATCAGTAGAGGCCTGAGCTAAATGGGCCTCTCTGTTACCAGACATCCATGCGTGCCCACGCAAAGGATTTTCATTAGAGGTGTTTTTGCTTATTTATAGTTTCTTGTTTTTACAGTTTAAAATTGATTCAGAAAAAAAACATTGAAACACGTTTTTAAAAATTTTTAAATAAAATATAATTAAACTTATTTAGATAGAGATCTGAATCTTCACATTCTCTCAAAGTTGAACAGTTCTAGCTAAAAAAAGAAACAGGCAAAGTGACAGCTTCAGTAATATGAATAAATTTTACTGACAGTCCTACCAAATTTAAAATATGAAATTGATATATGTATGAAAATATTTTATGGAAAGCTCAAAAACACCCCTCAAAGTAGTGAGCTTGAAGGAATACTGGTTCCTTCAAACACCATGGCAAATGGTGGGATTGTTTATTAATGATTTTTATGGGTTGGAAAATATTTATTGACATGTAACATGAGTAACTCACTCTACTGGAGACTTGCACAAAAAATTACAACACTTACTTTCAGGAAGTTTACAGTCTAGTTTGGTAAATAGACTTGGAAGCAGGAAACTATGAATAAGATCACCATGTTATCCTTGAAAATGTATTCTGTGTGCTACAGGCCTGCTGCCACTGGAATGCTCATTTTCTTTCTGACTTTTAAACCATCATTTTCACTAAAATGTACTTACAATGATCTTCTAATGGCATAATTCAGAATTCATAATTAGGTGTTCAATTAGGTGGCACAATTCAAAATTAGATATTCTCCTAATTGCACAATTTAGAATACTTTCTATTTTTTTTTTTTTTTTGTAATTCTCACTCTAAGACTGATTTGGCATTTGACCACTACCTATTGTTTTAATTAATAGACTTATTTTTTAGAAGACAATTATATTTACAGCAAAACTGAGTGGAGAGTGGCTTCACACTCCTCACACATATTGTTTTTCTTATTAAATTCTTACATGAATGTGGTAGTGTTTTACACTGTTCTTGGGTTTCTATAAAGAAATACCTGACACTGGATAAATTATAAGTGACACAGCAGGAGCAATGCCATCTTGGACAAGCACCACTATTCTAAAGTTCACCTTGATCAAAAACTGCCTGAATCCAAGGGGCATCAGCCTAATGACTAAGGTCAGCATGACCATAAACCACAAATGACGTCTCCAACCAGAAACATTCCAAACCCCTCCCCAACCAGAGACATGCCAGCTCAGAGATAACCTCCCCTCCAGCCAGAGAGATGTCAGCACCAAGAAAACCTCCCCTCCAACCAGAGACATTTCAACCTCACCATAAACTTCTCCTCCACACAGAAACATTCCAAGCTTGTAATAAGCTCTCTCTCCAATAAATACTCTTAGTCTCTAAGAGAGAGTGCTCCTGACCGAAATCGGCCAGAAGCCCCTCTCAGGTTTATTCTCCAAAATAAACCTGTCTTTGACTGTTGAGCTGCTTTTTGTGTTTCTTTCCTCTTTCTTTAACTCTTACAAAAAGAAAAGAGGTTTAATTGGCTCATGGTTCTGCAGGCTGTACAGGAAGTGCAGCACCAGCATCTGCTTCTGGTGAGGTGTCAGGAACCTTCCAATTATGGTGGAAGGTGAAGGGGGAAAAGGCACAACACATTGTGAGAGCAGGAACAAGAGGAGTGGGAGGTGCCACACACTTTTAAGCAACCAGATCTTGTGAGAACTCACTCACTATTGTGAGGACAGCACCAAGCCATGCGAGATCTGTCCCCATGACCCAAACACCTCCCACCAGGCTCCACCCCCACCACTGGGGCTTATATTTCAAAATGAGATTTGGGCAAGGACAAATATCCAAACTATATCATTCTGCCCCTGTACCCCATACCCAAATCTCATGTCCTTTTCACACTGCAAAATACAATAACCTCCTGCTAATGGTCTCACAAAAGTCTCAACTTGTTTCTGCATCACTCAAAAATCCGAAGTCTCATCTGAGACAAGGCAAGTCCCTTTCATCTATGAGCCTATAATATCAAAACTAGTTACTTACTCCTAAGATACAATGGGAGTACAGGCATTGTTTAAATATTCCCATTCCAAAAGTGAGAAATTGGCCAAAAGAAAGGGGCAACAGGCCCCATACAAGTCTGAAACCCAGCAGGGCAGTCATTAAATCTTAAAGCTCCAACATAACTCTTGACTCCATGTGCCACATGCTGGTGGAAGGTGTTGGCTCCCAAGGTCTTAGTCAACTCTACCTCAGTGGCTTTGCAGGATACAGCCCCTGCAGCTGCTCTAACAAGCTGAAGTTGAGTGCTGTGGCTTTCCAGGCTCAGGGTGCAAGCTGCTGCTGAATCTACCATTCTGGAGTCTGGATGACAGTGACCTCCTTCCTTCCCACAGCTCTACTAGGCAGTGCCCCACTGGGGACTCTGTGTGGGCTCTCCAACTCCATATTTCCCCTCTGTCCTGCCCTAGAAGAGGTTCTCCAGGAGGGCTGTGCCCCTGCAGCAGGCTTCTGCCTGGGCACCCAGGCCTTCTCATACATCCTCTGAAATCTAGGCAGAGGTTGCCAAGCCTTCTTCACCATTGCATTCTGCAAACCTGCAAGCTTAACACCACATGGAAACCACCAAGGCTCATGGCTTGCACCTTCTGAAGCAGCAGCATGAGCTCTATCTGGGGCCCTTTGAGTCCAGGCTGGAGTTAGAGTGGCATGGATGTGGGGAGCAGTGTCCAGAGGCTGCACAGGGTAGCAGAGCCCTGGACTGGACCGATGAAAGCATTTAGTTTTCCTACACCTTAGGGCCAGTGACAGGAGGGGCTGTCTGAGAGATCTCTGAAACACCTTCCAGGCCTTTTTCCCACTGTCTTGGCTATTAGCACCTGGTTGTTTTTCAGTCATGCAAATCTCTGTAGCAAGTGGTTGCTCCTCAGCCTGTTTGAATTCCTCTCCCTTTGTCATGTGGCTAGGCTGCAAATTTTCCAAACTTTTACACCTTACTTCTCCTTTAAATATAACTTTCAACTTAAAGGCATGTCTTTGCTCTTGCATCTGAGAATAGATTTTTAGAAGCAGCTAGACCACATCTTGAGTACTTTGCTGCTTGGAAAGCTGTTCTGCCAGATACATTATATTATCACTCTGAAGTTCAAACTTTCACAGATTCCCTAAGTCACAAAGAGAATGCAGCCAAGTTCTTTGCTAAGGCACAACGTAGGTAACCTTTGCTGCAGTTTCCAATAAGTTTCTCATTTCCATCTGAAATCTCATGAGCCTGGACTTCACTATCCATATCACTATCGGCATTTTGGCCACAACCATTTAACCAGTTTCTAAGAAGTTCCAAACTTTCCCTCGTCTTCCTGTCTTCTTCTGAGTCCTCCAAACTCATCCAACGTCTGCCTGCTAGACGGTTCCAAAGTTGCTTCCACATTTTCAGGTATCTTTATAGCAATACCTCACTCCTGGAACCAATTTTCTCTATAGGTCATCCTTGCATTGCAATAAAGAAATACCTGAGGTGGGGTAACTTATAAGAAAAGAGACTTAATTGGCTCATGGTTCTGAAAGAAGCATAGTGCTGACATCTGCTTTTGGTGAGGACTTCAGGAAGCTTACAATCATGGTGGAAGGTAAATGGGGAGCAGATATGTCACATGGCAGGAGAGAGAGCTCCGTTGTGCTGTGCCTTTTCACAGACTTTCCATGTTTTTGATGACCTGACATTTTGAGGAGTATCAGTCAGGTATGTTGAATGATGACTCTCTATTAGAATTTGTCTAATGTTTTTCTCATCACTTGACTGTGTGGGAAGAAGACCACAGAAGTACAGTATCGTTTTTATCACATTATAACAAGTTTACGTATTATTAACCTGACTTATCACTATTAACTTTGATCCTGATCACGTGATGGAAGTAGTGTCACCCAAAAGCTCTGCTGTTGAATAGCAATTTACCCAGAGTAGAACTTATTTCAAAATTGAATTCAATTCTCTCAAACCCTGCCATTATTTTATCAACTAAATTCATATGATATTCTAAATTCTTTGTCATTATTTCAGCAATGTTCACAGCATCTTCACCAGGAATAGACACCATGACAAGAAACTGTTTTCCCTGCTAATCAATAAGAAGCAGCTCCTCACCTGTTCATGTTAGATAATGGATTGCAGCAATTCAGTCACTTCTTCAGGTTCCACTTCTAAATATAGTTCTCTGGCTTTTCTACCACATCTGCAGTTGCTTCCTCCACTGCAGACTTAAACCCCTCAAAGTCATTCATGAGGGGTGGAAACAACTTTTTTTAAACTCCTGTTAATGTTGATATACTAACCCCTTCCATAAATCACAAATGTTCTTAATATCTAAAAGGCGAATACTTTCTGAAAGGTGTTCAATTTACTATGTGCAGATCCATTAGAGGAATCACAATCCATGGCAACTATAACCTTACAAAACGTATGTCCTAAATAATAAGACTCAAAAGTAAAAAAATACTCAATGATCTGTGGGGTGCAGAATGGATGTTGTGTTAGCGGGCATGAAAATTATATTAATCTCCTTGTGCATCTCCATCAGAGCTCCAGGTGACTAGGTGCATTGTCAATGAGTAATAATATTTTGGAAAAAAAAATCATGTTTTATTCTGAGAAGCCGGTCTCAAGAGTAGACTTAAAATATTCAATAAGCCATGCTGTCATCCAGGCTTTTTTATCCCATTGATAGAACACAAGCAGAATAGATTTAGCATAATTGTTAAAGAGTTCTGGGATTTTCAGAATGGTAAATGAGCATTGATTTCAACTTAGAGTCACCAGTTCCATTAGCCTCCAGTAAGAAAGTCAAACTGTTGGTCATGGTAAGCCTAGCTTTTGTCCTGTCTTTGCTTTCAACATGCTTTCCTTGCTAAGCTTAATCATTTCTAGTTTTTGATTGAAAGTGACAGATGTTCAACTCCTTTTTTCATCTGAACACTCGGGGTAATTATGGCCTAATTTTAATAATGTTGTAGCCAAGAATTATGGAAGTCTGAGGAAAGGGAGAGAGATGGGGGAAGAGCTGGTTGGTGGAGTAGTCAGAACACACACAATATATATCAGTTATGTTTGCTGTCTTATATGAGCACAGTTTATGGCACCCCAAAATAATTACAATTCTAACATCAAAGATCAGTGATCCCAGATCACCATAACAGTTATAATAATAATGATAACATTTTAAATATGTGAGAACTACCAAAATGTGACACAAAGACACAAAATGAGCACATGCTATCAGGAAAATGGCTCCAACAGACTTGCTCCACAGCAAAGTTGCCACAAACATTTAATTGAAAAGATGCAATCTGTGAAGCACAAAAAAGCAAAGTGCAATAACACTCAACATTTCTGTACATCAGATTTTCTTTATCCAGTCAACTGACAAAAGACATTTAGGTTATCTCAATATATTGGCTGTCGTGAAGAATTCTCCAATGAACATGAAAGTGCATATATCTCTTTGTGATCCTGTTTTCAATTCCTTTGGATATATACCCAGAAGTGGGATTCCTGGATCACGCAGTAGTTCTATTTTTAATTATTTGAGGAAATTCTATACAGTTTTTTGTAATGGCTGCTTTAGTAAGTTGTATTTTCATTTTTGTTTGCATTGATGTATTTTTAAATTTTCTTTCAATTTCCTCCTTTACCCAGTTTTTATTCAAGAATGTGTTATTTCATTTTTCTGTGTTTGTGAATTGTCCTTTTTGTTTCTGTTATTGCTCTCTAGTTTCATTGCACTATGATCTGAGAAAATACTTGGCATAATATCAATCTTCTTAAATTTGTTAATATTCACTTTAACACATAATCTATTATGGATAATGTTCTATGTGCCCTAGAGAAGAATGTGCATTTGGCTGCTGTTGGCTGGACATTTCCGTATATGTCTACTTGGTTTATTTGGTTTATAATGTTGTTCAAGTCAGTTGTCTGTTACTGATTTTTTGGTGGATATTTTATCCTTTATTGAAATGGGGTATTAAAGTTTCTTACTGTTATTGTATTACTGTCAATTTCTCCATTCACATCTGTCAAACATTTCTTTTGTTTATTTTTTTATTTTATTATTATTATACTTTAAGTTTTAGGGTACATGTGCACAATGTGCAGGTTAGTTACATATGTATACATGTGCCATGCTGGTGTGCTGCACCCATTAACTCATCATTTAGCATTAGGTATATCTCCTAATGCTATCCCTCCCCCCTCCCCCACCCCACAACAGTCCCCAGAGTGTGATGTTCCCCTTCTTGTGTCCATGTGTTCTCATTGTTCAATTCCCACCTATGAGTGACAATATGCGGTGTTTGGTTTTTTGTTCTTGTGATAGTTTACTGAGAATGATGATTTCCAATTTCATCCATGTACCTGCAAAGGACATGAACTCATCATTTTTTATGGCTGCATAGTATTCCATGGTGTATATGTGCTGCATTTTCTTAATCCAGTCTATCATTGTTGGACATTTGGGTTGGTTCCAAGTCTTTGCTATTGTGAATAGTGCCGCAATAAACATATGTGTGCATATGTCTTTATAGCAGCATGATTTATAGTCCTTTGGGTATATACCCAGTAATGGGATGGCTGGGTCAAATGGTATTTCTAGTTCTAGATGCCTGAGGAATCACCACACTGACTTCCACAATGGTTGAACTAGTTTACAGTCCCACCAACAGTGTAAAAGTGTTCCTACTTCTCCACATCCTCTCCAGCACCTGTTGTTTCCTGACTTTTTAATGATTGCCATTCTAACTGGTGTGAGATGGTGTCTCATTGTGGTTTTGATTTGCATTTCTCTGATGGTCCGTGATGATGAACATTTTTTCATGTGTTTTTTGGCTGCATAAATGTCTTCTTTTGAGAAGTGTCTGTTCATGTCCTTCGCCCACTTTTTGATGGGGTTGTTTGTTTTTTTCTTGTAAATTTGTTTGAGTTCATTGTAGATTCTGGATATTAGCCCTTTGTCAGATGAGTAGGTTGCGAAAATTTTCTCCCATTTTGTGGGTTGCCTGTTCACTCTGATGGTAGTTTCTTTTGCTGTGCAGAAGCTCTTGAGTTTAATTAGATCCCATTTGTCAATTTTGTCTTTTGTTGCCATTGCTTTTGGTGTTTTAGACATGAAGTCCTTGCCCATGCCTATGTCCTGAATGGTAATGCCTAGGTTTTCTTCTAGGGTTTTTATGGTTTTAGGTCTAATGTTTAAGTCTTTAATCGATCTTGAATTAATTTTTGTACAAGGTGTAAGGAAGGGATCCAGTTTCAGCTTTCTACATATGGCTAGCCAGTTTTCCCAGCACCATTTATTAAACAGGGAATCCTTTCCCTGTTGCTTGTTTTTCTCAGGTTTGTCAAAGATCAGATAGTTGTAGATATAAGGCATTATTTCTGAGGGCTCTGTTCTGTTCCATTGATCTATATCTCTGTTTTGGTACCAGTACCATGCTGTTTTGGTTACTGTAGCCTTGTAGTATAGTTTGAAGTCAGGTAGCGTGATGCCTCCAGCTTTGTTCTTTTGGCTTAGGATTGACTTGGCAATGCGGGCTCTTTTTTGGTTCCATATGAACTTTAAAGTAGTTTTTTCGAATTCTGTGAAGAAAGTCATTGGTAGCTTGATGGGGATGGCATTGAATCTATAAATTACCTTGGGCAGTATGGCCATTTTCACGATATTGATTCCTCCTACCCGTGAGCATGGAATGTTCTTCCATTTCTTTGTATCCTCTTTTATTTCATTGAGCAGTGGTTTGTAGTTCTCCTTGAAGAGGTCCTTCATGTCCCTTGTAAGCTGGATTCCTAGGTATTTTATTCTCTTTGAAGCAATTGTGAGTAGGAGTTCACTCATGATTTGGCTCTGTGTTTGTCTGTTATTGGTGTATAAGAATGCCTGTGATTTTTGTACATTGATTTTGTATCCTGAGACTTGGCTGAAGTTGCTTATCAGCTTGAGGAGATTTTGGGCTGAGATGATGGGGTTTTCTAGATATACAATCATGTCATCTGCAAACAGGGAAAATTTGACTTCCTCTTTTCCTAATTGAATACCCTTTATTTCCTTCTCCTGCCTATTTGCCGTGGCCAGAACTTCCAACACTATGTCGAATAGGAGTGGTGAGAGAGGGCATCCCTGTCTTGTGCCAGTTTTCAAAGGGAATGCTTCCAGTTTTTGCCCATTCAGTATGATATTGGCTGTGGGTTTGTCATAGATAGCTCTTATTATTTTGAGATGCATCCCATCGATACCTAATTTATTGAGAGTTTTTAGCATGAAGGGTTGTTGAATTTTGTCAAAGGCCTTTTCTGCATCTATTGAGATAGTCATGTGGTTTTTGTCTTTGTTTCTGTTTATATGCTGGATTACATATATTGATTTGCATATATTGAACCAGCCTTGCATCCCAGGGATGAAGCCCACTTGATCATGGTGGATAAGCTTTTGGATGTGCTGCTGGATTCGTTTTGCCAGTATTTTATTGAGGATTTTTGCATCAATGCTCATCAGGGATATTGGTCTAAAATTCTCTTTTTTGGTTGTGTCTCTGCCCAGCTTTGGTATCAGGATGATGCTGGCCTCATAAAATGAGTTAGGGAGGATTCCCTCTTTTTCTATTGATTGGAATAGTTTCAGAAGGAATGGTACCAGTTCCTCCTTGTACCTGTGGTAGAATTCGGCTGTGAATCCATCTGGTCCTGGACTCCTTTTGGTTGATAAGCTATTGATTATTGCCACAATTTCAGAGCCTGTTATTGGTCTTTTCAGAGATTCAACTTCTTCCTGGTTTAGTCTTGGGAGGGTGTATGTGTCGAGGAATTTATCCATTTCTTCTAGATTTTCTAGTTTATTTGCGTAGAGTTGTTTGTAGTATTCTCTGATGGTAGTTTGTATTTCTGTGGGATTGGTGGTGATATCCCCTTTATCATTTTTTATTACGTCTATTTGATTCTTCTCTCTTTTCTCCTTTATTAGTCCTGCTAGGGGTCTATCAATTTTGTTGATCCTTTCAAAAAAACCAGCTCCTGGATTCATTAATTTTTTGAAGGGTGTTTTGTGACTCTATTTCCTTCAGTTCTGCTCTGATTTTAGTTATTTCTTGCCTTCTGCTAGCTTTTGAATGTGTTTGCTCTTGCTTTTCTAGTTCTTTTAATTGCGATTTTAGGGTGTCAGTTTTGGATCTTTCCTGCTTTCTCTTGTGGGCAGTTAGTGCTATAAATTTCCCTCTACACGCTGCTTTGAATGTGTCCCAGAGATTCTGGTATGTTGTGTCTTTGTTCTCATTGGTTTCAAAGAACATCTTTATTTCTGCCTTCATTTCGTTATGTACCCAGTAGTCATTCAGGAGCAGGTTGTTCAGTTTCCATGTAGTTGAGTGGTTTTGAGTGAGTTTCTTAATCCTGAGTTTTAGTTTCATTGCACTGTGGTCTGAGAGACAGTTTGTTATAATGTCTGATCTTTTACATTTGCTGAAGAGAGCTTTACTTCCAACTATGTGGTCAATTTTGGAATAGGTGTGGTGTGGTGCTGAAAAAAATCTATATTCTGTTGATTTGGGGTGGAGAGTTCTGTAGATGTCTATTAGGTCCACTTGGTGCAGAGCTGAGTTCAATTCCTGGGTATCCTTGTTAACTTTCTGTCTCTTTGATCTGTCTAACGTTGACAGTGGGGTGTTAAAGTCTCCCATTATTATTGTGTGGGAGTCTTGGTCTCTTTGTAGGTCACTCAGGACTTGCTTTATGAATCTGGATGCTCCTGTTTTGGGTGCATATATATTTAGGATAGTTAGCTCTTCTTGTTGAATTGATCCCTTTACCATTATGTAATGGCCTTCTTTGTCTCTTTTGATCTTTGTTGGTTTAAAGTCTGTTTTTATCAGAGACTAGGATTGCAACCCCTGCCCTTTTTTTGTTTTCTATTAGCTTGGTAGATCTTCCTCCATCCTTTTCAAAATAAAAGCCTCAAAATGGCCTATGTGTGTCTCTGCACGTGAGATGGGTTTCCTGAATACAGCACACAGATGGGTCTTGACTCTTTATCCAGTTTGCCAGTCTGTGTCTTTTAATTGGAGCATTTAGTCCATTTACATTTAAAGTTAATACTGTTGTGTGTGAATTCGATCCTGTCATTATGATGTTAGCTGGTTATTTTGCTCATTAGTTGATGCAGTTTCTTCCAAGCCTCGATGGTCTTTACAATTTGGCATGATTTTGCAGTGGCTGGTACTGGTTGTTCCTTTCCATGTTTAGTGCTTCCTTTAGGAGTTCTTTTAGGGAAGGCCTGGTTGTGACAAAATCTCTCAGCATTTGCTTGTCTGTAAAGTATTTTCTTTCCCCTTCACTTATGAAGCTTAGTTTGACTGGATATGAGATTCTGGGTTGAAAATTCTTTTCTTTAAGAATGTTGAATATTGGCCCCCAGTCTCTTCTGGCTTGTAGAGTTTCTGCCGAGAGATCTGCTGTTAGTCTGATGGACTTCCCTTTGTGGGTAACCCAAGGTTTCTCTCTGGCTGCCCTTAACATTTTTTCCTTCATTTCAACTTTGATGAATCTGACAATTATGTTTCTTGGAGTTGCTCTTCTCGAGGAGTATCTTTGTGGTGTTCTCTGTATTTCCTGAATCTGAATGTTGGCCTGCCTTGCTAGATTGGGGAAGTTCTCCTGGATAATATCCTGCAGAGTGTTTTCCAACTTGGTTCCATTCTCCCTGTCACTTTCAGGTACACCAATCAGACGTAGATTTGGTCTTTTCACATAGTCCCATATTTCCTGGAGGCTTTGTTCATTTCTTTTTATTCTATTTTCTCTAAACTTCCCTTCTCGCTTCATTTCATTCATTTCATCTTCCATCACTGATACCCTTTCTTCCAGTTGATCACATCGGCTCCTGAGGCTTCTGCATTCTTCACTAAGTTCTCGAGCATTGGCTTTCAGCTCCATCAGCTCCTTTAAGCACTTCTCTGTATTGGTTATTCTAGTTATACATTCATCTAAATTTTTTTCAAAGTTGTCAACTTCTTTGCCTTTGGTTTGAATTTCCTCCTGTAGCTCAGAGTAGTTTGATCGTCTGAAGCCTTCTTCTCTCAACTCTTCAAAGTCATTCTCCATCCAGCTTTGTTCCGTTGCTGGTGAGGAACTGCATTCCTTTGGAGGAGGAGAGGCGCTCTGCTTTTTAGAGTTTCCAGTTTTTCTGTTCTGTTTTTTCCCCATCTTTGTGGTTTTATCTACTTTTGGTCTTTGATGATGGTGACGTACAGATGGGTTTTTGGTGTGGATGTCCTTTCTGTTTGTTAGTTTTCCTTCCAACAGACAGGACCCTCAGCTGCAGGTCTGTTGTAGTTTGCTAGAGGTCCACTCCAGACCCTGTTTGCTTGGGTACCAGCAGCGGTGGCTGCAGAACAGCAGATTTTCATGAACCGTGAATGCTGCTGTCTGATTGTTCCTCTGGAAGTTTTGTCTCAGAGGAGTACCCGGCCGTGTGAGGTGTCAGTCTATCCCTACAGGGGGATGCCTCCCAGTGAGGCTGCTCGGGTGTCAAGGGTCAGGGACCCACTTGAGGAGGCAGTCTGCCTGTTCTGTGATCTCTAGCCACGTGCTGGGAGAGAACCACTGCTCTCTTCAAAGCTGTCAGACAGGATCATTTAAGTCTGCAGAGGTTACTGCTGTCTTTTTGTTTGTCTGTGCCCTGCCCCCAGAGGTGGAGCCTACAGAGGCAGGCCGACCTCCTTGAACTGTGGTGGGCTCCACCCAGTTCGAGTTTCCTGCCTGCTTTGTTTACCTAAGCAAGCCTGGGCAATGGTGGGCGCCCCTCCCCCAGCCTCGCTGCCACCTTGCAGTTTGATCTCAGACTGCTGTGCTAGCAATCAGCAAGACTCCGTGGGCATAGGACCCTCCGAGCAATGTGCAGGATATAATCTCCTGGTGCGCCTTTTTTAAAGCCCATTGGAAAAGTGCAGTATTCGGGTGGGAATGACCCGATTTTCCAGGTGCCCTCTGTCACCCCTTTCTTTGTCTAGGAAAGGGAACTCCCTGACCCCTTGCACTTCCCGAGTGAGGCAATGCCTCACCCTGCTTCTGCTCGTGCACGTTGCACTGCACCCACTGTCCTGCGCCCACTGTCTGGCACTCCCTAGTGAGATGAACCCGGTACCTCAGATGGAAATGCAGAAATCACCCATCTTCTGCCTTGCTCACGCTGGACACTGTAGACTGGAGCTGATCCTATTCAGCCATCTTGGCTCCACCCCGCCACCAGAGAGATCTGTCAAACATTTCTAACATGTTTAGGTGGTCTGAGGTTGGGTGCCTACAGATTTATAAGTGCTATATCTTCTTGTTAACTTGAACTTTTATCCTTATATAAAGTCCTTTTTGTCTCTAGTGATAGTTTTTTACTTAGATTTTATTTATTTCTTATATAAGTTTAGCCACTCCTGCTCTCTCGTCTCTACCATTTGCATGAAATATCATTGTCTATCTCTTCACATTTAGTCTAGGTGTTTCCTTTTGTCTTGAGTCTCTTGTATACAAAAATCATGCTTTTTATTTCCGTTTTTTAAATCCATTCAGCCACTCTGTGTCTTTTTATTGGAAAATTTAATTTATTTATATTAAAGCGATTATTGATAAATAAGAACTTACTATTGCCATTTAAAAAATTGTCTTCTGTCTGTTTTGCATTTATTTTGTTTCTCTGTTGCTGCCTTCTTTTGTTATTTGATGATTGCTTTGTGGTAGTTTGGTTTGATTCCTTTTTCTATTTCTGTCATCTACTACAAGTTTTTCTTTTGTGGTTAACATGAGGTTTATATGAATCTTTGTGTAGTTAAAACTGTCTATTTTAAGATTTTTTCTTTTATGCTAATGTAAATGGTATTGTGTTTTTAATTTCAAATTCAAATTTTTCATTTCCAGTATAAAGCAAAGCAATTGCCTTTGAATATTAACCTTATAATTTAGTTGTTGATAAATCACTTTTTGTTTCAGACGTTGTTTAATTGATTTGAGATTTTCTAAATAGACAATTACATTATCCAAATACAAAGAAATGCTCATTTTTTCAAATATATACATTGCATTTATTTTTTTGTCTTACTGCTTTAGCTAATTTTTCCAATACTATGTTGAATATGAATGATAAGAGGAGACATTTTTGCCTTGCTTCCCAATCTCAGAGGAAAATAATCCAGTTTTCCTTAAGAAGTAAGAAGGTAGATTTAGGTTTTTTTTGTTGTTGTTGTTATCAAATTGAGGAAGTTCCCCTTTATTCCTAGTGTGCTGAGAGTTTTATCATAAATGGGTGTTGGATTGTGTGAAATATTTATTCTGTGTCAGTTGATATTATTTGATTTTTCTGCTTTAGCCTGTGGATTGTACGAATTTTTAAAAGTTGATGCAGCCTAACATACCTGAAATAAATTCCAGGTGGTTGTGATATATAATTATTTTATACATTGTTTTATTTGATTTAATAATATTTTGTTGAGGATATTCACATCCAAGTTTATGAGAGAAGTCAGAATTTTTCCTTTCTTATAATGTCTTTTTTTGGATTTGTTATTAGTATAATGCTAGCCTCATGGAATAAGTTAGGAAATGTGTACTCTGCTTTTTATATTCTGTTAGAAAGTAAAAAATTGGTATTATTTCTTTTT
Source organism: Pan troglodytes (assembly GCF_028858775.2). Taxonomy (NCBI): domain Eukaryota; kingdom Metazoa; phylum Chordata; class Mammalia; order Primates; family Hominidae; genus Pan; species Pan troglodytes. The sequence continues at coordinate 59,876,608 of NC_072404.2, forward strand.
AAAATTTTTTTAATAGTTACAGGACTTTTGTGATTATTTATTGTTTCTTACATGGATTTGGTTAGTTTGTGTCTTTCAAAAAATTGATCCATTTCATCTATGTTATCAAATTTGTGTAAAATGTTTTTGTTAAGTTTTTGATGTCATTGGATGAGTAGTAATGACAACCCCCTTCACTTAATTTCTGATTTTAGTAATTTTTATCTCTCTACATTTTTCTTGGTAGAGATTTGTCCATTTTGTTCATCATTTCAAAGAACAAGCTTTTAGTTTGTTGATTTCTCTATTGATGTCCTGTCTTTAATGTCAATGAGTTTTGCTATAATTTTATTATTTCTTACCATAGGCTTCCTTAAGGTTAAACTACTCCTCTTTTTCAAGTTCCTATGGTAGAAATTTAGATTATTGGTATTATATATTTCATCTTTTCTATGATTTGCATTCAATGCTCTAAAAATTTTCCTCATTTGCTACTTCCATGGCATACCACAAACTTTCTAAGTTGTTTTATTTTCACTTAGCTAAAAATGCTTTTTGTTTAACTATTTGCTATGTAAGATATGTTTAATCTCCAATTACTTGGAGATATGTCAGCCATATTTCTATTTATTAATTACTAGTTTCATTCTCTTGTGATCTGAGAATATGCTTTGATTATTTCTATTCTTTTAAATTTGTTAAAATTGGTTTTGTTCTCCAAAATGTGGTTGATTCTAGTGAATGTTCCATGCAAGCTTAAGAATGCATATTTTGCTTTTGTTGGATGGAGTATTCTATATAAGTCAATTCCATCCAGTTTACTAGTGATGCTGTTCAAGTCAACTATATTCTTCCATATTTTCTGCCCGTTTTACCTGTTACTTATTGAAAGAAACATGTTGAAACCTCCTACTATAATAGATGATTTGCTATTTTTTTCTCTCAGCTGTATCAGGTTTTGCTTTATGTATTTTGATTATGTGTGGTTAGATGCATACACATTAAGAATTTTTACAGCTTCTTAGATAATTGGCCCCTTTATCATTGTGTAATTATGTATCATTATGTAATCCCTCTTTACTCCTGATAAGTTTCTTTGTTCTGAAGTCTGCTCTGTTTAAAATTAATATACCTACTCTCGCTTTTTAAAATTAATGTTAGCATGTCATATTTTCTCCATCCCTGTTCTTTTAATCTTTATGTTAAAAGTGTGTTTCCTGTAAACAGTCGTAATTGGGTCTTGTTTGTTTGTTCATTTGTTTTCCACTCAGACAGCTTCTCTTTAATAGTGTTATTTGGACCACTCAAAATTAAAATAATTTTGTAAAATGTAGTTGGTTTAATACCTACCATGTTTGTGCCTACTTCCTACTCATTGCACTAATTCTTTATGTCTTATTTCATTATTTTCTTTCTTGTATAAATAATCATAAATGTTTGAAATAATTTAAATTTCTTTTTCTTCCAAGTTTTAGGCATTTTATATTAGTCAGGTTAAGTGAAATTTTGCTGTACTAACAGCTCACCACAAGCTCTCTGCAGTTAACAGAAGTTTATTTATTATTCATCCAAATTTCTACAATTCTGTATAATCCTTCAGGGCAGTCGTCTTCTCTATGTGACTCCTCAATTCAGGCTTCTTCAGATTAGGATTATTCAAACACAGTCTCAACACATGCATCCACAATTGACATGCAAGATGTGAGAACAAGACAAATTACACATGGCCTCTTAATTTTTCCATTCATACAAGTGAGAAAAGTCATTTCTACTGGCATTTTTTTTTTCAGAGATGGGGTCTTGATGTTTTGCCCAGGCTGGTCTAGAACTCCTGGGCTCAAGCAGTCCTCCTGCCCGGCCTTTCAAAGTGCTCAGATTACATGTGTGAGCTACTACACATGATTACTACTGACATTTTTTTAATGGTCAACAGGCAAATAACCTGGCCACATTTAACTTCCAAGTGGAAGGAAACTATTGTCTTTTATTAATATGTCCAGGAATGGCACAAGTAATATCCTTTTTATATTTTAGAGGTTTTTTATCTTCATCAATTACAATACAAGTATACAATATGGTATTAAAATTAATTTTAGTAAGCTTAATTCTTTTTACTTTTTTGATAATGACTATATCTACTATTTCAAGATTTAACTATGATGTTTTATATATTTTCTAGTCAATGCTCTTAAAGTATCAAAGAAATTCACTTATTCTTGAGTGCCAAGAGTTTTTTTAATTAATGTTTATTTAAATTTTCAAATACATTTTATGCAACTATATGACCATTGACTTTTGTCTTCTTATTTATTTGTTAATGTACTGAATTACAGTGATATATTTTATATTAATAAAAATTATTTACTGATATAAAATGCATTGGTTTATTATTTTTAATATACAGAAAAATAAATTAGTCATTCTTTCATAACTTTCAGCATATTTGTCTTTTTGTGATATTCTGTTGTAGTTTTCCTCTCATAAGTTGTCTTGTTTTGAATTTGATAGCAATTATGCTAGACTCTTAATATCATACCAAGAGATTATTTTGTGTGTGTTGGGGACAATTTCAGTGGACATACCTGCTTTTTTAAGTATAGATGGTAAACATCACTTATAAAGCTGAGCCTTGTACTTTTATAATGGTGAAATGTTCTGTAATGGTATTTGGACTATTTCAGTTTTTCACTCTAACAAGAAGATTTCAGTCATTTTTTAAGGCATTAGAAAATATTGATTTTAAGCCAAATTTCAGTTCTTTTGCTTCAGAATAAGATTTTAAAACTTAATATTATTTTATATCCTCCTACAGTAACTATCATCTTCAACCTTTCCTAATGATAAAATCAGGAATTATAGTTATTATTATTATAACATATTCATTTTAACAACTCTATCTCATTTGGGCAACTATAACTTTTACTTATTTCTTTGATCATCATTGACTTGTGCATCTCCAGTGATCTGCAGAGATTCATTACTTTTCTCTAATGAAATATATCTTCAGTAGTTCTTTCAAAGAGAAACTAGTTGACAGATTTTTTAGTCCTTAAATGTCTGAAACATCTTTATTTCATCTTCAAATTTAAATGATTATTCAGCTGTTCTGGGTTAAACATTGATTTTCTCAAACATTTCTCAAATATTGCTTCACAATCTTTTTATATATGGTGTTGCAGAAAATATCAGAAAATAACAGTAACAATGAACTAACCCCGTATATCAGAAACTGTTCCAATAATTTTACAAATATTATATAATTTAATGGTCCTAACTGCCTAATAAGGCAATAGTTATTTTTCTAATTTTACAAGTAAGCAAAATGGAGCACAGAATGTTAATTTCACAGTGGAATACTGATAGGAAGTGGTGGAGCTGGGCTCAATCCCAGCCAACTGGCTTTAGTCTATACTCTTGACCACAGTGTTCACCAGCCTCCCATGCCTGTGTGACTCCTGTTCCATAGACAACATACTAATTTTGTCAGTGTTGGAGTTTAAGAACATTACTCTGTAATCAACATTGTAAAGTTTATCTACAATTTGTGTAGGTGTGAGTTTCATTTAATTTGTGCTATCCAGAAATTGTTACTGCCCTTTTAAATCACTATGATAGTTATATATTATTCCTTATTGTATTGAATCTCCCTTATTCATTCTATTCTTTTTTTTCTGGAACTTTCTTCAGATTATTATGAATCTTTATTCCATATTTCCCATCATTTTGCTATTTTGCTGCATTCTGAGGCAATTACAGAGTTTTAATTTTTAGTTTAATAATGAGCTGTTCAGCAGTATTTAATCTTATATTCAGAAAATCTGCTCTTTTTAAATAAACATTTTACTTTATTATTTAACAATCTTTAACTTTCTTTTCCCTAATCTTTTACTTTATTATTTCCCAATCTTTAACTTTCTTTTCCTATTATTTAACAATCTTTAACTTTCTTTTCCCTAATCTTTTACTGTATTATTTCCCAATCTTTAACTTTCTTTTCCTATTATTTAACAATCTTTAACTTTCTTTTCCCTACTCTATATCCTTGTTCATAATATCCTAATCCAGATATATGGATGAAATGACTTTTCTTTTGCCTTAGGTGAGATTCATACTTATGAAAACTTTTTGTTGTTATATTAAATGGTATTAAATTATATTATAAAGGATAAGACCCTGTATTTGTTGAGTTGATTCATATTCATCATGGTGCAGGCAATCTTAAATGCAAGCTCATTTCTGCAGGTTGGATCCTCAAGCTCTTTCCTCTCTTAATCCCAGCAGCCCTGCATACCTAGGAACAGAAGGGTAGACCTGGATCCTGGGCCTTTTGCTCTGCACTGTGTTTAGTGTGAATTGATATGGGATGGGTGTGATTCTGACTCAGGTCCCTGGAGAGCTCCTCTTTTGTATATTTCTTTGGAAAGCAATTTATCAGCCACATACAATTAGAGGTACTTGAGGAAAATAGTATCATCTCAAAACCAAGCACAACACTAGCATCCTCTCCTTGTTCCTTCCAAGTATTGCCAGTTACCTGGGCACTGTTCTGTCTCTCAAGTGCAAACTTGGCTGCTAGACAGCGGAAAACACATTTTTGCATCTCTCTTACAGGGTTAGGGCTGATTCAAGAAACTCATAAATTATTTGACACTCTTCCCATACAGAGGTGTGGTCAGAGTCCCTCTCTTTTAATCTGAGCTGCTCTGTGACTACTTAGGCTCAGGGAGTATAGTAGATACAGTACTAGTTTGAAACCTGAACTTTAATTACACGGTTGCTTTTGTCTTGGTTCTTTAGATGTCTGAACTGCCATGGAAGGAGCCCAAGTTCCCTGTTGGAAGGGCCATGTGGGGACAGAGAGGGGCCCAGGCTTCCAGCCGTCCCAATCATCTTGTATTCTACAGTCAAGTCAAAACACCATCTGCACACATCAATGACTCCAGTCAACATTACGTGGAGTAGAATTGCCTAACTAAGCTTTGCTTGGACTCTTAAACCACAAAATATATTTAAAAAATTGTTGTTGTTGAAGTTCTGGCGCAGTTTGTTTTTGCTATGTAGGCATAGGTAACAAAAAGAGAGCCAATAAGAGAGATACCCAGATTTTGCATGTCCTGCGTTCTCCTACCAAAGAATCTCAGCGAATCGTTCTAACTCTCTTGCTCTAGAATTCTGCCACATCAAGATGTCAATACTGCTAGTGTTGCACTTGGTTTTGAGATGATACTAATCTCCCTAAGTACCCCTAATTGCATTTGGCTGATATTTTGTTTTCCAAAGAAATATATGTGGGACTGTAAGAAAAAGGGAATATATGCTTCAGTTTGCCATATTGATACTGCTATTTTATAGGATGTTTTGCCACATATCAGGGGTACTCATTTTCCTTTATCAAGTGTGAACTTAATTAGTTATTTAGCTTACAATGGCTTTGACCAAAGGAGTCAGAATTGTAAAAGGCATATGTTACAAATACTTATTTAGTATTTATTTAATTTTATTTTTAGAGATAGGGTCTCATTCTGTCACCCAGTTTGGAGTACAGTGCAGGATCATAGCTCATCACAACCTCAAACTCCTGGGCCCGAGTTATCCTCCTGTTTAGGCTTCCCTAGTAGCTGGGACTACAAGAACATGCCACCATGCCCAGCTCCAATACTTATTTTATCCCAAGAAATTCCTTTTATATTTTACTCAAGATATAAACAATTAGGAAATATTACACTCAGTGGCCTCCCATCTTTGATGGATGAGCTTTTTTCTACTTTAGTGGAAAGTTTTCAACAGTGAGGACTCACAGTAGGTAGGGTGGTCAGAATGGCCTCACTCATGTATAAACTGCAAACGTATGACCTGATCTTCTCCATGTATAGCCAGTGCAGATGAATAAGATAATGGCATGGGTTTTTTCTCTCTCCTTTGAAACACTGTGTCAGGTTATCTTACTCTCACAAGAGAAAGAGTCAAGAATTTCTCAGGGCAGAGACCTACATGTCACACTTAGCTGAAGAGCACCTGTTTCCTTTCCTGTTCACTAGTTTTCTCTCAGGGCCAGGAAGGCCCAGCACTTTGGACACGCTATACCAAGATTAACGAGTGCAGAACAAGAACATACTTTTCCAGGGGAAGTCAATTTTGTTAAAAGGTAATTGCCCAGTATCTTGATCTGAGAGATGAGAATTTGTAAGAGTTTTCTGACACAAGAGAATTATCTTTCTCTCACCATTACACTCCTTTAGTTGGCCCACAGAGTAAAAATATGTCTATTAGCCTTACCGTTGGCTGGCACGACCTGGCAGGACTTTTCTGGGTTGAACTTTCGATTTCATCCTCTTTCTATCATGTCATAAAAATTCTGCTCCACACACATAAAATATTTTCCATCTGTTTGCTAAAAACTCCAAAATTCCATACTTTTCACAACTTGTTACCTTTGCCTTGAATTTTCCCCATATGCCTAGCACAATAGTACTCAACTATCCAAAATTCACATAAATACAGCAATATTTGGAAGCTTATTCTCAGTCATGTATTTTGTTTTGGGGCCTCCATGCCTACCTTCCTCATGCACATAAGCAATATATGTTGGGCACATTTCAACTGTAGGACTTACTGTTATATTTTGTGATGTAATTTTTTGCTATGTCTCCTAATAGATTCTGAATTCTGACAGCAGAAATGAATCTAACTTTAAAAATATATAAATGCACCTAGAATAATATGCCAAAAGTTCATGTGCCTATTTTTAAGAATTTCTTCTTGATCACATTGTACCATTTTGTTTCAGATGTTTTTATTAAAGTTAAAACATTTTTAGGCAAGTTGTAGTCTTCTGTGTTCACTCTATCAGTTAAATTTCCCTCCATTTCTTATCTTATGCAAACATACCCTGAATTTAGTGTATCCATCTATTCCATGTGTTTACTGCCGTTACATAAACACACACAAATATTGTGAGGTGTAACCCTACATAAACCCTTGTTCATAGATGTATTGTCATGTAGCAAGGTACTTACCATAGTGCTAATTGTTGAGGCAAAACTTTTTGGAAAGCTATGTGCTTTTATTAAAGTGAAAGAACAAATAAAATGTGGTAAATGCGTAGACTGTGATATCATTCAGCAGAAAGAACTAAGGCCACAAATAACTAAATGAGTAATATTAAAAACATTATATTGAATGAAAAATAAGAGAAAATTAAATCCATAAAGTAGGGCAATGAAAGCAAACTTAAAACATATAAAACATCGCTATGCATTCTAAGTGGATGAACATATATGAAAACAAATGTATAGAAGCTGAATTGGAATTATCCACATCTAACACACAAAAGTGGATGGCAATAAAGAAAGGGCAATGGAACCATGGTGGGTAACAAAGAATGGAAAGCAGGGACGCTATATGAAATTACGATAAAATGATACTGCGAACTGAGGGGTGAGATCATCTCAGCACTGTGTTCCTGATTTTACCCTTTAACTACCCCCCAAAAGAAGATTGTTCTATTTATCTAGATGTTTGGATCTTAACAAATCTAAAATTATGAAAAATTAAATTTGCCAGGCCTCACATCTCATGCATGTTTGATTCAATTCTAAAAGTTTTTCGTTTTCAAATTTATATTATACAGTGTTATTTACAGCAAAAATGTTCTATAAAATGTAACAGTGCATCAGTATAACCGAAAAAAATTTTAAAATATGACCTGGTGATGAAAGAGAACATAGGGTGGTTGGCAGGAATACAGGGACACAGTACGTAGGACTTTCCAGTACTTCAGCCTTCTGATTTAAGAAAATGCAAATATATAGTGGTGATGTTACCATTTTTCTCAAAGGAAAACAGCCATACTTTGTATTCTTAACAAACAAAAACTCATTTTCTCCTGCCCTTGAAATAAAAGTGTGATAATCTCAGTCACCATCATTATCATAATCTATTTACATTTGTGTGGAGCCTACAGGGCACACAGAATTTAAAGACGGTGTGATTGTATGCAAGTGTGAAATGAGAGAACATTAAAAACCTACAGCCAGTACCCTTAGGCCTTTCTTTTCTGATTTAGATAAGACAAAAACACAAACATCGGTAGCGTATTCCCGCCCTGTACAGCCTTTTCATAGTCTGTGGTGGAGTTTGCTTTACCTTTCTTCCCTAGTTCCTACTGGGGTCCCCATATACTCAGTGAAACCAATCACCATACACAGTTCTACGTTTTGAGACCTGTCCTTAGTCAAAGGAGAAATGACAAAATCTCCAAACAAGAGGCAACCTCGGAAAAGTTCTCCCCAAGTTTGCTCATCCTAGAGCAGAAAAAAACGATGGCAGCTTACGTGTCATGAGCCCTTCCTGTGAACTTGTGGTGTGCCGAGCCTCTCACCTGGGCTATCTCATTTAACACTTTAACCATCACTACAGCCCTTAGAGACTGTAACTATTATTATTTCTACTTTTGATGACAAACTGAAGTTTAGAAAGAATACATTGATCAAGTTAGTAATTAGTTACTAGCTAGTAATAGGTAAGTCTTGAATACAAGAAGACATTTGTCTGTCTGCCTCCACAATAAACACTCTGAGCTCTTATGCCAAGTTGAAGAAAATGAGATTGAAAAATTAAGTACCAATGTAAGTCATATCACCAGACAATGCTATCATAGCTTTTTATTACAAAGGATACAGTTTATTGACTGTTAACTGCATTCCCAACAATGTAATTAACACTCTAAACACATCATCTATTATAATATTCATAATTATTATATCGGAAATATATATCTAATTATAATTATATAAATCTAATACAATAATTTTTATAATAGTGTGTCTCCTCTCACCACTTTTATTCAATATCATACTGGAAGTCCTAGCTAATGCAATAAGAGAAAAGAAAGAAATAAAACGTAAATATTAAGAAGGAATTAAACTGTCTTTTTTCATAGATGACACAATTGTTTATATAGAAAACACCGAAGAATCAAGGGAAATAAATTTCTGGAACTAGTAAGCCAGTATAGCAAGATTGTGGGATACGGGGTAAACATACAGAAGTATCATATTTTCCTACATGACAATAGATAATTGAAACTTCCTAAATGGCAGTGAGCAATTGGAACTTGCAATTAATAACACAACGCCCCCCAAAAAAAAGAAACATAAAAAGAGAGAAAAGAAAAACCAAAACAAAAATTTAAAGAAAAAAATTAAAAAGGAAAATTAATACTTAGTTATAAATTGAACAAAGTATGAACAAGATCAATATAAGGAAAACTACAAAACTGAGGAAAGAAATTAAAGAAAGTTAAGAAATGGAGAGATACTCTATTTTAGGGATATCTCTCCCTATGATAGGGAGACTCAGTGTTAAAATGTCAGTTCTTACCTACTTGATCTATAGATTCATTGCAATCTAAATCAAAATTCCAGAAGGTTATTCTCTGGATATGAATATACTGATTATAAAGTCCACATAGGCAAAAGATACAGAATAGCCAACATAATACTGAAAAACAATAAAGTCAAAAAAAGAAACTCTCCTACTTTAGCAACAGTAATCATGAAAGTGTTTTTTTTTAAAAGGATAGATAAATAAATCAATAAACAGAATGGGAGCCAAAAATAGACACATACAAAAAAAAGTACCCAACTGATTTTTGACAAAGAAGAAAAGGCAATTGAATGAACAAAGAAGAGTGTTTTTACGCTGGAAAAATTAGATATCCACATGAGAAAAAAAAAAGGATCTACACACTGACCTTATAGGTTTCATAAAGATTAGCCCCAAATGAATCATAAAATTAAATGTAAAATGCAAAACTACAACACTTCTAGAAAGATAGCAAAGAAAAAACACTTAGGTTAGCCTGGCTTAGCAATAATTTTTTAGATACGACACCAAAAGCACAATTTGTGAAAGAATAAAACATTAATATAGTGGACTTTATTAAAATTAAAACCTTTAACTCTGTGAAAGACAGTCTTAAGAGAATGAAATTATAAGGCACAGATGGGGAGAAATATTTGCAAAACTCCTATCTAAAGGACTTGTATGCAAAATGTACAAAGGACTCAACATTCAACAGTAGAAAAACAAACAAACCTATGAAAAAGTGGGCAAAAGATCTTAATATAATCCTCACCAAAAAGGTGTATAAATAAAAAAAGCATATAAAAAGATGTTCAACATTATATGTTCTTAGGAAATTGCAAATTAAACAAGATAGCACTACACAACTATTAGAATGGCTAAAAGCCAAAATACTGAACACTGAATTCTGACAAGGATTGGAAACAACAAAAACCTCTTATTCATTGCTGGTGGGATTACAATAAGGTGCAACCATATTTGAAGAGGTTTGGCAGTTTCTTACAAATTTAAGTATACTTATACCATACAACCAAGCACAGCACTCAAGTATTTACCTGAATGCATTAAAGATGTAGGTTCACAGAAAACCTCTCATATGAATATTTATAGTGGCTTTATTCATCATTGCCTAAAACTGGAAGCAGCCAAGATGTCTGCCCTTTATAAGATGAATGAATATGCAAATTGTGGTACATCCATACAATAGAATATTACTCAGTAATAAAAAATGAGCTATCAAGTCATGAAAAGAAATGGAGAAACTTTAAATACATATTGCTAAGTAAAAATAGCTGTCTGAAACAGTTAAACACTATATGAGCCCAACTATAAGGCACTCTGGAAAAGCAAAACTCTACAGATAGCTATAGGTTGTTCTGTGGTTGTCAGAGACTCTGGGGAGAGGGGAAGGATGAATAGATGGAGCACAAGGCTTCTCAGGGCAAGGAAATTATTCTGTATGATATTAAAGGGACAATACATGCATTTGGCAAAACCCGAAGAATTTTACAACACAGGAGTGAAACCTCATGTAAGCTATGAACTCCAGTTTAAAAATGATATATAAATGTAAGGTTGCCAATTGTAAAAATGTTCTACACTAATGCAAGATGTTAATGATAGGGGAAGCCATGGGGTTAAGGGTGTACATGGGAACCTTTTGTACCTTCTGCTAAATTTTTCTGTAAAATGAAAACTGCTAAAATATAATCTATTATTTTAAAAAAATAAAATGAAGAACTAAAGCTATGACATGATTATCTAACTTCTTGAAGGTCATGTAGCAAGTTGTGGGAAGACTGCCACTCTGTGTTCCTATCTGCTTCATTAACTACTGGCATACAACAGTGCCCAAGACTGATTTCAGTATACTAAGTTCAAAGAGCTTCACAGAGTTTTATCACACTGCTTGTCCTCAATCGTTCTTGGTGCCCATTTCTCTTTTGACTTTAGGGAAGAGCATCACATTGTACTCCAAGGATTCATCCTCACATTTCTAAAGAATGAATCCCTGTTTGATAACAAGCAGGGCATATCAATTCTTTCAACTTTGGAGTCTTGCTTTGTCTTCACCAATATTCCTAGTGAACCTGAGCCATTTCTCAAGTCATATACACTTGTTAGAGGACTCACCCTCTTGACATCATCTACTTGCCTTCTTCAATCTTTATTCATTGCTAGATCTAATAGGCTTATTTTTAGGCTTGCCTCAACAGTCTGAATTATCAAAGTATCCTGAACATGTATAATGATATATAAATTAACATCCTTTCAATTCAATCAGTATTTGAGTAAATACTGAAATACTTTGAATGACTCCTAATATTTGAATAAATACTCAAAATCTGAGAGTACATATTCCCCCTTTCCATACATACACACATACACACACAAAGACAGAAAGATAGATAATAGAGACAGAGAGAGAATGAGAAAGAAAGAGACAGAATGTTGCTATGTTGTTACTATTGCATAAAATTTTTCTGTTTTTAACTGCCTGCATATTCTGACATTATGTAGTTATACATAGTAAAAATGTAATTTAGGATGCAAATAGTAGAGCAATAGAGAATCCCTTACCCCCATTAATGGCTCCAAAGCAGATGCAATGTAGGGTGGCTAGTGCAGGGGTGACACAGCATGGATTCCCACAGGGAAAGCTAAAAGAACACTGGGGGGTGTGTGCTGAGCCACGGTGCTGGAGAGATGCACGGGACATACAGTTGGGTAAAGAAAGATTACAGGAGTATTAAGGACCCGTGACGTCATTTTAGATAAACTTCACTAAAGGCTGGAAGAGCTTCTGGACTCTTTCCCCAGAGTAAATATGCCACTCTTTGAAAAGCAATGTTGCCCTGGAGAAAGAGAACTTTGACCCCTATTATAACAAAACAAAGAAACAGGTTTTAACAATATTACACTACATATATATAGATATATGCAGTTTACATGTATATGTGGTATATATTTATATACATGAGCTTTGAGTAAATATACATAAACTTTGTGTTTATATCTATATATAAGCTTTGAGTGAATTCAACAAACATTTGAAGTTTTAATTAAAAAAGAGTTGTTTATAAAAAGTAAATTTCAGATAATTTGCACTAGGGTAACTGAATATTGTAAATTACCCTTTGTGTCAAGTCCATAAACTAAGACATTGGAAAATATTGAGACAGAATTTATTGTAGCAAAGAGTGTTTGCATTTAGAAATGAGAAAATAATAAGGTGGCCAAGGGTTGGATTTTCTCTTGTGTTTTTGTTCATGTTTACACTTAACCTTTACTGAAATTTTCGAGAATAAAACTATTTATGAATGTTGATATTCAAATCCATAACCATAAAATATAATTTTTAAAGGAAGACATTTAAAAGCATTAATTTTTTTATTACTGTTCAATGTTTCTCTCACACAAATTCTGAGGTGCAACGAATATGTGAGCATTTAGTAAATGAATAAAATCTATTCATGTTATAAGTATGTAAAGCTTACAATGAATTTCCCAATATATAATGATGAATTTACCAAACAAATCTCAGTATTGTAAAAGATTAGTTTCTGCAGTCATGTGGATGGATGTAGATTGAAGAAATGACAGTTCCCTCCCTCACCCCAGTTTATAAGGGTTTGTATGCACATATGCAACCCAATAGTTTGGAAATAAGGAAATTATGGTATCCTGCCAATTGAACAACAGGGCACACAAATAATTGAGTCATAAATATTTATGCTTATGAAAAGAGAGTAATTTAGAGGCCAGAGCAAGACTAGTACATAATCTAACTGAAAAATATAGAAATATAATAGGCCAGTTAGAAGCAAATATATTGTCAACTTAGAAAACAAAATAATTGTTATAGAAGCAATCCACAAAAGCACCCCCTTAGGAAGGTGTTGCTCTTGAAAATCAGACACTAGTATCTCCTCTTCTTCAATATCCATATTAAGGACATAATTATAACAGATTTTTATAATGTGATGTTACAAACCTTTAAATCATATGAACATAAACTTCCTTGCTTAGAATTCATACTCACCAAGCAAACATATGATTACTTGTCTCTCTGTGTATTGAGACTGCATTGGCCAGGTTACTACAAAGTTGGTAACCAGTTAAACTTTCCAATTTGTAATTTTTAAAAATGAATAAATTGACATGCAGGTTTACATAATTGTATTTAATGGAAGTCTCAAGAGCATAAATAATGAATTCACTAAAATTCAGGGAATACCCTTATGACACTTTCATGAGACATGTGGCCAGATGATGGTACTCCTGGTAACTCATCTAAATCGCCCTCTCTCTAATTTCTCCAATTGCCATTGGGTGTTTTTATATTTGATGGATTAGTTGAAATTAGTAGGCCATTGCAGACAATTAAATGAAGAACTCTTACAAGGAAATTGAACTCAAATGTAACTTCATGAGTACAATCCATTAATCAACTGAACTAACCATGGAATATATTTCATCAAGTTCTAATAAAATCACTACAATATCAGATGCAACATGAAAAACCCAGCCTATCAACCCATCAAGCTCACTAATATAATATCCCACATAGAGATTTGATCAATAACGCCTACAGAGATTGGGCTAGAGAATATTAAATCTAATGTTATTCTCTAGATTACATGTCTAGATGACACACTTGGAAAATGTGTTTTATTTAATATTAATAATTCCCTCAAATATTTGCTCTTTCAAGAACTAATATTACTTTCATGGGTTTTATCAAACTGTTCAGGGAGAAAAATATATTAAGATTAAAGATATGCTGGAATTAATTGCATTGTCATAAATCTGATCTATAAATCTCATACAAATCTGGAAATTAGACCCAGTTTTTGCCATATAATGTATTGATATATACGTTATTTCAAATGAAAGTCATAGTGTCTTATTAATTCCAGGATTTTAAATAAACAGTTCAAAGTAGTAAATATTTATTTTTCTATATTAATTTATTAGTATCTAATATACCTCTGAAAATATTATGATTTTGTAGTTTCTGGAACTCATTTGTACACTGTACACATTGAAATGTAAAACTACAGTTGTGTCTGTTGGACAGCATCATATATTAGAAAAATAATGACTAGCAGAGTTGATTATTTATTTACTTGTTGTTCGGCAATCATGGTCACAACCTGATGATCTTTTCTTTATTGGCAAGGGCCTCATTCTTTCTATCTGAGACAACTTGCACATAAATTCTGAGTTTCCAGCTCACTTGTTATGAACACTTGGTCCAAATCCTAAGTGTGTGCCATAAATCACACTGGGTAATGATATCATGGTGGCACTCTTCCTGTGCTTTTTATAAATCAACATTTATTAAGAATTACATTGTTTTGTCATACACTGTTATAGAGGTTGGAGATGTAAGAGTGACTAAGAGAGACATGTCCCCTTCCTTAGAAAGCTGTATGGTGGCACAGAACGCCATGCCTTACAAAAACAGGAGGAAATCTAGAGAGCTGGCCAAGAAAGTTACACAAACCAAGAAGAAGATCCAAGCAAAATTATTGGTTATATTCTGCCTAGAAATAAGCAAGCAAAAAACATATTAAAAAGCCTCTGTTGATTCTTATTTGGAGACTAAAACAATAACCTTCATGGGATCAAAAATATCACCTCCAACTTAAACTGTAGACAAGGCAGAGAATAGAAGATAAGTTTTCATAAAAAGCAAATCGATGAAATAAAAGGTATTAGGTCTATAAAAATTAAAAGGAAAATTATAAAGAAAACATAAAAGAGAAGATGATAAAATCGTTTCTTGTGCACAATGCGTACTATCTCAGTAAAGAGCAGACAGATCATGAGGAGGAGAAAGAAATAAGAGAAATAAGTGTCCTCCCAAGGCCTCATGCTCCAGACCTAAAATTAACTTGCTTACTAACCACTAAATTAACAAAGCCCAAACTTTCTGAATTTTAAGTTTACTTAAACAAGTAAATCCCATATGCACTCAGACATAAATCAAGAAATACATTTTTAAAAGGCAGAAGAGTTCTATATTTCAACAGAAAATAACTGAATCATAATGAAATAACACATGCAGAGGTTTGTGCAGTGTAGATTATTACCAAAATGTTTCTAAGCCAAGCCAAGTTGCTATGAGTAAGAAAAATAAGAGAAAAACTACATATCAATGTTCCTAGAAAAAATTCTTCTCACCTACTCACATATATATCTAAACTTGCACTGAAGCTGATTGATAGGTGAGTCAGATATGAAATCTCAAATTAGGAAGATGTGGTAAGATAGAAATATCAGTCATGAGATATACATTAGATAACAGAAGGTACCTAAATCTAAGCAAAGACATAAAATACTTTATAACAATGCATAAGTCAAAATAACCTAATATTAATATATAAAATAATAATAAATATCTCAACAGCAACACTAAAATATAGATTTAAAAACTAGATTACTTTAAAACGTTAGTTTTATGCAAGAAACAAAAGAGAAAGTAAATGCAATTTAAGACTTTATACACGTGATCTTTAAAGATACTGTTTTCTTCTTTAAACTAGTAACTAGGGAGAAATAGTTGAACATATGATTATGAAGAAGTAGTAAAATAAAGCATGAACATAAAATATTCAAATCGTTGGAAAAGAGGGAGAAAGATAGGCATGCAATTTATTGTGAAGCTGTTGTCCAGGAGATGTCTAAAGAGCCCATGGGTTCAATGCAGCGGACGTTCCAATGCGGGGGATGCCTGAACCAGGTGTTCCTCCAGCTGTCATCTTGGGCTTAGACCAGCATCCTATAAGCAGGTAATGTGTGTAGATTAATCTGCGATTTCAGAAGTTATTGTATAAGCCTGGACCATGCAAAGGCACACCACGAAGTGCTGATAGTAGAGAAAGACCTCAGACCTGGGCAACATGTGCATGGGGGAAGCTGATGCATTCTGAGTGATCCCCACGTATTCCCCAGCTGTCCTCTGAACACATCCCTATATCTGCAATTGCACTAACCCTAAAGTTAGCAAATGCCTGATTTTTCAGTTGTTAGATATGAATATGAGTCTGATTTTAGGGTATAACCAATTGGTAGAATCAACCCAACTATCAAAGATGATATAACAAGAAGAAAGGATGAAATGCAAGAAAATTTAAAAGAACTAAAACAACACCAGAATATATAAGCTTGGCTGTTATTCAGAAAGCAGAACCTCTCCTTTGATAAGGCACAGAGTCTCAGTTGTTATTCCCAAGTAATGTAAGAGCATATAAATGCTTTTAACACAAAATTAAGACAAGAAATAAATATAATTGAGTGAAAAAGTAATATTATAAAAATTTGTGTACAATCTGCTCCAAGATTATAAAAATTACACAGGTATTCTCCAATGAAGAAGATATATATGTATATACACAGATATATATGAATAAATATATGATAACATATGATAGATATGATTACATATACATATCTATATAAACACAAATAATATATTTATTTGTGTACAATATATGTATAATTATACATTGGAATGCGTGTGTATAATTATACATCGGAATATATATTTTAATACTGGGTGACAAGATTACCTTAATTCTTATTTTCTTTTTTTCTTTGTATTTCCCAATGTGAATATTTTTATTATTTGCTTAAAGAAAAAATATGCTTGTTACAAACAGTGAATCTAACATGGCAATGAAAGCCGGCAGGCTTCTATTCTCCCAGTGAGAGTCACTGAGTTGTCATTCAAACTAGCATCTTTTTATGACCTTTGCCAATGAGCTTAAGTCCCATTCAACCTTCATATTCTCAACACAGTCAACCTCCTTTTTCCACTCCATGAGTCCTTGGTTGTCTTTGGCCGATGAAAGCTGGTCACTGTACATGTGGATCTCCAGGTGTCACACCTTGAGAGTAACTTTTTTTGTATACGTCACAAGAAGTGTATGCAAGATGGCATTTTTTCACTGTGACTTCATGAGATCCCATCCATTAGAAGCAACTGTTGGAAGCCACATCAGTGGGAGCGGAGTGATGCCCAAGGTTTGGCCCCCTTCCCACAGGGGTTCACTCCATTGTAGCTTCGCGCATACGTCTCACAGTTCAAGGTAAGTGCAACAGCCCAGTGGAAATGAATGTTTTTCTCACTGCTCTGGTTTTCAAAAGAGATTGTGGCTGGAGTCTGTTCCTCCTTTTATCCAGCTCCCACTTGGATGCTGAAAGATTGAAGACAAAGGAATGTACTCAGATGACACAAAAGTCATCCAAAGCTGTTAGACTATGACTTCACAGTTGTGTCCACTGACATCCTCCATGCTGACTTCAATTAGGAGATGGTGTTAAAGCTCTTAAGCATTTCCCAGGTTTTACCTGGCACAAGCCACACTTTTTGTGTAAAAGTCGTCTCCATGATAGACTGCCACCCATTTCCCAAGGCTCTTGATGTCCACACATGTATGTAGTATTTCTTCCCTGCTTCTCTTCTGCAGGAGGCATAGCCATGCCTTTTATCTTCACTGCCCAGCAGCAAGAGGAAAGACAGAGATAAAGGGCAGCTTCACACACAACACAGAAGTGGTGGGGGTGAGCCCCCATCAGATCTGGTTTTAAGGACGTGGCCTCAAATTCGCCCTGTCATTTCAGTGAAGTTGCTCAAATATTTGGGGCTTCATTTCCTCATCAATGAAATGTAAATAGTTCTTGTAGCAGATGTTGTGAATATTCTATCCATATCCCCTGGACAGCCCAAGAGTCATCTCAGACATGTGTCTGACTCCCTGTGTTTCTCAGTCAAAGGACTCTCTGGACGCAGCACTGTTCAGTCCTTAGGGCAGGCTGAGAGTGCCCAAGAGTTAATGCATCAAGAGCCAATCTCAGAAAATGAGAGAGGTTTGCTGGTGGCTGGATGCCTCAGCTTACTTGGTGGAGACAGCTCTCAGCAGGCACCCCATAAAATCCAGCCCCAGGTGTCATGGTGGCAACTCCCTCCATGCAGCAGGATTTACTGGCTTTCCATCCTTTCATGTCTTCCTTCCCCATTTCCTTAGTGTACTCCTTGGGTCCCCTCCCATATCACCTATTGTGCTTAAATCCCTATCTCAGGACCTGCACTGGGTAGTGGTGAAATCTAAACTCATGTAGCACTAGAGGATAAAAACACAGTTTATGATGATGACATAAACAGAGCATCTACAGAGTGTGTAATACAGAGCTTGATGCAGAAGAGAACTTTAATAACTATAACGTCCCTTCATCCCTATGTGACTGAAACACCAGGGCTTGGTCTATATTCTATGCTCACCGCACAGAAAACCAATGACTGAGATGACGAGAATTGCCAAGAAAGAGGCTTTAATCAGGTGCTGCAACCAAGGAGATGGGAGCTCAGTTTCAAATCCATCTCCCTGAATGGCTAAAACTAAAGGTTTATATGGCAGGGAAGAAACGTAATAATGCATAGCAAAGCAGGAACTAGGAAGGGGCAAAGAAGCAGTCATCATGAAGGAGGGGCCCCACATCTCACTGTCTGGATGTGGTGATCGGTGAGTTTTAGTTCTCTGTTACTTTTTTTTGAGAGTCCTGAAGGCAGTTTCCTGAGGAAGGAATTCAGATAACACAAATGTAAGTTTCAAGCTTTAACACCAGAAGGTCCATTTCCTTTATCAAAAAAATAAAATTTTAAAAAAACTGTCTATGGGACTATTGCATCTGTTTCACCTACCCACAGTGTCATGTGGTAGACACTCTGTTTTCCCTGCCAGAGTCTAAAAACACATGAAAAGACAAACGGGTCAATAGGTGGAAATAAAAGGTGAGATCTATTTCTGTTAGAGAAGCAGTAAACATGGTTAAGGTCTGTAGACAGAATTTGTTTTCAAAACCAGAAACCTCAAATTAGAATCACTTACACACCTTATCATAGGCAGCACTGAAAAATGGAAGGTAGTGAACACAAGTGCAGACAAATGCAGGAGAAAGAGAGGGGTCAAAGGTATGTCTTCCCAGGTCTTCTTCCTCAACACATTGTGAGTAAGGGGAGCCATGTTCCTCACTAGAGATGCAGGTTGTTAATAACAAGAGGGAAGGTTGGAGTAAACCCTGTGGTTCTAGACTAGAGTACAAGGAATCAGGATAAATCCATGTTTATTTTAATGGAGAGTCAATGCATAGATAAATAAATAGATAATAGCTAGGTGAATAGATATTAGCTAGGTAGATATAGATAATTAAGCCATGTCTACATGGTTTAGTATTTATAGGCACACAAATATTTGTAGCTATGTCCACTGAGAGGGCCTAGGAACAGCAGCACCCCAGTAATAACAAACAAAGCCAATGCTCATATTTATTTTAAAATACCATTATCCATCAGAAGAAACCATGACTTTGCAGATAAATGATTGACTCTGGGCCAGGGCAGGAAAAACACAAGATGAGGTAAACCATCTAATAGTGCCAGAAAATAATGAAGCACTTAAAAAATAAATAGAAGATGGGGACATGCCAAAAAGGCACAGGAGCTAATGTGAAAAAGCTCCCAATGGCCATAGCAGAAAAAATTTGAGCAACAGAAGAAATAATGTTAATAGTGTGCTAGATACCAAAGAATAAATTAAGCACCTGTGAGTCCATATTCACATAAATAAATAAATAAATAAGTATGAGGGACAGTTACTCTTATGGAAGAATTCCAAATAATAAATATAAATGAATAAGGGGGAGAGAAAATTACCATTATAATACCATAGCAATAATTGCTGCAGGCCAGATCCATGGAGAATGTCAAAATTAGTGGGTAAAATTTTAAAAAGAAACAGAGTATATACATGCCCCCAAATATCCCCCTAAGAAATATATATAATTTACTGGAGTGGTTTAAACATATGGCCTTGGATTCCTTGATGGCTGGACTTACTGACTGTCCTCTAGTGCAGTGGAATGGGAAGACATAGTAACTATGCAGTGGAGAAAGAATCTGGCAGCAACTACCCTGAGTAACAAAGGCTACCATTCATGTACCCCCAATATGACGGGATGAGAAAGACGCTTCTCCTCTGCATCATTCTTCCCAGAAATCTAGAGCCCCAGTCTAATCATGATAAACCATCAGGGAAATTCAAATTGAGGGACTTTCTACAAAGTACCTGAGCAGAACTTTTCAAAAGTGTCAGAACCGTGGGAAGCAAGGACAACGCTGGAGACTCCTGTGGATGACAAAGGCTAAGAAGATGTGTGGGCTGAACGCACTGTGGGCTCCCGCATGGGTCCTGCAGCAGAACAGGGACATCAGTGGAAAAACTGGCAAAATCCAAATAAAGTCCACAGTTTAGTTAAATTTAACATAAGAACATTCATTATAAAAGAGGAACACTTTAACATTCTTGCTTCCAGAACTGCGTGTAGAACCAGTTTGCCACATTACTTCTTCTGTTACCAACCCTAAGTTCAAATTTGGAAATAAAAATAAATCCTACTAAAAAAGTTACATTAAAAATATATATTGGTTTAATACCACATTTCTTAAGGAGCTTCATATGCTAGATTCTAGAGTTAAAAACTATCACAGAATTGACTTCACATCAGTGAAATTTAGGAAATAAGTCAATGCCCATTTCCTAAAGCAGGAATCCCAGGAGAGGTTCTGTTCCCTGATCACAGTCATTAGTGTTTTCACAGACCATTGCCCAATCTCAGTAGCATCTAAAGAAATCCCAGGTGACCCCTCTTCACTCCTTCCTTAACCCTCTGTGTAGCCAGTCTGGGTGTGCTTACCACTAACGCTGCCTCAATCTTGCCTGGGATATGAACCCAGACTGCACTTGAGTGATTCAAGGCGAAGCTACAGCAGTCTGTGCCCTAAGGCCACTACCATTTGGTGAAGGGACCCTCAGTTCCACATGCTGCCAATACAAAAATAGCTACCCATATTTGAACAAAGCTTCCCTAGACTGCAGTGACCTGCCAAGGTCAAAATCACATGCGCTCACAAGTGTCAAAGTCCTGCTGAGCTGCAATAAAAATCCAACAGTGAAATGCTAAAAACTACTCAGGGATCCAACATAGGCTACTGAACACCATCACAACCAAAAGCCCTGTGCCTTGCCCCACCAAAATCCTCAATCAGCAATTGTTATTTTCCTTAAAGGAGTCTGTCCTGTCTTTGCATCTATCTTAGTTCAATCAGGAGATAGAAACCACACCGTGGGTAAAACAGCAGTTTAATATAAAGAAGCATGAAATGATTATTTAAAAAGTAATTACAAGATATGTTAGTAGAAAAGAAGATTGTTGGCACAACACATTATATGGCACCCTAGGGTGGAGGGAGAGTACAGAAGTTGGATAAACTTGGAAGAGAGGCCTCATCTCAAGGCTGGGGTCACACCTTACTGTAGGTTTAGTTCAGCCCACTGGACAGCTAGAAAAGTTTACAGATTTTCCCAGACTGGCACTGGTCTGAAAGTCACTGAGCAACCTAGAAGCAGCCCTGCTGAATGCAGGTGTCTCATACACAGAGGATCATCAACCAATGGTGTGGGCATGCAGACAGTGCAGAGGCCCATGTCACAGGGAGCCACAGGGGAGGCTTCCAAGGAAGCTGTGGTTGCTGTGAGCAGCAGGCCTTCAGGGCATGGACTTCCACACAGAGAAGGCTGCAGAGCTGTTATCAGTAGGCTCGGAGTCAGGCGCAGCTCCGTGGGCTGTTCTCACCCCTATTTCCCCAAACCCTCCTACAACACGGCACCCCTTTCCTTTTGCAATTACCGAGAAACCTTAACATCTTGTCCACTGTAATGTGGAGATGTTTAAAATAATTCTGTCTATTACAATGAGGCATATATTGAAATTTGGCTCTGGGAGGATATAAATTGATAACTGCACATTCTCCTATAACCCTCCATTCCAATCAGATTTTTATATAACACAGAATGGACAATGGATTCAAATTGACCACCTTTGAAAATAAAACTGCATTTCCACTGCCAAAAAGAAGGTACTGAAGGAGAAAACCAACTTTCTCCTCCAAACTCATACTTCCCTGGAGCAGAGTGCATTGTGGGCTAGAGAAAGTACGGGACTGACACTCTAGTGAATGTCCCTTCACACAGAAACAGAGAGCCAGGGGAATGAAACCTCATTCCAAAACAGTGGAGGGGACTGAGAAGCATCCAGGCCTTTCCTCTAGGGGAGGGATTTGCAATGGCTCCCTTATAGATGAGCATTCCTAAACACTTATGGCGATTTCTAGAGCTAGAGGCTACCAGTGGCCTCAAAGGGAAATGAAAGCCTTAGTTGATATTACCCCAGCTCTTCTCAAAAATAATTGATGGCCATCCCATCACATAAAATAGCCCCTCTTATAGGAGAAGGCCTTCTGCCTTTACTTCTGATCCCATCTTGTCTACATTCTTTGAGATTGTTCCATTAATAATTTCTAAATCTTTATGGTCTATATTGACATCTTCAGGTTGCAAAACATTACTCTTGCCCAATCTTGGATTATCACAGATGATTAGGATTTATCAGGAGTAAAAGTATTACAGCCTGATTCATGGATTTGTCATGCAAATATGACTGTATTTCTTTTACTTATTGACTTAATTGCTTTAGCCTCCATAGATGATGTAGTAGCAGGAAGCCCAATCCTTTCATCTTGACTTACACTATATGAAGATCTCAAGAATGTACTTAATTTCAAAACACATAATGGTCAGCAAAACTCCAGAGGTAGAACTGGGTTTTGGTAATTCCAAGCTATTATGGTTCATAGACATTTTTAAAGATCAGTCCTTTGTGGTTCAATGGGTAGGGTATCTTTATCACTGGGATACCCTTGCTGTGCCTGCCCAAGCAACACTGGTGCCCAACATGGGGCCTCACACCCTATGCCCTTTCCCACCTCTCCACATGAACGTCCTCTTTGGTTGATATTCCTGTGTTCATACACTCTTCCCCCTCCAACCTGCCATCATCCACGTAACTGGGGGAGCTTCAGAATTAGTTATATGCTGTATGCACCTGGATCCACCTGCTGAAGGCAGGTCTCCTCCCCATGCTACCCTTGCCTTACTGATGAGCTCCAATTTGACGTTCTAAATTCACCAGGCTCTGGAGTCCTGGTGCCTGGCTGTCCACATGCTGCTCTTTAAGGGGAGTATCACCTTTGCTAATGCTAGCACACAAAATGTCTTACCACTCTCCACACTGAGACAATGGAAATGTTGCATTGTTTTATTTTATTTGATTAACAAAGGACAGTTACTCAAGCAATTCTTTTATTTTAAAAAAAGAGTATCTTCTGGCCAGGCAAGGTGGCTCACACCTGTAATCCCAGCACTTTGGGAGGCCGAGGCGGGTGGATCACGAGGTCAGGAGATCAAGACCATCCCGACTAACATGGGGAAACCCCGTCTCTACTAAACAAATTAGCCGGGCGTGGTGGTGGGCACCTGTAGTCCCAGCTCCTCGCGAGGCTGATGCAGGTGAAGGGTGTGAACCCGGGAGGCAGAGCTTGCAGTGAGCCCAGATTGCACCACTGCACTCCAGCCTGGGCGACAGAGGGAGACTCTGTCTCAAAAAAAAAAAAAAAAAAAAAAAGAGTATCTTCTACAAATTGTTTTGTTGCCTGAACTAGAAAATTATTTGTATCAAAATAATAAATATAATTCAACACAACAAATTAACAACAGCAAGAGATCACCTACGTTGAGAGAGAACCACAGTAGTGTTCAGAATACAGGATCCCTGCGGTAGCCCAGCAGAAGAGGAACTTTGCCCTTGTCAGCACTTTCCTTCTGGACAGTCTCATTGCTCTCTCAGCTCAGCTCCCTTGACTCTGACTGCCTTTCTCTCACTATTGTAAATACTTCGTTGACTCCCTGCTTCCCTTACTGAAGGTGGAATTTCTTCTGTTATTGACATAGATTCATGGTTGGATCGCTGCATGGCTTTTCCTTTTTTTTTTTTTAGGGACATCAGTTGGTTTCTAAACTGTATAATCCCTCCTGTCTCAGTCTCTCTAATATTTCATTTAATACTTATAAAAGCCCTATCAAGTCTGCTTTATCTCCTTTTTACAGATGTGGGAGCTGAGACCTAAAACATTAATTCTTTCCATTAGTATGCTCATTGGTTAATAAAGATAGTAACTTTTTGTCTTTCATGTCTGCTTTAAATATTTTCCCTAGTTTGGTTTGCCCTTTAATTATTTTTACCAACAGAAATTTTATGTCTTTATGTTGTTGAATTTGTCAGTCCTTTCTTTTGTGATTGTTTTCCTATTACCTTTAAATTGAGAAAGTCCTTCTCTCTTTAGAGGCTGGATACATATTATTCTCTTTTTATTTATGTTTCCTTTTTATTTTATTTTAAGCATGTGCACAGAATTACTTTGGTAGTTGGTATGAGGTAAAAATCCAAATGAATTTATTTTCACAAACAGCCAATTTCCCAAATAAAATTTATTTTAAAATATTTCTTTACATCATTATGTTTCTTTTACTTATATTTATTCTCCAATGTATAACTGAGTTTATTTCTCAGTTTCCTGTTCTATTTCTCTATTCTAATTATCTAGATTTATGCCAATACCTCATGGCTTTCACTATAACAAGAAATGCTAATACTTCCTTAATATTTGTTTTCATTAGATCTGGACACTTTTCATCTTTAGGTTTTAAAGTAGTGTGTCAGTTTTGTGGATTGAAACTAAGTTACATGAATATATCTTTTGTGATAAATTATGCTGTATAAATAAATACTTTTCAAAGAAAGAAAAAGACACTTCATTTAAATTTACTCATCTAGAGATTATGCACCTTACCCGAGCAGAGCTCTCACATCAGCCTCATGTCCTGGTCCAGGCACTGGCTGGTTTGCACATGCTCACACTGGCTCAGTGTCACCCCACGGTTGGGTCGTTTCTGGCCATAGCTATAGTGTGCTGCTGCGGCCTTCTTATTCGGAAGCAGCCCTGAGCATATGGATACCAGGATGCCCCACCGCCGCATTCTTCCTTCCTAGTTCATAAAGTCATCTGTGAGGTGGGTTTGCTATGCCATTTAAGAACATCCACTTCGGCCGGGCGCGGTGGCTCACGCCTGTAATCCCAGCACTTCGGGAGGCCAAGGCGGGTGGATCACGAGGTCAGGAGATCGAGACCATCCTGGCTAACACGGTGAAACCCCGTCTCTACTAAAAATACAAAAAATTAGCCAGGCGAGGTGGCGGGCGCCTGTAGTCCCAGCTACTCGGGAGGCTGAGGCAGGAGAATGGCGTGAACCCGGGAGGTGGAGTTTGCAGTGAGCGGAGATTGCGCCACTGCACTCCAGCCTGGGCGACAGAGCGAGACTCCGTCTCAGAAGAAAAAAAAAGAACATCCACTTCAGCTACAAGGAACAATTAAATCAATTGGGGTGGGTAAAACCCATTCATCTGCTATTCTTGGCAAGTAAGTGAGCATCTAGCTTGCGAGACGCACTAGACATAGACAAGTTAAGTAATGCCCAGCTGTGCTGAAAATAGATGGAAAGAGCAATGGCAGGACGAGCTAAGTAACAAATATTCCTGGCACAAACTACTTATGAAAGTCCTTGCCCCCATAAACTGGCCACCCATTGGTGATACTCGCATTGGTCCTCAGTGTTCCTTGCTCCAGACGAGCATGTAAAAGTGATTGGTGCTCTGCAGGTTTGGAGGAGGTACCGCTGTAGCCAGATGTTCTTGTTATACTTTCTAACAGAATAAGGATATACTGGATCTGTATGCTGAGCCTCTCCACTCTAGTTCTGGAAGCACCACAACTGTGCATGGAGAGGGCAACATAGAGAGAAACACGGGGCAGTATGCCACCAAGGAATAGACATATACACACACGCATGCAATTCTATCCGTTTACATGAGGACTCCCTAACATTGATAGCTACTTGCCTTTATAAACTAAGTAATAATATATCCAGGAGTTAGGCAGTTGTTCGGCTATCCCTAAAAGGGACAGAAAAGCAGACAGCATGACTTTGCATACTGCTGGCACCTCTCCTCATGGTGTTAACCTTCCTCCTCTCTGTTCCTCTGCCTCTTGCTGTGTGCTGTAATCAGACTCAGTAAGCTGCATGCTTAGAGGTGGCCTCTGAACCTTGCTTCTACCTGTCTTCTGAAAAGGCTTGCCTGGTGGTCTGCCTGGAGGTCATTACCGTGCCCTTCTACTGCCCATCTTCAGACTGCTCTGCTCACTCAGAATTTTTCCTCTTCGCTCTGTCTTCCTTATCACCTAAAATCTATTTCCTCTTTTTACACTAAAATCTACATATTTCTTTCCGATTGACAGCCCTGCCCTCTTCCATTTGTGATATTTAGCACTGCTCTTTAGGCCCTACAGACCTCAGACTTGATTTGTTATGTAAACTGTATGTCAGTCATTTTACACAAGCATACATGCATGCATACACATACATACACACAGCAGTTAAACATTTTATCAGTATAAGTCAGGAATTAATATAAGTCAGGCAGATTTAAGCTACTGAAAAATAATTCAAACCAGGACTTAACCACCTTTTTACTTCCCCTAATGGCTAATGAGATTTTAGTAATTTAAACTTATTCAAGGATAAATGCTTTAAGATGACTACAGTGATGACCTTCTTGCAAGCATAAATGCTTTAAAATCAGTTTCAGTGCTTCAGTAATTGTGAACACTGTGCACTGACATCTCTTTTGCTCAGTCATCACTGTGAGACTGCAAACCTCCTAGGGGTATATCTACAAAACATAAGCGTTCCTCTCTTTCAATTTCCAGTGTTTATTTGTTGCAAATAGCCAATTTAAGGAGAACTACGTGGAGCCACTGAGATTCTATGTGAACACTTACAAAGACAGATCTGCAAATCAGAACCATGCCAATAATTTTAAATTGCCCTAAGCCATAATTCCTAATATTTACTTTGCCAAATCTCCCCGAAATATAACTTTATAAGGCACATCCAGAAAGATAAAAAGTGAATTTTAGTTGCTCTACATGAGAAACAGAAAAATTAATACTATATGCACACATAGAATGACAGTGAATCAAGGAATTAAATAGATGAATATTGAATTAAGAAATAAACTGTGCTTATATTACGATCTTATAATTTTAATCTTACCATAAGGACTGCTATAATTATAGATATTGACAATGAAGCTGCTACTGCTTGTGCTATAATTGCTAGAGTGAGTATAAAATTCCTGATCCTGTGACTGAAATATTATATTTCAGGATGTTCAGCGATGACACAAAGTGTCAGGTTCATTAATTCAAGCTGCACCTCTCTGGCAGACACTCTACTCTTGGGAAAGTCAGAAATAGTCTCACATTCAGGGAGCCTCCAGTCTCCAGGCAAGTCCTATAAAAATAAATATTTGCCATTTTTTTTTATAATACAGTAAATACTTGTTCAATGTAAAAGCAGTCAAAATGTGCACTTCTATATAGACAAAATAGTAAGAATCTCCAAGAACTGATCATCCAAAAAAATACTCTTATGTAATTGGTAAATACAGCATCAGATAAATACAACTTTTATTCATTAGCCGAATGAATAATTTTGTTTCCATTACATATATGTCAGATCCTGTGCTAGGGAGTGAGGACAAAATGATGAGTAATACAAGATATGAGACTTTCCCCTTAGGATGTTTACAATCTGGAAGAGCTGACAAATGCATATCAAATAATCGCACATTATGTAAAGTGACAACTATGTTACAAGCTATGATGGAACAATCAGTGATCTATGAAAGTACTTAAGTTGGGGGTTTGATGTACTCTAAGAAGTAAGGTATTTATTTATTTACTTACTTTTTGCAGATGCCACTTCACTGGAATCTGAAGGGCGAAGAGGTGGATTCTGGACCTGGTGTCGTGAGAGGAGTGGTGGGGCCAAATACATGAAGAAGAGAAAGGTGAGTTGTTGAAATGTCGATTGAAAGAGGAGTTATGTTTTGAGACAAGTCTGAAGTGCTGGAGAGGGGCCAGGCCACACAGAGAATTGCAGACTATCACAAGCAGAAGTTACTGGTGCATTGCAAGTAGGTGGATGACAAGATAAGATAGTTTTACACTTTGAGCCTGTGTTGGTAAAACAAGGATGAAAGACCTGGTGACAAGTTTAATTATTATTTATGATTTATTTGCAAATCAGTATCATAGCAAAATGCTGTGTGCTGAAAATTGCTCTTGTACTTAGTAAAATATTGTAGATACCTTTGTTTGAGACAGCATACTGTTCTACACTCTTCACAGAGTCACAACGTTCACTGTGTGAATGTACCTTGGATTTCACAGGGTACCATATTTTCATGTCTTTTTCAGTATTTTAAATAATGTTGCTAAAAATATCCTTCAAGTTATATATTTCTATATATATTTATATATATAGAAATTCTGACATATATGACCTGAAGGTATATATTCAAATATATATATAACTATATATATATATACTACATACATATATAGTAAAATATGCTATTTTACTTCTAAGAAGTAATTTTATAGAAATGCTGGATTAAAGATAGGCCCATTTATAGAAATTCACAGATAATGTCAAACTCACCTACAAAATATTATGCCAGTGTGGGCTTCCCCACCCCTACGGTTAAACAGCCTTGGATTCACATCACCCTTGCGTGGAAGATTTCTGGATCCTCCCAGCCAGTGCCGCGTGTTATCTTCTCATGCCCATGCTCTGCACTTTGTAATTACAGGGAAATACTTTTTGCTAAAATTTTAAACGCACACATTCCATTTCCTGACTCCATATGCTTTGTTTAACATATGTATTACCTACTCACTTTCATTACTTTAATTATGTCCATTTTACAGATAAGAAAACTTATTCACGAAGCAGTTAAGAAAGAAAACTTATTCACAAAACAGTTAAGAAACTTGCCGAAAATTATACCGCTAGTAACTATGCAGAAGGCTTTAAGTCACTACGGCATGTTTTCTTCAGAAAAGGTGTTTTATAAAATTCAAAATTGATCTGTGATTTTTTAAAAATCCCTTAGTACACTAAAAGTAAATCATAACTCACTAATGTAATAAACATTGTACAATAATTAAAAACATTTTATTGTGGTATTCCACAATTGCCCCATTAAAATGAAGAATGAGAAAAGTTTTGATGATGACTACTTTATAACGTTCTTAAGAGATTTTTTTATTTTTTAACCAATGAAATGAGAAAGTTCATTTAAAAAGGATAACTCTCATAGATTAGGAAATAAAATAGTTCTCTGTTAATTTGGTTCACAATAGTAAAGGTACCACTGAATGCCAGCTCTGGGCACTGGAGCTTCAGGGATGAGAAACAGCTATGTGCTTTGCCCCCTCTTGCTTCTTAGAATCTCTTAGTAAAGATCAGTCATTCAATAGTCACTGATTTTCAAGCCTACTTTTTACTATGTTAGGGAAAGTTCACGGGTTGGTGTGAGGGTGAGTATAAAGGGACAGAGAGCCAGGGCCTGACACCCAGAAAAAGACACGGGGGTGTATGTTCCAGGAGACTCAATGCCAGCAGTGCGCTCGCACAGGTGAAACTGTGCTGGTGGAGATTCTACCATACATAAGAAGGAGATGATGGCAGCAAGACTTGAGGTATAACTGCAGAAATGAAAAGGAAAAAAAAGCAGATCTGAGAAATACTTAATCTGTAACTGCTGAGCTGTGGAAGAGCAAAGAGGGAGGCATATGGTGGGATTATCCCTTGGAATGGGAAACATTAAATGAAGAGCAAGTTGAGAAGGTGAAAAAAGATGATCTGTTTTCTTTGGGACTGGTTGAATCCGGAGCATGAAGGAGCTATACAGTAGAAATAAAATGTCCAGGAAGCATTTGGAATATGGGCCTAAACTCAGGAAATTGTTTGTGTCAGATACGGATTTAGTATTCAACAGTGTTTATCAATAGAGGACCACAGAGGACCCAGTGATGCACACAATAGCCGTGGGATTTTACAAATTGAGAGCAGGACCCAAGAGAGAACCTCGAGGAGCACACATCTTTGAGTAGTTTGAGGAGGAAACTGAAAGGGAGGCTGAGGAAAGAAAAAGAAATCCAGAGAGGTAGGCAAAACTAGGAGTGTAGAGTCCCAAAAAATAAAGGCAGGGTACTTTTCACAAAAGCTGCAGTCAAGGGTCTCACCTACTGCTGTAATATCAGTGAAGAAGGGGCTGAAAAATTATCTACTGAAATTAGACACAAGTAGAGTGGTGTTGAGTCTGGAAACAATGATTTTAGTTGATAGAAAACAAGAAACATACTGAATTTGGATTAATCATGAAAGTACATAAGGAAAAGAAAAAATTGGATGTAGAGAATAGTTAACTCAAATTACCAAGGAATAGATAGATATGGAATAGAGGGAAAAAGATTTAACGAAAATCAGTACTTCAGTATTTTAAATAATGTTGCTAATAATATCCTTCAAGTGATATATTTGATGAAACGTATATAATGTATATAATTACTCATGACAAAAAAATGGAGAAAATTTTATTAATAATATTAAGGAGCCAATAAAGATAAATTTTTGAAAATGTAGATGAGAATAGTAGTCTAGAATTTAAGGGAGGGCAAGGGTGAGATGGCTGCAGCACAGGAAGGTGCTGCATCAGTCTAGGCATCTTGCATAAGCAACACGTTAGCATTTTTTACTGAAACAGAAAAAATATTGCATGTAAGGTGCGCTAATTGTGACTTTCATTTTGGAAACACTGCATTCAAGGTGCTGGTGAGACTTCCAGATAAAGAAAAGTGAGAGCATTTAAGTCCAGAACTCAAAATGAGAAAGCACATTAGGACGTTTTTCAGAATGTTGAGAGGAATTAAACCATGGATTGGATGAAGTTGCCTAACGTCAAAGATACACAGACGAACAAATTGGTTTGGAACTGTCCAAAACATTTTTATGTAATTCAATTTTGAAAAAATGTGCTGGAACACAGAGATATTAAGTTTAAGAGCTGTGCTGGGCATCACTGGGTTCTAATGGACGTGGGCAGAGAGGGTGCAGGTCAAGGTGGGGAGTTAGAATAAGACCAGCCCCTCAGTGAGGACTTCCACTATGATAGGACCCCCGTCTCCCATGATTTACATCTATCACTCATTTAATCTCCATAGCAATCCACTGAAACCGACACGACTCTGACCACAATTTCATGTGTTAGAAAATGGAGTCACAGAAAATTGTTCAATGTCACATGACTAAGTGTGCGGCAAAGGCAGGATTCAAACCCAGGCAGCCTGACGTGGCAGCCTAGATTCTGAAGCACTGTGTGATATGGGGAAGGAGAGAGAAAAATAATGGTGGGTTCACCAGGAACCCAGTTTGACCAGTGTGAGGCCAACATGAACAATTTATGAATCACCATGACACCCCACACTTGTTGTGTTTTAAGACTTGCTACAATTATCAAAAACATCTTTTACAATGCTGACATTCCTACAAACAGATAAATCTGGGTTTCATTTTAGAGAGAGAGGCTGGCTTTGAGTCCCACTTCTTGACAAGCCAAGATTCCTTATCTCGTTGTACAGAACATCAGGGAACACAATAGAAAAAACTGTCACTGATGACAAAGAACAGAGCCTCATCATATTTAATCTTGTTTTCCATTTTTCTATTCAGTCAGTAAATGAATTCATTGTTTAGCCTCCCAGCTTATAAACATTCTATTTCTTTCCACTTTCTTACATATGTAGAATATGATTTATAACCCAGTATTACATAATATTTGAGAACTGCAGTGGTTTTATGCCATGTCAATTTAACCAGGCTGGAACTACATTTCCCAGGGACTCCCTTCCCTGTATGGTGCAGTTAGGGTTTGGCCATAACAGAAATGAGTAGGAGGTTTGAAAAGCAGAAGGAAAGGCACAGCCATTTCTCTTATGCTCTGAAAATCGACTTAGATGCAGCCTCCACTGTGGCTCAGGGCAGTCTCCTGATCTCCTGCCCCTGCCCTGGGTTTCCTCTTTCAGCTTTCCTGAGACCCAGGAGAGGCATTCTTTCTGCAACTCCTGAAAGCCACGCATGTAATCGAGACCAGAAATGATAAGAGGCAGACGAGGATCTGGTTTATCCTCACAGATTCCAGGTTGTGCTCACTGTCCCCTCCTTCATGCTTGGACTTTCTTCCTGACTGCTGGCCCAAGAGTCATAGAGTGACCTCAGGCCATAAAACAGTGCAGAGACAACAGTTTTCCACAGACTTCTTCACCTGCTCCCACCATTGTATAATGGCTAAACATTCTGCTAACCCTTTCACTCCATACCACGTGGAGTGGTTCAGCCTCCCTTATCGTACCCTAAATGCTGTAAGGGCCAACTGATTCAGTTCATACTTTTCCTTTCACTAAACACTCTTAACTTTTCTTAAAGGATATTTATATATTTATTTAAAGCTTCCTCTTCTCAAAAAGAGGATGTATAATAGTCTGTTTCTTCAGTGGGAAGAAAATGTGTTCAAGAAAGGGTTGAGTTCCACAGACCATCAACATTTAAGGACCAGGTAAAGGAGGGAACACAGGCAGGGAAACTAAAGAGCAGGAATGAATTTGAAAGAAAAATCAGGAGACAAGACATCAAAGAAGACAAGAAAACACAGGCATTTTGAATCAGAAGAACTTATAAATGCATCTCTTCAAATATAGTGTACATGATGCTTTTCATTCTGCTTTTACAGTTAAAGCTCTATAGCATAATACTTCTTTATAACACAAAATAATTTCCTTAAACATAATTTTAAATTGAATTAATCACATTATGTCAGCCTTCTTAAAACTTGTTGCCTATTCTTTATAGATTATTTCTGATGCTTTAAAGCAGAGAATTCAGTAAATATTATTCAGCTTGCATTTTTGCAGGCTGATATATTTTTCTTAAGATAGTTTCAGAAGTAGAGTTTTTGTAAAAACGTAGATTATCAAAGATATTGACAGGTTCATGCCATAAAAGTATAGAGAGCCCTCCAAAGTTGCCAGCAATAATGCTAGAAGAGATTTCTGGAAAGTGGACACCTGCCACCTGATTTAGACGAAGCGGCCCAGGGAAGACACATTAGCTCCATGTGCCTTCCTTGTGCACCTTCGTCTAAACCAGGTGCCCACAATTCCAGGTGTTGGGAGCTTGGGTGAGACTGAGTCCCTGGTTCTGTTGACATTCCTGTGGGTATAATTGGGGATCTGCTTCTGCTAGGGTGCCCTGTGGGCAATCCACAGAATATGATCTGAACATAGAAGTGGAGGACCTGGGCCTGCTCCCAGATACATATTCTCAGTAATGGTGATCTGTGAACCTAAGCCAAGGCCAAAGTCAGTGCTACTTGAGTTGGCCCATTCTCCTCTCAAGCTGGAGGTGAACTCATAGGCTAAACTTTCTCTACCTTTTATGCTGGGCGAGTACAGGTCTATGAGGTATAGACCTGTGATTTTTATCTTTCACACTTTATGGCATTCATGCCATTAAGAATACTACAGCTAGGCCACACGCAGTGGCTCATGCCTGTAATCCCAGCACTTTGGGAGGCCGAGGTGGGTGGACCACAAGGTCAGAAGTTTGAGACCAGGCTGGCCAATATGGTGAAACTCCGTCTATACTAAAAATACAAAAATATTAGCTGGGCATGGTGGCGCATGTCTGTAATCCCAGCTACTCAGGAGGCTCAGGCAGGAGAATTGCTTGAACCCAGGAGGCGGAGGTTACAATGAGCCGAGATCGCGCCACTGCACTCCAGCCTGGGCGACAGAAAAAGAATACTACAACTACTCAGTTGTAAACTCAGGGAAACCAAATAATCATGATGATAATAACAATCATGATAAGAGATTATTTGAGGCTCTTCAGAAGCCAGGAAGAAGAGAATTAGTTGCAACAATCAGAACACAGATGCAGCTTGTCCCCTGCTGAAGGACACTTGGGAGCACCTGAATTAACAATAATGATGGCCTGATTCCGTGGCACATGCCCGTAATCCCAGAACTTTGGGAGGCCAAGGTGGGCAGATCTCGAGCCCAGGAATTCGAGACCAACCTGGGCAACATGATGAAACCTTTTCTCTACAAAAAAATACAAAAATTAGCCAGGCATGGTGACATGTGCCTGTAGTCCCAGCTACTCGGGAGGCTGAGGAGGAAGGCTAGTTTGAGCTGGAGAGGCAAAGGTCACTGCATCACTGCACTGCAGCCTAGGTGAGACCCTGTCTCAAAAACAAAAACAATAACAATAATGATGATGATGATGACAACAACAAAGCAGATTCCAATGTCACATGCAAAAAAAAAAGAGTTTCTGAAGCTTCATTAGGATTTTCAAACTAAAAATAAAAAGCAAACAAAAAGAAACTCAAAACTTTATAGATACATTTTTAAAAAAAGGACAATGATTTAAGCACCAAGCATATATATATCAATCAAACAAGCTTTCCAAAAATACATATAATAATATATAATAAAAATATATATTTATATATAATATATATTTTTACATATAATACATGTTTTATATGTAATAGAATTTTATGCATAATAATATATATAATAAATAAATATATATTTTTTTGAAAGCTTGTTGTTTGATTACATTTTCTGCCTCCTTTGCAGCTAGCATGCAGACGTGGCCGGCACTGCCCCAATCTGTTACATCCAGGAACCATTTTTTCATTTTTTTTTTCTACTTTTTGAGATGGAGTTTCGCTATTGTTGCCCAGTCTGAAGGGCAATGGCGCAATCTTGGCTCACTGCAACCTCCGCCGCCCAAGTTCAAGCAATTTTCCTGCCTCAGCCTCCCAGGTAGCTGGGATTACAGGCGTGCACCCCTACACCTGGCTAATTTTTTTTTTTTT
Organism: Pan troglodytes; assembly: GCF_028858775.2. NCBI lineage: Eukaryota > Metazoa > Chordata > Mammalia > Primates > Hominidae > Pan > Pan troglodytes. Next base: position 59,911,825 of record NC_072404.2, read on the forward strand.
TTTTTTGAGACAGAATCTCACTCTGTCACCCAGGCTAGAGTGTAGTGGGGCAATCTCGGCTCACTGCAACCTCTGCTTCCCAGGTTCAAGCGATTCTCCTGCCTCAGCCTCCCAAGTAGCTAGGATTACTGGCACCCGCCACCATGCCCAGCTAATTTTTTTGTATTTTTAGTGGAGACAGGGTTTCACTATGTTGGCTAGGCTTGTCTCAAACTCCTGACCTCAAGTGACACGCCCGTCTCGGCCTCCCAAAGTGCTGGGATTACAGGCATGAGCCACCATGCCTGGCCAGTGTTTTGTATTTTTAGTAGAGACCGGGTTTCACCATGTTGGCCAGGCTGGTCTCAAACTCCTCATCTCAGGTGATCCACCCGCCTCAGCCTCCCAAAGTGCTGGGGTTAAAGGCTTGAGACACCACACCCAGCCCTCAGGAACCGTTTTGACTGGAATGTGAGTAACATGAAGAAGAAGGTTCTGTATGTAACTGGCTTTTTGGTGGGTAGAGTTCTTACTCTGGGGTTAGTTCCAAGGTCAGCCTGCCACTGGAGAACTCTTACATCTGGTTTGAGAGCAATTGCAAAAGAGGTGATTTGCTGGCATTTTGTGTCTAGCCACAGCAGATAGTGATGCCTTCAGCATACCCCTCTGCAGCTGGGCCAGTGAGTCTAAAAGCTTAAACTCAAGCCTTTTAATTCACTTTTTCTGTATTCTATAGAAATTCTATTATAGAATTAATCCACCTAATATCCACTACTAAACCCCATGTCTGCTTACATTAACCTAAATAGATTCTATTAGTAGTAACTAAAAACTGTTATAAATGAGAATAAATCAATACTTAGTGGCATGTTACAAAAGAATGTCTGAGATGACAGAAAATGGAAAGTGCTGAAGACTTTGGGATAATAATAAGATCACGCAAAAATGGCCGACATATTTCAATGACACAAACATTCATATAAAATATTTACATATTTATTTCAAAAAGCATGGTAAACTCAAAAACTATGTAAACATATATGTAAACCTAACGTACAATATAATGATATAACAATTAAAATTTGAAGATATTTTATTCATATTTTCATTTTTTTCAAGTCATATCTATTTCCATCCATTTCAATCCTAATATTTTATCGTATGCATAGAATAACTACATGTTTTCAATTGAGTCTTGATTAACACAAAATGACAACACACACAAAAAAGAAAAAATGGCCAGGTGCCGTGACTCACCCCTGTAATCCCAGCACTTTCGGAGGCCTCGGCGGGTGGATCACCTGAGGTCCTGAGTTCAAGACCAGCATGACAAACATGAAGAGGCCCCGTCTCTACTAAAAATACAAAATTAGCCGGATGTGGTGACACATGCCTGTAATCCCAGCTACTTGGGAGGCTGAGGCAGCAGAATCGCTTGAACCCAGGAGGCGGAGGTTGCAGTGAGCTGAGATCGTGCCATTGCACTCCAGCCTGAGTAACAAGAGCAAAACTCCGTATCAAAAAAAAAAAAAAGAAAAAGAAAATAAAAGAAAAAAGTCGCACTCAGAAGACTAAAATTAATTTTTTCAGCATATAATATATTGTCAATCGGCAAAAGTCAATATGTACAGAGTGAAAATTTACCTTTCAAGTCTGTTGGATAAGCCATAAACTTCCTTCCTCAGAGGCAACCAGTGATTCTTGTTCCTTGTGTATCCTTCTAGAGATATTCCAGGAAGACATGAGAAAAGGCACATATAGATGTAAATATACATTCGAGGGTTTTTTCCATTTTTAAAACAAATAAATACAAATAAAATTAAAAATGATACAGTGATATAGACTAAATAGTTCCTTTTGCTATACATTGTTCATCATTCCAACTCCATCCATAAGGGATTTTTTATTCTTTATTTCATTGTGTGCCAATGTATACACACGTCACATATTTCATCAGCCCCCATGTGGTAACCATTTAGGAGAGAAAATGTCTCTGGCCAATTCAGGCACTACTATCCAGCTCCTTGGATGACACCCAAAGGAGAAGACATGCATTTAAATGTGTTAAGACAGTGGATCTTAAGTATTCTCGCCACACACATAAAACACCAAAACACAAAAATAAAAAAACAAAGGGCACAAAAAATCTTTTAGAGGTGATGGATTTGTCTCTTACCTTGAATTATACTGATGGTTTCATGGGTGCTTGCACATGTCCAAACTTGTTAAATTTTTAACATTATATATGTGCAGCTTTTGTGTATCAGTTACACTTCAATAAGGCTATTCTTTTTTTAAAAAAAGGAGAATGATGTGGTTGATATTTTAGAGAAAGCCCATGTGTCTGAGGCTGGCTGCTGCCCCTCTCCTGCTCAGGAGACTACATTCTGTGAGCACCTGGGAAGGTTGTGGGTCACTCAAAAGAGTTCATAGCTCTTATCCATTCTACTGTCATGTGCTCTCAGATGGATCTAGGCAAGGATGTTGATAAGTCAACAGCCTGGTGAAATGGTGTCCTTCCTTAGTAACTAGTTTATCCACAACCTTACATTTGGCAAAAGGTACTGACAGTTGGCAAACAGAAAATATAAAAGCAAAAGTGTCCTATGGCCAACATGGGGATCCACACAGGGCCTGGTCTTTGTTTTAATTAAACACTCCTAGGTTCAAGAGCTTCTGATTCGTTTATTCATTGACAAGTATTTATCTTTCACACTTTCGTCTCAAGTAACAGGTAATGAGAGTCGAAGAAAGAATACATCATTGTCTCTTGTCTAAGACACTTAAAATTTAATGAGAAACATGCAATTGTTTAAAAACATGAAAAGGCGTAACATCAAAGTGATGACACTCAAATATCCTAATGTACGAGTATTACTTTACAAGACTGGGTCTAAGAAAGGTCGCATTTGTTTCTTTTTCTAAATCAAATTATGTCTCTCTGGTAAACACTTGGCAAGACAGTGTAAGAAACTCACCCTTGTGATGTGCATCACCTACTAGAAAATGGGAAGCTCAGGCAATTCTCAGCCACATTCAGATATGGGTGACTTGGATGTGTCTGAGAGACTTCCCTCTTAAGTGAGTACAGTGACCATTTCCCCTTTGAGTCCTGTCTTCTCCTTTGGGCGTCATCCAAGAAGCTGGATAGTAGAGCCTGGACTGACCAGAGACCTACATTTTCTCTCCCAAATAGTTACCATTAGGGACGGCAGCCCCTTTCCTTTATCCTTACTTGGCCCTGGTAACCACCATTCTATTCTGTTTCTAAGAGCTTGGCTATTTTAGGTACCTCATATAAGTGGAATCATGTAGTATTTGTGTTTTTGTGACAGGCTTATTTAACTTAGCATAATGTCCTCCAGGTTCATCCTTGTGGTTACAAATGTCAGGATTTCCTTCTTTTTAAGGCTGAATATTTCTTGTATGTATATGCCATGTTTCCTTTTTCCATTCATCTGTGAGTGGACATTTGGGTTGTTTCCATTGCTTGCCTACTGTGAATAATATTTCAATGAACATGGGAGTGAAGAAATCTCCTTGAAATCCTGACTTCAATTATGTTGAATATATAATCAGAAGTGGAATTGCTGCATAGCATAGTAGTTCCATTTTCAGTTTCTTGAGGAATCTCCATACTATATTCCATAGTAACCACCATTTTGCCTTTCCACCAATAGTGTAGAATTTTTCTCATTTCTCTACATCCTTGTCAGCAGTAGTTATCTTTTGTTTTTGGATACTTCATTGTGGTTTTGATTTGCATTTCACCAATGATTAAAAATGTTGACTTTGGGAGGCCGAGGCGGGTGGATCACGAGGTCAGGAGATGGAGACCATCCTGGTTAACACAGTGAAACCCCGTCTCTACTAAAAATACAAAAAAATTAGCTGGCTGTGGTGGCAGGCACCTGTAGACCCAGCTAATCGGGAGGCTGTGGCAGGAGAATGGCGTGAACCAGGGAGGCAGAGCTTTCAGTGAGCCATGATCACACCGCTGCACTCCAACCTGGGCGACAGAGCGAGACTCCATCTCAAAAAAAAAAAAAAATTGTTGAGCATATTTTACCAGTTGACCATTTATGTGTCTTATTTGGAGAAATGTCAATCCAAATTCTTTGCCCTTTTTTTTTTTTTTTTGAGTTGGAGTCTTCCTCTGTAGCCCAGGCTGGAGTGCAGTGGCATGAACTGGGCTCACTGCAATGATCTGGGCTCACTGCAACCTCTGCCTCCCGGGTTCAAGCGATTCTTCTGCCTCAGCCTCCTGAGTAGCTGGGACTACATGTGCATGCCACCACACCTGGCTAATTTTTGTATTTTTAGTAGAGACAGAGTTTCACCATGTAGTCCAGGCTGGCTCGAGCTCCTGACTTTGTGATCTGCCTGCCTCTGCCCCACAAAGTGCTGAGATTACAGGTGTGAGCCACCATACCAGGACTCTTTGCCCATGTTTAAATCAGGTCATTTCTTCTTTTGCTATTGAGTTGTAAAAATTCCTTATATATTTTAGATATTAACCTCTTAGCAGACACATGTTTTGTGAATTTTTTCTCCTATGTGGGAGGTTGCCTTTTTACTCTGTTGATTGTTTCATTTGCTGTGCAGAAGCTTTTTATTTTATTTTATTTTATTTATTCATTATTTTTGAGACAGAATCTTGCTCTGACGCCCAGGCTGGAGTGCAGTGGCATGATCTTGGCTCACTGAAACTTGTCTCCCAGGTTCAAGTGATTCTCCTGCCTCAGCCCCCTGAGTAGCTGAGATTACAGACATGAAGCATAATGCCCAGCTAATTTTTGTATTTTTAGTAGAGACTGGTTTCACCACATTGACCAGGCTGGTTTCAAACTCCCAGCTTCATGTGATCTGCCTGCCTTGGCTTCCCAAAGTGCTAGGATTACAGGCATGAGCCATTGCGCCCAGCCCAGAAACTTTTCAGATTGACGTAGTCCAACTTCTTTATTTTTGCTTCTATTGCCCATACTTTGGGGGACTTATTCAAGACACTATTGTCTGCCCTAATGTCAAGAAGATTTTTTTCTATGTTTTATTGTAGAAGTTATACAGTTTCAGGTCTTACCTTTAAGTCTTTAATTAATTTTGAGTTTATAGGTCTTTAATTAATTTTGAGTTTTGTTTGTGTGTGCTGTAAAATAGGAATCTCTACATTCTTTTGCATGTGGATGTTCAGTTTTCTCAACAACATTTGTTGAAGTGACTATCTTTTCCCTATTGTGTATTCTTAGCACCCTTGTCCAAGCTCAGTTGACCTAATATATGTAGGTTTGCATTTTATCACAATACTTGAAATAGCTCTAAGCTGATCAAAATAAAATGTTTCAGTCATTTGAAGAACAGTATTTTATAACAGATCACTTGAAGTTTCCTTTGGTTCAACTAGCCTAACTTGAAATCCTCTTTGATGCTTGAAGCCTTAGTGACTTCCTGACTGACAATGAATGCAACTGAACCCCTTCTGTTGCCAGGACTCCTAAAGGCACACATGTCTATGCTGGTCTGTCAGGGCCTGCATTCTGATTAGAGTATTAATTAACTTGTTTCTCTCCTTGCACAGCTTTGACTAGCCAGTCATTTTTATGTGACATGAAGACTATTTTCCTTGCAAGACCTACATGTTGAAAATAATCATGAATATAAAAAAAGGCTCATATGAAAAATATGGACAATACCAATATTGGTGAGGATGAGAACTCAGTGAGATTCTCAAACATTGTTGATGGGAATGTAAAATGAAATAGCCAGAGTGAAAAGTTTTGGCAATATCTTCTAACACTGAATATACACATATTGTATGACCCAGCAAAATGTGTCTTAAAAACAGATTTAAAAAAAAAAAAAGACAGCTACAGAAATCACCATACGTAGGCATTTATAATAATTCCACATTTGAAAGTATGCAATGCATGTCAATATAAAAAATGAATAAATTGCAATATTTTGAATAACAGAATAATATTATTCTAAAGCACTGAGACTCTAGAAACCAAAATTTTGCAATGCTCAACAGTATGTATAAATCTCATCAAACACGAACTTGAGAAAAAGAAGCCAGACGGAAAAAAGTACATACTGAATTATTTCATGTGCACACTCCTCTATATGTAATATTTCAATAATACCATGCTTATATATATTGAAATGAGACATAGCTTCACAATTTTTAAATAGGATTGATTTAGCACTCAACTTAAAAGAGATAGAACTAAACTATTTGTCATGAAGCTACAATTTTAAAGCAATTTACATAAACTTGAAAAACTCAGTTTTCATTTTAAAGACAGAGTGTGGTGAAGACCATAGAGAGGAGCGGTGGAAACCTATCAGGAGTTGAAGCTCAGCCCCTGTGAAGCTTCTGGCTTCACAGACTACAGGTGCTATGATAAGCCCAGAAGTACCTGAAGCTGTGATTGCAGGTCAGGAGAAAGATAACCAGCAAGTTCTTGTTTTGTGTTTTATAAAAGACTGTGCCCTTGAAATGTTCTGTACAAAGTTTGGTGACTTTTTAATTCAGAAATGTATATATGTTTTTTTGTGGGGGCTGAAGTAGGCTTTTTGGACCAGTCTAAAACTTTAATGTGCCCTACCCAAAATTTCACTATTAATAGAGAGGTGTTAAAATACTGATGATATAATCATGATAATAAAATCAAATAGCAAATGGAAAGTGCCAAGTGCGGTACCTGGTTGGTGTCAAGGCTAAATCAATGTCAGATCCCTTCTCAAATTATTTGTTTGAATAGAAACAAAGACTTCATTTTCTGTACATTTTTCTCCTCGAGAGCTTGGTGTGCTCTCTAGGTCTAGATATTATCCAGATGCTAAGGTCTAGATAATGAGATGTAGATGGGAATGTTGGGGACAGCTTCCTCAAGACCACTTTACCAGACAGCAGGCTCACATCTCGGGCCCCATCTTTCCCAGCCACTTCCTTCACCTGGTGCCAGGAATGTGGGATTGATGGTTCCAGCTCTACTCGCTAACACTGACAAAGAGAACAAGGGGAGGTCACTGGGATAGCAGGGCAGAAAGCAGGAGGGAGCCTGTGTACTCACAGCAATGCAACTTCACACCTCCAGGCTCAGGGGAACTTTCTTAATTTCATTTTGTCAACCCCTATTTCACCCTTGCATTCTGTTTGAAAGAGTTTAAAAAAGAGTTTGAAAAACTCAACACTGCACCTTTGCAGAATCCCTTTTAGACAAGGTCTAAATGTGAATTTAGTTCTGATAATTAAAGGCACTGGGATGCTATTTGAAAGGGAGGCACAGGCCTTACTGTGGCTCCTGCCTACCATAACTGGCTAACAGGGCTTTGTATTCTGAAGCACTTTCTTGTGTTCATTCCCAGCTTCCAGAGGGTCAAGAAGCTGTTGTGAGCATGGCCAATTTCTTGCTCAGCCATCCTCATGCCTGGATCACCGCTTTGGAAGGGAAGTCTCCAGCTCTGGTGTGTTCTGAGGCTGCTGGGGGCCAGTGCAGCTCTGCGGTGGCATCAGAGGCAGGAGCTCTCCCAGCCCTTGCAGTGACCTGGTGGGAACCGAAACCGCTGAATAAAACCTTTCCTGCTTTAGAATGGGTGTTCTTTTCTGCACTGAACCGTGGCTAAGAGAGAATTTGTTTGATGTGGGTGATAAATAAACTTCCATTTTATTTGGGCCACTGTTATTTTCAGCTTTCTGTCACTTGAAGCCAAATATAATTCTAATTCATAAGTCAACAGATCACTAACCTGGAAAATGATTTTGCAAATCTAGAAGATGAATTTTGCAAAGGAGACCTTTAATTTTCTTTACATGGGCTCTCTTTTTTTAATCCAAGTATATAGGTGGAAGTTCAATTCAATGGCTTCAATAGAATATTTGTGACTTGCTAATAATTTAACTTTGCATAACTTCACAGGCAACCTTGAAAGTGGCCCATACAAAAACTCTCATTTTTTCTTAATTTAGATTTATCCAACACAATTTTTGATTATGTTTCTATAATCCCTAATATGCTTAACTCAGAATTAACCAAAGTTTTTCGAACTGTATTGACTCTAAAAACTATTCTGGAATAGAATTTTTAAAAGCATTTTCCATTTGAGTCTATGCCAGGGTTATTGTAATTTTCATCTAAATATCTCAACATTCTGTCCTCTATATGATTTTTCAAACAAATTTACATAGCTGCTTGAATCAGATAACTAAGAGAATTATGAGCATGTAGGTAATTGAACATTTTGAGCTTTGACGTGCTAGTTTGCTTTTTTGCTTGCTATAGACTGAACTTCCAAATTCTGGCTAACCATCGTATTATTGTGTGATGTAAGTCAAAAGGCAAATCCAGGCAAAATCTGGAATAAGCAAATAGGTCTCATCTGCTGGAAGGCCACAGGGCGTGGGCTCTTCTCACAGTGGAAGAATGGAGAAGCTCATTTGGATGAACAATATACAAACTATTATATGCCTAGAATTTAAGTGCTTGACCACTCAGGGCAGGGATATCATTGGGAGACTGTGCTTGCTTAAAGGACCTTTTAATTTTTTTTCTGTATGTATAAATCTACTAAACTTAATATTCTGTCTAATCTTAATATTCATTTCAGAAACTTGAGGAGAAATGGAATTCTTTTTTGTTGTTGTTGTTTTTATTCCAATTTCTTTCAATATTCTGTAATTTAGAGCTGGGTTGGTCATGAGGAAACTCCAGATGGGTGAATACTGAAATAACATTAAACCTGTTGGATATTTGTCATTTACTCATTAAAGTTAGAATTCGCAGAGGAGAAAATTGTGTGCCAGTTAGGGAATAGTTCCATAAAAATAAATCATTAAATAAAATATGACAGTAACTTTGCATACATAATTTGGTGATATAGTGTTTAACCTGCAAAACAGACTGCATATTAGTCTCTTCAAAGGAGAATAAGTTTAAATACCGCATTATACAACACAAAAAAATCTTTAAATATTTGTTCAACTGAATTTCTCTATGCTACCAACTCAAGGAAACTCACATGATGAATGTGTGGTTATTACTCTCAAACGAATATTTAAATTGAAAGTAAAGACTGCGGGTTCTCTTCTCTCTTCTCAGGTCTTATCCTAAGTCCATAACAAAATGAGAAACAAGCACATACTCTGATTTTTCTGTCCTGCATATTTTCCCAATAGGGCACTAAGGCAAAAACAGAACTTTAAGGTCATATAATTAATGTTTTCATCTAGTATTTCAATTTTACAAATTGGGTTTCTAGTACCTTGTTGAATATATTGCAACATGTGGAATATACTAATTTTCATAGTAGACTATTCTATTTGTTGTAATAGTCCCTAGAAATTGGTTACCTTTTAAATTGTATAAGTTCTTTAACTTTTTTCAGATAATAAAATTAATATTAACATATGCAATTTGAGATGAAGTGGTTTGATATCACTAGTTGGCTTTATCACAGTGGTAGCTCTAGTTGTAGGTATCATGTTAGAGGACACACAAGATGCCATTGGCTCATAAGCATTTTATCATTTACCCCACTACTACTCTGTGATACAATGTCAGTTTACCCAGAGTTATTCAACTATTAAAGAACAGAAATAGGATTTGAACCCAATTTTAACTGGTACTCTTATTTATGTTTTTATCACAATGAACAGTATGGTTCCTTCAATTAATAATATTTCTCACATAAACACATGAATGGTGATATAATAATATATCAAATGAATAAAATGTCTTTAAGAAAAATAAAAAACAAAACTAAATAAAAACTAAAACTTTATAAAATAGGAATATTAAATTACATACAATTTTACATGAATATAAAATAGTTATAAAATAAATATTTATAATATTAAATATATATTTTGCACAAATATTCATTAAAAAGATTGCAAAACATATTCATAAAAGAGATTGCTTAGTAGGTTTTTTGTAATATACCTGAGCTTAGTATCAAGTTTATGGCAGCATAGACCTATTTTGTAAACTCCCTTTTTCTACATTCTGAAACAAAATTTAAGAATTAGAATGACCTGTTCTTTCACACTCCTGATAAATTACAAATATTTTATGTATTCTGTGACAATTGGATTGTTTAGATTTTCAGCCTCTGTAAGGTAAGACTTGATAATTTATAATCTAGAAAATCACTCATCTTATCAATTTCAAATATATTAGTCTAGAATTGAGCAAACAATTCTGTAATACTCCTGCTAATTCTCCTAGTACATTTGGTTATTCTCACATTTTCACACAATTTTCTTATTTTGTATATTTAATATTCTTTGCTTCCTCTTTCTTGATTAGGTTAGCTGACAGAATAGCTATTTATTTTCCTCAAAGAAACAGTTCTTAATTTATTAGTTATACTTTTTTCTGTTTTCTTACATATTTATTTTTGTTTCCTTATTGCTTACTGTTGCTTCTTTTGCACATATTATGTTGTTCTATCTATTTGAATTGGACTATTCAATTGATTTCTTTTTACTCTTTCTTGTTATTGATGTATGCCTTTATTTAAGAACTGAGAACTGAATACCTGGGTACGATTACAACGTGATATGTTATGTAGTGTCCCCAGATACGAGGAAGTGATTTATGATAGTCAATATGCTCAGCAACTTAGATATGTGTGATTCCCTTTATTCAAAGATGGCTTAATTTCAGAAAAAAATTTCAGATGTTAAGATGATCACCCTAGACTGTTTTCATATCCAGTTTCATTGCAATGTGCCGAGTAGTAACTTCTGTTCCAGAATGTATTGATATATCTTTGGTCTAGTCTTTCAATATTCCATCAACACATGGACTCAGTATGAGCCTCTAACATCCTTTGGAATCAGATCAACTTGGTAAATATAAAATTTCCACAGGAACTTTTTTTCCTTTGGAAAATGTATTTTGTTTTTGTTTGTTTGTTTTCGAGACAGTGTCTCACTCTATCACTCAGGCTGAAGTGCAGTGGTGCGATCTCAGCTCACTGCAACCTCTGCCTCCCAGGTTCAAGCAATCTTCCCACCTCAGTCTCCTGAGTAGCTGAAATTACAGGCCCACACCACCACACCTGGCTAATTTTTGTATTTTTAGTAGAGACGGGGTTTCAGCATTTGGCTAGGCTGGTCTTGAACTCCTAAACTCCTGAACTCCTGACCTCAAGTGATCCACCCACCTTGTCCTCCCAAAGTGCTGGGATTACAGGCATGAGCCACCACCAAATGTATTTTGACTTTATTGTTTGTAAACACTTGTTTTCATTTTTCTCCTTTGAAGGAAAAGAGTATCATTCCGGATAAAATAAACTTTGAAAGCACATTGACTTTTATAGAAATTTATAAGACAGAGTAGTCAGGGAAAAGAAGTAGAGCAAGAAAAGGTAAAAGGGGAACAGAGGGAGGAGAAAAGGAGAAAAGGAAAGGACAGGTGACCACCCTGGAAGGTGGTCCGGGAAGGGATGGGAGCCGGAAAGGGGATGTGTTCAGCATGCATTCAAACAAAAGTACACTGCTGCGAATTGTAAAGGTGTTCTAAATTTTTAAGTTCAGTTTACCAAACAAGGTTATCTGTAATTGGCACAAAGTAACAACAACGCAGAAACCTATATGCTCTCTGGGAGGATGTTAGGCATGAAGCTGGCCAGGTAATTTCCTAGTAATTCCATGGGACAGATAATATATGTTAAGAGAAAGTTAAAGAAATATTGAATTGAAAAGTCATGTGAGTTAGCCACTTTGACGGCTTCTAGCCTGATTCCATAAAATGCTTAAAAAGTGAAGAGATTGACAGTATCATTTCAGTCTTGAGAAGTGTGTATGGCTTGGAAAATCTCCTGCAGAAGGGAGCAATTTGCATATATACAGTATTTATTGATGTGAATTGTATTAACTTGCATTTGCAAAAGTAAAATATGTTTTTCATCAACAATGTAGCCACTAGGTCAGAAAGCCAGATAATATGTGGAGGATTTCAGCTTACCAGTTGCAACACTTTAATTTCACAAAGAATAAAAATATTATGCAGAGTTATTAGAAATATGTAAAGTCAGTGAGATGTCACATTGACATACAATAAACAATTCAGGTATACCTGCTTAGGTGGAAACACTCAATGTGCCTTCTTAATTCTCTTGCTGCTGCCCACCTCAAATCCAGCCACTTGCTGCTCAGTCACTGACTCTGCTGGGATCATAGGGTTCTGATCAGCCCCTAACCTGAGAGAGTCCTCCCCTGGGCCACTGCTGGGCATCACTGTGGAGGTGGGGACCAGCTGCACCTGCTCAGTGTCTGGCAGTTCCCACCAATTCCAAATCAGATGATGCACCGCCTCACAGGTAGGGATGCAGGAGAGACTGGCTTGCTGAGAAAGTGTCAAGCTGGTCAAATGTCACAGTCTGGAAAAGCAGAAAATTCACTCCAATTGGACAAAGATGGGCCAGTGTAAGACCAGATGGGGGAGGAAGGATGTCAGGCAGATTCATCCCCTGGACTTCCCCCAGATATGGTTTCTCTGCATGGTCCTTTTAGAGATGATGTCCTGCAGGATTGAGAGGCCACACTAGTGACCAGCGGGCTCTGTGTCTCAACAGAAGCTATGGTCAACCTGGTCATAGAACACGTTTTATTGCTTTCCACTCTTTTCTTTATTGTTTCCCTTTCTTTCATTCTCAGATCCTAGGACTGTGGCTTTTAATCATTTTTAATCCTTACCTTGGGCTCTGCTTTCTATGAGACCTAGGCTAGGACAACCACTAATTACATAGAACATAACAATTGCAGGGTGAGTCGTTTACATCCCAATTACTCCAACCTTCTCTAGACAAAGGGAAATGAGGGGGAATGTAAACTGGAGTTAGAATACAGAAGACTCTTGTGTGTCTTGGATTATAGTGATTAGGTTATGATGGTGTATAGGCCAGGCTTGGGAGCATATTTAAAAATAATAAGAGAAGGACTGAGCTTGGAGGGAGCAAAAAAACTCACCTCAAATTTGAGATTCACAAATAAAAAATAAGGCCTAAATAATATTTTGAACAATGGCCACTTTACAATATTGAATGCCTGGAAAACCATTCATGTAGTATCTAATATGTATTATTCTCCATAAGTCATACTTTTTTTTCATAATTTAAAATCAGGGTCTTTTTTCTCAGAGTTGGGGTTACACGTTGGAACTGCTCCCAGCTCTTCTTTTCAATTTAGCACTGTAATTTTGCATAGTGTTCAAAAGTAGTTTCTACTATAACCTCAGCAATATGCCAGATTTGAATTTACTATATATAGTTTATATAAGAAGATGACGAAAATGCAATCGTAAAAGGATAGGTGTGCATCTCTTTAGTTAACTCTTCTCCAGCAATCAGCTTATTCCAATGAAATCTGCATTCTTTATACAAGGCATTAAAAAAAAACTAAAAGCAAAAATACTAAAAAAATTAATTAAAATCAAAGAATGCTGTAAGAAACAGCACCAAAAACCTATTTCTTGATTCACTCAACTCTGTGTCCAGTGAAACATACTACCAAGATCAAGGATACACTTTAGGGCCTAAAGCAGCTCATGGTATAAGTAGTATTAATCGCTAATTATATACAAAGGCTAAACGTATGGTTGTTTTCTTTTATTTTCTGCAAGAACCTGAGAAATAGGTCTGGGGTTTGAGGTGTGACCTAAACATTGAAATTATGTGATAAAAATATATTTATAGACATTTACAACTTTTACAATACAAAGCCAATCAAATCAGTTTTGAAATCTAAAAAACTGTGCCAAAATAAATTATCAAGAAAGGTGTATTTATATATATATACAAACACACACACACATATTTTATATATATTTTATGTATATATATGTTTTTAATCCTTTATTCATACCCATAGTTTCTAAATCTTATATATCAAATATATTCCACTTGTGTTATGGAGTATTTCAATATCTTTAAGTGTGTCCCACAGGGATACAGCTCTTCCTTTGCTCAGCACCAGTTGCAGCATTGAAGTCCTCAGTAACAATTAGATCTGTAATGGAGTATGCATAATAAACTTTAAATGATCATAGAAATGAAGCAATGTATTCAAACATCCCCACACAAATCAGCAGGGGAATGTAAGTGTGAAGAAAAATCATATGCAGCTTGCCAGGGAACTAGTGTAAAAATTGGCAGAAAAAGAAAAATGCTGTATGAGCCATGCAGTTCTATATAATTCATTTCTCCTATTTCCTCTAACGCTTTTTTCTTCCTTCTGATGGCTATATAGATAACTGGCCTAAAAGCACAAATATGGAGAAAGGGATATAAAAATAGTGATTATGAGAGGAGATAAATGTTCTAAATTCCACGTATCATAAACCTTCACAACCTCCAAGACCTCTAGAAAATCAATACAATAGTGGTCTTATCATTAGGGCTTCACCATGCTATATCCCTGAAAAGGGCTTTTAGTAATTTTGGAATAAATTCCAGGAAGCCTAGCAAGTAGAAATAATACAAAAATAACTTAAAATAAATCATTGCCTTTAATAAGAGACTTTTTATTCCATAAAACTGCTATTTCTCATGAAGTTTCTTATTTCAAATGCGGCAGCCAAGTGCATTCGAATCAGGGCAGTGACGATCAGTTGCACTTCTGGTGGTTGATAGGACAGCAGTTGTGAAAAGTCAGTATGGTCTACTTTGGAGTGGGACCTTTGTAAAGCTAGGCAAAGCAATGCACCAAGACTGTTTATCAAAGACAGCACATAGGGAGCACAGAGATTTTGGGTTTGGAAAAGCGAGGAGATCAGGGAGAAGTAGAAGATTTAACTGGTAAGAGTAACCTTTCTTTGGAAAGGGTTAGGAAAATTAGCTTCCAGTCCCTGCATCTGAGTTTGGGCAGAAGAGGTGGGATTTAGGCAGGTGATGGAAAAGAAAAATATAGTACTTCTTTTCTAAAACACCATGTAGAGTACAAAAGAATACATGAGAGGAGAGGCTGAGAAAAGTCAGGAGATGTAAAAAAATGCCTAGTCCTTGACATTGATAGGTAACTCTTCAAAGAGTGTGATCCCTCTAGGAGGATGTGCTTTCTTCCTAGGGGGACAGAAAAACGATTTTGAGCAATGTTTAAAACTTTAAAGTATTAATTGATAAAGTATACCATAAATACAAAAAGTACACAAATTATGTGCTCCACTCTATAAAATTTCAAAAGGTGAACAGGAATGGAAATTAGCAACATTCCCAAAAGTCTCCTTGCATCTGCTTCCAATCACTGTCATTCATTTCCCAAGATTTCGTGAATCAGAGTTACCTGATTTTTAACTTTATATGAATAGAAGAACACATTGTAGGATCTCTAGGTGTATGATGGAAATATTTTGCTTAACATGATGTTTATGACATTTATTCATGTTGTGTTACATAGCAGTAAATTGAATATTCCTTTGATACATAATATTCTACTGTGTGCATGAATATTCTACTCTCTATATATTCCACAGTTTATTTATTCTACTGTTGTTACACATTCAATTTTTTTCCAGTTTTCAGCAACTATGAATAGAGGTGCTACAAACACTTGTACATGAACATTTTTGTAGCAATTCTGTTGGGTGTGTATGTACTACACATATGTTCAGTTTTGGTAGAAACTGTCAAATATTTTCCCAAAGTGTTTGTGCCAATTTAGACTCCTAGTAGCAGTATAGAAAAGTTCCAGTTGCTTCACTCACCAATTGATGCTATGGCAATGTCACAAATTTAGCCATTCTGCCAGGTGAGTAGGAGTGTCTTGTTGTGGTTTTAATTAGCATGCCCCGATGACTAATGAGATGAGCACATTTGCGAACATTTTTTATCATTTTTTTACCCTCTTTTGTCAAGGGAGTACTCAAATTGTTTTGCCCTTTTGTATACTCAGTTGTCTGCCACACTGATGCGGGGAAGTTCTTCACATAAACTTGAACACTCTTTTCTTCGATATGTGTTCTTCAATACTTTGCCCAACTCTGTGGCTTGCCTTGATAATATTGAACAGAAAGCCTTAATTCACGGAGCTCAATTTACCTAATTTTTCCCTTATGTTTAGTATCTCTTGAGTTTTTTTTTTTTAAGACAAAACATTTCATACCCCAAGAGAAGGAAAATAACCTGCTATGTTTTCCTAGTGGGGGGTGCAGGATAAAAGACGACACATTGGGTGCAGTGTACATTGTTCAGGTGATGATGGGTGCACTAAATCTCAGAAATCACAACTAAAGAAGTTATCCATGTAACGAAACACCACCTGTTTTTCAAAAACTATTAAAAGTATTTAAAAAGTAGGTACAAATCTACAAATCTACCTAAGTATACTACAGTCCAGTTTATTTTTTTTAAAAAAGGTTCATTGATTTACCTTCACATTTTGATCTATAGCCATAGAATTGATGTTTGTGTATGATGTCAGGTTGGAAACATTTATTTTTCCTTGTAAGTCTATCCAGTTGATTTCCTTTTTCCTTGTAAGTCTATCCAGAATTATTATTTTTTCCTTGTAAGTCTATCCAGAATTATTTAACTGAAGATCATGTTTTTCTTACTGGACTGCAGGGTCATCCAGCATAAATCAGGTGACCATATACTTGTGGGTCTATATCTTAACTCTGTCTCATTGGTCTACTTGTCTATCCATGTTCCAATATAACATGCTTCTAATTAATGTACTTCTATAATTTTATAATATCTTAATATCTAGGAGTACAATATATTAATAATTATTAAATTGGTCAAAAATCATTGGTGGATGCAAATCCATGAGGGAAAATTCAAGGAGAAAGAGGGTATTTATAGACTCAGAGTATCTACCCAAAAGACACTTAGACATTAAAAAAGGAAAAGCAGTGGTAACTTTACAATAGAGATTCCAGGGAGCCGCCACCTTAACCAAGTGATTGCGGTTTACTTCACCAGCAATTAGACAACTCAATGTTACATGCCTCTTGATATGATGCACAGAGGAAAACAATTCTTTCAAAAAATGGATAACCTGGGTTTAATCATAAGAGCATGTCAGACAAGCTCAAATGGAAGAGAGAGTCTACAAAATAACTACCCTGTACTCTCCAAAAATGCCCATGTCAACAAGACTGAAGAACTGTTTAAAGTAAAGCAGACACAATAATGGAAAGCAGCATGAAATCCAGGATTCCCTCTTGCTATAAAGACAGCAAATACACAATGGGACAATAGTTGGACAATGGGTGAAATATGAATAAAGACTTCACATTGGAAAAAGTACTGAATAAACAGTAATTCCCTGATTGTGAGAGTTTATCTGTCGTTATTTATGAACATATCCTTGTTATTAGAAAATGCACACTGATTTATTTAACTGTAAAGAGGCATCATATCTGTAAGTTTCTTTCAAATGACTGAAAAACAAAGTATCTGCATGGATATCGATACCAGACTGTATTGTTGGAAAAAAGAATCAAGCAAATAAGGTGCTGACAACTGGGGAATGTGGGTGAAAGGACTTTGAGGATTTTTGTGCTATCCTTGCAAATGTCCAGTAGGTTTGAAATATTAGAATTTTTAAAATTTAAAAATCTGTCTTTTTCATGTTCCTTTTACCGATTGAGGTGCCTAGTGTTCTTACAATCCCCCGTAAGTCAAGATATGATCCATATATAATGCACGTAATTAATATTTGAATCTGTATAATTTTCTATTTCCAAGAAGTAAACCTTTAATTTATTCCACATAAATTGTTAAATTGATATTGTGATGGGATTCAGAGGTTCATGTTTTTATTATTTTCTCAACAATAAAATAGTCAAGATTTAAAGTTAGAAAACAGATCCAGAGGTTGAATTTTGAGACCAGAAAACCAGAGTCAGAGATAGAGCCAGTCACAAAGAAAAAAAATGCATATTAGCAATATGTGGGAAAATAACTTCAGTATATTTGGGTTTTAGTTACCCTGAGTATGAAACAAAGATACTGTACTCATTGAATTCTAAAGCACCTTCACTTTTTCTAGGACTATGTGTTGGCTGATGAGAAAAATAGAAAAGTCAAAAGTGACGCAGAGCCTTTGAGTCTGGTTAAATTGTAATTCTTCTTCTCAAATATAAGGAGAAAGGTTTAAGAACAAAAGATGGCAGTTTTTGAACTTAGAAACATCACAGTAAGTTCAATGCATATATATATATACATGTATACACATACACATAATCCATATATTTATAAAATCCTTGACTTAAAATGGAGTTACATCTTAACAAACTCATCATCCGTTGAAAATATTGTAAGTCAAAAATGCGTTCAAGACATCTAACTTACCAAACATGATACATGCTCAGAACACTTACATTAGCCTACAGTGGAGCAAACCATCTAACACAAACCCTATTTATAGCAAAATGTTGGATATCTCATAATTTATTGAATACTGCCCTGAAAGTGAAAAACAGAATGGTTGTATGCATACTCAAAGTACAGTGTCTACAGAGTGAGCATTACTGTCACACCATCGTAAAGCTGCAAAATCTAAGTCAAGCCGTTGTCAGTTGAGGACCATATCTACACATGTATTTAACCTCTATTTAAATATATATTGAAAGTATGCAAAAATACACCATAAAGGGTATCCTGAGGAGGATGCCTGGGGACTTTTCTTAGTTAAAATATGACAGCTAATGGTTTGATGAATTTGCAACCACTCCTCTCTCTGGAGCTTTCTGCGCTTACTCATTTCTGTTTCAGTTTTGTCATCTCTTTGGAAATCCGTAAACTGCTGAAATATGGATTCTGCGATTTGTTACAAAAGCCTGAGGGTGTCACTAATCCATTATAGAAATAAGGGTGAAAAACAGGTAATTATTTCAAGGAACATGTTGTTGAAAATAGTTTGTTTAAATTCTAGGGTCCCTAAGCTGATTTTTGGGGGTGAACAGTTGTTCTGTCGTATCCAAGCTCATGCTGCAAAGATGCATTACCCTAACCTCGCTTCCATGCATGGTTTCCTTTGTGGTTTTCCATCATTTCAAACAAAATTGCCCTTTGGTTTCACAGAATGAAAACATTTTCTGTATGATGAGATTTCAATGTTGCTGAGAAAATGGCTTAAAATGAGAACACCGTGTTTTACAAAATTATTCAAATTGAAATGCTTCTAATCTAGTAAAATTTTGATTTGTGATGGACATTTATATTTTCTTATTTTTAAACTAAATCTCATCCAGAGATAATTGAAATCCAATGGCAAATCCAGATTAGATAAAGGTTCTAATGTGAAAAACCAGTCCTATAGGGTATGTCCTGAGGAGCAGGTATTTGTTTTGAGAGCTGTGTGCCAATTTCAAGAAGTTTTTTTAAGATTCATATCCTAGAAAGGAAATGTCTGAGCGTAGATTGCTGCTTAGGTTCCTGTAAAGTAACATCTTTTGATTGCCAAAAACAAAATGTGTCAGGAACTGTGAAGGGTCTAAGATTTCACTCAATTTGTAAGCTAAAATATTAGCTTGCCTCAGTTTCACAGACTTTGCCAGAAGAAAAGAAAGTCTTGGATTTTAGACAAAGAACTTAAAGCCATAGAAATAAGAGCAGTCAGAGTGTCAGCATTTTCACATTTCAGTCCTCTGGTCCCCATTTCCCACAGAGTGAACTGAGAAGGAGCAGGCCACTGAAACCCATGACTTCACATTAAAAATGCCTAATACCCAACGAATCTCATACTCTTTTCTGTAACTGAGGATTTAAAAGTTAGTTTTCCAACTTGCCTGATAGCTCCCTAAAATCAGGAGCTGTGTTTTAGATATTTTAACCCTTGTGACCTGGCAGAATATCTAGCACATAGTCTGCACTCGATTCCTGTATGTTAAAATCAAAAATGAAGTGGATGACACATAGAACCAGCCCTGTCCTCAGAGAGCTTACTTTTCCTCATACAATCAATAATATCATCAGAAGTTCTTAGAAATATTGCTGAAATGTCTTTGATGATAGCAGTTTTAGTAACTGCACATTGCCTTCTAAGAATTCCCAAACTGGACCTGTTGCTTGGCAATATTCAAAGTTGCCCTGATGTTGAATATTTTTAGAAGCTTTCATCAAATTTTATTATATGCCAATGACTCTGATAAAGCTTTAAATGTATAATTGTGTTCAATCATCAAGAAATATTATTAAGTAACTGTTGTAATTAATCTCATTTTTTAAAAGAGAAACATAATAAATCAGTGGCAGAGTTAAGACTTCAAATTAGGAAGTGTGAGTAGACCCTTTCATAAATATATTGCCCTCGCCTCACCTAGCTGTATCACCTATACAATGGTGAATTCCTCTTTTTATAAACTAATAATGAAAAATTAAACTACTGAACTGCAACAGCAATTCAAACCAATCCTTACAATTTCAACCTGAAATATTTCTCAGACTGTGCATACACTGGGTTACAAAGTGATCTTGGAAGAAAGATATACAATATTAGAAGATATTTTATTCCCAGATTTATTAGTAGTACTTAAATGACTTCAGGTATGTATTAACAAATTGATAATTGAAAAATATATTGTGTGATAGGAGTTAGAGTTACATATTAATTTTGATGATGTCTACTCCAAACCATCTGTTATTGCAAAAAAGTCACTACACATATAAGCTATGCAGTTTGTAGAAAGTACACATTGCTAACACAGTATATTTAAATAGCTACAGGTATTCATACGTCAAATAGAAAGGCATTATGTGGGTTTTGGGGGGGCTTTGTTTGTTTGTTTGTTTTGCTGTTGATTTATTTGTTATAGTGACTAAGGCTGTAGTTACTCAGCAGTAATATGATTCCAGGGATACTTAACATTACCAAGAAATTTTAGCTGAGAACGCCACCCTATATGTATACAATTCAATCATTTTCAGATAACCATATGTTGTCATAGAAAAGATCTTACAGTAGCTTTTTGTTTGGCATGAGTGGTAGAGCAAATTGGAATATATATATATTTATTTTTATATTTACAGATACCCACTTTAAAATGTTTTAAGATTGTATTTTCTTATAAAAAGGTAATTTTAGAAAATATAGAAAAATATAAAGAAGAAACCTCACTCATTGATAATCCCAACACTCAAAATTACATTGCAAACATTTTGGTGCATTTCCTTTCAATAGGCATGCCCACACAAAGACACACACTGAACATTAGAGGAGTTTTGCATTCTGTATTTTTACTTTTCAATTTAAGACCATATTAATTATTTCATTATTAATTATTGTATTACATTATCCACTAACCATTATAAAAAACACGATAATTAATGTCTACATAATGTTACATCGCATGATTGTACCATCATTAATTTAAATATATTCTAAATATTGGGAATTGTTTGTTTCTTAGATTTTTCTATTAGCAAAATGTTACTTTAAAATATTTCAATTTTAATATTTAGATTAGACACCATATAAAAATCCCATCTCAATCACACAATGACATAACATTTTTATCTTACACAAATATGAGCCATTTCACTCCAAGTGTCTAGAATCTCCTTTACTGGGGAAAAATTACATAATTATCTCATAAGATTCTTGCCTATAATTGTAGTCGTAGTTGGATTCTGACCTATAATTCCAGTCACAATATTGTATAATCCAGAGTCCCAAATGAAGAAAAACTATTCTCTGGCTCTGAAAATAAAATTGCATAAAATTTCCCATTGCATTTATAACCCTTTCTAGGGATTTATTGTATGAATTTAAAGTACTTCAGCTTCTAAAGTCAAGGTTATAGATTTTGAATGAGACTATAACTTATTCACACTTATTTTAAATTGGGCAAATATACTTTTTAAACCCAAGCATATGTTAACCAAATTTAATATACATTCACTGACTACTGTAAAGTCATTCTGCTGCCATATGAAGGGCACACAGACAGACATTGGACAAAGGTTCTGCCTTCAAAGGGCTTTCATTTTAGTGGCTGTCATACATAGAGGTGAGAACGAGGCAAAATATCCATGAGACCCAGCAGGATTTGAGCTGACATGATATAAAACAGATTAAGAATGAGGTTCACAACTGAGGTGCAGAAAATTCTTGTGTTTTTTTTTTGGGGGGGGGGGTTGTGTGGGAAAGAGTCTTACTCTATCGCCCAGGGTGGAGTGCAGTGGCATAATCTTGGCTCACTGCAAACTCTGCCTCCCAGGTTCAAGTGATTCCCCTGCCTCAGCCTCCTGAGTAGCTGGGATTACAGCCGCACGCCACCATGCCAGGCGTATTTTGTGTATTAGTAGAGATGGGGGTTTTGCCATGTTGCCCAGGCTGGTCTCAAACTCCTGAGCTCAGGCAATCCACCTGCCTCAGCTTCCCAAAGTGCTAGGATTACAGGCGTGAGCCACCACGCTGGGTCCAGAAAAATCTTTATGGGAACTAAAGGAGGCAAGACCAAGTTTATCTGGAGTAAGATGTTAAGAACATTTCATAAAGGAAGTAGACTCATGAGAAAATATTCTCCAACAGAGTAGTTCCACCAAAATAAACTAGCACTTAATTCACTTGTTAAAGTTACTTTCTTGATTTTAGGATAAAATTTTCACCATCATTCACGGTATGAAGTGAGAATAGCCCAGGTATGAGTAAATAGCTAGAGTTGATATTTGATGCTTCAAAATACCCTTCATCATATAAACTGCAATCTTATATCTAGTTTTTAAGCCTGAACCAACAGATGCATCTAGCCTGAATGAGCATTTTAACATATGAGAGAAGTTGAGTCCCGGTGGAGTCCTTACCATGAAAATTTTTGCGAAAGAAGTAGGTCTTTCCTGTCTCTAAACCACAGGCCCTGTAAGAGGTCTTCTAGGAGATGCGGTAAGAATGCCACAAGTGTATGAAATCTACTCTCATCTTTGCTCCATGGTTACTAACAGCATTTGTACTTATGTGAGCTGTGAAAATTAGTTAAAGGCGGCTTCTAAGTATTTATACAACTACCTGGAAAAGAGAGGTCGACTGTGTTAGGTTCTACCTGAAATCATCTAGCACAGTGTGTTTCACTTATTTTTCATTTATTTTATCTTTTTAAGACTACAGAATCACTTGACGAGGCTATAAAATGGCTAGGTCCTAACCCATGCCCTCTGAATCTGAATGTTTAGGGCTACAACTTCAGCTTCAATTTCACTAATACTCAAATCTGTTCTTAGATGTTGTGTAAGATCATTGAACTGTGTATTTTACATTTGAATGACTCCCGTCAAGCTCTTTCTGTCCTCAGATGATCTGGTTTAGAAAGCGTAACATTTATTCTACAAACAGAGTTTAGCTAAGGGAAGTTTTGTACTTCCCTTAGCCAAATTATGTGGATGTAATTCTGATAGGCTATAAAACCAACAGGTGAAGATATATAATTATGAACTTTTATATACGTAACAACATAGTTCTAAAACATATGAGTTAAAAACATAATGAATAGGATTTATATATTACCTTTACTTTTAAAATTTATTTTGTTCACAATGTAGCATGTCATCATTTTAAATAATCTAGAATCATCCTAAGTCATCCCATGATTTAAGAATTGCACCATAGTTTATGGTCATCATGAGTGATTCAAGCCCTTATTACTGGCTATTTAGGTTTGTAATACTTTCTTACCATAAAAAATGAGAAATATTTTATGAATCTACTTGTATATAACCTTTGTGATATTTACAACTATTCTGTAAGTAAAATTGCCCCATCAAATGTATAAATGAGAGGGTTTCAAATTGATTTGCAAAACATCCTCTGTAAATGTTACAATTTACACCAAAAATAGCATCCTAGTGTGTGCAGTTCCTCACATGAATAAGAGATATTTTTTAAAAACAATATTAGTTGTTTTTATTTTTATCTCCCATAATTGATTTTCCTAAGATCTTATTGTTCTAGTGAGTTCAGAACTTGTTAATAAGATTGGAAATTTTTCATAGAACGGGTAATTTTGGGGGTGAACTTACATTTGTCTTTGACAGCTTTTGACAGCTTTTATGATGGAGTTTATCTTTCCTCATTGATATGTAATGCATCCAGATGTAATATATATGGTAATCAACTCTCTGTCATATATGTTCAATTATTTTTCCATCTGCTCTTCCTCACAGTTTTGCGTATGTGCACATTTAAAAGGTAAAATTTCAGAAAATTATTTTGTCTTTGAGTCTTGGTAACTTCATTTTGAAAAGAAGTTGAAGATTAAACAGACTTACACAGTTTTGACTGTGTTACCCTCTTCTTTAACATTTCTATAGAAAAAGGCATCAGATTTCCATATCACACTCTGAGATTTTTTTTGGCAACATTCATGGCCCATTCATTTGTTTGGCCTTTCATTTTTCAGCCTCTACTGCCAATGGAATGTTCGCTTTTGATATGTTCTAAATAGGAAAGGAAGGTGAATACAGAAATTTCACTGAAAATACACAGATTCCTTAGTTTTCTCATGACTGTAAAGATGCATCTGTAATGCAGTCCCTGAATCACACCACAGCATTTGGCTTAATATTACAGGGACTCGAATATGCATGTTACACACTAACAAGCACTATGACTCTACGGAGGGTACCTGCGCTTCGAATTTCACAACACTGTGCCTTTTAGTTTATAGTTGTCTCCAAGTCTTATAGCTAATAAGAATCCAGGTGCTCTCAGCTGGGTCTGCAGATGTCGGGAATTAGGACAGACACACAGCGGAACGCTTGCTTTCTCTTCCCCCTAGTGTCTGTGACACAGAAGCATCCATCCTCAAGAGAGACCCAAAAAGGTCATCTGGAACAGCAGAGAAGAGAACGCCAAACTACTGACGCCAGAATTCCACAAATAGACCACGCTATTGGAAGGGAGTCTGACTTGCTACAGTTTTAGTGTTAGAATCATTCTTTTTAATGGAATTGACTCACACTTAGAAAGATGTGCTTGATTATACCAGGTGCCGAATGGAAAACACTACACATTGACTCCACTTCCTCTGTCCTTCTATGACCTCTGCCTCCTTTTATCTTGTTAACTTTTTTTAGTTATTTTTTATGACATGGAAAAATTACTCAATATACTTAACTTTAGTTGTTGCTTTTCGGAGATGTAGAAATTGTAATAATGTTGAAGTTTAAAAATTAATCACATTTTTAAATGAATTGTTTATACGGTTTATTCGGTATTTTTTGGAAATCATTCAGTAGTAGTAAGTGTGGAGTGTATCATCTTTTCATATCATTCCATAATTTGTCATATTAATGTTCATAATGTCTAAATTAAGATTTTAGTTTTCCCCCAAAATATTACTAAGTAAAACTTAGGTCTCATAGGCTGAGCAGCAGGTAAGGTCATAGTTTTCCTGGCCAAGGCAGAAGAGAGAGCCCTGGCTTAGCAAAGCAGCATCCTGTGGGTAGGCCCAGCCCTGTCCAGAAATGTCACGTCACCTGAGTCCTCAACCTAAGCATCGCAGGAAGCAAAACAGCAGGACTGGCTCAAGTGATCTGTAACTTTCTAAAATAGAGATGAAAGTTTAAGGGAAAAAAAGCTATTTTGGCCAAACCACCAGGGAAGCCCATGTTGTCAGTAGGTTGTCTCATTTGCTTATACATGTCTCATGCAGATAACAAAGGTAATAAAGTATCAACTTCATGATTTCACTGTCAGTTTTCTATTGGCAAGCATGCCGAAACACGTAAAGCCTGATCCCATGATTCCCTCATTTTTCTGTTTTCATTCCTCTCTAATGCATAGAATTCCCTAAACATGTGTGAGACATTAGTCATCATGCAGAAAACCTTCCTCTGGAGAAACACACGTGGGTGTCCCCAGCTGCAGTCTTGCTCTGTCTCCATCAACCTCAGCGAGAAACAAGTGCAGACTGAGTTCTCTTTCATCTTTGGCTCCAGTCTGGTGCTTTTAAAACATATTTGGAAATAGCCCTAATACACATTTTAAAATAAGAACTAATCATCATTGTGTAGATCACCCTTTCCCCAAATTCCTGGGTTTTATTACCTATACTTAAAAGAAAATAATTATAGAAATAAGTGCTTATGCACAAATATACTAGAAAATGATCCAGTATCTAATAAGTTGAAAATGTATGCAAATTTATATTTTAAAATTTTATTGGAAATCAAACTTGAAGCTTTTCATTTGTTCAGGAGCACAAAAAGGCAGAGGAATCCTCTTAGCCTGGGCAGGGGTGGATTCACTTGTCTCTCTTGGGGACCATGGGGGACATCACTCTCATTAGATCTTAGCAGTTATTGGGAAGGTATAAGGCACACTTTGCTCATTCTATTTCTAAGCTTAAATAATTGTGCCATTAAGCTTAAATAATTTTGCCACCTGATTCCCATAAGTGGGAGGCAAACACAGTGACCTATCTTTACTTTTAAACTCAGTAGAAAGTATTGCAAGAAAAATTTCCAAAGATAAGATATCCAGAAAGAGGCTCAATACCAGTAAATTGTATATTACTGAGTGTGGCATCACTAATTACATTTGAGGAAGAAGAAGATACTATTCACCTATTTTTCAACTTAGATTTTATCTTCAGATCTTTATGAGATCTGAAATTGAACTCAAAGGACAGGATGTTAAGAAATTTCTCTTAGGATAAACAGCAGTTTCTAGCTCTTATCAGGGAAATAGAACAGACAGAAACAAACCAAAAACGATGAGGCTCACACAATAAATCTTTTCCCATGTTTTTGGCTGGTGCATCCACTCAAACTCCATCTCTAAAGTGATGGGCTATAAAACACTTAATGAGTGTGAGGAAAGGGTGGGTTTTTAAAGCTCCCAGCTAAATTGGGGTTTTAGTATCAAAGCAGCTAACAATCTTGCCCTAACAAATGCACAGGAGCTGGATGTGGGAATCTACAGGGTGCCTTCATGGGGTACTTCTTTTACCTGGTAGACAGCCTAATGTCTAGTGGTCCCACCCATGACCAGGGGATCTCTTAGACAGGAAACTTGTTTAGACTGGCAGACACTCTTGTGGCTCTTGTCTGACCTGGGTCCAGAGTAAGCCTGCCTGACCTTTCCTCTGCACTGGGAGACTGACCTTGTGTTCTCCCCTTCCCAGGGAACCCTTGGCCTGGGGCATCCCCTTCGAATGGAAGGTGGAAATTCAATACACCACCACAATAGGAAACGTGCTCACAGATTTTACTAAGAGGCCCTAGTCCAGGAGGGCACTGTGAGTGGGGAGGGCAGTCCTTTGCCCCCAGGTCAGGGGAGGCAGGAATGGAGAATCAGGCAGAGAGAGAGAGAGAGAGAGAGAGAGAGAGAGAGAGAGCATATGGCAAATAGCAGCGTATACAAGGGAAAAGGATGTGGGACACTTTAAGTTCATGAGCAAATGCCCAAATGGTCCCATTAAGGGAGGCTTTGGGAAAGTGGGGTGCCCAGTCTGCTAGACAGGAGAGATGCCTCTAAGTGTTTATTTATGAGCACCGGCTTGAGCCATGTGGTGTAGTATAGAAATGGAATCTGTGTCAAGGGTGATAGAGCCCTGCTTCTGGTATGAGAAAGTCAAACCTGCACTCAAAATCAATGCTGAAGAAACATAAAATTATAAGAATTCACCAGAGTATGTCTTTCTTATCATCAACCAAGAGGAGATTTGGGAAACTGCATTACACTCGATCAGAGTTGGGAAAACAATAATCAGAGATATGTATTTGAAGAAACTATTCTGGGTACCTGGAACTCCCTGCAGAAAAAACGGAAGGAAAACAAAAGACATTCTAAAAATATTTATAAAACTTGTCATTATGTTATTTGTATAAGATTTTATGTGCAATGAATAAAATATATATTCTCCTGACTTACTGATAAGCCCCTTCCTGTCTCTGCACATCCCATCTGCTGGTACAACCTCAGGGAAAAGGGAAGGAAAAGGGGCAGGCCTGGAAGGAGACCCAGGAGATTACAGGAAAGATGGGAGGAGGGACAGGGAGGCAGACAGAGGGAGGGTCAGCCAGCAAGGTGACAGCAAGGACAAATGCCCGCTCTGGGCTGGATCATCTTAAGGGAGATACAGAATCAGAGGGGTAATTATAGGGCATCCTGTCAGAGACTCTAGGGAGGGATCTCGTCACATTTCTCTGCAATAACTCAGAGGAGCAAAAATAGAGACTGTGAGAGTAACCACAAGCTACGCTTGCATTTGGTATTTGGTGGAGAAGAACAAAAAGGCCTATACGTTGCATTGAAAGGGGATGACAGCATGGCTCAAAAGTGAGCCTGAGGAGTGTCAGTGGAAGGAACAAAATGACTCCGACAACAAAAGCATCAGGATGGGCCATTATAGCCCAAGCTAAGATCCAGGCAGTCAGCAGCCCAGAAAGGGGGCTGTGGAGCAGAGGCGCACGAAGGAGCAGCCCTGTCTGTCTCTGGCACAGAACACACAGTCCTCAGAGCTCTTCACAGGGCAGCAGAACTGGTTTTCTAGAGAAACCTTGAAACCATTAAAAACCAACCCAAAGAAACTCTTTGCTTAAGCTAAGTGATTTATACCTACGTGATGAGAGGCTAGACAGATACTAAAATCCAGGAGCTGGAAAATACTTATGAACAAATAAAAAGGCAGTTACCAGATTTTAATTCATAGCTAGTATGTATGTATATGCAAATAAAGATCATTAAAGAAATACACCAAAATATTTATGAAGCTTATTGTTGGGAGATGGAATTATAGATTTTTCCTTGAGAATTTTGTGGTTTTTTTCAGGAGTTCTGCACTAAACATGCATATTAGTCAGGCTAAGTTATGTCATGGCAAGAAGACTAGAATCTGTGTGGCTTAGTACAAAGACAGTTTACTCTCCTCGTGTGAGTAAGGCTTGCAGTGTGCATCAGCAGCAGACGCTTACTTCATAGTTTCTAAGACAGGACAGCTGGGACATGGCAACGTGGACTGTGGCTCTTTCTGGTTCCATCTCCCATTTTCTTAGTGGAGGCTGCTCACAGGTCCCTACCTGAAGTCACAAACTGCCTGGAAAAAGCAAAGCACTGGCTGCCAGAGAGCAGCATGAATCATTTCTTCAGCATCGATTTATTTTTAAGTAAAAATAAAATTAAATAAAATTTTTAAAATTTGATTTGTAGAAGAATTTTCCCAGCCAAAATTTCTCTAATGCCATAAAAACTTGAAAATATCATAAATTTTAAATAATACATTAAAACATTTTCAAACATTCAGTAAGTAAAGATAGAAAATCAAAATTATACTTTGGAATATTTTAGAATATGACTAAGGTTTTCTTTTCCCTCAGTCTCCATGAGTTATATTCCAATGTATTCTCTTTTTTTTCCTTCTACTGTAATTGTCCAGGTTTTATTTCCATAAATATATTGTTGATGTGGGTCTCTGCTCAAGCCTTCAATATCTATATGTCAGTTTGTCTGTCATCATTTTCGATGGTTTTAATTTTCCTCTGCTTTCTTAGAGGAACTGAAGTTTGGGATCTATTCAAGTGTTAACATTTTCCACATCAAATATCTATGTATTCTATCTCCAGTGAGGTTTTGATCTTGCTCATTAACGTCTCTGCTTCCATGTAACCTATGCTATTTTAATCCAGACCTCTTTAACCTGAGCTTTCAGTCCTGCCTCCTGTCTGATTTTCATTCATTGTACTACACTTTCTTTTCATCCAAACTTATTCTCTTCTTAGCATTTTGAGGTCTTATTCCAAGGGGCCATGCCTTCTTCTATTCTATTAAGGAAGTCAAACAGATTGCTGAAATTATTTTATGATGCCTTGCTTTACAATGTTCTAAGAGATGTGCTTTTCTTTACAGCAATGAGAAAAGTACTCTCTTCACTTTCTTCTGCAGTATTTTGTTTCATACATTTCAAGATTATTGTTCTCTCATTACATTTATCAGGAAATAGATATCAAAGCAGACACTGGAATTGCCCTCCAAACCCTGTGGATTCCCCACAGCTGTTCATTTTCTGCCTATGTCATGGATGGAGGTCCTTTCTGGTCCCCTGCAGAAGCCTAGCTGCATTGCTAGGGTGCAGCCCAACCCTTACGCTGGAGCCCAGCCATGCCTCTGATGCCCAACCAGTGAGAATGCTAATATTGAGGCTGCATGGAAGCCCTTACCTGGTGTCTCTCCTCACCACCTGCTAGCATGGGGATTTCTAATGGGAAACACCCCTCCCGGCACCACTCTCTTCATGTATCTCACAAATGCCTCTACCTAAATTTGTGGTCTGTTTTCCACAAGGATACTCCCTACTATGGCTGTGAAAGAGGCCTCAGGGGTGAAGCAGTGTTCTAAATGATCAGATTATGGTGCTCATATCATAGAGAAGTTTTGAGGCTAACTACTAACAGACCAAGAAGTGTCGTCTTATCTTCTCTTCATTAGTTGGAACTCCTCTGATAAGATTTTAAAGAAAATTTGCACTTTTTGTGACATTAAATTAATTTAAATAGCTAAGCTATTGATTTCAACCTTCTGTAGAATAATTTGATTTCAACACATCATCCCTAATTTTAATCTAAGATTTGTGAAACATATTTTTCTATCATAAATTAAATTATTTTTAACTGCACTATCTTTGCTTTAATAAAAATGTGTAAAAGAAACGCCTATTTTAAGTTAAGCTCAAAAGTCGACATTCTGTTTTGCTGATGATGAATTATGAGATGAGATATTTTAGTGGTTTAATATATATTATAACCTCCATGCTATTTATCTTCATTTTATTCTATAACTTTATCAAGGACAAAATATAGCTATCTCAGTATATACTTGGTGCAAAATGTTTTATTTGTTTAATATTAATTGAGTTATTTCCAAGGGGTTGACATGCTTCAGGAGCTCTTTCTGACCCATGCTGAGAGCAAACCAAACACTGAAAAATGGCTAAAATGCTGGAAGAAGTGGGGAGAAAAAAAAAACCTTGCTATTACTAAAAAAAGACTGCAGATGAAAATGAAGCCTAAATGGTTAAGAGTCTGTCGACCAGGGTTCCAGTCCAGTCCTTCCTTGCCATAAGGTGTGAGCTCCGGAAAATATTTTTTCATTACTGGCTCCGTGTGGAATCTCTTCCATCATTGCACAGTTGTGTCAACCATTGTAAAGATGCACCAGGTTGGAAGCTCCTCGAGCAGTGGCAATGCCCCCAGTAATGTCACTAAGTTGATGTGTGGAGGACACTACTGCCCTTCTGAGGAGATACCACTGTGTTTCCCTCACCGTGACACTGCATCCAGCTCCTGCCCCCAGCACAGCTCTGCTGCCCCGGGATGCTCGCTGTTCCTGAAGCCCCTGCTGCCTCCCCAAACACCACCAACCGTGGCCACCAGCCACCACGAAGGAGAGGGCTCTGGGTTGTTCCTGTCCAGGTATCAGCAGCTCCAATGTAAAGTCCAGAGTGTGTGGTCTCAAGGGCTGAGAAGCCAGTTGCAAGGAAAGCTGGGAAGCAAGGCCTGATTTCCCACCAAGGTTCAGGAAGCAAAACAGGATGAGCCTCAGAAAGAAGGACAAAGTTCCACTTGTAACGAGAAGCAGGTGGAATCAGGACTCGCCCTGGTTGGTTTGCTTTGCAGCTAGATACATGGATTGCCTTTGTCCCATTGGGAGGAGGTGTGCTTGAACAGAGCCTCACACAGGCATCCTCCTGCTGGCCTGTGGGGTGGCAACTTCCTCATATGCCCCATGGATTTTATGAACTAGTCACATGACTTTACCAGTGATTGATGTACATAAGTCCAGATTGTCTGTAACTAAGCATTCTGCCTGTGCAATGTGACCATCACAGCAACCCCATCAAAAAAGATCAATAGGGTACTGATGTCTTCCTCTTGGAGCAGAAAGCCTCCAACCAGACTGAAGCCCAAACAGGTCTCTTTATGGGGTGCTAAGAGGCTGGGACTTGGTGTCTCCACTGCCCTTCTTCCTGGAAATTCCAGCTTGAGCCCTGTGTCTCCTGCATTCTCGGTACCCTATAGCATGATTGCCCAATTTCCAGACATACACACACGTCCTCATTCACAGATGAACACTTAACCGAAGCTTCCTCCCATACGCTCCACATGCCATGGGTCTTTTCAAAATGTAAACAAATCAATGAAATTATTAAAAATTAACATCAGGAAAAGATTCAAAGAGCTCGCCCATAAAAAATTTCATCAATCTTGTTCTGTAAACTTAAGAAATCACTAAAAGACTAAAATCCAGGAAATATTTTGAAACATTGCAGCCACCCAAAGCCACATGGTCTTTGAATAGAAACATTAAAGTTGAAAAGTTGCAGAGGAAGTTTAGTAACAAGTATTCTACCCAGAATATAGTAGTGGAACATCTAAACATTGCAGCATTAGGAAAAAGTGATGTCTTTATTACTATTCAGATAGAATAAGTCAGTTCTAAAAAATTAAATGGATAAGAGAAAGGAAATAGAAACCAACAGAAAGGGCATGTGGTGTCTTCTGGTGCAATCCTCCCAGCTCAAAAGGAGGGAAGGACCCAGAGGTCTTCACTGCAGGGCTCAGGGTCTTGCAGGGAGGGGTATTTCCTCCTTGCAAGGGCAACGGAGACTCTGGTTTTCATTTGTAAATGGAAAAAGCTTGGGGTCTCACTCCTATCCTTACATGAAAAAGCAGGACAACCTGAAAAGCAATGACTTTTCTTGAACTCAGTAGAGAACTGAGATGCAAAGCAAAATGCTACCCCAAAATCTGGAGGGACAGATGTACCCAGAGAGACACAGTGGAGAGCTGCAGCCCTGGAGTACAGGCTGCTGGAGCACACACTGGTAGAAAGGCTTAAATGTTGATTTTGATGAATTGCTGAAAATGAATGTGGACTAGCTAGAGGATGAGAAACTTGTGGAAATGGAAAGTCTTCACCTCCAGGAACCTCACCAGGTTTTCACAGTGAATATATGAGAAAGCTATCTTTATGTCTCTAGCAGAGGAGGGCAAGAGGAATCATTGTAAAACATGCCTACATGCTTCTCCTTAATAGAGGCTTAATTTTCCTAGAAAAGACTACCAGAATCTTATCCCAGCTCGAGGAAGGGTGTTCTGTCCCCTCTAGCTCCCTCTCACTTCTGTATCACCTGACGGAAAGAACTGTCAACAGGGAGCAGACTTCAGGGACATAGACGGGGAATGCTGCAGCCAAGGAAGGGAGGAGGGGTGGGGATAAGGTGGGAAGCTACATCCACAGACAGACCCCTGGGAGGTCACAGGCCCAAGACACAGGCTGTCACCAACACCAAGATTTAATTAGAGGATTACAGATGCTCTCCCTCCCCAACCTTCCCACCACACCACCAGGACTCCAATGGAACTACCGTGGAGGACAACTGAAGGAGCAGCAAGACACCCACCCTGGGAGAGGCGGAGCCAATGAACACACCAAACAGAAACAAAAACAAATAGAAAACCAGATCATTAGAGAATGTTAAGCCCCCAGCACCCACAGCTACAGCAAACTTTAAGCACTGCCCAATTTCCAGACAGAGTAACATGAATTCTCACACTAAAGGTCATTTACCTTAGTTCCTTTTATCTAGTAAAACATGTCTGGCTAACAACAACAACAACAAGAACAAAACAACAACAACAAAGAGGTGTGTCAAACACCAAGGAAAACACAGAGAAGACAATGCAGTGATCAGAACCAGACTGAGATATGACGTGGATGCTGGAAGGAGCAAACAATATTTAAAATAATTAGAATTAATAGTTTAAGGGCTCTTACAGAAACAGTAGACAGTACACAGGGACAGATGCATAACAGAAGCAGAGATGGAAACTAACAAAGGATCAAAAGGCAATGTGAACAATTAAAAACATTGCAACAAAATGAAGGGGGTCTGTCATGGGCTCATCAGTAGAATGGAGTAGCTGAAGAAAAAAATTATAAAACTTGAAGCTATGTCAGTAGAATGTCCCCACACTGAAATGCAAAGAGAAAAACAGATGAAAACCAAGCAAACACATGGCATGCAAGAACCAGCGAGCTGTTCCAAAGAGTTTATCACATGTGTAACCGAAACACCGGAAGGCAGGTCGGAGCCGGAAAAATATTTGAAAGTAATAATGTTCAAGAATATTCCAAAATTAATTACAGACACCAAATCAGAGATCCAGGAAGCTCAGAGAACTCCAAGAAGAATAAATACCAACACACACACACACATGCATGCCTGCACACATGCACGCACGCACACACAGACATAAACTGCAGAAAACAAAATAATTGGAACAAGTTAAAAGAAGGAAAAGTAAAATGAACACCTATCTATAAAGCAAAATGGGTAACAATTTCAGCAGACATCTCATCAGGAACCAAACAGGCAAGAAGAGAGTGGAATATGTTAGGTGCTGAAATAAAAATCACCCATCAATGTCTAATTCTATATCCAGTGAAATTATCCTTCCAAAGTAAAGGGGTGCATTTTGAGAGGCTGAGGCAAAAAGATCACTCGAGCCTAAGAGTTTGAGATCAGACTGCACAGTATAGAGAGACCCCACCCCATCTCTACAATAATTTTAAAAATTATCCAGGTGTAATCGTGCCCACTTATAAATCCCAGCTACTCAGGAAGCTGAGGCAGGAGGATCCCTCGAGCTTGGGAGGTCGAGGCTGCAGTGAGCTATGACGGTGCCATAGCACTCCAGCCTGGGCAACAGTGTGAGATTCTGTCTTAAAAAAATAAATAAATGAGCAATAAATATCTTGTTAGATGAAAAAATTAATTGGTGATATACCCAAACTCTTTCTTGCAATCACTCAGTTCTGAATTTTATGAAGTTTGCAATTATCATTATTATATATGCTACATATGAACACCTTATCTATCTTTCCAACTTTGTATCTTCATCCAGCTAGTTATCTATTTAGTATCTCTTTATTTATCCACATGCTTAACTGTCTGTCCAACTAGCTCTCCATCTTTTCTTCTTTCTTCTCCAAACATTACCTATTCCGGAGAATTATAGAGGGGGGAAAACTCAGAAGATAGGAGAATGGAGCATGTGTAAGTTTTATAATTATTATTTAAGAAAACTTAAAAAGTTTTCAACTCACCTAATAGGAATTGGTTATTATAATAATATAATACTGATTTATACTGTTGACCCTAGAACAACAGAGGCTTGAACTACTGGGGCTCACTTTTGTGCAGGTTTCCTCCGCCTCTGCCACCACTGAGACAGCAAAACCAACTCCTCCTCTGCCTCCTCCTCCTCAGCCTACTCAATATGAAGACAAGGAGAATGTTGGCCTTTATGATGATTGACTTTCACTTAATGACTAGTAAAATGTATTTTCTGTTCCTTATGATTTTTTAAATAACTTTTTTCTCTAGCTTACTTTATTCTAAGAATACAGTATTTAATACACAAAATATGTGTTAATCAACTGTTTATGTTATCAGTGAGGTTTACAATCAACAGTAGTCTATTCATAGTTATTTTGGGGGAGTCAAAAGTTATGCAATGCTTGACTTTGCAAAAGGACAGTGCCCCTAACTCCTGCATTGTTCGAGGGTCAACTATAACTATGTGTAATAATAAATATAATACCAGTAATATAGTAAAACACAAATAGGATAGTTTGCCATTTCTTCTCAACTTGGAAGTGTAACATACACATAAGAGATTATGTGTAAATTCATGCAAAGCTGAAGGAATGGAGAGTTTGCATTTTTACTGTAGCTGTTTTATGGAGAAGTGGGACAGCTTCCATTCTGACACCTCTTACTGAGGCCCCCTGTGATAAATTCTCTCTGGCCTCCATTTCTCCACTTCCACTGGGCCTATCAAACCTAGCTCTGGGGATGCCAGAGATCTTCAGATACATTCACAGAAAATGGATATTTCACTCTGCACTAGAAACATTTCAGCTCATGTTGTAATACTGGCTGTCTCATAAAGACCTAGTCCAACTCAAAATGTATTTCCTTAATAACCTTTAAATAAGAGTATTTTCAGTTGCACAGATATGCTTGTTAGAAAATACGTTTCCAGATTTTTCAGAAGATGAATTTCTGAAGAGAAAATTATATAAAGATACCTTTGGTAATAGGTAAAAAAGAGAATCACCGATAGACTATACAAATCTATAAGAAGACTTGCACTTCCATAATTCTCAGCTTGTACAATAGATTTCTTTTTAAGGCTATAGTAAATTGTATTCTGAATATCCTTGTACACCTAAAAAAGCATTATTTTCCAAGCAGGTGCTATAATGTCTTGCTGAGTCAGAGACAGGAATTGTGCATGATGTAATGTCTTTCCAAATCTATTGGGAGTTGATGATCACTAAGATAAGACATAGCTTCCAAGGTTCTTCAATATCTGGTTGTTTTCTGCAACAACATTTTATTTACTTATTTAAGAACAGCATGTGATTTTTTTTTTTTTTTGCTCTCTCTCTATGGAATAGAAAGCCATATATTTAGGACTGAGTTTATGAATCAGCAACATAGACATTTCCTAACGGTGTAAATGCATGGTTCAGAATAAGGAATCTGAGTCTCACTTTTCTCCTCATCAAAGCATCTGGCTTTATTATAGCTGCCTAAAAATTCTGTTAGCAGAATAAAGGTACTCATCCCATCACCAAAATTAAATGGGTAAGTCTTAGGGCAATAATGCATTAGCAAAGTGATTCATACCAAAGTGCATAGACAGACATAAATTTCTTCTTCCTATCCACAGGTGTTGATTCAGAGAGCATGAAACATCATAAGGTCACTTGAGCACCATTATGGTGTGTGAATGAAAGTAAAGTATAAGAACAAGGATGGCTTTTTGGCCATTGCCAATGTTTATTTCACTATTTTCTGTAGAGTTAATCCTGATTGTAAAGACATTGCCTAATTAAGAAGAACGTGCTCTCTACATATGTAAAAACTGGGTTAAAATATATTTGGTTTTTACAATTCAGCAAAGGGAAAATTTCATTTTTAATAATGATTATTCAAATGTATTAAAGGTCTACAGCTATAAAATATTTAGCCATATTCAATAGCAATATTCAAGTTCATTAAAGATCCATAGTTATAAGGAATTATTGGATGCTGATATTTGAACATCATTGAAGGGATTGTGAAATGCTAATAAAGGGAATATCCCAAACTAAAAATCAGCATCTCCATAATCCCAATCCAAGGCCTTTACTTTACTATTTGATACAGCTCATTTTTGTCAGGCAACACAGCTATACATTTTAATTGAAATTTTAAAATGACAGACTTGATCAATAAAAATTCCCTGTGGTGACAATAGTTTTTAAATCTAATCATGATAGAAGAACTATGTGATTACAGACACTGGCCAAAATAAATAAGTGCTATCCACTGAATAGGATGCTTTTCTTCCTTATTTAAAGCAGGAAGACCTGCTTACTCAACAAGCTAAATTGATTATTAGCTTAGAAAACTTGCTTTCCCAAGGGTATATGCTACCTGTAATGGCGATTCAGACACATATTCAGTACACAAATTAATCATTTCCTCAATTGAGTACAGCTAATCCAAAATGTTTAAAGGTATATATGATAAGAGCTGAATAGATTTGGCACCAAGTTACTCTCATACACCAGTGACTTCAGCTATTACATCTGAAACATTCACTCTCCAGCACAAAGCAACCAAGAGAGCAGGGAAATTGCCAGAAAAATCAGGGTTAACCTCATCTTTGGATAATACTCACTTGCTATGTTCGTCAGTTTAAAATTTACTACTGAAGGTATCTGAAGGTATCTATGGTGTCAAGAATTACAAGAATCTCAAAAAGAGTTCATCATTTACTCTTTCATTAGATGGTATATTAGTCAGGGATTTCCACGGGGACAGAACTAATAGAAAAAATATATATATATATAAAATATATATAATACTAAATAAACTCAATATATGTATAGAATAAAAATATATATAAAATATATATATAATGCTACTCAATAAACTCTCTTCATATATATATATATATATATATATTTTACTATACTAATACTCTTGTGAGTATTAATTCACATGATCACAAGGTCCCACAGGAGGCTGTCTCCAAGCTGAAGAGCAAGGAAGCCAGTCCGAGTTCCAAAGCTGAAGAACTTGGAGTTCGATGAGTGGATGTTTGAGGGCAGAAAGTATCTAGCTTGGGGGAAAGATGTAGGCTGGGAGGCTAAGCCAGTCCAGCCTTTTCATGTTTGTCTACCTGCTTTATATCCTGGCCACACTGGCAGCTGATTATATGGTGTCCACCTAGATTAAGGATATGTCTGCTTTCCCAACCCACTGACTCAAATATGAATCTCCTTTGGCAACACCCTCACAGACACAACCATGATCAATAATTTGCATGCTTCAATGCAATCAAGTTGACACTCAGTATTAACCATCACAAGTCCACCCCTCGTCAAATTGAACCCATACACATCCCCTGAGATTATACATAATCTTCAAATAAAGACAATAATAAGGTCATAATTTTGCCTAACATAATATAACTATCCTTCTTAGAACCGGAAATGCATTAATCCCCAACCCAAATACTATTACATAAAGTTAACAATACTTAAGTGCTGATATGAAATTAATAAATCTTATGTCACATGATAAAGGAAAAAGAAAACAAAATGAAGATATTTTCTTAGTACAAGTGTAAACATGCACAAACCTGCTTTTAATGAAAGAAAGAGGAAATACTCATAACAATCACAGTCCTTGTTTCTGCAGCTTGTCACGTGGTCATAGCTGGTATTGATGACTACCTTCTTCTGCTACCCATTCTGTATTCCTTTTGACTTTAGCAAGCACCTCAGCAGGCAGTGTTTTTTTCCTGGTAGAGTGACACAAACCTTCATTCCTGAAGGGTCTGGACCATTTGTAGTCCTGCCTAGATTGGGCTGTTGTAGGTTCCCATTGACCTTAATCACAGGGCATGGAAATACTAAGAGACGCCCTAATGGATCTCCTGTATTCCATGCGTACTCTTCCTTACCTCTGTTGTGGAAAAGTAGACTGATTTCATTTTGATAGTGCAGGTAAATCCCACCAGCAAACACTGTAACTCCCTTCTTAGCCTGTTGACTTAAAGGTAGGAGGAGCCCAAAGTGTCCAAGTGGCAATCTTAACTTCCAGTCTAATGAAACCACTGTTGTGTCTCCTGGTGGCAGCATTCCTCCCTCTAGGCCAGCAGAACATAATACCACAGAAACAAGAAGCAAAAATTTTGCTAGTGGATCACCACGGGTGATGGTGAGTGGTGCCACTTCCACTTCCACCCCTTGATGCCTAGACCCAAGAATCCTGGCTGTGAGAGAAACAATACCATATATTGAATGCTAATTCAGAGCATACACAGATTTCTGGAGAACTTTGCCCCAGTCCTGCAAAGTATTGTCACCGAGATGGCACTGTAAATGTGACTTCAAAAGGCCATTCCACCATTCTATCAATTCAGCTGCTTGAGGATGATGAGGAACATGGTAAGACCAGTGAATTCTATAAGCAGGAGCCCACTGCCGCACTTCTTTAGCTGTAAAGTGATTCCTTGGTCAGAGGTAATGCTGTGTGGAATACCATGAGAATGGATAAGGTATTCTGTGAGTCCGCGCATGGTAGGCTTGGCAGAAGCATGTGTGCAGGATAGGCAAACCCATGTCCATCTTAAGTGTCCATTCCAGTGAGGACAAACCTCTACCCTTTCCATTATGGAAGAGGTCCAATATAATCAACCTGTCACCAAGAAACTGGCTGATTACCCCAAGGAATGGTGCCATATTGAGGGCTCAGTGTTGTTCTCTGCTGCTGGCAAATTGGGCACTCAGCAGTGGCCATAGCCAGGTCAGCCTTGGTGAGTGGAAATCCATGTTGCTGAACCCATGTGTAACTTCTATCCCTGCTACCATAGCCACTTTGTTCATGGGCCCATTGGACAATGACAAAGGTGTGTGGGGAAAGAGGCTGAGTGGTGTCCACAGAACAAGTCATCCTATCCACTTGATTATTAAAATCCTCCTCTGCTGAGGTCACCAGTTGGTGAGCACTCACATGGGATACAAATGTCTTTACAGTTTTTGACCACTCGGAGAAGTTCATCCACATACCTCTTTTCCAAATTTCTTTGTCACCAATTTTCCAATCATGCTTCTTCCAAGTCCCTTACCATCCAGCCAAACCATTGGCTACAGTCCATAAATCATTATATAATCACACATCTGGCCATTTCTCCTTCCATGCAAAGGGCACAACCAGGAGCACTGCTCAACCTTCTGCCCACTGGGAATATTTGTATTCACCACTGTCCTTCAGGGATGTCCAAGAAAGGCGTAGTGCTGCAGCTTTCCACTTTCAAGTGGTGCCTGCATATCGTGCAGAACCATCTGTGAACCAGCACCTAATCTTGTTCCTCTCTCAACTGATCATAGGGAACTCCTCATGAGGCCATTGGTGCAGACTGAGGGAGAGAAGGCAGGGTGGCAGGAGTGGGGACCATGGACATTTGAGTCACTTCCTCATGTTACTTACTTGTGCCTTCAGGACTTGCTCAAGCCCAACCATGTGTATACCACTTCCATTTGATGATTTGATGATGGAATGCTGCTGTACATGACCTACTTTATGGCTAGATGGATCAGAAAGCACCCAGATCCTGATAGACAGTTCAGGTCACATGGTGGCTTGATGACATATTGTCAAACATTCAGTTTCCACCAAAGCCCAGTAATAGGCAAAGAACTGTCTTTCAAAAGGAGAGTAGCTATCTAAAGAAGATGGCAGGGCCTTGCTCGAAAATCCCAGAGGCTTCTGCTGTGATTCACCTATGGGGGTCTGCAAAAGGCTCCAACAGCATCCCTATCCGCCACTGGCACCTCAAGCATCATTGGATCTGCTGGCTCATAAAGCCTAAGTGGCAGAGCAGCCTGGACCTGTTGCAGAGTCTTGTCCTGTTCTGGACCCCACTCAAAACTGGCAGCCTTTCGGGTCACTCAATAAATGGGCTGGAGTAACACACCCAAATGAGGAATGTGTTGCCTCCAAAATCCAAATAGGTCCACTAGGCATTGTGCCTCTTTCTTGATTGTAGGAGGGGCCAAATGCAGCAACTTATCCTTCACCTTAGAAGGAATATCTCAACAGGCCCCACACCACTGAACCCCTAGAAATTTTACTGAGGTAGAAGGTCCCTGAATTTTAGTCAGACTTATTTCCCATCCTCTGGCACACAAATGTCTCACCAATAATTCCAATGTGTTTGCTACTTCTTGCTCACTGGATCCAATCAGCATAATGTCATCAATGTAACAGACCAGTGTGACTTCTTGTGGAAGCAAAAAACAATCAAGATCTCTCTGAGTAAGATTATGACACAAAGCCAGAGAGTTGATATACCCCTAAGGTAGGACAGTAAAGGTATATTACTGGCCTCCCCAGCTGAAGGCAAATTGCTTCTGGTGGGACTTACGGACAGGAATGGATAAAAAGGCATTTGCCAAGTCAATGGCTGCATACCAGGTACCAAGAGATGTGTTAATTTGCTCAAGCAATGAAACTACATCTGGTACAGCGGCTGCAATTGGAGTCACCACTTGGATAAGCTTACAATAATCCACTGTTATTCTCCAAGATCCATCTGTCTTCTGCACAGGCCAGATAGGAGAGATGAATGGGAATGTGGTGGGAATCATTGCCCCTGCATCTTTCAAGTCCTTGATGGTGGCACTAATCTCTGCAATCCCTCCAGGAATGCAATAATGGTTTAGATTTACTATTTTTCTGGGTAGAGGCAGCTCTAATGGCTTCCATTGGGCCTTTCTCACCATACTAGCCCTCACCCTACCAGTCAGGGAGCCAATGTGGGGGTTCTGTCAGCTGCTAAGTCTGTCTACGCCGATTATGCATTCTGGCACTGGGGAAATGACCACAGGATGAGTTCAGGGATCCACAGGACCCACTGTAAGTCAGGCCTGGGCTAAA
This sequence comes from Pan troglodytes, assembly GCF_028858775.2. Lineage (NCBI taxonomy): Eukaryota > Metazoa > Chordata > Mammalia > Primates > Hominidae > Pan > Pan troglodytes. The sequence continues at coordinate 59,953,755 of NC_072404.2, forward strand.
ACTTCATTAATTACCTGACCTCCATAAACTGCTATGTTAACTGGAAGAACACAATTACATTTTGGGTCCCCTGGAATCAACATCAGCTCAGAGCCAATGGCCAGTAGTCCCTGAAATATCTGATCATTTCCCTGTTCCCTATGAAGAGTTAGCCTGGTAAAAGGCTGGAGGTCTCCTTGGGTAAGGATGGGACAAAGATTCACTGCATAAATTGTTGGTAAGGTAATAGGATCCTTCCTCAAGGGGACCTGGTCTCCCCTTCATTCAAGGGGTTCTGGGTCTGTAAACTGGCTCAAGTCCGGAAATTGACTGAGGGGCTGTGATTCTGTTTTTATAATTCAAATCAATCATTTGTCCATTCGGCCTGGAAGTTTTCTGCTTATATAAATTAGGTAGGAATGCAGTTGGCTTCCTATCAAATTCACTTCTAGGAACACTGTAATTAGCAAATGCCAGAGCTCTACACAAGTCAGACTATTCTGATTGCTGCTTTGCCTCTGCTGTTCATTATAGTAGCTATGCCCACCTTTCCTTTGATGGTTGAGTGCTGCCACTTGGCCCCTGCCACCTTGGGATCCAATTATTCCCATTGTATTTAAATTTCATAGTTGAGTGACTGCAGTTCCCACTGTTAGATTTGATATACAGAGAAGAGCAATTACAGGGCTCTTCAAAGATATAGGTGCTGCCCTCACAAATCTATTTTGCAAAGCATTGGTCAAGGATATATCTTCTGGTCCCTCCCAGCTGAGATGACTAGGTCTAAGGTGACATCCACTCCACCATCCCAATCTCCCTAGGCCTTTGGATCCCTTCCTTTACATTAAACCAAGGACAATCAGGCATTTCCAATTCACTCACAGTGGATCATCTTTCAAGCCATATTTCAGCTAACCAAGCAACTAAACTATTAGAACATTTTTTAACTCCCTGAGCTGCAACACTAAATGCAGAATCCCTACTTAGTGGGCCCAAATCAAACAATTTAGCCTGATCCAACTCTATATTCCTTCTACCATTATCCCATACCCTTAATATCCATTCCCAAGCCTCTTCTCCAGATTTCTGCTTATATAAATTAGAAAACTCAAGCAGTTCTTTTCAAGTGTAGCACACCTCCTCATGGGTCATACTCTTAACCTCACCTCTAGGGGCCCACTGGGACTTTAGTCTAGTTATAGGTCTAGAAACAAACAGGGGCGTTGGGTGTTGGGGTGGCTTCAGAGGAGAATCGACATTATCTTCCCCAGCAACTGCCTCAGGGGAGGCCATCACTGTTGCCTGAGGTAGCACAGGGTTTATCTCCTCAGACAAAGGTGGAAAGCCTGATGGGAGCATAGGTTGGGGAGGGGATGTTGCCACTGCTGGGAATGGGGAAGCTGTTCCTTCTGTCAAAAAGTTTCATCAGAGTTTACAAGCTCAGTGTTCCCAACTTCATCAGAGTCCTCCCACTCCCCATTCTGAGTTGCAGGATCCCATTCTTTTCCAATCAATGCCCTCACTTTAACAGTAGACACTTGGCAAGGCAGTGCATAAACCTTTCATTGCAGGTCATCCACTGCATGATAAGAGCTTGTGTCTGTTTTTCCACAATTTCGGCTCTTTCTTTACAGAAAATAAGACTCTCACTTAGGGCAATCTTAGCAGATTTGAGGCTCAGTATCTGCTTCCGAAGTTGGGAGTTTGAATCTCTGAGTTCATCATTTTCTTTCATCATTTTGTCCAGTGAACTTAGGAGCAACCAACAAACTTCATTATGTTCCTTGGTTCTCTAGACATAGTCAAAGTATTATGTATAGAGTCACTAAACTTTTGCCTCTCAATAGTTGTGAATCAGGAGTGTCAAATGCATTTTTTTTGCATCACTCTCTAAACAGTTCATGCCAAGGACTATCAGTGTTCTCCATACTATTAGAAGTAGAGTCCTTAGCATCTTTGGATCTAATCATATTAAGCAGCCAACTCCAGAAACCCCAAAACCAATGAAAGAACTCCATTCTTAATATTCTGTTCCTCTAGAACCACTCCTGGTAACAAAACCTGTATTAATCAGGGTTCTCTAGAGGCACAGAACTAATAGGTTATACATATACCTATAAAGCAGAGTTTATTAAGTAGTATTAACTCGCACGATCACAACATCCTGCAATAGACTATCTGCAAACTTAGGAGCAAGGAAGCCAGTCCGAGTCCCAAAGCTGAAGAACTTAGAGTCTGATGTTTGGAAGTTCAAGGGCAGGCAGCATCCAGCACAGGAGAAAGATGTAGGCTGGGAGGCTAAGCCAGTCTACCCTTTTCATGTTTTTCTGCCTGCTTTATATCCTGGCCGCACTGGCAGCTGATTAGATGGTGCCCACCCAGATTAAGGGTGGGTCTGTCTTTCTTTCTCAGCCCACTGACTCAAATGTTAATCTCCTTTGACAACACCCCCACAGACACACCCAGAATCAATACTTTGCATCCTTCAATGCCATCAAGGTGACACTCAGTATTAACTATCCCAGATGCCTCGTTTCACCTGAATTTTACTTCAAGGGCTTCCTTTGTAACTGAAAATACAACCATTTACTCATCCATCAAATTTGTAAACACTTTTACCTTACATTGCTTTTAGATTTGTCTTTATTCTTTTTCTTATTTTAAATATAATTTCTTTACCAACTTTCTGCTATTTTATCTGATAATTTTTAAAATATTTTCTTGCAGATGTTGTCAACTCATTATTTATTCTCTGTGTTCCTGACAAGACAGATTTTATAACTAAAGATCAAACAGTCAAACAACAAACATAGAAACAAGCAAAACCAAGTATCAGCAGAGTTTGGGAGTATAACAACTGGAGGGTTTGGAGAACTCTGATGATAGAATTTTTCAGCATGGGTCCAGTTGCATTTGATTTTACACGGACAGACAATTATATTTTAAATTCCATAATCCCTCTTCCTCCTTCCTTTTACACTCTCACAGAAGAAGCAGCGCAGTACCTCCTCCAAGATGAATCAATACCTACACAATACAGTTGTCTTTCTAGGATTTTTATTTGATTCTCATTCATTTAAATGTACACTTTCATTTTTCTGTCCCTCACACAATTACATTTTCTTTTTTGTTAGTCTTATAAATTTGAAATTTTACCAGCATATGTGAACCATTTTTCATTTTTTATTCTCTCCTATCATGGACTTTCACATCAAAAGCTCAGTGTGCTTCTTTCTATGTGGCCATAATATGATGATGATGATGATCATGATGGTGATGATCATGGTGGTGGTGGTGGTGATGATGATGGTGGTTGTGGTGATAATGGAGATGATTGTGGTGGTGGTGATGATAGTGTTGATGATGATGGTTGTGTTGATGGTGGTGGTGGTGATGGTGATGATGATGATGGTGATGGTGGTGGTGGTGGTGATGGTGGTGGTGGTGATGGTGGTGATGATGATGATGATAGTGGTTGTGGTGAGGATGATAATAATTTCTATCATTCTTTTCTTTCATCTTCTTCTGTACTACTCTATAGAAAAATACCTTATTTTCTAGCTTTCATGCCCCAATATGTGTACTTATAGTTTCCATGTCTTGATTATTTTACTGTGTTTAAATCAGTTCTCCTATTTGACCCATTATTTAGTTTGAAAATATATTACATATCAATACTTTTAATTTACAAGACTTTCTTTATACTCTTTATTCAGTTTCATCACATTGCAGTTTTTGATAAGGAGACACTGTAATTTAAAATCAATCTGTGAATACTGATTAGAAAAAATATTTTATGATTTTTGTTGAATAAATATTTTTTCAGAGGTCAATTGTCCCATTCATTCACTTGCATTTTCTCTTTCATGCTCTAAATTTACCTGCTGTCTATTGATTCTGGTTTCACATCAGTGACTGGATAGAGTGTGGTGAGGTTTGCATGTTTCCCGTGGCTGCGCAAGCCAATGGGATCAGTTCCATCACTGATCTAAAGGACTAGTAACATGATTCCCAAATCTGTCAAGATAACTAATCAGATCCTGTTTTCCAGTACTAAGAACAGGAGGAATAAACTCACAATGAAGTATATTTACTTAGGAAGCATGAAGGTGATTAATGTTTTATTTATCTGTGTATTTTAACATGCTGCAATCATTATAACTATTGGCACCAATGAGTTTTTCTGGTGTGCACCTGAACCATATGAAATGACACTCAGCATGTAATAAGACCAGCATATTTACAAAATGAGTACAAATACTCATATATAAGGCTGTTCCTGGAAGAGGATGGTGAAAAATACTGAAGGTCAGATGTGAACCTCATTCAGAAGATCATCCATAACTGAGCTTCCTTTGGTGAGGATTTTGAGACTGGAAATTTATACCACTCTCTGACCTACCTGTTAGCATCCTCATATCCTATTTGTATTGACTTTCTTTTGTCTACTTGGAATAACAAATAAGGAGAAAACCCCTGTGTCCAGTATTTCCATTAATCTGAGTCTAATGTGGATAGTGGTGGCCAAGGCCTCTCCCTCAATGGGCATCTGGAACTGTGGACCCCAACTGTGGACCTCAGTGGTGGCACCCCAATGGTGCCATCACAGACATCTTTATTTGTGCGTTATTGGAAGAGTGCTGAAAGGCCACTCCTATTTATCAATACTGTTTTCTCATGGACAGTGGCTTAGAGAACAGCTATGTCCTTTTTGTCCTTACTTTTTTGGTCTTGTTCATATTCTTTACAACGTCTCAATTTGCCTCATGCTCTATTTCTCTCTGGAGACTCCAACCTACATTAGAGACCCGCTGGATTTAACTGCTGGAATTTGTTTAGAAAACAGTCCATTTAGCTTTACTTTCTGGGGTCAAATACAATACGCCATGAATCCTTATAAATAGGTGGAGGTGTGCGGCATATAGGCCTGGATATTTCAGAGATAATCAGTGCATTAGTTTCATAGTGATTTTCCATGGACATCTGCTGGTCTTTGCAGCTGTTGCCTGGGAATTGCAATTTCTCTGGATCTCATGGGTCAGCACCCTCTGTGCAGCAGCAAACTCAGACATCCTCAGGCTTGGATTTGCTCTATTCTAGTCTGTCTGTTGATTTGATAACATCTTTCTTCCTTATTAATACCCTTGGAAATGCTTGGTTTGCCTGTTGTATCCATTCTTATCTTCCAATAGTTGTATAATGGTCATGAAAAATATTTTCCCTGCTCTCTAAACTCTAGGTAGAAAGAAAAGAGAAGCAAGCATGTTGGCTCAATCTATTATCTTGAGCAGAAAACATGTTTAGACAATTTTTAATTATTCTCTCTATAGAGGTAATTCACCGTTGCATTCACTTGGTAGTGATGTGATTATTACTCAGATAATATTTGATTTCTGGGGAATGGATCAAGTTGTGAAATGCAAACGTGTAAGGTGAGACAAGAACTCAAAATAATGTGTTGTCAGAATGCTTCGTGTAAAAGGCAGGGTGGGGTGACCACGGAGAAGAGCAAGAGAGAGATTAGAAATGGAAATGACATATAACACAGGGTCCACAGAAGTGGAAACGGCAGAAAACCTTCCTGTGTTAAAAATACAGCAGCATCTTTTTGTTTAACAATCGAAGCAGTTTTTTACTCCTGCTGTGAATTTTGGTGCTAGTTCATTTTATCCACTCAACAACTCCAGACAGCACTGTGATGACCTCCTTGTCAATGTCCATAATCCCATCAACACCATAACCTCGCAATTCCTTGGCCTCCTCCACCCAGTGACATTTGCTTCCAGTTTAATTCAGCTTCACCTTTCTTTAGGCTCACCCTTGACATTGGTGTCACCACAACTATTTCATCACTAAAGCAAAAAAAAAAAAAAAAAAATACTGTTCTTGTTCATACTTCACAATCTATCACAACAAGCAAGACTTTTCAGCTGAAAGGAACTTCTAAAATCGTTGTGAAAAATAAAATTACATATTTACTTTTCCAGATAAAATGACTGATATAAAACAGGCTATCAATGTTAATTTGTTTCTTTCTTTTCCTAAAATAAATCCAACATTTAGTTGCTTTTTCCCCCCACAATCCAATTTGCACTCAGTCTGGGGTGCACCTTGCTTGATGGTGAGGTTGAAAAGGGAGCACTGTGACAGTAGAGATAGGAGCTGAAGATCTCTTAAAGGCTCAGCTCTGGCCTCAGTCACATTGTATTAGTGAAAACAAGGCCAGGCTCTACTTATCTTCAAGGACAGTGGAATGAGACTTTACCTAACAATATGAAGAGTGGCAAAAAAATTCCTGTCACCTTTATTTCATCACAAGGACCATGCAATTGGGCTGGACTTAGTATGTATTAAATCTATCTGGAATATATATATGAATAAAAGAATAAATACTCTTAGAATAGATTCATTTTTACCTTTACTCTGTCAATGGAAAAAGTATTCATTTTTCAAGGTCTAGTTTACTGCTGCATTCTCCGGGAAGGTTTTTTTTTTCCTCTACTAGAAATGATAACTTTCACTTAATTTTAATTGCATTATAACATTTTTCATAGCCAACATCATAGGTAAGAATTATATTCAATTCCTTTTTTCATGAAATAGCAAGTTGAAAATGGAACATTTTATTAATAATTGTCTACAAGTGGCATTCACTGTATCTAACATACAAGCTCTTAATAAATAATTGTTGAATAGTTGATGTTAAATTACAACATGAATTAAATATGAGACTAAATATTTAACAAACGCTTTGTTGATAGGTAGAATTAAGTTTAATATGTATTTTATCAATATATGTCTTTGTATTTATCTTTTTTGTGCTTTTTTTTTTTAAAAAAAAAAGCAGGTTTGGGGATACAAATGCAGGTTTGTTACATAAGTGAATTCAAGTCATGGGGGTTTGTTGTAGAGATTATTTCATTACTCAGGTATTAAGGCCAGTGCCAAATAATTGTCTTTTCTGCTCCTCTCCCTCCTCCCACTCTCCACCCTCAAGTACATCCCAGTATGTGTTGTTTCCTTCTTTGTCTTCATAAGTTTTCATGATTTAGCTCCCACTTACAAGTGAGAACATGTGGTATTTCCTGTTCCAGCATTAGTGTGCTAAGGATAATGGCCTCCAGCTCCATCTATGTTCCTGCAAAAGACATGATCTTGTTCTTTTTATGGCTACATAGTACTCCATGATGTATATGTACCACATTTTCTTTATCCAATCTGTCATTAATGGGCATTTAGGTTGAGTCCATGTCTTGCTACTGTGAATAGTGCTGCAATAAACATGCACGTGCATGTGTCTTTATGGTAGAATGATTTATATTCCTCTGGGCATACACCCAGTAGTGACACAGCTGGGTCAAATGGTAGTTCTGCTTTTAGCTCTTTGAGAAATCACTGTACCGCTTTCCACAATGGTTGAACTAAATTACACTCTCACCAACAGTGTAGAAGGTTTCCATTTTCTCTGCATCTTGGTCAGCATCTGTTATTTTTCAACTTTTTAGATGTATAGTTGGCAAAATTTTTCTCCCATTCTGTAGATTGTCTGTTTACTCTGTTGATAGTTTCTTTTGCTTTGCAGAAGCACTTAAGTTTAATCAGATCTCACTGTTGATGTTTGCTCTTGTTATTATTGCTTTTGGTGTCTTTGTCATGAAATCTTTGCCCATTCCTATGTCGAAGATGGTATTGCCTGGGTTGTCTTTTAGGATTTGTACAGTTTTGGGTTTTACATTAAAGACTTTAATCCATCTTGAGTTGATTTTTGTATATAGTGTAAGGAAGGGGTTCTTATTTTACTTAAAGTAGAAAATTTGGAAAACATAAAAAGAAGAAAAAGATTTGTAATTGTATATCATTCAGATAATCACAGAGAAATATTGATGGATATACTGGCACTCTTTATGTACACTCCTATTTTTTTAAGAACACACAACATCTCTTCACTGAAAATTTTGTATCCATTTCCCACATTTCAAAGTAAAAAAATAACTCTAGTACGTTTTATCAGTAACAACTAAGAAAACAAAATCTACTCTAAGGAATATTTTGTGGCCAGAGCATTTAATCTGAAGTACTCATTGTGTTATTAGAAAATAATTACATTTTGATGTGTCCAGCTGTTTTTCACATGTTCTGTTGGAAAATATTTTATTTGTAAAATTATATCTCAAAATATACCTCAAATTACTAGCATGAAATTTTCTCAAATTATAAAATTAACTGAATGTGTTTTTACAACATAATTTTCTTCTTAAATATCTGCTATGTTGCTTTTAATATTTTAGTATTTTATGTAATGTTGAATAGTTTAGTTAAAATTGCCTGCTCACTAAAAGTTATTACTATTATTATTATTGAATGGATTATGTGAAATGGGATGGCTGAGAAAAACACAAAGCCTATATTGATAATACGTGAATTTTAAAAAGAAATGCTTATTTGTATTTACAAATAGATATTTCTCTGTGACATCATTACAGTAGTAAATTTTTAATAATGTATCTTCTAATGTTTTGCTTTGTGGTATATTTACATCAGTGTCCATATGTCACTTTTCATAAATGCTTACGATTTGCTTTAAAATTAACAAGATTTATCTAGCTTTTTGACTTAAATGTGATGAGCCATAGCTTAGAAGTCAGCAGCCAGTAAAACTATAAAATATAAGAAATGCTCAATGATTTTAAATTAGTAACTTGAGTCACATTATGAGCAAAAATTTTGATGATCCTGTAGTATCTTAGGTGAAGTAACATAGTTGATTTTGACCATGATATCAGAATAAGGAAAAAGAACAATTTTAAACTACTTTACCTATTCAAAAATAATTGATTGATCACAATGTAAACAATATAACCTTCAGTGTAATATTGTTCACCATATGTTATTCAAAATTATGTTTGTGAAATTCATCCATATTTTGCCTTTGTAATTTATTCATTCTCTTTGCCATGTACCATGGTGGTTTGCTGCACCTATCAACCCATCATCTAGGTATTAAGTCTCACATGCATTAGGTATTTGTCCTAATGCTCTCCCTCCCCTCGCCCCCCACCCTCCCATAGGCCCCGGTGTGTGTTGTTCCCCTCGCTGTGTCCATGTGCTCTCATTGTACATGGATGCAGTTTTGTAGGTACTTAGCAAAGAATGAAATCTTTATATTAAAGGATATGTTCATTTTTAGGAGATAATAAAAAATAGTTTTATACAGTTCCTGTACAATCTACATTCCAACCAGCAATCTATGGGCATCCCATTTGTTTCACATTGTCATAAACTGTTGGTGTCATTGGTCTTTATAATGCTAGCCATTTTGCATACATTGTATTGAGGATTTAATTCACAATTTTCTGACAAAAATAATGACTTTCGTAATTTTTTTCTATTAATATTTATTTTTTTACAAAATTTTGTATTATATTATTATCCTTTGTATTTTTTGTACTTTTGTATTATTGTTCATACCATTTGTATTTATGATAACTTCATAAGGTCTGAGGCTAACATCAATAATGTTTTGAGCTTTTTTTTTTTTTGCATCTGTGTCAATTTCTTCACTATTAGTTTTTTTTATTATACTTTAAGTTTTAGGGTACATGTGCACAATGTGCAGGTTTGTTACATATGTATACATGTGCCATGCTGGTGTGCTGCACCCATTAACTCGTCATTTACATTAGGTATATCTCCTAATGCTATCCCTCCCCGCTCCCCTCACCCCACAACAGTCCCTGGTGTGTGATGTCCCCCTTCCTGTGTCCATGTGTTCTCATTGTTCAATTTCCACCTATGAGTGAGAACATGTGGTATTTGGTTTTTTGTCCTTGCGATAGTTTGCTGAGAATGATGGTTTCCAGTTTCATCCATGTCCCTACAAAGGACATGAACTCATCCTTTTTATGGCTGCATAATATTCCATGGTGTATATGTGCCACATTTTCTTAATCCAGTCTATCATTGTTGGACATTTGGCTTGGTTCCAAGTCTTTGCTATTGTGAATAGTGCCACAATGAACATACGTGTGCATGTGTCTTTATAGCAGCATGATTTATAATCCTTTGGGTATATACCCAGTAATGGGATTGCTGGGTCAAATGGTATTTCTAGTTCTAGATCCCTGGGGAATCGCCACACTGACTTCCACAATGGTTGAACTAGTTTACAGTCCCACCAACAGTGTAAAAGTGTTTCTATTTCTCCACATCCTCTCCAGCACCTGTTGTTTCCTGACTTTTTAATGATCACCATTCTAACTGGTATGAGATGGTATCTCATTGTGGTTTTGATTTGCATTTTTCTGATGGGCAGTGATGATGAGCATTTTTTCATGTGTCTTTGGCTGCATAAATGTCTTCTTTTGAGAAGTGCCTGTTCATATCCTTCACCCACTTTTTGGTGGGGTTGTTTGTTTTTTTCTTGTAAAGTTGTTTGAGTTCATTGTAGATTCTGGATATTAGCCCTTTGTCAGATGAGTAGATTGCAAAAATTTTCTCCCATTCTGTAGGTTGCCTGTTTACTCTGATGGTAGTTTCTTTTGCTGTGCAGAAGCTCTTGAGTTTAATTAGATCCCATTTGTCAATTTTGATTTTTGTTGCCATTGCTTTTAGTGTTTTAGACATGAAGTCCTTGCCCATGCCTATGTCCTGAATGGTATTGGCCAGGTTTTCTTCTATGGTTTTTGTGATTTTAGGTCCAACATTTAAGTCTGTAATCCACCTTGAGTTAATTTTTGTATAAGAGGTAAGGAAGGGATCCAGTTTCAGCTTTCTACATATGGCTAGCCAGTTTTCCCAGCACCATTTATTAAATAGGGAATCCTTTCCCCATTGCTTGTTTTTGTCAGGTTTGTCAAAGATCAGATAGTTGTACATATGTGGCATTATTTCTGAGGGCTCTATTCTGTTCCATTGGTCTATATCTCTGTTTTGGTACCAGTACCATGCTGTTTTGGTTACTGTAGCCTTTTAATATAGTTTGAAGTCAGGTAGCATGATGCCTCCAGCTTTGTTCTTTTGGCTTAGGATTGACTTGGCGATGCGGGCTCTTTTTTGGTTCCATATGAACTTTAAAGTAGTTTTTTCCAATTCTGTGAAGAAAGTCATTGGTAGCTTGATGGGGATGGCATTGAATCTATAAATTACCCTGGGCAGTATGGCCATTTTCATGATATTGATTCTTCCTACCCATGAGCATAGAATGTTCTTCCATTTGTTTGCATCCTCTTTTATTTCATTGAGCAGTGGTTTGTAGTTCTCCTTGAAGAGGTCCTTCACATCCCTTGTAAGCTGGATTCCTAGGTGTTTTATTCTCTTTGAAGCAATTGTGAATGCGAGCTCTCTCATGATTTGGCTCTTTGCTTGTCTGTTATTGGTGTATGAGAATGCTTGTGATTTTTGCACATTGATTTTGTATCCTGAGACTTTGCTGAAGTTGTCTATCAGCTTAAGGAGATTTTGGGCTGAGACAATGGGGTTTTCTAGATATACAATCATGTCATCTGCAAACAGGGACAATTTGACTTCCTCTTTTCCTAATTGAATACCCTTTATTTCCTTCTCCTGCCTGATTGCCCTGGCCAGAACTTCCAAGAGTATGTAGAATAGGCGTGGTGAGAGAGGGCATCCCTATCTTGTGCCAGTTTTCAAAGGGAATGCTTCCATTTTTGCCAATTCAGTATGATATTGGCTGTGGGTTTGTCATAGATAGCTTTTATTATTTTGAGATACGTCCCATCGATACCTAATTTATTGAGAGTTTTTAGCATGAAGGGTTGTTGAATTTTGTCAAAGGCCTTTTCTGCATCTATTGAGATAATCATGTGGTTTCTGTCATTGGTTCTGTTTATATGCTAGATAACATTTATTGATTTGTGTATGTTGAACCAGCCTTGCATCCCAGAGATGAAGCCCACTTGATCATGGTGGATAAGCTTTTTGATGTGCTGCTGGATTCAGTTTGCCAGTATTTTATTGAGGATTTTTGCATCGATGTTCATCAAGGATATTGGTTTAAAATTCTCTTGTTTGGTTGTGTCTGTGCCAGGCTTTGGTATCAGGATGATGTTGGCCTCATAAAATGAGTTAGGGAGGATTCCCTCTTTTTCTATTGATTGGAATAGTTTCAGAAGGAATGGTACCAGCTCTTCTTTGTACCTCTGGTAGAATTTGGCTGTGAATTCGTCTGGTCCTGGGCTTTTTTTGCTTGGTAAGCTATTATTTATTGCCTCAATTTCAGAGCCTGTTATTGGTGTATTCAGAGATTCAACTTCTTCTTGGTTTTGTCTTGGGAGGGTGTATGTGTCGAGGAATTTATCCATTTCTTCCAGATTTTCTAGTTTATTTGCGTAGAGGTGTTTCCAGTATTCTCTGATGGTAGTTTGTATTTCTGTGGGATTGGTGGTGATATCCCCTTTATCATTTTTTATTACGTCTATTTGATTCTTCTGTCTCTTTTTTTTTTTTTTTTTTTTTTTTTTTTGAGAGAGAGTCTTTCTCCATCGCCCAGGCTGGAAAGCAGTGGTGCAATTTCGGCTCACTGCAAGCTCGCCTCCTGGCCTCAAGCGATTTGCCAGGCTCAAATGATTTGCCATGCTCAAGCGATTTGCTGGCCTCAGCCTCCCAAGTAGCTGGGCCTACAAGTGCGTGTCACTGCACTAGCTAATTTTTGTAATATTTGTAGAGATGGAGTTTCATCATGTTGGTCCAGTCTCGTCTTGAACTCCTGAGCTCAAGCGATCTGCCCACCTCAACCTCCCAAAGTGTTGGGATTTTAGACATGAGCCATCATGCCCGGTCAACTTTTGTAATTTTTATAAAGTGACTATGCAAGTAGTTGGCCCATAATTTGGGGGCATTCCCTGCTTTTCCTCTCATTGATTTGTTGTTTGTGACATATTCTGGATATATGGTCGGCATATGATTTCTTTGTTAGATATATGCACACAAAATCACTTACCCCATTCATCTTAATTTTAAATTTTTCAATGGTGAATTCTTATGATGAGAAAATCTTGTCGGAATGTGATCCACTTTGCAGTCTAGTCTTTTTAAAAGTACATTTAGGTCTTTTTGTAACCTTTGAAGAAATATTTTTCCACTCGAAGGTCAGTAAGATCAACTGCGTTGTCTCCTCAAGGCTTTATTTTGCTTTTCATATTTACATATATAATCAGCCATGTATACATTTTTGGGTACAAGGTAAGGTAGATGCAGGGTTACTCATTTTCCTATGAATATTCAAAAGGGAATATATCTTTCCCACTGTTCTGAGTGCAGATTTGTGAAAGTGAATCACAGTACATGCCCAGCACCCAAAAGAGCGTGTATGCTTTGAATTTTCACAGTACTTCAGATGTGGGGTGAAAATTATAAACGCTTCGTGTTAAGTCACTGCATCTGAAGTCACTGTTGTCAAAACTCTCTCTTCCCAACATTTTGGGTTTGTTTACAGATTCTTTACGATGTTTGGTTGGTCTGATTGTCTATTTTGGTGCTTGTCTGCAGTGTCAGTTACTATAGCTTTATAATGAGGGTTGGTGTTTAATAATGTTGTCTTTCCACTTCATTCTGCTTCATGATTGTCTTCCCTTGGTACAGTTGGATGTTTTTCCCTTCTGCATCTCCTGTTGAAATGTGAACCCCATGTTGGACATGGTGCCTAGTGGGAGGTATTTAGGTCATGGGGGTGAATCCTTCTTGAATAGCTTGGTGCCCTCCCCACGATAATGAGTGAGTTATCTGTTAGTTAGAGCTAGAGCTCATTGTTTAAAAGAGCCTGGTACCTCCTCCCCTCTCTTTCTTGCTCCCCCTCTTTCCAAGTGATACATTGATTCCACCTTTGCCATCTGCTATGGTTGTGAGCTTCCTGAGGCCCTCTCCAGAAGCAGATGCCAGCACTGTGCTTCTTGTACAGCCCACAGAATCATAAGCCAAAATAAATATATTTTCTTTATAAATTATCCAACCTCAAGTGTAGCTTTATAGCAATGAAAGAAAAAAAACTAATGAATCACTATTCTTGAGTCTTTGCATTTCCATATAACTTTTAGAAATAACTTGTGAATTTTTTTACAGAAGAATCTGTTAAGTATTTTGATGGCGATTACATTGAATCTTTAATCGATAAGGGGATAATTGACATATTTAAAATATGGATGTTGGCGAGGCGTGGTGGCTCACTCGTGTAATCCCAGCATTTCGGGAGGCCGAAGCAGGTGGATTGCCTGAGGTCAGGAGTTCAAGAGCAGCCTGAACAACATAGTGAAACCCCATCTCTACTAAAAATACAAAAATTAGCCAAGCGTGGTGGTGTGTGGCTGTAGTCTCAGCTACTCGAGAGGCTGAGGCAGGAGAATCACTTGAATCCAGGAGGCAGAGGTTGCAGTAACCTGAGATCTCACCATTGCACTCCAGCCTGGGCAACAAGAGTGAAATTCTCTCTCAAATAAATAAATAAATAAAATTTGGATATTTACAATTATAAACATGTTACATCTTTCTATTTCTTTAGAAATTAAAAAACTCTATTACTACTATTTTATTGTTTTCTCTACATGGTCTCACATAATTTTGCAGATTATTGTCATATATATAATATTCTATTTGCTTTCCTATTCCAGAAGTGATTTATTTTTGCTAATCGTGAGCAGGCAGTCCATGGGTGAATCCCCTTAATCCATTTTCTCTGTAAGTTGCCAATTTGGGTTTCAGATGTACTCATGTTGCTCTTTGAGTTCCCAGCTGAATTCCTGGACCCTCTTATCTTTGGCAGGTCCTACACCCTACCCCCATAAGCCTGCTGAAAGTTCTGTTCGCCTTATCATCTCAAATGCAAATCAGCCATCATCTAGAAAGGAAAACAGCCAAGTATCAGACTCCCCCTTCACTACTTCCTCTTCTTTCATATGACAAGATGATTGGTCCACAACTTCTCACTGCCCAATCTCTGGCCAAAGTTATTATGCAGCTATATTTATACTTTGTCCTGCTTTTTACCAAAGACTTGAAAAAAATTGTAAGTATTTTCAGAGAACCAACATTATACTTTGATAATTAAATCATTATGTTTATTTTTTAATTATATTAATTTGTTTTTATCATCATTATTTCCACCCTTCCACCACCTTCTCTCTGGTCATATATTTTAAGGAGCTTCTTTATTTTCATCACTGAAATTATAATCATCTTCTGTTATAATCTTCAGTGTTGAATGTGTAGGCTATCTTGACTGGTATTGTTGGTACTTAACAATACACCTGACACAAAACGTGGAATTTTTCACCCACATCAGCCAATCCTTCCCCTTTCCAAATACCAAATGGGCATCTCAAAATTCAGTTCAATTCAATTCTGACACTAACTACAAAATTAGCATAGACATCACAGGTTAAAGGCTCAGTCCCATAAAACTGCCCTCACTTCAGATGCCAGGTTCAAGTACAGAGTGCCAAGGGTGCCTACACTTCTGCCTGATTTGGGTACAAAGTTGAGGATCTTCACAACTTTCTCCTCAGGTTCCATAATTTGCGAGAAGAGTTCACAGAGCTCAGGGCAACACTTTACTTACTATTGCTGGTTTACTCTGAAGGATATCATAAAGGATACAGATGAGCATGGAGATGAAGAGGTACACAGGATGTGGTCCAGAAGAGCTCTGAGCACAGGAGTTTCTGATCCCATGGAGTGTATACATTCACCAACCTGAAAGCTCACCAAATCCTATAATTTAGAGAATTTTATGGAGGTAAATATGATTTATTATCATTGGCCATTGGTGACTGACTCAATTTTCAGCCTCCTCCTCTCCCTAAAGATCTAGTGGGGAGGCTAAGACTTCCTACATTCTAGTCATGCCTTGGTCTGTCTAGAGACCTGCCTCTGTCGTGAGGCTCTCCAGGGGCTCCAGCTGTTAGTCATCCTATTAGCATACAAAAGACAGTCCTGTCACTTCAGAGAGTCCAAGGTCTTAGCAACTATTGTGTTAGTAACTGGGAAGTAAGCCCAAAAATTATAACAAAAGAGGTTCCCATCATCCCCTATCACACAGGAAATTACAAGGGTTTTATTTAGAAGCTTGTGCCAGGAAACAGGAAGGAAGATCAAATATATATTTATCATTACATAAAAATTACATCATGTCAGAGAGAAAGTCTTATAATTGTTATTGAATGTTGAGCATAAGAATGATAACAACCAGATAAATCTTACGTTTATTATAGAAATGATCCTACTTAACATTTCTTTGAATTTATTTAGTGGGTCTAGATTTTTATGGAAGAGGCTAATTACTAAAGTTTCAAAATGAGGATGTGATATAGGTATGGGTGTCAATCTATTAATATGTCATATCTGACAACTTTATCTTCTAACATAACTAAGAAAACATACTTTAGCAAACTTTATCATTTGTACAAAAACATTTGGAAGAGCTAACTACGAGTACTTATACTCATGCCTCCAGTGGTTCAGATTTAGTAATGTAGTTGGACTCATGTATTCCTCATATGCATGTATTGCATACTTGCTGTAATTGGGTTCATATGTGCATTTTTGCCAGTAAAATCGGTAATTCTGATATTTGCTCTGAGGATCATAATTTAATAAATACTGCTTTAAAGTGAAAATGAGTCAAAATACTGTTAAAAGAGAACGTGTATTTTGCATTTTCAGAGGTGATATAAATGTGGTCTTACAAACAATTCTAACTTTTTCCTTTGCTCACAGAACTCATCACTCTTGTCAAATTCTTTCCATCGATTGTGTGCTTAAATAATGATAATGGAGATATCAAATATGCCATCTCCATAGTGAACAACTAATACATCTGTCTTGGCTTGAACATTCCTTTCAAACCATAAGAAAAAGCAGTAGCATTCACCTTTATTAATAATTCATAACATTGATACTGGGAATATATGGAATATTTAAAATACAAAATATGTAACAATCAACCTGGATTCTTCAATGCCCTTGACTGTTGTACATTTAAAATAGCTATTTATCTACTTACATTTTTAATAAGATTTTGCCCACCCACAATATTTTATCGAACCCTTTATTTTTGCAGTTTCATCAATCAATCATTTTAAGATAGGGAACATAAAAAATTTTGGAGTTTTTCTTTTTTTCTCATTATGATCTCACTTTCTCTTGACTAAATAAATCCATATAATATTGTGTATTGTCATTGCTCAGGTCATCTATGAATTAATTAAACTAAAATAACATGGGATTATTAATGTTTACCTATCCTATAGCTCTTACGATAATTTTGTGATAATAATTTTAAATTATTTTTTATTTCTTGAACTCTCATGTTTGCTGCTGCCTTCTAAATTATCAACATGCATTTATTTTTGTTTGAAGTCAAAAAGTTACAGTGAATTTTTTCTATTAATTTAGAAGCAAATTATAAGCAATTATGAGTACAACATATGCACATTTTTATAAATGCATCACTAAGCAATTAACATTGGAAAATATATGACAGAAAGTTGACTATTAAAATAAAACCACTAAGGAATAGCTATTTGTAAATAAATGTAAGCACTCCCTGTCTCCCTATTTGTGTGTCTGAGTTTATGTGTATGCTGTTAATGTAGTCTTTATCAGCCATCCCACTCCTTATTTATCTTGCCCCAAAAAGTCAAAGTACATTCAGTTTTACATAAAAGTTATACCACCCAATACTGAGAATAATTATAAAAATATGAATTTTAATATAAAAAATCTTAAGATATAAAACTATGAATTCCATTAAAATTATGTCAAATAAAAACATTCAACAGAAGGAAACACGAAGAAAAGAAAAAATAAGAATATTCCAACTTTTTGGAATTTAAGGAAATTTTATATTTATAATTTGACATAATTTTATGGGAATTTTATAATGGATATTTTTAAGTGTTAACATACCACACATTTCACAAGGAGCTAAAGACAAAAAAAAAAACTTAATCATTTTCTAAGAAATCACTGACTACTACAGACTAAGCTGAGGAGTGGACTTTGGCACCAAATATTACTTATGGTAAGATTTTGGGTTTCTCAGCTGTTATTAGTGAAATATATTAGAATTTCATGTGAAAACAAAATTTGAAGTGCAAATATGCCATGCATGTTGTTTTTAGAAAAAAGCTTGAGATGTAAATAAGAGGAATATTTAATAAAACTATAAGTATGATTTTCTCTGAATGGTAGATTATGGATGACTTTTATTTTCTTCTTTTTATTCATCTGTTTTTTTTCAAATTTTGTATTACATCAGTAGTATACATTTCTATTGTATTTACAATGTAATATATTTCTATTATATTTGTGATAAAAATACATGTTGTTAAAATAAATATTAAAATCATATCTTCTAAATTTTTCAGTTTCCTACAAAGCAAAACAGTCTTCCCATACAATCTAGCAACTGTATGCCCAGATACTTTTTCTTAGGATTTGAACTTATATCCACACACATCTAAAACTTATGATCTCACTTTCTCTTGACTAAATAAAACCACACAATATTGTTTATTGTCATTGCTCAGGTCATCTATGAATTGATTAAACTAAAGTAACATGGGATTATTAATGTTTTCCTATCCTATAGCTCTTATGATAATTTTGTGATATTAATTTTAAATTATTTTTTATTTCTTGAACTCTCATAATTGCTGCTGCCTTCTAAATTATCAACATGCATTTATTTTTGTTTGAAGTCAAACAGTTATAGTGAATCTTTTCTATTAATTTAGAAGCAAATTATAAGCAATTATGAGTACAACATATTCACATTGTCATAAACGCATCACTAAGCAATTAACAAAGAAATCTAAATGCAAATGTTTATAGGAACTTTATTCCTGATCACCAAAAACTGAAAGCACTCAGCACATCTTTTAAAGGCAAACAGGTAAACAAATTATGATATGACATATAGTATTGTATTATATTATTCAGTGATAAAAAGAAGAACTATCCAACTACAAAAAGCTGCAGCTGAAACTTAAATGCATATTACTCAGTTAAAGAAGCAAGTCTGAGAGGCTACAAACACCATGACTTCACTTTTCTGACAGATTAGTGGCTGCCTAGAATTGGGGTTGAAGGGAGTTGAATAGGCGAAGGTCAGGTAATTTTTTAAGAAGGTGAACTGTCTGATACTGTAATGATGAAACTAAGATACTGAGTATTTGTCAAAAACCCATAGAACCTTACAGTACAAAGATTAACCTTAATGTACACAAATTTTTTAAAAGTCAGTTTGGAAGTTGGGGATCCCAGGATTGAATGCAGAATGTCCCCAAATCACTTAAACATATTATAAATGTGTGAAACAACCTCACTGAAGCAGGCAAAGGGAGGTGCTGAGCTAAGTATCTTTGGAAATTAAGGGAGTCTGTAAGACTAAAGGCAAAGGAAATTGTACATAGCACTCTACTGTAGTTGAGAAAATTGTTTCACACAGGGAACAGGTTGACAATTCCGAAACCACTAGAAATGTACACAACTAAGTAAATGGGTGGCAGATGGTGGGAGCCAGGTTTATATAGTTGGAGTAACGGGTTATAGGTAGGCAAGGAGAGGACACTAGAATGATCTGTGTGGCAATAAACCGGAGTTGAAGACATTTCTATGAACTTATGTTTAGCTTAATATAGATACAGATGGTTCAATATAGAACATTTTATAGATATGTGTATATCTATGTAGATTAGTATACATACATTTTGCTCTGTCTGCTGAGAGGTCCTAGAAGCAAGGAACCCCAGCAGCAACATCCAGCCTGCAGATTTGGTTTCTATACCATTCTTCAATAAAAGGAAGCAGTAGAAATGGCTGTTGCTAGGATTGGGGCAGAAAATATACAAGATGAGCCTGCAACATCTTGTTAGGCCAGAAAATAAGAAGTGATACAAAAAATTACAATGATGGAGATATATATCAAAGGGAGAAAGAAGCGAATTTCAGTGGGGCATGATACACTCTTGGGCAGAAAAATAGAAAATGCTTTATGTAGACGCACTACCTCAAGCAGGTAGAGCAAAACTTCACTTGCTAAATGTGCTGCAGGTAGGGTCTTCTTCCCACAAAGTACAGAGTATTTACATTTAGCTTGTAATCCTCCAAGGAGGGAGGGAAAATATTTTAGCAGAGAAACCTGAAAAACACTGCCTCAGCCAGGTGACCTAAATGAATATCAACAATGATAAGTCATATCATCAGTATGTATCCTTGATACAATGCAATGGAAATGTTACTTCTCTGTGATCTTCCTCCAAAAACCACAGCCCAATTATGAGACAAATATCAGATAAATCCAAATAAAGGGGAATTCTACAAAACAGCTGCCAGAAATCCTCAACATTATCAAGGTCATCAAAAATGAGAGGGTCTGAGAAACTCATAACCAAGGGAAGCCCAAAAGCCATGTCTGCTGAATCGAATATGCTACGGTGGATGGGATGCTGGAACAGAAATGAGATATTAGAGAACAACTAGGGGGAGCTGAATACAGTGTGGGCTTTATTTAATGGTGCATCAATATTGGTTCTTAATTATAACAAATGTACCCTAATAATGTATAATTTTGCTACCAGGGGAAACACATGTTGGTTATATTGGAATTCTCTGTACCAACTTCAAAATATTTTTGTTAATCTATTTTTTTTTTCTTTTGAGATGAAGTCTTGCTCTGTCGCCCAGGCTGGAGTGCAATGGCATGATTTCGGCTCACTGCAACCTCCACCTCCCAGGAGCAGCTTCAAGTGATTCTCCTACCTCAGCCTCCCGAGTAGCTGGGATTACAGGCATGCACTATCATACCTAACTGATTTTTGTATTTTTAGTAGAGATGGGGTTTCACCATGTTGGCCAGGCTGGTCTTGAACTCCTGACCTCAGGTGATCCATCCACCTCGGCCTCCCAAAGTACTGGGACTAGAGCCGTGAGCCATAGCACCCGGCCTAATCTAAAATTTTTAAATCAAATTTTTATTTCAAAAAACATGTATTCCCATCAACAAAGTTGCTTTCAAAAAAACTTTTAAGCCTATATTTAAGTCATAGTTAAATGTGAGTAATTTAAAATATCAAATATTTAGCAATTATTTATTAAGGAGTAATAAAAAAAAAGACTGGAAAAGGCACCTGGTGAAAATATGTGAACAACATACAGTCCTTTTATCAACTTGCCTGCATTCCAGTGAAGATAAAGAATGAATATATTATTCAAATACAATGCTGAGCCTGAAGAGCATTATAATTTAATTAAAATGAAAAGAAAGCCATTATCTGATAGATGAATTAAAAAGCCTTCTCAGAGAATGGATAATTAAAATACATCTTGAAATATTAGTGCTCTTTCAAGTGACAAAGTGTGAAAGAAATGTGTTCTTGGCTGGGATGAGAGCACACACTCTTTCATTCAGTCACTGTTTCAAAAATTATTTATTTACTACATATGTAAGTCAAGACACAGCAAAGTAGACTCTGGTGGATGCGTTTTACCACCACTCCAACCCAGAAGTAGAGACCACTTTCACTCTGCTGGAATCTAGGTTGGCTCTGGGACTTGCTTTGACTGGAAAAACGCAGTGAGGGTGGTGCAAAGTAATTCCTAAGGCAGAGCCTTTCAGAAATCAGCAAGTTCCATTCTCATTTCTCAAAATGCTCCCTTTTGGAACCCAGTCACGAAATATCAAGCTTAAGCCACATGGCTTGTTCAAGTGGAGGAAAATCACAGTGCCCTGGGCAGCAGTCTCAGCTGGGCTCTCCCAGGGCAGAGCCTGCACCTCCTGCTGCGCCTTCCCGGGTGCTGTGGCACAGCGGCCACCTGCAGCCCGCACCTACTGCTCCCGCGGAAAGAGAACCCGGGAATGTTGGGAATGGCTGTGTGCATTTTTACATGGAAAGAATGTAAATAACCTATTGTCAGTCAGCCCACATAATTGTGAGATCTTAAATGTTTTAAGCAATTAAGTTCGGGGTCTTTGGTTGTTCAGCAACATATGATTGAAACAGAAACTGCCATTGTAAAGTTGGCTTTGGGGCCAGGCATCAGTCTCAGGCTGTTTGTGAAGGCTAGAAAGACAGGGAGAAATTTGCCACAAAATTACTATTTAAGCCTATGAGAAGAAATTCCAATTTAGATACTGTATAACTGATAATTAAACATTTTTTGTGGTAAGATGAAAGTGAGAAAATGTATGAAATGACCCTGTGGATCTGAGTAAGATTTCCAATTGGAGTGTTGAAAGGGTCAATGCGAGTACAAAAACTTAGCCAGGCGTGGTGGTGGGCACCCTGTAATCCCAGCTACTGGGGGCTGAGGCAGGAGAATCACTTGAACTGGGGAGGTGGAGGTTGCAGTGAGCCGAGATCGCGCCACTGCACTCTAGCCTGGGTGACAGAGTGAGACTCCAGCTCAAAAAAAAAAAAAAAAAAAAGAAAAGAAAGTGCCGATGTGCTTACTTGAACTGAGTTTGGATAATTATAGGACCACTCCCACAAAAATCCTTAAAAGCAACTGCCAGCGTCTCTTTTTTTCAGTATGCACTTTTATTAATTTATTTTTTAATTTATAGGTAATAATTACATGCATTTATGAGGTACAATGTGATGTTTTGATACATGTATACATCATGTAATAATCAAGTCAGGGTAATGAACAAATCCATCACCTCATGCAATTATCATTTCTTTGTGATGAGAACATTCAAAATCTTGTCTTCTAGTTATTTTGAAATATACAGCAAATAATTGTTAACCACAGTCACTCTACTGTGCAATAACGTACCATAACTTATTCCTCCCTCCTCCTACCTGACTGCAACTTTGCACCTGTTGACCATCCTCTCCTTAACTCACAGGTGTGGAGGCTGGAAGTCCAAGGTTAATGTGCTGGCAGCTTTGGTTTCTTCTGAGGCCTCTCTTCCTGGTTTGCAGACGGTGCCTCCTGGCTGTGTCCTCATGTGGCCGTTCTGCATGTGCAGCCCTAGTGTGTTTTTCTTTTTTCTTATAAAGACATACTGGGCCAGGCGTGGTGGCTCACACCTGTAATCCCAACATTTTGGGAGGCTGAGGTGGGCAGATCACCTGAGGTAAGGAGTTCAAGAACAGCCTGGCCAACATGGTGAAACCCCATCTCTACAAAAAATACAAAAATACAAAAATTAGCGGGGCATGGTGTCAGGCGCCTGTAGTCCCAGCTACTTGGGAGGCTGAGGCATGAGAATTGCTTGAACCCGGGAGGCAGAGGTTGCAGTCCAGGATGGGTGACAGAGCAAGACTCTGTCTCAAAAAAAAAAAAAAAAAGACATTGGACTAGAGACCCATACCAAGGGTTTCAGTTTAATATAATCACATCTTTGAAGGCCCTTTCTCCAAATGCAGTCACATTCTGATATACTGAGGTTGGGACCTCTATATATGAATCTGGGGGCAACACAATTCAGCCCATACCACCTCCTTTTTGAGCAGGGGTTTCTGTTGTGGTGATCTGGTTCCTGGAACCACATTTTATGTTGGGAAGAAAGGTTGTTTAGGCAGATAGATCTCTGTGTCCGCAAAAAACACATATGCAAAGAACCTCATCTGCAATTGGATGTAATTTATAGGATAAAAGGAAAAAACTATTTCTCTTCTCACAACGCTTCTGGCACCAAATGTGTGTGTGGAGGAGTTTTTGCTTTGTTTTGTTTCATTTTGTTTTTCCCAACAAACAACAAATTATCCAACTCTCTGTGGACACCAACTGGTTGTCCTACAATGACACTAACTACCAAGAGCTAACATAGACTCCACAGGCTAGGGGCCCAGTCCCACAAGGCTGCCCCTGTTTCAGACACCAATTTGCACATAGTGGGTCCCCAGGTTACCCACACTTCTGTCTTACTTGGCTACAAATCGGAGATTTTCACAACCCGTCTTCAGGTTCAGTAATTTGTTCAACGGCTTACAGAACCCAGGGAAACAGTTTATTTACTATTTCAGTTTAATATAGAGGAGATTATGGGGAACACAGATGAATAGTCAGAAGAAGGGGTACATGGGGGAGGTAGGGAAGGGTCCCAAGCAAAGGAGCCTCTGTCCGTGTAGAGTTTGGGTGCACCACCTCCCAGCAGATGGATGCATTCATTAGCCCAGAAGCTCTCCAAATGCCATCATTTGGGGACTTCTAAGGAGGTTCCATTATGTAGAAGGATTGATTAAACCATTGGCTGTTAGTAATTAGTTCAATCTCAAGCCCCTCTCTGAAGGTCTCAGGGTAGGACTGAAACTTCCAATTCTCTAATCATGCCTTGGTCTTTCTTGTGATCTCTTGAAGCTATCTTAGGGCCATAGCTGCCCTAACATTTTATTAACATTTAAAAAGGCAATCTTAGTATTCTGGAGATTCCAAGGGTCTTAGCAGCTCTTATGTCAGGAACTGGGGGCCAAGATCAAATATTGTAAGAAAAGATGCTTCTATCACTCCTATCAATCAGGCAATTAGTGTTTTAGGAGCTCTGTGTCAGGAATCAGGGAGAGAGAAAACTTCATATACATACATACACACACACGTGTGTATATGTAAATGCATATATGCCTGTGTATATGTGCTTATGTGTGTATTTCTTATTATGTCACAGATGATGAAATCTTGGACCTTAAACCTGAGCATGATACCACATAGGATGAGATTTCAGAGGGTTTAAAAGTGGTGAATGTATTTTGCATGTGGGAGGAATGTAAATAATTGTGATCAGTGACTGACTCTGGGGACTAAAGATACCTGCAACTCATTACCACTGCTTGTCTTGAAAGTGAAGCATACTTCCACTCCCCTTCCATCTTCCTGTGACCTTCTGTGACCCAGATAATGAGACATAAGTGGTCCCAAGTGTCTTCTGTGACATCTGCCTATGGTGCTAAGAAGGCTCCCATTAGGAACCAAGTGGCAACGGTGAGACAGGCCTAAGTCACACAGAGATGCCATGGGTTGGAGGACAGGTGCCTCAGATGATAAACCTGGCTGAGTCCTCGCTAGGGGCCAGAATCAGCTGGATACCGTATGACTGGCCATCTTGAATGTTTCCAGCCAAGTCAAGCCTTCAGGTGACTGCAGCTCCAGCCAATGCCAAAGGGAGCAGAAGAACCAGCTACCTGAGGCTGACCAACCCACACAACTGGAGGAGATCATAAAAGCAGGTTTCAGCCTCCATGTCTTGAGATAGTTAATTACACAGCAGTAAATAATTGAAATTGTCCCCATATACAAGATCTTATATTGTGGAAATTTTAAAAATAAAACAATTATTTTAGAACTGCTTAAAGGCTATGAAATAATAAAGAGGTTTTTAGATACAGAAAAATATGTGTTTCAGGGAAACTATTTTATGTAAAACCTATTGAATTTAAAGTGGAAATAAAGATTCCAGTTTCAGACATGTTAAATTTGGCATAATTATTACATATCCAAGTGGGATTGAATTAATTTAATTTGATTTTTAATTTTGTATTTGTAAGTCTGGAATTCAGTAGAGGCGTTCCAACTGAAGATAAAAATTTTAGAAACATTTGTCTATAGAAGGTATTTGAAGTCACATGATAAATATCTATCAGATTGAGTGAGAATTCTGAGAAGAACAGAGCAGATAGAAGCCTGAGGGATAAGAAAGGAATTTAGAAGCAGGAACGTGGAGGTGCCCTGGGGAATCAGGAACCATGAATACATAGCGTAAGTAGCACAGTGCTGTGTGTCCCACACAGTACAGGTGAGATACAACGTATATGCATTTACCTCAAACTACTACAAGTCTAGCAGATTCAATAAGTCCTACAAAATAAGAAACATGTGTTACTGCAAGGGAACAAGTAATAAAGGAGAAGAACGGCAGGAGAGAAAAGGTTATCCTGTGGCAAAGGGAGATCAATACAGACAGGAAGTGGTACTGAGGAAAGGCGAGAAGAATCTCTATGGGTTGATAAGTGTTAGGTACCAATAATTGACTGTGATGGTGCACCTTCATGCTTTGCACAACTTTCCTGTCTCAATGTCTTTCCACGAAAGAGATGAAATTTTGTGTTTGCGCATGATGATATGATATATAACATGGTATAATGTGCTGCGATATGGTAAAAGTCAGATTTTGAAACTAAACACCACAAAATTAGGTCTACTCTCTTTAATTTCTAATGAGAAATGGAACCTTTATATGAAAGTAAGGGTATTGTATTATACTTTATGGTATGAGCACACACAAACATGTAACATTTTATCTCTTTCTTGGAAAGATATTGCAATATAGAAGTTGTGTAAACTATGAATGGGACACATCATAGTTGGTTAGACTCACCTGACGATTATTGACAACAGAGATTCTAGTTCACTTACATGAGGTCTCTATAACAGTCAAACTCATGGAAGCAGAGAATGTAAACCCTGGCTGTGGTTGCCAGGGCCTGGGGGCTGGGGGAACCGGGGAGCTGCTCAGTGAGTCTCAAGGTTCAGCTATGCTAGGTGAATAAATTCTAGAGACTTGCTGGGCTGCATAGTGCCTATAGTTAACAACATGATATTGTACACTTCAAAAATGATGCAAGGCAACTTTGGAGGCATGGGGGACTTGCATGTGTCTGCCTTCTTGATCATGAAAATTGTATCATGAATGTCTGCATATGTACAAATTCATCAAATTATGCACATTCAATATGTGAAGTTCTTTGTATGTCAATTATACTTCAATAAACTGTTAAAATAAAGCTCACAGTATTTTCAAAAAATTCCAATTATTTCTTACTAAGAGAAAAATGAAAAGTTATGTCAACTATCAAGAATTCAAGCTCACTTTCACAATTCTAGGATCTTTGCCACCATCCCTCATCTTTTCAACCTCACTCTCACATACATCACTTTTATGCAGACTAAAGCAAACTCCCTGCTCTCTTCTTTACATTATCCACTCCAGGCTTTTCATCTTTTCTCTAAGGCCCTCTCCTCCAGTTTACTTCTGTTAAAACCCTTAACATTCTTGAGGCCCATATCAAATTCCATTTTCTGCACAAACAGCCTCAAAATAACTGAATAAATTATCTTTTTTCTCTGCAACTAACTGTGTCCCTTAAATATATCACCTTATATATGTAAAAATAGAAATTCTAGTAGAGAAAAGAATTCCATTTATGATACAAAAAACAAAGAAAATACTGGGAACATACTTTAGACATGCAAAGTGATATTATGAAAATACTAAAATTTGACTGTGGGATGGCCTGGTTCCTTAAATGGATAAAATAGTCCAATGTGGCTGAGCACGAAGGAGAGTGTGAAATCATCAGACAAGCATAAACGGAGGAATGGGTCCACACATTCACATGACTGCATGCCACTCCAAAAAGCTGAGTCTTCATCTTAAGGTCAATTTCATTGAAATCATCGAAGAATTTTAAGAGTGTAAGTTGCATAATTAGATTTTCATCTGTGAAAGAGCATTCCTTTGGAAGATAAGAAGTTAGATTTCATGGGAGCAAATATTAGATGTGAAGAGAGATTTTTTAGAAGGCTAATGAGAGACAATGGCAACATTTAACAACCCCTACAGCAATCAGTCAACTGTCAAGGCATTTTCTGAAACAGGATAGCCTCAACAGGGGCAGACTTGGTAGAAAAGATGATAAGACTTGATTTGTGAAATATGATGTGCTGAAATTCCTCATAGACATATGGCTCTGGACTCAGGAGTGCCGATGAGGCTGGCCCATAGCAGGTTCACAACAAGCCTGTGTTGACTATGTAAATGAGTCATGGGCATATGATTGGGAACTGAGGTCACTGAATGAGATATACATGTTCGAAGAGCGTGTGTCATGTGAGATGAGAAGGCTATGACAGAGGCACGAGGAACTCCAAACTTTAAGTTGGAGGCCAAAAGAGAAATCCCAAAAGAGACTGAAAGAGACCAGCCTGTGCTGTAGGAGGCGCTCCAGGAGGACTGGCCCCAGTGAAGTTAAGGGAAGACAATGCTTTAAAGTCTGAATGGTTCATGAGGGCAAGTGCAGACAGAAGCTAAGTATGATAAGACTTTAAAATATTTAGTTAGAGACATCAAAGTATTTGATGCCTGTGGCAAAGCTTTTTCAGTGATGTGAGAGTCCAGTGATGAGTGGAAAAGTGATTGGGTAAATGATAACAAGGACTGGCAAGGGGCTGGCACTGATGCTATGATCCATGGCAACGACTGGGTCACATTTTAAGTTGGAGAGTCTTACGCAGGTTTAGAGGATGGTGGCAAGGACACAGAAGAAGATGAAACTAATGGAAGCCAAGAAATTAATCACTGAGAAGGCACAGGATTTGCAGTCTGGACTGCCATTGGAGGCTTGGTCTTAAACTGGAAATTTAATCTGTAGTTTCGTTGTCTTTATTTTTTACTTCCCATTCTGAGACTTTTCAAGTCATCTGCTGTATAACTGATTTTATTTCTATTTATTCTTCATATTTTAGCCTGGATTTAATTGCAATTAAATTCGTCTCTACCTTTTAAAATGTAATTTTAAAAGTAAGCTGTTCTGTCCCAGCCACTTTTCCTCTTGCCCTCACATTGCAGATTATTTTCATAGACCAACACATCCTAAAATGAGGCAATGTCATAAAGATACAATTAGAGGAATAAAGATACAATTAGAGGATAGATATTTATTACAGGATTACAGAATTTCCTATTATGTCTGTGGAAAAGATACTAGCATTACTCATTTTTTAAAAACTACCCTGCAATTTTATCAGTTAATTCACCAAGTGAAGAGAAATGATGCAAAGACAAATTGATTCCATATATTCTCTTCTTTTGAAATTCTGTGCACTGACAAATTAGTATCTAGAATGCATGTTCTGCAGGAAATGGAGGCCATTTTGCTGGAAGCCAGCATGATATTAAAAAGACACGTTGTGAAATTTGGCACTTAATAGATCGTCCACTTATTAGTAGTTTATCCTTACTTGAGTTGTTAACTCAATTGTCAGCTTTCTCATCCAACAACAAGGAATATAAGGTCTAATTCACAAGTAGGGTGAAAGATTTAATGCAATAACCTGGCACTGTTAAGCTCTGAATAAGCATTGAAAATGGAACACTGCCATTATCAAATGGAATTTACATATAGACACAAAAGTTCATCAGCTCATTATCATATACACTTGAGTCATATGGTCAAAATATAAAAATTTGTAAGTATAGATGAGAAGAGAATTATAGACAAATATCAATCGCTGGTTTAGGATGAATTGCTTAAGGTGAGGTATCAGGCGATGACCAAATCACTGGACACAAGGCAATCATATATCAGATGACATGCATGCAAACAAAATTTCTTAGAGAAATGGCATTTAGAAGTTAAGAAAGTACAACGAGTTCTCTGAGTTGACATTTCATAAAAGTGTTGTTACTTCAAAAGCTTGTAGTATTGCCATCTAGTTCTCTTGCTAGTACTTGGCCTCACAATTACTGCTGTATTTTCTGAGTAGCTCCTGTAGATCTGACAGCAGCTGTGTCTTCAGCTCAGCCTGTCTATTCACTGTAATAACTGTAGACAGTGTTATCATTATATAATGGACAGAGCTTTTCTCTTGGAGCTGACAGTTTCCTCCCTACTCAGTTATTGTATGTCAGAATTTATCTGCTCTCCCTTTAGTCGTTTATATGTAAGTTACTTAATAATAAAGCTTATTGAATTATTAGTAATGCCAATGGACGGTAGGCATGTTAGCCTTGATGCTGCTCTGTCATTTCTTGTTAACAACATCAGTGGAATTTGACAGTAGATTCAGTTCTGTGGAGTTTCTTTCACAAAGGCATGCCTTAAGATATAATTAGAAACTTGGCAATAGTACCATGATAAATGTTCAGTATTCCAAAATGATCTTTTTCCCCCACATCAATAAGCTTTATGCAGCATCTAAAGGCAGTCATTCAAAATTTCTTAATGGTGGTGATTGCAGCATTTTGCTGACTATTCTGCAGTCACTATAGCTGTAAGAGCTGACAATTAACTTCAAAGAAACTGAATTCATGTCACAGTCTACACTAAGCATAATCCACATGCTGTCCAAATTGCATATGGGCAATTCAAACCTGAAAGATTACTCTGAATTTTGCTGTGTTGGCACCAGTTCTAATAAACAAGGAACTCAAATGCCAAATAAGAAAATCAGATTTGACAACATCTGGTGTAATGACATATTTATAGGAGAAGGTATAGAGGATCCAAAGAAAGGCAAAGAGAAAAAAACTCACGAAGAGCAACTTATGTAAGAGTTAATGACAGGCAAGAAGAACAAAAAAGTCCACAAACTCACCAGTCTTCCTTAATAGATCATATCATTCTACATCTGATCTTTTTCTTCTATTCTGGTAAAATACATTATGACAGGAATCATTAAATATATGATAAAATGCTATTTCAGGGGACAATACTGAAACTACCTTCAATACCTGCCTGGTAACCCACAAGAAACTAAAATAGAATCATAGCGTCTCACAGCTGGAATGCCATTAGGTATATTATTGATGTGAGAATCACTTCTATGCAGCCTTGATATATATTTGTTAATGAGAACTTGAATAGTCCCAGTTTCAGGGAACTCATTATACAGAAGGTAAAATGATATTATCAGAAGAGCAGAGTCTTTTGGGCTTGATAGACATGAATTTGAATCTTTGATCTACTTTTCCACTAAATGATCTTGAGAGTGTTATATAAAATTTCTAATTTACTCATTCTGGAATAGGGAGGTAATCTCAAACAAAATACCATACACCTTATTTTTCAAAAATCATATGTTGTTTATTTATTTTCTTTTTCCAACTGTCCAAGGTCTTGGCTCTGAACCAATTTTAAATTTCATAGTTATTAGACTATCAATTGTTTGTGTGTACTTCCTACATTTTAAACCACACCACCCTTGTAGATACAGAAATATCAGTAACTGAGTATTGGTTTCAGCTCATCTTTAATAATTATTACTGCCAGATAGACCTATAATCAACCAACCTCTAGGCTAGCTGTAGTACCTGGGAAACTAGTTTGGCATGGTACTTTTAATCTGAACTAACAGAAAACCAATTTGAAGCTAAAGGGATTAAGTTCTGACTCCTATAATAATAAATTTTAGAGAAATATGGAATTTGATTCATCAGGTAGATGATATCACTGAAGACCTACTTCTGCCTCCTAAATTATCAGTTTCATTTTAAGATTAGTGCCCTCAAATGACCACAAGATGAATGCTAGGAGTTCCTAAGATTATACTATTCAACACCTACACCAAAGCCATTAGCTTCACTCCAGACTAACTTAAGGTGTACACCAACCCTGAAACACTCAGTATGTCCAGACTGCATACTGATAATCTTAGATGTGCATGGGATGATCAGCCTAAACCAAACCTTGTGAGTTGCAGATGTGGAAAGGAGGAAAGGGTTGATCTATTTGAATTATGCTGCTGCTACCCAATGATACTGAATGGATGTTAGAAGGCAACTATACTGCCCATCACATCTGTGTTGCCCCCAAGACTTTTGTGTTTTCCTAATGCCCTATGCCGTTTCTGGATAAAGAGTTTAATGTTGCACATTTGCAGGGGATTTATGTTAAAATTTCCTTTCATGTTTACTTTTCTGTTGCTGTTTTAGCAGCAGTTCTAATAAACAAGGAACTCAAATGCCAAATGAGAAAATCGGATCTGACAGCATTTGGTGTAATGACATACTTATAGGGGAAGGTATAGAGGTTCCATAAAAGGGCAAAGATTTTAAAAATTATAAAGAGCAACTAATGTAAGAGTTGATGGCAGACAAGGAGAACAACAGAGCACATAAACTCACCAATCTTCCTTAATAGACCATAGCATCCTACTTTTGTTCTTTTCCTTATATTTACCAGAAATACAAGTATCCTATCTATTGATTATTTCAAAAACTCTTTATTGCTAGATTAAGATTGTGAGTGTTAGAGGCAGAATGATTGCAGGAAGACTACTCTATAAGGAAGATTTCTCTGTACTGATTTGTTGGTGTCTTGCAAATCCCACTCCCCCTAATCAAAAAATAATTAGGAGTAATGAAGATATTTCTTACTATCTCAAGTCAAGGAGAGAGGCTTCACTGAGCTCAATCTAAGGGATTACTGTGAAACTTTTCCTGTGCAGCTTGAGATAGGGGCAAAAGGCACACACAGTGGACTCCTGTGAGTCTCACAGGTTAAAAAACAAGAGGTGGACTGGCTAGCTCCTGATATCAGTAGTGAGGATGCCCATGCTGGACAGCTGTGTTCTAAGAGTTTATAGTAGCAAAATATAAGCTAGATTTTGGCATGACTGAGACTTGGTTAATGTGAAAGAAGCAGTGAGTATAGGGATATATTTGGAGCTGAAGAGGTTTTCAATGTGAATCCTCATTTCTTCCTTGTGGCCTCAGCAAAAGACAGGCTTTTGCATATCTGCTTTGTCTATGTGTCCTTTAGCTCCCCCTCTTCTGCTCTTTGGAATCAAACTGAGTCCAAGGACACTTCTGCTGCCAGCTGTTGGACCCCACTTTGTTATTGTAAATGATAATTTTGATGTTGCATCTCAGGTATACACCTGCCCTCCAAGAATCATCAGCCACAATGTCTTCTCCTGATTGCTTTTACAGAACTTCTTTTTCAATTTCCACTGGCTTTTGGCATTTTTGTGCATTTAGAGTTGGAATTTTAAATGTTTCCTAGTTTCAGCACTAATTAAATTTGTGTTTTTATTTTACATCGTCTTCACCGCTTTTAAATGTTTTCTAGGAAAAAGGTGGAAAGTCAGAGTTTTATGACACTGTCACTATACCAGAATTCTCTCATTGTCTTTTAACAGAGGAATTTGGCACATATGTATCAATAAGCCCCTTCAATTATTATTTATATGATTTCCCCACACCATGCTTGATCTGTATTAACAGACATATGTCTTCAGACATACAGCTGGTGTTATTTAGCTATTTTACTGATTTTTTTAACCAGTCATATATATTTTCCAGACTGATGGTTATTTCTTGTGTATAACAGCTTGTTCTTGTTTTTTAGATGTGATATTTCTTCTATTCACTCTCTCTCTCTCTAAATAGTAATTCTACTGATTTTAATTTCCTTTTTTGTTACGTGTGTTTAATCTTTTTTGTTTACTATTCATGCTTTTTTTTTAGTAGTTGTAATGTTTGGACATCTGTTAACACTAACAAATGAAAGACTTGATTGGTAAGTATTAATATCTCTGATGTGTTTTCCTTTTACTTACACAGATTTCTCCTCATTGCCAGTTATACTATTTAGGCCCACTATTTAACCCCTGTGTGAACTTCAGATGATCTTCCTGCTTATCTTTTCAGTTGGGTATTTCTCCAGTCTAGGGGATAGTTTTCTCCCACATTGATCAGCACTTAGTCGAATACTTGAGGGGCTCCCTCCATGCAGTCCTCTCCGCTCTAGTACTCTTAGTCTCATTGACCCTAGCCAACTTGATTTTGGTCGACTCCAGCTCCACGTCCTCTACTCAGGAAGTCTTTGAGGCTTTTCAGTGTTTGCAATTCAAAAGGGATTTTAGATGGAAGAAAAGTTATACATATGTGCTCATTCAATCTGCACATACTTTATAGTCAAATTAGCAGCTCCAAGTGTAAGAAATATTAAGACATGAGAATTACACATTGCATGTATAACTAGATGTGGGGAACTCCCATATTATAAACAATTTGTACCTCCAGACCCATAATAAATGATTTTCTCTCAAATGATGATTGTTGATTAAACCTGGCTTGGGGCCCATAAAGACTACAAGTGATGAGAGTCCACAAAATCACATACACTTGTGGCCACACACAACGTGAACTCAATAATTGCATCAGTAATATTTGAGAGAAATTCATGAATCATAACGTCAACTATATATGAGAAGAACACTTGGATCATGAAAAGTAATTTGTGAATTTGATTTTTTTCAATTTTTACATTCTAGTATGCTTTATCTTCAAATTAACAACTTGAAATTGGAAATAAAATTTAAATTGCCTTGCTGTATATTTGATATATTGTTAATGGTCACTCTATGAAACTGGCTTTAAAATAGTCATTTTATTTATTTTGTTTTATGAGCAGCCCCAAAATCCAAATATAGCTCATAAGAGTAAAAAATTGTCCCAGACAAAAGATGCAGGGTGTGTAGTACGTCTCATCAAAAGAGATCTATTTTACTTGAACCTTCACTACAAAGTAAAATTCTGAATTACCGTGTTTGGCATATGCAGACATGCTCACAGTGTATATCACCAATAATCTCTTGGAAAGAAAAAGAGGGACATATTAGTATGTCATACTCATTTAAAAATTTTACGCAAATCTTAAACTTTTGCCCATAAATATCTAAAACTATAACACTCAGTTTCCAGATCACTTAATTTTCTTTTAATTGTGGCATAAATAATGCCCAGTTTAACATCACTAGTGTGCCTTGTATTTGTGTGGATTTTTGTCCTGCAGATAGGAAAAGGGCATAACCTTTAAATGTATAAATAAATAAGGTAAACATGAAGGAAAACAGAATCTCATTCCACTTGTCCAAATGCTTCCTTGAGGTCACCCATGTCTCTTTGTTTAGACTCCCCATGAAGTCCTCTGCTACAATGTGTTCAACAGAAACAAAAACATTTACATCTTTGGAAATTAATATTTCTAAATATTATTGATGCAATTATTGAGTTCACGTTGTATGTGGCCACATGCGTATGTGATTTTGTAGACTCTAATCACTGGTAGTCTTTATGGGCCCCAAGTCAGGTTTAATCAATGATCATCCTTTTCTGCGATCTTTGTCTTTATTTTTCTCTACCATCTTACCCTTTTTTCACTTCCTTAGCTTAGGTATTTGTATTCAAATATACCACCTCTTGGAAATTCCTTCAAATCAACTCTTATTATGCTTTATTTATCTTTACTAACGACCACAAAAGTAAGGGCAGTGCTCTGCATAAAGAGGGAAATGAAATGAATAATACTATTCACTAGCAAAGAAAAGAGAAGTATGATTCTCCATGAAGAGATTTTGACAGGCAAAATAAGAGGCAAAGCTGCGTGATATACACAAATAATTATTTGTGTCAGTAAGTTTTAAAATGCTTATCTCAGCAAATTACTGTAGGTTTTTAATTGTTAATTTTGTTTCTGATGCTTTAGCTTAAGAGCACATATAAGTATTATGGTAGAACTATCTGAGCTTATGTTGATGAATCCTTACCGAGTCTTGGAGGTACAATACAAAATCGGCATGCTGACAGAGACGGTTACAGAATTGGATTCCTGCCCCGGAAATTATTACCTTTGGACCAACTATGGCTGCAATAGAGAAAAAAATCACAGCTTTTGAGAAATAACCAATGTCAGAGGCTTTGAAGTTAAATTGATCTGGAAATTGAGGCTGTTCTTCATGAAGGGTCTTTTACTGCATCCCTGAAAGATTGAGTGCCTAGAGGAAAACAAAGATTATTGTGGAGATATGACATTATAATGTCAACATCTTAATTTTTCTCAAGATAGGATATTACTTGCAAATAATTTATCATTAGTTATGCTAGGAATTTAAAATATATATAAACCTGAGTTTCACGTATGTAATAAAATAAATACAATGTTTGAAAAGATAGCAAATATTTCTTTTTTAATTCCAGGCAAAATACAATTTGGTAGTGCAGACAAGCTAAAATAATAGATTGTAATGTTGATATAGTGGACTACTAGAAGTACACACAATGACCCATGGGAACTAGAGGAGGGGCTCAAAAACACAGCCTATGTCAAGCACATGGCCAGAGATGGCTATCCTCATCCTCGTGAAATCAAGCGATGATGGAGTATTGAAAGATGAGTGGAAGCATTCAGATGGGAAAAACAATTGGAAATCCATGTGATAGACAAAGGTCATGTGGAAATTACTCTTTACACACACACATAAATGTCAACCAAATAAAGCAAATTTACAGTGTCAGATAAGGAGAAAATATATCATAAGGCAAGAGGAAAACTAGTCAGAGATGGATCTACACTCCTCAGAGTTATAAAAAAAACAGAAATAGTTCAGTGGCTGGGATTGCCATGACCACATAGATTAGTAGTTCAAACTGCATGATCCATGCCTGTTAGAGAGTGTGAACGAAAAAGTATCTGAGACAAGTCTCAATCAATTTAGAAAGTTTATTTTGCCAAGGTTAAGGATATGCCCATGACACAGCCTCAGGAGGTCCTAATGGCATGTGCCCAAGGTAGACGGGACACAGTTTGCTTTTATACATTTTAGGGAGACATAAGACATCAATCAATACGTGTAAGATTTACATTGGTTCAATCTAGAAGGGCAGGACAACTCAAAGTGGGGGCTTCCAAGTCATAGGTAGATTTAAACATATTCTGAATGGCAGCTGGTTTAAAGAGTTATCAGTAGAAAGGAATGGCTGGGTAACAATTAGGGGTTGTGGAGACCAAGATTTTATCATGCAGGTGAAGCCTCCAGGAGCCAGGCTTCAGAGAGAAGGGATTACAAATGTTCCTTATCAGACTTAAGGTCTGTGTTAATGTAAATGCTGGGGTGGTATAATGAGGCATGTCCAACCCTTGATTGGATGCCATCTTGGGACTAACATGACGTTAGCTCCATCATGGCCTGAACTAGATTTTCAAGTAAACTCTGGAATGCCCTTGGCCAAGAAAAGAGGTTCATTCAGATGGCTGGGGGGCTTCAGAATCTTATTTTTGGATTACATTGTCCCTTTTCTGGCCAAAATTTGCCAGAGGCAATATCAATGGCCACCAAATTTTTTTCTTGTCCCGTAGAGTTGCTGGGGTAGCACGGTTGCCTGCCCTGGGTCCATCCTGTCTCTTGATGGAATTCCCTATGGCCAATGAACTTAGAGTCAAAAGACATTGCCAATTAAATGTACTGGGCCAGATAGGAATGGATGTGAGCAAGCATTTACTACCTCTTAAAAAATATGTTTTTAAGCAAAAAGTCAACAAACAAAAAGCCAAAGGTGAGGTTACAAAATTTATTTGTCTTTAACTGCTATGCATTGAACTACTATAATCTTGGTTTTAGTTACAGCCTGATAGCAATTAGCTATACAAAACATAAGCATTGTTCTGAAAAAAAAATTTTAATATGTATGTATCCGCACAACTCATAATGGGGAGTATTATACTCAGGAGGCTTTGTCATGAGGTATCTTTATCCTATCAGTAATTATTTTATTTTAATTCTACAGGAAGTATTACCGGTAGAAGGTATCCGAGTTACCAGTGATGAATCCGTGGGGGCTGCAGCAACCTCAATTCTTGCCTCCTTAGAAGAAAGAATTCAACTCAAGGGCATAACACAGAAAAAGAGAGCAAGGCAAGTTTCAGAGCAGGAGTGGGAGTTTATTTAAAAAGTCTTTAGAATAGGAAAGAAAAGAAAGTATGCTTGGAAGAGACCCAAGCAGGTGACTTGAAGAACATGTGCGGTGGTTAGCCTTGATCCCAGGACTTTAGAGGGTGGCCCCTTTCTCATGATTCTTCCCTTAGGGTGCACTGCCCACATGTGCAGTTCCCTCCTTACTCTTGGGAGGTGAGCATGTGCAGTGTGTTTAGGAAGTTGCGTGCATGCCCATCTGAGGCTTTCTTCCCTTTTTCGATGGTGTGACCTCGTAAGGTCATATTTCGCCATTTTGTCTCTTATTCCACATGCCCAGGAAGTTGCTTCTCCCTGGCATCTGGATTCAATTAACACTTTAGTGCAACAGGTGTGGACCGTCAGGAAATGGCCTCTCCCTGGCACCAGCTGCCAATTTATCACGTTTAGATAGGCAATGTGGTAATTGCCGAAACATCATCCAATATTCCTGGTGGTTCGTGCCTAACTACTTGTATCAAAAGCAGGAAATTCTTCAGAGTTGCAGTGCCTGAATTCTTTAGGGAAATGGTGCCACATAATAGCTCAGAAG
Source organism: Pan troglodytes (assembly GCF_028858775.2). Lineage (NCBI taxonomy): Eukaryota > Metazoa > Chordata > Mammalia > Primates > Hominidae > Pan > Pan troglodytes. Next base: position 59,991,751 of record NC_072404.2, read on the forward strand.
TCAAAGTCCCTTGTTTTACCAGCTGTTTAGGCATCTGTGTACCCAGTCTTGATTTGGAGAGTCTGAGCTAATTCTATTCCTCAGAAATGGCCCTTACAATTTCATACACCCTCCTCCTCCATGATAGTCCCTGGGCCTAGAGGGAGGGTGCTTGTATAATCTTATCAGCAGGGCATTTGCAATGAAAAACAAATCAGGCCAAGTGGGACGCCAAATAAAGGAGATTCACATCTCTAGTTTTAAGAATACCATGATTCTGGTTTCCTTGGATTTAAAACTAGGAGAGATAAATAACATTAGTATTTTGATAATCAAAAGAGTATTTATGTGTCAGAACAGAAAAAGGAACCAATTCCATTGGGGCACCAACTAAAAATATGGAGAAAAATGATAATCTGGTACTCTTCAGAAGATTATTGTAGCCAAGAAATAATTAATGATTCAGTCCGCACTCAGAAACAAGTCAGGGCTGAAATTTAGTAACAAGTGTTACACTTTTCCTTTGAAACAATTTCTATCTAGCCCTCCTTTTCTATTAAAGAAAAATTATATATGAAATAAGTTTTAGGCTTATTATATTTGGCTTGATTATTCACATAAAGTGCAATAAGAATTGATTGGCCCTATAGGCTGCTATTAATTTGACTTTGCTGAAACTTTAGCTAAGAATTTGTTGTGATAGTCAAAGCCTTGGTAAAATAAACTGTGTCTCCATTTGGCGTGTTGTAAAAGAAAAGACTCCTACTAAACTTAGGCAAATAACTATATTGTCATAAAATCAGAATACTCATGAACAGTTTCCAAATTTTGGAGAACCCAGAAAGAAAAGTAAATTTGCTCACAAATATATACCTTATCCAATTGCTCTAAACTATAAATAACTCACAAGAAAAAGATTTGCTTGACTCTTCTTTAACCAGAGCAGTGGCTTTCAAACAGGATGCTGTTTGTTCACTTTGGAACTGCTATCCACAAGCCAAACAGCTCTTGTTAGATGAGACTTGTCTATTAGGCACTGTAGAATCTAGCAGCTCTTCACATAGTTGGAGTCCTTCCTAGGGGAAAAAAGAAGCCCTCTGCTTATGAGTATTCTCATTCTTGCATTTCCCAGGTAGCAAGGGCCTACATCAAAAAGATTTGGGTTCCCAGCAGGGGACGGGCCAAAAGATTCAGACCCTTTGGTGAATCTTTATCTTATTTGCCTCTACATTGCCCCAGGCAGCATAACCTATCTCATGATAACATTTGCCTTTAAATTTTTTTTATATTTTCCAAATCTGGGGCAAATAGTGAATAATCATCCAAAAGTTTCCATCACCCTTCTGGGGCAAGTCCTTTCACTCCCTTTTTCCTCCAGCTTCCACCCCCCTCTTTATTTTTGTTAATTACTCCAATATTTGATTAAGCATCTGTAAGACCCATCAGGAACAGCAAATTTGATAAGGCTTCTCAAACAGTCATATGATTCTGCAGGAGGGGTGCCCATGTAAAAGCCCCCCCCAACACCCAAATTTACCATGATCTGGGTAATAAGCATATTCGATGGGAGAATATCCTGGCCATCATAGAGTCAGTTCCACGTGGCTTGCATGTGAAGCATATCAACTGCTTCATCTCGAGTGTTTCACTTATATTTTATAGAAAGTGTCAGGCAGTCCCCTTTCAGGGCAAATGCCTTACAATGGCATTTATCTAGTCCACCAGGTTGTTTGTTCTGTCAGAAATAACCTCCTGTGCATTTGGATCACATATACTTATCAGCGATTGCTCAGTAGTAAGCTCATGGGCCCTGCAGCAACCCAAATAAGCTCTTTCATTCACTAGCATTTAAAATTAAGGATTTCGTCCTTAAAGTAGTTATTTTTACAATTCATTGTAGTGAAGATTTCTCAAGAAGCTGATTTTACCAATCTACAAAATGAAACAATTCCTTTATATTATACCCTTTGTTTTGACAGTTACTTGGTTTTGCCCTTCCCCTCATATTGACTGTCTCCTTGGTAACCACGTCATGTCTCAGAGGTAACTTTTGTAGCCCTGGCTTAATTTTTCTTTTTATCCATTTAGCTTTATCTGTACAATTTCTCCTTTATTGTAAGGAAATTCTTAGTTTCTTAACTAGAAAAAAAATTACATTTCCTTTAGCAAAATCCACATCCTTGTGTTTTATAAACGTCACCAAAAATGCTTTTTATGCTCCTACTATTTTACTTCTTGGTGACCAAAATTCCCAGTGAGGAAAAAAAAAAATGAGTTTTTTTTTCTTTGTTTTTTGTTTTATGTTTTTTTTTTTTTTTTTTTTTTTTTTAGATGGAGTCTCACTCTGTCACCCAGGCTGGAGTGCCATGGTGAGATCTCGGCTTATTGTAACCTCCACCTCCAAAAAGTTCAAGTGATTCTCCTGTCTCAGCCTCCTAAGCAGCTGGGATTATAGGCACCTACCACCACGCCTGGCTAATATTTGTATTTTTTTTAGTAGAGATGGGGTTTCACCATGTTCATCAGTCAAAGTCTCGAACTCCTGACCTCAGGTGATCCACCTTCCTCAGCCTCCCAAAGTGCTGGGATTACAGGCGTGAGCCACCATGGTTAAAAATGAGGTTTTAATTTAACATAACATGACTTTAAGATTTTAAACTATTGGAGATAATTTTGAGATTAAATTTACCAAATTAATCTTACTGAAGATTACCGAAGTCATGTGAGTTAAAAGAGACCTGAGCTAGCTTCCATGAGTCTGATAAGCCCTTACTTTTCTTTAAGTCAGTTGATTATAGCTCTTTCATACAGTTTAATCCTAAAATATCACTTCCACATGACACACATAAACATATAGATACAACAAACATCAGACAAAAACAGATTCAAAAGATTTTTCATTTGCCTATTTTCAAATATTATCTCCCTTACTTTAGACTATTAATTTTTAAAAGTTACAACAAAAATTAAAGGAGAGAGTTACCATCCCAGGCCTTCTCAAAAGAGACAAGGAACTGAAGCAACAGGGTACAGCTTCTGAGATATCAATACGAATACTTTCAAAAAAAACAGATAATAGAATTTAAAAATTAAAAACTTCTTGCATACCCAATAAGTTATTCAACTCAATATCTTTAATAAAATCTCTTTTTTACCAATTCCTTATTTTTGTGAGTGTGTCTTAATATCAAAGTTCAATTTTTAGAAAAACTATAATTTCCATTAATTATAACCAATTAATCACATAACATTTATATAAATTCCTTTTTTACTAACCTTATTATGACTTACAGCATTCGCACCATGCGTGGACTTTCTCACTTGTCCTAAATATTCCTCTTTTTTGAACAACCCAGTATTTTATTTTAGGACAAGAATTCACTATACAAGACTCTTTCTCATATAAAGTTACTTTTCTTTAAGCTTTCTTACCAAAAATATCTCTTTATCTCTATAACATTGTTTATATCTCTCTTATTTCCTAGTTCCTTTTACATTATTTCATACATAACCTTTAAGCTTTGAATTAGACAAAAATTATTTACCTTTTAATAAGAACATATTTATTAGAATGTTTTCCTACAATATAATTTAATTGGAAAATACCCAAATATTTAATAAAATATCTTATTTAATTTCATATAACTTTAGATTCTAAATTATGACAAGTTTGTTTATAAGTATCTATTCCATCACATATATCTAATTATTTTATTTTAGTAGTTTACCTACATTATTTATGAAAACTGTGATAGTGATCAAAGTTACTTTTCCTATGAAACATTTTTATAGCCTGTGAATTTTAGGTTATTACCCAAGTAAGAACTTTAAGGTTAAGAATATGTTTATTTTACCAGTAATTCAAGATTTAGCTGTTTTCATTAAACTAACAGTATTAATATCTTATTTATTAAAAATTACATGAGCAAAGATTATTCTGGTTTTGGCTGGATTTATAGTTTTCTAACCCTTATATCAAAGTCTGATACCTTATAGTATTTGCCAGGGATAAGTATGAAATCATTTGATCAATGAATGCAAACACAAAAGTATGCTGACAATTCTTAAGACATTTCTGATATTACTTTATCAATAATTTTAAGGCCTACTTATTTATTAAAGATTTTACTTAAGTCATGTGAATTTGAAAAGCATTTGGGCTTATTATTTAATTTATGAGTACTTTTAAGTTTAAGTCAATTTGGTACCATGTGGCCAAAAACATAACAAAATATGTGTAGGTACACGCACACACTCACACTCACACAAACAAAGATCCTTTAGATTTTATTTCAGAACTCTAGCCATGAGATATCAATATAAAACTCACTGGTTTGCAAAATGAAATGGTTAGATGTAAATAGTGGATTTTAGCTCAGTAGAAAAGTAGCAGCTGACTTAAAGCAGGCAGAAAAGAAAGCAGAAAGAGAATTTAGGAGCATCATAGTTGCAGGTCGACCTTTGGGCTCTGAATGCTCCTTGGTGTAATTTGCCCCTCAGTTTAAAATGTGCACAAGAGCAGACTTAACGTGTGACCAGCTGGAGTGCTAGGAAACCGGGCATGCCCTTCCATTTACATAACCGCTTGCAGGTAGAGGCACCATAAAACCAGAGTGGCTGAGAGGGACCGTTCTCCATGTTGTTCCTCATTCTTACATGATTCATTTCCCACATATTTTCTTAAAAGGAGGAAGTGGGTTGGGGCCTAGAATTTAGTGTGGTGGATTGAAATGTGCTGATTGTGGGCAGGGTTCCACAGTATGTCACCACCAAGTCATTTCTGCCCTGTTACCTGCCTCAGTTTCTCTCTCTGGAGGTCTAGCACCTCTGGGGGGCTCAAAGCACAGAGAGACAAAGATCCTGTGTGTGCTTCCTCGATTAACCTTTTAAACTAATTTTGTTGGGGGTTCCCTGTAGGGCCACTGCACGTCATGGGGGGGTCAGCCCCCAAACATTCCCACTTGGTTCCCAGTCTCCCAGGGGCACCTTTTGGCTGGGGGGAGTGAAATGCCCTTCCTCTTCAGAGCTGAGGAAACTCAGTGTCTCATTTAATTATGAAAATGACAGTTCAGTTCCTCACACAAATGTGCAGGCAAGCCAATTGAGATTAATTTTGGAAGAAAGAGCAATAGAGAAGACTCTAAAATGCACCTCCAAAGTAGAATTAGGATCCAAACAACTTCCTAGAAGGAAAAAAAATAGATAAGACCACTTCCTGCAAACTGTCTTCAGTCACCCCTAATTTTGTAGCTCTCTCATCCATCATAACACACACCAAAGTCAAATCCTCTCATGGTACTGGGTAATCTCTAGTCCCCTGAAAAGCCAAAGAGGTCAGGTAATGCAATGCAGGAAACCAAAGCTTTCATGCCATTACACTTGAAACACCATAAAAAAAGAGAACACCCCCAAAAGGAATGAATGGTGCCTTTGGTTTGGAGTTTGAGACATTAGAAGCCTTCTCCAGATTTTTCTTGGTACCAAACACAGTGAAGAGGGAAGGAAGAATAGAGTGAAATAAATGTAAACAAAAGAACACTTTTTTTTAAGGACAGGACACAAACACAGAAACCAAGTACATGGTTTTTTGTTCATTTGTTTGTTTGGTTTTTGCTTCATTTTGTTTTGTTTTGCAGCTGCAAGGAATATTGCCAATTCAAAGGTCTTGTTCCCCATAAATTGGAATTCACATTTGGACTTCACCAAGTTAAGTACAGTTGGTCAAATCCAATGAGAGAAAGACCAGAACAACAAAAAGAACCCCAACAATATGATTACTGAGTGCTCTAAAGGTAAGGAGAAATTAAGACCAGCTGGTTGTCAGTTTCAACCTTTAGCCATTTAGGAGAATTTCCAAGACCAAAAAAGCCCCAATTCAGCTACTTACCTAGGATTGGGGTCCCAGCTAAAGACTGCTCTCTACCTTCCTAGAAGCAGGAAAAAACTGAAACGCGCCTTCCCTGTTGGAAGTGAGCTGAAACTCCAAAAGGATTTACCTGTCTTCCATCATCATGGGAAGCAGGAAAATTTGCCTTTTTTGTTGGAAGCAAATAAAACTCCAGAAAAAGAATCACACAGCAAAATAAACATTGGATCTCAACCAAATTTTGGGAGATTAGGGATTCTCTGGAGGGAGGGGAACTCCTAGGCCTCAGCAAATTGTCCTGTTGGTTTTAGCCACAAGGATGGCTCAAGCTGATGCTAAGCACTGATAGGAGATTTGCCAAATCTCAGAACCTCCACTCAGAATCCCTCTGTGGTTACCAGTTTGTGAGACAGAAAGTATCTGCGACAAGTCTCAATCAATTTAGAAAGTTCATTTTGCCAAGGTTAAGGACGCATCCATGACACAGCCTCAGGAGGTCCTGACGACATGTACCCAAGGTGGTCGGGGCACAGCTAGCTTTTATACATTTTAGGGAGACATAATACGTCAATCAATACCTGTAAGATTCACATTGGTTCAATCTGGAAGGGCAGGACAACTCGAAGTGGGGGCTTCCAAGTCACAGGTAGAATTAAAAATTTTCTGATTGATAATTGGTTGAAAGAGTTATTATCAGTAGAAAGGAGTGTCTGGGTAACAATAAGGGGTTGTGGAGACCAAGGTTTTATCATGCAGATGAAGCCTCCAAGTAGCAGACTTCAGACAGAATAGATTGTAAATGTTTCTTATCAGACTTAAAGTCTGTGTTGAAGTTAATGCTGTGTTGATGTTAATGTTTAATGAATGCCCTTAGCCAAGAGGAAAGGCCTTAGAATTTAAGTTTTTGTTTACAAGAGTTAGCAATCAGGGTTGGTTTTTTTCTTTCACAAAACTAAAACTTCCACTATTATATCTAAGACAAAATTGTCTAATCCAAGGACACGTTTTACTTCTGTGATTCCTTCCAAGAGCTTTACAATGGTAGCTCTTACCTTTAGGTCAATGATCCATTTTGATTTCATTTTCTGAAATGAAATATATTGTCTGAAGTAGGGGTTCAATTTTATTATTTTACTCGTAGAGCTACAGTTGTTCCAACATCACTTTTTCAAAACATTATGCTTTTCTCTGTTGAATTGTATAGATATTTATCAAAAATCAATTGAGGATAAATGTAGAAATTTGCTTCTTGAATCTCTCAATTCTATTCAATTTGGAAAGTATTGTCATCTTAACAATTTTAAATCTTTTGATCTATGAACATGGGATGTCTTTCCATTTACTAATTATGTTTGTTAAATTTATTCCTAAGTATTGTTTTGTATGCTATTGTAAATGGAATTGTTCTCTAATTTCATTTTTGGATTGTTTATGGATAGGATATAGAAATACAACACTTTTTTAAAAATTCAAGGTAAGGCATCGTAGCTCATGCCTGTAAACTCACAATTTTGGGAGGCCAAGCTGGGAGGATTGATTGAGGCCAGAAGTTCAAGGCTGCAGTGAGCCACAATCCAGTATCACTGCCCTCCAGCCTGGTTGACAGAGCAAGACCTTGTCACAAAAAACAAAACAAAAACAAATTTATATTATATCTTGCAGCCTTACTAGCCTTATGAGCTCTAGTAATGTTTGTGTTTTCTTTAGAATTTATATATACATGATCAGATCATCTGCAAAGAGAGAATTTTACCACTTCCTCTTCAACCTTGATGTCTTTTTAATTCTTGACTAGTTTCCTAGGCTAAAATTGCTAGTATAATATTCAGTACAAATGGACAGAACTGATATCTTTGTCTTAATTATGAATGTAGGAAGAAAACACTCAGCATCTCACCATCATGTATAATGTTATCTATGTGCTGTTGTTGTTGTTGTTTTTGTAGATTTCCTTTGTCAAGTTTAGAAAGTTCCCCTTTTTTCTTAGTTTGTTGACAGTTATATCATGAAAGTGTACTGTATTCTATCTAAGGGTTTTATTCGGCATTAACTGGGGTTATTATTTTTCCTTTGTTCTATTAATATGATATATTACATTCATTAACTTTTCATATTGAAACAACTTGGCATTCCTGGCATAAATCTTACTTAGGTCACAATTTATAATCATTTGACACAGTACTAGATTTGACTCGCTATTATTTTGTTGAGGATTTTGTGTGCATTTTCACAAGAGATATTGAAATGTAGTTGTGTTCGCCAGGTGTCACAGTAATATTGACTTCATAGAATGGGTTGAGAAGTGTTCCTTCCTCTTCTAGTTTTGGAATATTTTTGTGAAGAATTGGTATGAATTATTCCATGAACATTTGGGTGAATTAATCAGTTAAGCCATCTGGACCTGATCTTTTTTTTTGGCAAGTTTTAAAATTTATTACTAAGTAAATATATTTGTTTTCAGTCTATTCAGATTTTTATTTCTTCTTGACTCATTTGTGATCATTTATGTATTTCTAGACTTTTATCCTGGTTATGTAATTTGATGAAATACAATTATTTATGGTATTTCATTTTAATCCTTTTTATAAGGTTAAGTAATAATGCTTCTTATTTCATTCTTGATTTTAACAATTTGAGTCCCCAAAACTTATCATCATTCACATTTTAAAATTAATCTTGATAAAGGTCTGTCCATTTCATTGGTCTTTCAATAAATAACTTGGCTTTTTAAATGTACCCTATTGCTTATCTACTCTCTATTTCATTTATTTCCTTTCCAATCTTTGTTTCTGCCTTCTTTCTGCTTGCTTTGTATTTAGTTTGTTCTTTTCTTTCTAGTTTCTTTAAGTGGAATGTTAAAGTTTTTTTTAAGACAGTTTAAAGTACAGGTTGCTTACCGCTACATATTTCTCTCTTATCGCTGCTTTAGCTCCTTCACAGAAGCTTTGCTATGTTTTATTTGATTTTCATTCATCTCAAAATATTTTTATAATTCCCTATGTGATTTATTCTTTCACTCACTGATAATTTAGCATTGTGTGGGGGTCTTTTTAAAATTTCCACATTTTTTAAATTCCCCAGTTATTTCTATTTTTGAGTTCCAGTTTTATTTCATTGCAGTAAGAGAACATACTCTGTATTACTTAAATTATTTTAAATTAATTGAGGCTTATTTTGTGGCCTGACATATGCTCTGTCCTGGACAATTTCCGTATACAATTGAGTAGAACTTATATTCTGTTCTTTTTGGATGGAGTGTTCTGTACACGTCTTATCATCTATAATGATAGATAACATCTGTCATCTACAGAGGTCAAAATGATGTGCAGAGTTGTTTGAGTCTTCCTTATTAATTTTTGTCTAGGTGTTTTAACCATTTTTGAAAGTAGGGTATTGAAGTCTCCAACTAGTTCTCTTAAATTGTAATTTCTCCCTTTATTTTTACCAGTTTTTGCTTCATATATTTCAGGCTTCTGTTGTTAGGGCATACATGTTTATATAATTGTTATGCTTTTCTCATGGATTGAACTTATCCTTATAAAATTTCCCTCTCAGTTTCTAGAAATAATTTTTGCCTGCAAATACATATTGTTTTCCATTAGCATAACTATTCTAGCTCTCTTTTGTTTACCATTTACATGGTATATCTTTTTCATCCTATTATTTCTAAACTACTTTTGTCTTTGTATATAAATTGTGTATTTTATAGACAGGATATAATTAGATTATGTTTTTGTATCTGCCAATCAGTTCATTTGTATTTAATATAATTTTTGTTAGGATAAAATTTATGATTGCCATTTTGCTGTTTTTTACTTCTTATTTCTCTTTTGTTGGTCTATTTCTTTATTACTGTCTTTTATGTTAAATAGATATTTTCTAGTATATCATTTTAATTCCATTGTCATTTTTAAAAATAATATTTTAGTTATTTTCTTAGCAGTTGGCATGAGATTAAAATGAGCATCTTAATTTGTAACAACTTCACAAGTTTGTTTATAGCTATTTATAAACAATGTATTTATACTGTATTTTATAGTTATTTTTACTGGTACTATTTTTTCATATGGGTTTGAATTACTGTCTAGAGTCCTTTCATTTCAACCTAAAGAACTCTCTTTAGTATTTCTGATAAACCAAATCTGCTAGAGATAAATCCCCTCAGTTTCTGTTTACCTAGGAAAGTCTTAATTTCTGCTTCATTTTTGAAGCAAAATTGTGCTGGGTATTGAGTTCTTTGTTGACAGTCATCTTCTTTAAGCACTGTAAACATGTCATCCACTCCCTTCTGCCCGCCATGATTTCTTGTGAGAAACCTGCTGTTAATTTTATTGAGGATTCCTTGGACATGACAAGCCATTTCTCTCTTCCTTCTTTCAAGATTTTTTCTTTAATTTGGGTTTTTGACATTTCGATTATGATGTTTCTAGGTGTGAAAAATCTTTGAGTTTATTCTATTTGCTATTATTTCAGGGTTTTTTGATGTGTAAATTAAAAGTTTTCATTGAATTTGGGAATTCTTGGCAATTATTTCCTCAAGCATTCCTTCTCTTCTCTCCTCCTGGAACTGCCAACATTTAGATGTTCATGTGTTTCATGGTGGCCCATAATTTTCTGGTTTTTCATTTGCTTCTTTCTGTTTCTCAGACCAGATAATCTAAATTAACGTATCTTCAAGTTCACTAAACTTAAAGATACATTAATTGCCCGTTGAAATCTCCTGTCGAGACATTTTAATAAATATGTTATTTTACTTACTGTTCTTTTCAACTCCAGAATTTCTATTTGGTTTACTTAGAATTTGTATCTCTTGCATTGATATTCTCTGTTTGATTTACTTTTATAGTTTCCTTTAACTATTTGGACATATTTTAAATAGCTGATCTAACATTTGTATCTAGTAAGTTCAATTTCTGGTATTCTCCCCGGATAGTTTATATTGAGCTTTGTTTTCTGTATATGAACCATATTTTTTGTTTCATTTTGTATCTCATTTTTTTCATTTTGTATCTCATAATTATATAATGTAGCAACTATGAAAATCAGATTTCTACTCCCTATAATTTATTTTTATTATTACTGTTTGTCATATTGATGTTATTGCTATTTGTATAGTGACTTTCCTAAGCTAATTTTGCTATGTGTGCATTCTTTGTTACGTAAGGCCACTGAAGTCTCTGTTTTTGTAGTTCAGTGGTCAGCTAATGAGTGGACATTAATTTTTTTGAACCAGTAAGACTCCCAATCTTGCTGAGAGAATGTGTGAGCTGGGGCATGTGCAGTTTATATACACTGCTTTATTCTTTGCTTTCTACTTTCACAGAGCCTCAAAATCAGTCAGAGATGAGAAATTGGGACCTTATCAGATTATTTCTCAGCATGTGCCCAGATCTGCACATGGATGTGGCCCTCTAGATTCCCAGGATATTTCTAGGCTTTTCAAAGCTCTTTAGGATTGTCTCATTCCCCAGCTTTTCAAGTTTTTTCAGTTTCTTATTAGCCTTACCTACATCACTGCCTTAGGCAGATGTGAAGTTAAACCAATTGTCACTGATTTCTTTCCAATAAATACCCGAGGGAGAGGGCTATTTGCATTGGACAAGCTCTGAGTCAGTTCTAATAAAGATGAGCTCCATGTAATGGCTTCTCAGAAAACGGCCAGACAGGTCAAATAATGACAGTCCTCTGGAAATGAGATGGTTGAAAAAGCCCCAACCCATTCTTCCCCCAGGAGTGGCTGATTGGCTGCTGGTTTTCATCCGTACGTGATTACAAGACTGGTGGTTTTTAAGGTTTCCTTGGAGCTGAGAAAAGCAGAAGGGGAAGAGGGCAAGTTAAAATGACACAAAGCTCAATCTTATTAAGATTCAGCTTTTTTTCTTGATTAAGCAGTTTTCAGATTATTGCCTGCCTTTGGTTACTTTCCAGGGTTCTGTAAAAGTTGATTTTGACAATTTTTTTTTAACCAGTATTCTCATTGCTTTTATAGAGAAATAAATTTTTGGAGGCATTACACGATTATTCTGGATGTGCCCTCTTATATATTGTTTTAAAATTTCAGTACTGGTTATTAAATTTTCATTGAAGTCGAAGACCTAAGGCACTAGCTAATAGTTTGAGCATAAATATACCCTTTAAATCCAAAGTTAATGTCAAAGTTTACTTACCCAGGCAAGGTTTGTAGCAAGATTCTAAGCAAGTAACAATATAAAATATTTTGTAGTACAATTGAAGAAAGAGATAATTGAAATTAAATGAGATAAATTTAATTCAAGAAGATACAAAAGGGAGTAAATCCAAAGGAAATAGAAAAATTTAATAGTAAAAATTAAATATTAAAATTAAATAATAAATTACAAATTAATAATTTTTATTTATTGTAAATAAAATTTAAAATAATAATAATAAAGGTAAGAGGAGAAATTAATAAAACAGGAAAAGAGGAACTATAGATATAATAAAATATTAGGATACTTTTACTTCAAGTAAAAGTTCAGCTCAAATTGGCTTAAAATTAAGAAAATTGCGTAACTCACTCTATTAGTTAGGTTTTCCCAAAAAACCAGAGTATATATATTCTGTTATATTTTATGTAATATATATAACTGCATATTGTTATATAGAAATGTAATACAGTTTCATACATATAAATATTAAATATTGAATTGAATAATGAGTATATATGTGTGTGTATATATACTGCATATATACACATATGTGTATGTATTATATATGTGTATGTGTGATATATATATACATACATGGGTGTGTGTATATACATTTTTAAAGCCAGTTTTTGTTTGGAGGTGGACATTGTATACACACACATACATATATGTACATGTATATAAAAAAAGAGAGAGATTTATTTTATTTTAAGGAACTTGTTCACACAATTATGGGGACTGCCAAGTCAGGCCGACCTACTATGTTGTAGTTTAGAATCAGAGTTCTTTCTTCTCTGGAAAACCTCAGGCCTGGCTCTTCAGCTTTCAACTAATTGAATGAGACCTACCCACATTATAGAGGGTAATTAGCTTTACTTAAAATCAACTGATTTTAAATGTTAATCACTTATAAAAACTATCTTTACAGCAACATCTAAACTAGTTTTGACCAAACAACTGGTTACCTTACTTTAGCCAAGTTGACAGAGAAAATGAACCATCACACATGTGAAGGCAGAGTTAGAACAGGATTCAAGTGTGTTGCAGCCGGTGATCTCAGGCCCATTTCTCAGCAGTCCCTCCATATTTTGGCTTCATCTTTAGAGAGGCAATTAGATATCACAGTATTTCCAGGCCTTATATTTTTGCAGAATAAATCCTAGAAGAAGAAAAGATGTCTTCCAATAACTCACTTAGAAAAATAATATTCCCAAATTATTTTACAAATGTCTACTGGCATCACGTCAGGACAGGTGTGTTCACACAACCATTTGAGAATTGATCACTGTCTAGGAAGGCAGAACTACTCCTAAGGTGCTGAGGTCCATGCTGTAGGTGATGCTATGGTTGGCTTCTCTGTGTCCCAGGGAGTAGAAAGGAAGACATAGCTAAACAAATTAGAGATTTTTGGGGAAAGATGGAGGAGTATGGATACTAACTAGCAAGCAGCAATGTCCATCCCCAAACAAAAACCAGTTCTAAAAATAACCACCAACAACAGCAGTGGCAGAAGCAGCAAAATTCAAAATTCATCCAAAGAAAAAACTGCAAACAAGAATAACTAAATAAGAAAGAAGCAGAATAAACACTTAAAGAAATAAAAGTGGGCATGATTATAACTAAAATGTATTTAATGATTAACAAATATTTTGAACAAATTATGTCAATATTTTATTTTGAACTTAGATGAAAGGAATAAAGTTAAATAGCTATAAATTACAATTATTTGTTTTAAAAGAAGATCTGATTAAAACAACAAAATGAAAAATTTAAATTGTTAGTCACCTGTACTCCTTAACCGAAGGAACTAATTACAGATGGTTTTATAAACAAGTTCTACTAATCTTCAAGAAAAAAAACAATTCCTACCAAATTCAAAGTGATTTAGAGAATATGAAAAAAGTAAAACTTTTATTTTTTGTAAGAGTGTAATGCAGCATTGATAAGAAAATAAGACAACTAGAGCCCTCCCCCCCCCAAAAAAATTAAGGCCCCATCTAACTTATGAGCAAAGTGAAAAATCCTAAATAAAAAATGGTAAATGAAAACTAGCAAAACGTCATTACGAGATAAATTTAGTCTCAGGTGTGAAAAAATATTTCAACGTGATAAATCTATTAATGCAAATTACCACATTAATGGATTTATGTGGAAAAAACCATGATCAGAAGGATGCAAGGAAATACATGAAGATAAAATGAACATTAATAACAGAAAAATCTGAGACATTTAACACGTGCTAGTGACAAAATGTTCCAAGCAGACAAAATAAATAGCTTTAAAATGAAAACTACTTTTTACAAACTCTTAGTAATATCACAGTTGGAATTCAATTTTTACAATATTATAGTTTAAAGTCAGATGGAAGACAATCACAGCCATTGTAACCCTTAGTGCGCTGTTGCCAAAGAAAACCAGAGCTGGACACTAGTTCAGTAAAATTTTTTTTAAAGATTTTGTTTATAAGCTATTGCAATAAAGGAAAATACACCTTGATATAGAATTGGGCTAAATTCTAAATACAGTAAAGACACTAAAGTGTGTGTGTCTGTGTGTGTGTTTGTGTGTGCGGTAGGAGTCAGTGGATGGAAATTGCTAAAAGCAGACAAAAAAGGTAAGGGAGATTCTTGCTAAACTAATCTCACAGAATTCCAGCTGAAGACAGGCTAGGGGATCAGGGATCCTCTCTAAACTGCCTTAGCAGGATTCTTGCTAAAACTAGGCTATGCAGTTCTGCAAGAATTGGGGCCAGTTGAGGCCTAGAAGAAAATGGCTGTTAATTTAACACACATAAGTGGCCAATTTATTTCCCAACCACTCAAGGCAGCCAGACCCTTTCCAAACTTTGGAACGATGAGTCTGGGTCCCACTTCAAGGCCCTAAACACCTGGTAGAAGTATTCATCCCCTCCTTGGCTGCTTGGCTCAGACAAATGCTTTAAGATGCACTTAGGACACAACAAGGCCGCCATTTGGCTGCTCTGAAGTCTACTGCCTGAGCCACTGTATGGCCACACAACATGACTCAGTATGGAATGGACAAAAAGCATCAGCCGAGCTTTTCCTACTGTGTCCCTCAGTTTTAACACTAGCCATCTACCAGGGTGCTAACAATCCTTCTGGAGGTTCTGCTGTTAGATGTCTGCTTTTGCCTGGTGCACAAGCTGCTGTCACGTATCCTCTTTTACAACATATCCACATCATGTACTACCTCAAAGGTACAGTGGCTATAACAGTACTATAAACCCTAACCTTTGTTTCCTCTGCTTTTTTGCAAGCCTGAATGAGAGCAATAACTTGGCCACCCTGGCTGATTTAACATTTGTCAGGGCTTGATATTCAAGAGGTTTGTGTTGATAAGTGATGACATATCCATTCCAGAAGGTTCCATTCTCCCTCTAAAGAGGGAGCCATAGACACAAAGGTTGAGGTCAACTTGGCGGAGGGGCTCTCTGATAAATCTAGCCCAGGACAAGATCTAGTGTTAATGACACGTTCATGGTGGCATCCCATCAAAGGGCAAAGAAAGCAAGGTTGGCAAGGTTAGGGTTTTGATGATGATATATGGTGATTTGAGAGGGAGAGTGTAGTGAGCTTTCATGAGGTAAGTCAAGATGCAGAAAAGTGCTATGTGTTTTCATTAAGCAAGAAGGGCCTGTATAGCAAGGGGAACATGTGTGTCATTTGGTTGACCTAATACCACATCAGCGGTATTTTGGACATGCTTTGCAGTTCTAGCCATGGCTCAAAGGCAACAGTCATGGCTCAAAGGCCTTAGCTAATGGGTCAAGCTACTGGGTCAAGGCCAAAATACAATATTACAGAGGTCTCTGGTATCCATTATGTTTCTAGAATAATATACCAGGGCATGACTTCCACATTTATCCATGAACAAGGGAAAAGTCAGGAAGTAACTGGGGAGTCCAAGCACGGGGGAGGGGTGTGAAAGTAGAGAGCCCTTAAAATTATCAAAAGCATTTTTGGATAGCAAGTCTCAGACTACTTGGTTTGGAGATGACTCCTTAATCAGGGCACAGAGCACTGCAGCAATCATGGAGAAATTAGGTACCATATCCTACAACATCTCGCAAGGCCCAAAAACTTCTCAGCATTACTTTGTTTCAAAAAAAGGAAAGTATTAAATAGTAGAGGTTTGGTCTGTGGAGAGAGTTTACCGTGGCCCAGATACCACAGACATAGTAAGTGCCACTGAATTTTGTCTCTAGCCACCCTGTGATCCTCTCTTGCTCATGCCTTAAGAAGGTGCTCAGTGACCTAACTCTCAGTACCTAGAAGGAGGTCATCCACATACTGGAGTAAAATGGCGTCACTTGGGAAGACAAAAATTGACACCTAGAGTGTTCAAGAGGTAGGTAGAGGCCTCTGTAAATCCTTGGGTCATACTAGTCTGCGTGCATTGTTGGATATTTCTGGTGAAGGCAACCAAGTATTGGAATTCCTTATGAAGGGGTATACTAAAAAAGGCAGAAAAAAAATTGATGACAGTGACATATTGAGTGTTGTAAGTGATAACAGACAGTACAGTGGCAGGAGTCAGCACTCAGAGAAACCCAGGTTTGACCATTTTATTGATAGGTCTTAGATCTTGGACTCAATGATACCCTTCCCATTTAGGATTTTAATGACTAAGATGGGAATATTCATAAACTACAAGTGGAGACTAGAAGTTGATTTTTTTTTTACTTTTTTTGGTTTTTGAGACAGAGTCTCTCTCTGTTGCCCAGGCTGGAGTGCAATGGCATGATCTCAGCTGACTATAACCTCCACCTCCCAGGTTCAAGCTATTCTCCTGCCTCAGCCTCCTGTGTAGCTGGGATTACAAGCATGTGCCATCATGCCCAGCTAATTTTTTGTATTTTTAGTAGAGAAGGGGTTTCACTATGTTGGTCAGGCTGGTCTCAAACTCTTGACCTCAGGTGATCCAACTGCCTCAGCCTCCCAAAGTGCTAGGATTACAGACGTGAGCCACTGCACCCTGCCTGAGACTAAAAGTTTTTGTCAAATAAACCTGGGACTACTGAGTACAGCCCTCATGTCCTTCTGATTTTAAATGATATTAGAGAATCTTGAGGACAGGCATAGAAGGACCTATTTCTACTTTAAGGGATTGTACATTCCATACAAATCCAGTATCAGTGAAGTTTGTTTGTTTGTTTGTTTGTTGTCCATAGAGAAGAGAAAAATCTGTTTAGTAGTTGATTTAAATTTTTAGCTAAATGTATGGTAGTTTGAAGGCGAGAATGGACTCAGAGAAGTCAGACAAAGCCACTGGGGAAGGGAGACTTAAGGAGTCCCTTGGGGCACAGTGAATATGATATCCCTGTGGAGAGACGATCTCTTCCTAACAGGATTCCTGGGGGCAGAGCTGAGAAGAGAGTTGTGTTTAGCTTTCTGGAGTCCCATAAGAATATTAAGAGATTGAGGCAGAGGCAAACAATGAGGCAAATTATAAAAACCCACCACTCGTAATTTGCGGTGGCCCCAAGGAAGGGAAGAGGAAACGAGGTTATTCCCGTTCCATTACAGGTAAGTGGCAGTTGAGGGCATTGGACATTTTCTTTCTTGGAGGGGTGTCAGTCATTTCCTGGGGAGGCAGGGACTCAGGCTTCTTCCCTCCTCTTGGTGTCCTGGCAACCTCGGGCCCAGTGTCACCTTTTATGATAATGCCAGCAAGTGTCCCAGTCAGTGGGAGCCCACAGTTTCAGAACTTGCTATTGATTACATTTTCCAGGTTTTTCTATTTCAATTGAAATGCCATAAACTCGTGATGTTTATTTTCCTTTTTATTAAAAAAAATACTGTTTTCATAATACTGAGCTAATGCCTACAGTTTGGATATGTTTGTGTTTACCAATTAATTTTATTATTCTGTGCTGTGTCATGCAGCTCTTGTCTCAGACCATTTTCAGTTTGTGGCCAGAGCAGAAGCTGCTTGGGAAGTCAGTTCCAGCCCCAAATGTTCTTCCATGTTGTTTGTAATCAATGATGGTGGTTAACCACAGTTTCAGCCCTTTTTGGTTTATAATTTTGAATGCGACCAATCAATTTTAGTGAGATCGTCCTGAGGGGTAGTACCTAGTACTTTTTCCTCTTACTTCCTTCAGTTTCTGATGGGAATCAGGGGAAGTCTGAGATTTTTAATGTTTCTCAAGGTTGATAAAACATTTGGCTTTTTCAAACCAATGGGAGGCATCTCCAGGCCCCTTGAATAAGGATAAGTTGATACGAGTCAGAGAGTTCCAGAGAGTATTTTCTCAGAAAAATTTTTAATTGTTCAGTAAACCTTTCCCTTACCTCCTGGGGGTCAGGAGAGTCCTTGGTGATAACAAGTAATTAAGTATTATCTCTTTGGTGGTCCGCACTTGGAAACAAGTACAGGCTGCGTCTCTGGCTTCACCTACAGGAGAGAGGGCCCAGTGAGCCTGACAGCTCTAGGGAGCTGAAGGACTAGGGGTGAGACGTGCAGGGGACATTTTGAGAAAGAAAGATACAGAGGAGGGCTGCGAGGGGACTCCGGGAATATCATAGGAGGGGTATAAAGGGCTAACTGGGTCAGAAAATGTTTTCTGAATACCTTGTTTAAGAAGTTCTTCTTGTTTTAGAGTTTTGAGTACAGCTTGAATTATTTAGTCATTTTTCAGCTTCTTCATACCAAGCAGAATAAGTGAATTGTGCATCCAAGATTTTTGTTTCTTGTTGCTCTAAGTGTCTTCTAGGTGAACCAATATCAAGACAGACAAGGATCCCCAGAAGGGCCATTGTAGGTCAAGAGGGTTTTTAGTAAAGGTTTTCCAGGGTGAAAGAAAGCCAATGGTATTACAGCCACAGCCACAGTGGCAAAGGGTATTGTCCACAGGAGTTTGAGAAGAGAGGGTACTGTGGTTTAAATGTGTCCCTCAAAGTTCATGTGCTAGAAACAATCTCCAATGTGACAATGTTAAGAGGTGGGGCCTAATGAGCTGTGATTAGGCCAGGAGGGCTCTGCTTTCGTGATGAGGTGAATGCCATTATCACAGGAGTGAGCTCCTTTTCAAAGGATGAATTTGTCCCCCTTTTTCTCTCTCTCACCATCTCTTTGTCCTTCCAAGCAGTTGGAGCTGCTGCCCAAGCAGTAGTGAACTGGAGAGAAACAAGCCCTGGGTTTCCAGTGGTGATGTTGGTCTGAAATAAAAGTCCTGAAACACCTATGAAGTCTGACATCTCTGCGTAGCCCTAGGATTCTGGTTCCTTGCTTTCGGTTGCAGAGTGGTGTGTTTGCGTCATTGTTGATGTCACCTCCTAAAAAGACCTTCACTTTCTTGCTGCCACATAGCCATATTTGTTGCTCCCCATGTATAGCCTGACAGAATAAATGGAGAGGGAGGTGCTGAATTTGTGTATCACTGGCTGTCAGCTCCTTGTGTTGTTAAGCCTCACACACGTGTGCTAGCATTGAACTGTAGAGTGTCACACACCTGAGTTTGAAAATAAAAGCATATTCTCCCCCAAAAATGGGAGTGACACAGCAAGAAGTCCCTCTCGAGATGCTGGCCCCTCAACCTTGGATTTCCCAGACTACAGAATCATGAGCCAATAAATTTCTGTTCACTATCAGTTCCCCAGTCTGTGGCATTCCATTACAGCAGCACAACTTGGCTGAGGATAAGAGCTTTCAGTAGAGTGAGAACACACAGTTTCTTTAAACTTAGAACAGAAAAACTTGGGACACTATCCCAGCCTCTGCTTC
This sequence comes from Pan troglodytes, assembly GCF_028858775.2. Classification (NCBI taxonomy): domain Eukaryota; kingdom Metazoa; phylum Chordata; class Mammalia; order Primates; family Hominidae; genus Pan; species Pan troglodytes. Next base: position 60,011,509 of record NC_072404.2, read on the forward strand.
TTACAGAAACTTGCCCCTTACACACAGTGGGGTCTATGGCTCTGTCCCAGCCTCTGTTTGCTTGGGACTGTAATCCAGCCTCAAGCTATACTGAGAATCCTAAGACTCAAAGTCTGTAAACAGACATTTATCTATAGCACTGGGTTTTAGAGCCAGACTCATCACTGCAAACCCAAACAAGCAAGTAGACTGAAGACAAAAAGTCTTGATGCACAAGCTGAGAGGTCCAGTGATCCTATCCAAGAGTTTGGTGGTGGTTCTGATCCAGATCCAAGCTTCAGCAGCAAGAAACTGTCAAAAAGAGAACCAACATCAAACATTAGTTAATGCAGTAAAGACAGATTTTATTCAGAAACTATTGCAACAGGGGAAAAGAAACCTCAGTATAGAGCTGGGATAAATTCCAAATACAGTAAAGGCTGCTAGAGTTTTACAGCCAAGGGGTAGGGAGAAGTCAATGGATGGAACACTCCTAAGAGCAGTCATAAAGGGTTGGGGGGATTCCTGCTAGACCGACCTCACAGGATTCTTGCTGAAGACAGGCCGGGGTTTCAGATGGAAGGGTAGAGGGGACCCTCTCTAAACTGACTTAGCAGGATTCCTGCTAAAACTGGGCAATGCAGGTCTGGCAAGGATGGGAGCCAAGGTTGAGGCCTAGGAGAAAAGAAGCTTAGTGGAGCCTGATGAAAGCTTGGTCAGGGAGGAGTGTCTTACTGCCACATTTTATTAGAAATCAAGACAAACATTGAAACAAGCAAAATGTGTATGTACATATCTAGTAAAATATTTGGAAATAGCAACCTAATTTTTCCTGTTTTAAAATAATACTGTCCATCCAGAAAATAAAAAATATACAGGAAAATGTATATTCAGGCAGATTTGCTGGACAAATTAAAATGTGGAAAACCAACAGAATTTTAACAGCAGTAGCTACTTAGGAGAGCAAAACCAGCAATAAAATATCTTACCTTTTATATTAAAAGAAACTATTTTGATTTAAAAAATAATTTTATTTATAAAAGTGCCATTGAAGTATATCAAAGACAAACTGAATAAAGTAGATAGTCCATTTCATGAATGAAGGAATTCAATTCTGATAAAATTAGTAGTGATGATAATAATAAAGCCAACATTTATTGCACATCTTCCATGGGCCAGGCATCTTTTCCAAGTACTTTACAAAAATCATTTTACTTAATTCTTACAATATTATTTTGGATATTATAAATGATTATGCTCATTTGAAGATGGAGAAGCCAAGGCCAGCAGGGTTTAAACAATTTTTTATAGTCACAGTGAAAGTGAGGAGCAGAGGTGGGGTGTAAGTTTTTTAATTACATAAGCTAAAATTTTAATGAAATTGCAATAAAATGTCCCAATAGAGCAAAGTATTTATGAAATTTTTATAGAAGGTTTATTTTCAGAATATCCAGGAAAATTTAATTTATTAACTTATTTAATCCTTGCAATATGCCCACAAAGAATCTACTGTTACCTCAATTTTATAGATAAGAAAATCGAGGCACAGAAATTTCAAGTCTCAAGCCTGAGGTTACATAACTAGCAGGTTGCAAACACGGATTACCCAGTTCCAAACTCTATGCTCTTAATATTTACACATTAAATATATCTGTTTGTGTTGCAAATATGAGAAAATGGCAGGATTAATTTTAATGGTAGATGTTTCTGTTATATAACTATAAGTATCTCTATATTCATATTTTAGCAATAAGAAATAAAGCAAAACATATTCTAAGTAGGCAGAGCTGTAGAGGCAAAAGACAGCAATGTGTTTTCACTATCACTGCCAGGTATGGGGCAAAGTAAGATGTATTTGGAAATGAGACTGGAGAAATAAATAGGATCAGGTCAACATCTGTCAGGCTAATGAATCCGAGGTGCATGGCTCTTTGAAGAATTTGAAGTAAGGGATGATGATTCCTGTTATACATAATTTATCCTGGCTACAATGTACAAGGTAAAGAGGTCAAGCAAGATGCAGGCAGAGAAAACAATTAGGAGAATGCAGTAACAGTCCCAATGACAGATGAGGCTTACTTGAACATAAACAGCACTGGTGAGGAGGAGGCCTCGGAGGAAAATATCTAAGTACAAATGGCTAGATGTGGTGCTTAACGGGACACGTTTGGCTTTCATGATTAGAGGCAGAGTGGAATCATTCGACATATTGAGATGGGAAAAACAGGACTGAAAAGGAAATTATTGGATAGTCTAAGCTCGATTGTAAGAAATCCAAAGGTAACACTTAAGCATTTGAGTCAGAAACTCAGGAAGGATGTAAGAACACAGCTAGGAGCCAGCCATTGCAAAATTAGGAAGAGTGTGGGCTAAAGACAGAAGGTTGGTGAAATAGGCATGTTATCCACAATCAAAGGATTAACTTAGAAAAAAGCAGAACAATGGAAACTTAAAAGATAAGAAGCATGAGTGAGCTTGGTAATGGTAGTCAAGAGGATAGAGTTTGAATGAGTAGAGACCTACAGTACAAACAATAGCTTAATCAGACTGAGGTACAGGGAAGTAAGGACAGCAAGAACCATTGTGTTTGGCCGGATGTTATCATCAGAGCCATTGCAGTGCAGCATTAGGTAGGATGCCATGAGTTATCAGACAAGAAAGGATCAAGGTAGAGGCTGAGGATGCGAGCAACTAGTTTGGTTGGAAAAAGTGGAGCTGGGAGAGGCAAAGAGAAACTGTAGCAAGAAAGGAGGGTGAGGTAGATAGAAAGAGGGGATATTGTTACTGTTGTTTTTTTTAATAAGGTCTTTCCAGTATCGGCGGAAAGAGCTAAAACAGGGAGAGGATGAAATGAAAATATAATTCATGAAGTGAGGTCTTAGAGGTGGAATTCAAGTGCGTGCTGCATCTGAGTTGGATATAACCATTTAGGAATGAAGCGAATTAGACCAGCACTGCTCAATGGGTGGTCACAGACCTGCAGCAACAGCATTCCCTGCTACACTGAATTAGAATCTCTGAGGCTGGGACCCAGGAATCTGCTTTGTCACAATAGCCCCAGGTGATTCCTATGCACTTTAGAGTTTCAGCAGTGTCATGCATGATTAGAGACTTCAAAAAGACCACAGGAAGCTTTCTCCAGACAAGATTTTAATATCCACTGTTAGAGTCCAATCTGAGTAAGAACTAGAGCACAAAGGAAAGTAGACAGGTATTTGAATAGATGACTTTTCTGTTGGAGACTTTCACCAAAGGAGACAAATGTGAAATCACCATTTTCATTTCACATGAGGTAAACTGCCATCAGCTCTACTGACCATATTTTAAAATTCTAATTTGCATATTGAATATTTATATGTATTTAAAGTTTTTTGTATATATTTACATATTTGCAAACTGATAAGAGAAAATTAGCTTTCTTAGAAAGCAAACATCTCAAAATATTTATGCAAGCCATGTTGTTAAGCAGAATATTAAAATTTAGAAGACTGAAATTATCATAACTGAGAATGTACTTATCAAATGCACTGTGTACATAACATATAAAATACATATGTAACAAACATATAAAATAATATGTGTTGACGTGTTTCCCATTGGATTTGATTCAAGAAGGGTCTCACAGGAGGAAGACTGTGTTACTAGCACTTGATTAGCCTTTAGTCTTCCTGCCCTTGCTCCATCATTCCTTTTCTGGAGAGCACCCCGCTCTCCTCAGGTGCCCACCATTCTGGTGTCATCTACTTGTTGAGTTACCCAATACAGTTTATTGAAGAAACAGCCACCTGTGATGGTGAAAGAAGCACACATTTCCAGCAAGATGCTTTTTCTTCTAATATCGAGTACAATTCCTAGGCCAGAAATTTGAGTAAACAAGTTATATCGTTTTTTTCTTCCAAAGTTTTAGAAACGTCCCAATTTTTCAGTTTATGCCTCAATTTCTGCCTGACAGCAAATAATTGAATCTAGTGGAAGAGCTTTTAAAGTTGTTCTATTTTAATTCCACATTTAGGAATTCTTCATTTTTTTTTTTTCCTCCAAATGACATCTCGATGCTGGGGGTCTTGAGTCTTATGGCCTCAGGGAATGCATCTGGTGCACGGTCGTCTTGTGGTTTCCTCATCCGCAATATTTAATGGTGCCTTCTGATCCGTATTTGGCGGCACCTCGCCCATCTGCAGTCCCTGAAGTGGCTAGTCCTTCCCTGCGCGAGCGTCTGCTGAGATGGGCGTGTCCTCAGATGAATTTCACCTCACATAGTCTTTGCTGTTATCTGTATCCTCTCACCTGAGCGCATTTTGGCGTCAACATTTTCCCTCAAGTAATTGCCACGTCCTTCTCAGTGGCAGGGTTGCCCACCCACATTATCCTAAGGGTCAAGGAAACTTGAGTAACCCTTTAGGCACTACCTTCTTTAATGAGCTTTGCTACTTTAAGACATAATTATCTGGAAAGAGATATAATTATCTCTGATTTCACGAAAGATATCTGTCGGTTCTATTATCCAGCCCTAAATGTGACAGGTGGTGTGGCAGAAACAGGTCTCTCCAAGCGACCAGACATCACCCTTATTCATCTCTACCAAGCAACACTTCTATTCTCCTAATTAACCAGGGTGGAGAGAGGGGGCCAGGTTCTTCATCTACTCCCTTTCTGCTGTTTATCGAATTAAAAAAACCCTTATACCTTGGTTCCTTCAAGGACATAGCATTTTGAAATATTGAAATTATTTTTCACTTTCAAATTTATAATAAATATACATGTTTCATTTCTTAATTTTAAAAAATTCTCACCGATTGGCACTAGCAAAACAAAAATCCTAACTTGAAGACATTTTGAACAAAAAAAGACATATTATTATATGTGAAAAAAATACAAGTAGCAAAATTAATTGCTTTGAAAAGAATTTCAAGCAGAAATAATTAAAATAAACCTACTGGGAGATAATTTACACAATTATAGTTATAAAGCTTAACAAAAACAATGATGGGGCTTCAAAATAGTGGAAAGAAAAACTAATACAATTACAGTCAAAAACTGAAATTGTACTGTTGAAGATGAGAACCCAATGAATATGCATCTCCCTCAGGATTTACCATATAGACTAAAACATGCAACAGCAGACGATTAGAGAAACACATTTAAGAAAATTTATGAAAATAAAACTCGGAGCAATGATAACTTAGCCATAAATTTTGCTAAAAAGTCAAATCAGCTATCAGCTTTATCAGATCCAACACATTCTCCCATTTTAGCCAATATTTCATAACATGTGTTTGGACATTGAAATAGAAAGAGAATTCATTAATAATAAACTATCTTTACAATCCTAAAATAATTTATAGTACCCTCATCATAATATAAGGGTCTTACAGAAAATATTTTATGGAAAAAGTGTATTTTAAAACTAAAATGATTTTTCTTTTTTTTTTTTTTTTTTGAAAGATAGAGTCTCACTCTGTCGCCCAGGCTGGAGTGCAGTGGTGCGATCTCAGTTCACTGCAATCTTTGTCTCCTGGGTTCAAGCAATTCTCCTGCCTCAGCTTCCCAAGTAGCTGGGATTACAGACATGCACCACCATGCCCAGCTAATTTTTGTGTTTTTAGTAGAGACAGGCTTTCGCCATGTTGGCCAGGCTTGTCTCCAACTCCTGGCCTCAGGTGACCCTTCCGCCTCTGCCTCCCAAAGTGCTGTGATTACAGGCGTGAGCTACCATGCCCAGCCCCCCTAAAACGTATTTTTAAAATGTATTTTAAAACTAGAAAAAAAAGTACTTTAAAACTATTTTAAAAGTGTATTTTTAAACTAGAAGGTATAATGAACAATCAGCTGCTTATATCCATTTATAATGAGTAAGACTGGATTTAAGGGAAGTAAAAATACCATATGCCATTTTGTACAAAAATTAGAAAGAAATGAAGAAGCAGATGCAGATTTTAAACCAGATGCTAGAATAAAGATTAGTTTAAGATTAAGGAAGAATAAGCATTCATTTTTGTGCATGACAAGAAAAGCGGTAAATAACCATAAATTAAATAGAGATAATAAGCCAAAACAATCTATATTTTACAAATTACAAATAACATTTAAAGAAGAGAAAGGGAGATATTCTAGCAAATTAACTAGCCCTTATTTAAAGCATAATATCAAAATACATTTCTCCATCATAGAATGGGATTATGTAGGAACTAAATATTATAGAAAATATATTTTGTACCTAATGACCTATACATATAGACAGATACACTTAATGTTACAGATTATATTTTTAAATAGATGATAAGGAAGTGGAGTGATAGTATACACTTTAACAGTAAACCTTGGTGGACAATATCAGAGTATCCTGAAGAACAATAAGTAACTCCAAAATAAATAAACACATTTAATATTCAATTTTCAAAACACATTTTTTTCATTCAGCTTCAACAAATTTAAAAATGTATGGATTGGAAATAACATGATTTTGATTAAAGTTATTAACAAAATTAATATAATCCCTTTATTAATGTGATGTTACTATAATGATATTATGGGGAAATATCTTACAAGGACTTTCAAGTTGATTTTGTTGTCTCTGCATTTACTGCATAACTGCACTGAAACCTTTTTCAACCAAACATGTAATTGGGAAATGCCACATTAAGTAATTTCCTTGTACAGAATTTTAAACTATGTTAACTTGGCTTCTTTTATTTTGAAGAACTGTTCCTAGATGCATATATATTTAGAATTATTTATCTTCTTGACAGAGTTTCTTATGCCTGAAATTTGCATGGTATATATTTTTCAATCATTTAACTTTCAACTTATGTCCTTAGAGTTTAAAGATCTCTCTTTTAAATAGCATTACTTGAGACATGATTTTCTTTTCTTTTTTTGCAGCCCAGATTGATAATCAGCCTTTTAATTGGAGTATTTAGTTCAGTTTTATTTAATAAAATTACGTTGTGGTTTAATTTAACTCTACCATCTTACAGTTTGTTTTCAACTTGTTCCATATTTTGTGTGTTTTCTCCTCTTTTCCTGCCTTGTTCTGGTGAATCAAGTGCTTTATTCTTTCAGTATTCCTTTTTATATACTCTTTTCTTTTTGTTAGCTATACGGCAATTTTTTTTAAAGCAAGTACACTAGGGATTCCAATACAAATCCTTAAATTCTTAAATTATCACAATCTGCCTTAATAATATATTACTCTATGTATTATGCAAAAGCCTTACAATATTATACTTCCATTTACACCCCCTCTCATACTTTGTGCTACTATTTTTATATGCTTTACTTCCAAAGATTTTATAACCCCATATACATGTTTATAATTTTTGCTTAAAAATGTCAGTTGCTCCTTCTGCTAAAGAATGCTTATATGACAGGAAGTAAACAAATTAAAATGATTTAATTTCTAACTAAAAAGTAATAGAAAAACAATATATCAGAATCTATGTAGCATATTAAAAGCATTGATCAGAAGAAATTCAATACTACTATACACTTTCATAAGCAAAAATTACAGGATGAATATAAATGAATTTAGTGCTCAACCTAAAAACTTAAAACACGAACAACAAAGTAAACCAAAAGAAAGCAAAAGAAAAGAAATAATAAAAGAATAAATAAAATGATAGAAAATAAAAAACTAGAAGACATAATGAATAAATAGAAAACCCTGGTTTGCAAACAATGTTATAAAATATACAAACTACTAACTACTTGCTTAAGTTCTTAAATAATAAAGCACAAAAACAAAAAATAAGCAATAGGTAAGGGGATAAAAGGAAACATTTTTGAAACCTTAAGAAGCTTTTTTGAAGACCTTTTTGCACATTTGAACACTACGATGAAATGGACAATTTCCTGGTGAAATATAGACTAGGACAATTAATGCCATTAGAGAAAAAAGAAACTAAAACAACTACACTTTCTATTAATTACATCAAAAAATTTACTAAGGAACTACAGGTGATTTTCTAGAATTTCTATCACATCTCCAAAGGCCAAGTAATCTTGATATTTTAAAACATGTATGATAAACTATTGCCTATCATCGCTTTTGTAAATAAAGGTTTATTGGAAGAAGCCAAGCACACTTATCTAAATGTTCCTTGTGGCTGAATTCATTTCTTGATAAAATGACAGATTTGAGTAGTTGCAAAACAGAGAGAGAATTTCTAACAAAATATAATAACACACACAGAAATATGCAGATCTATATAGTAACTTGAATACTGGCTTTTAGAAGTTATGTTCATGAGCTAACCCCTAGGACCTGTGAATATCATTTAAAAATTGAGGTTTAGCAGATGGAAGTAAGCTAAGGATGGGTCCTAACTCCAACAACATGTATCAGTAGAAAAGACATAGAAACACACAGAAGAAAAAGCCATGTCAACATGGAGACAATCGTGTAAGGACAGATGAAAGCCAAGGAATGCCAAGGATCCCACCAGAGGCACAGAATGGATTGGCCCTTTGAGTCTCCAGGAGGAACCAACCCTGCTCACAACTTGATTTTATGCTTCTGGCCTCCAGAAATGTAAGCAAATAAATTTCAATTGTTTTAAGCCACCCAGTTTGTGGTAATTTATTATGGCAGCCCAGGAAACCTATACAGTGTTTGGTACTGGACCTGGAGCTGCTGTAACAAATTCCCAAAAATGTAGATGTAGCTTTGAAATTGGGAAATGGGTAGAAATGGGAAGAAATGAGGTGCATGGTAGAAAAAACCTAGGTTGCCTTGAACGTATGGTTAGTAGAGATATGAATGTTAAAGGTGATTATAGTGAGGGCTCAAAAGGAAGTGATAAACACAATGAAGCAAGCTTTGGTTTCCTTAGATGATGCATATACTGCCATGAACATAATGCTGGTAGAGATAGAAACATTAAAGCTGCTTCTGACAAGGCCTCAGAAGGAAATGAGCATCATATTATCAGAACTGAAGGAAAGGTAAGCCTTGCTATAAAAAGAAACTTGAGTGGAAAACAGAACTTGTCAGTGATGAACTTAATATTTAGCTGTGGAGATTTCTAAGCAAAATGTTGGTGGTGCAGCCTGGTTTCTCCTTCATGCTTATGATAAAATATGAGAAGGCAGAGAAAGATTGAAGAAGAATATGTTTTACACAAAGAGGAATCAAAACTTCATGATTTTAGAAATTCTCAGCCTATATACTTTGCAAAGGATGCCAAAATTAGGACATTCATGGTTCAGAAAGCGAGCTCTGGAGAGAAGTTCAAGGGTGAGGCTGGAACAACTTTTGCTGAAGAGGTTAGACGTGGGAGTCTAACTGATTATCTATGTGGGAAATAAACTGATTATCTCAGCAGAAGCCAGGAATAGGGATGGCTTATCCAGAAAGTTGTGTCTGGGAAAGGTCTTTTCTAATGGTATGAATCCCTTTGATATACACAGGACACTCACAAGGGTTTTGACAATGCTATATTACTGAAAACAATGCCAGCCTTGAGTGAAAGGGACAGAGATGGGATAAAATAAAAGAAGGCTGTTGCACTTCTGGGAGTCTACAGGCAGACTTGATAGAGCTACTGGGGAGCAAACATGTACTACCTGTCAAGAAAAAGAAAATATGGCTCAGAGGGTAGAGCTGCGAATAAGAGAGAGAGGCCAGAAAGGGGAACTCAGAGGCAGGGATCCTCCTTGGCCCAGAGAGCAGAGCACTGAGCCACAGAAAATTATTTGCAGGCCTTCAGTTATAGGGAGATATGCATGCAAAGTTTCAAACCTGCTTGAGACTAATGACTATCCCTTGGGACTAGGCAATATCTATCCTGTGCCTGTTACACTCTTTTATTCTGGAGCCAGATAACTTGTTTTCTAGTTTCAGGGGGCCACAGATGGAGTGGAATTTGGCCCCAGATGGGTCATACATAGAACCTTACCAATACCTGATTAAGGTGACTTGGAAAAAGGAATTTCGGACTTTTTGAGCTGATGGTAGTTAAATGAGACATCTGACTTAGAGTTAGTGCTTAAAGGGTTGAGACATTTACTGATGCTGAGATGGGGTGCATGAATTTTGTACTTAGTATAGAAGTTATTTTTGAGGGGCTAAATTATATACTGTAGTATGTTGCATAGTGGTTCCAAAAAGATATGCCCAAGTCCTAACCACTGGTACTTATTATTGTAACCTCACTTGGAAATAGCATTATCAGATGTAACTAATTTAAGGACCTTAAAATGAAATCATCTTACATTTAAGATGAGCCCTAAATCCTATGACGTATATTATTACAAGAGACAGATTGAAACACAGAGAGTAAAATACCATGTGAAGATGGTGGTAGAGATTGGAGGGCAGCCAAAATCTAAGGCACAGCTAAAATTGACAGATGCTGGGAGGAAGGCATGGAATACATTCTCCCTCAGAGCCTCTGGAAGGAACTAAGTCCACCAATACCTTGATTTTTTACTGCTGGCCTCCAGAACTGTGAGATAATAAGTTCCTGTTGTTTTAAGCCACCAAGTTTATAATAACTTGTTATCTTCGCACAGGTAAACAATTATAATATACATAAAGATGTTTAGATATGAAAATATGTATAATCATGTGCATGGGTGTATGTAGATATGGGAGGAGAATATAAAAAATATATTTTTGTAACGTTTTATAGGTTTGAATTTTTTTCAAAATAAAAAATTCAAATAGAAAAACATATTTCAAAGGTCACTTGACATTTAATAAAAATTATGAGGAAACTATTGCCATCTTTCAATCTAAAAAATTCCAAGTTCTTGTAGTATATGGCAATTGGTGACACATTCTCTCAACTTTTATTTATCTAGAAATACTAGTTAATCTTATTTGTTTTCATTCTCCAAGATATTTTACCTGGAGATAAAATAGTAGATTTAGAGTATTTTTTTTCAATACTTTAAGGATGTAATTTCATTGTCTCCTGGCTTCAGTCGTTTATGAAGAGAAGCCAAATAATACTGTTGTTTCTTTCTCTCCTGTATGCAATGTGTTGGGGTTTTCTTTCTGGCTTTTAAAAAGGTTTTTCTCTTCACCTTTAGTTTTCATCAGGTTGACTTGCCTAAGTGGTATTTCTTTTTTATACATCATTCTTGGAGTACAATGAGATTCTTGGACCCCAGTGATTTTTTTTTCATCAGAATTGTAAAAATCATGTCTATTGTTTTTAAAGTATATTTTTCTGTTTCATTTTTTCCTCCTATTTTTGGGGCCTCCAATTGCACATATGTTAGGCTGTCTGATATTATTTCAAAGGTTACTAACTCTGCTTATTTTTTTTAGTTTTTATTTTTCTTGTGAGCTTCAAGTTGGGTACATTCAATTGATTTTCTCTTAATCTGTCTTTAAATTCACTGATCGTTTTTTCTGCACAGTTAAGCCTATCCAATTTTAAAAAATGTTTTATTTTATTTTATTTTTGGAAATTATGGTTAAAGATCACAGAAGAGACCACACTTGGGGAGAAAAGAACTATTTGGTAATATGTTCTAACCGGGGGAGTAGGGGTTAAAATACTTCTTTTCTATTTTCTTTTGCAACTTCTATTTTAGAATCAAAGTTACATGTGCAGGTTTGTTACATGAGTATATTGGGTAATGCTGGAGATTTCTGTATGATTCAACCTGTCACTTAGGTAGTGAGCATAGTACCCAGTAGTTAATTTTTCAGCCCTTGCCTCCCTCCCTCTCTCACCCCTCTACTAGACCTCAGTGATTATTGTTCCCATCTTTATGTCCATATGTACCCTATGTTTAGCTCCCACTTGTGAGAACATGCAGTATTTGATTTTCTATTTTTGTGTTAGTTTGATTGGGATAATAATCTCCAGCTGTATCCATGGACATAATTTTATTCTTTTTCATGGCTTCATAGTATTCCATGGTATATATGTGCCCCATTTTCTTTATCCAATCCTCTGTTGATGGGCATTTATGTTGATTCTACATTTTTGCTATTGTAAATAGTACTTCCCCATCCAATATTTTTTATTTAATTTGTTATCTTCTTTGATTTGCACTTGATTCTTTAAAAAGTTTCCATTTTATTGATAAAATTCTGTAGCTCTTCACCTGTTTTTTCTGTATTTAAAAACATTTTAAATAGTTATTTTAAAGTTCTTTAATATTAATTTGAACAGCTGGATACCCATGGGTCTGCTCCTATTATCTCTTTTTTCTCTTGACTATGGAGTGAATTTTTTTGTTTCTTTCTATGTGTTTTAATTTTGTATTTTATTCCAGGTACTGTTTTTTAAAAGGATAGTGAAGAATGTAATATATTTTATAATGTTTATTCATTGCTTTCCTGGACAGTGCAAGTCCTCTCCTGTAACTGGAAGTTACAATGAAGGGCTGATCATTTCGATTCCTCCAAGGCTAATTTGAGCTGAGAATGGGACATATACTTATTTAGATTGAGTTCACTTCAGGTTAACAATATCTTTAAATTCTATGCCACCATCAGCAAAGGACTAAGCTTTTGACTTTGTATGATTTGAGTTGAGAAGGAGTTATTCCAGTTTCAGAAAGTTGAATTGAAACTTTGGATTCAATTCTGCAGGAACCTCGGAATCCAAACACATTGAGAATGCATGGCATTACATAAATTTTCTTTTATTTACACTTCTTCTCTACTTCTGCTTTCTTGGTTACAGTCTGATGAAAAAGCGACGGAGAATTGTGGGGTTTAGCAACATCTTTTTCCATTTGGAAATTTCAGATACCAACCCATTCTATTAGCTCATAATATCACCCAAAGCTTGACTTGTTTCTCCTCAGTGTTGCAAAGTTTTCAGTCTACCAGTCTGTGAGCGGCCCACACTTCTGCTTTCTCAAGGTATGAAAGTTGCCATGGCCCACTAGTCACTCTTGAAGTGAGTGTCATGGGGGTAGTCTTGAAGGATATGTATTAATCTGAATTTAATCAACAAGACTTTTTTGTACCTATTGCTCTTCAAAAGCCTTATAGAAAAATATGATTTTATTTTATCCATTAACTTTATTTTGCTTTTTTAGTGGAAGTGAAGATTATTAATATATTTTATACTCTATCTAGAAGCAGAAGTCTTATCCTTGATTTTTAATTAATCCTATAAAGTATTATTAATATTATGAAAATAATTAACTTTATATCTTTAAAAATTTTCTTTAGAGACATACATTACTTCTATGTAGATCACATGTTATAATTCTTTGTCAGCATTGCTGCAGTTTATTCAAAGGGTTGGTGTTAAGTCAATTGATAACACAGATATTATTATTCATAATTTTACAAGATTTTTATTAAAATTGTTAATAGATAACTGTTGTCAGTAGTGATAAAATAAATAGCTTAAATACTTGATGAGATCTCTAAAAGTGCTATGAATCCATACTGTGGACCAATCCTAACTATTTTTTCTCTATTACAGGAGCAATGTCATTAACTGAAAAAAAATTTTTTCTACAAAATAATTTTTAAGGATATGCATACTGGTAATCCCTGTATCCATCACTGGTAATTATAAGATGGCATTTCTTCCATGACTGTTTTACTCCTTAAGCAACTTACATATATTAGTAGTTAAACTTCATTTGTCGCACAGAATGATTTTATTGACTTGTAATAAAAATTTGTTGGACTGTAGTCTGTCATGTGGCTTTTTTTTTGAAACTTATTAACATCTCATTGATTTTTGGATTGTTTGTAACACAAAGAATAAATGTTTAAGGGGATGGATGCCCCATTCTCCATGGTGTGATTATTGCACATTATATGCCTGTATCCAGACATCTTATGTACACATAAATATATGCACCTACTATGTATTCATAAAAACTAAAAATTAAAAAAAAATTAAAACAGTATCTTTGCTCGATTGGACAGAAGATATTATTTGAATTTTTATTATCACATTAATAACTTCTATCACACTTCATAAGATTAGTTTCCTCCAATATGCCATGACTTATGAGTGTTACTACTTTTTATGTTATTTTTACATAAAATTGATGCTTTTTTCCTTCTAGTTAGAAGGCTTTTAAACATTCCAAATATTCCATGGTTTGTCTCTTCATGTCAGAACTAAGATATACCTTTCCCATATTTATCAACACGTTAGCAAAATATTTACTTAATCTTGACAACTGTTTTGATTCATTGAAAAAATGATTTAGAAGAGTACAAACTGTGCAAAATGATATAAAAATAATTTTAATTATTCAACTGAATGTAAATGTTTAAACTTTACTATAAAGAAAGGTTTTCAAAAAATATCTACACATATATACAGAATAATCTCAAAATATTGAACACCAATACAGATGTGTTGAGTCAGTGGCACAAATACTAATGGTTATTGACATATTTTCCCAAAATAGCAAATTATTGAAAGTGTTCCAAGCAAAAATATATTTCCCCAGTACAGCCAGGAGTTGTACATCTGGACAATTCGGTGTATAATAAATGATTCAAAATAAAATTTACTGATAACTAAAATGGACAGATAGTCTGGGATTAGGTAATTGTAGACAGTTTTTGGCCTATATGAATATTCCAGGAGACATTTAATTGTCATGTGGGATGCATGACAATTCATAAGCAAGACTTTCTCCAGTGTCATGGGGGCACTTAGAAGCCACATCCATACCCACTAAATGCGCTGGCCCCTTTCAGTCACTGGGACGTGAAAGAGTCAAGTGATTTTTCAAATTTTATTCTAGGGATAATATGACCACTTGGAGAATCAATCATTTCATAAAAACAAAAATCACAGAAGTAAAATATTTCAATGTAAAAAAAAACTAGAAAGTATTAAGTAAGGGACTTACTGTTAGGTATGTTCTAGGACTAATATGATATTGAGGGAAACCAGTTCACTTTTCTCAGCTATGCTTCTACTACAGATAGGTGGAACATCTACAAATATGTAATACTAAAAAATTCATATCCAAGCTCAAAACTAGGAAAGGTTGTCCTTATATCCTAAAAATGAAGGTGGAACTTAAATCTAGAAAAATAATCTAGAAAAATAAGCTTTAGCTTCCTATGCAGGAAAACTCGCACCAACACATACACAGTGACACACAGAGGCACACACAGGCAGACACACACAGTCATACACACAGACACACATGCAGACACACCCACAAGCACACACAGACATACACACAAACACACACACAGACACACTGGCATGCACAGGCACACACAAACAGGCATACACACTGACATACACAGGCACACACAGGCATACACACAGACACACACATAGACACACAGGAATACACAGGCACACACACACACAGGTATACACACAGACACACACAGGCATACACATAGACACACATACAGGCACAGACAGGAACACACAGACACATACATAGCAGGACACATGCATACACACGAGAATGCTTGGGCACACACACAGTCGTTATGGGTGGAAAGGAGGACAATGGATATTTATTAGAAAAGAAGATTTATTAGAAAAGAAGATGGATGGAGAAGTAGGTAGTATATTTAAATTGATAATTTATAA
Organism: Pan troglodytes; assembly: GCF_028858775.2. Taxonomy (NCBI): domain Eukaryota; kingdom Metazoa; phylum Chordata; class Mammalia; order Primates; family Hominidae; genus Pan; species Pan troglodytes. The sequence goes on from NC_072404.2 coordinate 60,026,997, forward strand.
TGGGAAAATAGATGCCCAAAATTGAAGACAATTGTGTAATACAAAATCTTGAGTAGAATCAGAAACAAGCTTTATTTGTTATGGACACAGTATAGTGAATTTTCTTAGCATCAAATGCCACAGAATTTTCAATACCATCAGAGAGAAAATAAATATTCCCAAAATCATAAGATAATATATTACATCAGACTCTCATTAGCAATGAGAGATGCCAGTAGACAGTGTATTTTATGTGTTGAAATTGGTGGAGGAGAATAATGATAAAACTAAAATTCTATATCCATATGAATCAGATTCATGACAAAAGGTGAACTAAAGGTACTTTAGAGAGAGGCTGAATTTACTTTACACAGATCATTAATTTGGAAAAAATCATAAGTACAAATATTATTCAAGAAACTTGAAATGGATCTCTTCAAATTGGGAAGAAATAAGATGCAAGAAGCAAAGCAAGCATGAGAATGATTTTAGATTTAAGGACAAGATCAGGAGTTACTAAAAGATTTTAATTCTTTTTTTTTTTAAGAGTTGAAAATGTTACTAAAATCCTTCTTATTAGCCACACAGAGCTGATTTTCCCAAGTATATAATGAGTTCTTCAAATATATACTTTCAAGTCTGACCTTTTTCAGGGCTGTGTTCTTCAGTTATAGTTTTTGCCTTTTGCTCCATTTCTTTAGTGTGTCCTTCCACATGTATGTTAGGTCAGTACAGGTGTCTTGTACAGCTACCACTTTCTATCAAATCTTGATTGCTTGTGTTTTAATCTCTATTTTATTTCTCTTTTGGCACTATCCCTGCTGTTAATTCACTCTTGTGTTCCTTCTACTTTATTTTTAAAAAAATTTTTTATTTATTTCATTAGCAACATTTCCTTAGTTCTGTCAGCTCTTTTTTTCAAATTCCCCCTTTCTGTATTCCTCTTACTTGTATTTGTGACTCCATTGCTGCTTTCAGAAAATGTATTGCTTTCATAAAATTCATTGCTTTCTTAATTTATTTTACCTCATTTTGAACTATTAGATTACAGATTGTATCTCCTCTGAGGCCATGTCTTTCTGGTATGGTATCATTTTGTAGGACTGTCGTTACTCTGTTTACTCTTCATACCGTTTTTATAAAATCTTTATGGAATCTGACTGTAATATTTTCTATTGCCCATGTTTCAGTGATGTGGGTTTTTCTCTGTTCTTAGAGGGAGACTGGAACTTGATAACCTTCTAGACTCATCACTCTAGAACTCTCAAGTTCTGAACTCCCACCTATTGTTATAATTGTTTTCAAAAATATGGCTTCAAACTCAGATATTCAAACTCAGCTCCCTCTCCACCCTTTGTCTGAATCCTTTCTCTCTTTTGCTTTTCAGTGTTCCTGTCCTTCTTACCGTGGATTCTACTCCCAGAAACTTCCCCTCTGTGTGGGGCTTTTCCTTGGAGGGTTCTTTGGCTGATGAATTTAGAGAAGTCCTGGGACTCAGACTGCCCCAGCACTGATTGTTTCTACAGCATCCTTCACACACCTGCAAATGCAGCCTGCACCATTCATGGCCAGTTCTGTTGTCCTCTGCTATCCCTCTCTTTCACTAGTAGAAATTTGTGTGTGGATGAATGTTATGTTCTCTGGTTTACAAGGACATTCGAAATTGCTTTACTTTCCCTCCCCATCTTTATTCACAGTTGTTGAAATGATCCTGGTGTGGTCTGAGGTTTGTGTCAACCCTCATGTGTTTTGAGAAAGGTAGGGCTACCTGGTCACCACATATTATTGTAGATATTGTCTATAGGCCATTGGCTCTGATGTCCTGTAGATAGTGAAGATGGTTTTCCTAATATAATGTGTGTGTGGCGGGGCAGGGGGTGGATCAGGAATGATTTTAAAACTACGCTGTTGCTGCTGCTGCCTTGTCCATCACCTCGCCTATTCATTTTTTACTAATTTTTTATGGATGTTTCCCTTGCCTTTATTTCCTTAAGGATTATTAAACTCATTTGTTTAGGGTACTTTTTTGGGTTTTGTGTCATTATTTCTAGTGTGATTTCTCCTGGTTTGGTTTTTGTATATAAATATAAATATATGTATATACATACAATGATAGATAAAATTTTAACATGTATATGTAACACATGTATGATTTTTATATATATAAAATTTTGTTTAAAAAGTTTAGCTTGAAGTGTGAGTTTCATTTTTTTCTTTTGCTCATCCCTTCATTTCTGCAGGTTTTGCTGTTACCTCTACCCAAATTCTCAAGCTCCTGGATGAGGTTCCAGATGTTATGATGGCATCAGAGAGCTCTCATCAGCCTGGGTTGGCCTGGTTTCCAATTTGGGGGCTGTCCATCTGATTTCTTTCTTACTACTGCCTTTCAGGGTAGCTGCTTCTCATGACAGGCTGTGCCGAACTGCAGCCATGGTCATGTTCAACCCTCATTGAAAGGCAAGAGGGTCTCCTCCAGCCTCCTCTTGTACACAGCACCCAGGTCTGGCACTTCTCCTCTTTTTTTTTTGTAAATTATTCTCTCCCAAGAGCTGAGCTTTCATTTAATTCTCGTGTCAGTCCCACTGTCCCAGAGGCCTATTGTTACAGCCCCAGCCTTCTGCTAGGAACATCTGGTCATTTTTTTCTTCATAAGGTACATCAAGTTTTTGAACACAGCTATATCTCATAGATAATTTATTGCTTATTAAGGAGTGAGGGTGAATGATAGGAATGGTCCGGGGACATTCTTTCTGAGTGAAATCACTGAGCCGTTTTTGTAAGGAAAAATATTTGGTGCTTTTTATAATTTTGTCACATCATTTTAGTTAAAACTAAATATATTTTATTATACTATTTAGCAATCATTCACAGGATACCCAAAGATGAAAGGGAACAATAAATAATATTATGTGGGACCATGGGTGGCATCAAAGAACAAAAATCTTTTTTTTATCAGACTTCTCAGGAATGAAGAAAAATCTCAATATGCAGAGTAGAGATATTCAGAAATATCTTAAAAATATACCAAAGCTAGGCCAGGCGTGGTAGCTCACGCCTCTAATCCCAGCACTTTGGGAGGCCGAGGCGGGCGGATCACAAGGTCAAGAGTTCAAGACCAGCCTGACCAACATGGTGAAACCCAGTTCTCTACTAAAAATACAAAAAATTAGCTGGGTGTGGTGGTGGGTGCCTGTAATCCCAGCTACTCAAGAGGCTGAGAAAAGAGAATTGTTTGAACCAGGGAGGCGGAGGTTGCAGTGAGCCAAGATCGTGCCACTGCACTCCAACCTGGGCAACAGAGTGAGATTCCGTCTCAAAAAAAAAGATATATATATATATACACACACATATATACATACGTATCATATATATACATAGATATACTATATGTATACACATATGTATCATAGATACACATAGATATCCTATATATATCCTATATATATATCTTATATATCTATGTATATCTATGATATATATGTGTGTGTATATATATGTATATATCATATATATATACACCAAAGCTTCCCAAGTACAAATGGACACCTAATATCCAGATACAAACTTTTCACGCAAAAATCTATGGGGCAGTATCCGGATGAAATGCTTTGCCTCGAAGGACAATTCAAAGGTCTTTTCTTTTTAATCAAAGAAGTAAATAGGTATTTTCTCATTGAACAAAAGTAGTATTTACTACATCAAAAAAACCTCAAGTCCTTGATGGCTTTATATATTAAATGCAATTTAATTAGAATGGAGTTGCCCGAAGTAAGGTGGCCTGTTTCGCCTGGTAAAACTTAGGTCAGTTTGTATTCCTTGATGAAATTTAGCAATGAACCAACACTTCTGAAAAAGATTTCCATTGAGGTAAACTTAACAGAAGGCCACTGAGCCAGGGTAGCAATTACCAAGAGGCTCTTCTGGTCAGCAGGCGAGGGGCCAAACTATGCAAACTCTTCAGCCCAAGCACTCACACTTCTGCACTGAGGATCCCTAAGCTGCTGCTATGCAGCCGGTTCAGCCACTGTGCAACATTATCTAGTTTTTTATGTATTGTTGAAATGATCCAAGAAAACATTTACCCAACTGTAATTCTGATTGTCTATGTTCAAGTCAGTTTGCATTATATAATTCTAAAGAGATATCCATCTTGGTCAACTTAAATTTTTCATCTTAAATCACCTCCCCCAAAATTTAACAGTGCAATTATTAACAGTGCAATTGTTACCAGTGGTTCTAAGTCTTTACTTTTTCTTTACCAGCAATAACAAATTTGGTGGCTAGGACCCACATATATCAGTATAAAGTGGTGCAAGGTAGCAATGATTTACAAAGATGGATACTTTTTTTCTCCCATTATGAATTACTGATACACAACATACTGAGAGGAAAATGGTCCACAGAATATTGTTAAAAACATGTTACATATTTTATATGGAGATGCATATGTTTCTGAAAATACATTAAATTTATATACTTTAAACATTTTCTTACCCATTCCAAATATGTGAATCTATATATTTATACACAGTCCAGCATTTTTAAGTACTTAAAATGACAATCAATGGAGAGGTATTCCCATAGTGAATTATAATGTGTTCACAGAACTAAATTTTTATAATTAGATTATGAGATACTTTACAAAGATTGCCTAAAAGATTTAAAAGAAGACTACTTAGGATTCATTTTGAAGCTACAGAACTTCGTTCCACTGCACATCTCCATTAATATTTAAGACATGTAAATTAGACATTTATTTACTTTCTTGTCTATACTGATGTACAATTTTTTTTTTGAGGTGGAGTCTTGCTCTGTTGCCCAGGCTGGAGTGCAGTGGCACAATCTTGGCTCACTGCTACCTCCACCTCCCTGGTTCAAGTGATTCTCCTGTCTTAGCCTCCTGAGTAGCTGGGTTTACAGGCACACACCACCACACCCAGCTAATTTTTGTATTTTTAGTAGAGATGGGATTTCACTATCTTGGCCAGGCTGTTCTTGAACTCCTGACCTCGTGATCCACCCACTTCAGCCTCCCAAAGTGCTGGGATTACAGGCAGGAGCCACTGGGTCCATCCTATACTGATATAGTTTAATTACAATTTCATGACTGTAAATTTGACTTGCCTTGCAAAACTCCTATGTGCACAGGTACAGCAAAGTTGATAGGAAGCATTCAGGTGGTGAGTAACGATAACCCAGTAGATATTCAAAATAATTGCTGGAACAACATTAAGGACCAATGAATGTATCTGAGATCAAGGAGCAAATTATTTTTTAATGTTACTTGTTGAAGAATAATGTTATCTGTGTTTAAAGTACACCAAAATGACATAGTTTCATTAGAGACATTATGAGATAATTCAAACTTAAGAGGGTGGTATCATTTTTTTGAGAAAAAACATGTACTAAAATATAATGCTTCTTTTTTTACATGGAGCTTTGCCTGTCAGTCTTCAAAAATTGAAAAATTATATTGGTCTATTTTAATCAGAAATGTTACAAACAATAATTATAGCTCAAATTTGAGAAATTCTTCCCTTCAATGGAACACTGTGAGAGAAAAAAATATTTACTGCATAGAATGCTTTAAGGATAAATTTTAATGACATATTTATTTAATTCCTACTGTACATTTAAAGATTACCTTGGCTATATCAGCTTCCCTTAGTCTATCAGAAGATAAATTAATCAAATGGAGCATATTTATATATTTTAAAGATTCTGTGAATACTTGTACATCCAGTAATGTTATACTGGGTAAATCAGAATAATCCCTCCCCTGAGGATAAATAGTAAACTTGAGAAAATAAAAATAAAATGTTTGCAGAAGCATCAAAGGCATCAGGCAGCTCACTAATTAGTGAGCAATTGTTTAATCCAGATGCAACAGAAAGCAAAAACTCAGATTAATAAACCAAGCAACTGAAAACACTGTGTCTCCATGGGGACACCTTAGAGGTTGTGTAGTGTCTCTCTCAGCATGATGTGCTAGAGATACACAGGTTGAATTCCAGGGGCTGCCAGTGGGAAGAGATGGGTTTGTATGTTTTGAAGGAAAATGCCAAAAGTTTAAGCAGTATGATCTGGAAGAACTGAAAATAAAACCACCACTCACCTATACTATATCTCAGTTTAAAGTCATCTGACAGAAAAAGAGAGAACAATCACAGATTAAGACAATAGATTTAAAATAAAGTATCAAAATGTTTACATTGAATGTAAAGTGAACTCAAAATTCTAATGAAAAGACAATATTGTCAGACTGAATTATAAAGCAAAACAAAACGAAGTACTATATTGCAATAAAACATGTCTAAATCACAAGGATGCAGGAAGCTTAAAAGTCAAAGGATGATAAAAGGTATATATCATTTAAGCTTCACCCACAAGTACCTAAAATCATGTGAGAATAAAAGACATATTTAACAGAAGGTATAACAGAGATTTAAAATGAAAAAAATATATTCGTCAGAATGGATTTACCAGAAATATTTTGCAATTCTAAATAAGTATGTACCCAAACACATGGCATCAAAATATAGAAAGCTCAGAATTGACCAAATATCAGCAGATAAAGACAAATCCACAAGATCTTTTTTTTTTTTTTTTTGAGGCACTGTCTCACTCTGTCGCCCAGGCTGGAGTGCAGTGGTGCAATCTTGGCTCACTGCAATCTCTGCCTCACGGGTTCATGCCATTCTCCTGCCTCAGCCTCCCGAGTAGCCAGGACTACAGGCGCGTGCCACCATGCCTGGCTAATTCTTGTATTTTTAATAGAAATGGTGCTTCACCATGTTAGCCAGGATGGTCTCGATCTCCTGACCTCGTGATCCATCCGCCTTGGCCTCCTGAAGTGCTGGGATAACAAGCGTGAGCCACCATGCCCAGCCCAAGTAACTCATTAAAAAAGTAATCACAAATATTGCTGAAATATGTAATATCTAAGCAATTTAGCAAAATTCAATTCATTAACATATATAAAGTGCTGAGCTTACAAAGGCGAATACACTTCCTGTTCAATCATGTGAAATTTTTGAAATATATTTAGTCATAAACAAGTCTTAAAACATTGAAAAGATTGAAACTATAAACAGTACTTTCTTTGGCCACAATTTAATTAAATTATAAATAAAAAATACAGGGGTTTCAAAATTAAAATGTATACCTCCAAATAAGCCTTAAGTCAAAGAAAACTGAAAGGAATAAGAAAAGGGTCACACATCAAACAGTGTGGTGTGTGGACATTGTTTAGAGGGAAATTTGTAACCTTGGATGTATATATTAGAAAATAATGCAGGCTGAGAAGTCTCAAGAGATTGTTGCAGGTGGCAATAACAAATTAAATCCAAAGAGCATTGAATGAGGTACAAATAGCCAATAGCTGAAATGAATAAGGGTATATCACTTCCAACCCTTCAACCATCATAAAGTAAAAAATGATAATATAAGATAATAATATGAACAAATTTATGCTTTTACCTCAATGAATTGAAATACGTATGAAATATGAAAATATTTTCAAAAATGTAACTTATCAAGTCATGTGATAAGTTAGCAAATTAATTTGCTTATATTTATTTATTTGAATTAGTAACCCTTTGGAGGTGTGCACACATATACACACACACATACACATGCTCTCTAATGCTCTCTAGTTTCCACTGGCTTCTCTAAGAAATTATACCAAACATTCAAGGACAAAATATTTCCAACTCTATCAATAGTGGGTTAAGTGGAAACTGCCCAATATATATTATGTTCATTACGCTTCACAATCTTGATACAAACATTTTAAAAGTACATAAAAAAATGGAAGTTCATTCTTTCTTATAAACATAAATGCAAATATTCTAATGAAAATATTAGCAGAGGGGAGGCAGACCAAGATGGCAGAATAGACAGCTTCACAGATGGTTCCCACTGTTAGGACACCAAGTTAACAACTATTTATGCAGAAGAAATACCTTCATACAAACTAAAAATCAGGTGAGCACTCATAGTACCTGGCTTTAACTTCAGATCACTGAAAGAGGCACTGGAAAAATAGAAAAAAACAGTCCTGAATCACCATTGCCACCTCTCACCCACCTCCCAGCCACAGTGGGGTACAGACAGTGAGTCTGGGACCTGGGGAAGGAAGAACACAGCAGTTGTGAGGCCTTGAACTCAGTGCTGTCCTGCTGGAGAAGAAAGGAAAATCAGACTAAACTCAGCTGATGCCCACCCATGGAGGAGCATTTAAACCAGCCCTAACAAGAGGGGAATCACTGATGCCAGTGGTACAAACTTGAGTGCCCACAAACCTCACTACCAATAGCTACAGAACTCTGTGTCTCCCCAAATAAACCTGAAGGGCACTCTAGGCCATAAGGACTGCAACTCTTAGATGAGTCCTGGTGCCAAAATAGACCCAGAGACAGTGGACTGGGGAGACATGTGACATAATGAGACACCAGCTGGGGCAGCCAAGGGGGTGCTGGCATTGCCCCTTCCCTACCCCCTGGCTGCACAGCTCATGGCTCCAAAAGAGACCCCTGCCCTCTGCTTGAAGAGAGAAGAGGGAAAAGTGGAGAGGACTTTATCTTGCATTGAGGATACCAGCTCAGTCACAGCAGAATAGGACACTAATAGGAGTAATGAGGCCCCCATTCCAGGTCTTAGCTCCCAGATGACATTTTTAGACACAACCTGGGACAGAAGGGAACCGATTGCCTTGAAGAAAACAGCCCAGTCCTGGCAAGATTTATCACCTGCTAACTGAAGAACCCTTGGGCCCTGAATAACCAACAGTGATACCCAGGTACTACATTAAGGGCCTTGGGTGAGCCTCTGAGACTTGCTGGCTTCAGGTGAGACTCAGCACTTTATCAGCTGTGGTGCTTATGGGACAAAACTCCTGCTTGAGAAGAGCAGAAGAAAAAGTAAAGGGGACTTTTTATTACACCTTTAATACCAGCATAGCCACAGGGAGATAGAGTACCAAGTGGGTTCTTGGAGTCCCCATTTCCAAGACTTGACTCTTGGAAGGCATTTCTGGACTTTCCTGGGCCAGAGGGGAGCCCATTGCCCTGAAGCGGGAGTCCCAAGTGAGGCAGCATTCACCACAGGCTGACTTAATAAACCCTGGGCCTTAATGGAACATCAGCAATAGTCTGGCAGTGCTCCTCAGGGCCTACAGAGTGAGGATCCTCTGCCTTTGGAAAGGGGAGGGAAGAATGGGAAGGACTGCATCTTGTGGTTTGAGCGCTGGCTCAGCCACAATACAATAGAACACCAGGTAGACTTCTAAAGTTTTTGACTGCAGTCCCTGACTCCTGGATGGCACTTCCAGACTGATCCAGGGCCTGGGGGACCTTGCTGCAATGAAGGGAAGGGCACTGGCCTCTCTGACTTTGACACCATCTGACTGTAGAGCCTCAGGGCATTCAGTGAACATAGGTAGTAGCCAGGGAGTAGTTACATCAGGCCTTGGGTGAGACCCAGTGCTGTGCTAGCTTTAAGTCTTACCCAGTGTAGTCACATTGATGGTGGCCACAAGAGTGCTTGTGTCACTCCACCCCCAGCTTTAGATGGTTCAGAACACAGAGAAAGACTGTGTATATTTGAGAGAATGTAAGGGAAGAGAGCAAGAGTCTCTGCCTGGTAATCCAGAGAATTCTCCTGGATCTTGTTCAAGAACATCAAGGCAGTACTTCTACAAGTCTGCAAGAACCACAGCATTACTGGGCTTGGGGTGCTCCCCAAACCAGATGCAGCTTAGATCACAACACTCAAGTCCTTTCAAATATCTGGAAAACCTTCCCAAGAAGGGCAGCTACAAATAAGCCCAGACAGTGAAGACTACAATAAATACCTAACTCTTCAATGCCCAGACACTGAAGAACATCTATTAGCATCAATACCATCCAAGAAAACATGGCCTCAACAAATGAACTAAATAAGGCACCAGGGACCAATCCTAGGAAAACAAAGACATGTGGCCTTTCATACAGAGAATTCAAAACAGCTGTGGTGAGGAAACTCAAAGAAATTCAAAACAACATGGAGAAGGAATTCAGAAGTCTATCAGATAAATCTAACAAAGAGATTAAAATAATTAAAAAGAATTAGGCAGACATTCTGGAAGTAGTGAGCTTGAAGACAGGCTATTTGGAAATACATAGTAAGAGGAGAAAAAGAAAAAGAAAAAACAATGAAGCATGCCTACAGGATCTGGAAAATCGCCTCAAAACAGCAAATCTGAAAGTTATTGACCTTAATGGGGAGGTAGAGAAAGAGATAGGGATAAAAACCTTATTCAAAGGGATAATAACAAAGAATGTTCCAAACCTAAAGAAAGGTATCAATACCAAGCACAGGAGGGTTCCAGAACACCAAGCAGATTTAACCCAAAGAAGATTACCTCAAGGCATTCAATAAGCCAACTCCCAAAAGTCAAGAATTAAGAAAGGATCCTAAAAGCAGCAAGAGAAAAAAAAATAAAAGTAAGTAACATAAAATGGAGCTTCAATACATTTGGCAGCAGAATTCTCAGTGGAAACCTTACAGGCTAGGAGAAAGTGGCATGACATATGTAATGTATTGAAGGAAAAAAAAAAAAAGCTCTTACCCTAGATAGTGTATCCAGTAAAAATATATACCCTTCAAACGTGAAGAAGAAATAGAGACTTTCCCAGACAAACAAAAGCTAGGGATTTCATCAATTCCAGACCTGTCCTACAAGAAATGCTGAAGAGTCCCTCAATCACAATGAAAAGGGTGCTAAGGAGCAACATGTAACCACCTGAAGTACAAAATTTACTGGTAGCAGTAAGTAGACGGAAAAACACAGAATATAATGACACTGTAACTGTAGTATGTTATCGGGGGAAATTCACCCCTGATATTTCACGTAGGTTCTTTTCTATTTTCCCTAAGTGTCAGCCGGTCTGAGAAATAAAGGGAAAGAGTACAAAGAGAGAAATTTTGAGGCTGGGTGTCCACGGGAGACATCACATGTGGGCAGGTCCCATGATGCCCCCTGAGCCGTAAAACCAGCAAGTTTTTATTAGCAATTTTCAAAGGGGAGGGAGTGCACGAATAGGGTGTGGGTCACAGAGATCACATGCTTCAAGGGCAACAAAAGATCACAAGGCAGAAGGTCAAGGCGAAACTAGAATCACTAATGAACTTCTATATCCCGCTGTGCACGCAGTGTCAGGGTTCAAGAGCAGAGAACTGGTCTGACTAGAATTTGCCAGGCTGAAATTTCCTAATCCTAGCAAGCCTGAGGGTGCTGCAGGAGACTAGGGTGTGTTTCATCCCTATCTACACCTGCATAAGGCAGACACTCCCAGGGTGGCCATTTTAGAGGCCCTGCCCTGGGAATGCATTCTTTTCCCAGGGCTGTTAATTATTAATCATTCTTACTGGGGAAAGAATTCAGCGATATTTATCCTACCCATTTACAGTAATAAGAGAAATACGGCTCTGTCCTGCCCGGCCCACAGGCAGCCAGACTTTAAGGTTATCTCCCTTGTTCCCTGAACATTGCTGTTATCCTGTTCTTTTTTCAAGGTGCCCAGATTTCATATTGTTTAAACAATTTGTGCAATTAACACAATCATCACAGGGTCCTGAGGTGACATTCATCCTCAGCTTATGAAGATGATGGGATTAAGAGATTAAAGACAGGCATAGGAAATCACAAGAGTATTGACTGGGGAAGTGATAAATGTCCATGAAATCTTCACAATTTATGTTCAGAGATTGCAGTAAAGACAGGTGCAAGAAATTATAAAAGTATTAATTTAGGGAACTAATAAATGTCCATGAAATCTTCACAATTTATGTTCTTCTGCCACGGCTTCAGCCAGTCCCTCCATTCGGGGCCCCTGACTTCCCACAATAATCTGTAAACTACTCTTATCCTAAGTAGGAAGACTAAATGATGAATCAATCAAAAATAATAATTACAAAAACTTTTTAAGATATGGTCAGTACAACAAAATATAAATAGAAACAAAAAGTTAAAAAGTCTGGGGACAAAGTTAAGGCCTAGAGTTTTTATTAGTGTTCTTTTTGCCTGTTTGTTTATGCAAACAATTTTAAGTTGTTATCAGGTTAAAATAATGGGTTATAAGATAGTATTTGCAAGCCTCATGTTAACCTCAAACTCAAACTTATACAATGAATTCACGAAAAATAAAAAGCAAGAAACTAAATCATATCACCAGACAAAATCATATTTACTAGAGGAAGACAGGAAGGAAAGAAAGAAAGAAGACCAGAAAACAAATAACAAAAATTTGAGAGAAGTAAGTCCTTTCTTATCAATAACAACATTGAATGTAAATAATCTAAATTCTTAAATGAAAAGACATAGACTAGCTGAATGGATGAAAAAACAAAACCCATTGATCTGCTGCCTAGAAGAAACATACTTCACCTATAAAGACACACTTAGACTGAAAATATAGGAATAGAAAAATATTTCATGCCAAGGGAAATCAAAAAGAGCAGGAGTCACTATATTTCTATCAAGCAAACAGATTTAAAGACCAAAACTATAAGAAGAGACAAAGAAGGTCACTATATAATGATAAAGGAGTCAATTCAGTAACAGAATATAACAATTTAAAATACATATGCACTCAACACTGAACCACCCAGATATATAAAGCCAAAATTACAAAAGTTATTAGAGCTAAAGAGAGATATATTCCTCAATACAATGATGGCTGAAGACTTCAACATCTCACTTTCAGGATTGAACAGATCTTCCAGAGAGAAAATCAACAAAGAAACATTGACTTAATCTGCACTGTAGATTAAACGGATCTAATAGATATTTACAGAAGATTTTATCCAAAATCTGTAGAATATGCATTCTTTTCCTCAGCACATAGATTATTTTCAGGGACAGACCATGTGTTAGGTAACAAAATGTCTTAAAACACTCAAAAAATTGAAATAACATAAAGCATCTTCTCTGATTATAATGGTTTAAACTAGAAATTAATAACAGAGGAATTTTGGAAACTACACAAATACATGAAAATTAAACTATATGCTCCTAAATGACCAGTTAGTCAATGAAGAAATTAAAAAGAAAATCAAAAACTTTCTTAAAACAAATGAAAATGGAAACACAACATACCAAAACCTATGGGATACAGAAAAAGCAGTACTAATAGGAAAGTTTATAGCTAAAAGTGCCTGCATGAAAAAAGAGGAAAAACTTCAAATGAACAATCTAATAATGCATCTGAAAGAATGAGAAAAGCAAGAGCAAACCAAATCCAAAATTAGTAGAAGAAAAGAAATAATAAAGATCAAAGGAGAAACAAATAAAACAGAAATTGAAAAAAATACAAAAGAAGAATAAAACAAAAAGATAGGTTTTTGAAAAGTGAGACAGAATTTTCAAACCTTTAACCAGGCTAACTACAAAACAAAAAACAAACAACAACAACAAAAGAAAACAGAGATAGAGAGAGATGATCCAAATAAATAAAATCAGAAATGAAAAAGGAGATGCTACAACGGATACTGCAGAAATTCAAAGGATCACTAGTGGCTACTATAAACAACTACATGCTAATTAATCGGAAAATCTAGAAGAAATGAACAAATTCCTAGATATATACAATCTACCAAGGTTGAAATAGGAAGAAATTTAAAACCAGAACAGACCAAATACAAGTAACAAGATTGAAGCCATAATAAATAATAAAAATCTTTCAGTTAAAAAAAAAACCCAGGGACTGATGCCTTCACTATTGAATTCTACCAAACATTTTAAGAAGAACTAATACAAATCCTAATTAAACTATTTTTTAAAGTAGAGGAGGATGGAATACTTTCAAACTAATTACATGAGGTCAGCATTACTCTGATACCAAAGACATTGAAAAAAAGTAAACCACAAGCAAATATCTCTGATAAATATTGACGCAAAAATCCTCAACAAAATACTAGCAAACCAATTCAACAATATATTAAAAAGATCATTCATCATGACAGAGCGAGATTTACCCCTAGAATGCAAGGATAGTTCAACATACACAAATCAATCAATGTGATACAGTGAATCAACAGAGTGAAGGACAAAAACCATAAGATCATTTCAATTAATGCTGGAAAAGCATTTGATAAAGCTCAACATCCCTTTATGGTAAAAACATTGAAAAACTGAATATAAAAGGAACATAGCTCAACATAATGAAAGCCATATATGATAGACCCATAGCTAGTATAATACTGAATATGGGGAAAAAATGAAAAACCTTTCCTCTTAGATTTGGAACACCACAAGGAGGCCCACTGTCATAGTTATTCAACCTAGTACTGAAAGTCCTAGCAGGAGCAGTCAGCCAACAGAAAGAAATAAAGGGTATGCAAGGCTGGGCATGGTGGCTCAGGCCTGTAATCCAGGCATTTTGGGAGGCCAAGGTTGGAAGATCACGAGGTCAAGAGATCAAGACCATCCTGGCCAACATGGTGAAACTCCATCTTTACTAAAAATACAAAAATTAGCAGAGTGTGGTGGCACATGCCTGTAGTCCCAGCTACTCGGGAGGTTGAGGCAGAAGGATTGCTTGAACCTGGGAGGCAGAGACTGCAGTGAGCCAAGATTGCACCACTGCACTCCAGCCTGGCAACGGAGCAAGACTCCATCTCAAAAACAAAAAGAAAAGAAATAAAGGGCATCCAAATTGGAAAGAAATAAGTCAAATTATCTTTGTTTAGAGGTAATATTATATATTTGGAAAAACTTAAAGATGCCACCAAAAAACTATTAGAACTGATAAATTCAGTAAATTTGCAGGATACAAAATCAACAAACAAAAATCAGTAGTATTTCTAAATGCTAACAGTGAACAATGTGAAAATGAAATTTAAAAAGTAATTCCATTTACAATAGCCACACATAAAATTAAATACCTAGGAATTAACTTCACCTAAGAAGTGAAAGATCTCCACTATGAAAACTATAAAATATTGATAAAATAAATTGAAGACGACAAAACGTAAGGAAAAAAACACTTCATGTTCATAAATTGGAAGAATCAATATTTTTAAAATGTTCATACTACCCAAAGCAATCTACAGATTCAATGACGTTTTTCACAGAAATAGAAAAATTTGATCCTAAAATCTATATGGAACCAAAAACACCCAGAATAGACAAATCTACCTGAAGCAAATAAAAATTTTTTTAAAAGCTTAAGGAATTACATTACCTGTCTTCAACTTCTGCTACAAAGTGATAGTAACCAAAACAGCACAGTTCTGGCATAAAAGGAGACATGTAGACCAACGGAACAGAAAAGAGAACCTAGAATCAAAGCCACATACCTACAGAGAATTCATTTTTGACAAAGTTGCCAAGAACATACACTCAGTAAAAGACAGTCACTTCAGTAAATGACAATAGGAAAACCAGATATCCATTTGCAGAGTAAAACTAGACCTCTATCTCTCACTATGTACAAAAATCAAATCCAAATGGATTAAAGACTTAAATCTAAGATATCAAACTGTGAAACAACTACAAGAAAACATTGGGGAAAATCTCTAGGAATTTGTCTGGGCAAAAATTTCTTGAGCGATAGCCCACAAGCGCAGGCAACCAAAGCAAAAATGGACAAATAGGATCACATCAAGTTAAAAAGCTTGTCCAGAGCAAAGGATACAATCATCAAAGTGAAGACACAACCCACAGACCACAACCCACAGGAGAAAATATTTGAAAACTGCCTATCAGACAAAGGATTCATAATCAGAATATATAAGGAGCCCAAATAACCCTACAGAAAGAAATCTAATAATCTAATAAAAAATAGGCAAAATATTCAAATAAACATTTCTCAAAAATGACATATAAATAGTAAACAGGCATATGAAAAGGTGCTCAATATCATTAATAATCAGAGAAATGCAAATTAAAGTGACAATGGTATGTCATCTCCCCCTAGTTAAAATGGCTTGTATTCAAAAGACAGGCAAGAACACATGCTGGCAAGGATGTAAAGAAAATTTACATTCCTATGGAGGGTGGAGCCAAGATGGCCGAATAGGAACAGCTCCAGTCTACAGCTCCCAGCCTGAGTGACGCAGAAGACAGGAGATTTCTGCATTTCCAACTAAGGTATTGGGTTCATCTCACTGGAGAGTGTCGGAAAGTGGGTGCAGGACAGCGGGTGCAGCTCACCCAGCATGAGCTGAAGCAGGGCGAAGCATCATCTCACGTGGGAAGCACAAGGGTTCAGGGAATTCCCTTTTCTAGTCCAAGAAAAAGGTGACAGATGGCACCGGGAAAATAGGGTCACTCATACCCTAATATTGCACTTTTCCAACGGTCTTAGTAAATGGCACACCAGGAGATTATATCCCACGCAAGTCTAGGAGGGGTCTTATGCCCACGGAGCCTCACTCATTGCTGCACAGCAGTCTGAGATCAAACTGCAAGGCAGCAGCAAGGCTGGGGGAGGGGCACCCGCCATTGCCGAGGCTTGAGTAGGTAAACAAAGCGGCCAGGAAGCTCCATCTGGGTGAAGCCCACTGCAGCTCAAGGAGGCCTGCCTGCCTCTGTAGACTCCACCTCTGGGGACAGGACACAGCTAAACAAAAGGCAGCAGAATCCTCTGCAGACTTAAATGTCCCTGTCTGACAGCTTTGAAGAGACTAGTGGTTCTCCCAGCATGCAGCTGGAGATCTGAGAACGGACAGACTGCCTCCTCAAGTGGGTCCTTGAACCCTGAATAGCCTAACTGGGAGGCACCCCCCAGTAGGGGCAGACTGACACCTCACATGGCCGGGTACTCTTCTGAGACAAAACTTCCAGAGGAACGATCAGGCAGTAACATCTGCTGTTCACCAATATCCACTGTTCTGCAGCCTCTGCTGCTGACAGCCAGGCAAACAGGGTCTGGAGTGGACCTCCAGCAAAATCCAACAGACCTGCAGCTGAGGGTCCTGACTGTTAGAAGGAAAACAAACAGAAAGGAAATCTGCACCAAAAACCCATCTGTACATCACCATCATCAAAGACCAAAGGTAGATAAAAACACAAAGATGGGGAAAAAGCAGAGCAGAAAAACTGGAAACTCTAAAAATCAGAGTGCCTTTCCTCCTCCAAAGGAATGCAGCTCCTCACCAGCAACAGAACAAAGCTGGACAGAGAATGACTTCGACGAGCTGAGAGAAAAAGGATTCAGATGATCAAACTACTCCGAGCTAAAGGAGGAAGTTCCAACCCATAGCAAAGAAGTTAGAAACTTTGAAAAAAAAATTAGACAAATGGCTAACTAGAAAAACCAATGCAGAGAAGTCCTTAAAGGACCTGATGGAGCTGAAAACCAAGGCATAAGAACTACGTGACAAATGCATAAGCCTCAGTAGCTGATTCAATCAACTGGAAGAAAGGGTATCAGTGATGGAAGATCAAATGAATGAAATGGAGTGAGAAGAGAAGTTTAGAGAAAAAAGAATAAAAAGAAACTAACAAAGCCTCCAAGAAATATGGGACTACGTGAAAACACCAAATCTATGTCTGATTGGTGTACCTCAAAGTGATGGGGAGAATCGAACCAAGTTAGAAAGCACTCTGCAGGATATTATCCAGGAGGACTTCCCCAATCTAGCAAGGCAGGCCAACATTCAAATTCAGGAAATACAGAGAATGCCACAAGATACTCCTCAAGAAGAGCAACTCCAAGACACATAATTGTCAGATTCACCAAAGTTGAAATGAGGGAAAAAATGTTAAGGGCAGCCAGAGAGAAAGGTCGGGTTACCCACAAAGGGAAGTGCATCAGACTAACAGCGGATCTCTAGGTAGAAACTCTACAAGCCAGAAGAGAGTGGTGGCCAATATTCAACATTCTTAAAGAAAAGAATTTTCAACCCAGAATCTCATATCCAGCCAAACTAAGCTTCATAAGTGAAGGAGAAATAAAATCCTTTACAGACAAGCAAATGCTGAGAGATTTTGTCACCACCAGGCCTGCCCTAAAAGAGCTCCTGAAGGAAGCACTAAACATGGAAAGGAATAACCGGTACCAGCCACTGCAAAAACATGCCAAATTGTAAAGACCATCGAGGCTAGGAAGAAACTGAATCAATTAATGGGCAAAATAACCAGCTAAGATCATAATGACAGGATCAAATTCACACATAACAGTATTAATCTTAAATGTAAATGGGCTAAATGTCCCAATTAAAAGACACAGACTGGCAAATTGGATAAAGAGTAAGACCCATCAATGTGCTGTACTCAGGAAACCCATCTCACATGCGGAGACACACATAGGCTCAAAATAAAGGGATGGAGGAAGATCTACAAAGCAAATGGAAAACAAAAAACGGCAGGGCTTGCAATCCTAGTCTCTGATAAAACAGACTTTAAACCAACAAAGATCAAAAGAGACAAAGAAGGCCATTACATAATGGTAAAGGGATCAATTCAACAAGAAGAGCTAACTATCCTAAGTATATATGCACCCAATACAGGAGCACCCAGATTCATAGAGCAAGTCCTTAGAGACCTATTAAGAGACTTAGACTCCCACACAATAATAATGGGAGACTTTAACACCCCACTGTGAACATTAGACAGATCAACGTGACAGAAAGTTAACAAGGATATCCAGGAATTGAACTCAGCTCTGGACCAAGCAGACCTAATAGATATCTACAGAACTCTCCACCCCAAATCAACAGAATATACATTCTTTTCAGCACCACACCTCACCTATTCCAAAATTGACCACATAGTTGGAAGTAAAACACTCCTCAGCAAATGTAAAAGAACAGAAATTATGACAAACTGTCTCTCAGACCACAGTGCAATCAAACTAGAACTCAGGATTAAGAAATTCACTCAAAACCACTCAACTACATGGAAACTGAACAACCTGCTCCTGAATGACTACTGGGTACATAACAAAATGAAGGCAGAAATAAAGATGTTCTTTGAAATCACGGAGAACAGAGACAACATACAATAATCTCTGGGACACATTCAAAGCAGTGTGTAGAGGGAAATTTACAGCACTAAATGCTCACAAGAGAAAGCAGGAAAGATCTAAATTTGACACCCTAACATCACAATTAAAAGAACTAGAAAAGCAAGAGCAAACACATTCAAAAGCTAGCAGAAGGCAAGAAATAACTAAGATCAGAGCAGAACTGAAGGAAATAGAGACACAAAAAACCCCTCAAAAAATCAATGAATCCAGGAGCTGGTTTTTTGAAAAGATCAACAAAATTGATAGACCACTAGCAAGACTAATAAAGAAGAAAAGAGAGAAGAATCAAATAGACATAATAAAAAACGATAAAGGGGATATCACCACTGATCCCACAGAAATACAAACTACCATCAGAGAATACTAGAAACACCTCTACACAAATAAACTAAAAAATCTAGAAGAAATGGATAAATTCCTCGACACATACACCCTTCCAAGACTAAACCAGGAAGAAGTTGAATCTCTGAAAAGACCAATAACAGGCTCTGAAATTGAGGCAATAATTAGTAGCCTACCAACCAAAAAAAGTCCAGGACCAGATGGATTCACAGCCGAATTGTACCAGATGTACAAGGAGGAGCTGGTACCATTCCTTCTGAAACTATTTCAATCAATAGAAAAAGAGGGAATCCTCCCTAACTCATTTTATGAGGCCAGCATCATCTTGATACAAAAGACTGGCAGAGACACAACAAAAAAAAAGGATTTTAGACGAATATCCATGATGAAAATTGATACAAAAATCCTCAATAAAATACTGGCAAACTGAATCCAGCAGCACATCGAAAAGCTTATCCACCATGATCAAGTGGGCTTCATCCCTGGGATGCAAGGCTGGTTCAACATATGCAAATCAATAAATGTAATCCAGCATATAACCAGAGCCTACAACAAAAACCAAATGATTATCTCAATAGATGCAGAAAAAGCCTTTGACAAAATTCAACAACCTTCCTGCTAAAAACTCTCAATAAATTAGGTATTGATGGGACGCATCTCAACAAAATAGGAGCTATCTATGACAAACCCACAGCCAATATCATACTGAATGGGCAAAAATGGAAGCATTCCCTTTGAAAACTGGCCCAAGACAGGGATGCCCTCTCTCACCACTCCTATTCAACATAGTGTTGGAAGTTCTCGCCAGGGAAATCAGGCAGGAGAAGGAAATAAAGAGTATTCAATTAGGAAAAGAGGAAGTCAAATTGTCCCTGTGTGCAGATAACATGATTGTATATCTAGAAAAACCCATCGTCTCAGCCCAAAATCCCCTTAAGCTGATAGGTAACTTCAGCAAAGTCTCAGGATACAAAATCAATGTGCAGAAATCACAAGCATTCTTATACACCAATAACAGACAAACACAGAGACAAATCATGAGTGAACTCCCATTCACAATTGCTTCAAAGAGAATAAAATACCTAGGAATCCAACTTACAAGGGACGTGAAGGACCTCTTCAAGGAGAACTACAAACCACTGCTCAGTGAAATAAAAGAGGATACAAGCAAATGGAAGAACATTCCATGCTCATGGGTACGAAGAATTAATATCATGAAAATGGCCATACTGCACAAGGTAATTTATAGATTCAATGCCATCCCCATCAAGCTACCAATGACTTTCTTCACAGAATTGGAAAAAACTACTTTAAAGTTCATATGGAACCAAAAAAGAGCCTGCATTGCCAAGTATCGGGGGACCTGCCCTGATAATCACGTAGGTTCTTTTCTATTTTCCTAAGCATCGGCTGGCTTGAGAAATAAAAGGACAGATTATAAAAGAGATAAATTTTAAAGCTGGGCATCCGGGGGAGACATCACACGTTGGTAGGATCCGTGATGCTCCACAAGCCACAAAAACCAGCAAGTTTTTATTAGGGAGTTTCAAAAGGCGAGGGAGTATACGAATAGGTGTGGGTGACAGACATCAAGTACTTAACAGGGTAATAGAATCTCACAAGGCAAGTGGAGGCAGGGCGAGATCACAGGACCACAGGATGGAGGTGAAATTAAAATTGCTAATGAAGTTTTGGGCACCATTGTCATTGATAACATCTTATCAGGAGACAGGGTTTTGAGATCAACTGGTCTGACCAAAATTCATTAGGCGGGAATTTTCTCTTCCTAATAAGCCTGGGAGCACTATGGGAGACTGGAGTTTATTTCACCTCTGCAATCTCGACCATAAGAGACAGGTACGCCCCAGGGAGCCAGTTCAGAGACCTACCTCTAGGTGCACATTCTCTTTCTCAGGGATATCCCATGCTGAGAAAAAGAATTCAGTGATATTTCTCCCATTTGCTTTTGAAAGAAGAGAAATATGGCTCTGTTCTGCCCGGCTCACTGGCGGTCAGAGTTTAAGGTTATCTCTGTTATTCCCTGAACAATTGCTGTTATCCTGTTCTTTTTTCAGGGTGCCCATATTTCATATTGCTCAAACACACATGCTGTACAATTTGTGTAGTTAACGCAATTATTACAGGGTCCTGAGATGATATACATCCTTCTCGGCTGACAGGATTAAGAGATTAAAGTAAAGACAGGCATAGGAAATCACAAGGATATTGATTGGGGAAGTGATAATTGTCCATGAAATCTTTACAATTTATGTTTAGAGATTGCAGTAAAGACAGGCATAAGAAATTACAAAAGTATTAATTTGGGGAACTAATAAATGTCCATACAATCTTCACAATCCACATGCTTCTGTCATGGCTTCAGCCGGTCCCTCCGTTTGGGGTCCCTGACTTTCCGTAACAGCCAAGTCAATCCTAAGCCAAAAGAACAAAGCTGGAGGCATCATGCTACCTGACTTCAAACTATACTACAAGGCTACAGAATCCAAAACAGTATGATACTGGTATCAAAACAGAGATATAGATCAATGGAACAGAACAGAGCCCTCAGAAATAATGCCACATATCTACAACCATATGATCTTTGACAAACCTGGCAAAAACAAGAAATGGGGAAAGGATTCCCTATTTAATAAATGGTGCTGGGAAAACTGGCTAGCCATATGTAGAAAGCTGAAACTGGATCCCTTCCTTACACCTTATACAAAAATTAATTCAAGATGGATTAAAGACTTAAATGTTACACCTAAAACCATAAAAACCCTAGAAGAAAACCTAGGCAATACCATTCAGGACATAGGCATGGGCAAGGACTTCATGTCTAAAACACCAAAAGCAATGGCAACAAAAGCCAAAATTGACAAATGGGATCTAATTAAACTCAAGAGCTTCTGCACAGCAAAATAAATTACCATCAGAGTGAACAGGCAACATATAGAATGGGAGAACATTTTTGCAATCTACTCATCTGACAAAGGGCTAATATCCAGAATCTACAATGAACTCAAACAAATTTGCAAGAAGAAAACAAACAACCCCATCAAAAAGTGGGTGAAGGATACGAACAGATGCTTCTCAGTAGAAGACATCTATGCAGCCAGAAGACACATGAAAAAATGCTCATTATCACTGGCCATCAGAGAAATGCAAATCAAAACCACAATGAGATACCATCTCACACCAGTTAGAATGGCAATCATTAAAAAGGCAGGAAACAACAGGTGCTGGAGAGGATGTGGAGAAATAGGAACACTTTTACACTGTTGGTGGGACTGTAAACTAGTTCAACCATTGTGGTAGTCAGTGTGGTGATTCCTCAGGGATCTAGAAATGGAAATACCATTTGACCTAGCAATCCCATTACTGGGTATATCCCCAAAGGATTATAAATCATGCTGCTATAAAGACACATGCACATGTATGTTTATTGCAGCACTATTCACAATAGCAAAGACTTGGAACCAACCCAAAAGTCCAACAATGACAGACTGGATTAAGAAAATGTGACACATATACAGCATGGAATACTATGCAGCCATAAAAAATGATGAGTTCATGTCCTTTGTAGGGACATGGATGAAGCTGGAAACCATCATTCTCAGCAAACTATCGCAAGGACAAAAAACCAAATGCTGCATGTTCTCACTCATAGGTGGGAATTGAACAATGAGAACACACGGACCCAGGAAGGGGAACATCACACACTGGGGCCTGTTCTGGGGTCGGGGGAGAGGGGAGGGATAGCATTGGGAGATACACCTAATATTAAATGACAAGTTAATGAGTTCAGCACACCAACATGGCACATGTATACATATGTAACTAACCTGCACATTGTGCACATGTACCCTAAAACTTAAAGTATAATAAAAAAAGAAAATTTACATTTATGTATAAATATAGATTTGTGTAAAAAAAGTCACTGCAGAGCAGTAAAAAAAAGACATTTTTTCATTAAATGATGCTGTCATGTTGGATATCTATATATATATAGATGAGTATAAAATGCTCTTTATCACACACCATACACAAATTGCAATTCCACATTGGTTACAGCAATATAGTAAAGAAAAAATAATAAAGCTTAACAAGTAATGTAGAATAGTTTTTGATCAATCAGTAGGTAAATATTTTGAAAGAACTTAACAAGAAATAAACACAAATTAAAAGATTGTTACATTTATCTACATCATTAAGGCCTTAACTCTTTGCCAGTCCAAGATGTTGGATTAGAGGGAGCGTTAGCAGGCCTCTCCCACTTGGGAAGAAAAAGTAGGTTTTAGATATTTAACTGTGAACTTTTGTTCCAAGAAGCAATGCAGGAACATAACAGGAAAACTGAAATCCAGAGACACTTTGAAAGAAGTTGCAGGCTTGGCCTATATCTTGAGCCAGGAGAAAAACTGTAAGTCCCCAGAGTTTGAGAGAGGGAGAGACTGCCTCCAGGATATACACCCTCAAAGGACAACCTGGAAAACCAGGCCATGGGGGAAAGCCCTACCCAGCACTAGAACTGATTTAGAGAGTGGTGAGGAATCTAAAAGTGGAAGTGGCAGCAGGAAGAGCCTCACATGCATTTCCAGTGTCCAACATAGACCAAGAGAAGCCATTCCTTATTATGCCTCACAGGAACCTCATAAATGTCTCCCAACTAACTCAGACAGCAATCACAGGTTGAAAGAAGTCCCCAGCTGAATTCCACAGTATAGCCTTGAATGGAGAGCACTCCCTTGGCCAGAACCAAGGAATGAGTGGGAGGGAAGTATGCTGCAGCCAGGAGCTGGGTGTCCTAGCTGTGTGGGTGGATTGGGAGGGGCATGGCCTGAAACCTGTGGTTGCTATCTCTGTGAAGAAAGTTTATGGCCTGGGCAGTTGTGAATTATGAGTGTAGACAGCCTGCAACTTAGCTTTCTGCTGCAGGTGGAAAACTACTGGTGTGAGACCTGCCTTGTCAAGTATCTGGGAGCTGGGTGACGCTTACTGCCACCTGCTACTACAAACTGCCTGCATGAACTCTTCTGTTCAGCAGAAGCAGCTATGTTCCTCTATAAAACATTACGACAGTGGTCAGATAACTGCCTTGTAACTCCCATAGGATTTGCTGATTGCCCCACAGGCAGAGAGCCAGGGCACAAACCTGCCTGACCCAGCCCCCATCTGGCTTTGCCCCTCTAACCACCATGGTAGCTTAACACAAAGGATAGAATCTTTCGGGAGCTTTATAGCCCTGCTCATCACCTGAGAAACCAGAGTACCTCCCCAGGGTAACATAAGGCAACCAGAAATCCCATAACTATCATTGTAGCTTGTGTTCTTTTGTAAGTGCCACCTCCTGGCTGGAGGCCAACCAGCCAACCAAATGGACTGTGTAGTCCATTATAGCATCTTCAAGTAGAATAACACTGTTCCCAGAAAGAAGAAAACTCATGTGCAACTTCTGCTATCGCCATTGCCTGCATCACCCTGGCCAACCAGGAGGTCCTGAGTCTGTCCACATGACCAGTTCATCACCACTACAACCCACAATTGAGAAAGCCAGCACACTAAGGCTACCTATAACCAAGGAGTCTCACAGTCTCTGTCACTCCCCTGCCACCACCATTAGGGCTGGTGCTGGTACCAGTTGCTGGGGGATATTAAGGACATGTACATCACCACATCCCTTGTAGACATTCCCCAGGACTAGCCTGGAGTATGGCAACTTCACTGGGTAGCTAGACTCAGGGGAGCAATGGCATTCACAGTAGTAGGGCTCTCAGGGATTCCCACTCCTAGAGGAATGGGGAGGGTACCACATCAAGGGAACATGCCTGGGACAAAATAATCCAAACAGCAGGACTTGAGTCCCAGATCTTTCTCCTGGTGGGAAGTTTCTTTCAGGAGAGGCATAGTTGCAGTGCCAGGCTCAGTGGGGAATGTCTGCAGCCCAGGAGCTCTACCCCAACACTCAGGCAGTCCTGGTGCTTGTGAAGGGTCTTGGAGAAGGAAACTTTTTTCTCCCTTGTCCACCACTGTGGACACAGCTGTGGTTTTTTCCAAGAGCTCAGCATGGGTGCACTTAGAGACAGCCTTTCTGGAACCCTTCAGGGTGACATCATCCCCACAGAAGGAGCAACCTCCAAATGCAGGTTGCTTTGCATGAGAGGTAGAGTCACAATTCCTCTCTACTTGGAACATCAACATTCCTGCAGATAAAAATATGTGACTGTCTAATCTGAATAGCTGGAACACTAGGTGAAGAGTGTGTCTAGGTGATGGATAGCTTTTCTGCTGCCCTGGTAGGGAAGCTGAGGTAGATCCAGTCCTTCCCTCTTAAAAGACCTCAGTGCATTTTGCTGAGAGCTTCCCTAGCCACCTCTGTCAAGGCTGGGACCTCTGCCCACCATTGGGTATTGCATTTACCCATCTACTTTAGCCATAGCCAGTTTTTACCCATGGACATACCCCTTATTGGCCTGAAATATTCAACCCAGTAAATAAAATACTGGGGAACAAATAAATAAATTAATAAGTACACAAAATAGGGGAATGAGTTAAGCTTCAAGAGATTTCTGCCATTGCAACCCTATAGAAAACAGTGAACTTGTTCATACACTGAGCACATTGTTACTACAATCATCATCCATCATACGAAAACTCTCTATAACCAAGGAACTTATATAGAGTCTTCACCCCTGAAGGAACCAAGAGCCAAATTAGGCTACAATAAACTATAAATATGAAAGTCACATTCTTGGGGGGGGGGACAAGAAAATTTTTAAAACCCGCAATTAAATACAAAATACATTCAGACTAATTAGAAGAAATAGTCTACACAAGTAAGAAGAAATCAGAAAAAATAATTTTAGTAATATGACAAGAAAGGGTTCTATAACAACCCCCAAAAGATTACACCAGCCCTCCAGCAATAAATACAAACCAAAATGAAATATTTGAAATACCAGATAAAGAATTTTTAAGGTTGATTGTTAAGCTACTCAAGGGGATAACAAAAGAAAGTGAAAACCTACTTTTTTAAAAAAAAATTCAAGATATGAATGAAAAATTTGCAAAAGAGATAGATATCTTAAAGCAAAACCAATCAGAAATTCCAGAAATGAAAGACATAGGAAATTACAAAATGCAGTGGAAAGTTTCAACAATAAACTAAAACAAGTAGAAGAAAGAATTTCTGAGCTAGAAGAAAAGACTTTTGAATTGACCCAATCAGACAAAAATTAAAAGTAAAAGAATCAAAAGAAAGGAGAAAAGTTTCCAACAAATGTGAGATTATGTAAAATGGTTAAACCTAAAATTAATTGGTGTTACTGAGGGAGAAGAAAAAGCAAAAAGTTTGGAAAACTTATTTGAGTGAATAATTGAGGAAAACTTCCCTGATCTTGCTAGAGATTTAGATATTCAAATATAAGAAGCTCAAAGAACTCCTGTGAGACTCATTAGAAAAAGATCATCACCAAGACATAGTCAACAGGCTATCAAAAGTCAACATGAGGGAAATAAGTCTAAAAGCCATGAGACAAAAGCATCAGGTAACCTATAAAGTAAAACATATCAGAGACTAACAGCAGACTTCTCAGCAGAAACCTTACAAGCCAGAAGGGATAGGAGTCCTATTGTTAGCCTCCCTAAACAGAATAACTGTCAGCCAGGAATTTTGCAGCCAGCCAAACCAACTTTCATAAACAAAGGATATCTAAAGTCATTTTCAGACAAAGAAATGCTGAGGAAATTTCTTACCAGGTCATTCCTACAAGGAATGATAAGAGGAGTTCTAAATCTTGAAACAAAAGCTTGATATACACAAAAATGGAATCTCTTGAAAGCATTAAACTCACAATGCCTATAAAAAAAGACATGATAAAAAAACAAAGCATCTAGACAAAATTTAACATGATAAATGGAACAATATCTCACATGTCAATATTAATGTTAAATATAAATGACCTAAATGCTCCACTTAAAAGGTGTAGACTGACAGAATGGATAAAGAATCACAAACCAAATATCTGCCATCTTCAAGAGACTCAACTAACATGTAAGAATTCCTATAAACTCAAGGTAAAAGGGTGGGAAAAGCAGGAAAATAGCTACTCCCGCTCACAAACGGAGACCAAAAGTGAGCAGGAGTAGCTATTCTTTTATCAGATAAAACAAACTTTAAAACAACAACAGCAAAAAAAGACAAAGAAAGTCATTATATAATGATAAAAGGATCAGTCCAACAAGAAGACATCACAATCTT
Organism: Pan troglodytes; assembly: GCF_028858775.2. Taxonomy (NCBI): domain Eukaryota; kingdom Metazoa; phylum Chordata; class Mammalia; order Primates; family Hominidae; genus Pan; species Pan troglodytes. The sequence goes on from NC_072404.2 coordinate 60,054,591, forward strand.
AAATAGCACTAGACAGACCATCAAGACAGAAAGTTAGCAAAGAAATAATGGGCTTCAACTACATTCCAGAACAAATGGACCTAATAGATATTTACAGAACATTCTACCCAAGAACTGCAGAATATACATTCTTCTCATCAGAACGTAGAACATTCTCCAAGACAGACTATATGATAGGTCACAAAACAAATCTCAATAAACTTTTAAAAATTAAACTCATATCAAGTGTCTTCTCACACAAGAGTGGAATAAAACTAGAAATCAACCCCAAAAGGAACCCTCAAAACTATACATATACAGGAAAATTAAAGAAACTTCTCCTTGATGATTTTTGGTTTCATGATGAAATCAAGGTGGAAATTCAAAAGTTATTTGAAATGAATGATAATAGTGATACAAGTAATCAAAACCTCTGGTATACAGCAAAAGCAGGAATTTTTTTTATTATAAAAAAAGAGGAAATTTTTTTTATTATACTTTAAGTTTTAGGGTACATGTGCACAATGTGCAGGTTTGTTACATATGTATACATGTGCCATGTTGGTGTGCTGCACCCATTAACTCGTCATTTAGCATTAGGTATATCTCCTAATGCTATCCCTCCCTCCTCCCCCAACTCCACAACAGTCCCCAGAGTGTGATGTTCCCCTTCCTGTGTCCATGTGTTCTCATTGTTCAATTCCCACCTATGATTGAGAACATGCGGAGTTTGGTTTTTTTGTCCTTGCAATAGTTTGCTGAGAATGATGGTTTCCGGTTTCATCCATCTCCCTACAAAGGACATGAACTCATCATTTTTTATGGCTGCATAGTATTCCATGGTGTATATGTGTCACATTTTCTTGATCCAGTCTATCATTGTTGGACATTTGGGTAGGTTCCAAGTCTTTGCTATTGTGAATACTGCTGCAATAAACATACATGTGCATATGTCTTTATACCAGCATGATTTATAACCCTTTGGGGATATACCCAGTAATGGGATGGCTGGGTCAAATGGTATTTCTAGTTCTAGATCCCTGAGGAATTGCTACACTGACTTCCACAATGGTTGAACTAGTTTACAGTCCCACCAACAGTGTAAAAGTGTTCCTATTTCTCCACGTCCTCTCCAGCACCTGTTGTTTCCTGCCTTTTTAATGATTGCCATTCTAACTGGTGTGAGATGGTATCTCATTGTGGTTTTGATTTGCATTTCTCTGATGGCCAGTGATGATGAGCATTTTTTCATGTGTCTTTTGGCTGCATAAATGTCTTCTTTTGAGAAGTGTATGTTCATATCCTTCACCCGCTTTTTGATGGGGTTGTTTGTTTTCTTCTTGTAAATTTGTTTGAGTTCATTGTAGATTCTGGATATTAGCCCTTTGTCAGATGAGTAGATTGCAAAAATTTTCTCCCATTCTATATGTTGCCTGTTCACTCTGATGGTAATTTCTTTTGCTGTGCAGAAGCTCTTGAGTTTAATCAGATCCCATCTGTCAATTTTGGCTTTTGTTGCCATTGCTTTTGGTGTTTTAGACATGAAGTCCTTGCCATGCCTATGACTGGAATGGTATTGCCTAGGTTTTCTTCTAGGGTTTTTATGATTTTAGGTGTAACATTTAAGTCTTTAATCAATCTTGAATTAATTTTTGTATAAGGTGTAAGGAAGGGATCCAGTTTCAGCTTTCTACATATGGCTAGCCTGTTTTCCCAGCACCATTTATTAAATAGGAAATCCTTTCCCCATTGCTTGTTTTTGTCAGGTTTGTCAAAGATCATATGGTTTTAGGTATGCGGCATTATTTCTGAGAGCTCTGTTCTGTTCCATTGATCTATATCTCTGTTTTGGTACCAGTACCATGCTGCTTTGGTTACTGTAGCCTTGTAGTATAGTTTGAAGTCGGGTAGCATGATGCCTCCAGCTTTGTTCTTTTGGCTTAAGATTGACTTGGTGATGCGGGCTCTTTTTTGGTTCCATATGAACTTTAAAGTAGTTTTTTCCAATTCTGTGAAGAAAGGCATTGGTAGCTTGATGGGGATGGCATTGAATCTATAAATTACCTTGGGCAGTATGGCCATTTTCACAATATTGATTCTTCCTACCCATAATCATGGAATGTTCTTCCATTTGTTTTTATCCTCTTTTATTTCATTGAGCAGTGGTTTGTAGCTCTCCTTGAAGAGGTCCTTCACATCCCTTGTAAGCTGGATTCCTAGGTATTTTATTCTGCTTGAAGCAATTGTGAATGGGAGTTCACTCATGATTTGGCTCTCTGTTTGCCTGTTATTGGTGTATAAGAATGCTTGTGATTTTTGTACATTGATTTTGTATCCTGAGACTTTGCTGAAGTTGCTTATCAGCTTAAGGAGATTTTGGGCTGAGACAATGTGGTTTTCTAGATATACAATCATATCATCTGCAAACAGGGACAATTTGACTTCCTCTTTTCCTAATTGAATACCCTTTATTCCCTTCTCCTGCCTAATTGCCCTGGCCAGAACTTCCAACACTATGTTGAATAGGAGTGGTGAGAGAGGGCATCCCTGTCTTGTGCCAGTTTTCAAAGGGAATGCTTCCAGTTTTTGCCCATTCAGTATGATATTGGCTGTGGGTTTGTCATAGATAGCTCTTATTATTTTGAGATAAGTCCCATCAATACCTAATTTATTGAGAGTTTTTAGCATGAAGGATTGTTGAATTTAATCAAAAGCCTTTTCTGCATCTGTTGAGATAATCATGTGGTTTTTGTCTTTGGTTCTGTTTATATGCTGGATTACATTTATTGATTTGTGTATGTTGAACCAGCCTTGCATCCCAGGGATGAAGCCCACTTGATCATGGCTCAAAATAAAGGGATGGAGGAAGATCTACCAAGCAAATGGAAAACAAAAAAAGGTAGGGCTTGCAATCCTAGTCTCTGATAAAACAGACTTTAAACCAACAAAGATCAAAAGAGACAAAGAAGGCCATTACCTAATGGTAAAGGGATCAATTCAACAAGAAGAGCTAACTATCCTAAATATATATGCACCGAATACAGGAGCACCCAGATTCATAAAGCAAGTCCTTAGTGACCTACAAAGAGACTTAGACTCCCACACAATAATAATGGGAGACTTTAACACACCACTGTCAACATTAGACAGATCAACGAGACAGAAAGTTAACAACGATACCCAGGAACTGAACTCAGCTCTGCACCAAGCGGACCTAATAGACATCTACAGAACTCTCCACCCCAAATCAACAGAATATACATTCTTTTCAGCACCACACCACACCTATTCCAAAATTGACCACATAGTTGGAAGCAAAGCACTCCTCAGCAAATGTAAAAGAACAGAAATTATAACAAACTGTCTCTCAGACCACAGTGCAACCAAACTAGAACTCAGGATTAAGAAATTCACTAAAAACCACTCAATTACATGGAAACTGAACAACCTGCTCCTGAATGACTACTGGGTACCTAACGAAATGAAGGCAGAAATAATGATGTTCTTTGAAACCAGCGAGAACAAAGACACAACATACCAGAATCTCTGGGACACATTCAAAGCAGTGTGTAGAGGGAAATTTATAGCACTAAATGCCCACAGAGAAAGCAGGAAAGATCCAAAATTGACACCCTAAAATCACAATTAAAAGAACTAGAAAAGCAAGAGCAAACACATTCAAAAGCTAGCAGAAGGCAAGAAATAACTAAAATCAGAGCAGAACTGAAGGAAATAGAGACACAAAAAAACCCTTCAAAAAATTAATGAATCCAGGAGCTGGTTTTTTGAAAAGATCAATAAAATTGATAGACTGCTAGCAAGACTAATAAAGAAGAAATGAGAGAAGAATGAAATAGATACAATAAAAAATGATAAAAGGGATATCACCACCGATCCCACAGAAATACAAAATACCATCAGAGAATACTACAAACACCTCTACGCAAATAAACTAGAAAATCTAGAAGAAATGGATAAATTCCTCGACACATACACCCTCCCAAGACTAAACTAGGAAGAAGTTGAATCTCTGAATAGACCAATAACACGCTCTGAAATTGTGGCAATAATCAATAGCTTACCAACCAAAAAAATTCCAGGACCAGTTGGATTCACAGCCGAATTCTACCAGAGGTACAAGGAGGAGCTGGTACCATTCCTTCTGAAATTATTCCAATCAATAGAAAAAGAGGGGATCCTCCCTAACTCGTTTTATGAGGCCAGCATCATCCTGATACCAAAGCCTGGCAGAGACACAACCAAAAAAGAGAATTTTAGACCAATATCCTTGATGAACATCGATGCAAAAATCCTCAATAAAATACTGGTAAACCGAATCCAGCAGCACATCAAAAAGCTTATCTGCTAAGAGGAAATTTTATAGTACTAAGTGCGTACATCAAAAAGTCTGAAAGATCACAAATTGACAACCTACTGTCAAACTTCAAGGAACTAGAGAAGTAAGAACACACTAAACCCAAATCTAGCAGAAGGAAAGAAATAAGAAATATCAGAGCAGAATTAAATGAAATTGAAACAAAAAAATACAAAAGATCAATGAAACAAAAAACTGGTTCTTTGAAAAGACAAAAAAGATTGATAAACCATTAGCCAGATTAACCAAGGAAACAAGAGAGAATATACAAATAAACTCAATTATAGATTAAACTAGAGACTTTACAACCAACACCACAGAAATACAAAAGATCATTTGAGACTCCTAGTTTGAAACACAAACCAGAAGACCTAGAGGAAATAGATAAATTCCTAGAAACATACAACTCTCCTAGATTAAATCAGGAAGAAATAGAAACCCTGAACAGACCAACAAAAAGCAGCAACACTGAATCAGTAATAAAAATAAATAAATAAATTGTCAACAACAACAAAAAAAGTCCCAGGATCAGATGGATTCACAGCTGAACTCTGTCAGACATGGAAAGAAGAATTGATGTCAATCCTAATGAAATTATTCCAAAAGATTAAGAAAGAGGGACTCTATAAATCATTCTATGAAGCCAGTACCATCTTGATACCAAAACCAGGAAATGATGTAACATAAAAATAAAACTACAGCCCAATATCCCTGATGAACATAGATGCAAAAATTCCCAGCAAAATACTAGCTAATCGAATCCAACAGTATATCAGAAAGATAATATATCATGATGAAGTGGGTTTTATTCCAGGGATGCAGGAATGGCTTGACATATGCAAGTGAATTAATGTGATATATCACATAAACAGAATTAACAACAAAAACCATATGATCATCTTAATGGTTGCGAAAAAGCATGTGATAATATCCAGCATCTCCTTATGATAAAAACTCTCAACAAACTAGACATAGAAGGGGTTTACTTCAAATTAATAAAAGCCATATATGACAAACCCACAGCCAACATCATACAGAATGGGGAAAAGTTGAAAGCATTTCCCCAGAGAATTGGAACAAGACAAGGATGCCCACTTTCATCATTTCTGTTTAACATAGTACTTGAAGTCCTAGCTAGAGCAATCAGGCAAGAGAAAGAAAAAAAAAGGGCATTCATATTAGAAAAGTGGAAGTTGAACTATTACTGTTTGTTGATGATATGATCATATGCCTAGAAAACCCTAAAGATTCATCCAAAAGACTCCTAGATTTGATCAATAATTCAGTAAATACTCAAGTTTCAAATTCAATGTACACAAATCAGTAGCATTGCTATACACCAATGACCAAGTTGAGAATCAAATCAAGAATTCAATCCCTTTTACAACAGCTGTGAAAAATAAAATAAAATAAAATAAAATACCTAGAAATATATATAACCAAGGAGGTGAAAGTCCTTTACAAGAGCTATAAATCACTGCTGAAAGAAATCACAGATGACACAAACAGAAAAACATCCCATACTAATGGCTTGGAGGAACCAACGCTGTAAAAATGATCATACTGCCCAAAGCAATCTATAGATTCAATACTATTTCCATTAAAAGACCAAAATTATTTTTCACAGAATTAGAAAAAAATCTAAAATTCATATGGAACCAAACAAGAGCCTGAATAGCCAAAGCAATCCTAAACAGAATGAACAAATCTGGAGGCATCACATTACAAGACTTCAAGTTATACTACAAGGCCATTGTTATCTAAACAGCATGGTACTGGTATAAAAGTAGGTGCAAAGAGCAATGGAACAGAATAGCGAACCCAGAAATAAAGCCAAATACATAAATACTTACAACTAACTGATATTTGACAAAGGATACAAAAACATACAGTGGAGAAAGGACATCCTATTTAATAAATGGTGCTGGAAAAACTCACTAGCCACATGCAGAAGCATGAAACTGGATCCCTGTCTCTCATCCTATACAAAAATCAACTCAAGATGGATGAAAGACTTTAAGACCTGAAACTATAAAAATTCTAGAAGATAACCTTGAAAATAACTTTTCTGGACCTTGGCCTAGGCAAAGAATTTGTGACTAAAACTCAAAAAACAAATGCAACAAAAACAAAAATAAATAAATGGAAACTGATTAAAATTAAAAGCTTCTTTAGTACAAAAGAAATAATCATCAGAGTAAACAGATAACCCACAGAATGAGAGAAAATATTTACAAATTATGCATCTGACAAAGGATGACTATCCAGATTCTACAAGAAACACAAAGAAATCACCCAGAAAATAATAATCCCATCAAAATGTGGGCAAATGACATAAAGAGACTTTATTCAAAAGAAGATATACAAATGTCACCAAATATATGATAGAAATGCTCAACATCACTAATCATTCGGGAAATGCAAATTAAAACCACAATGAGACATCACCCTACTCTTACAAGGATGGCTTATTATTAAAAAGTCAAAAAACAATCGATGTTGGCATGGATATTATGAAAGAGGAATGCTTTTACACTACTGGTGGTAATGTAAATTAGTACAACCTTTATGGAAAACAGTATGAAGATTCCTTAAAGAACTAAAAGTAGATCTACCATTCAATCCAGCCATCTCACTACTGGGTCTTTATTCAAAGGAAAAGAAGTCGTTATACAAAAAAGATACTTGCACATGCATGTTTATTGCAGCCTAATTCACAGTTGCAAAGATGTGATGAACCTAAGTGCCCACTGACCAATAAGTGAATAAAGAAAATGTAGTACATTTATACCGTGGAATACTACTCAACCATAAAGAGTAATAAAATAATGTCTTTTGCATCAACTTGGACAGAGCTGGATGCCATTATTCTAAGTGAAGTAACTCAGGAATGGAAAACCAAGTACAATGTTCTCATTTATTTACAAATGTTCTCATTTATAAGTGGGAGCTACATTATGAATACGCAAAGGCATACAGAATGATAAAATGGACTTTGGAGATTGATATGGTTTGGATCTGTGTCCCCACCCAAATCTCAGGTCAAATTGTAATCCCAGTGTTGGAGGTGGGGCCTGATGAGAGGTGATTGGATCATGGGGGCGGAGTTCTCATGAATGGTTTAGCACCACCTCCTCAGTGCTGTTCTCATGATAGTGAATGAGTTATCACAAGATCTGGTTGTTTTAAAAGTTTGTAGTTCTTCCCCTGTCTCTTTTCCTTTTGCCCAGCCATGTGAAGACACCTGCTCCTGCTTTGCCTTATGCCATGAGTAAATTCTTCCTAAGGCCTCCCTGGAAGCAGATGCCGCCATGCTTCCTGTACAGCCTACAGATCTCTGAGCCAATTAAACCTTTTTTTTTTTTTTTAATAAATTACCCAGTCTCGGGTATGTCTTTATAACAGTTTTAGAATGGACTAATATAGAGTCTCAAAAGGGGAAGGATAGGAAACAGATGTGGGATTAAAACTACATATTAGGCACAATGTACACTACTCAGGTGACAGACGCAATAACATCTCAGAATTCACCACTATATAATTCATCCATGTAACCAAAAGCTACTTGTACCCCGAAAGCTATCATTTTTTTTATTAAAAAAGAAACTCTTTGCCAAAGGACATGATTCAGAAAGTGAAGATGAATTTAGAGAGTAGAAGAAGATATTTGAAATGCAGAACAAAAATTGTCAAGTGGCCGGTACTGGAAGGCATAGAGACTGACCAAAAGTAAGAAATCAGGCAACCTAATTAAAAAAAAAATATGAGAGACTTCATCAGTCACGTCACAAAAGAGAATATACATAAAGGCCAATAAAATACATGAAATGATACTCAATTTCATTTCTAGCCAGTGATGGACAAAGTAAAGCTGCAATGAGATATCACTGGTAGACATCCACTCCACCAGAATGTCCAACATTAACATGATTGATAAGGGAATGGTTTTGCAATGGTGTGGAAGGAGAGAAACTATCCCCCTGCTAGTGGGGCTATAATTCGGTACTATATTAGAAAACCATTTGGCAGTATCTAATATGTTAAACAGATATATTTTCCATGACTCAACAAATCCACAGGCATACATCCAACAGAACTCAAGGCCAGTATGTGCCAAGAAATATATTCGAGAATGTTCATGACAGCCCAAATGTCTGTTAACAGTAATATGTATAAATAACATGTAATATTTTCATTCAGTGCATGCAAATAAAATACACAATGACAACAAGAAACTTCACAGGTTTTTGAAGCCAGTCACTTGTGTTGTACAATTCAATTTCTATAAAGTCCCACAAGTGGGAAAAACTGAAATACATTGCTTATGGATTCATGTTTTGGTGGTAAAATTATACTTAAAAGCAAGGAAATGTTACCATAATATTTATACTAAGGGTAAAGTTTTAGCGAGATTGGAAGGGATTGCAATTATATAGGGGAATACTGAGACCTTTTTCTGGCTGGCTGTGCTTTCATTTGACCTAGGTAAAGATTACACCAATGTTCCACTTATAATGATTAATGATGTCACCCATTTATATTTAACTGACTTTTCAGCATGCCAGTTATATGTCACAATTTAAAAAGTTTAAAATGTAAGAACAAAACATAAATATTCCACAGGGCACCCAAGGTAAAGGATTACTCTTGCATTGTGAATTTTCTAGGCCATTAGGTTTGCTGGTATTTGTGTCTCTCATAACAATCATGCTATTCCTCTCCTGTTACGTGGCGGTCTCTGTTTTTTATTTGTTTTTATGTTTGGTGGGTGGATTTGGGAGGGTCATTGATCTAGTTCCATGATTGAGCACTTATTGCTAAATCAACTTAAGGAAATACCCTTAGTTAGAATCTGAACTAATCCATCAGGACTAAGCCATTCTACCCACAGAATTGCTATGACTAAAAATCTAAATCAGGAGTTGGAATCTGATCCAATTAAACCTAACCATGAAGTGAAATTCGTTGAGTCTTTTGAGAAATAGCACTTTTTAATCATTTGGAAGAATTACCTACAGTCATGAATTAGAAGCTTGGAACTGCTAGAACACATTTTCCCAACACGTGTGAGGATCTAGCCTTAAGAGAGAGAGAGAGAGATAGAAAAAAAAAACAAAAAAATTCCTTTCAATTGGAGAGACAAAGAAACTGGGTATTTGCCAAGCTACAGCTATGAAATCAAAGTAAACTCAACACTTGCCCTGCCTATGGACTTCACAGTTTTGTGAATAATTACATTAATTTTATATCTTTTAAACCTGTTTACATTGTTGCATTTACTTAAAATACTTGTAACATTAAAAAGCCCTAATTAGCAAATGGGATCCACAAAATGGCATATAATTAAGATACTGTCATCTAATGTAATTGAAAGAATAAACAGAATGTTGTTTTGAATTAAATATGTATCTGTGGCAAAGAACACTGCTCTGACATTTAAAGCTATTTTAGACCCACCTGTGAAAAGAGTTGGAACAGAGTATGAAATGTGACCTAGGGTAAGAGCATATCTCTCTTGGCTTTAGTTTTTTCATCTAGGAAATGAGGTTAAGATTAGAAAGCTGCCTCTTAGGTTTTCAAATGGCGGCATTATGGTTCAGCAGTTAAGAGCATGAACAAAGAAGATGAATAAAGTTGAATTTTAGGCTGGGCGCGGTGGCTCACGCCTGTAATCCCAGCACTTTGGGAGGCTGAGGTGGGTGGATCACCCGAGGTCAGGAGTCCGAGAGCACCCTGGCTAATACGGTGAAACCCCATCTCTACTAAAAATACAAAAATGAGCCGGGCATTGTGACGGGCGTCTGTAGTCCCAGCTACACAGCAAGCTGAGGCAGAGAATCACTTGAACCCGGGAGTCGAAGGTTGCGGTGAGCCGGGGTCACCGCATTGTCCACACTGTACAGCTCCATCTGTACAGTGTGGACAATGTCAATATTCTAGATCATGGGGTTTTAATGAAAATTAAAGGAGATATTTTATACAAAGCATTTTGTAAACTATTGAGTGTTTACTATATTCAAGAAAAAATCACTGTTTTTCACAGCAATACTGCCTCAGGTACAGAACTAGAGATTTTGGCTTATGTATATTTCAAAGTCCTTTCCACCTCAGATTTTGTAGTCATCAATTTATGAAATCAATCATTTGAAAAGACAAGGGAATTCAAGGAAAATCTCGGTACTCTATATTAATATGTCAAATAGATACATTTGTATCTATGAAGATAGTAAATTAAGAAATTCTCCTGTTGTCCACATTCTCATTAGATTGAATGATATAAAATCGCCATCTCTATTGTTTAAACGTGGACAAATAGATTCCTGGCCTAAGCATTTAGGTATGGAAAGGGGGTTGCTAACTTAAGGCTGACTGAGAAGAGATCACTGGGAGCAGACCATGCTGTAGTTAAGCTTGTCATTCTACAAACTGGGTTGGTGAAACCAAAACACTGCTACCTCAAGCCCTCATCCAAGGTTCCCTCAGTGCAATGAACTATGCTATGAATTCATGACAATAAAAAATCCATTGTAACACCATGTTTTTAATTATACAATGATAGGAGCCATTTTCCTGTAAAATATTTTTGTGAGGGAGGATTCCTTATTAACATAAAGCTTTTATTTAAGTATAATAAAGAAATATGATGAGAAGAATATTCTCCTGAACTACTGAATAAGTTAAATTTTTTCCTAATATGCTTAATAATTTTGTACTGAATCTGATTTATCTATCTACTTGCCCTGGGCTATTTTATTCAATTCCCTGGTTTTCAGATTATCAGTTAAAATATAAATTTAATGAAGTGATGATAGGTTTTGACTTCTATAACGTGTGCCCTAAATTTAATCTGGTTAACAAAACATGGACTTAACTCAAGAGGGCATATGTTATTCTAAATAATTATAGCTTTAAGAAGGCTGAACATAAATCTCCCAAATCCCAATATAATATGACATTTGGGTAACAGCAGTCCATGAAATTTGTTTCAATGCTCATGCATTCCCCTGTGTTATTTGCTACTACCTTTAGTTTTGCTTTGATCTAAAAATTGTAGAAAAACAAAAGCTAAAAATAAATATAGTTATAAAAAAATTTAAACACTGGTCACTGAAAAATAAATATAGCCCCAATGATTCCTTTTAAAAGTATGACTATTATAGGATAAAAATCTATCCTCAAAATGTATCTTAATCCTAAATCTACTCATATTTATATAAAAGGAAGATGATATTTTATGTATTTCATCATCCTTATAATACAATTATTTTATGTTTAAATCAATGTTTGATTAGCTATAAAATACTGAAGAGTCAATGAAAGCTTAAATTCTGGGGAAAATGTTTAAAGGAATGAATGGAGCTTTAACTTTTCAACCAATTAATCTAGAGTCACTTATACACAGAAGGGAAAAGAAAAAAATATTTGGCGAATTTAAGATACAGAACACAGAAAATTTAATGATCCATGGTTCAAAAGATGGCATCATTTCTCTGTAGGAAAAGAATGGTCTCTTGGGAAACAGAACAGGCAGGCCTCACTGGGTGTTTCTCAAAGCACTCTATTCATTTAAGAAGTCTTAGTTGAATATTATCCATTGACTAGAGTGAATTTTTCTGTTTCCATCTGCGGTTCATACAATCTCAGAAAAAATAATGCATTTCAGAAGGAGCTGAGAAAGTAACTTCTAAATTCCTCCCCACATTCATGATTACTACTGGGTTATCAGTCTGAATTGATTCTTAAAAATTCATTGATAGATTTAATATAAAATGAGTTCCAAGTGAAAGTTATAGAGGCATGAAGCCACATAGGTAAACACAGCAATCTGTATTTTCTAGGATTTTACCTGAAATCCTGTAACAAATAAGGCAATGGAGTGAGTTCTACATGTTTAAAGACTATTAATATCCTGTAATATAAATTGTTTTTCAATTTGCATTTTAATCATCTTTTCTATGCAGAAGTTTGTATGTGGTTGATATGGTTTGGCTCTGTGTCCCCACCCAAAACTCATGTTGTGGTTCCCATAATTCCCACATATTGTGAAGGAACCTGGTGAGAGATGATTGAATCATGGAGGCAGGTCTTTCTCATGCTATTCTTGTGATAGTGAATGGGTCTCTCGAGTTCTGATGGTTTTAAAAATGGGAGTTTCCCTGCACGAACTGTCTCTTTGCCTGCCGCCATCCGCATAAGATGTAACTTACTCCTCCTTGCCTTCTGCCATGATTGTGATTCCTCCCCAGCCACATGGTGGAACTGTGAGTCCAATTAAACCTCTTTCTTTTGTAAATTGCCCAGTCTTTATCAGGAGCATGTCTTTATCAACAGCATGAAAACAGACTAATACAGGGCTTATGTGTGGTTTTCTGAAATTTTTAATGCAGTCAAATCTTGTCATTATTTCTTTTTTGATTTCAGCCTCTGCGATCATGCTTAGAAAGTCATCCACAAACACATTGCCTCCTAGTACCTTACTTTGTATGAACTATCTTACCCTCCTGGATTTATTTTGAATGATGGTATGAGACAAATACCTAATTGTGTTTTTTAAAAAATCATTAGTCCATTGTACATAATTGCTTATTGAATTATTATTTCTCAACTGATTTTCTATAATAAATTTTTGTCAGAGACTCAATCCATTCATTGATGACATGTTTATTTTCAGTGCTATAGTTATCAGGCACTGTGCTAAGTTCAGGGAACACAATGGTAAGCAAACAGACTTATGTGCCCTCATAAACTTCATCACATCAAGAAGGAAGATATGTTAGCCCAGATTCACATATGCGGAATATTGAAGAAGAGCTTTTTAAATGAACCTGACCTAAATAGAAAGTCAAGAAAGTCTTCGAAGAAATGACGTTTAGGTGCAATCTAGGTGATGACTAGGAATTAAACAAAGAGGAATATTGCTGGTGAAACGTTCCAACCACAGTGAATCACTACAGAAATGCCCTGCGTTTGGCGGGAAATAACCTGATGAAGCTTGGGAAAGAAAACAGGTGAGGCCAGCGTGAGACGGGGAGGGGCAGGGAGGTGGGGGTTAAGCCTGGAGAACTGGATCATGACCACTTCTTGGTCCTGTAATCAATTGGAATCCACTGAGAAGTATTAAAGAAGAGTTAAATGATCAGCAATTTGTGGAGGAAAGGTGTTCCTAGAAGGATCATGAAGGGCAGACGAAGAGGTGAGGGGTGAGCATGAAGGGGTGAGCAGTGGCTATGGGAAAGCTAGAAATGTAAATGTGTAAAGGATGATGACATTGAAATAAATACTGGTAGATGTATTAAAGAATTATTTAAAATATAAAGCATGATGATAGATTGGATATAGGAGGTAATGGAGGTAATGGAGAGTGAGGTGTGCAGGTATAAGCACTAGGTTTGAGATTTATATCCATCAATAATAATGATGTCATTCATGAGGAAATATGCTGTAGGAAGGTGGAGGATCCAGACTATGAATCCAGACTTAGTGTACTGATTTTTATGAGAGTTTGAGTCACCTAAAACAGGGTTTGGCAAGATTCGTAAAGGCCAGGTAGTAAATATTTGGGGCTGTGCATGCCACGAATGGTCACTATTGCATATTTTTCTATTTATTTATTTACTTATTTATTATGCATATGGAAACTCTTTACAACATAAAAATTATTCTTAGCTACTGGGAAGTAGAAGAACAGGGGCAGGATTTGGACTGTGTCCTAAGAAGTCAGTAAGAGTGTCAGGAGTGAGGAGAAGGACTTCTGAGCCAGAAACATGAATGTTTAGGTTCAGGTATCATCAGTGCTTAGGGAGTAAGTGAGGCTGTGGATATAGATGAATTGGCCTAGGTAGACAAAGAATGAAAAGAGAAGAGAGACGGTGACTGAGTCTTGAGAAACTCTAATACATAATGGTCTACTAGAGGAAGAGAAGCCTAAAAATAGTACTAAAAGATCTAGAAGAGAAGGGGTATAAACACAGTAGGAATATGGTATCACGGAAGTTCATGGAGATCATTTTTCAGATGTGAAAAACTCTAAGAACTTAGATGCTGATGAATGATTCAATTGAAAAATAAGTTTACTAGATACCAGAGAGAGAATTGGTCATTGATAATGAATGGTTTCTCATAAAGCAGATGAGAGCCTAATTGGACTTTATTTGGAGGCAATGTACCTCTCCTGTTATAGAACAGCCACAAAGAGAAGTGTGCAAATGCAGGTGCATTTGGAGATGCAGCAGTAGACAGTCTCCATCTGCAGGCTCAGACTCTCCCCATGAATCAGGAGAATAGGCTGTGGTCCCTCCATGAGCATGAGGGGGTCCTGTAAGGGGTGGGTGTAGTAGGTGTGAAGAGAGGAGAGAGGCAGAGAAAACTAGTAGGCTTGCTGAGTAGTGTTGAGGGCCTATGTGAGCTTAATTATCATAAATTTTTGGAAGTATTTGTCTCTATTTTTATATGATTTTCTAGGACAGTGTTTCATGCTTTGATATTGTCCAAATATCAAGTAAAAAGCAACTAGGAAAATAACAGATGCATTTATGTTTTGACCCAGCATGCTCCCAAATAAAAACTGGCAAAATGTAAAATGACATGAGTCAAGCTATTAGTTTGGCATTCTTTTTAATGTGAGAATACTGAAACAGTACAAATATCTGCCATTTGACACAGGTGGAATAAATTTTAATATACTCATACAATAGAAAGGTATACAGGTTATTAAAATGGAATTAGGGAGAGCTCTATAATGTATTTTAAAAATAAAACACGCAAACCAACACCTATGGAGAGAGGCAAACCAATGCCTTTGGAGAGAGACACACAACCTTGCTGCATGGTTTCACATTGACTCCTGACAAAATCCTCCAATGGGTCTTCACTGCCTCCTGGGAATCCTACTGCATTATCCAAATCAATTTGCCCTCTTAGAGTTTGAAACTATTTCATGTTTTCTCCATGCTCTCAGAACTCCAAAACTCCACCCCCATATTCCAACTGATGATTTTGCCTTTTATTTCACTCAGATTTAAAAATTCTGAAGAAAGCGTCTTTATAGTCCTACCACCAAATGTAGTATAACTAATACTCTATTAAAAAGGAAAAGTCTCTGAGCACCCATCTGAGGACGGTTTCCTGACACTGAGCTAGGTCACATCTTTTAAGCTACTCAATGATTTTCTCCCTTGGAATTTCCCCCTCCCTACGCATTCTCTTGAATAATTTATTCACTTGAAGAATATTTGTAAAACATTTACTGTAAGCCAGGAAATGTTCTAAAGTAATTTACAATTATTAACTCAGGTTGATAATCAGATTTTTCTGCCTACTGCATTCTTACTATTGAAAACATGGTACATCTTCAAGAAGCATTCACAAGCAAACATTCTGCTTCAGCAATGGGAGATTCTTCTGTTCAGCTCCACAGAAATGTCTTTGAAAAGATAGTATATCACCTTCTCTGCCCCTATTTTTTCTCTTGAACCCACACCAATCAGGATTTCATTCTTACCACTCTAACAAACACCACTTATCAGAATCACTAATGATCACTACATTGTCAGCTTCAGTGATCAAATCAGCTTTCATCCGGCTGGATCTAAGAGAGGCAGCATTTGACACAGCTAACCCCTCTTCCTTTCAAACTCCTGTCCTCACCTGACATTCAGAAATCACTCTCCTTTGATTTGCCTCTTATTTCACCTGGCTTCCTTTTGTCAGATCTCTCTCATTTTCCCTCCCTTTCAACTAGTGGTCTTAATCTTGGCTGCAAATTATAATCACCTGGGGAATCAAAAAAATAATTCTCAATGCCCAGGCCATACCCAAGACCCATCCTTGAGAAGGAGACCAAAGCATCCATAGTTTTACAGACTCCCCCAGATGATTCCAATGTGCAGCTGAAGTTAGGAATCACTGTTAGGCAAAGGAATTGATGTCCGAGAGCCATCAGAAGTGCTATCCACTGGCCACAGCCTCTCTGATCTCATCTCCTCTCCTTCTTCCCACTGGCTACTCCTCTTTAGCCACTGGGCTTCAAGCCATGCCTCAGACACAGCAAGCATCATCTCACCCCAGGGTTCTTGCATTTACCATAGACTCTGTCAGCAAGACCCTCACTTCCTCAGGACCTCTACTCAAGTGTCACTTTAGCAGAGGACTTCTGACCATTCTGTACAAAGCAGCCCTCTCCTCACCTGCTGCCCCCAGGGGTCTCCCCACCCCGGGGGCTGACTTCATTTTATCAATAGCCTTTGTCTTCACTTGAAGCATTATGTAATATATGCTTCTTGGGGGTCTCCCTCACTGTGTTGTAAATTCTTAGGGGAAAATACTTTGTTTTGCTCACTGTTTAATCCTTAATCAACAGTTGAATCCACCAGAGTGGAGTAGACACTCTAGAAAGTTTATATAATAAACAGCTGCCTTTCTTTCTTTACCTAAGTTTACTTTATCTTCTGTTTATATTATCATAAGCTCCATGTAAACTTCTAACATTTTTCTCTCACCTTGTTTAATATCATAGAATTATTTTTTTTCAATACATTCCTGCTCTCTTTCCACGAATTTTCTTTCTTAAAAACCTTGTTATTTTGTTTTCCATTATTAGTCTTTACACTTACTGCTTACTGCTATGAACTAACACTGATTTTAAGAAGCATCTGGTAAAAAAATATACTTCTATACCTACTTCTTCACCAATATCAATCATCAGAATTTTTGCTTTAATTATGCATGAGTAATTTCATATTATGAATAATTGTAATGAGTATATTCTGTTGTGTAAATTATTTAATTCCTCAATATTTTTCTAATAGGTTCAACCCAAAGAAGCTGAATTTAAGATATATAATTATGCCAATAATTTTCATTGCACAATCAAGTAGTGGGATTGTAGCCATCATTTTAAAAGATAACCCTACATCTTTTAGATGTTCATAGTTTGAGGTGAATTTTCCAGCCATTAGGGTAATTAATTAATTTTTATTTTTACTAAATGCACTCATTTGTTCTAAGTTATATTCAGTTATCATTCTTTCTTGTTTTTTGCATGAATGTATGAGTCTTTTTTCTGTAAGCCTATGTGAATAGTAAATCTCAGTCTCTGCTCCCTTACGCTGGCCACTGCAGGGTAAGCCATTACGACTTGTGTTCTTTCTGATCTTGGGGGATTTTCCTTTCATCATGTGTGTGTCTAGAGAGTGGGAAACAGAGAGAAAAAGAGCTAGAGACAGAGGATTTATATATATGCATATATATACACATACACACATAGTTATATATGTTATATACTATATATACTGTATATAAACATATATAGTTATATACATGTATATGTAGATGTTATATGTAATTATGTACATATATGTATAAATGTTATATAATAGTTACTCATAAGTATATACGTATGTATATGTATATACATATATACATATGTAGATGTATATGTATGTATATAACTATGTATGTATATAACTATATGTAACATGTTACATAGATGTATATGTAACTAATATATCCATGTATATAACATATACATATGTATATAACAATTTATAACATATATGTAAACAACTATATATAACATATACATAGATGTATATAATTGTATACATACACATGTATAGTTATGTATGTATATAACTATATATATAGCTCTCTCTCTATATATATATATATATACACATTTTAATATATATTTCCTTATAGCCTAAGCAAACATTTGGTAATGACTTGAATATTTAAATTGTGGGCTAAAACAAATAAGCAAGATATATCCACACAAATGAAAATTACTCAGCAATTTAAATAATGAGGTAAGTCTATATTTTATTTGTTAAGACGATGTGTCCACAACATATATTTACATTAAAACAGCAGTATACAAAATGACTTGGGTAATATAATCCCATTTTAAAGGATCTCGTGTTTATAAACATCTCATAGCAAACAATATGAAACCTACACATTATTATGTCAATATGTTTTTAGGGAGCTTGTTAAGTAATATTGCTTACTTCTAACTAGGTTCTTGTAATACTTGAATTATTTTCCAATAAACATGAATTATTTTTCAAATTAGAGGTGAAAAAAAGCATTTTGTTAAAATAGGATGAAATGGATATTTAAATTATTTATGTACAAGTAAAATTCTAAGTCAGTTTCTGAGCAAAGTACATGTAGTATCCAATGATTCAAAATATGTTTTCTTTAAGTGTAAAACACAAATCCCAAACTGTAGTTGGCCTCACAGTTAACCTCAAAAATCCCCAAAGAATTTTTTTTTCCAAATAAAAGGTAGAAAAAGTTTCTTTGTACTGTGTAATTTTCTGGAGGTTGTAGCAAAGCATTATGACAAAAAGGAAGAGGTTTATCTATTGAAAGCAAGGAAACAAATTGGTCATTGCTGGTACATGATATGATTGCAAAACCAAATAAAACATAGAATGAAAAGTAATACAACAGGTAAGAATCCGTAAAGGTACTTAATTGTAGGACAAATATGCAAAAGTCAACCATTTCTTTATACCAGCAAGTATCTTTTAAAGTTTATAAAATTCATCTCTAGTTTGTTCTAAATTGTTAAGCTGAAATACAATATTTTCCCTAACTGGTTAACCAATTTTCTTAGTAAAATCATTATAAAAGTACACATTTTCCCACTAAATAATATTCAGCTATCAAATGTAAGAAAATGTCTTTAGAATAATAAATTTGCTACGGAGTGGCTTCTGCAAGTACCAGTTGCATCAAGAATGGTGTGGCCAGCACTTCATCATTGCAGGGAGGTTGACGGATACCGGCTTACTCCCAATTACTGTCTTCAAGTTCAGACACTCAATTTACATGGAACCACTACTTAAGTGCAAAGGCCAATGTGCAAGCAAACCCACATGAAATCACACTGTTTATATTAGCAATTTTAAGTAGCATCTAAAAATTACATTATCCAGTTTAAATGTTTAAGAATATACCATCAACAAATATTTTTTAAAAGAAATTAATAAGTAAATGATGTGTATTGAGCCATTCTTGCATTGCTATAAAGAAATGCCTGGGACTGGGTAATTTATAAAGAAAACAGATTTAATTGGCTCACAGTTCTGCAGGCTCTACAGGAAGCATAACACTGGCACTGTTTCTGGGCAACCTTCAGGAAGCTTACAATCATGGCGGAAGGTGAAGCAGGAGCAGGCAGGCTACACGGCAAAAGCAGGAGCAAGAGAACGAGGCGGGGAGGTGCTACATACTTTTAAAGGACCAGATCTCATGAGAACTCGTTCACTATGGCAAGGACAGCGCCAAGAGAAATGGTGCTAAACCATTCATGAGAAATCTGCCCCCATGATGCAATCACCTTCCACCAGGCCCCAACTCCAACGCTGAGGATTACAATTCAGCATAAGATTTGGGCATGAATACACATCCAAACTATAGCATGATTCATATAGCTTGAAATAAAATGAAGAAAGTAAGAAGGGATGCAATGTTGTGTATCGTAACCTGTTTTATATAAACATATATTCTAACCGGCATATATTAAAACAAGACGCAGAAGAAAGAAACATTATTGTTCAAGAAATCATGACAAAGAAAAATTGTTCAGAGTATTCTGTGAGTTTTATATTATTGTTTCCCCCTTCCAGAATGTCATAAAAAATCTTTATTATTACTATCCCAAATGAAGCTATATGCAATGCTGTCCAAAGTCATCAAGGCTGAATAATGCTGGGGTGTCTAACGAATACTATAAGTGTTTTAAATAGGTCAATTTAACTTGTCCAATGACACGAGAGTGCTATTTTCCACCAAAGACCTTGTAATTAAGTTAAGGGCTGTGTTTCAGTTCATTATCACAATATGCATCACAGAACTACAATGAGCTAAAGCAGACCCATCACCATGTGTTGCTGTAGCTAATGAGACTTCTTCTTGTTTGAAATTTATCTGCTTTATATTCATTTAAATAGTCATACAGCACTGTTGGAAATATGTTGCTTGGTTTCTGCTGCTGTATGTTTTCAGCAAATCTCTGGAATAATGTAAATATGTAATGGACAGCCCAATACAATTGTTGGTAATTCTAAGGGTCAGGAATCCACATAATGATTTTCTCGTAATAAAAAGATAAAAATCATGCCAGCAAGATTTCTCATCTGTGACTCTAGAAACCGATATCTGACAACGTTTCTAAAACATCACAAAGTTTGTTATGTATCTACTTTGAAATAAATGTGGGTACAGTGAAATGCTGTATGGATTTCAGATAAAATATGGGCTTTTGCAGTGAGCTTTTGTTCCAGTTTAATTCTGAAGAAAAATTTTCTTGTGAGTTTTAGTTCACATGTTCCTAATTTTATATTAAAAATGTGAACAAATATAAAGAAATTAATCTTTAATAATTATGCTGTATTTCAATCTATGGGCAAAGTTGTATATAAATTTGTTCATACTGTACAGAAAAAAATTCTAGTCTGTTTTTCAAAACTAACCTTTTAACGTGTATTAGTACAACATTAAACATAATTTTAATACATATTTGTCCGGAATAACATTTTTATTTATGAAAGTTAGAAAGTACTTAAAAGTAGACAGAAAGAACCCAATTAATGCTACTTAAACATATCCCCAAATAAAATTGTCTTGTACATTTCACAGCCATTTTTCTCTGTATAATACGTAACTGAATGTGACTATTGCACAAAAATGTGTGCATACACTTTACAATAATGATGTACTATGAGAAAGTTGAAACCTCTCTTCCAAAGGCTGTTTTACAGCAGTGCATCATAACCTATTAACTGATTCCAAATGTGAGACCTATAGGAAGCTTTGGATTGTTACACATAAAAATGCCAAGTCATTTTCTTAAGATAAATTCATAGTAATGGAAAAAGGAAAAATATAAAATAAAAATCATTAGTTCCTAAGGAAAAAAAAGCTATTATTATGATGTTATAAATGTTTCTAGTAATCCCAATTATTCAATTGCCTGGACATAGCAAGATTTACTAAGCTTCTAGTAGCTACAATAGTACATTAAAACAAATTCCTAGAAGCAGCTTATAATGTTAATTTTGTTCACAGTGTCACATAACTCGTGGAAAATTGACCAATATTCAAGGCCATTAGCAATGTCTGAGAATCCATTGTCCTTTCTCTGTCAATGCTGACTCTGTCCTTTTTCAGGTGTATTTGCTAATTTGATTTAGTTGTACCTCAACAGCATTTCACTGCTGCTTTAAGTTGCTTTCTTCAATTACTAAGGCATTTGAATATTTATTTTTATATGGGGGGGTTATATTCTCTAAATGAGTCGTAAGAACATTTCCATTAAGTATGCCATTCTTGTTAAATGTGCTGTATCTGGTACAAGTTGTCACCTAACTTTATATTGTGCTAATGGTGATTTTCTCCCTCCTAGATATGGTTTCACTTTTGATATTCTTAGCAAAGCCTTCTTGCTTTAAGATAATAAAAGTATCAGAATTTCACTTTGCTGTTTATGATTTCTTATTATTTCCTTTTAATTCATTTTCTATATTTGAAAGGTGAAGTTATTTAACTATTTTTGCTTCTCCTTTTTCAAGCAGCCTTTTAAAATAGGACTGCTGTTTGAATATTGAATATACTGTTTTGAGTTTCTTCCTGTTCATAAACACCTTCTTCATGATATAAAAAGAAATCACATACATTTTGATCGATTTTATGTATTTAAGGGTACTTAAAGTACCCTTAACATGTGTAACATAACAAAATACTCACTGTGTTCTTTAGCTCACTGGCAGTGTGATGAAAACAAGTAAATGGATAAATAAACAGAGTTGGCACCTTGACTTACCTTGTGAATGATGCTCTATCTGCACAGATCTCAGGAGCCATTATGATTAACTGACAATGAAAAGGTAATTTCTAACTGATTTGCCCAGGATGGGAGCTAGAAGGTTGATTTTATTAATCAAAGAGGCATATTTTATCCAATATTTGTCTGTACTTACAGAAATGTGTAGAGTTCTTTCACTTCCAATTTTACAAAAACAAGTAGAGATGGAACACCTATTCTGCAATGAAAACTACAGACAATTGGTGATAAATACTCGTACAATGGACTGTGAAGCATTTAAGGTCTATTCAAATATGTGTCTTCTGTTCCTTCTCATTAAGGAACTAACGATATTTCTTCATCAGAGTGGCTAGAATTTTACTCAGCCTGAATTTCTTTCCTTTTAGCTTCTCACAATGAAACTCAAATATAAATTTCTTATTTTAGGATCTTGATTTTCAATGTCAGACAATTCTTAGTTTATTTCATGGTGAAGCAAATGTTTCGGTAATTATGCACCACTCTGTCTTCAAGACTGGAGTGCAAGGGACTGCCTTTGCTTGGCAACTGGTTTTTTTTTTTTTCTGTAGAACCAGCAGTTCACAGTATGGCAATGTGTGGGGCGGGTGGAGGGCTAGTCCTCTTTTATAGGATTAGTCACTCCTGTCTGTGGTCTCAGGAATCTAGGTTCCTGATGACTTTGCATCGGCAGGCTTGGTATACATATGGCATCAGGAAATCTACTAGGCAACAACTTCCCTAACATTTTATATGACAACACTAGCTTTTTTTTTTCTCACAAACATACCAGTTTTACTATTTAAATCTGAGTAGTTGGCTTATAGAAGTATAGCTCTGCCAGAACCCAGCACTGCCCTAAACCATCTTGAATGAACAATGAATCCTCAGGGGTCAGTGCTGGTCCGTGTTCTCTGACAGTTCACATTATTAAAGAAAATGTTTTGTGTTCATTTCTGTCAAATTAAAATGCTTCCTAATATGTCAAGCAATTGCTTGTTTCGAGTATCTGTCAGATTTGCCATTGCTGCTAGATTAAGGTCAAAGTTGACAACTGAGCAAACATTGATAACATTTCCCAATAAGCAAGGGGATGATCCTGACAGCCTATTTTAGGTTGGAATCTTATTTCTTACCTTATTCAACTTCAGCCACTTAAATATTGTACAAAGTTGGAACATAGCTGCTAAATGTATAAAAAGGCAAGTTTGATATTTAACAAAGATTAGGTTATTTAAAAACATTCTATCTACCATGATTATAGTCTGGAGAACCATTACAAATTCAAGCCAAGTGTCTACAAATATTTAATCCATGTGCATCTAGCAGAGAAGAAGCGGTTTCCAAAGTATGTTTGTTATAAGCACACATCTGTTGGTTACACATGACTAGTTTATCCTATCTTGGGTCTGATTATGTAAAAATATTTGCACCATCTGTTATTATCCTAGAATGTTTGTATGGGCAAGTTCATTAAAATTTTAAGATACTGTCCTCGCCTTACAAAAATAAAATAATTTTGTAGAATTAAGGGCAATGCTATCTTAAAAAATAATTGCATGTACTTTGTAATGAAGATAACATTTGTGGATTACTCACTGAAGCTCACATTCGGAGTTATTCAATGGAGACTTGTTCAAAGTCACCTCTAAGATGCTACAATTGATTTTCATGCAAATGCCATGTTATAAGATTTAATAGCAAAAGGGAAATGTTTCACAAATTAAAGGGAGAAATTCATTTCCAAGTAGTTCAACACATTTGTTGATTAAATTACTTTCAATAGGGTGACTTTATTTTCAAGGTCAAAGAATTTGTAGCAGAGTAAAAAGAGACTCTTCCTCAAAAATGATAACTATTAAATGTGTGCATTTATTACTAGGAAATCTCTAAAGCACTTGAGGCCACCAAATAATTTATTTTTATTTTCATCATATGATATTGTCAAGACACAATTATAACAAATTTAGTTAAATGACCTAGGTGGCTTTAATTTTTTATTCATTAATCAGGTAGCATCTCATCTAAAAATAGAGAGGTGCTATAGTGGGCATGACAGACAGGTGGCTTTCATAAGGTAGCTTGAGCAAGAACCAGGAAACAGCACAAAACAAAAAGTGGGTTACTATCAGATCACTTCAGGACATTTTCTTTGTAAGAGCTAAAGCAGAGGAGATTCCTTATCATGCCTGTTTAAAAGTGGCCTGTTTGGGGATTTGACTACCATCTCTCTTGATTTCTCAGAAGGTCAAATAAAAAACTTGGTTTTGCTTTGGTGATGTGGGTCTTTAGCATTAGTGACTCCATTTTGGTTTGGCACATTGGGGCCTAGTGCAGGAGCTCAGTCCAAATTAACAGCCTTCTGTATTTTCTATTTAACAATCTCATTTATACTCTTAAGCGCATTTCTAAAGATAGCCTTAGAAAGAATTGTTAGTTTTCTTAACTTTATTTTTAAGAAATAAAGATACTTAATCTGAAACTCTACTTCTATATTGGTTGGATATATTTGTTGTTTTTGTACCTGAAATAAAATGTGTACATTCAACTCTAAATGCAATCACAGTTTGGGTCTATAAAGTTGCTCATGCATAATAGTTTCTCTTCTAAAACGTCCTGAAGGCTGCCGAGTTCCAATGACCCATGTAGATAGCAGTTTCCACATTGAATTCTTTCTCTTTGTGCAAATACCAGGAGAATCTCTGGATTACAAAGGACTGGGTAAGCAGAACTTCATCAAAAGGAATATTCTACTTGGCAGTACATATGTGAAGTAACTCTAGTCAGAGCAGAGAGAGTTCAATTTTTTTGTATTCTTAAAAACAGCAACAGAATGTTATTTTTTTCTTTTTCACCTTTTGATATCTTCCCAAATTGTATGGAGATTCAGAAGACTAATGCGATTGGATGATTTTCTACCACTTGGTACATCAGTTGTGGTAATTAGTGTGCAATAATATCTTTAGAATTAATGAATGGGCACTTGCATACTGTTTTTTTTTTAATTTAAAATTACTTTAAAAGTTCAGTTTCTTCAGTTTTATCCTACATTCTAAACATTTGGGAGGAAAAGTTACCGATAATTTTGCATTATTATATCATCTCAAATATTAAAACTATTTACAAACATTCATAGATCATAACACCTCGAACTATTTAGGCAGAGAAAAACTCTTAATTTGATAGAGAAATTATTTATTGCTTTAAAAATTGATTGAAAATAATTTGATGTTAATAACACAATTTCTGTATTATAATGGTAACCATTATATTGAAAGAAATCATTTTCTTTTTCAAAATTAATGATGTTCAGAATGTCACTGTATGTACGTACTACTCAGTAACATATAGGAGACTGTAAGAAAACGAAGTTTCTTTTGAACTACTTTTGCTGATTTCTTGCACTTTTTTAATTTAGATGAAATTCACATAGCATACAGTTAACCATCATAAAATGTACAATTCAGTGGCAGTCACTGCATTCAAAATGCTGTGCAGCCTCCACCTCTCTCTAATGTCAAATATTTTCATCACTCACAAGAACATCCCATACACATTTCTGCCTCACCCTATCTCCTGGCAACTTCTAACACGCTGCCTCATTTCTAAAGGGTTTGCCCATCCTGGATATTTATATTCATGTAAAAGGAATCATTCACTATCTGACCTTTTGTGTCTGGCTTATTTTACTTAGCATATGCTTTTGAGGTTCATCCAAATTGTAGCATGTGTCAGTACTTCATTATTTTTGAAAGATGAAAATATTCCATTGTATTTATATACCATGATATGTCTATCCACTCATCTGTTGATGGACCTCTGGGACATCCACCTTTTGGCTGTTATAAATAATGCTGCTATAAAATTTGTGTATAACTTTCATACAGATGTAAGTTTTTATCTTTCTCAAGTATATGCCTAGAAGTGGAATAGCTGAGTTGTACAGCAGTTCTATGTTTAACTTTTTGAGGAATTGCCCAAATCTCTTTCATAATGGCTATTTCATTTTACATTCTCAACAGCAGTATGTGAGAGTTCCTGTTTCTCCATGTCCTCCCAAACACTTATCATTTTACCTTATTTTGATTTTAACACACTCTACTAGGTATGGAGTGGTATCTCATTGTGGTTTTGACTTGCTTTTCCTTCATCAACAATGATGTCGAACATGGCCTTTTGTTTTGTTTTGTTTTGTTTTTGGTTTTGGTTTTTTGGTTTTTTTTCTTTTACCCGGGGTCTCACTCTGTCACCCAGGCTAGCTCACTGCAACCTCCGCCTCACAGGCTCAAGTGATTCTCCCACGTCACCTTCCCAAGTAGCTGGAACCACAGGCATGCACCACCATGCCTGGCTAACTGAACATCTTTTCATATGCTTTTTGGCCATTTGGATATTTTCTTTAGACAGTTGTCTATTCAAATCATTTGTTCATATTTTATAAGTTGGATTGCTTGTCTTTTTGTTACTGAAAGAGTTCTTTGTATATTCTGGATACTAAACCCATATAAGGTACACGATTTACAAGTATTTTTCCTCCGTCTGTAGGTTGTCTTTTCACTTTCCTGATAATGTCCTTTGATGCTCGACAGCTTTTAATTTTTATGAAGTGCAATTATCTATCATGTTTTCTTTTATTGTTCATGACTTGGGGTCAAATTTTGGAATCTATTGCTAAGTAGAGACCATATAGATTTACCCCTGTGTTCTCT
Source organism: Pan troglodytes (assembly GCF_028858775.2). Taxonomy (NCBI): domain Eukaryota; kingdom Metazoa; phylum Chordata; class Mammalia; order Primates; family Hominidae; genus Pan; species Pan troglodytes. The sequence goes on from NC_072404.2 coordinate 60,081,484, forward strand.
TCTAAAGGTTTTACAGTGTTAGTTTTTATATTTATGTTGTTGATCCATTTTGAAATAATTTTTGTAGATGAAGCGAGGTTAGTGGTTCACTTTCATTATTTTACATTCTTTACCTCATTGTATAGTCTTTGCACTCTGTTGGCCATAGACTTTTAGATTTATTTTTTGACTCAATTCTTTCTCACTAGTCTGTATGTCTATTCAGTACCACTTGATATTGATTATTGTAGTTTTGTAGTACCATTTAAAGTCAGAAAATGTGAGTCCTGCAACTTTATTTATCTTTTTCAGTATTGTTTTTGCTATTTGAGACCCCTTGTAATTCTACAAGGGTAGACTAAATGAACCACTTATTATTACAAAAGGGAAAAGTGGCAGGCATTACCTGGCCTTCAAACTGAGCATGTGAGGACAGGCTGCATGTTGCTTCTTATCATCATTTGATGATGATATCTTCAAATTTTGAATTTGATTTTTTTTGTTATTTTGGCTATAGTATATTTAATATTGATTTTGTCTTATCCAGATTTGAGCACACATTCTTAGTTATCTGCTTCTTTTTGTTTTCAAAGTATATTCTCTTGATTATAGCATTTTTGCTAAGGGGGTATTTATTATAATTATTTTTAAAGCTTAAAAACTCCAAAGTAAAAATTAGGCTAAACCTATATCTGTTGAAGAATAGGTGCTATGACCATATCTTAGCCAGAAGTTAGCACTTCCCTGGCTAATTCTGAATGCCACAGCAAATGTATAGGAATACCACTTACCTGAGCCTTGCCATGAGCCCCTTGATTGTAGAGGAATTCCTTCCCCCAAGCACCTGCACTGCTGGAACTGTGGGACAGCAAAGAGCAGAAGTAAACTGAAAATATCCTTTACGTATTCAGATCTCCTTAGCTTGGATTCACACTAGTCAAGACCATCTACATTTCAAATATGGGATGAAGACAAATGACTCTATGTAAAGGTCAGATAAAAGTAATTAAAAAGTCATATATAAATAAAGAGATTGCAGTTATGGAGAGCTGTATTACTTTAAGAAATCAGACTAGGTTCTTCTTTTATAACAATTTCTTCAGCAAAATAAGAAATTTTTAGAAATTTTGCCATAATGGAGAACAGCTGACTACTATAAAAAAGGAAACAGTCTAAGAACAGAAAAATTACACAATGGCTTTATATAAAACTATGTAGGACCAATGGACATTAAGCTGGATGCTAAGAAACAGATCAGAGAAAAAAGTTTAAAAGTTAAATATGTTAGAATAAAAAGTATAATAAATTAATGAGAGCATAGTTAAAACAAGAACATCTATTCTGCATAAACTAGAAATTTAAAAGAAGAATAAAACTAGTAACAACTTTACGGAGCAGGAGGAAACAGTAAATTTGCAGTTTGAAAGAGATGAGCAATCAATATTAAGTATACTAACATGAACACACAACTTGGTGAAAATTTGCAATTTCAAGAATAAAATGAAAATTTTTTAAAGCATATAATCAGAAAACATGGTGTCTTATTTTTTTCACCATCATATTGCCAGAACAACACAGCATCAAACAATAGTTGGTGCCTAATAAATATTTTGAATATTTCTTAATTGAATGAATGAATGAATGAATGAAGTTAAAGTCAGAAGGACAGCACGCCTAACACAAATCACACTAAGATCCAAATACAGAGATACGTGAATTCTTGTGGCCCTATAATTATATAGCCAGGTAGATATTACTTGAGGGGAAAACATGTCCAAAATCAAAGATATAAACTCAGGACAACTAGCTAATGAATCTTCCTGAGAAAAAAAGTCCCTCAGAAAAGCTTCCTGAAAAAATAAGTTACAAAAAGAGACACAACACCATATGAGGAGAAAACCAAGGTGAAGAGTAACGAGTGACAAAGTAATAAAGCTTTAGAGTAAAAGATGTTACAATTAAACAACCTAAGACTTGAATCAAGCATTTTAGTGGAAGGAAAATGGTTGTATAATGGAACCCTGTTACAAAAGACAAAAAATAACATTTGGGAATGTGTCTTATTTTGTTTGCTATTTTCCATATTAATACTAAAATAAACAGCGTTGTAAAAATAGTGGTAAGTAGTAAACGTCGGTCTGAGCGTTTGACCCCATTAGTGCCTCTCTTGTCTTCTTTCATTTGGAACAGTTTCCTTGTCTTTCTCTGTCTTTAATAACTGGAGCATCTTTGAAGAACACAGTCTGGTTCCCATGTATAATGTGCCTCAATTCAGGTGTAGCTGGTGTTTTATGCTGAGAAATTAAGTAATTTAGTTGAAAAAAAATGGTTGTGTAATGGAACCCTGTTATAAAGCACAAAAAATAATAAATAATTGGAGACACTTTTTCCATATTAATATTAATACTAAAGTTTTAATGCAGGTTTGCGTTTCCGATAGGAATACCACAGGCATTCCTATCGGAGATGCATTCTGCTCAGCACGTCTTATCCAGACGCACCTTTCTCCTCCTGGTTAAGGTAGTGTCAGTCAGATTTCCTCACTGTAAAGTTATTAATAAGTATGTCATAATTAATCAGTATTAATTATCTGTGAGTCAGTACTTTGAAGCTATGTCAACATCGTGTTCCTCATCCAACATTCACCCAGGTGCTGCGTGAAGGTCAAGAGACTTGGGAAGCAGATTCTGAGATGGGGACATGCACATACCAAGATGTAGGAGGAGGACGGGCAGAGGGAGAGGTTGAGCCGTGAGGCGTTCCCAAAGGGAGCCTCAGCCTGTCCCGCGGAGGTCGCAGCCTGGATGCTTGCCTCCTTCCAGTTGTCCTGAATGGGGTGAAGGGGCCAGGCCTTTCTCCAGCCCCCACTGACCTGTCACTGGAGGTGGGCTGCCTCTGGAGAGAGGGTGTCACCTTGGCCGTGGTGGTTCTTTTCACTGTAGAATAATCCTCCAAAAAGGAAATCCCCAAGTTCATAGCTGTCAACACCCCCAGTGCCTAGACCCAAGAAATCTGGGTCCTAGAGGGGAGGTAAAATCTGGATGGCACACCCCAGCCCTATTACAGAGGGTAGAATATGCCTGAAAGCCAGAAAGATATGCACAAGGGAAGGGGCCACCACAGTGGCACTGCACGCAGAGAGCACTGTGGACACAGATGCATCAGAGACAAGTCCTATTTGTCAATGTCAGCCCAGTCTCAGTTCTGGACTTCTCTTCATGGTAACTTACCACAAAAGCAAAACTTCGCTTTAAACACTTGCTAACAAAGTGCTGACCCCTGAATTTGTTATGTTTGTTGTGAACTAATTTATCTGTGGTAAGGGGGCAAGATGAGGATAGAAAAATCACAAATGAGAATATTTTGTAATACTCAGAGGAACACACAGGAAGAAAAACTGGTGCTCAGGGGGTCTAATAATTGCAATTTCCTTGCTAATTGCCTTCAGGGGTAAAAATGTCATCTTCATGCATAATAAATTTTTAAAAATCAATATTTAAGACCTCATCAGAAAGATGTATCACTGAGTAACATGAATATCTCTGCTGACTCTGGGGCAATTTGTTGCTATTTGGGGGCCTTTGACTGTAAAATGCTGAGATAAATAAGTGCTTATGAAGTCTGCAAATTCCAATCAGAAAATTAGGCAGAGTTAACATGACATCTTTTTAAAAAGTCTTGTTACGGTTTCTGTACAGGAATATTTGGTCATCTGTGTTTAAATTAAATGGGGCTCTAGTGTTTAAGCCTTTGATCATCCCGTTTCATATTACATTTTGGAGAGGATAATATATTTTAATATGTTCACAGAATCAAAATGAACTACAGGTTGAATATGTTTATGAGCATTGACCAGTGCCTAATTCAATAGTTCTCAAAGTTTATGCTTTTCTGAGTCCTTTGAATTGTTAGATTGTATCTATTATTATTTTACTGTACCAGAAGTGAAAATAAACACATTTTCTAAATATTTATTTATAAATTACTGAAAATTAATTATCATTACATGTTACCATAAAAAGCATATTTTAAAAAATAAGCATACTTTCTAAAACAAAAGTATATATAACTTCTGCACTGAGAAGAAAATTCAGCCTCATGCAGGCATAGAGACAAATTTTCAATTAAGCCATTTCTTTTAAAATAATTGTACATTTACATGCAGATGCTAGAAGTAATATAGAGAGACCCCATATACCCTTTGCCCAGTTCCCCCCAATGGTAACATCTTGCAAAACCATAGCACAATATCACAGCCAAGACATTGACAATGAGGTCAAGATGCAGAATATTTCACAACCACAAATATTCTCCCTTTCTATAAAATGCCATTTTAAGAATATTATGTAAGTGGACTGTAACATTTTGGGATCAGCTATTTTCACTTGACATAGTTTTCTGGAGACTCATCAGGTTGTGTATGAACTAATGGTTTGTCCCTTTTTATTGCTGACTATTAGTCAATGTTATGGGTGTACCACAGTGTGCTTTGAAGAACATCTGGACTGCTTCCAGAGTTTTGCTATGATGAATAAAACTGCTAAAAACATTAGTGTACAGGCTTTCTGTGAACTGATGAGTCATATGATAATCACATATGAAAATCACAGTTTTTAGAAACCGCCAAATTTTTTTCCAGAGTGGCTGTTTTACTTTCCATTTCCAACAGCAATTTATGAGTAATATAGTTGTATTAGTCCGTTCTCACAGTGCTATATAGAATTACCTGAGACTGGGTAATTCATGAAGGAAACAGGTTTAATTGACTCACAGTTCCACAGGAAGCATGGCTGGGAGGCCTCAGGAAACACAGTCATGGTGGAAGGCAAAGGAGAAGCAAACATGTCTTACCATGGCAAAGCAGGAGAGAGAGAGAAATGAGGGCGAAGTGCCACACACTTTTAAACCCTCAGATCTCGTGAGAACTCACTCACTATCACAAGAACAGCAAGGGGGAAATCCATCCCCATGATCCATCCACCTCCCACCTGGCCCCTCCTCCAATTCAACATGAGATTTGAGCAGGAACACAAATCCAAGCAATATCACTAGTTTTCCTTCATCTCCATCACCATTTGCTGTAGTCACAGTTTTTATTTTAACCAGGCTAAAAGTTATGTAACAATATCTCATTGTGGTTTTAACTAGCATTTTTCTAATGGCTAATAATATTCGACATCATTTCATGTGCTTATTTGTCATCTCTATATTCTTATCACTGAAATACTTGCTCATGTATTTTGCCCATCTTCTAATTGGATTGTTTTATTGTTTACTGTTGAGTTTAGATAATTTATTTTATATATTCTAGATACTAGTTCTCTGTTGGACATGTGGTCCACAAATATTTCTCTGTCTGTAGCTTGTCCTTTCATCCTTCAAACATGATCTTTTACCCAGTAAAACTTTTTAATTTTAATGAAATTCTATTTATTAGTTTTTCTTTTATGGATCATGTTTTTGGTGTTAAATCTAAGAATTCTATGCCAAGTAGTAGATCCTGAAGGCTTTCTCTCATGATTTTTCCCCTAAATGTTTTATAGTTTTACATTTTACACTTAAGTCTGTGATTCATTTTGAGTTAATCTTTGTATAATAGTTTTGTAAAGTATTAATTTTTATATAATTTCTGATGTGACCTAGGTGGAGCTGCCACTAATTCTTCATTTATTCTTTTATTTGCCTCTGGATGTACAATTACCCCAGCTCCATTTATTGAAAAAGCTAAGGTGTTTCCTTTGAATTGCTTTTGAATTTTTGCCAAACTTGGTTTGGGTATGTTTGCTTGGGCCTACTTCTGGATTCTCTATTCCGTTCCCTTGATCTGTGTATGTCTCCTTCCACAAATACACACAATCTTTATTACTGTATATTTTCACATTGGGTAGACTGATTCCTCCCACTTTATTTTACTTTTTTATTTTTTTAGCTATCCTAATACCTTTTTCAAAATTGTTTTAGCTATCCTAGTTTCTTCGCTTCTTCATATATATTTCATAATAACTTGTTTTATAAAAAATATTTCTGGTATTTGGACAGGAACTGTGTTAAATCGGTATATCTTTTTTTAACGAGTTGACATCTTTACTATGCTAAATCTTCCATTACATAATCATGGAATAGTCTACATTTAATTAAATCTTGAATTTCTTTTATCAGTGTTTTATAGTTTTCAGCATATAATTTGTGTATAAGTATTGTTGGATTTGCACCTTGTATTAGGCTGTTGCAAAATTGCATTATTATAAACAAAGACCAGAGACTGGGTAATTTATAATAAAAGAGGTTTAATGGCTCACAGTTCTGCAGGCTGTACAGGAAGCATAGCAGCATCAGCTTCTGGGGAGGTCTCAGGAAGCTCACAATCATGGCAGAAGGTGAACCAGGAACAGGCATGTTACATGGCCAAAACAGGAGCAAAGGACAGAAAGTACACATGGGTGTGGTTAATGCCATATACTTGAAAACAACCAGATTTCGTGTGAACAGAGTGAGAACTCACTTAACACCAAGTGGAAAGCCCAAGCCACTCATGAGGGATTCACCCGCGTCATCCAAACACCTCCCACCAGGCCCACTTCCAACACTGAGGATTACATTTCAACATGAGATTTGGACAGGGACAAATAGCCAAACTCTATTACACCTATTTCATGTTTTAAACTATGTTGAATGATATTATTATAATTTCAGGGTCCACATGTTCACAGCTGCTGTATAGAAACGTTGTTGAACTTGGATTTTGTGGCTTTGCTGAACTCAATAGTTCTAGGATTTATTGTACAGATTCCTTGGTATTTTCTCTGTAGATGACCATGTCATCTGTAGAGACAGTTTCTTTCTGTTGAATCTGTGTGACTTTTTTCTTGACCTACTGCCTGGGTTAGAACTCTAGTCTTGACTCTCACCATGAGGTCTCCCTTGGCACCACCCAGAAAGAGGCTGAAAGGTACCTTATTGCAGCCTCTTTAGGGTGGGGGACTATTCTCCCCACTCAGCCTTTGTGGCCCAGGTAGGAGGTAGGAGTGGAGCCACTGTGTGTTCTGTGATGTTTGGCTGGAGTAGCCATTATCATCTAAAAGCACTCTGTCTTGCTAGGCTGCTCCTTTCTTCATCCACTGGCTAAAGACAATCAGCTTTGTTGAGGGGTAGGGGGTTTTCTCTCTGTGCCAGTTACCAGCTTGTTCAGCACAGAGGCAACAAGAAAATCCAGAGAACACAGGCTCATGTCATTCCGTGTGTCCTGAGGTCCCTAGCCAGTCTCAGCCTTTCAGAATCTTCTACAGGTCTCTGTGGATTGGTATGTCATGGCTTGTTTTATATATGTATACCCCAGGGCTTCTGTGGGAACAGAGTGGGAAGGAATAAGAAAACGTGTGTCTACTTCATCTTCCAGGAGGGGAGGTCTCAGAGTTGAGGATATTTTGAAGATATTATCAGATATTTATTTCCTCATTCCTTGTTTTCAAAAATGAGACCAAGTAAAATACTCATTTAGCAAATAATGTGGTGAGATCATTTTGTGCAAGTGAGAATTGATGAATGTTCTTTATCATCCATACCTATTATATTCTGAGAACAAAGCATTTCAGAAAGTGTTTATTTAAAGATTAAAAATCGGCCAGGCGCGGTGGCTCACGCCTGTAATCCCAGGACTTTGGGAGGCCAAAGAGGGCAGATCATGAGGTCAGGAGATCGAGACCATCCTGACTAACATGGTGAAACCCCCTCTCTACTAAAAATACAAAAAATTAGCCGGGCATGGTGGCGGGCGCCTGTAGTCCCAGCTACTCAGGAGGCTGTGGCAGGAGAATGGCGTGAATCCAGAAGGCAGAGCTTGCAGTGAGCGGAGATCGCGCCACTGCACTCCAGCCTGGGCAACAGAGCGTGGCGCCGTCTCAAACAAAACAAAACAAAACAACGACAACAAAAAAAGATTAAAAATCCATGAAATGTGTTTTTACGTAAATATTATTCTTTCTAATATTACATAAGAAAATGTTTGATAATTTGAATTTATAAAATTTATAGGTAAAAGGCAGTTGGATTTAAAAGCATAATAATGAAAACAGAATTTGGTCACTTTAGGGTTTGTGTAAATCAGGAATAGGCTTCTGGGTTAATCTTTCAGTCAGCATAACAACATATATCTTGATTCTTATTCAGTGTTGCCATTGAATCCTTACAATATAAACCTGATGCTATCAGGGAACTACATTACCTTTTTTAAAAAATCATTGTAATTGTAGCTAATGTTATAATTTTTCAACACAGATACTTATCTTTTAATGAAATTATGATTTGAGTAAGTGCGAAAAGATAAGGAAATGTCTCTCAATACAAAATGGCATGTTAATGTCAGTGAATAAACATCAATACTTAACCAAGTTATCTAAAGCATTAATATAAACAGAGATGCAGTAGCTTATATGTGATTGCAATTTGAATTAATTTTGACATGTATCCTTCTAATAGCACTTTAAGTTTTATTTTTGAAGTGACTAAATAAGTATATTAGAACCATTTCCCGAATCTTTGAATTCTGTGCCTTCTTTTTCACTTCTTATCTACATTAGAAAAGGAAAAGCCAATTTCCTTCCAGGATTTTCTCCTTGCTCAAGTTTACCCAAGAGAGAAGAGGAATGATATAATGATCAATAGACACTGCTGTTCCTATACTGTAATTATAAAAGTCTCTGATATTTATGTTCACACAAAGAGGGCAACCTTTGAAATGTGCCCTGAGGAAACATTAAAAATAGAGAGGGTATGGGACAGGACAAGAGAGCTGCAGAGAAAAAGAGAAAGGGAAAGAGAAACCAGCAGGGGAAAGACAAGAGCAGGAGAGGGGAAGAGGCAGGAAGGGGTGTTCGCACTTACAAGCCTGGGAATTGAACCAAGAACCCAGTCCCTGGAAGCTGAGGATTGAGAAGGAAAAGGGGAAGAGAGATTAGTGTAGAGGATGAAAAGATAAGAATGACAAGGACCACCAACACCGAATCCTTCTTTATACCCTACAATAACAGGCATGCAGCAAAATTTTCTCTTTAGGGTGCATTTCTTCCTGGAATCACATCCTGGGGTGTGTCTGCCAAAGTTACAGTTCTTCTTGTTATTTCCCAGCAAAAGAACTGGTATTTCAAATCCAAGACCTCCTGGTAGGGCATTGCTAAGGGGATTGGTGTTTCTGGCTGGGCTTTTCCTGATCTGACCCCCAATCTTCCCATGTCCCCACATCATGCAGTGAGAGAGGGCTTCTCAACCCAAGGGGCCATGTCAAGAGAACCTAGCTGGCTCACCAACCTGGTCACAAAAACATTACACCTTCATTTTCACTAACTTGACTTATGGGGTAACATCACTAAAGACTGATTCAGGAGCCTGAACTTTCCCAAAAGAGGCCCCCAGTCCATCCTTGTTGCCCCCAGACCCCAACTCCATGTCAGTGAAGACCCTATTGGTGCTGGGCCTCCACCATCCCCACACAGCAGTCTCAAGGAGCACACAACCACAACTGCTATGGAAAATGAGGATAAGAAGTCAGGATTTTCCAGAGTTGGGGAGGATCTTTTTTTCCTAACTGCAATACAGACAAGATTTTAAAAACCAAAATAATAACCAGTGGCCTACATTTCTCATACTCTGAAATATAATAGCAACATTGTGGGAATAAAGCAGGAAAACATAGGACTATGTCAAGTATTTTATCACAGCTTGGAAACCTCAGTTCTAAGCCACTCAAAGAACAGGCAGCCACCTGAAAATTTAGGAGTACTGCCTCTCTCGCATCTTGCTGGAAATGTCCTGTCCAGGCCACAGGACACCAGAAAGAAAGAGATTGGTGGTTATTTAGTCCACCCTGAGATATATAGTCTAGAAGACTGGGAGGAGTGCATACACATTATATGTAGATTTTCATGCACTGAATTTTGTTGAAAAATTAGAGAATCCCTCATAGTTTGAGTAGATTAGCTTTATTTCTTATTGATGAAACAGGTAGTGAACAAGGGAAGATTTTATCATAAGGTTGGGCAGAGCTGTATTCTACACCTGAGATGAAAGTGGAACTGTCCAGGCTTGATGGCTCACGCCTCTAATCCCAGAACTTTGGGAGGCCAAGGCGGGTGGATCACTTGAGGTCAGGCGTTCGAGAACAGGCTGGCCAACATGATGAAACCCCATATCTACTAAAAATACAAAAATTAGCCAGGTGTGGTGGTGCACACCCATAATCCCAGCTACTCGGGAGGCTGAAGCCCAAGAATAGCTTGAACCTGGGTGATGGAGGTTGCAATGAACTGAGATCACACCACTGCACTCCAGCCTGGACAAAAGAGCAAGATTCAGTTTTTTTAAAAAAAGGTGGGACTAATTTGTTACAGGCTGAAATAATGGGACAGAGAGCAGATGTCTTCAAGTGTGCAGTCCCCGTTCTCTTTGTGTTCTGTGGAGAGATGTGCTTGGCCACAGCCCGTCAGGACTCACTGTGGATTTGTACCTCGTCAGAGGGACACTTCACCCCTGTGCCTTCTCTTTTGGAGGGGCACACCTGATAGTCACCTGCAGAGATACACTAGTCATTCCAGGGTCAGATGCAAAGCTGTATGACTTTAGGTGTCCCCTAGTAGCACAGGAAGTTATAGGAACAGGGTCTGTCTCATCAAGCTCATTTCTATGCAACCCCAGATGAGTCTTTTGATGTAATTGACCAAATACCACTTTTTACCATCAATCCATATCATTGTCAAACATGATTCTTTCTACTGGAGCCACAAATTTGTTGACCTCTCTTTATCTAAAGTAGAGGAGGGAGGGCTAGTTGCCTCAACCCACCTTTGTTTTCTGCATAAACCAAGTGGGCTCTAACTGAATTTGTGTCCTAATGCAAACAGCACTTTTCCAGTTGTTGAGCAGGCTAGACCTAGGCCAGCTTCTGCCTGAGCAATGGTCAAAAGACAGGTTCCACCCAGAGGAGAGGAAGCTCCAGATGATGGGTGGAGGTGGGGCCAAGGTAAGTTCAGCCCTGCTGGGAAGCCACATCACCTCCTTTCCCTTGCCCTCAGGATCCTATGGTCCATGCAGAGAAATCTGAGCCCCAGGTACCCACATCAATCTCCACAGTAACCTAGGTCAGTGCTCTATCATTTAGGGTCACAATAGTAGCAGAGGGTAGAGTATTGGCTGAAGCATTCATTTTCACCCTACCTAAAAGGCACTTCACAACTTTGAAGGCCAGGATTCTGCTAATGGAACAGGATTTTCCACCATGGAAAAGTCCCAAGAATTCATGCAAATACAAGGCAACTGAACTTTGAGGGACACAATCAGCTATGACACAGGAGATTACGTTCTCCCATCTCACCCTTGGAACAAAGGGCACGAGAGTTCTGTCAGGTCAGAGAGTGGGCTGGACCCCAGAACTGAAATCAAGGAGGGCAGAATCTCAAGGAATGGAGAGTAGTCTGACCTGATGGCTTCCTTTCATGCATTTTATGGCTTAGCAGGAATGCATACATTTTAAGAGAATGGGGAAGATGCCTGCTTGCCTGCTACAAGAAAAGAAGTACTGGCTAATCTCTAGATGAGACTCATCATTCTTTTGCTGATCCTCTTTTGCCCATCCTTACATCTCTCTTGATTCTGTCTTTTCACCCACCTCTGAGGAACTTGACCTAGTGAGCATGGCTAGTGATTCATTCTTGTAACAAGCCAGGCTGACGGAGCTGGAGGCACTACTAGACAGTGTACTGCCATATCCCCAGGCTCTGCTAAGCCTGCTTTCCCATCTGGGCTTTCTGTGTTTATTCCATTTCTTTCCTTCTGAGCAAATCCTCCATTTAAGAAGGAGAGGTGCACTCTTAAATCTGAGAATTTGAACAGGCTCTTCTCTTGTCTTGCTTTACCTCCTCCTTTTTTCCCTGTCCCATTTTTCCAGATGCTTGGAATGTTTAGACTTCCACACTTACACACAGAGCTGCCTCTTTGCAATCTCATTTTAATTGCCTTACTGGAGCAGCTATGCCTGCCCCGTCATTATTTCCAGTTAGATTATTCATTTTTAGTAGGCTGCCCTTTATTAACTCTGCACTAACCACCACTGACTGTCTACACTCTTTCCTAGGAGAAATTTTATAAACAAACAACTCAAGCCTTGATGTGACAGCACAGGACTGTGAGGGAGGCCAGTGCCCTCTCCAGATCTCCCCAAAGCCCAGATGGTATCAAAAAAGGCTGCTGCTTCAACCCCTTGCCTGGCATCCTAGAGGTTGGGAGCCTTTTGTGCCTTCTTCCTTTTTCTTAGTAGGAAAGTCAAAAAAGGGGGTTTCCAAAACATGAGAAGGAATTAACAGATAAGAACAGGAAGGCAATTCTGTGTCCCCCTTCTCAGTAAATATACTGCTTTGGGATTTCTAAGGTCTATTCCCTCAGGGTTATAAGGGCTCCACAGAGAGACCTTGGAGCCAGATTGTCACCAATGACCCATCCATTCTCAGATTTAGTGACCTCTAATATGTCCCAGGGGTGCTGTCCCCCACTCCTGTGATAACCCATTCCTCAGGACTGTGTTATCCACCCTACACGTCTCATGGCTCTCTCCAGCAGCTGGCTCAGGAAAACTCTCATGGCATCATTTGGTGCTGCCTAGACTCCTGATTCTAAGGTGAGAGGAGGCAGGAATCTTTGTCATGCCAGCTGCTTGTGAAGAGGTGAGTATGGTCTAGGGCGAAGTAGAGAAGTCTTGGTGCTGTGCTACGGCAGATAAACCACGACGACATGGGATAAGCCTGGGAGTGACTATCATGGATGAAATAAGCATGTGAGTCTCCAGTGCTGAGCACTTTGGGCCCAGCACCACCTGTTTAAGAGGCCTCCTTCAGCTGGGCTCCCTCACAAGCAGAGCCTTGACACAGGCATTCAGATCCATCCAATAGCTTACTTGGGAGGCATGGTAGATTGCCAGCCACATGGCCACCAATAATTCTTTGAATCCCTGTGCAGACACGCCACTCTTATCACCAAAAGATGGAGCCTGTTTCAGCTCTCTTTGAATCTGGGCTGGCTCTGTGACCTGTTTTGACCAATAACAAATGGCAGAGGTGGTGTTCTAAAAGTTTCTGGCCCAAGCTTTAAGAGCAGGTCCAGAAGGATTTCTCACAGCATTTTTTTAAAACATTTTGGGTGTTTTTTTTTTTTGTTTGGTTGACATATAAAAATTGTATATATTTGTCATGTACAACATAATGTTTTTAAATATGTATACATTAAAGCAATATAATTAACATATACATTACCTCACATAGTTATCATTTTTTTCTGGTGAGAACACTTAAAATCTACTCTCAGCATTTTTCGAAAATAAAATGTTAGTAACTACAGTCACCATGATGTATAATGGATCTTTTGAAAGTATTTCTCCTGTCTAAATGAAATTGTGTATCCTTTGGTGAACCCTCCCCAACCTCCCGTCACACCCCTGCTAACCATCCTTCTCCTCTCCACGTATACGAGTTTAAACTTTGTAAGATTTCACATATAAGTGAGACTATATGTGAATTACAGTATTTGTCTTTCTGTGCCTGGCTTAATTCACTGAACATAATGGCCTGCAGTTTCATCCATGTTGTTTCAAACGACAGAATTTCTTTCTTCTTTGTACTCTTGGGTCACTTACCTTCTCTTTGCATCCATTTGGACTCAAGCTGACAGGTGAAGAAGCTTGGGTTAGACCACAGTGTGCTAAGAGATTACAAGGAAAAGGCCCGGCCATTCCAGCTACCTAGTATTCCAGCCCTGGCTGAGCACTCCGATGGAGACAGTTGTGTGATTGAGCCTAGTTGACACCACATGTCCAGAAACACTGCCCAGCAGAGCCCAGCAAACCCACAGATATGAGAAATTGCTTAAGGCCATTAAGTATTGGGGTCATGTGTTGCATAGTAAGAGTTAACTGATCCAGGAGGTGATATAAGGAAGCAGTAGTTGGGGGCCTGGGGGTGGGAAAGTAGAACTGGGGAGGGAAAGAGGCCAGTGAAGTGGGCATTGGTGAGCACTTTCCTTTCCTGCTGTGTGTAACTGAAGCTTGGTCTTCTGGAGAACTCTGGCAGACAGAGTTGAACATGCCTCAGTATTATCTAACTGGGAAATAGTAAGTGAAGTAATTCTTCTACCAACTGCCATTGGTCATTGGGTGGGGATGCGACCTGGGAGATTACCTCTCTAGGATGTTGGCTTGCCTCAGAAAGAAAAAAGTACTCATGGTCATAGGTGGCATAGTACGACTGGCATGAACAGGAACTGCAACTGCTAAGGAGATGTGGGTGGGAAGCATCAACTGCTTATCCCTGTAGATTTTAGGAATATTGTCCCATGGAAATATGTGAAGAAGGGTTGCTCTCATCTCAGCTTGTTCATGGCTAAAGAAGTTAGAAATTGTCTTGAGACCATCTTGCTTGCTCCACCAGGGACTCTGCTCCAGGAACACAAAGTTGGGCTGAGAATGATACAGTCCCATGAGAACTGAGAGATTTTGATGTGAAAGCAGGACTTTTTCTACATCTAGATGGGCAGTGAGCAGCACCAAAGAATTCCTCACAGTATTTCTTTGTGTCTCTGGGCCACTTAGTTCTTATATCCACAGATGGCTGAAAACTGAAATTTAATAGCACAATACCATGAGCAGCGCAGGAGAAACCAAACCCTGCCCGGGAGAATCAGAGATGTGTACTCAGCTGAAGGAGATATCCCAGATAACCAGACAGCAAAGCAGCTACTCAGTGGCATAAGGAGGATGAAGAGGTCTGTCAGAACAAGTTGGGTATTGTACGGCAAGACAACAAACCGAAGTGCAAGCCGGAAAGAAACATGAGGAGCTGAATTAAGGAGAAATAGTAGTAAACTAAAAACATAATTTTAGAAAGTCAAATCCAAATTAGAAGTAGCTTACAGCATAGAGTATCTCTAATCAGCCTTGTGACAGAAGACATGTGAATCAAGGTTCACAATGATAATAATTTTTTTAATGCAAAGATGATAAAGGAAATAGAAAATATGAAACCTATGCAGTAGTAGCACTTCACAAAAAAGAAACATGAATAAATCAATTAGAAACAATAGTTAAATTTAAAACATTTTTATGTCTGAAACAGATAGGTCTGAATCTGTAGATTAAAAGGGCTCCCATGTGACGTGCATCTGCTTGTTCCCTGCCTGACGAGCTGCCCCGCCCCAACTTCTTGTCAGGTTAGATGCACAGAAGCTGAATTTCTGAGAAAATGTGGAGAACAAGGAGCTAAAGTGTGGTGGGGTGGGGTGAATGCCTTCAAAAAGGCAGTAGACATGAAGTCCTTGCCCATGCCTATGTCCTGAATGGTATTGCCTAGGTTTTCTTCTAGGGTTTTTATGGTTTTAGGTCTAACATTTAAGTCTTTAATCCATCTTGAATTAATTTTTGTATAAGGTGTAAGGAAGGGATCCAGTTTCAGCTTTCTACATATGACTAGCCAGTTTTCCCAGCACTATTTATTAAATAGGGAATCATTTCCCCATTGCTTGTTTTTCTCAGGTTTGTCAAAGATCAGATGGTTGTAGATATGTGGCATTATTTCTGAGAGCTCTGTTCTGTTCCATTGGTCTGTATCTCTGTTTTGGTACCAGTACCATGCTGTTTTGCTTACTGTAGCCTTGTAGTATAGTTTGAAGTCAGGTAGCATGATGCCTCCAGCTTTGTTCTTTTGGCTTAGGATTGACGTGGCAATGTGGGCTCTTTTTTGGTTCCATATGAACTTTAAAGTAGTTTTTTCCAATTCTGTGAAGAAAGTCATTGGTAGCTTGATGGGGATGGCATTGAATCTATAAATTACCTTGGGCAGTATGGCCATTTTCACGATATTAATTCTTCCTACCCATGAGCATGGAATGTTCTTCCATTTGTTTGTATCCTCTTTTATTTCATTGAGCAGTGGTTTGTAGTTCTCCTTGAAGATGTCCTTCACATCCCTTGTAAGTTGGATTCCTAGGTATTTTATTCTCTTTGAAGCAATTGTGAATGGGAGTTCACTCATGATTTGGGACTGTAAACTAGTTCAACCATTGTGCAAGTCAGTGTGGTGATTCCTCAGGGATCTAGAACTAGAAATACCATTTGACCCAGCAATCCCATTACTGGCTATATACTCGAAGGATTATAAATCATGCTGCTATAAAGACACATGCACATGTATGTTCATTGCGGCACTATTCCCAATAGCAAAGACTTGGAACCAACTCAAATGTCCAACAATGATAGATTGGATTAAGAAAATGTGGCACATATACACCATGGAATGCTATGCAGCCATAAAAATTAATGAGTTCATGTCCTTTGTAGGGACATGGATGAAGCTGGAAACCATCACTCTCAGCAAACTATCGCAAGGACAAAAAACCAAACGCCGCATGTTCTCACTCATTGGTGGGAATTGAACAGTGAGAACACATGGACCCAGGAAGGGGAACATCACACACCAGGGCTTGTTGTGGGGTGGGGGGAGGGGGGAGGGATAGCATTTGGAGATATACCTAATGTTAAATGACGAGTTACTGGGTTCAGCACACCAACATGGCACATGTATACGTATGTAACTAACCCGCAGGTTGTGCACATGTACCCTAAAATTTAAAGTATAATTTTAAAAAAATACAAAAAAAGGAAAAAAGGCAGTAGAGAGGAGTGGTTGAAAACACAGGCTGTGGCTTCCAGGGTTTGAACTAAAGTTCCTCCAGTTATTATGTGTGAAGGCCGTGGGCAGGTTCCTTTTCTTCTTTGTCCCTCTGTTTCCTCCTTTGTACTTAATATGATGTCAATCTTCTTAAATGCACTAAGACTTTACTTGTGACCTGACATGATCTATCCTAGAGAATGTTCCATGTGCACTTCAGAAGCATGTGTATGTTGTTGCTATTGGATAGAAAGTTCTACATATGTCTGTTACGTCCATTGATCTAAAGTGTTCAAGTCCAACGTTTCTCTATTGATATTCTACCTAGATGATCGGTCCACTACTGAAAGAGGGATATTGCACTACTATTATTGTATTGCAGTTTACCACCCTCTTCAGATCTTTTAATATTTTCTTTATATATTTAGGTACTTAGATATTGGGTGCATATATATGCATATATATAATAGCAATTCCTTTAAGGCAGACCTAATGATAATGAACTCCCTTAGCTTTTATTTGTCTGGGAAAGTTTTTATTTCTCTTTCATTTCAAAAAGACAGCTTTGCTGGATAAAATATTACTGGTTGGCAGGTTTTGTTCCTTCACCACACCACATTAAATACATGATCCCACTCTCTCCTGCCCTGCAGGATTTCCATTGAGAAATCTGCAGATAGTCATATTGGGATCCTCTTTTTATGTTGTGTATTATCTTTTACTGCTTTCAGAATTTTTTCTTTGTCTTTGATAGTTTATTATATATCTTGATAACCTTCTCTTTGCATTGAATTTGATTGGAAACCTCTGTGCTTTCTCCAGATTAGAAAAGTTGTGAGCCATTGTTTCTTTAAATATGTTTTCTGGCCCATTTTCTCTTTCTTCTGCTTCTTAAAGATCCATTATGGGTTAGTTAGGTCTCTTGATGGTTTCCCATAATTCTCATAGCCTTTTTCATTCTTTTTTCTTTTTGCTCCTCTGCCAGAATAATTTTACATGTACTAATTTTTTCTTCAGCTTCATCAAGGCTACTGTTGAAGCTTTCTATTATTACATTTCTCAGTTCAGTCATTGTATTCTTCATCTTTAGGATTTCTATTTATTGTTTCTATTTTTTGTCAAACTCATTTTATAAATGCATTGTTTTCCAAATTTTATTTAATTTATTAACCCATACTTTCTTGTAGTTCACTGAACTTATTTATAAGTATTATTCAAATTATGTTTCTGTTGTTTCATAGATCTCCCTTTCTTTAGAGTTCATTCTTGGATCTTTGTTAGTTTCTCTTAGAGGTGTCATGATTTTCTGAGTCTTTGTAATGCCTGTGTTGTTGCTTTGACATCTACACATTTGAGGAGGCTCCTTTTGCAGCTTTTACAAGTGTTCTTTGGCAGGGATAGTCCTTCACTATTTAGTCTAGCCTATGATTCTGGATAAGACAGCTGGTAGGCCCTAGGCAGGAAGAGGTTGCTTTTAGTTTCTGTAGATGCCTGGACTGCTGTCTTTGCTTTGGGTTTGGGCGGGAGACATGGCTGAGATCTGCTATTCAGCAAAACTACTGGCTGAGCTCTGCAATCAGGCTGAGTTGCTGGATGGGCCCTACAATCACCTCTGATTAAGCTGGCCATAGGGTGTATTCCCTGGCCAGGTGGCACTATTCTTTGGGTTCAGCAGCTGGACAGGATTGCAAGAGGGGCCCTGAGGTTAGGTGGAGTTGCTGATCAGAATGGATAGGACCAGTTTCTATGCACATTGGAAATGCATGTTTGAGTTTTGCCTCTCTGTCTGGGCTGGACCATGGAGTGGGCTTTGAGGCTTATCTGAGGGTTGTTTAAACTTCCAGGTGTGGCAGATCTAGCTCCTAATCTTTGCCAAAAATTGCTGCACTGGCCATCTCCCTCCCTGGCTAGGGCCCCAGGACAGGGTCAGAGCTGGTCCTGGAGACTAGCTATCTAAGATTGTAAGCCACGTAGTACATCCCTCTACTTCTGAGAGTGACCAGCTCAGCTTTGCAAGTGGGCCATGCTGTTAGCTGGTACCTCTGATCAGGAGTCACTGCTGCCAACTACAAAGACTTACCACCGAGATCTTCATGGTGGTTGTTGCTGCAGGCTCTACCTTCTCAGTTTGTTTCTACTTGACCCCAGGTGGCCTATCTGTGCCGTTCCTCACTGTGTTTCTCTTCAGATGAGACTGAAGTGGGCTTCCTGGGAAGCATCTCAGAATGATAGAGTCTGGATTTCCACTTCCAGTTCTCTTGTTCCTCCATAGTAATCATGATCCTAGGAAATTCTCTCTGTGGTGCTGTGCCTTCTTGGGGGAGAGAGAGGTATAATGTGATGAAAGTGGGATTATTTCTCTTACCCTTTCCATGCATTTTTTTATATATATACAACTCTGTGGACCATGGAGGCGACTCAGGCTTATTCCCAATTTCACCAAGATGTTCTTATCTGTATGTCATTGCTAGTTGAAATTTATGCAATGAGTAGTAAAGCTTCCTCTTTTACCGTTTTGCTGATATCCTGGTTCCTAATTTGCAATGGTGATATACTGCTATGCACCTTATTGAATTCTATGTATTAATACTTGTAAAAATAATTATAACACTGCTGGTACATAGTAAGTAGTAAATAAATGTTAGCTCTTATGATTTTGGGGGCACTGATATTCTGTTTCAGATGGAAAAACATATAGTTATTAGTCTACTAATTTTAGTATTCTGTTACCATCAGTGTTAAAATTAGTAAATATTACAGATGGGCTCTGGCCTAAAATATTCTCTATACATTTTGGTACTATTTTGGAGACTACCTTTACAGTAATGATAATGATTATTATATTTTCATGAATATTCTAATGGAACATTTGGAAAGAGTAAATTAAAAATATATTGTCTGATACTATATTCTGTTAATCCAAACCTTCCAAGTCAAGTTTTCAGCAAAACCATTAAGTAGAAAATACTTGTCTTTATAATGTTCTTATACTACTCCCTCCTTTAAATATTTTTCCCGAAACATCATTTGGATAAATAATCTTCTCTTAACAATAAAGAACCTCTTGTTCTGCCATGTAACAGTTAATCAGTTAAGCCAAGTCCTTTCCACATAATTTCCAGGTGAGAAAGTCGCCCATATATATTAAGGAATGGCACCAAGAAAATAAACATTTCTAGCCTGGAATGTCTAGGATAGGACACAGGTAAATGAACACTCATAGGTTAATAACGTTATCACTCAGTATAGCCGAAAGCACATCTCAATCTCAAATCTCTCCCTTTGGTATGTTTCAGGACCAAATGTCTTTTCATGAATATATTAGCTTCTGTTTATATTTTTATCACAGCTCACTTATTACAATCTGTTTGCCAGCACTTTTATCAATGTCTTAGTTAACATAAACCTTTATTATTACTCATAAAATTACCAAGACTAAATATGTATTTAGATATCTTACTGTGGCTATGAATTTTACAAGGTGACTATCTGTTGCATAAAATAATATTTATCTTACTATGCTCTAAATTTACTACCCTCTTAATTTCCTTCAGTGTCTCCATGAGAAACTTTATACCCAGGCATTTGGAAAGCCACACTCATTTATCCTGTTGCTCATAACTCATTTAAAAACCATAATAACATTTATGCTCTCACCAATTGCTGAGAGCTGCCCTAGACCTTAGCAGGTTTAAATGCCAAATTTTAAAACCACAATTAAAATATTTCATCAATTCATGAGGCTTATCTCTTTCTTCTTCATAAGTGCTTGCAATATCATGGATCTTTTTTGTCATATTCTGCACATTTTGTTTAAGCATACTAACACATGAGATTATTCCAATAATTGTTCATTTAGGTGTTAAATTATGCTTAAAATAACCAAAGTAAACATATTTATACTGAATTTTGAACAATTGTATCTGTACAACTTATATAAGATTTCCTCAAAATATATATAAGATTACAAAAAAATCTTAATGGAAAATCCTAGTTATATCCTAATATATGAACTATAGCTATTTCTTGGTGGTATTTTTTTCTCAATGATTTCTACATTTTTATCTGTCTTCTTTCATCATTCCTTTAATTTTTACTGTGAATTTAAAATATTTATAAAAGAATAATACAATTGTGAATAATAAAAATGAGTTTTGTGAAAATTATCAATTTGTGGAAATTGATATTCATTTGTATTTCTTTATCTGAAGATACTGTTCATGCTTATGTCCTTATTTTTTCTTTGTTTTTAGCAGCTTTTTTGAGATATAATTTCATGTATCATACTATTCATCCATTTAAAGTGTACAATTCAATAGATTTTAGTGTATCCACAGAGTTACACAATCATCATCATAATCAATTTGAGAATACATGTATCACTCTAAAAAGAAACCTCATACCCAGGACTAATTACTCCCATTTTCCGGCCAACTCCTAGAGCGAGAGAAGGAGATGGACAATGGAAGCAGAGGTTGGAGTGATGCAAGGAAAAAACCATGAGGCAAGGCATATAGGCAGCCCATAACCATTGAAAGAAGCCAGGAAACAAATTTTCCTACAGCGCCTCCAGGAAGGCTGACAGCCCTGATGCCACTGTGATTTTAGCCCAGTGAAATTCATGCCGTACTTCTGACTACAGAACTAAAAGATGATAAATTTAAGTTATTTTTAAGCCATCAAACTTGTAATAATTTGTTATAGCAATAGTAGGAAACTAATAGACTAGGGTACAGAGAAAAATGACTTTTGTACACTGATGGTGCAGCTTGCTGAACTCATATTTAAAAATTTTTTTTGGCAAATTTCTTAACACTTTCTATGGATACGATCATGACTTCTGCAAATACAGATAATTTTACCTCCTTGTTTTTAATCTGAATGTCTCTTACTTCTTCTTGATGAATTGTCCTGTCTGGAATCCCCTATTCAATTTTGAATCAAGTGGTAGGAATGGACATCCTTGTGTTTCTGCTCTGAGGGGATGAACATTCAGTCTTTCAACATTAAGCCTGGTGTTAGCCGTGGGTGTTTTTTCTTTATAATAGTGAAAGAATTCCCTTTATTTGTAGTTTGTTGAGTATTTTTATCATGACCTTGGATTTTGTCAAATGCTTTTTCTGTGTCTACTCAGATAATCACGTGGTTTTTCCCTCCTATGTCTTATGGATACCTACAATTTTAAAAATCATGTATAGTGTGTGAATCCTGAAAATTTGAGACAGGTCTCAGTTAATTTAGAAAGTTTATTTTGCCATTGTTGAGGACGCATTCCCATGACACAGCCTCAGAAAGTCCTGACACGTGCTCAAGGTAGTTGGGCACAGCTTAGTTTTATACATTTTAGGGAGACATGAGATATCAATCAATATACGTAAGAAGCATATTGGTTGGGTCAGGAAAGGCTTGACAACTTGAAGCAAAGGCAGGAAGACTGGAAGCCGGGAGGGAGCTTCCAGGTCACAGATAGGTGAGACACAAACAGTTGCATTCTTTTGAGTTTCTTATTAGCCTTTCCAAAGGAGGCAATCAGATATGCATCTACCTCAGTGAACAGAGGGGTGACTTTGAATAGAATGGGAGGCAGGTTTGCCCTGAGCAGTTCCCAGCTTAAAGGGGCCCAAGATATTTTCCTTTCACAAGTAGGATACACAAACATGAAAATGACTTTCATGAAGCAAGAAGTTTAGTTTACTCAGAGTTCCTTAGAAGCAGGATGGATGGCCAGCCGTGCAGGGCACCCGGGGAAGCAGTGGGGTCTGTAGGAAGACAGAGGGATGGAGGAGAAAAGTGGGTGGGGACTTTTGTTCTGGTTCCCACAAAAATCAGGCAAGGAAGGTTAAGCAGGCTTGGAATTGAATGGTTTGAATCATTTTACCGGGCTCTGACGCTTAGGAACTGTCTTAGTAATCTAGTTGTTGGACACCTGCCCCTGGGGAATAGTGATAGACCAAGAGAAAAGGTGGGTGGATGTGTGGGTGCTGGGTGGGTTTTTTCCACAGAAAATGTGTTCTTGGAGGTGGGTGGTTTGCTATCTCTAGGGAGTGGCTAGCCCTGGAAGGACCAGTTCCTCCAGTGTCTATAAGGCCCACATGTGAAAGCATCAAAAAGAAGAAACAAACAAACAGAAAAATAAAAAGACACATTTAATATACCCTACATTCTGTTAATATAGTATACTACATTAGTTGACTTTTGGATATTAAACCAATTTTGCATTACTAGGATAAATCCCACTCCATTATGTTATATAATGATTTTTATATGTTGCTGGAATTTATTTGCTAGTAGTAGTCTATTGAATATTTTTGCATCTGTATTAATAAAAGATATTGGGGTGTAGCTTTGTTTCTTATTTTTATTTCATTTTCCTTTTTTTCCTTTGTGATGCCTTTGGTTTTGTTATCGGGGTAATGAGGACTTCATAGAATGAGTTGGGAAGTGTACAGTATTATTCTTTTTTTTGAAAAGATTGTTAAGGACTGGTTTTCTTTAAATGCATGGTAGAGTTCACTCATGAAGCTCTCTGAGTCAGCTTTTTTTTTAAGTGAAGTTTTTAAGTTACCAGGCAATCTCCTCCTCTATCTCTTGATTGGCTTCCTCATGTCTAAAGCATTGAGAGTCAGTCCCACTTTACCTATGTCTCAGGACAGTTGTAAAGACTAAATAAGAAGTTATACATACTGCCTTGTGAACTAGGGGAGTCTTTCCAACATTAGGTATCAAGACAGCCAAGTAAAAAGGGGTCCCTGGAGAATCTCCAACCCGCCAGCATACCGGGATGACGACGTGGAGCCTCAGAAAGTTCATGCTGTTTGCAGCGGGGAAGAGTGTGGTCTCTCCTGTTCCTGTGTGGGAACCTAGGATTCAATATGTTAGGCAGGACTCTCTCTCGCTTTGCTAAGAGTCCCTGTTTCCTTTTTTTTTCCTTTTCACCCAATAAACCCTGCCCTATTCACCCTACGGTGTGTCCAGGTGCCTAAATTATCCTGGTTGTGTGGCAAGGACCTGTTTTTTTCTACAATGGCATCATTATGTAGAGCAGATGAATAAAAAGGAAAAATAGATTTGTAGTAAAGACAGTCAATCACACAGCATGACAAACATGCAGCTGTGAAAGATTATATTAGAAGAAGACACCAAATGTTTTCTCTAGATTAAATATGGATTGCATTTTTAAACACCTTAAGCACCATTTAATCCTCCATATTTTAAATAAACCGTTTCATTTTTAAAATAATTGTTCTTTGAAGAGAACACAAAAGATACAAAAAATTTACATAAGAAAATAGAAAGCATTTATAACTAATACTGATTTAGCATACTGAAGCTGCCCACAATTTATATGCATTTTTTTCACACGCACATACTATTTAGCTTTTTTTCTGACTTTTTAAACATCTGTCTACACATCGTCAAGATCCTAAGCAAACAGCTAATTTTTGTATTTTCAATACCAGTGCTCTCTCATTTTAGTTCAAATCTCAGACACCTTTTTTTTGACCTTAGCCCACCGTTTCTTGTTCCAGCCTCTGTTCTCCTTAGGGCTCTTGGTTACCTGGTTACTGATTAATGGAAAAATATATTCCTATAAGCACCTGTTTCAGCACTTGTGTTGTTAAAAAGGAATACCTGAGGCTGGGTCATTTATAAAGAAAACACATGTATTCGGCTCACGGTTTGGCAGGCTGTACTGCATGGCGCCAGCATCTGCTTCAGATGAGGCACTCAGGCTGCTTCCAGGCACCACGGAAGGTGAAGGGGAACGCACATGTGTGGAAATCACATGGTGAGAGAGGAAGCAAGAGAGAGAGTGAAGATGCCAGGCCCTTTTTAACAACCAGCTCTCCAAGTAACTCTCTCAGGAACAAATAGAGTAAGAGCTCAGTCACCACTGCAGGGACAGCACCAATCCATTTATGAGAGACCCACCGCCATGAGCCAAACACCTCACACTAGGCCCCACCTTCAACACTGGGGATCACATTTCAACATGAGGTTTAGAGGGTAAAATCTAAACTGTACCAGAACCCAATTCCTCCCTGCTGCCTGGACTCACTGTTGATGCGGATAGGAGACTACAGTTAGTGGGAAAATGCTTCATGAAGACACACACACACAAATACAACCTCGTTCTTCCTTGAAGGGCAGCATCATGGGTCTCTATCCTGATCCTCCTTCCTTCCCACGTTACCCCAAACCCTCCAGCACTCAGCTCCCCCATTAAGATTAACAACAATGTCTCTGCTGCTGACTCACTTTCTATGGAACCAGGCTGTTCCTGATTTAGCTGTTCTCTCCAGGGGCTCATGTGGTCTAAAATATTCGGGGAGCTCCAGGAGCCCCTGCTATGGGTCCCAGAATGCAAGGGGCAGGCTTATTTTCCTCTACCTGTCCTGTGCTCTGGCCCTGAGCATGAGTTCCTCATAGATGTGGGACGCTGAACCATGATGGGTAACACTGGACTCAGGACTGTGGGCATCCCAAATGCAGAGAAGCTGTCGCTGCCTGGTTTTATGAATCTTTAAGTTGGAGTGCTGGCAACAGGGAGGCCTAAATCCCACCTATGTACAGGACTAGACCCTCAGCAGCTAATTGTGTGTTTGCTTCCTCCTTCGCTGTCCCTTTTTTTGGTGGAAATCCTTTCCAAAATCTAGAAATAAGTGCACTGGTAACCTCTGGTAACCTTTACCTTCTTTGTTGTGACTCTCAGCTTTTTTTTCCTATCCCTTCCCAAGTGGTAGCACTTTTCTTTGAGATGGGGTCCCAGTCTCTTGCCCAGGCTGCAAAGCAAGTGACGCAATCATAGCTCACTGCAGCCTGGACCTCACAGGCTCAAGCGACCCTCCCACCTAAACCTCTGGAGTAGCGAAGACTACAGATGCTGCATTTTGTTGTTGTTGTAGAGATGAGGGGTAGGGGGGCTCACTACATTGCCCAGGCTGATCTGGAACTCCTGGCATCAAACAGTCCTCTTGTCTCAGCCTCCCAAAGCACTGGGATTACATGTGCTTGCCACCACGTCCAGCCCAGGTGGAAGAATATTTTGAGAATCCACTGCTGTCTGGATCTATTTTATCCTGGAAGTTTAAATCACGTTTTTTGTATGTGGGGAGAAAATATTCATTTGGCTGGATGAGATGAACTGTGGCACCAAATTTTTAATATGGTGTGATTTTTAATAGTAAAATGGCAAAATGAATGACTTCCTATAATTACTTTTACTATGTCACAAATAATTTGGCACAATGACAAAAAGAGCAATTCAGAATGATTCCTAGAAAATTGACTAATACAATACTATTGCATTTTAATAAAAATAATTATCTGCTTTAAATACTTACTGATTTATTTTAAATGTAAATCCATACAACATAATAATGCATTCTTATCCTTGCTGTTAATTCATCAAATACTATGCATTCAGGTATTATGCTTCAAGTTCATATCAAGATCTTAAGCATTCATTATCAAGTCAAAATAAACATGAATTGGTACCAGAAAAAACTTCCACTGGCTTTCATAAAAGTTGCTTTAAAATTTAGCACTCAGAGGATAATCAAAAGAACTAGTGCTCTATATTCAGAAACCAATTCCCTATTTGAAATATGGACAGATAAAATGACTTCAAGGAAATGTTTGTAATTATTGTACTAACATGCTTCAATATTCAGCATGTTAAAGGAATGCAACAAAATCTAAAGCAATAGAATTTCAAAATCAAAGTTACTATTCCACCATTATTAGTATTCTAATGGTCCTTTGCCAACAATATACCAGGAAATTTTTAAAAGCTTCGCACACAGAAACAAGAAATGAATGCTTTTTATCATTACTAAATGAGAAAGCCACAGAAAAGGGTTTAAATATCCAAGGTAAAATATATAACAATCCCGACTTCCAAAATAACTCTATTACAAGCATTTATAAAAACAAGTATATTTGGTTTTTTTAGAAGGAATAAAAAAGTTCATACTATCTTTGGAATTTGAACATAAAATACAGCTTTTATAGTCATATAACAACTTTTTGTTCTGAGATTTTTTTTTTTTGACTGAGTTTTGCTTTTGTTGCCCAGGCTGGAGTGCAATGGCACAATCTTGCCTCACCACAACCTCCACCTCCTAGGTTCAAGTGATTCTCCTGCCTCAACCTCCCAAGTAGCTGGGATTACAGGCATGTGCCACCATGCCCGGCTTATTTTTGTATTTTTGGTAGAGACGGGGCTTCTCCATGTTGGTCAGGCTGGTCTCGAACTCCCGACCTTACGTGATCTGCCTACCTCAGCCTTGCAAAGTGCTGGGATTACAGGCATGAACCACCGTGCCCAGCCTGTCCTGAGATTTTTTTTAAACTTCTAAATTCTTCAGTGTTTATTAAGGTGAATTTTAGTGTGGCTAATATTTTTTGTTTATTATGATTGGTTATTTTAATATTAAAATACTATAAATAAAATAGGTTATTTTAATGTTAAACTATTTAAAAATTTATCTTATATTACTTATTTTACAATTATTGTAACTACCTAGACGTGACTATATTGAGCAGTTCAGAAACATTTTCAAATACATAGACATTTATGGTTAAAAAGTTAAATGTATTTCTTTCTATTAAATTGTGCTACAGCAACACAGAATGAAGTGGAAAGTAAAATAGATCCTCTTGCTATCAATATAGTCTATTATTGGGTCCAGTATTAAATTTTTGCTGTGGCAATGTGAACTATTTTGTTCATGTATGTCATCTACTTTATTTTTCATTAGGATTTCCCTCATTCTCACTATCTGCGCCTTCCTTTGTTGTGTGTTGTGGGTAAGCTGAAGAGAAATCAAGTGATGTCATATCAAAGCAGAGGACTGCCAAAATGGTATTAATTCTTAATAAAATAATGAAATTTTTTAATTTCAATGCTTTTAAAGAAGACATGGGGCATGTTCTCCTATATTCTATGTCACTTTCAAATTTAATCAGTCAGAAACATTTAACCATAGCTTCCAGTGTCTTAACTACTTCTTCATTCTCAAATACTGAATCCTAGTTTTTGCCCCTTGTACCTGAGACAGTCTAGCTAGCTTGTAGCTGACTTCCTGCCAAGTTTCTTCCACATTCATAGCATATGTGTTAATTCTTCCTAGTGTGTTTTCTTAATTTTGCCGTTCCTTGATGAGTAATTTATAGTGACTTCCTCTCCCACATAGTTTTTTATTAATAAGAATGAACAACAAATTTATTAGGTCTGAGATCCAAATTCAGGTGTCTATAACCCTCAGAGTAAAATATTTCTCTATTCTGAGCAATGTGTTTAAAAAATATATTAAATTATTGTGGAACGTACATATTAAATTATCTTTATTTCAGTGTTACTTGAATATACACAAAATAAACTGCAAATTTCTCAGGCTTTGGATTTCTGTGAAAATATAGAGTTAAAGCAATTTAGTAAATTAATGCAAACAAAATTAAAATCATATTAAATCAATAAAATGAAGATGCTTAAAACCACTGCTAGTGGTGGTGATATCAGCAAGATGACAGAATAGGAGCATTTTGCTGTTATCTCTGCACAGAAGCATCAATTTTGACAGCCACTGGCAGATGAGAGTCCCTATGTGAAAGTCCAGGAGTCAAATCCGGAAAATTCAACACACTATGGAGCAAAAAGTCTGAGAACAGATGGATTGAAGAGGATACTTTATTCCTGTCACCCCTCCCACAGGCGGCACAGCTCGGTGTCAACGAACACTCTTGACACACGATTTCCTTCACAGGATAAAGTGTGAGCACAGGATAAAGCTGAGTGAGCACTCAGCTTTTCCAGCTATGCGAGATGCTGCCCGAAAAACCCACTTTTTCTCACCCCACCCAGAATGCTGAGGTAATCAGCATGGTTGGGAGGGGCTGGGAGCAGAGAACAGAGAAGACATAGCAACAGAGGCTCAGAAGTCAACCAAAGCTGGATCCTACTAACCACTTAGTTTACTACATCAGTTAAGTCCACACATGAGCCACTTCAAAAAAACTTACCTTGGACCTGCCAAGGCCTCACAGGCATACCCAATGCATCACACACCTCACTCCCTGTCACCCCATGACTGGCTCCCCACACAGTGCAGCAGAGAGCAATTGTGAGTCTCTACATATAGCTCCCGAGCATGCTTAGACAGTGGGCTTAACATTGTGAGATGCGAAGGAGGACACAAAGTTATGTATTGCAGGGCACCACTCCAGGGAAAAACAGACAGAAAACATCAAGCAACTACCCTGGCTTTTCAGGATTGAGAGAAGGCATATAATCATAAAAATTATTTTTCAAAAGGGATCAAAAAGTATGGAGAAGATAATCCATAGAAAAGGTCAGAAAGAGCCTAAGAATCTCTAGCCAGGCTGAGATATGAAGGTGTCTCTGTCCTGAAGCCAGTCAGTAAAGAGGAGAGAAGATTACTTGTTCTTCAAATGCAAGGACAGCAAGGCAAGACTGAAAGGAATACAAAAAAATCAAGGAACCATGACACCACCAAAGGAGCACAAATTTCTAATAACCAAACACAAAAATTTGAGACCTATAAATTGCCTTACACAGAATTCAAAACAATTTTAAAGAAGTTCAATGAGTTACAAAAGAATACAGATAAACAACTCAACAAAAAGCAGAAAAATAGTATATGAACAAACAGGATATTCAACAAAGAGATAGAAATTATAAAAAGAATCAAACAGAAACTCTGGAGCTGAAGAATACATTGAAAGAAATAAAATATGCAATTGAGAGTTTCAACAGCAGACTGGATAGAGCAGAAGAGAGAATGTATACATTCAAAGACAGGTCACATGAAATAATCCAGAGGACAAAAAAAATAAAAGAAATAGAAAGAATTTGGGAAGCCTATGGAATACATGGAACCCTATGAATAAAATTATCCAGTCAATGTAGAAAAAGATAAAAGAATGACAAGGATGAAAATAAAAGCCTATGGAATTTATTAGATTATTGAGAGACCTGATATATGAATTATGGAAGTCCCAGGAGTAAAAGAGAGAAGACTCAAATAAATAAACTCAGAAAAAAAAGAAAAACATTGCAACTAATAGCACAGAAATCACAAATATAAGGGACTATTATGAACAATTATAACCCAATAATTGGATAACCTAGAATAAATGGATAAATTATTAGAAATATGCAAACTACCAACAGTGAATCATGAAGAAAAAAGTCCAAAGAGGGCAATAATAAATATAGAGATTGAATCAGTAATCAAAAACCCACAACAAAGAAAAACTCAGGACCTGACTGCTTTACTGGTGAGTTCTACTAAACATTTAAATAATTAAAAGCAGTCCTCAACTCTTCTGAAATGTTGTCAAGGAGGAAACACATCCAAACTCCTTTTACAAGACCAATATTACCTAGACATCAAAACCAGACAAAGTGGCCAGGTGTGGGGTGGCTCATGTCTGTAATCCCAGCACTTTGAGAGGACAAGACAGGTGAATCACTTGAGGTCAGGAGTTCAAGACCAGCCTGGCCAACATGGCAAAACCCCATCTCTACTAAAAATACAATAAGTTAGCACCTGCCTGTAATTCCAGCTATTCAGGAAGCTGAGGCAGGAGAATCGCTTGAACCTGGGAGGCAGAGGTTGCAGTGAGTGGAGATCACACCACTGCACTCCAGCCTGGGAACATGGATGCATAAATTCTCAACAAAATACTGCTAAGC
The DNA here is from genome assembly GCF_028858775.2 of Pan troglodytes. NCBI lineage: Eukaryota > Metazoa > Chordata > Mammalia > Primates > Hominidae > Pan > Pan troglodytes. The sequence goes on from NC_072404.2 coordinate 60,111,880, forward strand.
CAAATTCAAAGCTACATTAAAGGGATCGTACATTATGATAAGTAAAAAGTGATTTACCCCTGGGATGCAGGGATGGTTTGATCTGTGCAAATTAATAAATGTAATACACTACATTAATATAATGAAGGATTATGTCATATGATCATCTTAATAGATGCATAAAAAGCATCTGATAAAACTCATCATCCTTTCATTATACAAACTCTCAACAAATTAGGTATAGATGGAAATGTACTACAAAATAATAAAGAACATATATGACTATAGCTAGCAATATACTCAGTGAAGAAAAACTAAATTTTTTTCTCTAAAATTATCAACAAGACAAGATGTCCACTCTCATTACCTCTACTCAGTAAAATACTAGAAATCATAGCCAAAGCAATTAGGCAAAAAGGGAGAAAAAAAGAAATAAAAGACAACCGCATTGGAAGTCAATAAGTAAAATATTCTGTGTTTGCAGATGGCATTAACTTATGTACAGAAAGCACTAAAAACTCCACCAAAAAACTATTAGATCCACAAATTTAGTAAAGTTAATTTGGTAATTTAGTTGATTTAGCAAAATCAACATACATAAACTAGTTGTGTTTCTATACATGTACAAAGAACTATCTGAAAAATAAGGTAAGAAAACAAACTCACAACATAAAAAATTATAAAATGCTTAGAAATTTAACCAAGATGGTAAAAATCTGTCCACTGAAAACTTTACAATATAGATTACAAGACTGAAGAAGACACAAATAAATAGAAAGATACCTCATGCTAATAGATTGGAAGAATACATATTGGCAAAATATCCATAGTACCTAAAGTGATCTACATATTCAATGCAATTCCTATCAAAATTCCAGTGACATTTTTCACAGAAATAGAAAAAAATTAAAATTTGAATGGAACCCCAAAGACCCTGAATAGCTAAAACAATCTTGAGCAACAACCAAGCTATAGTCATCACATTTCCTGATTTCAAATTATATTACAAAACTATAGTAATTAAAACAGTATGGTACTGGCATAAAAACAGACCAATGAAACAGAATAGAAAGCCCAGAAATAAACCCACTCATGTATGGTCAATGACTCTTTGAAAAGTTTCCAAGAATATATACAATGTGGAACAGCTAGTCCCTTCAATATATGGGGTTGGGAAAACAGGATATTCACGTGCAAAAGAATAAAATTGGACCCTTGTCTTAAACCACACACAAACATAAACTCAAAGTGGGTTAAAGACATAAAGGTAAGACCTGAAACTGTGAAACTCCTAGAAGAAAACAAAATAGAAAAACTTCTTGATATTAGTCTCAAAAAATGTCTTTTGGATATGACATCAAAACAAAGGCAACAGAAGCAAAAATGAACAAGTGGGACTACATCAAACTAAAATGTTTTTGTATGTCAAACGAAACATACAATAAAATGAAAAGGCAACCTATGAAAAGGGAGAAAATATTTTCAAACCATGTATCCAATAAGGTGTTAATATGAAAATATAATAAAGAACTCATACAACTTAATAGAAAAAGAGACAAATAATTGATTAAAAATAAGCAAAGGTCCTAAATAGGTATTTCTTAGAAGAAGACAAACAAATGGCCAAGGGATAATTAAAGCCAAAATGAAATATCACCTCACCTGTTAGAATCACTAAACTAAAGCTAACTGATCTTCATCAAGGTCATTAAGAATATACATTGGGGGAAAAACTCTCTTCCATTAATGCTTCTGAGAAAACTTGATAGCCATGTGCAGAAGAATGAAACTGGACCTCTATCTCTCACCATATACAAAATCAACTCAAGATGATGTAAAGACTTAGACATAAGTCTAAAACTATAAAACTACTAGAAGAAAACATAGTGGAAATTCTTCAGGGTATTAGTCTAAGCAAGGATTTTACTGGTAAGACCTTTCAGGGTATTAGTCTAGGCAAGGATTTTATTGCTAAGAACTCAAAAGCACAGGCAACAACAACAACAAAATAGACAAATGAGACTAAACTAAAAATACTTTGCACAGCTAAAGACACAACAGATTAAAGAGACAATGTTTTGAATGGGAGAAAACATTTGCAAACTACTCACTTGACAGGAAACTGACATCCAGAATATAAAAATAACTCAACAGCAAAAAAATAAAAATAAATTTAAAAAAGTCAAAGGACATATATAGACATTTCTCAAAAGAAGACATAGAAATGGCCAACAGATATGTGAGAAAACACTAAATATCACTGATCGTTAGAATGACTACTTTCAAAGAGAAAAAACATAACAAGTTTTGGCAAGGATGAGGAGAAAAGAAAACTCTGGGAATTTAAATTAGTACAGTCACTATCAAAAACAGTATGGAGATATCTCAAAAAATTAAAACTAGAACTTCTATAGGATCCAGCAATCCCACTGCTGGGTATTTATCCAAACAAAGAGGGATTAATATATCAAAGAGATACATGCACTTCCTTGTTTATTACAGCACTAGTCACAATATAAAAAATATGGAATCAATCTAAGTGTCTATCAATGCACGAATGGATAAAGAAAATATGACGTGTATATAACCTGATGAAATACCATTTGGCCATAATAAAAAAGAATGAAATTTTGTCATTTGCAGCAACATGGATGAAACTAGAGATTATTGTGTTAAGTGAAATAAGCCAAACACAGACAAACAAATATCCCATGTTCTCATTCATATGTGGGAAATAAAAAAACGATCCCTTGGAGGTGGAGAGTAGAATGATAGATACCAGAGGCTGGGAGAGGTGTATGGTTTTGAAGGGAGGGTTGATGAAGAGCAGTTGGTTTATGGGTACAAACATAGTTGGATAAAACGAATAAGTTTTAATGTTTGATAGCAGAGTAGGGTAACTGTAGTTAGCAACGATGCATTTTTCTAAATAGCTAGAAGAGGGGTCTTGAAATGTTCCCAACACATAGAAATGATAAATAATCAGGTGATTGATGCCCTAAATACCCTGACTTTATCATTGCACATTCGATGCATGTAACAAAATTTCACATGTACCCCATTGATACATACAAATGTAATGTATCAAAAATAAAAATATTTTTATGAAAGACAACAACTGTTAACAAGGATATGAAGAAGAACTCTTAAATGCTGTTGACAGGAATGTAAATGTGTAAAGCCATTATGGAAACAATAAGAAGGCTACACAAAAAATTAAAAACAGGATCACCGTATAATCTAGTAACCCCAGTTTGGATATTTATCCAAAGGAAGTAAATTCATTATCTTAAAGAGATACCTGAACTTCCATGTTCATTGTGGTATTTTTCATAATAGCCAAGATATGGCAACAACTTAAATATCCACTGATGAATGGTTAAAGAAAATATGACATAAGAAGAAAATTCTGCCATTGTATCAATATGGATGAACCCAGAGAACATTATGGTAAGTGAAATAAGTTAGTCACAGAAAGACAAATACTGTATAATCACACAAGAGGTTTAACATTCTCTTGTTAAAAGTATTACATTGCTTCTAAAATTTGGCTATTAAAAATTGTTAAATAGATAGCATTGTTTGTGCTTTTTTGTGTAGTTATATTTCTAGGTATCAAACTAGAAATTATATTGCAGAGAAAAATAATTTATTACTTCCAAATTGCTCTTGAGAGAGGTTGTACCAGTTTAATCTCTCGTAAATCAAAACTTAATACGATCAAAGTTTAAAGTGTCTTGTTTTTATCAATGAAAACTATTATTTCTTTGTTGTTCTAATTTTTATCCTACTTTCTAATGAGGTTGAGATTTATATAAATTGATCATTTATGTTTATTATTATTTTTAATTTTTTGTAGCTCCATTGTTAATTATTTATATTAATGTATAGAAAGTATTTATATAATTTAAATACCGAAGAATACAATGAATGAAACAAAAAATGCAATTTACATAGCACATAGATATAGAATCTTGGGGGTAGGAAAAGTCTTTCTCAAATAGCAAAAATGCCATAATGAAAATGAATTATTATTATTAACTTACCTAAATTAAACAACAAATTTATGGAAGAAGGACTTCACAAAATTCAAAACAAATGAAATATTTTGAGAATACATTTGTGTGTATGTATATACATATGTACTCAAAATATACAATGTATGCTAAATACTAATTTTTGGCTATTAAATTTTGCTATATTTGTACTATGGAATACTTTTTCACAGTTGACAATAGATAGCTAGATCCATATTAAAGTTCCTTGGATAGCTTCCCAAGATATATTATAAAAAATATGTATATGTTACAACATATAATATATCCTTTAAAAAGACACCTAAACACAGTAACATATATTTATATCAGTACACATACACATAGATATGTGTCTAAATGTATCACATGAAACTAACATATATGATCAGCTCCAGAAAATAAATATGGAACTGGAATTAGATTGGAAGCCAACAGAGAGAATTAATCATCCTCTGTAATGGATTTTGTGCTTATTTGCTTGTGTCTCTTCATATGTTAATTATGTAATTAAAAAGTCATTTAAAAACAAAATTTTGTACTCAGGAAGCTGAGGCAGGAGAATGGCGTGAACCCAGAAGGAGGAGCTTGCAGTGAGCCGAGATCACGCCACTGCACTCCAGCCTGGGTGACAGAGTGAGACTCCGTCTCAAAAAAAATAAAATTATATTATGAATTTAACTTTATGCACCTTATTTGGATGTTGAACCAAATTTATTTACTTATTTATAAATATTATAGAGGTGAGAACTCTCTGTGTTTTCCAAACTGGTCTCAATCTCCTGGGCTCAAGTGATCCTCCCGCCTCAGCCTCCCAAAATGTTGGGATTACAGATGCGGGCCACCACACCTGGTCTGAAACCAAATTTCTCTTTGACTGTTTTATTTTTATTATTTTTGCAGAATTAAATGTAAAATCCTTGGCTTTGGGCTGTAAAATATAGGCAATACATAGCTATGTTGCTAATAACATACACACTTCGTTAGTACAATGACTATGTTCTTGATAAGCATGGAGTGAGCTAATAAGGGAGATGGAAGGAGATGAGGATAGGTGATAACACTATGCTGTCAGGGAAATCAGTCTTTCACTGCCCCAGCTGCTGACCTCAGCTGTGTTCCACTGACCTCTGTTAACAACATTTCTTTATTCTTTTTTAGTTTTTTGAATTGATACTTTGTAATTGTACACATTTATGTGGTACAATTTGATGTTTTGATGCATGAATTCATTGTATAACATTTTTCTCTAGTCTGCAGGAAGGGTTTGGAATTTCTTCCAGTCTGTGTGATGAGCCACTGAAAACTCTATTCTCTGTGAGATGTACTGAGACTGATGCTTTGTCAGCATTCGGTGATGGTCATGAAGCCTTTGTGCTGAAACTTGGCTAAGGAGCCCCCTGGAGTCTTCTCACAGATCCTTGTCAGTGCTTCAGCTGTCTCAAACACAAGCCGCTTAGTTGTGCTGCTTTACATTACAAAAGCAACTTGTAAACAGGTTGAAGGTAAAAGCATGTTTTCCACATTTTTTAAGATTTTTTAAGATTTTCAAAAACAATTTGTTCAAAAGCAGATTTTGTATCAATATGTTTATATTTCTTAAGAACTACTTGCTTATAATTTGGCAAAGTGGGGAGAAAACACCATCAAATAATTCCACTTGGAGGAAGGAGGTATCCTTTAAACATTCTCACACAAGGCACACATACCGCATAGCTGACCCGGGTGCTTCCCTTTCCCCGGAGGAGCGCAGCTTTAATTTTCTCTCATGTTCTAATCTTCTGCCTATGTTGCTGCTGACCAAATTCAGCTGGAAGCAAGAAGGGAGAACACAGCATACAGAAGTCAGCCTCCCAGGGCTGGGCTTGGGGTAAAGGATAGAGACTGGAGCAAAATGAACAAAATGAGAACACCCAGTGCGTATCCTCAGCTGGATTCACATTTTAAGGTCAGATTGCCAATGACGAAGGAAAAACCAAATTCTGCCAAAATATTTTAAGATTTTTACTCTGAGCCAATATGAGTGACTGTGGTTCAGGTAACACAGTCTCAAGAGGTCCTAAGAAAGAGCACCCAAGTGGTGGGGTTACAGTTTAGTTTTATACATTTCAGGGAGACGGGATTTGCAGGCAAAATCATAAATCAATATATGGAAGGTATACATTGGTTCAACTTGAAAAGGTGGGACATCTTGAAGTGGGAATTTACAAGTCATAGGTGGGTTTTAGAATTCTTATTTGGCAATTGGTTGAAAGAGTTCAGCTTTGTCTAAAGACTTGGTACCATTCCTTCTGAAACTATTCCAAACAATAGAAAAAGAGGGAATCCTCCCTAACGCATTTCATGAGGCCAGGATCATCCTGATACCAAAGTCTGGCAGAGACACAAACAAAAAAGAGAATTTTAGACCAATATCCTTGATGAACATCAACACAAAAATCCTCAATAAAATACTGGCAAACCGAATCCAGCAGCACATCAAAAAGCTTATCCACCATGATCAAGTGGGCTTCATCCCTGGGATGCAAGGCTGGTTCAACATACGCAAATCAATAAATGTAATCCAGCATGTAAACAGAACCAAAGACAAAAACCACATGATTATCTCAACAGATGCAGAAAAGGCCTTTGACAAAATTCAACAACCCTTCATGCTAAAAACTCTCAATAAATTAGGTATTGATGGGTCGTATCTCAAAATAATAAGAGCTATCTATGACAAACCCACAGCCAATATCATGCTGAATGGGCAGAAACTGGAAGCATTCCCTTTGAAAACGGGCACAAGACAGGGATGCCCCTCTCACCACTCCTACTCAACATAGTGTTGGAAGTTCTGGCCAGGGCAATCAGGCAGGAGAAGGAAATAAAGGGTATTCAATTAGGAAAAGAGGAAGTCAAATCGTCCCTGTTTGCAGATGACATGATTGTGTATCTAGAAAACCCCATCATCTCAGCCCAAAATCTCCTCAAGCTGATAAGCAACTTCAGCAAAGTCTCAGGATACAAAATCAATGTACAAAAATCACAAGCATTCTTATACACCAATAACAGACAAACAGAGAGCCAAATCATGAGTGAACCCCCATTCACAACTGCTTCGAAGAGAATAAAATACCTAGGAATCCAACCTACAAGGGATGTGAAGGACCTCTTCAAGGAGAGCTACAAACCACTGCTCAATGAAATAAAAGAGGACACAAACAAATGGAAGAACATTCCATGCTCATGGGTAGGAAGAATCAATATTGTGAAAATGGCCATACTGCCCAAGGTAATTTATAGATTCAATGCCATCCCCATCAAGCTACCAATGACTTTCTTCACAGAATTCGAAAAAACTACTTTAAAGTTCATATGGAACCAAAAAAGAGCCCACATCACCAAGTCAATCCTAAGCCAAAAGAACAAAGCTGGAGGCATCACGCTACCTGACTTCAAACTATACTACAAGGCTACAGTAACCAAAACAGATGGTACTGGTACAAAAACAGAGATATAGACAAATGGAACAGAACAGAGCCCTCAGAAATAATGTCGCATGTCTACAACTATCTGATCTTTGACAAACCTGAGAAAAACAAGCAATGGGGAAAGGATTCCCTATTTAATAAATAGTGCTGGGAAAACTGGCTAGCCATATGTAGAAAGCTGAAACTGGATCCCTTCCTTACACCTTATACAAAAATTAATTCGAGATGGATTAAAGACTTACATGTTAGACCTAAAACCATAAAAACCCTAGAAGAAAACCTAGGCAATACCATTCAGGACATAGGCATGGGCAAGGACATCATGTCTAAAACACCAAAAGCAATGGCAACAAAAGCTAAAATTGACAAATGGGATCTAATTAAACTCAAGAGCTTCTGCACAGCAAAAGAAACTACCATCAGAGTGAACAGGCAATCTACAGAATGGGAGAAAATTTTTGCAATCTGCTCATCTGACAAAGGGCTAATATCCAGAATCTACAATGAACTCAAACAAATTTACAAGAAAAAAAAAAAACCCCATCAAAAAGTGGGTGAAGGATATGAACAGACACTTCTCAAAAGAAGATATTTATGCAGCCAAAAGACACATGAAAAAATGCTCATCATCACTGGCCGTCAGAGAAATGCAAGTCAAAACCACAATGAGATACCATCTCACACCAGTTAGAATGGCGATCATTAAAAAGGCAGGAAACAACAGGTGCTGGAGAGGATGTGGAGAAATAGGAACACTTTTACACTGTTGGTGGGACTGTAAACTAGTTCAACCATTGTGGAAGTCGGTGTGGCAATTCCTCAGGGATCTAGAACTAGAAATACCATTTGACCCAGCCATCCCATTACTGGGTATATACCCAAAGGACTATAAATCATGCTGCTATAAAGACACATGCACACATATGTTTATAGCGGCACTATTCACAATAGCAAAGACTTGGAACCAACCTAAATGTCCAACAACGATAGACTGGATTAAGAAAATGTGGCACATATACACCATGGAATACTGTGCAGCCATAAAAAAGGATGAGTTCATGTCCTTTGTAGGGAGATGGATGAAACTGGAAACCATCATTCTCAGCAAACTATCGCAAGGGAAAAACCAAACACCGCATGTTCTCACTCATAGGTGGGAATTGAACAATGAGGACACATGGACACAGGAAGGGGAACATCACACACCAGGGGCTGTTGTGGGGTGGGGGGTGGGGGGACGGATAGCATTAGGAGATATACCTAATGCTAAATGACGAGTTAATGGGTGCAGCACACCAGCGTGGCACATGTATACATATGTAACAAACCTGCACGTTGTGCACAGGTACCCTAAAACTTAAAGTATAAAAAAAAAAAAAAAAAAAAAGACTTGGGCTCAGTAGAAAGGAATGCGTAAGTTGAGTAAAGGGAGTCTGCTATCTGTCATGTGCTGCCATAGCAGAGTCAGGTTAGAAAGTCGTCCACAATATTCCAAGTCAAAAAACAAACAAACAAACAAACAACAACAACAACAACAAAAATCTGCTTAATGAGATTTTATGGTATGTAAGACGTGACTCCCCAGGTCCCTTAGAAAGGAATTTGAGCGAGAAAAAATGATCAGAGTTCAGTCCTCACCAAATTGCACTTTACTAGAATAGTTTATTCAGAATTCAAGTGTATGGGAGGACTAACCTCAAGCCACTCTTGCCAGAATTTAATATTGCACTCATAAAACTCTTCATTTATGGTGTCTGCTAACACATCCATCTATCAGCAATGGCACAGGAGGTTCAGGCAGCTCCTGTCACTTATCCACATGAGTGCAACTTCGGGGTGTGGGGGGTCACTGATCCTGCCTCACAGAACATTCCCACTGCATGTGGAAACTGCACTCTGCCTAGTCTGTCTGTGACCCAGGAGGCTTCCGTCTTCTCTCAGCATTTCTGCAATTTAGCCTATTTCCAAAGCACTTGTCAGAGCTCTCTTATAAATGGAATTCTGCTTATGAATGTTTCCTGGTTCCAGAGTAAAAGGAGTTTACTGATTCTTGTGATCTTTGTTGCACGTGATTAGTTTGAGAGAACGAAAAGAAGCAGAATTAGTATTTTACTCTACTATTATCTGGGCAACCTACTATATTTTTATGTAGCCATAGCCTAGGTTTTATTTACGTGAAAAAATGGGAGGAAAAAAGTAATTTGTTATGAATTGTAATCATTTGGATAAAAAAATTATAATTGATATCCCGGATTTGTTTTAAGATGTACATATCCTATATGTTATGTAAATAAAATAAGTGTTCCAATATAACTGTATATGCTAATAGACATGTATGTATACTGTCTGACAATTACGGAACAAAAAGCCAATAATTATCTACAATATAGAAATACACTTAATTCTGAATTTCTGAAGTCTTTTATTATTTATAACTCAGACTTACATCTTAATTTCTGAATTTTTAGGCAAATTATTGAAAGTATTATACATAATTAGACACTTAATTTTACTACCTTCCTCTATAAAAGTGAGATTCATTCTTTGACTAAGAACACCAAGCTTTATTCACTATACCAATAATAATAAAATGAAAGTATTGCACATCATAAGGTCTTACCTGTTTTTACCTTTTAATGAATATTTGTGCACCTTAGTGATGACTAGCATTGCTCTGAATCAAGAACTGTATATTCACAGACATTCCAAGTTTGCCTCTTAACAGAAAATTTTAATTAATACAATCCAAAAACAATTTTTGCTTCTAAATATAAAATAATTGAATATTATAATACAAATTTTAGAATCAGACTATTATTTTAGAACACTCCACGTAATGGATCATCTACCTACTTTAGAAAGTACAATTTCCAAGTGCAATGTGCTCTTTGATGTGAAGGTGAATAATCAGGCTTCTCCAGCGGGTAGTCAGGACACATCACCTTCCACCTGGACTCGAGATTTCCAGCATTAACTCTGACTGGAAAACTTGGGCTGTGTCATGAAACAACCACAGTTGTTAGTGTCTGGATAACTTGAATTTAAGGTTGATCCAGTCCTTGAGGCAAGGTATCCAAGATTTCCTGAGTAGGGTTTTACTTTCAAGCAAAGCCCTTTCACACCATAGAAAACTATGGACCCTGAATTTATCCATGATCCCAATGCTGTCTTACCCAGGAATGTCATGTTATTTTGAAGCCAGAGAAAATGTCCAGAATCATTTTGCTGCACGGTTTTGCTACTCTTACTCCCTAAGTAAGGTTAGATGGAATTACAGATCCTATATCTTATTTAAATTTCTGTGATTCTTTTCTTGTTTATTTTGTATTCTCCTTAACTTTATTTTTTTCTCTCTCTCTTTTCTTTAAACCTTAGGCTTGTTGGCAGTATGTGGTGTCACTGACCTCTGCTTTATAGTGAAGAGAAAAAATCACAGAAATGGGAGTTTTCTTGATGATTTCTTGCTTTCGACATTAAAAACATATGCAAGCTTGAATATAAAAGAGCTAATTTAGTTAATCCAATTAACTTCATAATGCAAGTGCAACATATCATTAATGCTATTTCCTCCCATTTGTTTAATGGATTATCTAATTGGTTTAATATAAAAGATTAGAACAAAATTAGAGTCAGATGTTAAGGGATTTTATTGAGAAAGTGTGGGATAGAAAAGAAATAACCCAGGATTCTGTAATGATAAAGCTAAGAGGTGAAACAAGTCTGATATTTCATAGATTTTTAACTAGATTTAATTCTAACAGAACTGAGTGGTGCCATTTACAGAAATTGCATGCAAGGCTGGTTCTGATGTGCCAGGTGCTCCTTACACATAGGTTCACAGGGCCTTAAGCCCATCTTTCCTCGAAGCTCAGGATTTAAGCAAATTTAGCTCCAAGTTATGGGACTAGACATTGCAGCAAATTGGCTGTCTTTGCTCCATTTCTCTTGCTCTTTTGATCTACCATTAAATTAATGCTGAATTTTGAAAAGTAGGCTCCTGGGAATGCTTCTCCACCCGCACACCAGGGTAATTGAGACATTTCTGCACTCTCTCCCTCACTCTCTATTTCTCTCCTTTTCCTCTTTATTTTTTTCATTTTGGAAATGAAAATATATACTTATGCAGTTTAAGTTTTCAGAGTACAAAATATTTTAAGTCAAAATAGAAGACACATTTCTATATTCTGACAAAACACAGAAAACTTCTCCCAAAATTTTGGAGCTAAACTATAATGGTTCATTTTGTTTTGCTTTGGTATTTTTTGTTTGTTTGTTTAATTTTATGGGAAAAAATAATACAGGTGGTTTATTTTCTGGGCCATTACATCCCGAATATGTCCTTTTGCCTATAGCCATTTTTGCTATATATCAAGAAATATCTGAGGCTGAGTAATTTACTTTTAAAAAAAGGTTGAATTGGTTCACTGTTCTGCAGGCTGTATAGGAAGTATGGTGCCAGCATCTGCTTCTGGTGAGGACTTCAGGGAACTCACAATGATCGTGGAAGGTGAAGGGGGAGCAGGCATGTCACATGGAGAGTGAGTGGTGAGGGGGGTAGTCCTAGGCTTTTGAACAACCAGATCTCACGTAAACTGAGTGAGAATTCAGGTATCACCAAGGATATGGCACTAAACCATTCATGGGAGATCCGTCCCTGTGATGCAATCACCCCCCCTTAGCAGGCCCCACCTGCAACAATGGGATCACATTTCAACATGAGATTTGGAGGGGACACATATCCAAACCGTATCACCTTCTCACACTAGTCTCTCTATGGTTTAAATATAATCATTGCATGTAGTGTGTGTCTCTTTTAAAAAAAACTATTCAATCAGAAATAATTTGCCTTTAAACAAAGTAATTATGTACTTCTTAATTCTGCTCTTAGTTTGTTTTACATATATTTTACACTTTTACTTTTCCCATCTCTCAGCTTTTGCTAGACTACAACTAATCTTCGCCTGCTCTGGATGTTATTTTTTTCTCCTAATGGATACCCTCCATGTTTTACAAATTGTTATCAGTCTTTATTTTTCTAACAATCTCGAAAATTAGTCCAGGCAAGCAAGAACAGAAGAATGTAGAATTATTTCCTTCCCTTATTTCATTTGAGGTTTTTTTTAATCTTCTGAAATTTGAGTTCCAGATTATTACTTGTGTTTATGTCAGCAATTTGTGCATCATGCCTCTTTCACTTTATAAATATGCTTGACAAATGCATTAAGCATCACACTTATATGATCAAAAGTATGTTTCTTATACTTAAAAAAAATCAACTCGTATGTTAGCTGATGTATACTGCAACTTGTGGTTCAGATTAAACCTAGATGACCTCTCCCAGGTGTGGTAAAAGGACGGTGCGGGGGTGTTAAAGGCAGTGGTAGTGCCTCACAGCTGCCCTGCAACTTTTGGATCAAAACTCCACTTTAGTTGATTGCCAGATTCGTCCAATGTAGGATTCATCTGGTCAGTCTAGGTGCAGTGCAGTTCTATATCATGTCAAACATCAATCCCTCAGAATCTCCCACATGAGGTATTGTTATCTGAGCATACTTTGCTAATTGTTTGGGTTGGTAATCAGCTTAAAGTAGCCACAAAATACAGCTCTTCTAACACTCACATCTACTCACCTTCTCCCTCTTGCCCTCCTTGCATAACCTCTGCTTGGCTCCAGGCTTCATTTACCTAAGTGTCTTATAAATGCACTTCCTAAGTAATTTATAACAAGTCTTATCCTACAGGAGAAGAAACACACAAGCGGACCCTTAAAAGTTTTTATGTTCCCCTTCTCTTTCCAGTCTAGTATGTACGAGAAAAAATTGTAGGATGTATGTCATAACTCATCAACACAACCCTCTACTGCTATACGTAAGAGGTAAGTATGATCAGTGTGTATTTCTTTCTCATTATTAAAATTGTACCTCACGACTTTCCTATTTTATTATTTTTAAAATTTTTCATTATTACATTATTTACATTATTACTAAACTGAGAAATCTATTTCTGATTCCAAAATTTGTGCATTGTGGTGTTCCTATTGAGTCACAATATGACTTAAACTTACACTTTAATGGAAGTTTGGCTGGGAATGTAGAATAATAAATTAAAATTATATATTTTTTCTATGAGTTCTATATAATGTTTTCATTGCCTTATTGCATTTATCCTGTGCCAAGCTAGTTACTGTTTTTTTGCAAGCGCTTGTTTATTTTCTTTCCTCTCTGAAAGTTTATAGGAGGTTCTCTTGGTTTTCCTTATCCTATCAAGTGAGAATTTCCTCAATATTCAATTAACATATTCCATCTGAGTACTGCATCTATTCTTAGTTCAGTGAAGTTTTCTTCCCTGGCTTCTTTGATAGCATCCTTTTCTTTTGTCTTCTTTATATTTTCTCATATGTTCTTACAATATAGAGTACTGTTCTATATCTTGCATGTATCCTATATTTCCCTTCAAATTTTGTCTCCTAATTTTGAACTCTTTCTGTTATTTTAAGGTATGGTAGAATGGCCATGTTTGATATTCTTTATATCTAATCCAATTTTCAGAAATATAATTTTTATTATGTTTTTGAATTTGTGTTCCTAATATTTAAGATGTTTTTCCCTCTCAGTTTCTTTTTAACAGTGTATTATTGCTTTTAAGTATAATGTCCTCTCAAATTTTTTTCTGAAAATACTATCTAGAAGATAACATGAGGCAACCTACTGCCCTTGGGTATTGTGCTGACATTTTGGTTACAATAATGAAGGTACAATTCATGAAAAACAAATTTGGCTGGAATTAAAATTAAAAACTTCTTCTTGAAGGATGAGAAAAAACATACAAAAGATCAATGAATCTAGTAGTTTGTTCTTTGAAGGAGTAATAAGATTAATAGCCCATTAGTTATAATAACAAAGAAAAAAGAGAAGATCCAAATAAACACTATCAGAAATGACAAAGGAGACATTACCACTGACCCCACAGAGATACAAAATATCCCTCAGAAGCACCTATTCACCCATACTAGAAAACGTAGGAGAAATGGATAAATTCCTGGAAACATACAACCTCCCAAGATTTAACCAGGAAGAAACTGAATTCCTGAATAAACAGTAATGAGCTCTGAAATTGAATCAGTAATAAAAAGCCTACCAACCAAAAAAAGGCCAGGGCCAAATGGATTCACAGCCGAAGTCTACCAGATGTATAAAGCAGAGCTGGTTCCATTTCTACTGAAACTATTTCAAAAACTTGATGAGAAGGAACTCCTCTCTAACTCATTCTATGAGGCCAGCATCATCCCAGTACCAAAACCTGGCAGACACACAACAAAAAAATAAAACTTCAGGCCAATATCCCTGATGAACATAGAAGCAAAAACCCTCAACAAAATACTGTCAAACTGAATCCAACAGCACATCAAAAAGCTAATCTAATGCAATCAAGTAGGCTTTATGCCTGGAATGAAGGTTGGTTCAACACATGTAAAACATGTTTTTCCCTCTCAGTTTCTTTTTAACAGTGTATTATTGCTTTTAAGTATAAGGTCCTCTCAAAAATTTTACAAGTGATTCATCACATAAACAGAACTAAAAACAAAACCATATGATTGTCTCAACAGATACAGAAAAGGCTTTCAATAAAATTCAGCATGCTTCATGTTAAAAGCCCTCAACAAACCAGGCATTAAAGGAACATACCGCAAAATAATAAGATCCATCTATGACAAACCCACAGCCAACCTTATATGGAATAAGCAAAAGTTTGAAGCATTTGCCTTGAGAATAAGACAAGGATGCCCCTGATCACCACTCATATTCAACATAGTACTAGAAATCCTAGCCAGAGCAGACAGGCAAGAGAAAGAAATAAAAGGCATCCAAACAGGAAGAGATGAAGTTAAACTATTTATGTTTGGAGAAAACATGATTTTATACCTAGAAAACTGCATACTCTGCCTAAAAGCTCCTAGATCTGAATAACTTCAGCAAAGTTTCAGGATATAAAATCAGTACACAAAAATCAGTAACATTTCTATAGAACAACATCCAAGCTGAAAGCCAAATCAAGGACACAATGCCATTCACAATAGCTACAAAAATAATAAAATACCTAGGAATACAGCTGACCAGGAAGGTGAGAGATCTCTACAACAATAATTTCAAAACACTGCTGAAAGAAATTAGACATGATACAAACAAATGAAAAAACATTCCATGCTCAATGATAGAATCAATATTGATAAATGACCATACTGCCCAAAGCACTTCACAGATTCAATGCTATTCCTATCAAACTACAAATGACATTTCTCCACAGAATTAGAAAAAAAAAGCTATTTTAAAATTCATATCAAACATAAAAAGAGCCCAAATACCCAATCCTGAGCAAAACAACAACAACAACAAAAAAGCTGGATACATCACATCACTCAGCTTCAAATTATAATGTTAATACAAGGCTGCAGTGACCACAACAGCATAGTATTAGTATAAAAACAGACACATAGACCAATAGAACACAATAGAGAGCCCAGAAATAAAGCCACATACTTACAACTATCTGATATTTGAAAAAGTCAGTACAAAGAAGCAATAGAGAAAAAAACTCCCTATTCAATAAATAGTGCTGGTATAACTGGATAGCCATATGCAGAAGATTACAACTGGGCATCTTCCTTATATCACCTACAAAAATCAATTCAAGATGAATTAAAGGCTTAAATTTAAAACCTAAAACTATTAGGTTGGTGCAAAAGTAATTGCTGGGCCGGGCCTGGTGGTTCACGCTTGTAATCCCAGCACTTTGGGAGTCTGAGACGGGTGGATCACAAGGTCAGGAGTTCAAGACCAGCCTGGCCAAGATGGTGAAATCCCCTTCTCTACTAAAACTACAAAAATTAGCCATGTGCAGTGGCAGGTGCCTGTAATCCCAGCTACTGAGGAGGCTGAGGCAGGAGAATCACTTGAACCTGGGCGGCAGAGGCTGCAGTGAGCCAAGATCATGCCACTGCACTCCAGCCTGGTCAACAGAGTGAAATGGCAAAACAGCAGTTACTTTTGCATCAACCTAATACAGAAACACAAGAAGATAACCTAGAAAATACCATTCTGGAAACAGGAACAGGCAAAGATGCCAATAGCAATTGCAAGAAAAATAAAAATTGACAAATGGGATCTTATAAAACTAAAGAGCTTCTGCACAGCAAAAGAAACCATCAACAGAGTAAACAGCCTACAGAATGAGAGAATTGGCAGTTTCTTACACAAATTACATACTCTTACTATACAACCCAGCAATCATGCTCCTTGGCACTTACCAAAATTAGCTGAAATTTATGTCCATGCAAAAACCTGCATATGAATGTTTATAGCAGCTTTATTCATATGTGCCAAGATACCCTTCAGTAGGTGAATGGATAAAGTGTGGTACATCCAGACAATGGAATATTATTCAGTGCTAAGGAGATACGAGCTATGAAGTCATGAAAACACATGGAGGAAACTTAAATATGTATTGTTAAGTGAAAGAAGCAAATCTGAAAAGGCTACATACTGTATAATTTCAATTATATGCAACTGTGGAAGAGGAAAACTATGGCGATATTACAAGGATCAATGGTGTCAGGTGCTGGGTGGGGGATGTGTAGGTGAAACACGGAGAATTTATAGAGGAATGAAACTATTCTGTATGATACAATGGTGGATACATGTCATTATACATTTGTCCAGACCTCTAGAATGTATATTACCAAGAGTGAACCCTAAAGTATGGTACATAGCTTAGGCAATTATGGTGTGTCAATGTAGGCTCATCAATTCTGACAAATGCGCACTCTGGTGGGGGATGTTGATAATGGCATAGGCTATGCATAGAGAAGTTAGAGGGATATGGGAAACCTCTGTACTTCTGCTCAATTTTGTTGTGAACCTAAAACTGGGCTAAAAAACTTATATAAGAAATAATATTAATAATTTTATAATAAATAAGTCATGAAAAGACATGGATGAATCTCAAATGCATATTGCTTAGTGAAACAGCCAGTCTGAAAAGGCTACACACTGTGTGATTACAACTCTATGACATTCTGGAAAACACAAAATTACAGAGACAGTAAATAGATCAGTTGTTTCAAGGGATTTGGGAGGGTGAAGTTAAATATGTGAAGGACAGGAGATTCTTTGAGATTGTAAAACTATTCTATATGATATAATGATGAGTATAATACATTAAGTATGTGTCAAAATCCATAAATTTTTTTGTTTGTTTTCTTCACTATCATTTATTTTTATTTATTTATATTTAAATATAGATATATTTAAATATTTTATTTGTTTGTATTATTTCATTTTTCATTGTATAAACACATAACATGAACTCTACACACTTAACAAATTTTTAAGTACACAATATAATATTGTTGAATCTAGGCCCAGTGTCATACAGTTCTCTAGAACTTATTCATCTTCATACCCATCGAACATCAACTCCCCATTTCCCCTCTTACCTGTTCCTGGCTACTACCATCCTACTCTGTTTCTATGAGTCTGACTATTTAAGATACCTCATACAAGTTAAATCATGCAGTATTTGTCCTTCTGTAACTAGTTTATTTCACTTGGAATGATGTCTTCCAGGTTCATCCATGGCATTGCATATGGCAGAATTTCTTTCTCTTTTTCTTTTTTTTTTTTTTTGAGACGGAGTCTCGCTCTGTTGCCCAGGCTGGAGTGCAGTGGCGCGATGTCGGCTTACTGCAAGCTCCGCCTCCCGGGTTTACGCCATTCTCCTGCCTCAGCGTCATGAGTAGCTGGGACTACAGGCGCACACCACCGCACCCGGCTAATTTTTTGTATTTTTAGTAGAGACGGGGTTTCACCGTGTTAGCCTGGATGGTCTCGATCTCCTGACCTCGTGATCTCCCTGCCTTGGCCTCCCAAAGTGCTGGGATTACAGGCTCTTACTCTTTTTAAGACTGAATATTATTCCATTGTATCTGTGTATGACATTTTTTTCTCCATTCATACATCAGGGAACATTTATGTTGTTGCCATATCTCGACTATTGTGAATAATTTTGCAGTGAACATGGGAGTGCAGATATCTTTCCAAGATATATGTTTGTCTACATCTTTTCAGATATGTATACACACATACATTTCTTTATTCTGTCAGTGGACAGGGCCTGGAAACAATACCCTGGAGACAGTCTAGTGCCTTGATCTTGGTTTCTAACATATTTCTCCAATAAAAAATATCAGGAATCCTTGGAGAAATGGCTGATTCTAGTACTGTGGTAGGAAATCCACAAGATGAATCTGGATTACCTTGTTGTGCCAGAAAGTAAAATAGTGCTAACAAACAAACAGAAAAGACCCACAAAGATACAAGCATATCAAAGGAACTCAGAAGCAAGCTGGAGAGCTCCAAGGGGCCAAATTTGAAACAATTGGAGCAAGAAAACGAAGCACTATTTGAAGTATAACGTTAAATATAAAATAAGTATCCATATGTCAATATAGATATAAATAAATGGTTGAATAAATAAAAACAAACAAAATGGAGAAAGGAGAAATCTTTCTTTTTTATTATACTTTAAGTTTAGGGTACATGTGCACAACGTGCAGGTTTCTTACATATATATACATGTGCCATGTTGCTGTGCTGCACCCATTAAATCATCATTTAACATTAGGTATATCTCCAAATGCTATCCCTCCCCTCTCCCCCCACCCCACAACAGTCCCTGGTGTGTGATGTTCCCCTTCCTGTGTCCATGTGTTCTCATTGTTCAATTCCCATCTATGAGTGAGAACATGCAGTGTTTGGTTTTTTGTCCTTGTGATAGTTGGCTGAGAATGATGGTTTCCAGTTTCATCCATCTCCCTACAAAGGACATGAACTCATCCTTTTTTATGGCTGCACAGTATTCCATGGTGTATATGTGCCACATTTTCTTAATCCAGTCTATCGTTGTTGGACATTTGAGTTGGTTCCAAGTCTTTGCTATTGTGAATA
Source organism: Pan troglodytes (assembly GCF_028858775.2). Taxonomy (NCBI): domain Eukaryota; kingdom Metazoa; phylum Chordata; class Mammalia; order Primates; family Hominidae; genus Pan; species Pan troglodytes. The sequence goes on from NC_072404.2 coordinate 60,131,368, forward strand.
GCGCCGCAATAAACATACGTGTGCATGTGTCTTTATAGCAGCATGATTTATAATCCTTTGGGTATATACCCGGTAATGGGATGGCTGGGTCAAATGGTATTTCTAGTTCTAGATCCCTCAGGAATTGCCACACTGACTTCCACAATGGTTGAACTAGTTTACAGTCCCACCAACAGTGTAAAAGTGTTCCTATTTCTCCACATCCTCTCCAGCTCCTGTTGTTTCCTGCCTTTTTAATGATCGCCATTCTAACTGCTGTGAGATGGTATCTCATTGCGGTTTTGATTTGCATTTTTCTGATGGCCAGTGATGATGAGCATTTTTTCATGTGCCTTTTGGCTGCATAAATGTCTTCTTTTGAGAAGTGTCTGTTCATATCCTTCGCCCACTTTTTGATAGGGTTGTTTGTTTTTTTCTTGTAAATTTGTTTGTGGTCATTGTAGATTCTGGATATTACCCCTTTGTCAGATGAGTAGATTGCAAAAATTTTCTCCCATTCTGTAGATTGCCTGTTCACTCTGATGGTAGTTTCTTTTGCTGTGCAGAAGCTCTTGAGTTTAATTAGATCCCATTTGTCAATTTTGGCTTTTGTTGCCATTGCTTTTGGTGTTTTAGACAGGAAGTCCTTGCCCATGCCTATGTCCTGAATGGTATTGCCTAGGTTTTCTTCTAGGGTTTTTATGGTTTTAGGTGTAACATGTAAGTCTTTAATCCATCTTGAATTAATTTTTGTATAAGGTGTAAGGAAGGGATCCAGTTTCAGCTTTCTACATATGGCTAGCCAGTTTTCCCAGCACCATTTATTAAATAGGGAATCCTTTCCCCATTGCTTGTTTTTGTCAGGTTTGTCAAAGATCAGATAGTTGTAGGTAAGCGGCGTTATTTCTGAGGGCTCTGTTCTGTTCCATTGATCTAAATCTCTGTTTTGGTACCAGTACCATGCTGTTTTGCTTACTGTAGCCTTGTAGTATAGTTTGAAGTCAGGTAGCGTGATGCCTCCAGCATTGTTCTTCTGGCTTAGGATTGACTTGGTAATGCGGACTCTTTTCTGGATCAATATGAAGTTTAAAGTAGTTTTTTCGAATTCTGTGAAGAAAGTCATTGGTAGCCTGATGGGGATGGCATTGAATCTATAAATTACCTTGGGCAGTATGGCCATTTTCACAATATTGATTCTTCCTACCCATGAGCATGGAATGTTCTTCCATTTGTTTGTGTCCACTTTTATTTCATTGAGCAGTGGTTTGTAGTTCTCCCTGAAGAGGTCCTTCACACCCCTTGTAAGTTGGATTCGTAGATATTTTATTCTCTTTGAAGCAATTGTGAATGGGAGTTCACTCATGATTTGGCTCTCTGTTTGTCTGTTATTGGTGTATAAGAATGCTTGTGAGTTTTGCACATTGATTTTGTATCCTGAGACTTTGCTGAAGTTGCCTATCAGCTTGAGGAGATTTTGGGCTGAGACGATGGGGTGTTCTAGGTATACAATCATGTCATCTGCACACAGGGACAATTTGACTTCCTCTTTTCCTAATTGAATACCCTTATTTCCTTCTCCTGCCTGATTGCCCTGGCCAGAACTTCTAACACTATGTTGAATAGCAGTGGTGAGAGAGGGCATCCCTGTCTTGTGCCAGTTTTCAAAGGCAATGCTTCCAGTTTTTGCCCATTCAGTATGATATTGGCTGTGGGTTTGTTATAAATAGCTCTTATTATGTTGAGATACATCCCATCAATACCTAATTTATTGAGAGTTTTTAGCATGAAGGGTTGTTGAATTTTCTTGAAGGCCTTTTCTTTATCTATTGAGATAATCATGTGGTTTTTGTCGTTGGTTCTGTTTATATGCTGGATTACATTTATTGATTTCTATATGTTCAGCCACCCTTGCATCCCAGGGATGAAGCCCACTTGATCATGGTGGATAAGCTTTTTGATGTGTTGCTGGTTTCGGTTTGCCAGTATTTTATTGAGGATCTTTGCATCAATGTTCATCAGGGTTATTTTTCTAGAATTCTCTTTTTTTGTTGTGTCTCTGCCAGGCTTTGGTATCAGGATGATGCTGGCCTCACAAAATGCGTTAGGGAGGATTCCCTCTTTTTCTATTGATTGGAATAGTTTCAGAAGGAATGGTACCAGCTCCTCCTTTTACCTCTGGTAGAATTCGGCTGTGAATCCATCTGGTCCTGGACTTTTTTTGGTTGGTAAGCTATTATTTATTGCCACAATTCCAGAGCATGTTATCGGTCTATTCAGAGATTCAACTTCTTCCTGGTTTAGTCTTGGGAGAGTGTACGTGTCAAGGAATTTATCCATTTCTTATAGATTTTCTAGTTTATTTGCATAGAGGTGTTTACAGTATTCTCTGATGGTAGCTTGTATTTCTGTGGGATCAGTGGTGATATCCTCTTTTTCATTTTTTATTGAGTCTATTTCATTCTTCTCTCTTTTCTTTATTAGTCTTGCTAGCAGTCTATCAATTTTGTTGATCTTTTCAAAAAACTGGCTCCTGGATTCATTGATTTTTTGAAGGGTTTTTTTATGTCTCTATTTCCTTCAGTTCTGCTCTGATCTTAGTTATTTCTTGCCTTCTGCTAGCTTTTGAATGTGTTTGCTCTTGCTTCTCTATTTCTTTTAATTGTGACATTAGGGTGTCAATTTTAGATCTTTCCTGCTTTCTCTTGTGGGCATTTAGTGCTATAAATTCCCCTCTACACACTGCTTTGAATGTGGCCCAGAGATTCTGGTATGTTGTGTCTCTGTTCTCGGTGATTTCAAAGAACATCTTTATTTCTGCCTTCATTTTGTTATGTACCCAGTAGTCATTCAGGAGCAGGTTGTTCAGTTTCCATGTAGTTGAGTGGTTTTGAGTGAATTTCTTAATCCTGAGTTCTAGTCTGATTGCACTGTGGTCTGAGAGACAATTTGTTATAATTTCTGTTCTTTTAATTTGCTGAGGAGTGCTTTACTTCCAACTATGTGGTCAGTTTTGGAACAGGTGTGGTGTGGTGCTGAAAAAAAATGTATATTCTGTTGATTTGGGGTGGAGAGCTCTGTAGATGTCTATTAGGTCCACTTGGTGCACAGCTGAGTTCAATTCCTGGATATCCTTGTTAACTTTCTGTCTCATTGATCTGTCTAATGTTGACAGTGGTGTGTTAAATTCTCCCATTATTATTGTGTGGGAGTCTAAGTCTCTTTCTAGGTCTCTAAAGACTTGCTTTATGAATCTGGGTGCTCCTGTATTGGGTGCATATACATTTAGGATACTTGGCTCTTCTTGTTGAATTGATCCCTTTACCATTATGTAATGGCCTTCTTTGTCTCTTTTGATCTTTGTTGGTTTAAAGTCTGTTTTATCAGAGACTAGGATTGCAAGCCCTGCCTTTTTTTGTTTTCCATTTGCTTGGCAGATCTTCCTCCATCCCTTTATTTTGAGCCTATGTGTGTCTCTGCCCATGAGATGGGTTTCCTGAATGCAGCACATTGATGGGTCTTGACTCTTTATCCAATTTGCCAGTCTGTGTCTTTTAACTGGAGCATTTAGCCCATTTACATTTAAGGTTAATGTTGTTATGTGTGAATTTGATCCTGTCATTATGATCTTAGCTGGTTATTTTGCCCATTAATTGATGCAGTTTCTTCCTAGCCTTGATGGTATTTACAATTTGGCATGTTTTTGCAGTGGCTGGTACCGGTTTTTCCTTTCTATGTTTAGTGCTTCCTTCAGGAGCTCTTTTAGGGCAGGTCTGATGGTGACAAAATCTCTCAGCATTTGCTTGTCTGTAAAGGATTTTATTTCTCCTTCACTTATGAAGCTTAGTTTGGCTGGATATGAAATTCTTGGTTGAAAATTCTTTTCTGTAAGAATGTTGAATATTGGCCCCCACTCTCTTCTGGCTTGTAGAGTTTCTGCGTAGAGATCAGCTGTTAGTCTGATGGGCTTCCCTTTGCGGATAACCCGACCTTTCTCTCTGGCTGCCCTTAACATTTTTTCTTTCATTTCAACTTTGGTGAACCTGACAACTATGTGTCTGGGAGTTGCTCTTCTCAAGGAGCGTCTTTGTGGCATTCTCTGTATTTCCTGAATTTGAATGTTGGCCTGCCTTGCTAGATTGGGGAAGTTCTCCTGGATAATATCCTGCAGAGTGTTTCCCAACTTGGTTCCATTCTCCCCATCGCTTTCAGGTACACCAATCAGGCATAGATTTGGTCTTTTCACACAGTCCCATATTTCTTGGAGGCTTTGTTCGTTTCTTTCTATTCTTTTTTCTCTAAACTTCTCTTCTCACTTCATTTCATTCATTTCATCTTCCATCACTGATACCCTTTCTTCCAGTTGATCACATCGGCTACTGAGTCTTGTGCATTCATCACGTAGTTCTTGCGCCATGGTTTTCAACTCCTTCAGGTCCTTTAAGGACTTCTCTGCATTGGTTATTCTAGTTAGCCATTCATCTAATCTTTTTTCAAGGTTTTCAACTTCTTTGCCATGGGTTTGAACTTCCTCCTTTAGCTTGGAGTAGTTTGATCATCTGAAGCCTTCTTCTCTCAATTCATCAAAGTCATTCCCTGTCCAGCTTTGTGCATTCCTTTGGAGGAGGAGAGGCTCTCTGATTTTTAGAATTTTCAGTTTTTCTGCTCATTTTTTCCCCATCTTTGTGGTTACATCTACCTTTGGTCTTTGATAATGGTGACGTACAGATGGGGTTTTGGTGTGTATGTCCTTTCCGTTTGTTACTTTTCCTTCTAACAGTCAGGACCCTCAGCTGCAGGTCTGTTGGAGTTTGCTAGAGGTCCACTCCAGACCCTGTTTGCCTTGGTATCAGCAGCAGAGGTTGCGGAACAGCAGATATTGGTGAACAGCAAATGTTGCTGCCTGATCGTTCCTCTGGAAGTTTTGTCTCAGAGGAGTACCCGGCCATGTGAGGTGTCAGTCTGCCCCTACTGGGGAGTGCCTCCCAGTTAGGCTACTCGGGGGTCAGGGACCCACTTGAGGAGGCAGTCTTTCTGTTCTCAGATCTCCAGCTGTGTGCTGGGAGAACCACTATTCTCTTCAAAGCTGTCAGACAGGGACATTTAAGTATGCAGAAGTTTCTGCTGCCTTTTGTTTGGCTATGCCCTGCCCCCAGAGGTGGAGTCTACAGAGGCAGGCAGGCCTCCTTGAGCTGCGGTGGGCTTCACCCAGATCGAGCTTCCTGGCCGCTTTCTTTACCTACTCAAGCCTCGGCAACAGCAGGTGCCCCTCCCCTAGCCTCGCTGCCACCTTGCAGTTTGAAATCAGACTGCTGTGCTAGCAATGAGCGAGGCTCCGTGGGTGTATGACCCTCTGAGCCAGGTGCAGGATATAATCTCCTGGTGTGCCGTTTGCTAAGACTGTCGGAAAAGCGCAATATTAGGGTGGGAGTGACCCAATTTTCCAGGTGCCATCTGTCACCCCTTTCCTTGGCTAGGAAAGGGAATTCCCTGACCCCTTGCACTTCCTGGGTGAGGTGATGCCTCGCCCTGCTTTGGTTCAGGCCCGGTGCACTGCACCCACTGTCCTGCACCCACTGTCTGACAATCCCCAGTGAGATGCACCAAGTACCTCAGTTGGAAATGCAGAAATCATTCATCTTCTGCGTTGCTCATGCTGGGAGCTGTAGACTGGAGCTGTTCCTATTCGACCGTCTTGGCTCCATCCCCTGGAGAAATCTTCTATGCAGAAAAATTCCAAATGCATACTCCCTCTTCTTAAGTGTGGGCTGACCATGGTGACTTCTTTGAAAGAGTACGATATAGAAAATTAATTGTTTTTAAAATGTTACTATGCAGAGAAGAGAACTGACAAGAACTGCTTCAAGCTAGGTGATAAAGTTTAGCACCAGCAATCATGAATCATATTGATAAGAGGTATTCTTGATACAATGTGATGAAGATGACATTTTTTTCTCTGTTCTTCCTCCAATAAACACATTAGCCCAGTGTAATCATGAGAAAAACATCAGACAAATTTCACTGTAGGGACATTCTACAAAATACCTGACCATTACTCCTCAAAACTGTCAAAGTAATCAAATACAAGAAAAGTCTGAGAAATTGTCATAGTCATGAGAAGCTTAATGACACATGATGACTAAATGTTATGTGGCATCCTAGGTGGGACCCTATAACAGAAAAAGGACATTGTGAAAAAGGCTGAGGAAATCTGAATAAAGTAAGGAATTTTAATTAAAATTAAATAGCAGTCCATTAGTTGTGACAAATGTATCATCCTTATATAAGATGTTACTACTGGGGGAAGTTGGTATAGGGTATATGGAAACTCTCTCTACTATCTTTACAATAATTTTGCAAATCAAACCTTTTTTTAAAAAATTAATAAAAAACAAAAAACAGAGTAACTGGGAGAGTGAGCAATAGGACATACTATTAATGTTGAGTCATCAAGAAGGTCCTTGACGATAGGGTGGCGTTTGAACAAAGTGCTTAGAGGAACCAATGGATGGTTATTAGTGAAAAAGCACACAAAATCTGAGTTACATTTTCAGGAGGACACTCACACAGCTGATGGGAGGAGGTGGCAGAAGGGGTAGGACCACAGGGTTTACAGCAGGGCACCCAGTGAGGAGGTTACTTGGATAATCCAAACAAGAGATAGCATCAGCCTGCACCAAGGTAGTGACTTTAGTGGTAAGAAGAAATTCTCAGATTTTTAGTGTATTTGAAGGTAAAACCAACAGGCTTTGCTTATGTTTTGGATATAGAATGTGAGGGAAAAGAGTCAAGGATGACTCAATAGATAATTGAGCCAAACAATTGGTGAATGGGTGTTTTCTGGCCTGAGATGAGGAGCACGCCCAGAGAAGCTCTTTGGAATGGAGATTATAAGAATATAAAAGGAAGGCTGATTTGCACCAGAAGTTGAGGAGCCTTTCTGATCATGAACATAAGGAACGAACCCATAAAGTAAAATATTGATATCTTTGACTAGTTAAATTAAAAATTAATATTGGACCCCCCCATTGAAAGGTAAACAAATTGTAAAACATTTGCAACACTTTGATAGAAGCAAAATCTTGCATTCCCCCCATAATCCATGTTTTGTTTTTTTTCTTTTTCTTTTATACACCTTTGTTTTCTTAGGATTGCACTGTTTCACCCAGTGCTGACAAATGAGATTTTGTACAGAGGCTTGAGACCACAGGCTCTCCTAATTAGCAGCTGCTTGTGAGAGAATCTCAGAACAGACAGGACAGAAAAAAGAGTTGTTGATTCTGCTGGTTGAAATAGGATTTTAAATAATGAAAGCACACTGAAAGAAATAATTTAATAGAATTTAAAAAATGAAGCATTACATATATAAGACTATTCTTTTTCAGCATGTAATAATCATAAAATACTTATCCTTGAATCTTTATTCTTTAAGGGAATTTTCCCCTTAATCATGATGAGTAATATTCAAATTTATAAATTTGTGTATATATTAGAAGATATATAGATGACAGTTTTTCTTCTCTAATTAAGAGAATCTTATATTTTCTTCTCCTCCATTATGACAAGAAAAGAAATAAATTGATGCTGCCTTGTTTTAAAATAATAGGTATGCATGATGATTGTCACATCATCTGTGTCACATAAGGAATTAATAGCTTCAGACACATCGTTCTACTTTAGAACATTCTATTTATAAGGAATAACATGAAGGGATTTTTAAGATTACTGGCTTTTATTGACCTTTGATTCCATAGAGAGTAATCCAAATAACATTTCTATACATATGGAATCTATGATATGGGAGTAATATGTAGACAGGCTAATTAAACCCTTCTGCTCCGATAAAATGTTCCTGATACTCTGGTATCATCCCCTGCTCTCTATAATTTGTTTCTAAATTACCTAATAATCTTTTGAATGAAGGCTGGCTACAATGTTAAAAGTTAGAACTGTTTGCAAAGTATATATGTAAATGACAGAGAAAGCCCAGGATGGGTGAGTTTGAGAATTGTATACACCTGCTGTTTTGTTCTTGAGCTCTTTTCCTATTCTACAATACTTTTTAAACACCAACATTGTAAGAGAGAAGATTGAGGTCAGTAGAGCATGAGGAAAAACAAAAGACCACCTAGTTCTCTGGTTGCTATACTTCTAGGACACCTCTATTTTGGCAAAAAGCTCTGTGCACTCGAGCTGTCTAATTCACAAGCTCTATATTGGAATCTGCAGCCAAAGCCCAGCTGTGTTTTTAAAAAAGGATCATGTTCTTGTCTTTGTCTTGTGTATGTGCATTTTCTTTCTGAGAACAAGGATGATGAAATTCATGTCCTCTTGAGTTGTAAAATGCTTTTTTTACATCACTCTTTTCTTTTATGTTAAAAAAAGCCCTATGCATAAATTTACTCTGTGATTCCATTGAAAATACAGTGTATAATCTCTGACTCACCATCACCCACTATTTAAGAGAAGCTCAGCTGAGACATGCTTTTCGAAGACAAGGTTTTGAAAGAAAGTTCAACCCATCTGCACTTGCACTATATCCTAAAATTTGCTTTTTTACATACCTGTCTTTAGAGACCAAAAGCAATATGGGCAATTTGAGAAAACTACGTAGACCTTCTGCAAAATTAATTTTATGGAATTACATTTTAACTTGTTTCCAGCACTCCATATTCGTGATTTTTAAAAGAAACCACCCAATAAAAACTGCTTGTATCAATAATAAATATGTATAATCATTTTTAGCTTCTTTAGAAAGATTGCCTTCTAAGAATTCCTATTGAATTTCTGTCTCTGGCATCACAAATTATATTGTCATAAAGTTGCCCTGTGCCATTTGTTGCTTGTTAGCAAGTTTAGAACCAAATTAATGTCCATTTGGTTAATGGGCTCATTAGGCCTAATTTCTAAATTGACTGTGCCTTTTCACTTTTAATATACAGTAGAGGTCATTTTTGGTGTTCAGTAGAGGTTGATGAAATGACCAATTTCTTGATGAAATTGTATGCTATTATGTGTAGGTGTGCACATGTGTGAGACAACATGTTAATATGTATAAAAATTCTTAAAAATGTTCATGCATTTGATTCAATAATTTAATATCTCAAGACACAGCCTAAGTGTATAATTGAATATGCACAGGATAATTTATGAACCATGATTAATTTCATATTATTGAAAGTTGTTAAAACTGTAAAATAGCATCACAATCCAGTAAGAGGAGAATTCTTAGTTAAATTCTGTGCAAAACTAGCTCTTGTGATATATATAAACACAGGGGAAAGTTCTCATGCTATGTTGTTGTATGAATAAAGCTGAATATAGACATGAAATTACAATGTACTGTGAGAGCCATGTGTATTTTAAAGGAAGAAAAACTGAAAAGCTCTAAACAAAATGTTTTCAGAGGTTCTCTGAGTGAAGGGATTTTGGATAAAAATGTTGGCTTATTATATTTTCTTTATTTTCTAACCTTTCCAAAATAAGTGTGTGTTATATTTTATAAACAGAAATAAGAGTATATTTAAATGATAATTTTGCAGGGACAAAGAAAAAGAAAGAGAACAAAAGAATAAAACAAGTATCTGGCAGTTATCTCATGTATTGAATGATTACATTGCTACAAAACAGTCATAAATTATTTATGAATTTTTAGTATATTTTACAAATTTCCCACTTGCTAAAACATTTTCTGGGAGCTGCACATAGATTCAAAATACAAAATCAATCATAGTTAGGAAAATAACCAAGAAGAAAAGACATAGGATTGAAACATTACCATTTGGACAACTGACCAGGCAGGGCAAATAAAGCTAAAATATTATGTTTTTGAATTGGAGATTAACAGTTGACTTCAATGATATCAGTGTAAGAATAAGAATCGCTTAACTCTGTCTCACTCAACTTTGGAAAGTCAACAAATCTGCACATAAAGTGATTTGTCTAGAGGTTATGGTGGAAGGCAGTGTCCACCAGCCCAGCCTTTACCCTACGACGTGCTCTTGGCCATAGCCACTTCCAGGTTCCAGGAGTCATGCACTCCAGTCTGCAAAACCTGTTCTCAGCATACAGATGCTACACAAAAGGATATGTGAGAGCCAAGCAACAGAATACACCACATCCTATACTTTAGCCTTAGTGGCAAAAAGCAACCACAAATGTACAAACAAAAGCTTATACCTTTCTTGTTAAAACAATGAAGTGCTTATCCACTCATGCAAATTCATAACAGTTTTTACACTAATGCCTTTTCTTTTATATCTATTTTCATGTGTTTCATAAATAAATAAGCAAAGATGAAAATAGAATAAATATATAAAGCTTCTTTAGAAGTATATAGTACTTTTAAAAAGTATTTTACAAGGAAGATTTGGAGAATTCACTTTATCATCGATCAACTCACAAAAAATACAGGAAAGAAGAAAGATAACCAAGGTAAAACAAAAATTATCTTGTTTTTTATTTTTATTTTAAAACCCATACATTTTGTTGTTTTCCATTTGTAAACAAATGTTTATTATACACATGGTCAAATTACTGTATTACACGTCTCTAAACGAAGAGTTATAAATATAATCATAGGTCAATATACAAATTATTTAGACATAAAATTTGCTTTAGTATAACTAGAAACCATATTTATTTATTTATTTTGTACAAGGCAAAGTACAAATAATTAAAATGAGAGCTCTATTACAAGATTGGCAGTTAGAACTCACTTATAATAAATGCAATCTAAAATACTGTTGAGTCACTGACACTTAATATTCCACATAATGCTAAACATTTCACCTGAGGGGTTACTTAAGTTCAACAGTGTAGGAAATACACCCCAAATTAAAAATCACTTCAAGTGTATTTCTGTGTGATGATAACATGCCCAGCTCTGTCATGGGTGTCTGATTAGGTGTCAGTAATATGCTCTCCTGAAAATCAGGGACATCAGTCTGCTATACTCCAAACCCCGCCTGTCAGTGTTCTTCTGGATTATTAAAATTATTGCTTAGTGAAAAGAACAGATTCTACATGTTCTGTTTTTTAACCACAGATTCCTCTAAAACGAGTACACGTGTTTTAGATGGCCTTATAATTTTACATACAACAGAAACTTAGGGAAATGCTCACAAAGCATGACTCTCATAGTACCTGTCTAAAGGTTCCTGAGGGATGGCAGGATCGATTGTCTGAGACAGCAGAGAGGCAGAAGAAATATTGGATGGCACTTAACTCTTTCACATAGAACTGGTCTATATAGTTGACATTTGATTTAATTCAGGGGTTCAGAAGAAACACAGGAAAAATTTCAATGAAATGACACATCTACACATTCGTAATAAATTAATTTGAATAAAAAAAAACAGACAAAAAACCTGTTTCTCCCCCTACATTCTTACACAGTCAATCACACTCAATGCAACACTTTACCTCTGGTTACCAAAATGTATGTGAGGATTTCTGCCATCAGCACAGGCAATGCTTCTGTGAACACCAGCATGGTGTCCTGTGATTCAGTTCAATTCTGACTCTATCTACCTGGAGGAAGCTCCAGACCCCACAAGTGAGGGCTCAACCCCGGAAGGTTGCCACCACTTCAGGTGACAGTCCCAAGCTTGTGACTGACCAGCTATAAACCTGGGTTCCCGGGACCCTTCCTTGGGTTCCATTAATTTGCTAGAGCAACTCAGAGAACTCAGCTAAACACTTACTTACATTTTCCCATTTATCATAAAGGACATTGCAAAGGATTCGGGTGCCAGACAGACAGAGGAGATGCACAGGGCAAGAAATGTAGGGAGAAGCAGAGCTTCCATGCCCTCTTTTGGATTGGAGCCAACCCCAGACATCTCTATGTGTTCCGCAATCTGGAAGCTTTCTGAACTCAGCCTTTTGGGTTTTTATGGAGGCTTCATTGTGCAGTCATAGTTGATTAAATCATTGTCCATTGATGATCAACTCAACCTTCAGTTCCTCTCCCCTTCCTAGAGGTTAGAAGGTGGGGCTGAAAATTCTAACCCCTTCATTACACAGGTGGTTTGTTCCCCGGGAAACCAGCCCTCACTCTAAGGGTATCCAGGAGCCCACTGAGAGCCACCCCGTTAGAACAAAAGATGCTTTTTTCACTCAGGACGTTACAAAGGAGCTCTGTGTCAGAAGCTAGGATTAAAGAACAAATACAGAACAAATTATTCCTCCAGCACCCCTACTGCAAGGGTTTTAAGAACTCTATCTCAGGATAAAGACCTGAGGGTAAGGACCACTATATATATTTCTTATTACAGATACCAGGAAAATAACACATTAATGGTAAATTAATATTCAAAAATTATATAAAAATAGCAAAGAACTCTCACTTTAAATATATTAAAGTTAGAATAGTAGAAATATTAAATACTTATATGAAATCTTTAGCTTCAAGCAAAATCTTTTTAAGGTATTTTATACGTAAAAAATACTTTTATTTTATATGTATTTACATATATTTTATATGTATATATTTATATTTATATGTTTGTATGTATATTGTTTATGTATCTATATTTACATTCATATTTATGTTTGTTATATATTACATATCTATGTTACATTTTAAATTTAAATTACTTTATTCTGTCATTATGCATATATACACACATATTCAAATTCAGAAGTACACACGCAGATATCTACCTACGAGAGTTAAACATCATTTTCTAACTGAAGTTTTACAAGCAGTAGAGTTTAGTAATTGTAAATAAATAAAAAGAATTTTCTTCTACTAAAGGTCATCATTTCCATGTAGAAAGAATCAAAATCCTCATTTTTTTTCTAAATACAGCTAAGAAAAAAATATTGTTTAATAGCTAAGCATTTTGCAAGTTTGATGTTAAGCCGACTTAGAAGTTACATTAGTACATCAGCTAAGGCTGTAATGAGCTGACTATGCCTGTCTCCTTTGACTGATGGTAGCCATTTGAACCAACAAACAAACAAAGCCTCAAGGCAGCTGTTGAAGTAGACACAGTAACCCACTACATTATTTTAAGATAAAACCATAGTAAATGTTTCAGACCATAGATTGTTCACATAAGATTTCTCTTCTTTTGTTTTAACCAGAAGAAAATGACATACTTCAAACCATTATGTTAAGAACATAGTTTTCATTAAGTCTTGATTTTATTTTGAACCAGTTAGCAAGCTGGAAAGCAGGAAACAGAGCTAAGTGCTGATCACTGAAAAGTTAATATATGTGAAAATGAATAAATTCTGAAACTAATATTTTAATTGTTAATACAAATAGTTTGTGATTTTATAAGCATATTATGTTGAAATACAAAACAAATTGTTCATTCAGAATCTGCATCACATTGTCAATAGTTGGCTTGTAATGCCAAAAGTGCACTATATTTTTCTTAGTAACTTGACATAAGATTCTATTCCAGGAAACTCTGAGATTCTGCCATTTTAATTACAGGTGCAAGAGCAAATGCTCATTCTCTTGTCCCACCTTAACCTACCTTGAAGCACACATATAAAACCAAATGATTACTTGGGACATTTCAAACTAAACTGCTTTCACTTCAGGCTCTCTCTCAGGAATACCTCATTTACTACTCCATCTCTCTAAAATCATTTTAGAAATTGTCTTCGGGGCAATAAGAATAAAAAAGGAATGAAGGCCCATAAGCTGCAGATATTTAACACATAAATGTGCTATTTATAAGCAACAAATTTTTGCACTCCAGAATTTTAAGGTATGTAATGGCTTATGAGGAGAGATGCGCATTTAAGCTAAAGGACCCAAATGCTTTGAGGGACATAATACTCCAGAATGTTCTGCTTCAGAGAACACTGCTGCTAAAAATCACTTTCAGGGAAAGGGCCTATTTTGGCTCACTGTTAAATGATTGCATTTCCATCCAGCTCATTCGTTTGACATCCACTGGAATTCTCTGTAGAGTCAGAGATTGAAGCAAGCTTCAGTTAATATCTCAGAAGACACATAAGATGTGGATGTCAATTGGGCCCATTCAAATCTACAAATATGACCAGGAATATTTGGAAATTGTATATCACACCAAGAAAGATAATAGCTTTCTGAAAGCAAATAGTTGAAATGCTTAGAGTACAACGTGGAGGAAATAAAGGAAGTATTTATCTGTGAGAGAGGACACAGTTAATCCACTTAATTTGAATTTGAATTAAAACGACTCAGCAAAGGTATTCCAAATTGTTCAGCCAATTGTACAAGCAAAACATTTTTTATTTGTCTTTACTTTTGAATAAATTAAAAATGCTTTGAATTTCAGAACATGAATGACTAGGGAGCCATCATAATAATATCGTAATGACATATGGAATAACTGTCTAAATTGCTTCCTTCAAATGTCCTCTAGCTTTTATTATTTTTAATTATTAAATATATCAAAATTACAAAATATTTTATCCAGTATATTTTAAGCTTAAAGAATGATGCTAAAACCAATGTATCCATCTAAAGAAATGATGTCACCAGTTCTTTTAAAACCTGCCCTGCGCACCTTACATCACACCATCTCCCCACCCCCACCCTGGGGCAAATAGCTGCTGGCCTAGGTTCCTCTGAAATACTCCCTTGAATTTCTTTAAAGGTTTTACCACCTATGAATGATTCTCTAAACAATATGTTGTTCAGATTTGCCTGGTTTGACCTTACAATAAAGCAGTCATTTTGTGTGTTTTGTTTTCAAGTCAGGATCTTGCTCTGTCACCCAGGCCAGGCTGGAGTGCAGTGGCACAATCAGGACTCCCTGCAGCCTTGACCTCCTGGGCTCAAACAGTCTTCCCCAATTCAGCCTCCTGAATAGCTAGGACTACAGATGTGTGCCACCATGCCCGGCTAATTTTTTGTATTTTTTTTTTGCAAAGAAGGGATCTTGCTATGTGGCTCATGAGGGTCTTGAACTTCTGGGCTCAAGCAGTCTGTCTGCCTCAACCTCCCAAAGTGCTAGGACTACCATGCCCAGCCCTTCTGTGACTTTCTTTTTCTGTTCCCCAACATTAGATTTCTGAGTTTGTCCTGGCTGATGTCTAGCTTTGATTCACCATTTTCCCCTCTGGATATATTATGTCAATAAGCCAAAATTTATTCATCGGTTGTTAGACATTTGAACTGTTTCCCCTCGAGGCCATGGCAACCAGTGTTGCCACAAATATTCTTTTATATTTCTACTGGGACACAGACATAATAAATGCCTCACACTACCTAAGGGTGGCATCTTTTATATTCATAAAATTGCTGAGTATTTTTGTTTCGATTCTCTGGAAGAATTTACATAAAATCCTAAGTATTTGTGTGCTGGATGTTTGGTTAAAAAAATCACCTATAAAACCATCTGGGCAAGATATTTGTTTTGGGAACAATTTTAACTTTGTTTTCTATTTTGATAATTGTGCTGTTTGAGTCTAAAGTTGAGGTTCTTGCAAAGCGGACTCAGTTACATTCCCTGTGGATATGAGGTTTCTGGCCCCTGCTTCTAATGTCCAGCACAGCTGAATTGGGGCAAACAACAACAGTTGCAGTATTGAGGCCCATTTCCTAGCTCATATGTGGAGGATGCATTTCTCATTTGATGTCTCTCCCTTCTCTGGGGCCCCTGGCTGTCATCACTACTGGATAACAAACCTCTTTTCCAGAACCCACATAGAGGCAGGCTACCTCAGCATGGGATTGTGAGCAGCCACAGCAATGGCTTGATTTAGCAGGTATTATTGATTTCCAATCTAACTGTTTCAGATATTCTCACATTTTAATAAAGGGTAATTTTTTGTCATATAGCTTTTTCTAAAAATTTCAATTTAATTTTTTCTGCAGTAATGAGTTATTCACAATTTGACATAATTGTTCCTCATTTAGTGATTTGCTATGTAGTTATTTCTAAAGGCTAACAGAGCCAATGAGCCATTGTTAGAGAAATCTGTAGCTTTTAAATGAGATTTTAAAAACATCAGTTGTTGATTCTTTTTCCTCATATTTCCTTTTTTTCTGTTTTCCACCTTCTGTTCTGAATACTGAATATGTTTGCTAAGTTAATCATCACCGCATTCTTTGGAGATAGGAACTAATACTACCTTACACAGATATTAAGACTAAGACTCACTATAGTCAAGGAATTTTTCAAACTCACCTCACTAGTAAGTGGAAAGGTCAGAATTTAATTCTGTGGGCAGAGGTTGTGCACAGGACTTTCCTCTGAGGCAACTGTAAGGATATTCTATTTTTGGTGTATCTGTGGGTTTCTCTTTATGGTTGAGCTTCATAGAAGGTTTTTGAGTGATCAGTTATAGATTACGTAGTAAGATTCCTTAATATGATTTTTAAATGAACAAAGGTTTTGACTAAAAATGAAAAGGCAGACTAGGAATAGAGCACAGCAGAATGTCTAGCAATATAATAAACAGCTTCTGAGACAATTACTGAATTGGAAGTTAGAGTTGAAGAAATTATGTAGAAGGCAACCCAAATATAAGGAAATAAACATATAAAAGACAGGTGGGAAGGTATAGGAGAGAAAATGAAAAGGTCAAACATACTACTGATCCGAGTTTTAGGAGGAGAGAAAAAAGATAGGAGTGGAGTGGGATCATACTCTAAGAGGTAACACGTGAGAATCGTTTAGAATTAATGAGCAAAATGAATCCTTAAATTCAGGAAAGCTAACAAACATCACACCAGGTACATGAAAGAACAGAATAAAACTACAAAACAAGCAAAGCAAAGAAAATCATTTAAAACAGCCAAGAGAACAGAGATTTCCCGTAAAAGAATGGCAGGAACAATGAGCTTCCCAATATACTAACGGAAGCCAGAGGCAGCAAGATAGTATTTTCTGAATTCCTGGAGCACAGGGCTGCCGGCTGAGAATTGCTCAATGAGATATCCTAGGGATGTTTTGCACAAGTGCATCAGGGGGCATGTACCAGGGTATTTATTGCAGCATGGACTTAAGCAAAATACTGTATCATTTAAAAATGCATTGAAGGTATGTGGGAACTGCTACATATGAAGATAAAGGTAAATGGTTAAATTTGGAAGATGACAAATAGGAAAGATTCAAAGACATTGCCAGGGATTCAAGAAATTTAAAACAGTTGACAGAAAATGAGGCCATGTCACCAATAGAAGAAGATGAGAAAGAACCTTGAAATAGAGTTTTAAAGGACAAATTTTCAAAGAAAGAAAAGATGATTTCAGAGATTATCTAGAAAGAAAATTTTACTTAGAACCTATGCTACTGAAATTACAACCAAACTGAAAGTTCCAGTTATTTTGTTAGAGAACGAAGTATCCTTTACCATTACTTTGTGATAAGGCCTGAGCACGCTCTAGAGTCTTCAAATTTGACCTTTGTCACCTGATTCTTTTATGCCAGTGTGATAGTCAAACTAATATGGCTAGAAATTTATAAGCCAAGAAATAACAATTCTGTTTTTATGTCAGGTACATGTGTGTGTATATCTATTCACTTTTTTCATACCACTTCTAAGTACCTAGAGCAAATAGCCACTACCTTTCACTGAAACTACACAGTAGCTTCTTAATTGTTCCTGTAGTTTCAATCTCGCTTTGTGACAATTAATCAATCCTCCACATAGCAAACATAATTATCTTATAATATAACTAAGATCATGTCATACCCCAGGTTAGCACATCTCATAAAATCCAACACACCAGCATCCCATCACCTAAAAGTCCTTGTGGGAACTGAATCGACCTCCTTCTCTAGCTTGCCCTGGCCTCCTTTTCTCTATCTCACAGCTTCTTTCTATTTCAGTGTCTCTCATGAGGCAAAATGCATGCTTGACACATTCTCTTACTTCTGCTCACAACACTCTTCATAGCTCTCCATCTGGCTAACTGATGCATCCTTCCAGTCTCATCCTAAATACCCTTCCCTGGAGAGGCCCTACCTAGCCACCCAATTTAAATTACTTCTCACTGTTTAACTCTCTTATAACAACTTGCACATTTTCTTGTGTTAAAGGAATATTATAATGTAGAGACATTCTATTTTACATGTTTTATATGTGTATTACAGTATTATATTCCTAATTCCTCCCTCCCATGCCATGTACCATTACCCTCATTCATTTCACTTACACATAAGCTGTAATCATAGAATATATCAGTTATTATTATTTTGAACAAACTGTTGTCTGTTAGCTCAATTGAGAATAAGGAAATAGAAGATTTTATTTTATCTTCCCTTATTTCTTCCCTAAATCTTTCCTTTCTTTATGTAGCTCCAAGTTTCTGATCTGTATAACTTTTTTTCTCTCTAAAGAACTTTTTTAAAAACCATTTTTTGCAAGGCAGGTCTACTGACAATACATTCCCTCAGTTTTTGGTTGTCTGAGAAAGTTTTTATTTCTCTTTCACTTTTGAAGGGTAATTTTGCGTGGTACAGAATTACAGGCTGGTGGTTTTTCCTCAATACTTTGAATTTTTCACTCTGTTCTGTGCTTGCTTGCCTGGTTTCTGAGACGTCAGATGTAATTCTTATAATTACTCCTCTATAAATAAGATGTTTTTCCCTCTGGCTTCAGTCAATATGTTTTCTTTATTTTGGATTTTCTGCAGTTTGAATATTATATGCCTGAATATAAGTGTAGGGCTTTTTCCTTCTCTCTTCTTGTGCTTTTTTTTTCTTCTTGGCACTTATCCTACTTGGTATTCTCTCCACTTCCTGAAATTGTGGTTTGGTCTCACATTAATTGGTGAAGTTCTTAGTCATTATTATTTCAAATATTTCTTCTGTTCCTTTTTCTCTTTCTTTTTCTTCTTGCATTCCCTGTGTTTGTATGTTACACCTTTTGTAATTGTCTCAAATCCTTTAATATTCTATTTTATTTTTTTCAGTCTTTTTTTTTTTTTGCTTTGCTTTTCAATTTTGGAAGTATTTATTGACATATCTTCAAATATGAAAATTCTTTCCTCAGCCATGTCCAGCCCATTAAAAGCATTTAAAATTTTTCTGTGACAGTGTTTTTGATTCTAGAATTTATTTAATTCTGTCTTAGAATGTCCAACTGTCTGCTTATGTTGCCCATCTGTTCTTGGGTGTTGCCTACTTTTTCCAACAAAGCCTTTAACATTATTCTTTCATATTCCTAATCTTATAATTCCCACATCCCTGCCATATCTGAGTCTGGTTCTGATGCTTGTTCTGTCTTTTCAAGCTGTATGTTTTGCTTTTTAGTATGCCTTGTAATTTTTTGTTGAAAGTATAACGTGAAGTACCTGGTACTGTTTCCTACAGAGATTTCTGCTTTGGTATGCTGTGATTCTCATTACCTGTTTGTCTGTTTCTCCACTTTTAGGCATAGTGGTTTGTCCTGAGACCTCACTTTTCTGTGGGTCTAAGAAGGCTGTTGATTTTCAGTTCATTCAGCTTTTCACTTCTTGTTAGGATGGAGTAACAGCTTCCCAGTTTATTCCCAGCCAGGCCAAAGGCCAGAATCAAATTTCCTTTTAAGTACACAGTTTGTAAACAGTTATTTTTGTGACTTTGTTTCCTTTCTTTTTAGCTTTCTAGGAGAGACATTTTAAAAATAATCACCCTTACACTTAGCAACTTATGTGTAGTACTACTCTCAGTCTCAAGTACATAGTAGAAAATCTGTCAATATTTCAGATTTAAGGAAAAAGAAATTAGGTCCTAGATATATTTAGTCACTGCAGCAGATATGTGCGACTACTTTTGTGATCATCATTCTGCTTAAACATTCTCTATTGAGTTACAGCTTTTAAAAACTCCTAACTACTAGTTAAAACTAAGAAACTTTTATTTGTGCTTAGATGCGCTTTGATTTCCAGTGGGTGTTCACATGAATAACAGTGATTTTTGAAATTCATATGCCAAACTACTCTCTCTTAGATAGTGTTTACTTGTAAGAACACCAGGCAATATGTTGTAATCATTGCCTTAAGGTTTATGGTGGGTTTGACGTCTATAAACACTAATGAGAATCACTTGGCTGCTTCTATGCATAAAGTACTAGAATCCGGTCCCTAGGTTATGTCGCTTTTGCATTTGTATGGCTAATGCGTGTCATTAAACCATAATGGTAAACATAACTACTTGGAAATCATGTTTCACCTTTTCCTCCTGTGGATCCCAAATCAAATTGCAAACAATTAATTATGGTTACAACACCACTGCAGAGTAATTTTCAGTAGGAATATATTAAGAGGGGCTACACCATTTCTGACGTTTCAACTGATAAGAAGTGACAACTCTTAGAAAGGTAGTCCTTACAAATCCACAATATATAAGGGTAGGAAAAGTAAATACGATCTTCAATATAATTAGACAAAGAAATTGGCAGATATATTTAACTCTTAAAAGTTCTGCCAGGACCCTACGCTTAAAAATTGCGGGGTAATTTAAAGTATTCCAATCAAGTTTCGATTCCATTTTTGTGGCTGATCTTCAGCAAGTACATTTTTCCTAAATAAAGAAATCATATTTGTAGAACTTTAAAATATCATCTCATCTTTCCTGGCTTTCATGTGCTCCGTGATAACTTGATTAGCCCAAGGAAGAAGAAGAGATATCTGAGTGGCCTGGACATGGCATGTAAAAATGACTCAGCCAACAGCTGGAAAGAAGCTGCTGGCCTTCAGGTCAGTATTTACTGGGGTGTAGTGAATTAAAACCAGATGTGCAAGTATGGACAGCTGCAGCGGAAATGCTTCTCAGTGCTATTTGCCAGCTGTGTTCCACAAAGTGGAGATAAAAGTGGTGGCAGTCAGGCAAGATCACTGTTCTCATGATCCTTACCTTCTAATGGGGAGAGACAGCATATTTGGCCAGTGAGCACTGCTCCAACTCCTTGGACTGAGGGCCACTTTATACTCTTAAAAATTGAGATCTCATCAAAACTTTTGTTTACGTGAGTTATATCCACTGATATTTACTGTAGTCAGAATTAACACTGTGGCATTTTAAGATTTTATTTATTTATTTCTACATAACAGGAAAGTCATTACATATTAACACGAAAGTATTTTTATGAAAAAATAACTCCATTTAAAAAAATTAAAACAATGAAAAGAGTGTCATTGTTTTACATTTCTGCAAATCTTTGTAATATCTACTTTCATTGAAGATGGCTGGATTCTCATATCTGTGTCGGCGTTAAATATTGTTACATGTTGTTTTGGATGAAGCATATAAAGAAAGTCTACCTTGGAAAAGGTAGGCATATTTTAATAGCCTTTCAGTTATTCTTTGATATTACACTGAAGGGAGGCAGCTTCATAAAGATGAATTGCAATGTGGGATGTGAAGTCATATCAGTGAACTTTCCAGACTCCGTTATATACAAATCCTTTCATCTTGCACTTTGAATGGATCTTTTACCCATTCATGATTCTGTAAAATCATGTATTAGTCATTTGAAAAATAATGAATCACAGGTTTATGAAGATCTTCCAAATGTTGACACATTTGATTACACTATATATAATTGCATTTGTTAGTATCATCTCAAATATCATCAAAAAAACTTTAAATCTTGGGAAGCTGTCAATGGTAGCAGATACAAAGCTTTAATTTTATTATTGGCAACAAAATACCATCAGTTTTATGATAGGCTCACTTTATTCATTTTCAAGAAAATAAAGAATCTTCAGTCATTTATTCAAGCAAAGATAATTTTTTATGAAAAAGTCTCTAGTCCAGCTCACAACTTAATTTCACAAGCACTTTTCCTCAAGAATTCCATCATACTCTGGTATGCTGTGGAAGTACTTAACATAGACTTCCTATTTCATAACACAAGACATTAATAATACAGGTACTAATAGCTCAAAATACAGTGAAATTAACTTTTTGTGCTTCATCAAAAGATATTCTTTTTTTTTTTTTTTTTTTGAGACAGTCTTGCTCTGTCATCCAGGCTGGAGTGCAGTGGTACAATCTCGTCTCACCGCAACGTCCACTTCCCAGGTTCAAGCGATTCTCCTGCCTCAGCCTCCCGAGTAGCTGGGATTACAGGTGTGTGCCACCATGCCCGGCTAATTTTTGTATTTTTAGTAGAGACAAGGTTTTGCCATGTTGGCCAGCCTGGTCTTGAACTCCTGACCTCAGGTGATCCACCCGTCTCGGCCTCCCAAAGTGCTGGGATTACAGGCGTGAGCCACCGCTCACAGCCAACAGACATTCTTAAGTAAAACGGGTTTTATGCATTTATTTGTTTGTTTTCCTGCAAGTATCGCCAATGAAGAGTTCAATGACCTGCTAGTACACCTTGCTGCCGCTGCACCAACATGCACTGAGCCATCACAGACTGTGATGGCTTAGTATAATTAAAAATTGTTTTCAATTTTTGTAAACCTGTCAAAAGTGTTGTGAATACATGGGATACACTTTGAGAACCACTGGAGTAAACAAATAAATTATCAAAATAATCACAGACATGATAAGGGCGGCAATTATAATAAAATATGATGGGGGATGATTGATCACTGGAATATAACTTACTAAGGAGTTCTTTCTTCACTTCCCAATCAAAGCTAGTAATATGTTGGCTAAGTAACCTGGATGACTATTACTTGTCTTGATTAGGCTTGATTAGAACTCTCCACAATTCAAATTATTTATCAGAATAGTGACTGATAATTTAGTTTTGTGTGTAAAAAAATTATAAGCTCCATGAATGCATATTTTGTTCTGTTAAACTTTTATTCTTAATAAATTATTCTGGATCTGACTTAAGTTATATATGTGTGCATGTGTGCATGCATGTGTGTGTATGTGTGTGTTTGTGTAGAATGAATAAATTATTGAGACCAGAGAGGACATAAATTTGAGAGACAGAATTGGGCATGATGAGTTCTGTTTCTCCATTATGAACATGAAAGGGGTCTAGGCTGTCTGCTTGGCAGATGGCTAATGCAAGGTGGAATATGTGGGGCTGGCCCTTAGCAGGGAATCTGGGCTGGAGATAAAGATGTGGACACTCTCAGCTTATAGCTGCCAGTTAAGACTAATCTCACACAAGACTTGCTAATAGTCCGTAAAGGGAAAATGGCCAGGGATAAAATCCTGAGGCACACTGACATTTGGAGAGTAAGTGAGAAACCTAGAGAAAAAATTGAGAAGTGCTCCCCTACACACCTGCCCTAACGGAAAACTGTCACTTTTCCTACACTAATTATTATTTTGTGTATTTATCTAACTCTTCGAAGAACGGATTTTAATCCATTTTATTTTACAGGTTTAACAGATTTTAATATGAGTTTATTTTAATCATCTTTGTATCCCTAGCAACTAGCACAAAATACTCATCAACTTCGATCCATTTTTTGAGTTGCTATTTCAATAAATGTAAGTTTATCATTTAAATTTTGGGAGTGTTTTTCATTCAGATTTTCTTTCATTCCTGTTAGGAAACAACCAAGATAAGATTGTTGTTGTAATAGGATTATCTCCAATCATCAGATTGATTAAATGTTCTCTAACCTGTAACTTGCAGTGTTTCTTGAAAAACATCCTTTCTTAGTCCTTGATTTTTGGAAAAAAAAAATGGCTTTTAGTCAGTGAGCATTAGGAGTTGAAGAAAATGAGTTCATCTTTGGCTGAGAAGTCAATAGGATTCTGCTGCTTACTTTTTTTTTTAATGCCTCTAAAGCTTTCATTCTCAAAATGCATGGGAATAAGCCATTTAGAAAGTGCATCAATAACAAAATCATATAGGGCTGTGTATACACATACTTGGTAAAATCTACCTATGATTTTTGAAAATATTTATTAAATTCCAAAACCCAATTCTCTAAAGGTATAAGGCCAATATTAATAATTTTCATTTGATATCAAGAAACACTTTATATCAAACTTGATAAAGGAGTTACTCTCTGAACTAGGAAAATCAAATCTAATTTTCAGTGACCTAAAATAAAGAAAAAAATAGATCACCATTAGCACTAAGTTTGTGTAAAATACAAAATGTCAAATGTATGAATTAGCCTGATATAATTAAGACCTCTGCTCCATGAAACTATTAAAATAGAAATACACAAACATAAGTCAACAAGCAAATTGTACAATGTAAACTATACATACCCATGTAAACTATACACACCCATGCATACACACACACTCATAAAACAATGTTCCAGAGAAAAACACATGCTTCAATAAACAGCAAATCATAAAATTTAGTTTGCTTTTTCAGTAGCAAATGAAAATATATAGAACTTCAGGAAATGAGAAAGTTGGAGGATTCTTGAAAAGGCCTTGAGCTGTCTTTTAGGGATGAATCATCTCCCCAAATTCGTGAACACAGAAATACCCCATGGATTTTTACTCATAGTCTGCTGGCCACACAAGGGAAGAGGA
Source organism: Pan troglodytes (assembly GCF_028858775.2). NCBI lineage: Eukaryota > Metazoa > Chordata > Mammalia > Primates > Hominidae > Pan > Pan troglodytes. Next base: position 60,155,703 of record NC_072404.2, read on the forward strand.
GACATGAGATTGTAGGATAGTAGCAGGTACAAAACTGGTACAGGTTGAATAGCCCAAATCCAAAAAACCCAAGTCTGAAATGTTACAAAATTCTAAACTTTTTGAGTACTGACAACACGATCTCAAAAAAAATACCCACTGGAACAATTCAGATTTTGGATTTTTGGATTCAGAATACCCAACCAGGAAGTATAATGCAAACATTCCAAAATAAAAAAAAAATCCAAAATTCAAAATACTTCTTGTGTTAAGCATTGGATAAGAGACAGTCAACCTTTCCTTTAAATTTAATAATGGAAGATAAAATGTTACATCTAAATTGCCTAGTATTGTACATTATTTTAAATCTGCCATTTCACTGTGGCCTAACATCCTCAAGCCAAGGTTGATAAAGATGCTAAATATTAACTTAAATTACAAAATACATTACAGATAGAGTCAATGTCCATATCATGTCTCTGTAGAAGTGAGCTGTTAACAGGCACTGGTGGGATGCCTTGTCCTTAAGAGGCTACAGTCTGATGTGAGTTGCTTTATTCTCATCCCTCAAACATCCAATCCTCTCCAGACACATGTACTCAGGAATGTGTCTAGGTTTAGCGGGTCCACCGAAGCTTACACAATTTAAAGAAAACAGCTTCAAACTGGTCAACAAAATTATAACACATCTTAAAACATGTCGCCTTTTGAAACCTAGCATCTGGCTGCGTGCATTTCCAGCTTTGTGACTCCTCTGCTCCACATCCGTCCAGCCCCAGCCCTGGAGGACACATCCTCACTGCCACGCCATCTTTGTTTCCTGACCTGGTGACACCAGCTTACCCTCTCTTAGTCATCTGGTCTCCTCTTCAACTTTGCCTCAAACTTACACAGACAATTCTGGACTTCCAGATATTTGGATTTTAGAGTTTTGCACATTAGAACCCACAGATGCCACCAGCGTAGCTTCTGTCTTCTGTTGTTGATTTCACACGACTTCCTGGAGACCTGACGGCCAGACTCACCTCTGATGGAAAGCAACTGACTTCAATTGACTGAGCAGGAATGCCTGCAACTGGCAGGATAGAACATGTGGCCCAATGCTGAACACATCCTCCGCATACGTCCTCTGCATGTGGCTTCTGAATAATGCTGTTTGGGATCTGATCTATTTACTGGTTGTTCCATATGAGTATATGCCGTTTTCCTTCTCTGAACCTGATGTCATTACTTCACTGTCATAACTTTACCTGGCTGGCTGCCTCCTGTCACACTAGCCCATGCACTGGTCACAGAAATACATTTGGGCTAGAAAAAAACCAAGACCTTGAGTGAGGAATTGCTCCATTGGCTAAATCTTGGACAAGGCTTTCTCCTGGGACTTATTGCTGGAAAATTACACCAGACCTTCTCTACTTAGGTTTGAAAATATTCTTTTGAGTTTCGTTTTTACCACTATTTAATAAAAATTCTGCCCCAAACCAAAGCAACTCAGTTTTAACAATCTGTTAGTACTGAAAACTCGTATACTTTTTAAATGTCCGAAGGTACCTCTTTTATGAGTCAGGCAATATCAAAAAGTGTATGTCTCAATATAATCAAATATGTTCTTTAAAGAATTTTAGAAAAGTTAGTGGAACAAGCAAACAAATGCTGTTTTCAATAACATTGTAATGGAAGTTGAACATTTTTATAGTTTCTTTTTTTCTAATAGTGATTCCATCAATAGCATCCATGTATATCATCTAACTTAATCTTCACCTCAACTCTGGGACTCAGTGAAGGATGATACAACCTCCAATAACATCATTCTCTTGATATTTCGAGAATAATATTTTGGAGGTATTATCTGTGCAGTTCAACAGCTTTAGCAAAAGATTTACCTCTTTCAGCAGAGCAGAAATTTAGCCTGACGAAAGTGGGGAGGTAGAGAATTAGTGTCAAAAAAGTTTCCCCTTTCCTTTCTCAATTTAAAGGAAGGGTCACAGAATATGGGTCTGAATGAAAGTCACATAGTTTTGAATTTCATTTGGAGCCCCAAACACCACAAGCTGTATACCCTTCAATCAAAAAGAAAATTATAACTCTGAGCTGCATTTCTATCAGAGAAAAGCAAATGTTGTGATTTTTGCACTGAAATCAAATTTAACTGGAATGATTCAATAAAATGATGGTATCATTATAAATGTTGCACTCTTTCTTAAAGTTTGATTAGTCTAGACACCTGAGTTGAAAAATGACTGTTGCCTGATACTTCAAAGCACACTTGACAACTTTGATTAAATATTTATGTTAAATGTAGATGACTTAAAATGAAATGTGTTCCAATCAAGACACTAGCAAGCAGAACGTACGTAACTTGTCAGCGTTAGAGCTCTGGTTTCGGGCAGTTTGATTTGAGGTTCAGCCAACTCCAGAGGTACAGTCAACTCCGGAGGTGAAGCTCTCCACTTCCACTACTTAAATGGGGGTCACAGCAGGTCTGCGTTTCACGTGGCAGTATCCAAGCAACTCAATATCCAGTAATTCCCTGGAATTGTTGAAAAGAATAAAAAGTAAGCAAGGGGCAGCTTGTTGTATTCTCTCTTCCCTCCTCGTATTACAACCATAAACCCCCATATATGCTCTCTCGTAAACAAGATTTTAGAGCACCGTCGAGGGCAACTCTCTTAATCTTTTAAAACGTTTTTAAAACGTTTGTAATTCCAGTTCTTATTCCTAATTACTTGAGAATTTATATGTGTCTGTTCAATTCAAAACAACCCTATTGCATTTTCTTTTGAAGTAAGCTATCCATAACATATTTGCATTTATGTTCTGAGATAAATAATTAATATCAGCTTAATTGCTGAAGTCAGGAAATTGGAAGCCATGTTTAGCTTCCCTTTGTCATTCCTCCCACACGCTAGCTGGTGGAAAGCATCATCAAGCCTACCTGACATGCTTTGTATCTGTCATCCTCCGGACCAGCCCTGAACCCAGACTGGCTCTCCATGGCCTTGTGTCAGCCTAGACTGTGGTGCCAATTCTAACTCATGCCTTAGCTTGTGTGCATCTCTACACCACCAAAATCTAGCCACACATTCCAGAAAGATCTTAAGTAAATCGAATCTGACATTTTGGTTGCTTTGAATCTACATTCATTAATTCTAAAGGCATTGCTTACATTTTATCATTCTTTTTTTGCTTTTTATCTTTGTATCATATTTTACAGAGATAAGTATGCAATTTTTGTTTTGATTATACTTACTGAAAAAATACATGCTTACTTCACAGAAAATCCAATGACAATTCTTTTTAAAAGTGAAAACTGGGCTGGGCACAGTGGCTCACGCCTGTATTACCAGCACTTTGGGAGGCCAAGGCGGGTGAATCACTTGAGGTTAAGAGTTCGAGACCAGCCTGGCCAACATGGTGAAACCCGGTCACTACCAAAAATACAAAAAATTAGCCCGGTGTGGTGGCGGGCATCTGTAATCCTAGCTACTCAGGAGGCTGAGGCAGGAGAATCGCTTGAACCCGGGAGGCAGAGGTTGCAGTGAGCCAAGGTTTTGCCATTGCACTCCAGCCTGGGTGACAAGAGCAAAAGTCTGTCTCAAAAAAAAAAATTAAATAAAATAAATAAATAAATACAATATTTTTTAAAGTGAAAACTGAATGACCTCTACCTTGTACTCACTCAAGATTAATCAGTGTTAACAGAGTATTGTCTATCTCCCAGGGATTAAAATCTATTCAATGGCTTCCCATTGCTGACAGCATAAATCATACCCTCAGAATTCTTTTTTGGACCTTCCCTCTCTTTTTCCTTGCAAAGTGGAGCACAGACTGGAATGGGAGGAAAATGCACAATGTGTTTGAACTTTTGCCTCTGTTTACTGCACCCATTTATTTCTCAAACTTGAGATTAAACAACACTTCCTCTAGCAAAGTTTTCCTATTGGCTTCTCTTAGTTAGGGTTTTTTGTTTAAAAGAAAAGCAGATACTCAAGCCATCACTAGTTGGGCACTAGCAGTTACTTTCAGGATATACAGATTATTTGAAAATAAAGCTTCAATTATGATAGATTTCATGGAAGCTGCAATTAGCATTGAGACAGCATCATCATCCTTTTTCCTGGTGTCTCCATTTTTATCTTATGTCATCTCTGATGCTCTCTGAAGCCACGCCCTTTTCAGTAGTTGAAAACCTTTTATTTGCTGCTTTCTCATAATGCCAATTGGTACATAAGTTTGATTGTCTTGGCCCTGGCTTAAAGTTACACATGCTTCTGCCTTTTGCCTTCCTGGTTGCTTACCCAGCTTTTGTATTTCCCAATTGAAAATTACTGCAAAAAATACTTTGGGTACAATATATACTTTTTTCCTTTTAGGTCACATGTACATTGCTGGCCCCAGCTGGATTTTCCCAGGGTCAGGTGCCCATTCCTACCTAATCAAAGGTAAGGATGAAGTTGGCCTTCTGTGTGAGCCAGTGGGGGAGGGGATGAGATGGTTAATTTCATGTGTCAACTCGTCCAGGTTATGGGGTCAAGTTCTTTGGTCAAACACTAATCCAAATGCTGCTCTGAAGGCATTTTATAAATGTTACAAGCAATTGACTTTAAGTAAAATAAAAATCATCCTTGATAATGCAGATGAGCTTCATTCAATCAGTCAAAGACCTTAAGAGCAAAAACTGGGGTTTTCAGAGAAGAAGGATTTCTGCCTCCAGATCTTACCACAGAAATCCTGCTGAGTTCCCAGATGCCAGACTACCTTACAGATGTGGGACTTGCCAGTCCCACAACCGCATAAGCCAATCCGATCCTGAAAATATCTACCTATCTATCTATCTATCTACCTATCTGTGTCTATTTTTCTATCTGTCCATTTCTATCTGTCTCCATCTATCTCTATCTATCTGTCTATCTGTGTCTATTTGTCTGTCTGTCCATCTATCTCTCTATCTATCTCTATCTATCTATCTATCTGTCTCTGTGTCTATTTGTCTATCTATATCTGTCTACCTCTATCTCTATCTGTGTCTGTCTATCTATATCTATCTATCTATCTCTATCTGTCTGTCTATCTGTCTGTGTCTCGTTGTCTGTCTATCTGTCTATCTATTTCTATCTCTGTCTGTGGTCAATCTGTGTCCAGTTGTCTATCTATCTGTCTATCTATCTATCTGTGTCTATTTTTCTATCTGTCCATCTCTATCTATCTATCTCTATCTGTCTGTCTATTTGTCTATCTGTCCATCTGTCTCTCTATTTCTATCTATCTATCTATCTCTCTATCTGTCTCTGTGTCTATTTGTCTACCTATCTATATCTATCTGTCTATCTTTATCTCTATCTGTGTCTGTCTATCTATATCTATCTATCTATCTCTGTCTGTCTATCTATCTGTGTCTCATTTTCTATCTATCATCTATCTATCTATCTATCTATCTATCTATCTATCTATCTATCTCTATCTCTGTCTGTGGTCAATCTATCTGTGTCCAGTTGTCTATCTATCTGTCTATCTATCTATCTATCTATCTATCTGTCTGTCTATCTGTGAAGATCACATCTATCCTACTGCTGCTGTTTCTCTGGAGACCTTTGACTGATATGTAATTTCTATTTCAAGGCAATAGTGGGTTGGCACCATAGAGCATTTCTTTGACAGTGTTCTGTTGTGTTAACAAGGTAATGTAAACTGCCATTACAAAATAACCCAAAAGGTCAGCTCCAACACTGGAGACGGATGCCTTGCACACATAGGGCCACTGCATGTGTTCCTGGTGAGGAGTTGGCTTCCACGCACTGTGAGGTGCTCAGGCCTCTCCCATCACGGGGCTTTGCCTTCTCCTAAAACCTTGGTATCCTTCCATCCAGCTGTCAGATGAGGAAAGAGGGTGGATGGGCGCTTCTTCCATTTAGGCTCCCTGGCGCAGAAGTGATACACTTCAATTCTCTTCATGTTCCATTGATGTAACAGGTCATGAGTCCTCACACATTTTCAAGAGTTTGGAAAATGATCTCCCTTGCCAGATTGCCAATCTTCAAAGGGAGGTCTATATGTGGAAGAAAAAGAAAAAATTTATGTGCATTTACCCTGTTTAATACACTCATCATATATAGTATTTTTGCAACAGCAAAAATAACACTCAATTTAGTATGTAATTATATATGTCATATACTTAATATACAAAATATTTTCCTTGCTAACCTATACGATTTCAAATGCCTGGAACATGAGATAATTCATGTGATTACTTGAGAGTATGTAAATTTTAATATGTTAACATATACTGGCAAAGTTCTAAAAGTTGTGATTTTATGGGAGGCCAAATTATGTACATATTAGTTTGTCTGAAGACTTGAGCCAAAAGGAAACTAATACACTTTTGAGCTACAATATGGACATAATGTCATGAAGCAGGAACATTATGCTCCATTTCAGGACACTTCTGCTGACCTGCACCTAGAATACCCTGTTCTGTGCTGATGACTCAGATGTAAGAATGATGAAGTGCATCAGTTGGCATGCAGAGAACAATAAGAAAAAGAACTGAGTTGTGGGAAGACATGAGGAAAGGACATGAGGCTCTTAATAACAGCTGCCAAGTACTGCAGTCGGGAATCTGGAGCAAAGTGATTCAATTCTGACCACTGCCTGTGAGTAAATGGGATTTTATTTTTCAATACTTTTGTTTAATATTACCTCCTTCATTACATGTGAACAGCACTCCAGGACAGTAAATCATGAAATGGGAATAAAGCCTGTAATTTTAATTAACATATTTTAAAATGTTTCTAATTTGTATGCATTTAATCAAATTTTCATTTGCATTGAGCTATTTTTTTCTTTCTCATGTAATGTTTGACATTACCATTTGTTTCTTTAATGAAATACTAATATTTAATAAAATATATTACATCCTTAATATGACTTGTCAGGAATTTTTCTTCCTCAAACATTTGAGTGATGAAAACGAAACCTCGCTGCACATGGAATCTCAGCTGACAAGTAAAAAGAAGCATTTTTGTATTAGCGATATCTTGTTCCCTCTTGCAACGTTTCCTTCCTCTCACCTCCATGTGACCAAAATAAATGATCAGAGTGGTTCATCCTCACTACTGTCCCCCTTGCAGTGCAGCCTCTGTAACCATGCTCTGGGCAAGCAGGTACTCATCTGGGGACAGGCTCCAGTAATGGAGCATGCAGTGCAAAAACTGGCATTAAAACTACATTGGGCATGGTGGCTCACACCTGTAATCCCAGCACTTTAGGAGGCAGAGGGGTGGACCACCTGAGGTCAGGAGTTTGAGACCAGCCTGACCAACATGGTGAAATCCCATCTCTACTAAAAATACAAAATTAGCAGGGTGTGGTGGCAGGCACCTGTAATCCCAGCTACTTGGGAGGCTAAGGCAGGATAATCATTTGAATCTGGGAAGTGGAGGTTGCAGTGAGCCGAGATTACACCACTGGACTCCAGCCTGGACAACAAGAACAAAACTCTATCTGAAAAGAAAAAAAAACAAAAACAAAAACAAACAAACAAAAACTACATCACCTGCAGAGATGCTTTCTAAACATTCTTTTTTTTTGTTTTGGTCAGATATAAAACACATGTATCTGCTCATTTCATTGCAAATAGAGGTTCTAACTGGTCTTGATTCTGTGCTCAATGCCCACAAAGCCATTCTGCACTCTTCTGTGCACAGGCATCAACTCCTCATTCAGTCAGCCAGCCAGGCATGTGAACAGATAGCTCACCAAACAACGTGCAACACAGTGTCCCCACCAGGAGATCTCTATGAGCAAGGATCATATTGAATTTTTTTAGTATTCCTTGCACTTTATGGGCACTCAATTAATGCCTTTTTGCCATAAGTGGTAGTTAATAAATGCACCTAAAATTTCAGTATAAAAAAACTACTATTCTTAGGCTTTTAGTCATGAGCTTCTTCAACAAACCTTCCCTCCCATCAGTGAGTGCTTCCCTTCGATCTGCACCTCCCAGTGTCTTGAAAGGAAAAAGAGACTGACTAATTGCCCCCATCCAAAAGTCTCTCCTCATTTCATCTCACTTAACATTTCTGCAGAGTTTGCCAAATGCAGCTATTCCTTTTCCCAAAGCAGGATGCGGGAGGGGACGTAAATAGAGATTAGAAAGAAGAAAAATATTCTTACCATGTTGGGGGGCTGGATTTATGTGAAATCCAAAGTGAATCAGTCGTTACAGGGCTTGGCACATAGTAATTTTTCCAAAAATGTTACCACTAGTAGTATTTTGTGATCATTAAAGATGCCAGAAACATGTATGCCTCCTTGATTTTAGCCATGTGGTTATTAGCGCTTGAGATGTACTTTTGCTTACATTTAACGTGTCAAAAATATGCTTCTCTTTAAAGGAACAATCGAAATGTCACTTCCTTTGATTACTTCCTTCATCCCCTTTATGGGGAAGATTATTGGTTTCTTCCTTAACTCTGTTGTTTCCAATGGAAATAATAATGCTAAACCTTCAGCCATGAGAAGTGAGGTATAAAGTCATGGTGATTTACAACATCTGTCTTCTCTCCTACATTAACTGCAGGAGGGAGTAAGTCTAGCAGGGAGGCAGGCTTGGTCTCCCAGTTGCTGAAACACAAAATGTTGAGGTAAGATTACAGTTTTTATTTTTAAAAAGTCAGAATTTTGCTTTGTTTTTACATTACGTGATGCCGTATGTTCAATGCATAAGTAAGAAAAATACAAAATTTTAATTTTCAATTTTTAATGTCTTTAGATTAATTTTTAATCTCATTGCAATTGTATGTATATGCATATGTATATGTGTTAGGTATGTACGTATGAAATACACGTTATACATTTGTATTTATTATGCATATGCAATTTATATATACATATACTATATATGAGATATATATACATTCGTGTACTATATATTGTACATATCTTGTATGTGTATATTATATGTATATGCTCATGCATATTTGTATGTGCACCAACAGCATATTCTCTACATTTCTGCATGAGCTTTTAAAACCGATTACTATGGGCCGGGCGCGGTGGCTCATGCCTGTAATCCCAGCACTTTGGGAGGCTGAGGTGGACAGATCAGGAGGTCAGGAGATCGAGACCATCCTGGCCAACTTGGTGAAACCCCATCTCTACTAAAAATACAAAAATTAGCTGGGAGTGGCTGCAGGCACCTGTAATCCCAGCTACTCAGGAGGCTGAGGCAAGAGAAACTCATTTTCCACGTGGATGTTGTGCAAGTCTCCTTCTGGTTTTTAGTGGCTGGGTTGGTGGTGGGCACACTGGGTGGGGAGGACGACAGGCAGGTCTACCAACCACCTAGGGATACTCATTTCCCCGTGGAAGTCAGTGTATTTGCCAATTAATCTTCTACTGATCCATTGATACATCTTTGTTGAGTCCTGTTCTCGATGCTAAAAAATTAGCAGTGAATAAGACAAAAAATCTCTTCTTTCAGAGAATTTATTTGAGAATTACATAAAGTGAGTACTGTGAATAAAAGTAAATACAAACAAGCAAAATAATTTTAGATAGAAGCAAAGACCATGAAGGAAATGGTTTCAGGGGCCATTATCACCCCATGGTGATAAAGTGAGAACTAAAATGTATTGAGAAAGAGTGTTTTAAATAACATATTTTTAAATAATTTTTTCAAGGCTAATTCTACCTGCTAGGTTACAGCTTATGGTGAAAATTGGATGCAGATAGCAGAAGAGAACTCAAAGAATATCACCAATACAGAAAGCCAATAGTGTTCACCCTTCTGGGCTGTTGTCAGGATGTCTGGTTAAGTGAAGCTTGTGTCCTCTGGACTGTGGACCACGGAAGACAGGAAGACCTGTGAGTTGCAAATAAAATCCCTCTTGACCAAAGGAATCCCATAGAAACCTTAAAATGAGTTCCCAGCCATGATGGGAAGGGAGGTTGGATACAGCTCATTATAAGCGCCCCCCTTATGGAGTTTAGACAAAACTGCCCAGAAGTAATGTTAAAATAGATATTATAAGACCAATTGAATGGATTTCATGTGACAATAAGATACCAAATTATAACCAAGATGTAAGGTGATGCCAGACCAGGGTAAGTCCTGCCTGCAGGCCATCAATCTGGCTAAACAAGGCATTTTGACCCAGCATCTTGTGGCTGACTCTGACATAACATCCTAATCTTAGATATTCCTTTCTGCTGACAGCAAGTTTTAGAGAGAGTCTTACTCCTTTAACCAGCTGAAAATTAAAGAATTTCTGAATCCAATTATAACCTGTAAGCTTCCACTTTAAGGTATCCTACCTTTTTAGGCCGAGCCAATGTATACATTCTACATACTGACTTACGTCCTTGCCTGTCACTCCTGCTTCCCTGAAATGTATAAAACCAAACTGTAATCTGACCACCATATTTTAAATAGTGTATTTAAAAGAGGTTTAAAATAAACTTTTCTAAAATATTTTAGAGTATAGCTTTTCTGTTAACAGATCTCACCAAGGAGGAAAACTAAGGAGGTAAACATTGTGATGATGATGCAATTCGCTCAGGTTCCTACAGACAGCTCTGTGTATGTTAAAGCTGACAGAATTCTATCAGCCCCACCATGGCTTAGTGCAGGCAATAAGCATTTCATTTTGAATTTAAACTTGTACTTAGAAAAATATATGTATTCGGTTGACCATATGAAGTTTCCATTACTGTAGGTCAAAATCAGTCCAATACTGGTCACTTCATGTGACTCAGCCTCATGTGTTTGCATTTAAATGGCTCCACTGCCTGCTCAGAATGGTATCCCCTAGCAAAGGCCGAGTCCTTTGGCTTCATAAGTAAGCTCCATATTTCCTAGTTACTTCCTCTTTTTAAAGATATCGCTAAATAGGGCTGGAAGAATGCAAAATTTAGAGCTGGAGATGGAAACATAGTTTAAATTGCCCTTCTTTGGAAAGAAGAAAATCTGCATGGAGTTGGCGAGGGAAGAATAGGAAATGAAAGAGATGGGTCTAGAAGGCTTTGACGACTTTTCCCTGAATCCAGAGGGAGAAAGGTGACAGAACTGGCGGCTAAGAAGCTGAAAGGAGCAACTATGGAGAAGAAAGACTCCTAAAGGAGATGTGAGAGGAGAGGCGCTGTGGTAGTTGTGAGGTTAACCCCCCTCCTTCCACCCTTTGAGATCTGTACTCAGTTCTGCATGATCAGGGATGCTCTTGTGCAAGCTGAGCCTGGTTAGGAGAAACGGAAAGAGAAGGTGGCATGGCCATGTGAGAAACACACATAGAAAGAGGGATTCACTTGCATGGACAGAGTATCTGTCTCCTCCTGCCCCTACCAATGAAATATGGGAGCGATCGTTTTGAGAGTGCCTAATTATTTGCCACCTGGGACATTCGCATATCAGAGTCAGTACAGTTTTAAGGAAAAAGATTCAAGCCCCTTTACTTAACATTTTAAACCAGATGTCTAAACATGCATTAATTAATAAAAAGAATTGACTAGGCTTGTTTTTCATATATCTAGAAAAATAGATGATTAACATTTTGGAATGAACTAGGATTTTATTCGAGTAATTACTTATTCACAATGCATTATACATCCTGGAAGTAATAGCTCCATAAAAGCCGTTCATTTCCGCTTTTTCCCTAGCCGTGTGACTGGCTGGCTGGTGTTTCCGGTGGGCGTGGGTGTGTCTGGATGCTCATATGTAGAGAGGGCTGCTCATAACTCGGGAGACGCCTCAGCTCCCTCCTCCTTCTTGCCTCTTACTTTCCCTTTCCCTTTCCCTGTGTTTCTCTCCTCCCTCTTTTACACTTAAAACAGCCACTACTATTCTTCTAACTTCTTGTACAAAGTATCCATGAGCATTTGTACCTCTGTGTTTTATTTATTTGTTGCCGGTTCAGAGGAAATGAGAGAACTTTGTTGATGTTCGTGTCTCTGTTTTATCTTCATTTAATCATATTAACCAGTGAAGAGTGTTTGGTTTATTTTTTTCAGGGCCATTTGATTATGAAAAAAAGTAATGACATGATTTCACCTATTCTGTATTCAGGGCCACATTTACTTCCTCACTTGCATTGCTATTTTTGAAAAAAGATTGATAATTTTAAATTATTCCTTGTATTGGAGAAATATCAACAATATATAATTTTTTATTCGGCAAACAGCATTTAGGTTTTTATCTAACCAAGAATGTAAGAGATGATTACAAAAATCTTAGTAACTGAAAAGGGATGTGTTATTATATCAGTGATCCTAGGAAGAATATTGTGTTTTTAGTGGCTATGGTGCCTTACTGCATGTAAAATGTTATTACACTTTATTAAAAGTTACAAAGGGTGTGTTCAGTTGAAAGCACTATCAACTATCCTTTGACAAATCTGGTGGATCATACCAGTATTTTGCAGTGTGTCATGTTTGACACAAGGGGCCAAACAGAAGTTAAAATATAAAGATATGTTAATCTCTATTAGTGTAAAGGAGGTGCAAAATAAAATAATTTGCTGAATAAGTTAGCCTAAATGAAGTAGTCTGAAAGCAATCCAATAACCCCTGGAATTTATATGTGCCCGATTTATTAAGTAGTTCACAAGGTCTGATATTTAAGAAAATTTAATATAATTATTAGCATTCTGAGATATCTGCATTTGAGTTATTATAACTCAAATGTATTTAGAGTTGTAATCAAATAATTAAAATATGACTGCATAAGTGGGGACTATTTCAGGACTTAAGATACTGGTTTGAAAATGTACATTTATGAATACCATAGTCTCTAAAATATAAAACATTGAACTACTAAATCATTCATTCATACATACACACATTGATTCAGTGGAGTGTGTCTAGGTACTAAAGAAGCTGTGGTGAGCAAACTGTACATTTTCTGCCTTCATAAGGCTCACAGATTTATTATGGAGACAGTAATTTAATAGTGCTATAAATAGTAATGCTACAAAAGAGAAGTATATGGTGCTGCAAGAACACATAGTGGAACCTCCTACTCATGACATGCAGCCTACCAGACACCTCCAGCTTAGCTCAAAGAAGGAAACCTTTAAGTTCCATATTTCATATACCCATTACAGTATTCAGTCACTCAAACCTCAGTGTTGAGACAACATTGTAACAACCCACAACCCATCAGAGGCAGTGGGAGGATAGTCAGAAGAATCAGAACAAGTCTTCAGCCTTTACTGGCAACCGGGAGGAATTATAACTGGAATTTCCAGCCACTGTTTTGCCATGATCTTGTAGGCGCCTGGGAATCTTATGAGATGCAGCATTTGTCCACTAATAGTGAGAAAGTTTTCAGATGGGTCTTAAATATGACCTAGATCTAAATATATATCACCCCAAATGCCACAAGAATACACAAATTTGAAGAATCTCAGCTGAGACTGTAAGCCTCCGTGATCTTTGTAAATGGAAGTAACAAAAATCGTTTAAGACAAAAGAAGATGCTTGATATCCCTGGAAGGTAGACATATGGACCATGATGAAGACTACCTCCTTGACAAAGAGAAGGGAAGAAGACTGATGGCTGCAGTAACCAGAGGAAGCTGCTGGACCAGTGTTCCTGAGTTGCACACAGGAAAATGCCCTGAAATTCCACTCTAGCACTTTTGTTATCAAGCTTCCCCAACAGAAAGCACTGTTCTGGGAGAACATACCGCAACCATTTTTCTTTATAGAGGACATCTGCCAAAGGTTGACCTTGTCAGCGGCTACATTTTGAAAAATAATTAAGATGGAGAAAGCTTCCTCCACTTATATAGAGATAGCAAGTAAAAAATTCTTGCTAAAATTATAAATTGCTGATCTCTTCTCCTACCAAGTTAGGCCATTAGTGTATTTACCACAGCTTTATGTATTTTCCCCCCATTTATCAGATTGTGTGTGTGCAATGTGTGTGTTCAGGGGGGATCTGTCAGCATATCTTGTCAGTCGAGAAGTTTTACTGTCAACTCAGACAACTTCCAAACATTGTACAGATTCACAGAGAAGCAAATTGGTTTTCTGGCCCCAGAATACTCCCTGGGTTGTATTATATGAGTATAGGGAAGGCAAGCTCAGGTTGATCGATTAGTGGGAGATTGCAGGGGCACTTCTGTAGTGCAGACTAAAACAGGAACCTTCCTAGAATGGGAGGGAGCTTGTGAATCAAGTCTTCCTGGATTAAAAGTCATCACAGACTATAAATTCCCAGGACCAATTCAAATATGTGAATATCATATAATTCATTAGAAATGACTACTGGATCATTTGGTTTTATGGGTTCCATGTTAGTTAGGAAGATACAATTTAAGAGGAAGATGAAAGTATATATACAATGTCTTCATTTATTAATAAAATAAAATTCACAAAAAGTTACAATATTTTATGTTATATATTAGTCATTGAGTACTCAATAAAAGAAAATTTTCAAAAAAAATAACTTTTTACAAGTAGAAACAGACTTTATTTGGAAACATGAAATACATACATTTTGTCTCTTACCTGGAAGCATTATCAATATTTAAAGATAGCATTTAAAAATGTTGTGTATGGTACCTACTTTCTCAAAGTAAATGTGTTTGCAAGAAATACACTATTTATTAGACAGGCTCTAAAGAGTAAAAATCAAACAAGTAAACAAATAACACAATTATGTTGAAAAACAAAGGGTATCCAGTAAAAGGGAATAACTAGGTATTGCATTCAGTCTTATTCAGATTAGTGAATAGATAGTTTTGTTTTCAATTATTCAGTGATATAATAAAATAATAATTTTAACTTTAATCATGTGTGTTTTACATGCCATTTCAAATAATATGAACATTGACAGAGTTAATATAGAAATTTCTCTCAAGCTATGCTGACTGGAGATGGAGTAATATGGAGAACAAGTTCATTTATTATACTCAAGAGATTAAATTCTTCAAGTCCTAAACCTACTGCAAAAAGCCCTTATGTTTTATTCCTGGTTATAGTTCAAATCAGTTGAACTAGTGGATAAATAATTAATGCTTCTTGTAAATAATTCAAGGGATTTATTTGGCTAGTATCACATTTCTTCTATGTGAGTGATTCTCTATGTTGTTGGTTATATGACCAAATTCTAACATCTTGAAAGAACAAAACACTTCTAGAGATGTACCTATTAAAAATAATTCAAATTATTCTGTCAAATTTGTATAAACTTGTATATTTTTCTTCATTAAAGCATTTATTAAGTTAATACCTCTACATATATAAATGAAGTTTTAAAGACAAATATCTGTCTATAGGAATATACTTGTAATTGATTTACTTCAAAGAAAATAAAAAATAATCCTGTGCAAATTTGTTATACCTATACTTTTATTTAATTTGTGACCAAAAAAAATCCAACTTCACTGATCCCCTAAAAATCACCTCTTTTTTATGTTTTTATCATGTGAAAATTTGATAAAGAAAATATTACTTGACTACAAAACAGATATACACTTGGACTTAAGAAGGGGAGAATGGAAACAATTGCAATCCAGGGAAAATAAATTGTATAAACAACAACATAGGAGAACATACAAGTGGATACATTCAGGAGCTGCTGCATAATAACTGTCATGGAGTCTTGGGCTGCCAGTTGATTCCAAAGCCTGTGGAAGGAATGGCCCAGCTTGATCTCCTCGTAGGAGGGCCTGAGTGCTGTCTGCTCACTGGAAAGCATCCAGAGGGGAAGCATTCCTAGGACCCATCAGTCACAAATAAGCTCTGCCTCAGAAACCTGCAGGAGGTGGATTCCATGAAAGAGACTGACATTAGCTAAAGGAGGTCAGAAGGACCCTAGGTGAGATAAGTGGCTTCAAGTATCTCAGGCCTAGTGTAGGGATCTGATTTCAAAAAGAAATAGATAGAGTATATATTATACAGGCTTTTCCAGGGTAAGTACAATTCCTTCTCCCAGG
Source organism: Pan troglodytes (assembly GCF_028858775.2). NCBI lineage: Eukaryota > Metazoa > Chordata > Mammalia > Primates > Hominidae > Pan > Pan troglodytes. Next base: position 60,171,617 of record NC_072404.2, read on the forward strand.
ATGGCAACTGTAGTGACAAAGAAATACATGATTCTTAGTCTCAGTTTTGGTTTATTTTTATTTTTATTTATTTATTTATTTTTGAGACAGGGTCTTGTTCTGCCACCATGCAGTGGTGCCCTAATGCCTCACTGCAGCCTCGACCTCCCAGCTCAAGTGGTCCTCCCACCTCAGCCTCTCGAGTAGCTGGGACCAGAGGTGTGCACCACCACACCTGGCTAACTTTTGTATTTTTTGTTGAGTTGGGGATTTTCCATGTTGCCCAGGAAGGTCTCAAACTCCTGGGCTCAAGCGATCTGCCCACCTCAGCCTCCAAAGTGCTGGGACTACAAGCGTGAGTCACTGCACCTGGCCCTAGTCTGAAAACTAGGGTGTAGACAACCAACTGTGTCTTTCATGTCAACAAAGTTGTTCATTAGTTGAACAGCTAACAACCAACAACACAATTGGTTGTCTACACAGTAGCCATCTCCTCCCATCTTCAACAACTGGACTGTTGTTTTCTTCATCTTCCTCTGAGTACTCATGTCCTTTGTGGAAAGCTGGAATCCTCCCAGAGCCAGAAGCTGCGTACTCATTAGCCTCGGCCAATTCTGAATGTCTCCTTCCTCAGTCTAGGTGTGTGGTCTGTGTGAAACACACTCTGCCTAATAGATACTAAGGAAAGTTTGCTGGAAGGCTCAGAGATGGTTTATCTCATTTGTGGTAATAGGAATAAGATGGGTTTTCTCTATTCTGCCCCTTTGGTAGGTGACCATTAGAAGGGAAACAACCATCCCTGGACTATTAAGGGAACACCTAGAGAATTGCAGGGAAAGTAAACAGTCATTGCCCTCTTATTTTCATACTTCTTTTCTGTGATGCAATCAAGTCTTCATTTTTGATGCCGTTTTTAATAAGCCATCTGTAGTTTATAGACGAGGCATTCTCAGATGCATATTAGGAGGTCAGATGCAAGTTGGAAAGACATTAAAGGCAGGTTGAGACAAGATTATCAAGGAGGCAGAAGTCTGATCCTTTTGTAGTTTATAAGTGTGATGATTGGGTTTTCATGCTCATGTGTGAGAAGTGCCTTCCTCAAATCTTGTTATGCTGTTGGTGCATTACTCATGTGATGAGAAAAAAAAAAAAGGAGGCAGAAATCAGACCAAGGGGTATAGGCTTTCCTTGATCAACAGTGGGGAGTCACTGATGGGGTTTGAGAAGGGAGCGACATGATCAGCACTGCACTTCAAAGCATTATTTTAAAAGTTGAGCGTGGGAAGGATTTAAGACAAGGCTCAGAACATTTTGCCACTTGGAATGCATTGTTGAATATTCATACAAAACTAGTTTATGGCTCAGCATAAATAATTTTTAAACACAAAGTAAAATACAGTATGTGTTGCCATGGTAGTGACAGAGCCTAGGAAGATAATGACAAGCAGAAAAAAAACGGTGCCATTGTAATTTAAATCACTATAAAACTTTCTAGAATTTAAGTGTGTTTTCAGTCAGAGTATTTTGAATACACAGGGAAAAGATTATGGTTATTTTATCGTTCTTGCTGAGAAAGGAAAGAACAAAAGAGGGGTGTTTCCTTTTTGCACATGAGACCTATAAAGCTAAACAAAATCAAGTTCATGCAATCAAAAAGCTGACTAGGGTTTGAAAGACTGAATGAGTCAATTAACAGTGAAGCTCCAGTGCAGAGCACAGACTGGTGAGGTGCCATTGTTAGCATTGGCTGCAGTCCCCTCATGATGATAAGAACGGCTAACAGGCATGGTCTCTGATTACATGCTAAGCTCTGCACTGACACACAGGCACGAGTCCTGTCTGTATCCTTCACCATCAATCACATGTGCTAATGGTGATGAAGTGTGATGTGGGTAAAGAAGACATAGCTGAATTCAGAGATATGATAAACACAAGTAAATAAAAAATAAAGCCATAGAAGACATAAATGGTTAATGCCAGAATTTCCAAAAGTATGAATTAATAAAGGGTATGAAAAGATGATGGGTATATAGATATTAATATAAAGGAGGTAAGTTTTTCAGAGCTTAAAATTGAAAGCAGTGTTAAGCAATTATTTAAGGGGGAAATTACTGTATGTAAGAGGGAGAGAGAGGTTATACAAGCAAAAAAAAAATTCCTCAAATAAACTGAGTGCACATAACAGATGTTATATTAAGTCAATGCAAGTGAGATTTGAAAGTAGATAGAGAAGAACAAACACACCAAAAAAAAAAAAAGTCAAACTTCTTCGAATGTATAATTGAAGACAGTAACCTCCCAAAACTATTATGGCAAGAAGCCTCACCTCTCTTAGACTCACCCACTACTATTTCTTGTATGGGTGGCAGTGTGGGTGCACTTTGCATATCTCCCTTTATGAAACAGGAATAAGTGAACTAAAGGCATTAAAACTTGGGAAGGAAACTCCATCAGGGATGAGGACTCTTCTGACTATAGTCAGCCTATTTCTGTAAACCTGAAAGACTGTTCTAGGGCAGGGGTTCTTTAGGCTCCGCCCCCAGAGGTTCTGATCAGTAGGTCTGAGGCAGGGCCTAAGAATTTTCATTTCAACAAGTTTCCAGGTGATGTTGCTGCTGCTTCTGCACACTGAAAACCATTGCACAGTATTAGAGGACTCCAAAGCTCCCTGTGTCACCCTCCAAATAACCAGTGGCTGTTCAAACTCCCTCTGGCTTTCACAGTCAAGCTTCTCAAAAGGGCTAATAACAGAACATCCAGTTCCTTACTCCCATTCCCTCCTCGGGCCACTTGAATTTGGTTTAAACTTTGGACTTGCATCAGAAGCTCTAGTCAGAGTTACCAAGCTCTCCAACATCTAGTTAACCTCTTGATCTCAAGGTGCCTTGCTGACCACTCGACTTTCTGGCTCTCAGTAAGGCATACTCTTCTTGTTTCATTTCCTGATGCCAGTGCACTGCTTTTCAGTCTCTTTTGTTGACCCCGATCTTCACTGGTTACCATGTTGTAGCTATATTTACTTATAAAAGTTTCAAAGAGATCATAGGAATGTCGTGTTTAAATCTTTAAATGGCTTCTCCCTTCACTTAGGATCTTTTCACTGTACTGCATTCACAGGACCCCTACAGTTAACCACTAATCATTCTTCAGATCAGTCTCCCTGTGGAAAGCAATCCTTGCTCCTTCTAAGAGCACCTTGAACTTTGCATTGGCTTGCTAGGGGTGCCATACAAAAGTGCTACAGATGGGTTACTCAAATACAGAAAGTACCCCATCTCTAGAGGCTGGAAGTCCAAGATCAAAGATGTCGGCAGGTTTGATTTCTCCCAAGGCTTCTTTCCTTGGCTTCCAAATAGCCTTTTCTCTGTATGTGAGCATCCCTGGTGTCTCTCAGGATGTCCATATGAACTCTTTTTATGAAGACATCAATCAGATTGGATTAAGGCCCTTCCAAATAGCACCATTTTAATTTTACCTCTTTAAAGACGCAGTCTCCAAATACAGTCACATTCTGAGGTGTTAGAGGTTAAATTAAACCTTCAACACATGAATTTTGGGGGAACAGAATACAGTCCATAACACACTTCTGCATTGCAGCTTTTATCAGATAGAATTATAATTAAGTTATTGCTGAACTTCCCTGCACTCCCCGCTGGGGTGCTCAACACTGAGCCTGCAGCACCTGCCACGTGTCTGCCCTATGGAAGGTCAAGGTTCACTTGTTTCCTATTGAACGAAAGAATCATGGTCAGAAAAAACCAAGGATACAATGAACTTGGAACCAGTTTTCCCACCACTTGCCTGGACATTCCCAAATACAGACTCACCAAACAAAATGCCTGTGATTCACATGGCTTAGCAGTAACCTTGCCTCTCCCCAGAAACTGGGTGGTCAGAGGCAAAGGGCAATGCCCTACCCCTTCAGGAGACAGATGTAATTCCAAGGCAGAAAAGTCAAGCAATTCAAGGGAAAGTGTTCAGAATCTAAAAATCCACTTGCTGGGCTATGTGAAGTTGATGACCAAACACCATTCTCTCCCCAGTTCACCTTCTCCAGCAGCTAAATACAAAGAATGCAAATAATCAATATCCAGTCTCCTAGTCCAGGTTCTCATTATTGGATCTAATAATGCCAAAGCAAACATGGGTACAAGGAAAATCTATTCTTTCTGTGCTGCTGCATCCTTTCTTCTGCCCTTGGTCAGGCTGAACAAGACATAGTTCCTTATGTGTAGGCTGTTGTCCGACACCAGATTGTTAGACGTTATGTAGCAATCAAATGAAATTAATTTAACTTTTTACTTTATGGTTAAACACAATTACTGTTCTTTGGAAAAAAAGAAACTTTACACAAATACATATAAAGTAAAAAAATGTTGTCATTCAGAAAATTGTCCCTGTCATCATATTTCCCATGTGTGTCTAATTTTATATGCATATATTAAAATATGCATGCATAGTTTATGCAAACATACACATTAAATGAAAAGGCAAGTACTCTAGTCAGTGATTTTTCAGGTGCTTTATCTTTATAGTGATCTTTCTAATTGTGAAAAATGCTTTAGATCTTTTAAGTTTCACCATTAGATCTATCTCTTGTGTCCATGTAGAACTGGTTTTGGTATATTCTGTAATGTAAAGAATATAATTATTCTTTCTTTTTTGTCTTTTTAAAATTACAAAAACTCTTCCTTTAAACATTTAAAATAAAACATTGCTTATTTAAAAACATCAAGAGATTCGATGAACTTTTGAGTAAAATGAGATGATGATCCACTGTTTCTTCTTTCCTCATACCCTCAACCCACCCCTCAGAGGTCATTACAGGTTACATTTTTCATGTAGATTTACAGACATTCTTCTTTTATACCTCATTAGTAGGCTAGTGTCATAGTCCCATTCCGGCTGCTATATAACAAAGTGCCTTAGATTGAGTAACTTATAAACAATGGAATTTATTGCCCACAGTTCTGGAGGTTGGAAAGTCTAAGATCATGGCCCAGCAGATTTGTGTCAAGTGAGGGCTCTCTGCTTCAGGTATGGTCCCTGCTAGCTGTGCCTTCACGTGGTGGAAGGAGCCCTTGGGCCTCATTTATAAGGGCACTAGTCCTACTGTTGAGGACAGTGTCCTTATGATCTACTTATCTCCCAAAGGCCCCACCTCTTGATATTGTTGCATTAAGAATTAGGTTTCAGCATATAAATTTTAAGTGGACACAAATCAGATCATAGCAGCTAGTTACATCTCCTCATTTTTAATCAAATTTCAGCAATAAGTAATGCTGTAATTTGCTTTTTCATACTTAACACTTGCTTGGTCATTTCATGTTTCCAATGTAATTTATTTCATTTTTCTTTAAAGTTACATAATATTCCAACATCATAGTGAATTTAACTGTGCAGCCATAGATTGGTATTAAATTTGTTTCTAGTTTTTTTTTTTACTATTATAAATAATATCGCAACAAATATTTCTGTGCATGCTTCATTTTACACAGAAGGAATGATGTATGCTGGACTAAATTCTAAGATTTAAATTATCAATTGAATTTTGAAAAAGGCTTCCAAACTGGCTCCAAAAAATTTGTATCAACCTGCATTCCCACCAATAGTGTATGAGAGTAATCTTTTTTCCTACCTCATCTCAATTTAGCATATTTAAAGTTTTCTTTATTTTTTCAGAACTAATGAACAAAATAGTATCAATTGCATACTTTCCAATGTACCAATGTTTTCTTCTTAGTTTTTTGAATTCTTTGTTTTGTATTTGTATTACACATTCTTATTTCACCTTCTTTATATTAGGTTTTCAGCTTTAAATTATTTTTCAACTTATTTGAAGTTTTTATATTCATTTGTTCACGTTTTGTTGAAAGTTGAAATCTTTTTCCTGCTTTATTGATGGCAAATACTTTCACCTGTATGTTGTTGCCTATTTACCTTTGTTTAGAATTGTTTTCACTTTTTATGTAGTTCAGCTTTTTAACTTTGTTCTTTGCTTAAGAAAGTCCCACTGTAAGATATACATACATCCCTACATACTTTTGTCTAATAGTTTAAAACTTGTAATTTAAGTTTAGACTTTTTATCAAGTTGGACGTGGCTCTCTTTGCCATGTACGAGTCCAGATGGACCTGCTGTCAGGGAGAGATCACGCCTGCTCACCCAAGGCCTCTCCTCCCTTCATGAATCCACTCTAGTCAGGTCTACCAGCAGCTTCTCCAAGGATCTCAACATTACCAAATCCTATGGTTGCATTTTAATTCCCCTCACATTCTGCTTGATAGGTGTGTTTGATATTGGCATCATTCCTTTTTCCTGGAACACTTTCTTCACTTAGTGTCTGCAGCAGCACTCTCTCCATTCTGGCCAACTGTTCTTAGTCTCCTTGGCTAGTCATTGGCCCAACCTCTAAACATTCACATGCACAGGGCTCAGTCCTGGATCTTTTCTCTGTGTCTGCATGCTCTTCCTATGTGAGTTCATCCAGCAAAATGTCTGGGTCTTGGCATATCCAAAAACATATTTATTTTGCCTTCACATTTGTATCATAGTTTCACCTACATAAATGCATTTTCCTCAAGCCAGTCCAAAGCATAGACTTTGGAATCAGGCTTTCTGAACTTGAATCCCTTTCCACCACTTACCAGCTGTGTGTCTATGGGCAAGTTATTTAACATCTTTGTATCTAAACTTCCTTCCCTGAAAAAAAAAGAGGCTAATAATAAATATCTACTTCATTGAGATGTTAAGAAAATTCGAAGAGAAACATGTACAAAGAAGTTAGAAAAAAGACTGGGCTAAATATGTTAGCTATCACTATTATTTGATGACATTATGCTTTAAAATAGCTGGTTCTATTCTGTGCATTGCTACTTTTTCAGTAACCTTTCCAAGATTTTCTACTTGGAAAGATTTCAGCATTCTTTCTTGAAACATAGACATTTCACTAGGATGGCTCCAAGTGTGAATCTTTTTTCTCCCAAAACATTTCACCTGGGCATTTGATAAGCCTTTGGATCTAAAAGCCTGTCTTTCCTTGGTTCTTGAAATGTTTTAACAATCAATTCTTTGAATTTTGTTTCTTCTCTACCCCTATGGTTCTTCCTACAGAACTCCTATTATGTAGATATTGAAGCTTCTCGATAGATGTTCCATGCCACTTATCTCACTTTTCTCATGAAGTTTCTTCTCTTTTTCCTTTTACACTCTGTTTTTGAATACCTTTCAGCTTAATCATCCAGATCACCAACATGTAAGTACTGCCTTTGAATTATATTCTTTTGGAAATTTTACTTACGATTTCTTAAATAATTTAGGTTGCTTTTTGCATATTACTCTGCTCATTCATTATACAGAAAAACATTCATATTTTCATTAAAGCCTCTGCTTTTCTGTTGTCAAAAATGTACCCGATAATTAAGGAGATGACTTGATTAAGACTACTATAATAGAGAAAAGGTTCATTAATAAGGAATCTCTCAGAATAAAAGAAAGAAGATCTAGGATTTTGTGGAGACAGATAAATGAGTGAGTCTTGAGAAATGATGAAGGCAGGTCTTATGTCAAAATATAGAGTGGTCTTTTTAGGTTAGCCATCTCTCAGAACACAAGAGGGTGGGAAAATTTCTTAACTTTTGCTGCTGCTTTCCAGGAGCAAAGAACTTAGATAACATTGAACACTCTCAACCACACTCATTTTGGTTTTTTGTTTATTTCATCTGATAGTTGAGTTTGGTAGCTTCCTTTCACACAAGTGAGTTACCATACATTTATGATAATTCTTTCATCTATGTCCACTGTGTGCACGTGTGTAAAATGAGAAAATGCTTATAACATCATACCTTTCAGCTATTTTCATCAGTCACACAAATCATCATAGATGCTGCCACACTTTCCAACACAAATAATATGTCTGGCCAGCATTGATATTTTCATCAGTGTCTTCATTTCTTAACTTTGTCACAGTTTCTCTTGCTGAGCCCATTCCAGTGTTTCTGTGACAGGTTCCAGTGTTGAAAGCACTGCCAAGCTAGCAGCTCAGTGGATCATAGAAATTATGAGATCCTTCTCTTCCTGTTCCTTTTAATTTGAGTGGTCGTATGTTGTTAGTGAAGTGGAATAGAAATAGAACTTTCCAGATGTCTTTTTAAAAATGCATTAAAACACCATACACAGGACCCCATTAGTACTGTTCATCAAGCAGGTTGAAGGAGCTCAATTGCATAAATAATAGTCTTAATCTGGTTTCCAGCTTATTTTAGTATTCAAATAAAGACACTCAAAGATTTCAGGGAGTCATCCTGCCTAATTGCCTCCACCCTATCTAGTATCTGAAGGATAGAGATTGTAGACTTCTATTAATCTCACAGCAGTTCTAAAGGTTGGACTTGTTTAAAACCATGATGACCAGGAGCACATTATATGTTTATATTTACAGGTGGGCATCCCAATAATTAGTTTCTTGGAAGTGAGTTAGGGAAATTACACTGCTTCTAACAGATGAAGAGTCCACCTGGGAGCCTCCAGGATCAGAATACCCATATTGATTTTTTTTGGTTGTGGCAATTTAATACTGCTGTTAAAAACAACTTTCAAACCCAGATGAAATGCACAGAGAAAAACTTGTCTGAGGGCATTGGAGAGATATGGAACCTTCCAGCACCTAAAAGTACAAAATTCCAGAACACGGACCTTCCAGAGAGGTAAGCCAGCATTCCTTCAGGGCATTTGCCAATTCCAGGCCCAGTTAAAAAAAACTGAGATCCAAAAATAAGGACAAGAACCAGAGAAACCTGAAAAACGGTTACAGTGTTGCAGAGCTAGAGGGAGGGGTTAGGAAAAAACACTGGAGAAGACAGGATTCTAGAAAGAAAGAGGAAGGTCAGAGAACTCAACACTTCACCCACTCCACAATCTCATTCTCATGTCTGAAGCTGCTTGTTACAGAAGACCAAGAAGTTAAAGAAACAACCTGACATTCTTGAGAACAAAGGAAAATAGGATTAGCATAATTCAGGATCACCTGAGGGAGATAAACCCCAGAAATGGGAGAAAATTAGAGAGTGATAGAGTGCTATAAAACCTTGCATTAACTCAGGCTTGAATTGGATTCGGGTAGTTAACTCCATTGTATCTGTAGAAAGAAAACACTTTATAAATCTCTACAATTTTTCTAATATAATGCACAACATTTAGAATACAAATCACTCCAATAAATAGGATCAAAGGATCAAAAAAGAAGTATAAAAAACAATTTCAGAGAAACAATTTCAGAAGTAGTCTAGTTTGTTATTGGAGTTTTGAACAAAGATTTTTAAAAGATATGTATAATACATTCAGAAAATAGAAGAAAAGATTTTTAATTTCTTGAAAAATATACAGCTAACAATCTAATGGAGGAGTAATGTTGCACAAAATATCTCCTGATGAATCTAATAGAAGAAAAGAAAAATGAAAAAAAGACAAATGGTTCAAATATAAAATAAATATAAGCTGATAAAAAGACAACTATATCAGTAATTATATTAAATGAAATGCCCTAAATAGTTTAATTAGAAGACTAATAATGTCATGCTAGATTATTTTCATAACAATGCACTGCTTCCAAGAAACATACTTTATAAGATTAAAAATTATAAAAGTTTAAGTAAAGATTATAAAATTTAAGTAAGTTTGAAGTAAAGACAAAACTATACCATGCAAGAACTAACCAAAAGAAAGCACACGATGCTTTGCTACTGCTAGTAAATAGATATTTTAATGATGAGTCCATGCACAAGGGAGATATTATAATTCTAAACTGATATTAACCCAAAAAGCATATATGCCTTAATATACACACACACACAGAGAGAGAGAAAGAGAGAGAGAGAGACAGAGAGAAAGAGAGAGAGAGAGAATATGTAAAACTAGTAGAGTGCAGCTAAACATTTGTTTAGGAAAAGTTTATTTTTAAATACAATATGAGAAATTAAAGAAAGTTAGAAATCAATTATCAAACTCTGTATCTCAAAAACTTAGAAAACAGCAGTAAATTCAATCCAAAGAAAATACAAGGAAGGAAATTATGTGTAAGTTTTTTGTTTTAAAAAAAGAAAACACATAATATAAAAAAATCCAGAAAACCAAACCTGGTTTTTTCATAAGACTAATAAAGTGTATAGGCTTATATAACAAAACTGAATTATTTAAAAGCATAAATTATCAACAGCAAGAGTAAAAAACAAAACATCATTAGAGATCCATTGACATTATACAATTAATAAGAGACTATTATGAACATTATTAGAGCAAACACAATTTACAAAACCTGAAATTGGAAGGAATGAAAATATAAATAGGCATCTTTATTTTAAAGTAATTAAATTTGTAATTAAAGACCTATTCATCTCATGAAGAAATATATAGGCCCAGATGACCTCATTGGTCCATTCTTTCAAGCATTAAAATTTCAAAAAAATACACAAACTTTTATGACAATGAAAATGAGGGCACTTCAGCATTCTGTGAGGTTGGAACAAACTTGACACAAGAGATTATCAAGGACATAACAGAAAAATTATAGATCAATTTTTGTTATGAACACAGAAGCAAAAATATATGTATATAACATTGGAAATCAAATTTAGCAATATAAATATAAGATAATACATCATGACCAAGTTGAGTTTCTTCCAGGAATACAAGGTCAGCCAATAGTTGGAATTCAGTTTATTTCCACCTGAAAAGTAAATTTTTTTTAAAAAAAGAAAAAATACACAATTATTTCAATATATGTAGTAATATTTGTAACATCCATTTATCACTAAAACAAAAACTCTTTGCAAACTGGAACTAAAAGTTGTCCCTTAGTTTGATAAAAATATTTTTAAAATGTCTGCACAAATATAGTGAATGGTGAAATAGTGAAAGCTTCCCCCTGGAATTAGGAACAATTCAAGGAGGCTCACTATGACTGCTTCTATTCTATTATGCAGGAAATTGTAGCCAATGCAATAAGACAAAGAAATAGCAGATGTTGCTTACAAAGAAGGAATTAAGTTATCGCTATTTGCAGAGATTATGACGGTACATATACAAAATTCAAAAGACACTGAAAATAGGCAATTAAAATTAAATGTAGCTAGGTGGCTGGACACAAGATCAACACACAAAAATTAATCAATAAATCAATGTATTTATATATACATTAGTGACAAACATAAGGAAAAGTTTTCTTCTAGATATCAATTTTAGTAATAGGAAAATATCAGAAATATCTAATGCAAATTTATCTTTAAGTATAAGACTATTACTTTAAAATTACAAGACAGTATTAAAAGAAACTTAAAAAAAAACCTAAATAAATGAAAGGATATGCCAAATTCATGTTTGAAAGGCGGGTGGCAAGAGTGGCCTGGGCTGGGATGCACCAAGAATATTGTAAACATATGCTTTGCCCCAACTTATCTATTAATTCAACTCAATTTTAATTACAATCCCAGCAGGTAGTTTTTGTTGAAGTTGGCAAGCAGATTCTTAAACTTATATGAAAAAAAAAAAAAGAGCCAAGACCACCTAAGACCAATGTGTGGAAGAATAAAAGTGGATATTTTCTAATGCCATATACTGAAACATCCTAAGGTAACTAGAGTTGATAAATCCATACTAAATTATACATTGTACTATTGGTGCATTTATAAACAAAAAGACCAATGAAACAGAACAAGGACCCCAAGAACAGAACTTGTATATACATGGTCACTAGATTTATAGCAAAGTGACCCTTCAGTGTAATGGGAAATGACTTTTTAAAAAATGTAACTAGGTGTACTAGATATTAATAGGAAAGAAATGAATCTTGATCCTTCATATCACATGCATAATAAAAACAACAAAGAAAATTTAGGTCTTCAGGTGAAAGATTTAAAAATATAAAGTTTTACAAGGAACAAAGATAATATTTTCATATCATTAGAGTAGGCATATATTTTTCAAACAATGCACAAAAAGCACTTAACAGAGATGAAAATCTTGACAAATTATATTAGACTAAATTTAAGAGCACTTGTTTATCAAAAAAGCACCATTAAGAGAGCAAATCAGAGTGGGCAAGATCTTTGTAATACACATATCTAACCAAGGACTCATATCCATAATATGCACAAAATATCTACAAAAGAGTAAGAAAAGGAAATCTAGTAGAAAAGTGGCAAAGATTTGAACAGATTTTCACAAAAATGGATATCCCTATGAATAATAAACCTAAAAAATGGTTCAACTTCATTAGTAGTCATTAATAGCCACTAGACAACCATTAGAATGGTTAAAATGAAAAATGCAGATAATACCAAGTGCTGACAATGATGTGCAGTGACTAGCATGCTTGTGCGCTCCTTGTAGGAGTGTGTATTGATGCAACCTCTTTGAACAGCAATTTGGTCACAGCCTCTACACCAAGCATGTGCAAATCCTGTTATCCAGTGGTTTCTCTTCTAGCTGTGTTCTCAACAAAATGCAGGTAGCAGTTATTTAAAAGGCCTGCACAAGAATGTTCACAGTGACACCATTTATAAAAGACCGAAATTTGAAATATCCTAAATGTTCAATGGCAATGGGATGAATAAAAGGGGATTGGAATATTCATTCAATAGAATTCTATAACAGAAATACTATAATAGACCATCTATGTCCTGTAGGCCAAATCTGGCCCACAGCTTATTTTGGTATGGGCCCCAAGCTAAGAATGTTTTTTTAACATTTTTAAAGATTTGTTTAAAAAATACATCTTAATAAGACATTGGACAGAGACTGCACATGGCCTAAAGAGTCTAAAATATTTGCCACCTGACACTTTACAGAGTTTTGTCAACCCCTACACAACACTGACATTGAATGAAATATTGCTGTATACTCTAATCTAAATGAATCTCACTGACTTCATATTGAGGAAAGAAACTAATGACAAAGGTACATACTATATTATATACTCCATTTATATGTGTTTCAAAAGCAGGAGAGACTAATCTAGGAGAGCAGATGGTTGTAACAGTGGCTAGCTGTGTGGATAAATCCTGGCTGGGAGGAGGTGCAATGTGGCCTCTGAAGTGAAATGCCCTGATTTTCCATCTGAAGATGGTTACATGGGTGTGTTTCCTACATTGGGAATTCAATGAGATCCACAATTGGTTTGTGGACTTTTTGGAGGCCGTTTTAATTAAATCAAAATTTAAAGTAGCCTCCTAGACAAATAATGGAGCCTCAATGTCAGAATGTGGGAAATTCAGGGAGCTGCCCACAGTTACCCTCATCACCTGCCTAGCACCCCCTCCTCCAAGTGCTGCCTTCTGAATGTCAGGTTTTTCTGTAGAAGCACACTTTCTTGGAAACCCATCTTCCTGAAGATCTATTTTTGTCTACATAGGATTGCAGGTTCTTCGGTTCCTTTAGGCTTCACGATTAATTTTGTTGCATTTGATTTACACTTTTCAAAAATTCTTCTTTGTTATAGTTTTCCATCGGCTCTCATATGTACTTTACAACTTTTATATTTTTCTCTTCTTAGTCTTTATTTTGATAAAACCGTTTTCAATCTTTTGTCATCAAGTAAAAGATCTGATATCATTTGTAACATAGTTATATTTAAAATATATATATCTTGTGGTAAGTAGTACTTTATGCTTCACGATTGTTTTATATATATCATTACTCAGAATTCAAATAGAAGAGTAAATAAGGATTGCCAAAGCAGTTTTGAAAAAAGCAAACTGAAGTATGTGTGAATGCTGAGAAATAAGGCTCAGACTAGCATAAAGCAAAACATGTTAAAAAGTTATTGTAATAAAAACAGTATGTCTGTGGTACAAGTACAGGCAAGTAGAAGAATCAAACAGAGTAAGAGTTCTGGATGAATTAAAGGCAAGAGGTGGGAGGACGATTATTAATGTGTTAAGAAAATTGGCTCATCCATTTGAAAAGGGAAGTTTTCCTTAAATATAATTCCAAAAGCCAAAGTGTTAAACTTTTAAAAAAAACAAAGTAAATAAACTTAGTAACACAAAAATACACCATCTGTAAAGTAAAATACACCAAATAGACTGGAGGCTGAGCACGAAGGCTCATCCTGTAATCCCAGCACTTTGGGAAGCCAAAGCGGGTGGATCACTCGAGGTCAGGAGTTCGAGATCAGCCAGGCCAACATGGTGAAACCTCATCTCTACTAAAAAAAAAATATAAAAATTAGCCAGGCATGGTGGTGCATGCCTGCAATCCCAGCTACTTGGGAGGCTGAGGCAGGCAAATCACTTTAACCCAGGAGGCGGAGGTTGCAGTGAGCTGAGATCGCACCACTGCACTCCAGCATGGGTGACAGAGCAAAACTCTATCTCAAAAAAAAAAAAGACAAATAGACTGGAAAGAAACTCACAACATAAATACACATATATATGCATATACATATAAATCAGAAAAGACGTGCTAAGAATATACAAAGAGATGTCAAAAAATCAAATAAGATCCCACATTTCTCTCCTCATGTGCTGCAGTCTAAACTCCATGGGATACATAAGTCCCCGTCTTTGGCCCTTTCTTCCCTCTCTCCCATTCCTAAAACTCTTCCAGTGTTCCCTGTGTAATACAGTTTGCACAATCCCCCATATCGTCATCCTGTTTTCTCAATGTTGCGTTCACCCTCTTGATCTAATAGAATCTTATCCCTTCCCTGCTTTACCTTTCAAACATTGGCTGTCTGTTTTTGTTTTCTTTTCTATGACCTTCACGTTGCTAAACCTGTAGGTAAAATAAGTGCCTTTCTTGATTTTTTTTCCTTTCATTACAGACTGCTTTTCCTTTGTGCTCCAAAAACAAGACATAACAAACCAAATCAAAACAAAACACAGTTTCGGATATAATGTTATCAGATTAAATCACCTCTACCTCTTCACTGTGGCTTTTCCCTGCTGGTTCCAACGGCATCCCCTTCATTTCCCTGGATCACTAGGCCTATTTAACTCTTCGTGATTTCAATATTCAATGCTCAGGACTCAGTTCCTCGTCCTTCTCTCCTCCAGTGAGTTTTCTCCCTTTGCTGCCTCAGCCATCCCCCCATGATCTTACCCTAGCTCTTTCCATCACTGTAACCCTCCTGAGCTTTAATTTAATGCATCCCACTATGCACCCCACCTCCTATTTTTAAAATATTTCTTCCAGTACCTTGAACTCAACAATCTTTCAACCTCATGGGAACTTTTATTCTACTGATTCTACCAACATTTTTGTCAGGCAATTACTCCTTAATGGTCTCACTCCCCTTTCTACCCAACTTAAATTCTATAGCAGGGGTCCCCAACCCTGGGGCTGCTGACTGGGACTGGTCTGTGGCCTGTTAGTAACTGGGCCACACAGCAGGAGGTGAGCAGCTGCCGGAGAGCACTACTGACTGAGCTCCACCTCCTGTCAGATCAGTAGGGCATTAGATTCTCACAGGAGCATGATCCCTATTGTGAATTGCACAGGCCAGGGATCTAGGTTGCATGCTCCTGATGAGAATTTAATGCCTGGTGATCCAAGGTGGAACAGTTTCATCTTGAAACCATCCCTGACCCCTGGTTCATGGAAAAATTATCTTCCAGGGAACTGGTCCGTGGTGCCAAAGACGTTGGGAATCGCTGTTCTATAGGCAATTGTTAAAATCACTCTTTTTCATAATCGCTTGACAAAACTACAACCCTGGCTCACTCTGTTTCTTGGACCACCCCTCACTTGAGCCTGTGTGCTGAATGAGGCTGGAGGAGAGACAAACAAAACTAAGCAGATGTGCACTAGCTCATGACCGTCAACCTCAATTTTCATACATCTTCTATCTATGCCTTCTCTCTCTCTTATACATCTATTTTACACTTTCTCCTCTCCCCTGAAATTTTCAACAGCTTCATCCCCCTTCTCACTCTAATGTTTCCTGTTGAGAAAATTTAAGGAATCTTAAAAGAATTTCCACAAGCCTCATTTTCACATCTACGGCCTACAGGTACCTCCACCTACATACGCTGCCCTTTTGCCTGTTACTGCAGAACCACCCATGTTTCTGTCTAAAGCTAATCCCTCCCAGTGGCCATGAGGTCTCCTCTTCATCAGTAAAAAAATCTTTATCGAATCATTCTGTCAGTACACACATATGTTTTTATGTCTCCTTTTAAAAAAATAAAATAAAATAAAAATTAAAAACACTTCTCTTAATTTCCAAACCAGTTTTTCTCTCTTATCCTCTTAAACACACTCTGATATGTCCTTTAACTCGTCACTCCACCAAAACTTCTTTTGTATAGTTTATAAATGACTTCTATGTTGCTAAATCTACGTCAATTCAAAGACATCATTGAACTTGATCTATCAACAGCATTCTACACAATTTATTTCTTCCTTCTCCTTAACACATTTTCTTCACTTGTCCTCCAAGATCCCACACTTGCCCAGTTTTTCCTACCGCCCAGGTTCTTCTGGTATTCACTTTCTTCCACAGCCCCTTCCTCTTCACCCTGAACTCTTCATGTTGCCCTACCCCAGACTCGGTCTTTGTTCTTCACTTACCAGTCTACACACACATCCTTGGCAGTCTCTTCAACCCTCAGAACTTTATACAGTTTCTCTGTGCCAAATTCCTATCTACAGTCCTGCTCCTGCACTCCCTCCCAAATTCCGGATATATTTAACATGTACTCGACTTATTTGCAGGTTTTATAGACATTCCAAACCAAATATTTCTGTTACAAAATTATAACTGCTATGAAAAATAAAAGGATTAGAGTCAGGAGGACCTGGAGTGAGATGTGGGATGCTGGTGGAGATGTGTTACTGTGTTGATTAGGGGTATGGCAGTTAACACTCACGAGCCAGTGATGGATTCTTCAAGCAGATTCTGTTCTATTCACCAAAAATACAGCAGTAGAAAGAAGAGGCAAAAACTCTCACCTTCTCAGAATTTACATTCTAGGCCAAAATTTATTTTCAAGTTATATAAAGAATTACTTACAAAATTGAAAATAAAATATAAATTGCAGGCAAGAAATAATGGATAATTAAGTATGCTTATTAAATTAAAGATAAATGAGGGTTTTTTGGGGAGGTTTTTTTTGAGACTGAGTTTGCTTTGTTACCCAGGCTGGAGTGCAGTGGCGTGATCTCCGCTCTCTGCCACTTCTGCCTCCCAGGTTCAAGCGATTCTTGTGCCTCAGCCTCCTGAGTAGCTGGGATTGCAGGTGTGCACCACTATGCTTGGTTAATGTTTGTATTTTTAGTAGAGACAGGGTTTCACCGTGTTGGCCAGGTTGGTCTCAAACTCCTGACCTCAAGTGATCCGCCTGCCTTGGCCTCCCAAAGTGCTGGGATTACAGGCGTGAGCCACTGCACCCAGCCATAAATGAGTTTTTGAAGATACTATTTTAAGAAAAAAAAAAAAAAAAGGACTTTTCAGCAGACTTCTGCAGAGTTTATATTTGTTGCATTAAGAAAGATTGGTGCAATTTGATGCTATCTGAGAGAACTCAACCCCTAAATCTGTAGTATTAATATTAGGAATAAATATGTTTGTGGGAAATGAGCACTTGTTGCTGAAATATTCCTGCTGGTAGGAGCAGAGGCAAAGCCAGACAGGAGCTCCAAGCCCTAGGCACAGGGTAGGGTGCCTGCCACATGCTCTGGGTCTGTGTGGTCCACCTTGACCTGAGCAAGTGACTGTAGTAGACCCTGGGCAAGTCCAAACCACCATGGTCCAAGAGGAGGCACAGCCAACCGATATCCATACAATAGGAGGACACTGAGAACCCGAAGGGGTCCTGCCAAGAATCCAAGAGCTCCTGGAGATGGGGAGGGGATGGAGACCAGGGATTGTTCTTATTACAGCCTGTGTACTGTGACAAAGAGAAAAACTCCAGAGCAGAGCTACTGAGAATTTAACCGTATAAGCCCTTGTCTGTGGGTTAGAAAATACTGGCATGAACTAGCTCTCCCTCTATGGTCACACCAAATACAGCTGTAAATATCTTCTTATCTATCTCACTATATCATTACAAGAAGAAAACTCCAATATAGTGTTTACCTCTGAATGATGGGTTATTGGGGATTATTTTTATTTTCTTATTTAACGGCTTCTGAATATATCAAATTTCCTATTGCATGTAAATAGTAGTATGTACTGTATTATAATCACAGAAATAAATTTTATATTTAACATTTTTAAATAGCAATAATGCCCTCTTAATTTTTTCCCTAGGATCAAAATCAAGTTCATCAACATTTTTCCCAAAATCAATCTTTAAAAAAAATTCCCATATGAATGAATACCTATATCTTCACATTTTATCTATGATAACTAGTAATTAATTACAGATCATGCTCAAATTTATTGTAGAGAGAGGTAATTGAAAAATGTAAGTAAATATCATTAAAAAAGATTTTTTTAATATTTTAAAAAAACAGATCTTTTTTAGTTTTCTTATCTGTCTTCATTCTAGTTATAGTCCATTTATGACCTTTTTTATTTTAAGCTTACTCTACAGGGAAGGGAGCAAAATACAAGTTGAATATCATGCTTTCTATTTTTGTAGGACATTATCAATTCATACTCAGATTAAAACTAAAAGGAGATTTTTATTCCCTTTAATTTATTTTCTCAAGCCTTAATTTATCCTGAGACTTGATTTTCCTGATACTATTATTATAGGTCAGCCCCATTCTTTTGAAAATAGATAAGGATGACTGTACTATTCCACAGAGTTAAAATTACATTATATACTTATTTTGTTTCAAAATTTTAACAAGAAGACTAAATCAAGTGTTTATGAGTAGTCTATAATTACACCCAGATACCAATTGTTTGTCCAGCAGATAAATGCACTTCTAATTAGATATGGAGAAAACTGAAAATACACACCAATCTTTTTTGCATTTACTGAAATTTTCTTCTTTCTATTCAGAACACATCGTTGTTCTGCAAATGAGCATCCATCTGTTATGGTGGGAAGAAAATGTAATCCTTTGCTCTTTAGTTCCTATTTTCCCATTAGGCCATACAATGTAAGGAAATGAGTTCTAGGCTATACTTTTGATTTATTGCAGAACTGAACACACTTACATAGAGAAAAGTGCTATTTTAATTTTACACACTTCAATAAACACACATACATATGTCTAACCTTTAGATGTAGTCATAAAAATGACTGAGGACTCTGGAAATAGAGTGAAAACATAAAAGTTTCACTTTTAATACTGTTGTTCAGAGCTGTATTGTGCAAAATTAAAGAAAAATTTGTAATATTTTTTAAAGTTCACATTCTTAAGAATTTAGCCTTCCAAAGCTATTTACATATTACATTGTATTATGTTTTCTCCATTACTGTACATTCATACTTATCACACCGGAACAATATGAATATGTTCAAAAGATTTTAAGAGCAATTTTAGGATCACAGAAAAAATAAAAAGAAGGTAGGGATACACGCCAAATATTTCCTATGTCCACTCCTGCCTAGCCTTTCTCAATGTTAGTATCCCTCACTGGAGTGGAACACTTGTTATAATTGATTCACCTGTATTCACACATCATTATCACCCAGAGCCATACTTTACACTGGGGTTCCTTCTTGGTGTTGCGCATTCTGTGAGTTTCAAAAAATGTATAACGACATGTATCCATGACTATGGTATCATACAGAGTAATTATAGTATCATACAGGATGTTTTCACTGTTCTAAACATCCTCTGTGTTGAGCAAATGCATTCCCCCACTGCCCTTCTACTTCTGGAAATCACTGATGTTTTACTGCTTCCATAGTTTTGTTTTTTCCGCTCTGTCATGTAGGTAAAATCACACAGCATATGATAATAAGCAGCCTATTCAGATTGGCTTCTTAGTAATACACATTTAAGTTTCCTCCATGTCTTTTCATGGTTTAATAGCTTATTGCTTTTTAGCACTGAATAACATTCCGTTGTCTGGATGTACAACTGTTTATGTCCCCTTTCACCTTCTTAAAGACATCTTCATTACTCTCAAGTTTTGGCAATTATGAGTAGAGCTGCTATAAACATACGTATGTAGGTTTTGCATGGACTCCTTTCAGTAAATATCAAGGAGTGTAATTGTTAGATTAGATAGTAAGAGTATGTTTTGTTTCATAAGAAACTGCCAAAATGTTTTCTAGGGTGGCTATAACACTTTGCATTCCCACCAGCAATAAATGAGAGTTCCTGTTCCACATCCTCCTCAGTGTTCTGAATATCAGCCATTCCCACAGGTGTGTAGTGGGATCTCACTGTGGCTTTCATTTGCATTTACCTTATGACATATAAATTTCAGCACCTTTTCATACATTTATTTTCCATCTGCATATCTTCTTTAATGAGGTGTCTCTTCCATTCTTTGGCTCATCTTTTGTGTTGTTGATTTTCTTATTGTTGAGTTATAAGAATTCATCGTATATTTTTGATAACAGTCCTTTATCAGACATATTATTTGCAAATACTTTCTTCCAGTTTGTGGCTTGTCTTCTCATTCTCCTGAGAGTATCATTGAAAGAGCAGAAATTTTTAACTTTAATGCAGTTCATATCATCAATCGTTTCTTAAATGGATTGTGCCTCTGGTGTCGTAACTAAAAAGTCATCACCAAATCCATGATCATCTAGATTTTCTTTTATGTTATTCTATGTGAATTTTATAGTTTTGCATTTTATGTTGAGTTATGTTATCTATTTTGAGTTAATTTTTGTGAAAGGTGTAAAGCGTGTCTAGATTCGCATTTTGTAAATGGATATCTAGTTGTCTCATCACCATTTGTTGAAAAGACTATCTTTTCTCTATTATAATGTCTTTGCCCCCTTGTTAAAAATTAGTTGACTGTATTTATGTGAGTCTATTTCTGGGTTCTCTGTTCTCTTCTACTGAGCTATTTGTCTATTCTTTCATCAATATTATGCTGTCTTGATTCCTATAAACTTATAGTGAGTTTTGAAGTCATGTAGTGTCAGTTTTGAAACTGTTTTTCTCATTCAATATTGTGTTGGCTTTTCTGGGTGTTTTGCCTCTCCATATAAACTTCAGAATAGTTTGGGTTAATATCCACAAAACATTTTGCTGAGATTTTGATTGGGATTGCATTGCATCTGTAGACCAGGTTGGGAAGAACTGACACATTGTTAATATTGAGTTTTCCTATCCATGGATGTAGCATATCTCTCCATTTATTTAGTTCTTCTTCAATTTGTTTCATAAGTTTTGTAGTTTTCCTTATATAGACATTGTAAATATTTTATTAGAATTATACTTAAGTATTTCATTATTTTTGTTTTGCTGGTAGAAATGATATTATGTTTTTAATTTCAAATTTTACTGTTCATTGCTAGTATATAGGAAAGCAGCTTGCATCTGTATATTAACCCTGTATCCTGTAACAGTGAAATAGTGGTTTATTAGTTTCAGCAGTTTTTTTGTTGATTTGTTTTTGTGTTCTACGTAGCTGATTATGTTATCTGCATTTAATCCAGTTAGTAGCTCTATAGTGTTGCATGAATGCCTCCAACTTATTTTGTAGTCAAATCTTTGATATCATTGCTAAGATTCCAAATCAGATGAAACATATTTTCTCATAAATGCTTCTCTTCAGAAAATTCTTTTTCTTAGAACCACAATGTTTTTAAAAAATACATGATCACATTATGTTTCTCTCATATTCATCAGTCATTTCAACTGAGACATGCATTTTGAAGACTATTAATAGTTTCCTTACTACCATCTCTCCCTGAATTTCCAAGATCTGCCTAGGCGTGTATTTCTTTATATATACAATGTACCCACTGGTAAAGTTTTTTTTTAAATTTTGAAATCTTAACTTATTCTTTGACTTTGTGCTGTTTTCTTCTCTTACGTACTAATATGATTTGGCTGTGTCCCCACCCAAATCTCATCTTGAATTGCAGTTTCCATAATTCCCACGTGTCATGGGAGGGACACATTGGGAGGTAATTGAGTAATAGGGGCAGTTTCCCACCTACTATTCCTGAGATAGTGAGTAAATTCTCACAAGATCTAATGCTTTTATAAGGGACTTCCTCCTTCACTCAGCTCTCATTCTTCTCTCTCCTGCTGCCTTGTGAAGAAGTATATGTTTGCTTCCCCTTCTGCCATGATTGTAATTTTCCTGAGGCCTCCCATTCCTGTGGAACTGTAAGTCAATTAAACCTCTTTCCTTTATAAATTACCCAGTTTCATGTATGTCCTTATAGCAGCATGAGAACAGACTAATCCATGTACTGATTATTCACCCCCTAATGTTAGCCCTGTAATACCTATCACAGCTATTGTGAAGCTCTTGCTTATTTTTGCAATGACTCCTTTCTGTTTGCTCATGACTCTTTTTTTGTTCTTAACATATAAGTTTTCCAGTTGAATCTCTTCTGGGCTTGTTTTTCAGTGTATTCAGTGTGTATCTAAATGCCTTCATTGCACTTATTTGTTGGAGGTCATATTTTCTAATCTCAGTTTGTTCTCTCTACATTAATGAAAAGTCTACTTGTATATGATATTTGGGGAATGTTCTACACATTAAAAACACTACTTATTTGAATCAAAGTCTCAAAAACAATCAATAGAAAATGATTTTTGGAATAGTACATGTTAAACCGATGTATACGTTATCTGTCATTTCTGCTCATTAACTTGTAAAATGATCACTCTGGCTTCTGTGAGGAGAATGGACTGAAGGGGGCAGAACCAGAGGTGGGAGGCAACTGAGCCGGTTGTTAAAATTATTAAAGTGGGGAAGGATGCTGATCTAGGCTGTAGAGGTGGGAGTAGCAACAGAAATGACATCATTTTAAAAATGTAAATAAAACTGGTAAGACTTAGTGGTGGATTAAACTATGACTGGAAAAAGGAAAGCAACATGAAGAATGACTCTGTGTGTGTGTTTGAATTTTAACACTGGGTTGAGAAAGTTGCCTTTCCCTAAAATGTAGAAGTAAAAGGGGAGCAGGTAAGCAAAAGATCAGGAGATTAATTCTGAACACCTTACATGTGAGGCACAGGTTGCACAACCAAGAGGAAATGTCAAATTGGGAGTGAGAAGGAGCATTCAAGGTTTCCAGAGAAATTCAGGCTGGAGTTATAAATTGGGAAGTTATTGGTGTATAAATGATAGAAATAATGAATGTCATTGCTAATATCTGCTGAGTATCAAGGCACTGTGCTAAGTCCTTTACATGTATTATCTCAATTAATACTCAAATTACCTTTTAACCTAAAGGTTAATATCAACTCCATTTTACAGATGATGAATCTGAGACACAAAGATTTTACAGCACCTAAGTAACTGTCAGGATTCAACTCTGACTCTGACTAAAGGCTCTGCAGGCAAAACCACTGCATTTCACTTATAGTACAGCAGGAGAGGGAATAAAATAGGGCACAAGACTTAATGCTAAGCAACTTGGCCTTTAGAAGATGAGCAAATAAAAATAATAAGTAAAGGCAGCTAGGAATTCCTGAAGAGTAGTTACGTAAACTAAGAAAAAGAAACTTCAAGAAGGAAGTGATGTTTACCTGTTTCTATGGGTGTTAAGCTGTGTGGTAAGATGAGAACTGAATGTGTCCATGAACCTGGTAATAAAAGGTCCACAATGCTCTCAGCCAGGGTAGTCTTGATGGGCATAGAAAAGCCAGATTGAAATGGGTGAGAGGCAAGACGGCAGAGTGTGGTCACTCACTGGACATGTCCTGTGCTTCAAACACATAGATATGACAGATTAAGTTTAAAATAATAAAATGAAATAATAATAATAAAACTAAAAAAGGATAACAGAAACAAGAATAGAATAGAAATGCAAACATCAGGGCTAAGATTGTGAGCATAATGTGTCCCGGTCCCAGGAAACTAAAGCTATCACTTGGGATGAAGAAGAGGACTAGCTTCGAGACTTGTAACTAGGGGCTATGGTTTGCCATTCTACTCTCTAACTGGCTGATCTCAAAGAGAAGAAAATAATCCCATGTCCATTTCAGACAAAGAGCTAAAAGGTTTTAGAAAGCAAGCCCAGGGAAAAGGGTAGCTTTTTCACTAGGAATTCAAGGAAGCCACAGATAGCTCTATAATTGTCTCTGCACAGGGTAAAGCACTTAATTTGCCTTGTGAACACACAGTTAGACTGAGACTTGGTACACCATATGGAAGTAGCTGTGAAAACATTAGCTAAGAAGAGATTCACATGGATGGAAATGAACAAAAAGAGATAGAAGAGTTCACTGAGAATACAATTGATATTAAAAAGATGGAAATATGTGAAAGAGCAATTAAGAGACATGGAAGAGAACCAGCAGTCCCCAATATACCTCTCAGAACAGTTCTAAAAATAGAAGAGTGAGAGAATGAAGAGAAAGGTGGAGAGGCAATATTTGAAGAAACAAAAAATCAGAACTTTAGTGAAAATGGTCATGAGGCTATAAATTAAAAAATATACTAGCAGCACTGAACATGAAACTACATAAGGAGGCAGTTGTAAAAATTACCACAAATAATTGACAACCTTCACAGATATGTCAATTAGAATTATAGCACAATTCACACTAGCAATAATAAAGCCAAAAGATGAGTTAGTAAATATATACAGAACACTGAACAAAAACAACTATTACCTAAATTTTAAAATCTGTCGTACCAGCATAAAAGAGTAAGGAAAAATAAACAGATTTTTCAGCACAGAGAGACAAATATAATTTAACACAATAGAAATCTTTATTGAGAGAACAAGTAAGGAAAATACTTCAACAAGTAATAAACTATACCCAGAAGAAGAAAAACTATGGGACTCAAAAAAAATTGTTTTAAATGTCAGTAAATTTAATTATTGAGTATAATTCTAATATCTTTTTAAAATGTAAACTTTAAAATGAGGATGGACATGCTTAGAGGGAATTAAAATATTCTAGAGAATAGAAAAGGGTGCTTTAAAAAAGTCTCATCTTTGCTAAAAACATTGTAAGTAAAGTATGCATGTTTGAAAATGTTTAAAAATATTAAAAGAACAAACATAAAATATTTAGCTTTAAAGTGAACAGAATTAACAGAATAGAAAAAAACTCAATGAACTGAAAAAAGGCATAAATATTTTAAAAAACAAAAGAAAGTAATGAAAAATAATGGTAGACATAAAACAATGCAAGATGGTAAAACATATATATTTTTAAAAAACATAACAAATAAAAATGTATTACATTCACTATGGCCTAAAGCTAGTTGTCTTCCACAGCCTTTTACTTCTTCCTGAGTTTTCACCATCCATTTAAAAGCATGCAGCTAAGTGTAGCCATGTAACCAGGCCCTGGCCAATGGTATACAAACATAAATGCTGTTTGTTCCTCCAGGGTCTTTTTAAAACCCGTGTCCTGGAGGATTCAGTCCTGTCTGCTGGCTGGAAATGGTAATGACTGGAGCAATCTATGAAGCTATGTGCTGAGGGTAGAACAGCCATGGTATTACTGAATCCCTGGGTGACCTTGTGGAGTGAAGCCTACCTGGCCCTAGAATGTTACATGAAAGAAGTAATCTTCTATCTTGTATAATCTAGTGAACTTTGATTCTCTTTTTTATAGCATATTAGCTTTTACCCTACCAAATTTACTTACACATTAAAAGCAAGAGGTAGAGATATTGATTGGGTTAAAAATCAAGTCATAAACTGTTTATAAAAACATCATACAATAATGCCACATAGAAACATTGAAAATAAGTGGATGAAAATTTGCATTCAAATACACAACAAAAATAAAGATAGTGTGTCAGTATTAATATCAGACAAAATTTAAGTCAGAAATCTTACTGGATAAGCCATTTAAAATTTTGAAAAAGCAATCTGGTGAAAATATATAAAATAATGATTTTGTGTGTACCCAGTAACCAATTGAAACTACAGTAAAAACTAAACCAGATATTATAAAATACCTGGATTTAAGCTGGATATTATAAAATATCTACTTTCATCAGAAGCTACAAAATTAAGCTCACAAATATAAATAAGGGTACAAAAATATGAAAGCTAAAATCAACAAGCATGATCTGATAAATATATGGAGACCTCATGAGCTATTAGGTACATATATATGCATTTCAAGTATTTGTAAAACAATAAAGTATGCCCAACAAAATTTCAAAGATCCAAAATCATGTTGATCATATTATTTAATTATAAAGTGGTAGGAACAAAGAGGACAATTAACAACTCTAATTTTTCAATTTAATAAACATTAACAAGCATGTAATGTGATAATTTAACAAATGGTACAATAGAATGAGGGAAAAATCTGAATAATTATAGCTAAAATAATAACACAAAAATATTGTGTTTTGGAAGATAAGCAAATAATAAAATATGTTACAAACTTTAAAATATTAATCTCTGAGGTAACTAAAATAAAAAAAGAGATAACAGGCATACATATTAAAAATGGGAATACAATGCCACTACGTACAATATAGTAAAATAGCAGTAAAATGAAAATATTCTAGGTATAACATAAATTCCAAAGAAATAACTTGAGGACTTTTTGTATTGCAAAACATGCCTAAAAGAAAACAATGAACAGGAATAATCTTTGTATTTATATATATTAGACAAAAGGGAATGCTACATAAAATGGAAAATGAAAACATCTCATATATTGTTGACAAACAGAAATGAGTCCAGCCAGTTTGAGGGCAATTTGACAATCTTAAATATTCATGTCCTTTGAATTAAGTCCAGTTTTTTATTACCAGTTGACTCATTATTTTAAACATAACAAAGCTCAAATGTCATAGGAGTTGTGTTGCTTTAGGCCAACAAATATATGAAAAAAATGCTCAATATCACTTATCATCAGAGAAATGCAAATTAAAACCAAATGAGATACCATCTCATACCAGTCAGAATGGCTATTACTAAAAGTCAAAAAATAACAGATATTAGTGAGGATGCAGAGAAAAGAGAATGCTTATACACTGTTGGTGTGAATGTAAATCAGTTCAACCCCTCTGAAAAACAGAATGGAGATTCCCCAAAGAACTAAAACCAGAACTACTACTTGACCCAGCAATCTCATTACTAGATATCTTCCAAAAGGAAAAGAAATTGTTCTATCAAAAAGACCTGCACTTGTAAGTTTATCTCAGCACTATTGACAATAACTGAGTCATGGAATCAACCCAACTGCCATCAGTTTTCGGTTGGATAAAGAAAATGGTGCATATACACACTGGAATACTCTGCAACTTCAAAAAGGGATGAAATCACATCCTTTGCACCAATATGCATGCAGCTGGAGGCTATTATTCTAGGTGAATTAATGCAGAAACAGAAAATCAAATGCCACATGTTTTTACTTACAAGTGGGAGCTAAATAATTGGTACAAATGAACATAAAAATGGAAATAGGCCAGGCATGGTGGCTTACACCTGTAATCCCAGCACTTTGGGAGGCCAAGGTGTGCGGATCATCTGAGGTCAGGAGTTCAAGACTAGCCTGACCAATATGGTGAAACCCCGTCTCTACTAAAAATATAAAAAATTAGCCAGGTGTGGTGGCGGGCACCTGTAATCCCAGTCACTTTGGAGGCTGAGGTGGGAGAATTGCTTGAACCCGGGAGGCAGTGGCTGCAGTGAGCCAAGATTGCACCATTGCACTCCAGCATGGGCAACAAGAGCAAAACTCTGTCTCAAAAAAAAAAAAAAAAAAAAAGGAAATGATAGACACTGGAGACTACAAAAGGGGGAGGGAGGAAGAAAGGGGGGAAAGGTTGAAAAACTACCTGTTGGATACTAGGTTCACTATTTGGATAGGGAGTTCAGTAGAAGCCCAAACCGCAGCACTATGCAACATACCCGCATAATAAATTTGCATATGTACCCCATGAACCTAAAATAACTTGAAAGAAGAGTTGTATTGCTTTCTCAATCTGAAATGGGATCTGTGGGTTGTGTGCCCCGAATCTTACTTAATCCTAATACATTAAGGGGTGCTATTGAGTTTGCTTCCACTCTTTACCACAGATGCTCATGTACTCAGGAGGAGTGGTTTGCAAGTCAGCCTGTCATGCTTCTATCTGGTGACGGCAGCAGCTCAAAAGTTCATCAGAGTGGTGGATGATAAGCCTCCCTAGTCAACAGAGATAAAAAAAATTGATTTCTTTTTGCTCTATTTTATAAGCAATGGGTTGATTCAATATAAGACAACTGTCCTCACATTGCCATTTACTGCAGAAATGTTCTCTTGATGATACCTTGAAATATTGCCTATGATTTCATATTTTGTCTAGATGTTTACCATCATATAGGCACAATTTTATCTCTTTCCTACAGATTTATGCACATATTAGTTCCAATATTCCACTAGTGTCTTTTACTCTGGTGAACGTCAATGTTATCATTGATATTTTTAATTACTTGGTCCCTCAGTTTATTCTTTTGTAAATTGAGATGTTGGACTATGCCTACTTATAACTAATTCTATAAATGTTCATCAACCTACAAAAATAAAGAGATATAGAAATGTCCTGTTCTAAGTTATATGAAGAAAATCATCAATTTCTCACTTTGGAGAAAACAAGGAAAAAATAACAGAGGTGTTAAAAATTAGTAAAAATTTTTACTTACTTTATTTTTTCTTTCTTTGTTATTTTAAATTCTGTTACTTTTTTTAAACAAACTTTATTTTTCAGAGCAGTTTTAGGTTTAAAGCACAATTGAACAACAAGTATAGAAAGTTTCTGCATATCTCTTGCTTCAACACAAGTCTAGGCTCCCCACTGAACACATCCTAGATGGGTGTGGTGGATTTGTCACAATCAACAATCTTATCCTGATATATCATTATCACCTAAAAGTACACACTTTATGGTAGGGTTCAGTAATGGCATTGTGCATTGTATAGCTTTGGACAAATGTATAATGACATGAATCCACCATAAGAGTATCGTAAAGAATAGTTCTACTGCCCTAAAATCCTATGTCACCTACCTATTTATCCCTCTATCTTCCCTAGCCTCTGGCAACAACTGATCTTTTTACTATCTCCATCGTTCTGCCTTCCCACAAGTCCATGTAGTTAGAATCATACGGTATGTACCCTTTTCAAATTGGCTTCTTACACTTAGCAATAGGCATTTAAGGTTTCTCCATGTCTTTTCATGGCCTGGTAGCTAATTACTTTTTAGTGCTGAATAATATTCAATTGTCTGAATGTGACACAGTTTATTTATCTTTTCACCTACTCAGGTTTGCTTCTTTGTTGCTTCCAAATTTTGACAATTATCAATAAAGTTGCTATAAACAACTGTGTGCAGGTTTTTATGTGGACATAAATGTTTGATTCATTTTGTCAAACACAAAGAAGCCCGATTGCAGGATCATATGGTAAGAGTATGTTTAGTTTTATAAGAAACTGCCAAACTGTTTTCCAAAGTGGCTGTACCATTTGCATCCCCACCAGCCCTGAATGAGTGTTCCTGTTGTTCTACATCCTTGTCAGCATTTGGTATTGTCAGTGTTTTGGATGGGGGCCATTCTGACAGGTGTGTAGTGGGATCCCACTGTTGTTTTAATTTGAATTTCTCTGATGACATATGAATTTGAGCATCTCTTCATATGCTCATTTGCCATCTTGATATCTTCTATGATGAGGTGTTTGTTCGAGTATTTTGCCCATTTTTTAAAGCTATGTTGTTTATTTTCTTACTGTTGAGGTTTAAGAGTTCTTTGTACATTTTGGATAACAGCCCTTTACTAGAGCTGCCTTTCGAAAATATTTTTTCCCAGTCTGTTCCATGTCTTTTCATTCTCTTGACACTATCTCTCATAGAGCAGAAGTTGTTAATTTTAATAAAATCCAGCTTATCAATTATTACTTTCATGGATTTTGACTCTGGTGTTGTATCTAAAAAGTTATCCTATGAAACCTAAGGTCATCTAGATTTTCTCCTGTGTTATTTTCTAGGTGTTTTATAGTTTTCTGTTTTACTTTTAGGTTTATCATTTATTTCCAGATAATTTGGGGGGAGAAGGTATAAGGTCTGTGTCTAGATTCTTTTGAGTTTTTTCTCTTTTTTTTTTTTTTTTTTTTTTTGAGCATGAACATCTAGTTGTTCCTGCATCTTTTCTTCTTCTTTTTTTTTTTTTTTTTGAGATGGAGTCTCATTCTGTTGCCCAAGCTGAAGTGCAATGGCATGATCTTGGCTCACTGCAACCTCTACCACCCAGGTTCAAGCAATTCTCCTGCCTCAGCCTCCAGAGTATCTGGGATTACAGGCACACGCCACCACGCCTGACTAATTCTTGTATTTTTAGTAGAGATGGGGTTTCACCATGTTGGTCAGGCTGGTCTCGAACTCCTGACCTCAAGTGATCCACCTGCCTCGGCCTCCCAAAGTATTGGGATTACTGGCGTGATCCACTGTGCCTGGCTGGCATCATTTGTTGAAAAGACTGTTCTTTTTTCTATTATATTGTCTTTGCTCCTTTGTCAAAGATCAGTTTGCCAAGTTTCTTTAAAATGATGTGCTAAACATTAATAAAGTTTCAACATAAATAAAGAGCACACACAGTTGATGGCAAAGAACAAACAAGAAGTATAATATAATACAGTAATCACCTAGCAAACAAGAAGCTGAGAGCACATGTTCTAGAATGTTAGAAGTAGGGCAGATGGAACATCCTTTGAAAAATAGGTTCAAGGCTTATAATGTTGGTAAAGTGATGGATGTGTAAAATAGGACTTGCTCTTCAATTCCCAACTACAGTCTGTGAGACTTACCTAATGCTAAATTGAAGTTTTAATGACTAGACATTGATTGTATTCTTTATACCTCTTTCTGTAATCTTGTCCTGAAAAGGCACTAGTGAGAATAACATGTAATTTCAATGTAGTTGAAAGTCTCAGTTAGAGTGTTGATCTGTGAAAAGATGTAAGGGACAGTCCTACATAAATCACCTATTCTAGTGAAGCATATACTTACTATCGAATCATTGTCTAGGTTCAAATATTCAGATGTTAGTTTTCTATTCCTGCTACTTAACTGATTTTTCTTCAGTATTTAACAGCAGGGTAAGACACTGATTCGTACTTTCCACAACTTAGTTAATATGACTAAAAGAAGCAAGGAGAAACAGGGTTCCCTGTAAGAAGTAATCAAAAAATAAGCATATGATGTCATGTAAAAGAACGTAACTATGTCAAATGAGTGTCATACTCTTCCCAGACCAAACTGAGGTTGGGCTGCTATTTCTCGTGGCCCAATAATGAGATGCAGATGAACCGGGGAGAAAAAGAGTTTTTATTTCTGCAACTGGTTACAGGGAGAAGGCCTGGAAATTATCACCAGACTAACAAAAAATTACAAAGTTTTCCAGAACTTATATACCTTCTAAGCTATATGTCTATGTGTAAGTGTGCATTCTCTAAAGACATAGGTAGTTAACTTCTTTTAATCTCTAACTAAGGTCTGAGTCCTGAAGAGCTTCCTCTGGAACCTCAGTAAACTTACTTAATCTAAATGTGTTAGGTCCTGGGGAGATCACCCTTATCTTGTCTCCTACTAAATCATGAAGGTTTGGGGAGTTCCTTCAGACTCCCAATACGCTTGTTTGTGGAGTCCTGGGGAGTTTCTTCAGACCCACAATAAAACTTATTTAATCCTAAATGGGTTTTGTTAAGAATTCCTTTGTTATTTTGTCATGATTTAAGGCCCAGGAAAGGCCTAGGCAAAACTCTTGGTTGGCTTTTGTTACAGCCCAGCCTTTGCATGAGGGCACAGGTTTTTAATATTTAACTTAACCATTCAGTCAGTACTGAAACAGTTGTTATGGAGGCCTGCATTAGTGAGACCTGGCCTGCCACAATCCCCACTGTCAATTTGTGCGTGATTTCTTTCAGGTTTGTATATTTATTTGTCATGAGAATTGTAGGGAGATGGGGCATCATAATCTTTCTGGCTACTTCCTGCTGAGAGTGGGGGTCATTGTTATGAGGTACCACACACATCGCTGGAGTGGGAGAGGTTGATTTGTTCCCAGTAGCACTCTCTGTTTTGGGGGCTTAGAGGCAGCACCTGCTGAAACATAATAGTATGCAACAGCAACACATATAAATAGGATGCTGCTGTTTTCTTCTGAAGTTTAAGCTGTCTAGTCTTCAGTTCACAGGGATTTAAGAAAGCACAGCTTAGGTTTCAGTAATTTCAAATTAGGATAAATGTGGAAAAAGGAAAAGAAAAAGAAATGAAAACATTATTTTGGAGATTTGTAGCCAGAAAAATTAGAATTTAACCCAAACTATAGAAAATAATAAAAATTGAAAAACATCAGGCAAGACTAGAATTTAACAATAGGTGTACTATAGTTTTTGAAACATAATTTTCCCCTCTCCAGTTTCCCATTTTTATTAAAAGACAAATCATGGTAGGACTAGCTTGCTTTATTATACTTGGCTTCATTATTTGTATATAGTGCAGCAAGAATAATTATTTTTCACATAGGCCTTTTAAATTCACTTTGATGGAGCTTTGTTCCATGGAAGGAATCTAAGATAAGATCTTTTTAATGCTGAGCCCAGTCATGGATTTGTACCATCAAATAGCTATGAGTTGGGTGGATTCCTCTCTTCTTGAGGTTCCAAGATAACTTGGGGTTTCTGGCTTGTCAGAAAGTGACATTCTTTAATTATCACAGATCAGAAACCCTGTACAGGGACTGTGTACACAAAATACAAGGCCAGTTTTCCAAGGACTTTCTTGGCTTCATAAGTCTAGTTTGATTCTTTAAAGGCGGGCATACCATTCCCATCAAAGCCTTGGCAAAATAACCAGTTTTTTCAATTGTGTCCTCTTTCAAAAGAAAACAGATCTTTATTGCACTTATGCAAATAACTGTATTGCCATAAATTAAGAATACTCACAAATAACTTCCAAATTCTAGAGAAAATAGTTAGAGAGAAACAAATATGCTTCAAATTTTGTTCATAGGCATATACTTGTCAAAAGCGGTTAATAGCTCAAAAGAAAAGTCTTTGACTCTGAAAAGCAAAACAAAGGATGAGCAACATTTAAGCAAAATATCAAAATGATCACTTCAGTCTCCTATTAGTTCAGTTCATGCATTTAATTCCTGTCCTGCTTGATATTAATGAACATTTTAGCTCTTCAAGGGTCCTGAATATTTTTCCCCTATTCTGATGTCACAATCTCCAAAATTATCAGAAATCTGCATTCAAGTGCACCTGTGAGAGCTTTATAGCTGATTATAAAGCCACCTTCTAAAGAGGACCAAAACAAGACAACTGTTTATGAATGACAGAAAGTTTTAGGGTAGCCATCTTTAAAGACACAATTGACAAGAATATCTGTTACCTCTGTGGCACACAATAATTTAACATAACAATTATAATTATTACTGGTAACATACACTAAGATACATCAGAATTATAGGCGTTTCACATGATTTGGGGACACATATCAGTAACATATTACACTAATACAGCCCAAAGAAAGCCAAACACGATTTCATATTTGACAATGCTTCCTGTAAAATTTTTATACCAACTAACCCAAATTTCACCTTCACATTAGTGTACTATTAATGTTAAACCCAATTCTTAATAAAACCTTACAGACCTATTTACCCAATTTTAATGTTTGACCATAAGTAAGATTTTCATAGACCTTTTATAACCCTTTACAATTTTTTTAAAGAGCATGTTAGTGCTCTAAGAGAAATCTGGTGTATTTTTATTTTAATGCTCAATTTACAGGAAAAAAAATGGATGATAACCCTTTAACTTTAGCCAATATGTTTACACACAGAACTTCCTTTACAATCAACCTTCCACAACTTGCTTAAACTTCAGCTTTATTTTATCCAACTTAAAATAAACCTTTAAACTTTAGGCAAAAAATCCACATTCTCATACTTCATTATAATCTTTTTACCAAAAGTATATTTTACTTTCTTTACACACCTTGCATGTAGACTGTTTCTTCAATAGCTCTTTTTTTTTTTTTTTTTTTTTTTTGAAACAGAGTTTCATTCTGTCGCCCGGACTGGAGTGCGATGATGCTATCTCAGGTTCAGGTCACTGCAACCTCAGCCTCTTGGGTTCAAGTTATGCTCCTACCTCAGCCTCCCGAGTAGTTCAGACTACAGGCACCCACCACCACGCCTGGCTAAATTTTTTTTGTATTTTTAGTAGAGACGGGGTTTCACCATGTTGGTCAGGCTGGTCTCGAACTCCAGACCTCAGGTCATCAGCCCACCTCAGCCTCTCAAAGTGCTGGGATTACAGGCCGCACCCAGCCCAGTAGTTCTTAAATACATGTTACACTGTTAACTCTTAACAACCTTTACTTTTGGTGAAAACCTTGTTAAGTTTGGGGCTTTCATTATGTACTAGATGTGGGGCCTAGGACCTTGACAGAAGTGCAGATAAGGTCTGACTTATTCTAGTGTTTAACTCCATGTGTTCCAGGCCTTACCTAGCTGTAAAGCAGGCAAGTTGTACAGCTAAGAGTCATAGTGGTATTTTATAAAGCATTTAGGAGGTCTAATTACCTTTAAATTGTGCAATATTTCTTGCATAAATCCCCTTTCATAAATTCTTTCATGACTGCACAGACAAGCTATGACATGCCTTGACTTTCTGACTTCTGACAACATGCCTCTTTTTAAACAACCAGTTATTTTACTTTAGGACAAGAAATTACCATACAAGATCCTTTCTTATATAAAATCTCTTTTCTTTAATACCTTTTTGCATAGCTAGGGGCATGGTTAATTTCATATGTCCCCAGGACTTATCTAGAATTTAACACTCCAAAATAAATTGGATAATTTTTAAGTCAAAGAAGCAGTTTATGACCTAAAGCATTAGCAAACCTAATATTTGACCTGCATAATTTAGACTAAATGTTTACATTTTTGAAGATATTTTTATTTTACCAATAATCTTTGAAACTCTCTTTATTTTTATAACTTTCTTTTACATTGTTTTATATATAGCCTTTAAATAAGTTTTGAATTAGACAAAAGTTAGTTCCCTTTCAAAAGGACACAGTTTTTAGAAAGACTGTTTTCCTAAAATATATTTTATTGGAAAATACCCAAATAATGAAATGTCAGTTGTTTAATTTAATATAGCTTTAAATTCTAAATTATGACAAATTTATGAGTGTCCCATTACATTTATCTAATTATATATTTTAATCATTTACCTAGATTATTTATGAAAACCATGACAGTCATCATTTAAAGTTATGAAACCACCATTGTAATATTAAAACTGAGACAGTGAAAATGATCCCACCTAAATGACTCCATCTTATTTCTAACCTCCAAGCTATTCTTGTTCATTAACTTAGTTTATAGTTTAGCTGTGAAACAAAAATGATAACAATCTTTTCCCAGAAAAACTTTCTTTATGTCTTTGGACGAGACTTCCTAAGGCCACAAGATTAGAAGTTAGGGTATTTTACTAAATAATTTAAGAAGTAGTTATCTTCATTAAACCAATATTAATATTTTATTTATTAAAAATTACACAAGCAAAGATCATTCTGTTTTGGGCTGAGTTATAGTTTTAGTGCCAAATTTTGACACCTTATAGTATTTGGCAGGGATAAGTATGCAATTGCCTGATCAATAAATGCAAACAAAAATGTATACTGGTAATTT
Organism: Pan troglodytes; assembly: GCF_028858775.2. Lineage (NCBI taxonomy): Eukaryota > Metazoa > Chordata > Mammalia > Primates > Hominidae > Pan > Pan troglodytes. The sequence continues at coordinate 60,207,310 of NC_072404.2, forward strand.
TAAGATATGTCTAATATTACTTTACCAATGATTTTAAAGCTAGCTTATTTATTAAAGATTTTACTTAAGTCACATAAAGTTGAAAAGGATTTGACTAGTTTTTCTTTTTCTGTTAAAGTATTTAAGCACTTTTATTTTTCTTTGAGCCAATTAATTAGAACTCTTTCATATATTTTCCGTAGTAAAACATGGTCTACACAAGACATAAATACATAGACGTATTAGGCATGCCAATAGAAGTACATTTTACAGATTCATAAGACTTCCTTTTTCCTATCTTAGACTTGCAAACTCTTGATAACCTGGTTTATTACTCCAGAAGTTGTCAACTAAATAGCCCTAAATCTGCATATTAAAAGAAACAACTCTTAGGGGAAAAATCAAATGGCAAGATTTACATCTCAAGGTACACAGAGAAAATGTCTGGGTGGTGCTAGAGGGAGATTAAAGATGGATGCCAAATCAAACATAAAATTATAGAAATTTATCATAGGACTGTGTAAGGAGCCTAACTTTATTTTGATATTGACTACCTACCCTTTAACTGGATCTTTAAGCACTGGGCAAAGCCCACACTGAATCCTGGGTTTTCAAAAAGGGAGAATTATTATGAGGCTGGACCATGTGATGCTTTTACAGTACACTTAAAAAAATTTTTTTTTCCAAACAAAGACATTTCTAAGTGTCCAAATTACACTTTTTCTTAGAAACCCCAGAGGAGCTTCTGTTGTAATAGCTATTAATGAAGAAAACAGAATTCAGTGAACTAAGAAGAAAAAAACTTTTGCTCAAAAAAGACAAGGTGCTAGGAGAGAAATAAACAAAACAAAAACAAAAGCGTGAAGGCTTTTTAAATACAAACATGCACACATAAATACACACATCTTGGATGTTAGCTTTTAATGAAGCTGACTTTTAATCACTGATCCACTAAAAAAAATATTTTTCCTTCCCAGAGACCTCTCAACAAGGATTAACCCAATATCTCCCATTTTCAAGTTTACATGGTATAAAAAGGAATAAGACAGATACATAAACAAGTGGAGACAAATTTTGGACAACACAATGGGGAGTGCACTCAGGCAACTCAAAACCAACTCAGAATCTGATTTCAACCAAAATGCAAAGCAGGTGGTATTGCTTCCCTTGGTGGTACTGGACAAATGGCTTAGCTTAGACAGGAAAACAATAGGCTCCCTACATATGCTCGATTACCTCATCCTTTGACCGAATCTGCTCCTGATCTCTGTTTTTTCCCAGTAGTGAAAGGGACGTGCAATTTTGTGCACAGAACACCCCTTGGGAGAGTCCCTGGGGAAAATCTCACTGGCAGCTGCTGGGATCCTCCTGAAGACTATCTCATTACAAGCCACTGGCCACTGAACACAGCACTGTCCCAGTCTCTTCTGGCTGCCATGCCAAATTTTGTTCCCAGACCAAACTGAGGGTTGGGCTGCTATTTCTTGTGGCCCAATAACGAGATGCAGATGAACTGGGGAGGAAGAGAGTTTTTATTTCTGCAACCGGTTACACGGAGAAGGCCTGGAAATTATCAGCAGACCAACTCAAAATTACAAAATTTTCCAGAGCTTACATACCTTCTAAGCTATACGTCTACATGTAAGTGTGCATTCATCTAGAGACATAAGTTATTAACTTCTTTTAATCAATAATTAAGGTCTTCAAATCTGAGTCCTAAAGAACTCCCGCTGGAGCCTCAGTAAATTTACTTAATCTAAATAGGTACCGGTGCTGGGGTGATCACCCTTATCTTGTCTCCTGCTAAATCACAAAGGTTTGGGGAGTTCCTTCAGACTCCCAATAAACTTGTTTGTGAAGGTCTGGGGAGTTTCTTCAGACCCACAATAAAACTCGTTTAATCCTAAATGGGTCCTGTAAAGAATTCCTTCATTATTTTGTCATGCTTTACGCCCCAGAAAAGGCCTAGGCAAAACTCTTGGTTGGCTTTTGTTACAGCCCAGCCTTTGTATAGGGGCACTGGCTTTTAATGTTTAACTTAACCACTCAGTCAGCACTGAAACAATTGTTATGGAGGCCTGCATTAGTGAGATCTGGCCTGCCACAATACCCCACCAAAGTGACTTCAAAAATTACTACTGAAATAAAGACAAAAAGAACTGAAAGAGATCCTAAACGGCATTCAATAATATTGTTGCTAGTGGTAACGTTTCATTTGACATTTTGAAACCAGTAAATGTATATTGTGGAAATAAAGTAAATAAGAAATGTTTTCATGTCATTAGGAACAAGTTCAAAATACTGATACAAATTCAAAATTTATTTCTTTCCAAAATCATACAATTATCCAGCTCTATTTTCCCAAAAGGTTGAGAAGCAAAGACAACCCAGTAGCAATAAATATCCCTAATACTCTAAGAGTGATCTTCAAATATGCAATTCCACTAAAACACAACTTCATGAAAATGTGTGATTCTAAGAATGAGCAAGAAATGAACAAGAAGACCATGAGAAAGCAATAAGATGATCGAATGCAGTCATGCAAAAAGACACAGCAGAATCCCATTTTCTGATCCAACATTAAAAAAAGCTTGGAAGTCATCACCCTCATCCTCTCAGCAAGGAAAAAGCTGAACAAACTGAAAATCAACACCTTTCTTTAGATACAGCAAAGAATTAAAGTCACAGGGCAAACCACTGACCTGAAAACTGGAGAGACAAGCAGAGACTGAGAATCACAGCTTATGAAGAACGGAAGTTCAGAGGCAAAAGCCCACTACTATGGCTGCAGTGTTGAAAAGACATAAATTATTATTAAAAAATTACTGATGGCTCAACGTGGACAACTCTGACAGTTAAAAACTCCTGGTGGGGATGAGTTTCAGGGGGCCTCAAATTTTTGAGAGATTTACCTCCAGCAGCCCTACCAGGTTTTGTAAAAAAACTACAGAAAAATCCCCTGTGATTTCATCAGGAGAGCAAAAAAGTCGCCATTTAAAAATATGCCTGAGCTCTCAGTTCTGTCAACAAAGTACTGCCCTCGAAAGAAACTAATTTACCAGTGCCTAACTGATCCAGGAAAATGGAAATATTCAAATTAAACCACCTCTATTCCTTGATGTGGGTGAAGAAAAATACCTGACATCAGGCACCAGGATTTATTGTCTCACCTAGAGACAGTAAAACCAGAGAAGCACTTGTAAAAGTCATAGCCCGGGGCACAAACTCACTGAGAGACTGAAACCTATCATTTTAAACCTATCATTTTAAACCTATCACTATGCATTGCATGTGAATGCATGCAAACATGTACATACTAATATTTGGCAATAAAGTTGTTCTACTGTTATCAGTTATATCAAGACACTTCATTTTAAAAATGATTCTTATTATGATAATATTAAGAACATATAATATTAAGATATATTATACTATATAAAATGAAGACTAATATAATATAATGATATAATATAATATATAATGTATAATATATAATATTCTAATATTATATATAATATTCTAATACTATATATAATGTTAGAATATTATATATAGTATTTTAATATTATATATTTTATTAAAATATTATATATTTTAATATATAATATATTTTTTAATATTATATATTTTATTAAAATATTGTATATATAATATTTTAATGTTATATATTTTATTATATATTATATATTTTAATATTATATATATTTTATTATATATTATGTATAATATTTTAATATTATATATATTATTATAAATTATATATATTTCATTATATATAATATATAATATATAATATTTTCATATTACATATTTTTATTATATATAATATATAATATTTTAATATTATATATTTTATTATATATTATATACAATATTTTAATATTATATATTTTCTTATATAATATATATTTTAATATTATATATTTTATTATATATTATATATAATATTTTATATTTTATTATATATCATATATTATATTTTAATATTATATACATTTTATTATATATTATATATAATATTTTATATTTGATTATATAATATATAATATTTTAATATTATATATATTTTATTATATATATTATATAATATTAAATGTATATAATATTTTAATATTTTATATGTATTACATATAAAATATTTTAACATTATATATAATAAATATTTTAACATGATATAATATCTTAATATTATATAATATCTTAATATTATATAATATTTTAATTTTTATATATAGTATTTTAATATTATATATTTTTTATTATATATTATATAATATTAAATGTGTATAATATTTTAATGTTATATATAATATTACATATAATATTTTAATAGTTTATATATAATATTTTAATATTATATATTTTAATATTTTATACGTAATATTTTAATATTTTATGTATATTTTAATATTTTATATATAATATTTTAATATTTTATAATATATGATGATTATGATAATCATTATAAGTACAATATATAATGATTATGATATTATATTTTATTTCTGCATTATATAATATATGATATATATTACATACTATATAATATATGATATAATATATAAAATATTGTATATAAGAATATTAAATCTTATATATAAAATATTGTATATAATATATAAGATATATTATTATATACAAAATATATTATGTATTTTATATATAAATATAAATATATATAATATATAAATATAATACAATATAAATATAATGTATATTCATATATAATTATTTATAATATAAATTTATAATATAATGTAAAATATATACAATTAAGACTAATATAATTATATATGATAATAATATTATCATATATAATTATATATGATAATAATATTATCATATATAATTATATATTATATTGTGTATTATATATTATGTTATATAATAATTATAATAATATTGTAATAATATATTATAATATTAAATATTTCTACATCTACAGTGACATGGCAGTTAAAGGTAGTGCCACGAGGTTAGGTTTTAGAGTAGGAAAAGTCTGCATTTCAGGCCTGGCTATGTGTTGAAATATTGGTTAAATATTTAATAGCATAACATGTTTAGAAGTCAGTTTTCTTATTTCTAATGAGGATTCAATGCTGTCTTAATAGTTTTTTTATTATTAGATTCCTCTGGCTGCTGTAACAAATTGCCATAAACTTAGTGACTTAAAAAAACACAAATATACTATATTACAGTTCTGAAGGTCACGAGTCTGAAATGAGTTTCAGTCAGCTAAAATCCAAGGTGTCAGCAGGGCTGCCTTCTTTCTGGAGGCTCCAGGGAGAACACATTCCCTACCTTTCTAGTTCTAAAGGCTGCCTGCATCCCTCAGCCCACATCCCTTGGCTCTTGGCTCCTTCCTCCATCTCAACATAAGCAATGGCTTGGCCAAGACTTTCTTGAGCTGAATCACTCTGACAGCCACTCTCCTGCCTCCCTCTTTCACTCTCACTCTTGCGATTACATTGAGACCACCCGAATAATCCAGCACAATCTCCCTATTGCAAGATCTTTAACTTAAAAATATCTGCAAATTCCCTTGTGCCATGTCATCTAACATACTCAGACATTTCAGGAATTAGGATTTGGATGTTTCTCTGGCTCATCATTCTGCCTACTGCAGTATTATGGAGCAGCTTTTAAGAGAACATATGCACAAAATGTTTTAAATAGGCCAGTCATGGTGACTCGTGCCTTAATCCCAGCACTTTAGAGGCCAAGGCAGGAGGATCGCTTGAGTCTAGTAGTTTGAGACCAGCTTGGGCAACATGGCAAGACCGTGTCTCTACAAAAATTAGCCAGGTGTGGTGACACATGCCTCTAGTCCCAGCTACTTGGGAGGCTGAGGTGGGAGGATTATGTGAGCCCAGGATTTTGATGCTGCAGTGAGCCATGATCACAACATTGCACTCCAGCTTGGGTGACAGAATAAGATCCTATCTCAAAAAAAAAAAAGTTTAAAAATAATGCTATGACAAAATGATTCCATTCCTCTTTCACACACTCTCTGTCTCCTCTCTCTCTCTCTCTCTCTCTCCCTCCCTCCCTCCTGTCTCTTCCTATTATGGCATTAGGTATTTTTAAATAGGTTTTATGAAACTTTAGTATGATTTTTATTTGTGGCATTTTTCTTTTCTCTCATTACTTTCTACCCTCTATCTTTCAATATTTATTTTATCATCCCTGAGACTTACGAAAAGTAATCCTGTTTGACAGTCAGTTTCTGCTTGCTATTCCCTTGTGATTGTACTATTTATATCTCCTTGCTATATTCACACATTATTCGCCTGCTCTCTATTCAGGCTTTTCTCTGTCACCTTTTACGATGCATCATTTATGAACCATTTTCTTGAATGTTTTGACTATTATGTTACTTCTAGATGAGCAGTTTTTCTCTTGAGATACTAAATACAATGACAGTTCATGCTTGTGCAAACTCAGGATACCTTCTGGTTGCTCTGTTTTATCACAACTCTGTTTAAAGGGTAATGTTTTATGGTAGGTTTGCATATTCTAAAGTTTCCTCGCATGTTTGAAGAACTGTTAATGGGGAAAGAATTTCATCAACCTTATATTTGAGTAGCACAGCAAAGTAGAACTTTATCAAATATCTAGTGAGCAAGATCAATGCAGACATCTAATATAAATAACACAGTACACAAAATGACATTAATGTTAAATTGAATTTTAGAAGTGCATGCAAAATGCAGTAAAATAAAGTGTACATGGGAAATTGCTTAAGGTGTTTGATCGACGTAGAATGCAAGAGTGGGTTGTTTGAAATAAGAAACAAATGTTTTTGAAGCAAGAATGTCCTGATGAATATAATTTATTATTCAATTTACTACATAATATACTTTGAAACAATTTAATATTGCTTTCACGAATGAAAATGGAGAGGGTCCTGTGCACCTTATTAGTGGTGTCCCCTCCTGTTAATTGTTAACTGCTAGTAGCTACGATTTGGGTATGCTGGAACTAAATATATTCTAGAGCTATGCACTACTCACTAAAAATGTTTAAAATTATCAGTGATATAATACTGTGTTGCAAAGTAAACACAATCTATATCCAAACAGTGCCAATAATTTATAATAAAACAAAAAATCCAACAATTATTCTAAATGTGGTTGAATTCACATTTTAAAATATCCAGTTAATATACTGTTTTTTATGTTTATCTCAATATTTATCATTGTATAAGCACATTTTCCAGAAAATTGCTTTTGTCACTCTGCAATTGTCATTTAATGCCTAGACAATATTCCACCTGGATAAAATACTATACTAACTTATGATGATGCATTTTTTTTCTTGGTAAAGACAGAGATCATTCATTCTGCGTAACAGTGGAGATATGTTGCTAGTCAAAATTACATTTATGCTTTGTATAACATTATAAATAAATAAAATTATAATAAAAATTATCTTATTTGACAAGAACACATGACAAGAACCCAACAACATCCCTGTCATTCATGTGTGAGACCGTGATTTAAATTGCTATGCCATGGACCAAAAATGGTTGTGTAGTGTGTTAAAGTTCGGGTATTATACCTGAAATTTGATTCTCCTTGATTGACATTCATTCCACTTGGACCAAGTGAAGCTAGCCAAGAGTAGGCCATCCAAAATATATTTACATTAGCAATTGATGGCTCTAATATCTATGCCACTGTGAAATATAAAGAAATAGAAATTTCAAGTATAAGTCTTGACTTAGGTTAACAAAACCTATTAAACTTTAGGTCATACAGTTTATCAAATTATGAGACAATAACAACTTATGAGGTGCTGAGGTCTGATAGGAGAAGTTAGAAAATATGGAGAAAATCAGGGTACATTGAAGTCAGAAGAAAGGAGGCACAAAATGAACTGACTTCCTTACCTGGGGTGAAGCTTTTAGACAGAATGGATACACCAGAACACCAGGATGTTATTTTGCTTGATTTATGGACCAGATAGGAGACATCTGGTAAGAGTTTTGGCAATATGAGGAGAAATTAAAGGAGAAAATGGCAACCATGCCCCATCTCTGAACATAGATTATGTGGTAGTGATCTCAACCCCATCTCGGTTCAACGCTGTAACACTTCTAAATAGGTGGTAGGCTGTGGCTCTACAGAGAGAGATGATGGGGCTGGTGGCCACGAGACAAAGAAATTAAGTAGCAAATGTACAAAAAATGGCTCTTAATGAAATGCAATAAAAAATTACCTTGACCTTGAAGAGACAAGGGCTTGGGCTGACAAACTTCATTTTTTTATTTTTTATTTTTTTAGACGGAGTCTCACTCACTCTGTGCCCAGGCTAGAATGCAGTGGCGCAATCTCGGCTCACTGCAACCTCTGCCCTCCCGGATTCAAGCGATTCTCCTGCCACAACCTCCAGAGTAGCTGGGATTACAGGCTCCTGCCACCACATCTGGCTAATTTTTGTATTTTTAGTGGAGATGGGGTTTCACCATGTTGGCCAGGCTAGTCTCAAAATCCTGACCTCAAGTTATCCATCCACTTTGGCCTCCCAAAGTGCTGGGATTACAGGTGTGAGCTCGGCGCCTGGCCCAACCTGTCTAATAAATCTTTTTGTGAGCCTGGTCATGGCATAATACAGGTTTTTTGTTATCTAGAGTCATGACTGCACTATTGGCTAGAATGATCTGGAAAATTATCTACTGCAATTGCAAAGGTAGTAAGAACCTATTCAACATACACTATGTCTTTTGCATTGTTCAAAGACTTCATATACTTTGTCTAATTTAACACAACAATCCAGCCAGAAGAATACTCTTTTTAAATCTAAAGATGAGAAAACTGAGAAGTGGAGAGGTCAACCCTCTAACCAGGCTCACTGTTTGATTGCTAAGCAGGTGTGTAAACCAAATGTCTGGTTTTATCACATTTCTATTGAACATACAGATTTTTTTAAGTATTTAGATTAAATTGAGAACAAATATACAGCAACACTTCTTCAAAAGTCCTCTAGCCTTTGAGAACAGATATAACTAATAAATAAATATGTAATAATTGTTAGTTTCAATATAAACCATATGAAAGTAAGAGACATTTACATCTGTAATCAACATTAATGTTTTCTGTAGCTTGTATGAATTGAAAAGGATATAATGTGTTCAGTCTGTTTTGTCTGACCATTTTCAAGTCTTGATGAAGACAGATAGTGAATTATTTGAATTGCTAATTACCACATACAATGTAACATAACACTTTAGAATGTTGAGAATTCATATTGAGAATTATTACAGTAGTTTCTTCTTTTAATTTAATACTTACTGAAAAATGTAAAATTTGACTATTAGGCCACTTCATGTTTTGTGTAAGAATTTCTTTCTTCTAAAAATTTAGTTAATTTAATTGAATTAATTTAATTAAAGCAACAGTCTGAAGACATCCAAATAAATGTATTGACTTAAAAAGAGCTTTAAAAATTAAGGAACTATTGATATAAAGTTGATTTATTGGTTAATTTCTAGAAATTAAATATTGAAGTTAATGAACTATAAAGCAGTATTAGAGTTGTCTTGGTCATCACAAATAAATTTTTCTGGTATCTATTAAAGATTAGGAAGAAAATTATTATACAACTCTTTCTAATCCTTTTTAATAAACCAAGGATTGGTTTTTTTTTCTAATGCACTTAATTTGTATGTTTAAGAAAACTACTTATATAGATGCTGAAGTGCATTGAAAAAATCAATACACTACTAAGGTTAGTATTTTTTTTAGCATTTTCTTTAGTTGATTATTTATAATGTGCCAGAAGCACTAATGGAATTCTTAACTCTTTGTCAGGTCTCTATTTTCTCCAGTTATCTATGTTTCAATTACAGCTAATTGTTATCCAAATTAAATAATACTTCTGGAAATTTTATAATAAGAAATTTCATAAAATGATTCTAAACCAAATTGTGGAATTCAGGGAGTTTATTCTGGTCAGTCTAGAATGGAGTAGGGCTTGCGAAAAAATAACTCCATTTAATGTGTATTTATATTTAAATCTATAAGCATAACATCCCACATGCTACGATCATATAAAAGTAGGAGACATTTATATTAAACTAAAATTTTATTTTAATATTATATTTTGTAACATTTTAATATTCAGTTGTGTTATATTTTGTCAAATTTAAAAATCTATGTTAAAGAATTCAAATACAGTACTTAATAGTTTTATAACTAATAGTAAAATGCAAAAACAAGAAAAAAAACAGTTTTTATATTTGAACAAATACAAATGCATACAATTCCAATATTTAAACTAAGAGATATATCGTTAAAATAATAGCAGAAATATAGAAGTAGATATAACAGTCCATCAAATTGCACAGCTCCTAAATGTGATATTATTCTTATATTTTTTATAATTATAAGGACAAATTTACAGTCAAAAATTATGGGAAAAAATAAAATTGAAATTCTTAAATCAATCAGTTCAATAAAATGCTAAATAAAATAATATTTTGAGCAATATAAATATCCCTAATCATCAATTGTATTTTTTTTCCTTAAACTTTTAAGTTCATGGGTACATGTGCAAGATGTGATATGTTATATAGGTAAACATGTGCCATGGTGGTTTGCTGCACAGATCATGCCATCACCTAAGTATTAAGCTCAGAATTCTTTAGCTATTCTTCCCGATGCTCTCTCTTCCCCCACCCCTAAAAGGCTCCAGTGTTTCCCGCCATATGTCCATGTGTTCTCATCACGCAGCTCCTACTTATAACATGCAGCATTTGGTTTTCTCTTTCTGCATTAGTTTGCTGAGAAGAACGGCTTCCAACTCCATCCATGTCTCTGCAAAGAACATGATCTTGTCCTTTTCTATGGCTGCCTAGTATTCCATGGTGTATAAGTACCACATTTTCTTTATACAGTCTGTCATTAATGGGCGTTTAGGTTGATTCTATGTCTTTGCTATTGTGAATAGTGCTGCAAAGAACATACACATGATGTATCTTTATAATAAAATGATTTCTCTTTCTTTGGATATATACCCAGTAATGGGATTGCTGGGTCAAATGGTATTTCTGCCTCTAGGTCTTTGAGGAATCATCACACTGTCTTCCAGAATGTTTGAACTAATTTACACTCCCAACAGTGTGAAAGAGTTCCTTTTTCTCCACAACGTCATCAGCATCTGTTTTTTTTTTTTTTTTTTTGACTTTTTAATAATTGGCATTCTGACTGATGTAAGATGGTATATCATTGTGGTTGTGATTTACATTTTTCTAATGATCAGTAATGTTGAGCATTTTTTCATGTTTCTTGGCTGCATAAATGTCTTCTGAGAAGTAGTCTGTTCATGTCCTTTGCTCACTGTTTAATAGGGTTAAGTTAATTTGTTTAATTTGTTTAAGTTCTATGTAGACTGGATATTAGACCTTTGTCAGATGGATAGATTGCAAAAATTTTTATCTCATTCTGTAGTTTGTCAATTAACTCTGATGATAATTTCTTTTGCCGAGAAGTTCTTTAGTTTAATTAGATCCCATTTGTCAATATTTGCTTTTGTTACAATTGCTTTTGACATTTTCATCATGAAATCTTTGCCCATGCCTGTGTCCTGAATGGTATTGCCAAGATTTTCTCCTAGGGTTTTTAGAGTTTGGGGTTTTACGTTTAAGTCTTTAATCCATCTTGAGTTAATTTTTCTATATTGTGTAAGGAAGAGGTCCAATTTCCATTTTCTACATATGGCTAGCCAGTACTCCCAGCACCATTTACTAAATAGGGAGTCCTTTCTCCATTGCTTGTTTTTGTCAAGTTCATTGAAGATCAAATGGTTGTAAGTGTGTGGTCTTATTTCTGAATTCTCTATTCTGTTCCATTGGTCTAGATGTCTGTTATTGTACCAGTACCATGCTGTTTTGTTTACTGTAGCCTCACAGTACAGATTGAAGCCAGGTAGTGTGATGCTTCCAGCTTTGTTCTTTTTGTTTAGAATTGCCTTGGCTATTTGGGCTCTTTTTTGGTTCCAGGTGAATTTTTAAATAGTTTTTTCTAATTCTGTGAAGAATTTAAATGGTGGTTTAATAGGAATAGCATTGAATTTATAAATTACTTTGGGCAGTATGACCATTTTCATGATATTGATTCTTCCTATCCATGAACGTGGAATGTTTTTCCATTTCTTTATGTCATCTCTGATTTCTTTGAGCAGTGGCTTATAATTCTCTTTGAAGAGGTTCTTCACTTCCCTCATTAGCTGTATTCCTAGGTATTTTATTTCTTTTGTAGCAATTGTTAATAAGAGTTCATTCATAGTTTGGCTCTCTGCTTGCCCATTGTTGGTGCATAGAAATGCTAGGGACTTTTGCACATTAATTTCATATCCTGAGATTTTGCTAAAGTTGCTTATCAGCTTAAGAAGCTTTTGTGCTGAAATGATTGAGTTTTCTAGATATAAAATCATGTCATGTGCAAACAGTGACAGTTTGACTTTCTCTCCTCCTGTTTGAATACCTTTTATTTCTTTCTCTTGCCTGATTGCTCTGGCCAGAACTTGCAATACTAAGGTGAATAGGAGTGGTGAGAGAGGGCAACCTTGTCTTGGGCTGCTTTTCAAGGGGAATGCTTCCAGCTTTTGCCCACTCAGTATGATATTGGCTGTGGGTTTATCATATATGGCTCTTAATATTTTGAGGTATGTTCCTTCAGCACCTAGCTTATTGAAAGTTTTTAACATAAAGGGATTTTAAATTTTATTGAAGGCCTTTTCTGCACCTGTTAAGATAATCATGTGGTTTTTGTCTTTAGTTCTGTTTATGCGATGAATCACATTCACTGATTTGTGTATGCTGAACCAAGAACCTTGCATCCCAGGGGTGAAGCCGACTTGATCATGGTGCATAAGCTTTTTGATGCGCTGCTAGACTCAGTTTGTCAGTATCTTATTGAGGATTTTTGCATCAGTGTTCATCAAGGATAATAGACTAAAATTTTCTTTTATTGTATCTCTACTAGGTTTTGGTATCAGGATGATGCTGCCCTCATAGAATGACTTAGGGAGGAGTCCCTCCTTTTCAATTTTTTGGAATAGTTTCAGTAGAAATGGTACCAGCCCTTCTTTGTACCTCTAATAGAATTCATCTGTGAATCTATCTAGTCCTGGGCTTTTTTTTGGTTGGTAGGCTATTTATTACTGCCTTAATTTCAGAACTCATTATTGGTGTATTCAGGGATTCAATTTCTTCCTGGTTCAGTCTTGGGAGGGTGTATGTGTCCAGAAATATAACCATTTCTTCTAGATTTTCTAGTTTATGTACATAGAGGAGTTTATAGTATTCTCTGATGGTTGTTTGTATTACTGTGGGGTCAGTGATGACATCCCCTTTATCATTTCTGATTGTATTTATTTTATTCTTCTATCTTTTCTTCTTTATTAGTCTAGCTAGCAGTCTATTTTATTAACTTTTTCAAAAGACTAGCTTCTCAACTTGTTGGTTTTTTTGAAGTATTTTTTATGTCTCCTTCATTTCAGCTCTGATGTTGGTTATTTCTTGTCTTCTGCTAGATTGGGGGTTTGTTTGCTCTTAGTTATCTAGTTCTTTTAGTTGAGACGTTGGGTTGTTAACTTGAGATTTTTCTAGTGTTTTGATGTGGGCATTCAGTGTTATAACTTTCCCTCTTAACACTACTTTAGCTGCATCTCAGAGATTCTGGTACGTTGTCTCTTTGTTCTCATTAGTTTCAAATAAGTTCTTGATTTCTGCCTTAATTTCATTATTTACCCAAGAGTCATTCAGGAGCAAGTTGTTCAATTTCCATGTAGCTGTGTGGTTTTAAGTGAATTTCTTAGTCTTGATTTCTAATTTGATTGCACTCTGGTCTAAGAGACTGTTTGTGATTATTTTAGTTCTTTTGCATTTACCGAGGAGTGTTTTACTTCTGATTATGTGATCAATTTTAGAGTAAGTGCCATGTGGTGATGAGAAGAATATATATCCTATTGAATTTGTGTGGAGAGTCCTGTAGATATCTATCAGGTCCACTTGATTCAGAGCTGAGTTCAGGTCCCGTATATCTTTGTTAATTTTCTGTCTTAATAATTTGTCTAATACTGTCAGTGGGGTGTTAAAGCCTCCCACTATTATTATGTGGGAGTCTAAGTCTCTTTGTAGGTCTCTTAAGAACTTGCTTTATGAATTTGGGTGCTCCTGTATTGGGTGCATACATATTTAAGATAGTTAGCTCTTCTTATTAAATTGAACCCTTTACCATTATGTAATGCCCTTCTTTGTCTTTTTTGATCATTGTTAGGTTAAAGTCTATTGTGTCAGAAACTAGGATTGCAAGCCTTGCTTTGTTGTGTTTTCCATTTGCTTGGTAAATTTCCCTCCAACCCTTTATTTTGAGCCTATATGTGTCTTTGCATGTGAGATGGGCCTTTTGAAGACAGCATACCTATGGGTTTTGGCTCTTTATCCAGTTTGCCATTCCATGCCTTTTAATTGGGGCATTTAGCTCACTTACATTTAAGGTTAGTATTGTTATGTATGAATTTGATCCTGTAATCATGATGCTAACTGGTTATTTTGCAGACTTGTTTATGTGGTTGTTTCATAGTGTCACTTGTCTGTGTATTTTGGCATGTTTTTATAGTGGCTGGTAATGTTTTTTCCCTTTCTATATTTAGTGCTTCCTTCAGGAGCTCTTGCAAGGCAGGTCTGTTGGTAATGAATTCCCTAAGCATTTACTTGTCTGAAAAGGATCTTATTTCTCCTTCACTTATGAAGCTTAGTTTGGCCAGACACGAAATTCTGGGTGGGAAATTCTTTTCTTTAAGAATGTTGAATATTGGCCCTCAATTTCTTGTGGGTTGTAGGGTTTCCACTGAGAGGTCTGCTGTTAGTCTGATGGGTTTCTCTTTGTAGGTGACCAGGTCTTTCTTTCTGGCTGACTTTAACATTTTTTTTTTTCATTTCAACCTTGAAGAATCTGATAATTATATACCTTGTGGTTGATCTTCTTGTGGAGTATTTTATTGGGGTTCTCTGCATTTCATGAATTTGAATGTTGGCTCATCTTCCTAAGTTGGGGGAGTTCTCCTGGATGATATCCTGGAGTATATTTCCCAACTTGGTTCTGTTATCCCAATCTCTTTCAGATACCCCAATCAGTGATAGGTTTGGTCTCTTTACATAATCCCATATTTCTCAGAGGTTTTGTTCAATCCATTTCATTTTTTCTTTATTCTTGTTTGCTTGTCTTATTTCAGAAAGAGAGTCTTCACACTTGGAGATTCTTTCCTCCGCTTGGTCTACTCTTCTACTGATACTTGTGATTGCACTGTGAGGTCCTCATATTGCATTTTTCAGCTCCATCAGGTCAATTATGTTCCTCTCTATAGTAGCTATTCTGCCTATCAGCTCCTGTATTGTTTTATCATGATTCTTAGCTTCTTTGCATCAGGTTACAACATGCTCCTCTAGCTCAGCAAAGTTCATTATTACCTACCTTCTGAAGCTTATGTCTATCAGTTCAGCCATCTCAGCCTTAGCCTAGTTCTGTGCTATTGCTGGAGAGGTGTTGAGATCATTTGGAGGAGAAGAGGCACACTGGCTTTTTGAGTTTTCAGTGTTTTTGTATCAATTTTTTCTAAACTTTGTGGGCTTATCTACCAGCAACTGTATTTGTAATTTCTCATAATTAACTCCTATAACAGAATTGATATAAAAATGGAAGAGGTAAAGATTTAAAATACACTACTGGCTTAACCCGATGTACTCTCATCTGTTTGCAAAAATTAAGTGGGTAGCTATAATTATGGGGGAAAAAGATGTTTTGGTTATACAGATAAAAGAGAAAGTTATTCGTGTTAATACTCAGCCCTGGTTCATGCTCTTGTCCTTGTGACATCTGTGTTCTGTAAGGAAAAAGGACCACCCTGTGGCCAAAAGGAAGAATATGACATCTTTTTACAATATCCTTGAAAACTTCCAGTCTATTCTTAAGGGAAAATGTGTTTGAAGAGTTTCAGATTGGTAATGAGGAAACACAGATGATAGTGATTATGATAATGATCATAATAACATTCCATAAACTTATCTATCTTGTAAAGTAGAGAATATTTAACAACTTTAAAGTATTCATACTAGTGTATGATTGCAAGACTGGTACGTCTCCATTTAACCCATGAATCACAGATAGACTCAATAAGGTTAAATAACATATCTAAAGATGCAATGTCAGGAGGTGTCAAGACCTGGTAACATTCAATCATCATATGCCAATCTCAAGATAAATTTCATTATCTCATAGCTGACTTTAGTACTAATTCTTCATTTACCACTAAGGAGTGTTCTGATCAACAGTTGGCCAGCAAGCTTGTGGAAGCCATGGGCATTGGAACATATAGTACATATATTTAACTTGATAATAAATTACCAAACTATTTTCCATGGTGTGTGTACCATTTTGTTTTCCTACAATCACTGAACAAAAATATTTTCAATTGCTCAGTATAGTCACTAATGCTTGGTATTGTTATTGCTTTTTACAACTGTAACCATTTTAGTAGGTTTATAGTGGTATCTCATTGAGGTTTAATTTACATTTCCCTGATGAATAATAATGTTGGACATCTTTTAATATGCCAAATTTTCATTTGTACATTTTGGGGGGAAGTGTTTGTTTAGATCTTCCGCCATTTTCAAAATTGCACAATTTACCTATTGTTTATCTATTTACCTATTGTTGAGTGTCAGAAGTTCTTTATTCTGGACACAATTATTTGGGGTCAGTAATTTGATTTGCAAACTTTTCTGTCAATCTGAATCTTGTCTTTTTAAGTTCTTAACAAGGTTTTCAGCACAGAACATTTTTTAAAGTTTTCATAAAGGCCAATTTTACATTTTTTTCCTTCATGGGTTGTTACTTTAGTATAGTATCTAAAAACTCTTTGTAAGATTGATACCAGAAACATTGTGAAATAGGACTTTCCAGGGCTTGTCCCGCTACAGAAATGTCAATTTGAATAACTATACATGCACAGAAATAGCTTCATAAGAGCTAAGAAATCCAGGTAAGAGATTACAGCACCTAGGTATAGCACAGAAAAGACACATTGAAGAGGGCAGTGCAAATAGAGATACTATCCATGTGGTCAAAAGCAAGTAAAGTGAGAACCCAGCTTTGCTGTAGATGCAAGCCCCAGTAACATCTGACCCCAGATCAAACACCAACGCTCCAGGTTCCAGAATGGCCTCCACAGCCTCAGGCTCCGGACATGCCTGGGGCTTGAAACAGGCCCCTGTGCTATGTTAGTACTCCACAGATCTAGCCTCCAGGCTTGCCACAGCACCAGGCTCATTGCCACAGCCCCAGGATCCAGGTCTGCACCACCACACAGTCAGCCACAGTTTGCAGGACAGCATCCACAGACTCAGCCTCCAGGCCCACCCCAGACCCAGGTCAGCACCCATAGACCAGGCTGCCTTTTGTGGTCCCAGACACCAAGCAGGCAGCTGCTGCTCCATCCTCCAGGAAAGCCAGGGTCCAGGCCCACTCCAGGAGACCCAGGGTTCAATGCCAACTCAGTAGACCATGGTACTGGACCAGCCTCCAAGGATGCAGGCTTCAAGATTACTCCTATGGATACAGGCTCCAAGCATGTTCCCATTACCTGAAGAACCAGGTCAATCTCTACAGACCCAGCCTCCAGGTCAACCCCAGCATGGTCAGACTATTCCTGACCATGGCCCCAGATCTCAGACTATTCCTCAGGGGACTGTCTTAGGCCAACACCTAAAGACCAAACATTCAAGTCAATTCTGCAAACCCAAGCTGCAGGCCATCCCTGTGGCCCCAGATGCCAGCACCATGGACTCTAAATTCTGCCTGGCCTCTCTGGAACCAGGAACCAGAGTAACCCCTCTGGACCTAGCCTGGCCTAGGCACTAAACCAGGCTACGCAAAGTTTTCCAGAAACAAGTCAGCTGACACAGTTCACCAGATTACCTGCCCATAATCTCCGGATAAACTAACTGGTAGAGGGCTTTCACTGCAGAAGCTAGTCTGTAAAAACTGAAATAGATGTCTCCTTCAAATGCGTAGACACCAACACATATTCATAAGTTACACAAATAGTTGGGAAACATGACACCACTAACAGGGAGCACCAGTAACAGACCATAAAGAAATGGAAGCACCAGTGGCAGATCCTAAAGAAATGAAAGTCTATGAATTGCCTAAAAAGAATTTTAAAAGCTTATTTTAAAGAATCTCAGTGAGTTATAACAAAACAGAGATAGACAATAAAAGATATCATAAAAACAATATACAAACAAAATTAGAAGTTCAACCAAGAGATGTAAATCATAAAAAGAACCAAACCAAAATTCTGGAGCTAAAAACCACAATGACTGATCTAAAAAGTTCCATGGAGAACTTTGATAGCAGACTTAATCAAACAGAAGAAAAAAATCAGTGGGCTCAAACACAGGTCATTTGAGATTACCCAGTCAGAGGAACATAAAGAAAAAATAATGAAAACAGGTAAAGAAAGGGTACAAGACTTATGTATGGGACACCATCAAGGGGGCAAACATATGCATTACAGGAGTCCCAGTGGAACTAAAAAAGAGAAAAGGGAAGAAAGTTTATTTAAAGAAATAATGACAGAAAACTTCCCAAATCTGGAGAGGGAAATGAACATCAAAATCCAAAAAGTTCAAAGAATCCCAAATTAAGATAAAGACATGGATGTCCAATCTTTTGACTTCCTTGGGCCACATTGGAAGAAGAATTGTCTTGAGCCATACATAAAATGCACTAACACTAACAATAGCTGATGAGCTAAAAAAAAAAAAAAAAATCACAAAAAAACTCATAATGTTTATAAAAAGCTTACAAATTTGTATTGGACCACATTCAAAGTCATCCTAGGTCATATGTAATTCACTGGCCATGGGTTAGACAATCTTGGTTAAAGAGATCTGAGACATTTTATAATCAAATTCTTAAGTCAAAGACAAAGAGAGAATTTTGAAACTTATAAGAGAAAAGAAACTAATTAATTCAAGCAAACCTCTATAAGGCTATCAACAGATTTATCAGCAGAAATGTATAGGCCAGGAGACAAGAGAAAGTGGAATGACATACTCAAAGTGCTAAAAGAACAAAAAGCAAACTTACCAAACAACAATACTACAGTCAGCAAAGATGTTCTTCACAAATGAAGGAGAAATAAGGACTTACCCAGACAAATCTGTGGGAGTTCATCACCAGTGAACCTGCCTAATGAGAAAAGGTAAAGAGAGTATAGGAATGTGAAAAGCTTAATGTAAAGGTAAGAATGTAGTCAAATTTAGAATTCTCTAATACTGTAATGGTGTTGCATAAATCACTTGTAACTCTAGAATGATAATTGAAAGACAAAAGTATTAAAAATGAATATAGCTATAATAATTTGTTAATGGATACACAATATATAAAGAGTGCAAATTATGAAACCGATACCATAAAATTTTGGGAAGAAAAGTTGATGTTTAGAGTTTTCATTGTGATGAAGTTAAGTTGTTATCAGCTTCGAATAAACTCATAACTATAAGATGCTTTATGTAAGCCTGATGATAATCACAAAAATATCCCAAAACCTATAGTAGATATACAAAAATAACTAGCACTACAAAAAAAATCAAATCATAAAGGGAAAAAGCAAATGAGAAAGAAAGGAACAAAGGAACTATAAAATAGTAAGAAAACTATTAAAATGGCAGTAATAAGTCCTTAAATAATAAAGTAATCATTTGAAATAATTATTTTAAATGTAAATGAATTAAATTATTCAATCAAAAGACATAGATAACTGAATGAATAAAAACACAAGATCCAACTATATGCTGCCTACATAATAGTCACTTAGCTTTAAGGACACATATAGGCTGAAACTGAAGTGATGGAAAAAATATGCAAATGAAAGGAAAATGATGGCAGGTGTAGCTATACTTAAATATTTTCTATTGTTTTACTAGTCCCTATTTTATTTATTTTGGCTCCAATCTTTATCAGTTCCTTCCTTCTTCTGACTTAGTTTGTTCTTCATTTTCTACTTCCTTGAGGTGTACAGTTAGATTGTTTATTTGAGATTTTTCTTTTTTTCTTAATGTAGGCATTTATGGTTATAAGTCAAAGCTGTAAAAAGAGACAAAGAAAATTATTATACAATAATAAAGTGATCAATTCATCAAGTGTATATAGCAATTGTAAATATATATGCACCCAACATCAGAGTGCCTAAATATATAAAGTTCATATTAACAGAACTGAAGGGAGAAATAGCAATGCAATAACACTAGGGAAATACAATGCCCTACTTTCAACAACAAATAAATTATTCAGATAGATAGTCAATAAGGAAACTTTGAATTTGAACTACACTTTACACCAAGTAAGTCTAATAGACATATACAGAACATTCTACCCAGAAACAGAAGAATACACATTATTTTCAACTCACATTGAACATTCTCCAGGATAGAACATACATTAGGCCACAAAGCAAATCTTAGAAATTTAAGAAGATTTAAATAATATCAAGTATCTTTTCTGACCACAGTAGTATTAAATTAGAACTTAATGACAACAGAAAAACTGAAAAATGCACAAATAGGTGGAAATAAAACAGACACCTGAAAAACAAATGACTGAAAGAAGAAATCAAAATGGAAATCAATCAAAAATATCTTCACACAAATGAATATGTAGATACAATATACCAAAGATTATGAAATATAGCAAAGCAGTTCTAAAAGGTAAATATAAAGAAATACACACCTACATTAAGAAGAAAAAAAGATCTCAAAGAAACAACTAAACTTTACACTTCAAGAAAACATAAATGAAGAACAGCCTAAGCCCAAAATCAGAAAAAGAAAAAAAATAATAAAGATTAGAGCAGAAATAAATAAAAGAGAAACTAGTAAAATAATAGAAAAGACCAATTAAACTAAGAGGTGTTTCTTTGAAAAGATAAATAAAATAGACAAATCTTTAGCTAGACTTACAAAAAAAAATCCCAGAGAAGATCCAAATAAGTAAAATGAAAGAGGAGACATTACAACTGATATCACAGAAGGACAGAGGGATTATAAGAAACTATTATGAACAATTATACACCAAAAAATTTGATAACCTAGAAGAAATGGATAAATTCATAGATGCATACAACTCACAAAAACTAAATCATGAAGAAAGAGAGAATGTGAACAGATCAATAATAAGTAGGGACATTGAATCAGTAATCAATAATCTCCCAACAAAGAAAAGCTCAGGACATGATGGCCTACTGATGAATCCTACCAAACACTTAAAGAAGAATAAATGCCAATTCTTCTCAAACTCTTCCAAAATATTGAAGACAAAGGAACACTTCCAAACTCATTTTACATGACCATAATTACCTCAATACCAAAGCCAGACAAGGATACTACAAGAAAAGAAAATTTCAGGCCAATATCCCAGATAAAGATACATGCAAGAATTCTCAACAAAATACTAGCAAACTGAATTCAACAGTGCAGTAAAGGATCATACACCATGTTTCTATCTGGGATGCAAGAATGATTCAACATACACAAATCAATAAATGTGGTACATCATATTAACAAAATAAAGGATAAAGATCCTATTACCATCTCAACAGATTCAGAAAAGCCATCACAAAATTCAAGTACCTTCTATGGTAAAAACTCCCAACAAATTAAATATATAAGGTATTTACCTCATTGTAACAGAGGCCATATGTGACAAACCCAGAACTAGTATACTCAATGGTGGGAAGCTGAAAGTTTTTTCTGTAAATCTGGAGCAAGACAGCTGGGTGCAGTGGCTCATGCCTGTAATCCCAGAACTTTGGGAGGCTGAGGAGGGTGGATCACAAGGTCAGGAGATCCAGACCATCCTGGCTAACAACGGTGAAACCCTGTCTCTACTACAAATACAAAAAATTAGCCAGGCGTGTTGGCATGCACCTGTAGTCCCAGCTACTTGGGAGGCTGAGGCAGGAGAATCACTTGAACCTGGGAGGTGGAGGTTGCAGTGAGCCGAGATTGTGCCACTGCACTCCAGCCTGGGCGACAGAGCAGGACTTTGTCTCAAAAAAAAAAAAAAAAAAATATATATATATATATATATATATTACATATATATATCTGGAGCAAGGCAAAGATGCTCACTTTTGCCACTTCTATTCAATACAGTACTAGAAATCTGAGCAAGAGCATTTAGGCAAGAAAAAGAAATAAAAGGCATACAAAATAGAAAAGAAGAAGTGAACTGTTTTTGTTTGCAAATGACATAATTTTACAGATAAAGAAAACCTTAGAATTCCACTAAAAACCTGTTAGAAGTAACAAACGATTTCAGTGAAGTTGCAAGGTACAAAATCTACATATAAAAACCAGTAGCATTTTTATATACTAACAAAAAAAACTATTATACAAAAAAGCCAAGAAATCAATCACATTTATAATAGCACCAAAAGGAATAAAATATTTGGGAATAAATTTAACTAAGGAGATGAAAAGTCTGTATACTAAACACTACAGAATATTGATGAAAGAAATTGAAGAAGACACAAATAGTAGAAAGATATTCTGTGCTCATTAATTGGAAAAATTAATATTATTGAAATGTTCATATTAGACAAGGCAATCCACAGATTCAGTAGATTTCCTATAACATTTCCAATATTTTTTCACTGACATAGAAAAAATCCTAAAATTTATATAGAACCATACAAGACCCTGAATAGCTAAAGCAATCTTGAGCAAAAAGAACAAAGCTGGAGGCATTGCTTTACCTGATTTCAAGATATACTACAAAGCTATAGTAATCAAAACAGCATAGTACTTGTATAAAAACAGTCATATATAGACCAGTGGAACAGAATAGGTAGCCAAGAAATAAATCCACACATTTACAGTCAATTGATTTGCAGCAAAGACACCAAGAACATACAATGGGTAAAGGACAGCCTTTTCAATAAGTTGTTCTGGGAAAACTGGATATTCACACACAGAGCAATGAAATCAGACCTTGTCTCACACAATATACAAAAATAAACTCAAAATGGATTAAAGACATATGTAAGACCTGAAACTGTAAAACTACTAGAAGAAAACAGAGAGAAAGCTCTATGACATTGGTCTGGGCAATTTTTTTTGATACGACCCCAAAAGCACAGGAAACAAAAGCAAAAATAAAGAAGTGGTATGACATCAAACTAACAAGCTTCTGCTGCACAGCAAAGGAAACAATCAACAGAGTGTAGAGACAACCTAAATAATGAGACAGAATATTTGCAAATCATATGACTGATAAGGGGTTTATATCCAAAATACATAAGAAACTCAAACAACTTTATAGCAAGAAAACAAATAACCCAATTAAAAATGTGCAAAGTACCTGAACAGACATTTCTACAAAGAAGGCATACAAATGGCCAGCAGGTATACAGAAAAATGCTCAACATTACTAATTAACAGAAAAATGGAAATCAGAACCACAATAAGATATCACCTCCCACCTGCTAGAATGGCTGTTATCAAAAATTTTATAAATAAAAAAAAGTTTTGGAGAGGATGTGGAAAACGAACGCTTGTACATGGTTAGTGGAAATGTAAGCTAGTTGAGTCATTATGGAAAACGGCACGGAGATTCTGCAAAAAATTAAAAATAGAGTTACTATAAGATCCAGCAATTTGGTTTCTGGGTATATATCCAGAGGAAATGAAATCAATGTGTCATTAATGTATCCTATTCCCATGTCTACTGCAGCATTCTTTACAATAGTCAAGAGATGGAATCAACCTAAGTGTCCGTGGACAGATAATGTTATGTACATACACTATTATATATACATAATACCATATATATTATTATATACAGACTATTAGACTATTTTATACATATATAGTCTAGTCTATATAATAGTCATAGACTATTATATATAATATATTTATATATATATATACAGGACTATTATTTAGTCTTTAAAAAGCAGGATATCCTATTATTTGAACAACAGGGATAAAGCTGGAGTACTTTATGTTAAGTGAAATAAGCCAGGCACAGAAAGACAAATACTCAAACGTGGAATCTAAAAAAGCGGAACTCATGGAAGCAGAGAGTAGAATGGTGGTTGCCAGGGACTGGGAATGGTGGGAAAAATAGGGTGATATTAGTCAAAGGGTACAAAAGTGTAGTTAAGCAGGATGAATACGTTCTGGAGAGCTACTGCATACCATGGTGACTATAGTTAACAATACAGTATTGTATACTCGAAATTTGCTGAGAGTAGATTTTTAAATGTTCTCACTACACGAAAAAGGGTAACTATGTCAGGTAATGAATATGTTAATTAGCTTAATTGTAGTACTCATTTCACAATGTATATGCATATCAAACATCACTTCAATATATAAACTTTTATTTATAAAACCTCAATAAAGCTGAAAAAAAAGAGAAACACTTCTTTCTCTAAAAGGTACAGATAAAATATAAACACCTTTTATCCACTAAAACTGCTAAAAACACTATGATTAGTCTTAATACTTTTTTCCTATATTAAGATTTTCTTTGTGGACAATTCTATTATTTTATAAATACCTTATTTTTTCCTTTACTATTCTTAATTTGCTTAGATTTTATTTTTACTTGTCTTTTGCATTTGCTAGAACCTTCAATGATCCATGTATTTTTACATAGTCAATTGATTACATATTGGACATGAAATCAATGAGATTTTTAAATCCTTAATAATGGCTTAAAAGGAATCCCAGAGGACCCTGCAGGCCTCAAACCTCAACTCTGTTCGACAGTGAGGTTCATTGTTGAACCTCACTGTTCACTTGCTTTTGCTTCCGTCATTAATATAAGTAAATATATCTGAGATACATTTTTTTTGTTACCTAATCAGATCAGCTAATGATTTTAGTTGATTTTGGTTTTCATATGATGAAAAATAACTGCAAACATACTATTTTTTATAGTCTACCTGATCATTTTGGCCTTTGTTGTTGTTTTTAGCATTAGGTGTAATGTTATAGACACTATCACCAAATTCATACAGCCCACTGATTTCCACATTCATTTAGATTAACAGGAGCATGGTGAGTTCTCTATATGAAGCACAGAATAAATTCTAGAATACTAAATAGAAGAGCCATTCTCTTACATGTGAATGGCATAATGAACTATGCTAATAATGTTCAGCAGCACAGAGGACCCACTGGATCTACACTAAGGTACAGAAAAAAAAAAACGGGTTTCAGAATTGACTCACCAAATTGATGTTAATGTGACTGAAAATTCCTTCTCTTAGAATAGCAAATATCCCTTATAAAATCTTATTTATACTTAACTCACTTGCCAACATGGTTTATCTCTAAATTGCATAAACAGCATTCTTCCTTTTCAAATTATCTCAAATACTTTACTAATAGACTCTAAATTAATAAGGATTTGCTGTATTTCAGCTACTCCATAATTAAATAGGCAATTTTTTTGTCAGCTTAGAATGAAAGCCTTTTAGTTGTTTAAAAAAACTAAAAATAACAAAAATTAATAAAATGTAAACTATGTTAGGGCATCACTTTCCTGATTTTTTATGCACTATGATAGAAATATAAAATATAAACACAAAATACCTTCTTTGTTATACATAGAAATTTTCTATTTTATGTTGCTTCTCAGCAGGAAAACATTTTCAAATGAATGTGCAAAATAATGAGATAAAGGAATGCTTAAAAACATTTTCTTAAATTTAGCCTTTAAGAAACATATATACATGTTTCTTAAACATATACATATATAGAGAACATATGTATATGTTCTCTATATATAAAAGTGTTAATCATATAAAGTGGTATGAAGTAGTGGTGATGTAAGATCATACAGAACAGCAACAAAAAAAGTCTTGGGGGTGAACTTTCAAGCATGTTTTTAATAAATTATATAATTTCAGTTTTAAATATGTGTATATATAATTTTAAAAATAGATGTTACTAAGCATCATTTTACATGAAAATAACTACTCTCAGGCATGTGTTTTGCCCCTCCATGTTCTTCTTTTCTGATTATGAAAGTGAGTTTCTGATGAGCTGATTTCAGGGGATTTAGCTGGGTTTACAGCAGTAAGCGGAAGGAATTTCAAGCATTGCCTTCTAACACGTAGATACACGGGGCATGTGGGTGGCACATTCACAACTGGATCTGGACGGAACAGTCTCCAGACTATTCCAACCAGATCAGAAGTTTTACCTTGGGGTCCATGAATAGGCTTTGTCTTCGGAATACCTGAAACTGTGCTCATCTTTTGGTTCTCTCTCTCTCTCTCTCTCTCTCTCTCTCTCTCTCTCTCCCTCTCTCTCTCTCTCCCTCTCTCTCTCTCTCCCTCTCTCTCTCTTTCTCCCTCTCTCTCTCTTTCCTTTCTAAGGAAGACAACTCAGATGTTTCTATCAGAGTCTCAGTGGCGTCTAAGACCTGAGGAAGTGAAAGCACTCCTTAGCTAGAGAAAGACAAAAACACACCTCTGAGTAACTCCGTCTGGTGTATTTGACACGGTCTCCTTTTCTTAGGACCTGTGAGAAGGTACAGACGTTTATTCAAACAGAAAAGGAAAGCATCTCTGCACATTCCCGCAAACCCTACGCCATCTTTTAAAATGTTAAAATTCAAGAGTTTGGAGTGTTTTTCACAGCGGGAGGGAAATCCTAGGAATTGCTTAATAAAAAAACCTAGGCAGCCCCGGAGTCAAAGCCAGTTCCTGGCCCGATCCCGTCCCGCAACAGCCTGCCTCCTCTTTCCTTTCAACATGACAGATGCCTCTGTGTCCTTCGCCAAGGACTTCCTGGCAGGTGGAGTGGCCGAAGCCATCTCCAAGACAGCGGTAGCGCCCATCGAGCAGGTCAAGCTGCTGCTGCAGGTGCAGCATGCCAGCAAGCAGATCACCTCAGCTAAGCAATACAAGGGCATTATAGACTGCGTGGTCGTATTCCCAAGAAGCAGGGAGTCCTGTCCTGGCGTGGTAACCTGGCCAATGCCATCAGATACTTCCCCACCCAGGCTTTTAACTTCGCCTTCAAAGATAAATACAAGCAGATCTTCCTGGGTGGTGTGGACAAAAGACTCAGTTTGGGCGCTACTTTGCAGGGAATCTGGCATCAGGAGGTGCCGCTGGGGCCACATACTTGTGTTTTGTGTACCCTCTTGATTTTGCCCGTACCTGTCTAGCAGCTAATGTGGGTAAAGCTGAAGCTGAAAGGGAATTCCGAGGCCTCTGTGACTGCCTGGTTAAGATCTACAAATCTGATGGGATTAAGGGCCTGTACCAAGGCTTTAACGTGTCTGTGCAGAGTATTATCCGAGCTGCCTACTTCGGTATCTATGACACCGCAAAGGGAATGCTTCCGGATCCCAAGGACACTCACATCGTCATCAGCTGGATGACCACACAGACTGTCACTGCCTTTTCTAGGTTGACTTCCTATTCATTTGACGTCGTTCGCCTCTCGTGATGATTCAGTCAGGGCGCAAAGTAACTGACATCATGTACACAGGCACACTTGACTGCTAGAGGAAGATTGCTGGTGATGAAGGAGGCAAAGCTTTTTTCAAGGGTTCATGGTCCAGTGTTCTCAGAGGCATGGGTGGTGCTTTTGTGCTTGTCTTGTTTGATGAAATCAAGAAGTACAGGTAAGTTATTTCCTGGGTTTTTTTCCCCCTGTGAACAGGCATGTTGTATTATATAACATATCTTGAGCGCTCTTGACAGACTCCTGGCTGTCAATTCATGAATGGCAACTGTTTATTGGTTGAAAATGGGAAACAATAATATTCATCTGACCAGTTTTCTCTTAAAGCCATTTTCATGATGATGACGATGATGGGACTCAATTATATTTCTTATTTCAGCCACTCCTGATAAACAACAAATTTGGAGAAATAAAAATATCTAAATACAAAAATTTTTAAAAACCTATGGCTTTTTATTTACTAACAAATTTAACCATGGTTATGATGTGCACCCTTCATTACACAAATGTCCATAATGAAAATTCCCTATGTGTGTAAAGTTATGCATATTTAAAAGACTAAATAGAACATATACATATTTTTTTGAGACAGAGTCTCACTTTGTTGCCCAGGCTGGAGTGCAGTGGCACAATCTCTGCTCACCACAACCTCCGCCTCCCAGGTTCAAACGATTCTCCTGCCTCAGCCTCTGGAGTAGCTGGGACTACAGGCACGCACTACCATGCCCAGCTAATTAGAATATTTTAACAATCACATTTTAACTTTCTGATTATTTTTGCATTGAAGATAACAGCTAAAACTTTGTCCAATGTAAAATGGAGAGAGATCTGTTGTCAGTTATAAGTGGCACAAGGGTTTGAACAACCTTTCCCAAAAGAACAACTGAGAAAGCTGAAGAAAGTATTTTAAGTATGTATATTAAGGCAACGTAAAGTCAAAGAGATGGTGAAGAATTATATATTTGAGACTCCCAGGAAAAAGAAAATTCAGAGATCTGAACCCTGTTTTTTAGGTATTTCCTGGCAGAATCTGCTCATTTAGGGGAGGCTCAGAGAGACTGAGAAAGTGAAAAATGTGTTCTAATGACTCACGCTGCTAAGAAGAAAAACAATCCAGACTTGGAGCCCATTAAGAAGGGAGAACAGGTTGAAATTTTGAAGAGTGGCACCATAGGAGAGCAGTTTTCAAAGTGTGATCCAGGTAACCTAGATAATTTTTCCTCACCTAAGTTCTAGAACGAAGCACAGAGGAACAAAATGGTGAAAAACAAAAGATCTAACATACATAAATTGGAGTCTTGAAGGTTGTGTAGAAAAAAACAACCTGTTTACCACACTCAGCACTTCACTCCAATGTCAAATGTGTAAAACCTCATGTGTGAGGTATGCGGGTCTGTGTGTGATATGAGTGTGTGTTTCCCACACCGACTAATTCTCCAATTCTCCAAACACCAACTGGGTATCTTAAATTCAGTTATGATACTAACTACCTGAAGTTAATGCAGACCCCATAGGTAAAGAGATCAGTCCCACAAAACTGTCCCCCACTTCAGACACTCAACACAAGTAGCGGGTCCTTATGTTACCCAGATTTCTGTCCAACTTGGCTACAAGTCAGGGGTTCCCATGAACCCTTCCTTAAGTTCAATATTTTGCTAGAATGGCTCACAGAGCAGTGAGTTCATAAGATCAGAGATTCTCCCTTCTACCAGAAGGGGCTGTCCCCTGACTTACCTTGTATGGGAGATCAGAAGATGCCTTGCAGAGAGGGGCGGTGGTTTGATCCACTTGGGGATCTTCTGGGTGTCTAGGACCATGACCTGGACCAAGCTGGGGGCCACCATTATTCGTGGGCCATCTTGTTTCTCTGGCAGAGGAATTGAATAAATCTATCACTCAAGGTTTCCTTTTCCACCCCAAATCCACTGCTGGTTCGTTTCCCAAGGACTCCTGAGTACTACAAACCCATTAAAACACTGCGGCTTTGCTGGTCTGTGGCTATAGAAACTACCCAGTCACCTAAGGACTATTTATTGATTACCACAAATGACTGATTTCAGCACCAGGGAGCAAAAAGACAAATATCCCTGTCCTGTGGCACTTACATTCTAATGGGCTAGACAGAGAAACAACAATATGCATTAAAGTAATTCATTCACGCAATGCTATAAAGAGATTAGAGGTGTGGGGAAATTTTAGAGGGATGTAGTGAACCAGTGGGAGGAAAAGTGGAAATGTAAATTATTTAAATGGAGTTGCCAGGACAGAACTTCTCCAGAAGATGATTAGAACCATTTGACTTTTCAGAGCCCTGAAAGTCAAAAGTACCCTACCTGACCTCCAGAGGTTCTGGGAGGATAACAAGGGGTAAGGCACTTCCAACTCCTCTGACAACTTGAAATCCCCAATTTGTGTAACCTCTTGTCTCAGGTTGTTTTCTGTGGACATTAGTGCCAGATAAATAAAACATTTTCATGGTTTCTGTTCTTACAGTGTCCTTTGAAACAGTCTAAAGTGAAATCAATTCCCTAGAAATATTTTATTCTAGTCAAACCAACCAGCCCCTTTATTTCCTATCTTTTGACAACTTTTAGTTGCCATTTGTAAGAGGTTTGTGCAAACTGCAATTACATCCAGCGCATAATACTAGAAGCCCATTGGTACCCCATGGACTGAGAAGGCTTCACAAAATAATGTTTCTGGATATGGAAATAAATTTTGGTGAATGGAAAATCACTTATCAGAAAATCTAAAGCACATTTTCCCCCATCAGCCAAATTGTTCCAGAACTTTACAAAAAACAAAATGGTATCAGCTTTTAGTAACTCTAATACATTCCTTTATTGCAGACAGCTTTCTGAATCACGTTAAAACCACAGGATTGGAGTTGCTACAGGTTGCATTTTATCAGCACAAACGAGGGTGTTATTTTTTTCTTTTGCCATACAAATTAGTGCGATTATTTCAATTCAAGCTGTGATAGTTCTGGGGAGAATGATTGCACATATATTATCCAAAAAAGAAAAAAAACAAAAAAGAAAAGCTCACAGTAGGAATCTGCAATGCAGTGTTTAGTTTTGTTTGTGTTTGTTTTTTTTTAAACCCAGCTACTTAGCAGTAATTTATTGGCCTATTACTTCCACACTTTTCTGAATTCAGGAAGTCTATACTTGTCATGTTTACAACTAAACATACTCATAATCCTTTCTCTGCAATGAAACTTTAAGAAAGCCATAAACCAAAGTAAACATCAATTAAAAGATGCTGACTGTAAATTTAGAGGACATTCAATAAAATATTCTCAAAAACTCTCTTCTCTAAAGTTTCATAGAGTCCAATATACAGGTAATAAACCCTTCAATTAGTGCTAATGCATGTTACAGAGCTTCTTGCTCTGTGCTGAGGGGTATTCAAAAGAAATGGACACAGAACTACCTGTAAAAATGCTTTTCCTCACCAAACTCCCTCTAATAGTTTTCAACACAAAATCAGATTAGCGAGAAGTTCAGGAAGACCTGCAGCCTACACTGAAATATCCGAGTGTAGGACAGAATTCATAGAATGAATTTCCTCCTCACTTTTTTATGTATAAATGACTTTTCTTATAAACCTCAAAAATTAGACACTTTTGCTTGAAATTTTGAAATCTATTTTATTCTTCATATTAATTAAATAAAAAATTTCAAATTAAATTGGAAATAAAATTTATACCCATTAGAAGGTCATTTATACTTTCTTCTGATCCCATCACAAAATTTAGGCACCAGCAGATGGAGGAATTAGTGAAAAGCAAGGGAAGTTAGAGGCCTGGGTCTGTGCCACCGGGCAGCCCCAAGGACAGGAAGTCAGCTCCTCTCCTGCTGGTGTTAAGAGGGATGAGTGGAGAGCAGAAGACTGGAGCGATGACAGTTGATGCAGACAGTGCTGGAAGGTAATCCTTGATTCTTTACAAAACAGCTTTTTGGGGGGCACTGCTGGAGGTTCACTTAAGAAGAAGTAGACTCCCATGTCTAGGGAGGAAAAAAAAGAAAAATATGTTTGATTACTAGTGAAATTAATAGAATTTGTACATAAATGTCATTTAGAAATCACTGACTTATGCAGTTTATCCATTTCTTTTTTGATATGTGTGGTTAATACCAGTTGGAACCAATTGCTTGTATTAGGTTGGTGCGAAGAGCACTATTACTTTTGCACCAACCTAGTAACTTAGTGGTTAGAGGATCAATATTAATGGTGACCAACAGTGATTAGAAAGAGAATATACTACTGGTCAACACCTCTTAAAATAACTTCTATTGGAATTAATGAGAATTTTATGAATGAATTCCCCAACTGTGGTTCTGTTAAATTCCAGAATTATTTTTCTAGGGACTTGTGGTTTTCACTTGCAGTTTTTAAAACCACACTGCATCCCAGCAATACTTGATCATACTGCCAATGTGAAAGAATTCCTTGAAACTGCTAGAAATATAAATCAAGTTTAGGCATTAAAACAGTCTCAAATATATGAGATACTGTCATATTTGAGAAGAATTTGGGAGGAATAAAGGCTAGATATTTTACTTCTCCCTCTTCCATTTCAGTTTGCCAACTTCGATTTGGGTATATCAATGCATTTGCAGAAAAAATAGACTGAATCTTAAGAACAAAGCACTAAGTATTAGTGGCATTCTCAAGGAGAAAAAAGGTAAAAACTATTAAAGATATACCTTATTGAGATCCTTTATATGATAAACTAAACTTAGCTACCTTTAAAAATATAGTGTATTTGAATTCAGACCTTTCTATTTGAGTAGAAAACATATCTCAACTCATTGGAAAAGTAGCAAACATATACATTATTCCACCTAAGGCATAACTACTTGAAGGTGCCTTTCAATCAGATGCCATAAATTATCTTGAGTATGAAGGAAATTGCAATATGAATATACATAAATCATTAAAAATACAATCAGTCTTTTCAAGCTATGTATGAAATTGAACGAGATAAACTATAGGGCCATATTTCAATATTGAAAGGAAACTCAGAATAATTTTTGCTGGATAGAGAATAGTGACATGCTATTATGATAAAAATTTACCCCAAACTGCCATTAATGTCTAATATAGAGAAAAGATAGCAATTATTATTATTAGATTGAATAAGAGAAATAAAAATGGCTGAGTGTGTGGTAGAGAAAGGGTGGATTAAATAAAAGGGAGAATATTTTAATTATCAGACAAATTAAGCAATGAAACAGTTGACAAGGAAAATTTACTTTCATCACTGTCAAAGTTGGCTTCAGATCTAGTAAGAAATTATTTTAGAAAGTGTTTATAAAGGACATTGTTTACAAATTTGCCAAGTTCATGTAAAAGATAACCTTTGAGAATTCCTTGTAGTACAAAAAAAGATATCATAATCTAGTTAAATATGACTTGATATTAAAATTAACTAATCTCAAAGTTTTTTCAACTTAGTTCCAAATGTTTAACATAGCTCTAGAAAGCAAGAGTTTAAAGAGGAAAAAATAGGCTGTTTGAAGTAATACTTTTTGCATAGGAAAAACATGGTACACATGTAAGGTATTATAATAGGAAACAGAGAAGTCCATAACCTAGAGCCAATTATGGAATGACACAATTGCCTACACAAGGGGAAATGATAGATGTGTTCATTCCAATCCATGACTGAAATAAAGAATTTCTCATATGTAGAATATATGCATGAATATACATGTATATGTGGAGAAAGATATATTTATTAATTATGTAGAGAAGAAAATAATTACTCCTAGAGAAAAGAATGACTTGAAAGTATTTTAAATCCATATAAGCTGGGTCATTCCCTCCCTGTGAATCTTTCAAAGACATTTTTGCCTCTACTTCAATTTTCTTCTGTCATTTCAATTTATAATTATAAAAAGAGAACATTGCTTAGTGGTTAGCATAATGGGATATCATGATGAAATCCTTAACAGAGGAATCTGAGACCTTGAGATGAAAAGAAATGTAAAGTACTATCTTTTAGTAATAAATGTCATAACTTAGATTGTGCCCACAGCAACTTAAAGTTTCAGTGACAGGGGACACAAGAAAAGAGCATATCATCTGCATTTTTTGTAATGCTTCCAGATGCCAGGTCCTCTGCTAATTGCTGCAAATAAAAGGCAAAGACAGATACTGTGCCTGTCTTTAACAAATGGAGGAGGCAAGTAGTGAAACCAAATTATTGGTAAATAACAACCAGGATCAGTGCCTCAGAGGAAAGATATGGAGAGCAGAGAGAGAATGTAACAGAGGGCCTAATGTCCTCTGAATAATAATGGAATGGAAGGCTTTCCTCAGGAGACTGCTGAAGTATTAAAGGTAAACCAGAAGGGTTAGGGCAGAAGATATTCTAGGCACAGGAAACTGCATAAGCAAAGGCCCTGAGTGGAGAGCGATCTTAACATATTGAAGGAAAAGAAAGAGAGGCCCTGCGGTTGGGGCACAAAAACCACAGAGAAAGTGGAGCCAGATGAGGTTGCAGAGCTAAGCAGAACTTCAATCATGTGAGTTTTAAGGCTCATTGCATTAAAAGTAATGGCAAAAACCACAATTAGTTTGCACCAAACTAATAAGACAAATCCAGGCTCAATTTAATAACAAGTTGAAATTCAATGGTGTTTTAATCTGAGAGATGAAATATGGTAACAGGAATATTTACCTATATTTCTGGTATTCAAACTAATTGTATGATAAGCATATAGATCCTGGGCCATGTTCACTGGAATCAGGGCCCAAGTTAGTGAAGGGGAATGTGGAAAACACGACCTATTAATTCTTAGGGATAAGGGTTTGCAAAGAGTAGGCTGGATTGGAAGGACATTGATCAAGGAGAAAGTGTGGACTGAGCTGTGCATGGCTGCTAGCCTGGTAGGAAACCAGGGCACAAATTGTGGGGGGCACGGGGGTATAGAAAGGCAAAACACTGCTACACACACTTGGATATTTTCCTTTCCTTCCGGAAAGAATTAGTTGGAAGTGTGTTTCCTTTTGTTAATATTCTAGTATTATTTTCAAGATACCAGATGACTGCATTTGGTTCCTATTGCTGGTGTAACAAATTGCTGCACCCTTAGTGGCTTAACACAACAAAAATTTGTCTTACAGTTCTTGGAGATAAAAAGTCTGAAATGGTTCCACTGGGCTAAAATTGAGGGAGGCTTCAGGAGAAAATAGTTATATTTGCCTTTTTCAGCTTCCAGGGGCTACCCACATTCCTTGGTTCCCGGCTCCGTTCTCTGATCACTTTGACCTCTGCTTCTATTGTCACATCTCCTTCTGTGCCTCCTGCCTCTTTCTTTTACTTACAAAGACCTTTGTGAGGACACTGAGCCCAGGATAATTTTCTCATTTCAGGATCCTTAATCACGTCTACAAAATCATCTGTGTCATTTAAAGTAACATAGTCGCAGGTTCTGGGGATTGGCTAGTGGACATCTCTGGGGGACCATTACTCTGCCTGCCACAATGACATAGCCAAATTTCTGGGAATAATGGAAAAAATTGTTCTAGTCATTCAAACCTCCCTTCTCAGAAGTAGTTGATATGAAAACTACCTTTAGCAATAGTAGAAATCAGGAATATATATAAATTATACTTTAAATAGAATCAAAAGGAAGTGATTGAAGAAGAACACAAAAGACTAACTAGATTTTATCTTGTAGACAATGTGTAGGTTTCTTTCAAAGGCTCAGTAGAGGAGATCTAGGCAGGACACCCTCCATAGAGTCTGAATTAGAGGGGCAGAGTTGGCAAGAAAATGTTGAAAGGGTTGCACCTTGAGAAAGGAAGGTGCTAGTCCACATGAAATCCCACTCACTGCTGGCGGTCAGAGGGTAGCCGCATGTGCTAGGCTGCATAAAGGAACAGTCACACCAAATTGAGTGCTTCTCTCTAATTGCCAATCAACCCACTGCATGTAAATTCTTTTTCTGCCATTCATATATTTATTGATCTACCTATCCAACAAATATTTCATGAGTACCACCACACTTACTACAGATTCCCTGGATATGGCAGTGAATAAAACAAGGTTTCTCCTCTCATAAAACTTATGTTCTAGATGGGAGAGAAAGACATTAGAAAACAAATAATTTGTAAGATGGTATTAGGTAGCACTAGGCTCTAAAAGGGAAAGTATTGCTGAATAAGGTAGCAGGAGGGAGAAAAGAAAAAGAAATAAGAGACATCTGAGCAGGGACGTGTGAGCAGAAACCTAAAAGAGAGAAAGAGAGTTATCTAAATGGATTTTGCAGGGACATGCGGAGAGGAGAACAAGAATCAAAAGCATCTCCTTGGCATTCTCAGCGGACACTGAGGAGGCAGTATATCTGGGGAAGAGAATGCAAGGGGACAGTTGGAAGATAATGAGGTTAGGAAGGTGTCCTAGGGTGTGATCATGTAGGTCAAGCTTCTGGATTTTATTGTAAGGCTATCGGAACAGGGGAATGAGGAGATTTAATTTGCATCCTAAAAGGTAAGCAGCAGTTTACCAGCTACCGGGGAGGCAGGAGAGCAAGAAAAAATAGTAAAGTTAGTACTTCATTGTTACAGGGAGTAAGTAGGGCAGCTTTACTTCGAACTCCACTTGAAGACTGTAGTATTGAAGAGGAAAGAAAAAAAGTTGCCTTTGTCTATTTGTGCTGCCATAACAAAATGCAACAGACTGGTAATTTTATAAACAATAATAATGTATTCCTCATGATTCTAAAGCATGGGAAGCCCAGGATCAAGGCACTGACCAGACTGGTGTCTGATGAGGGCAGCTCTCTGCTTCCAAAGTGGTGCCTTGTAGCTACATGTTCCAGAGAGGAGGAACATGGCAGAAGGGATAGAAGAGCAAGACAGCACTCTCTTCAATCTTCAGCCCTTTCATAAGGGTGCTGCTCCCACTCAGGAGAATGGAGCCCTTATAACTTTTCACCTCCTGAAGGCCACACATCTTAATACTGTTGCACTGGGGACACCATCTTTCAAACCATAGCAGAAGTGATTGTGTGCTGCTGGAGAGGAGGTGGCATTCCTCTTTAATTCTGTCCATTATTTGGAAACCTCTGTCATCAACATTCAGCTTCACTGAACAGGCTGAAAGGCATGAATGACCACACAAGCAGACAGTTGGACTTCTCCCTGATGATGATTCACTATGGGGCATAGAGTCTTTTCCCTGAGAGAAAGAGTAAAGCCAAAATGGAAGCAGTGGAGGCCAGGCCAAGAAAGAAGGCTAGATAAAGAAAGCTAGTCAACAGCTAAGCAACCACAGGAAACAGAATTAAAAAAAGTGTCCAGGACCAAGAATCCATTACTGGAGGAAGTACTGATCTATGAACTGCCTCAATTCTTTGGGGCACTAGAATTAACAGAAAAAAAATCCTGGTAATAGAAACTTACCCTAATCAACAATCATCCTGAAAACAAACAAACAAAAAAGATTTTGGCGGTATTCAGATGTACAGTAGTGGTACCCAGGTATGATCTACCTATATTTCTGTGGAGTAACTTTACAATCAGAGGTAAATATCTCTTATTTTTCCATAGAAGACATATATTTTTAAAAGCACTAATGCCTATTATTTCATTTGCCTCATAAAAGAAGAGCAAAAGTAACACTTAAGAGTTGTATTTGAAATGAAGATGTACTTAAGACAGTGCCTTTGTGGTACTTCCTAGCCCTTTGAGAAAATGTGGACAGCTTTGCGGTATCTTTCCAGAAAACATGTACAGAAAAGTTCAACTTGCATTTCAAATAAAAGACTATTTACCCTCATATATAGACATTTACCACTGTAGTATTTTATTATATGAGGCTATAACCCTTTATTTGAAAAGATTATGACAACACTAAACATCAAACCTTACTGAATATTGCCACAGCTCTAAAAATGGTTTAAAATTTTATAAACTAAATAGGAAAGAATAAAACAGTGTCAACAATAACAACTCCAAAATGTAAGGCCTGCAAAGGAGAGCAGTTGATAAAGAAACTAGAAATTCAGAAACTATAAACCAGAAAGTACAAAAGCTTTTTAAAAATATTTATCATGACTTTTTAACTCCTTTTTAAAAATGTGTTCTAAGAATATAACACAATATTAATGATCATGATAACATGGAAGTATCATTTGAGTTTATTTTGATTTAGATTTCTCATTTGAGTTCTGTTTCCTTTTTAATACATAATAGGTATTTGATACATAAAAGTTTGAACAATACATAAGAATTTCTGTTTAGGATGTAAAAAGATGGAAGAAGGATCACTCCACCTGTACAACAAAGAATATGTCTGAAAATCTACAAATCAACTTTCATTGAATATATCCAAGAACTGAGATCATAAGGTGATCTGGTTTAAGCATGGTTTGCTTTTCCTTACCAAAAGTCACTTTGAAATTTGACCCCAGTTTAGTGATATTGAAAGATGAAGCCTAATGGAAGGCATTTAAACCATGGGGCAGATTCTTCATGATTGGCTTGGTGCTATTCTCATGGTAGTGAGTTCTCTGCCTGGTGAGACTTAGTTTCCACAAGAGTGGATTGTTCTAAATGCAGGATTTTGTCACTTTCTGTGTGTTTTGATTCAAAATGAAATGATCAATGAAATTAAATCTCTAGCCATATTGACTAAGAAATGAAATTAAATCTCTAGCCATATTGACTAAGAAAAAAGAAAGAAGAGGTAGATTGCAAATGTAAGGAATGAAAAAAGGGACATCACTATAGACCCTATAGATGTTATAGAAATAACAAGGACATATTTTAAGCAACAATTCAACAAATTATATTCAATGAACAAATTTCATGATGACACAAACTCCCAAACTCATTCAATAAATTATGTATATATAAGACATAAATATGTAAATCCTATATATAATTTTATTTTTACTTATATAAAAATATACTTCATATTTAATTTTATTTTTATTTTATTTGATATATAAAATTTTATTTTTGTTTTAATTGATATATAAAAACTATATTTGTGGTACAAATACTCCAAGAAAGAAAACACAAAGCCCAGATGGTTTCATTGAAAAATTCTACCAAATGTGTAAAGAAGAAATAATGCCAATTTTACATAAGCTGTCCTCAAATTTAAAAGAAGAAGGAAAATGCCCCAATTTGTTTTATGAGGTTAATATCACCTTGCTATCAAACTCAGACATATATTAAAAGAAAGGTACAGATCAATTTTCCTCATGAAAATAAATGCCAAAATCACAATAAAATGTTAGGTAATTGAATCCAACAACATATAAAAATATAAATCAATAGCGTTTATTCCAGGAATGCAAGTATGGTTGAACATTCAAAAATCAACTAAATTAATATATCAAATTAACTAACTAAATAAGAAAACTACATGATGATCTCAATAGATGCAGAAAGAGCCTTAGGAAAAGATCAATATCCATTTATCATGGAAAACTTTAGACAAACTAGGAATAAAAGACCATCCTCATCTGAAAATGGGTATATATAAAATAAACTTACATCTAGCACCATACTTAATAATGAAAGAGCAAATGTTTTATTCCTACAATCAGGAATTAAGCAAGGCTATCTGCCTTTATAACACCATTCAACAGAGTACTAAAATTTCTAGACAATATAATAAGACAAAACATTAAAATAAAATATATACAAGCTAAAATAAAATAAAATTTTCTTTTCCGAGAAATTCTGTTTACATAGAAAATTGTAAAGCATCTACAGGAAAGATTCTAGAACCAATCTGTGAGTTTAGCAGGTCACAGAATACAAGTCAATACAGAAAAATGAATTGTACTTCTACCTTCCGCCAGTGAATAATTAGAAGTTGAAATTTTAAAAACGTACCATTCACAATAAGATGAAATACATGAAATAATTGGATATTAATATCATAAAGTATGTGTAGGGTCTGTACACTGAAATGTAGAAAATCCTGATGAAAGAAATCAAAGACAAAACAGAGATATACCATATCCATGGCCTGGAAAAGTCACTGTTGCTAAGATGTCAGTTCACCTGCAACTCTCCACACACTCAACACAACTTTAACAAAAAATCCAGCAGCATTTTTTTAGAAAAACCAAAGGTTTAATTTTAAAATTATAGGAAAATAAAAAGGCACATCTATAAGTAAATAAATAAATAAGAACAAATTTGAAGGATTCACACTACCTGATTTCTAGACCTATTATAAAATTTCAGTAGTCAAGTAATACAGTAAGAGACTATTAATAATCATGCAGATAAAGGAAACAGAAAAGAAAGGCCAGAAATATACCCACCTATTTACAGTCAATTGATTTTTCAGTAAAAATGCCAAGGCAATTCAATAAAGAAAGAAAATTTTTTTTCAACAAAAGGGCTGGGACAATTGTATACTCATATGCAAAGACAAACAAACAAAAAACACAACATCAATTTCTAACTCATATCCTATACGACAATCAACTCAAAATACATCATAAGCTAAATGTAAAATGTAAAATTCTAAGACTTCTAAATGAAAACATGAGTGAAAATATTTGTTATCTTGAGTTAGGCAAAGATTTTTAAGATACAACACCAAAAGCAGAATCCATAAAAGAAAAAAAGTGATAAATTACACATCATCAAACTGAACATTTCTTCTTGGGAGGACAGTGTTAAGAGACTGAAAAGACAGAAAAGCCATAGACAGGGAAAACAAGTTTGCAAATTATATATCTGATAAAGGACTTGTAACCATTCGACATATAAAGATCCTCAAAACTCAGAAATAAGAAAGCAATGCTTTTTAAACAATGGTCCAAATATCTGAAAATTCAAATAGATTTATGAATACCTAATAAGCATATAAAAATGTGTTCAATATTAGTAGTCATTGGGGAAAAGCAAATAACTATAATGTGATATTACTCTGCATTAATGTACTGGCTAAAATTGTAAACAATTCAAAATGCTGACAGGGATGCTGAGTAACTGGACTATCACACATTGTTTTTGGCAATGCAAGATAGTACAGATACTTTGTAAAATAGTTTGGCAATACAATACAAAATTGAACATATACTTAATATAGTGACCACTCTGAGGTGTTTATCCAGGTGAAATAAAAGGTTTTGTTCACACACACCAAAAAAACCTGTACATAAACTGTTACAGTGGTTTTATTCATGAACTGGAAGCAACCCCTATAGTCCTCAACTG
Organism: Pan troglodytes; assembly: GCF_028858775.2. NCBI lineage: Eukaryota > Metazoa > Chordata > Mammalia > Primates > Hominidae > Pan > Pan troglodytes. Next base: position 60,248,057 of record NC_072404.2, read on the forward strand.
CAGAATAAATGAACAAACCGAAGTGCATATATACAATGAATACAATTGAGCAGTAATGAAAAATGAACCACCAATCCACACCACAACATGGATAAATCCCAAATGGATTATGCTGGGTAAAAGGAGCTAGACTCAAAACGTTCCATGCTATATCATTTCATTTGTATGTCATTCTTTCAGAAGCAAAATATCAGGGCAAAAAGTAGATTCATGGATGCAGGCCTGGGAGCAGGCTGGGGGTTGACTACAAAAGAGTTTATAGGGAGATGGAGCTGTTCTAAATCTTGATGATTGTGGTGTTCTATGACTGCATATGTTTGCCAAACTCTCAGAACTTTACACACACACACACACACACACACACACACACACGTCAATTTCACTCTATGTAACTATGCCCTAATTTAACAAATGAGAAAAATTAAATATTAAAAACAACCAAGTCGATTATTTTAATAATATAAATCAGAGATGTGAACCAAAAAATGCATGTGGAAGAGACTTAAAACTATTTATTTTCAATATTATTTAGTAATAATTAAATATTCATCAGCCTGAGAATGTCGAAAGTTGAAACACACACAAAAAAACTTTTTTATAAAAGGAAATTATAACAATTACCCCAAAAATTTAGTTTATTGAGAAAAGTTCACACAGACACACACACACACACGCACACACCCAATGGTATATCAAGATACTTGAATATTTCATACTGTTTCTGTAATATCTTTGTACGTTAATTCTTGAGGTTTTATAACAACTTCATCCAAACATGTTTTTATCTTATCCCTGCACAGATACCTAGAAGTTTCTAGTGAAGAAAGCTTAAAATGCTTTGCAAGCTAACTTCTAGGACCACCTGTTTTGTCATTAAGAGACTGGCTAGGTCATAAGATGTTTCAAAAGACAAAACAAATGCACTATACTGCAGCAAGTGTGGACTGCAATTTTTCCTGAGGCATGTTTACTGAGTAGGTCCCACTCTGAACAAAGGGATTCATCTCAGTTTGTTCTACTGCAACTAATATGTAACAAGCAGCAATTTATTTCTTGTTTGACTTTAACAAAAATCAAACCTGATACAGTGGGTTTAAAGGCGGTTGAAACAGAGTACATCTGGCACATAATAGGGTGGGGGCTGTTAGAGACCTCAATTCCATGACCATCTATACCACGCATCAACCACAAGATCACAAATAAGAGTCTTAAATTTTTAGCTTTTGTTTTCTGATTTAAGAAATGGAGATTGGAAGAAGAAATTCTCATTTCTTCATTCATTTGACAGTTATATTTTGCATATCTACTGTGCATGCACTGAGCTACAAACATCAGCATGGGCATTTTCTGAGGCTTTCCATGGCTGTACAGAAGACACATTCGTCCAATAATAATACTCATAAGCAGATAAATGCTTGAAACAAGCTCAAAATATTCTGAGAGTCACAGAAAAGAGGAACTGGGCCTAGACTGGGATTGAGGCTGTGGAATAAGGGGCCGGAAAGCTTTCTCTGAAGACATGATATGTAAGCTGAGATCACGCACACACACACAAAAAAATAGGAAAGCTTGTTACCAGACAATAGGTGAGTATTGTATAAAATTGCTTATTTTGTGTTACAAGAAGAGTAAACGGTCTCCAGCACTAATGAAATCTCTGAATTTCTGATAGGCATCAAGTAAGACTAGAAGAACTTTCTCCAGGAGCATCTGCAGCTCCTGTTAAAACTGTTGGATGCAGACAGAACACTAGGCTGTAAGTAACAACTGCAGGCTCACACTGGAAAAAACATCTTTTCCTGAATATTGAGTCTTACTGCTTGCCCAGCTCTCTCCTTTTTCAAGTCATGCAAAGCTTTTAGTAAAGGAAATTTCTCAACACCTAACTGGCTACAATCAATGTGTTCCACATAACTCTCCACTGTGAGGACTATAAAAATAGAATCTGAAATTTAGGCCTGGGACTCTGGGGAACAGAAACACATAAGTGTTTCCCTTTGAATTCTGATACCTGACATTTGGACCTGAAAAGTCAGTGCAAATGACAGAAAAGTAAAGCAATGTAAGAAATGAGAGCCGCACAGGAAAATGATGTCATTAAGATTTTTCCTACTTGTTTCCTTTCTTTTTAAACATTGACCTTGTGGTTATAAGAAGATCTGGGAGCTTTTGAATACAATTTTCTACAGGTAAAGCTCATCTGTAGACCTGTTTATCACTGAGACTGCTTTGAACAAGCCAGGACTGAAAGAATCATCTCTTCTTTTTACCTGACAAATCTGTGCACTCTGAGGGCGGCTTTCATGGAATTAGGGCAAGAAGACAAGACATGAAGCCAACGCTTAGCAGTTCGGGGTATTTGTTTCCTTTCCCCATAGTTTCCCTCAAAATTAGTAAGAGGGCCAGCTAATGCTTTCTATCACCTTCTAAGTAACCTTCACCCTTAGGTGGATTTCATCTTTACAGGAAGGAGAAATTTGCCTCCTGGTAACTTAGATCTACCTAAAATAAAAAAAAAATTAAAAAAAATAGAGATTTAGAAGGGAAAGAGGTCTTTCAGGGATTCTAGTTCACACTACACTTTTTAAGAATAAAATAATGGAACCCCACATAGATTGCATGACTTTCTCAAGACATTACTTTTGTTGCTATGGACTAAAAAATGTAATTTATGCCGGAGTGGGGATGTTGTGTGAATGATCTGTAACACGATTCTGTGGCTGTCTGCCACTATTTTAAATGATCATCTGTCAAGGAACCCAGACCACATTAATCAAGTCTTCACAAGATATTCTTCCAAGTATGTTTAGTTCTTTCCATGCCCTGGCCCCAGTTTCTCTAAACACTCATAGGTGCGTTGTTCTATCTTATTGAAGATGCCAGAGTAGATTGTATTTCCCCGCGATGTCTTCCTCAGTCCTCATATCCACGTTGTTCCTCAATGTGACTTGCCACGTTTCCAAGCAGGGTGGATCTATATTTGCCTCCATCAAATGTTGTCAGGCTTTTGATGGCTTCAATATAGATTTGATGCTGTGTGACTTCCAAGATTAGGCCTTAAAAAACAATGCAGTCTCACCAAAGAAGTTATTAAAATGACAATTAAGCATATGAAAAGACACTTCCATCACATTTCATCAGGGAAACTGAAACAACGAGACACCACACACAACTCATCTTATTAGAATGGTAAAAATCCAAAATGCTGGCAGCACTGAATGCTAGAATGGTGAGCAACAGGAACTGTCATTCATTGCTGGTGGGAATGCAAAGCAGTGCAGCCACTTTGGATGACAATTTGTCAGTTTCTTACAAAACTACGCATGCTTCCTCCCATATGATCCAACATTTGAAAGTGCATGGGCACACAAAACCTGCACATGGATGTTTATAGCAGCTTTACTCATAATTGTCATAATATAGAAGCAACCACGGTGTCTTCCAACAGGTGAATGGATAAACTGTGGTACATCCAGATAATGGAACATTCATTAGTACTAAAAAGAAGTGAGCTATCAAGCCATGAAAAGACATGGAGCAATCTTAAGTGGATATTGCTGAGTTAAAGAAGCCCATCTGTGGCAATGTAAGACATCACCGATAACAAATATGCCACTCTGGTGGGAATGTTGATGGAGAGGCAGAGATTTACGGAAACTCTTCATACTTCCTACTCAATTTTGCCGTGAACCTAAAACTGCTCTGAAAATTACATTTATGTTATTTTTTTAAAAATAATGCATCTCCCACCTGTGTGCCCACCACTGTTTTTGGAGAGCTGAGCCACATGTAAGAAACATATACTGTGAGGAAGTCTGGGCAATATGGAGAGGCTACATGCAGTGCTCCCGTCCTTACCCACAGGTCAGCCTCAGCCAAGGAGCCAGTGGACAATAGGCATCCACTGCCAGACTTGCAGGTGAGGACACCCCAGTCAGTCCAGCCTCAGCTGTTAGTCACTGAGAATTCCTACCAAGGCACCAGAAATCACCAAGCAGAGACAAGACGTCCTTCCTGTGCCCTGCTTGAATTTCTGACACACTGTCTGGGAACACAATAAAATCATTTTTGGATGCCCCTTATCTTTGGGTGCTTTGTTTTTGCATCATTGGTAATTGGTCTACTTACTGAGGGGCTAACCTGGGAGAGGCAGTGCTCCGGAGAGGCTGTTTCAGATCCTAGTTTGTGGATGAGGCTTTCTGAGTCCAGCCATCCATGAGGCACCATATGAGCTCAGGACACCAGTGAAGGCCTGTCTAGGCTTTGAGCAGCGATTTTCAACTTGTGAGGTCATAAGACACTCAAGAGAATGGTATCACTGAGTGTTTTATTCTGAGATTGAGCTTCTCTCCAATAAAATGGAGACTGTCTGTGAAGACAAAGGGATAGAAGTGACTTTGTAGAAGTCAACTTGTATGAGCAGAAACAAATTAACCCTCCCACCTCAATCAACTGAACAGACATAATGGAAGAAGCAACAGCTCTCCGACATTGGACACCAGGTAGTGCAGGACAGTAATCCCTAAAGAGGAGAAATAAAACAGTGAGTCCTATAATTGCCCTGCCTCATTGCCCAGAGAGAGCTTAGATAATAACTGCAGGAGGGGCAAACGAGGCAGGGCCCTGCATTTATCTTAGTTGAGGAGATAGACTTGGAAATCCACAGAGGCCAAGACAGGTAAACAGCAAGGAGCAGTTATGCAGAGAGAGATACCCAGAGACCTGCCCTTGGCCTTCAGCTGAGTATCATCAGTGCACGTGTGTAAAGAAAGAGCCCAAGGCTGGGAAGGAAATCGCTAGAAAGGAGCAGAGAGAGAAATTCCTTCAGCTCACTCAGAAACAAGAATACTTTAAGTTCCCATTAGGAAAAGCAGACACAAGACACTGGAGGGAGCACCCAGTCTTGCTAAGCATGGGAAACACCAGCTCTAAATTAAATCCACTCTTGTCCCACCATGTTGTTAAGCTCATTCTCAAAAGATCAAACTATTTCCAAGTCACTTGACTGCATCTCAGAGCTAAACTCAGAATATTTACAGGAATAAAAAAATATCCTGTACCGACAAGGTAAAAATACAATGTCTAGAATCCAACTGAAACAACCAGACACAGAAAGAAGAATAGAAATATGACCCATATGGAGGAGAAATCCCAATACATCGAAACAGACCTAGACATGACACAGATAACAGAATTAGTAGACAGACAGTTATTATAAGTATAATCCAAATATTCAGGAAGGTGGAGAAATACCTGGGCATTTGTCAACCAGACCTTTGGAAGGTATTTTTTAAAGTCTCAAAGTGAACTTCTAGATTTGAAAAATATGTTTGAGATGAAAAATATACTAGATAGGATACTAGATAGGATTAACTGCAGATTGGACACTCCACAAAAAATGATTAATCAACTTGAAGACATAACAATAGAAGCTATCCCAAATGAAATGTACAGAGAAAAAAAAACTGAAAAAAAATAAAAAGAAACAGAGAAGCCAGACAATTGTAAAAAACAAACTGAAAATGCTGGAACAGGTAAAAAGTGAGGAAGATATTGATAACTAATAAACAACTAGAGGCCAGTAAGATGCAATATGTCATTGGTTAACACAGGACAAATTGCTCTGGTGGTGACTACACACCATGGCTCCAGTATTATCTAAATGTAACACATTTCTGTTGACCAGAAATAAGCAAGGTCTTAAAACAGTTGCCCCTGGCTAAGCCAAAATGGTAGGCACGAAAGATGAAATTCAGGGAGATCACTGAATGTGAGTGGAGTAGTCACTATTTAAGATCATCAATGGCCACTTTGTGATTCCTATGTATTATTTATTTTATTATACATTTAACTGTATTTTTACACAATAGATAAAATGTTTATTTACAAAGACAGCAAGTGATTTTTTAAACTTTTTATTTTGAAATAATCATAGATTCACAAGAAGTTACACAGATGTTACAGAGCGATCCTTTGTACTCTTCACCCCATTTGCCTGATGGTTACATCTAACATAACTATAGTACAATATCACAGTCAGCACATTGACACTGGCATTGCGTGTGTGCAGTTCCATGTCATGTAACCCCTTGTGTAGATTAGTGAAAGCCCCACCTCAGGAGACAGAGCTGGTCCACACTTGCAAAGATGTCCCTCATGTCACCCCTTAATCATCACAACTCTCATACCTCCGCCCCATCCCTAACTTATGGCAACTACTAATCTGTTTGCATATCCATAATTATGCCATTTAAAGAATGCTGTAGAAGTGCTGTAGAATGTGGATTCTGTGGAATCCACAGAATGTGACTTTCAGAAATGGGCTTTTAACACTTAGCATGATGCTCTGGAGATTCACCCAAGTCGTGTATGTCAGTAGTCCATTCCTTTTTATTCCTAAATAGCATTCCATTGTGTCAATGTATCACAGTTTGTTTAACCATTCACCTACTGTAGGACATCTACAGTGTCCAGCTTTTGGTTATTACAAATGATGCTGCTATAAACAGTCATATACAGTTTTTGGCTAAGCCTAAGTCTTCATTTCTCTGGGATAAATGCCCAGGGCTGCAATAGCTGAAATTGCTGAACAATTTCGAGAGTGGCTGTACCATTTTACATTTTGACCAGCAACAAATAAGAGACCCCATTTTTCACGTCCTTACCGGGATTTGGCACTATTGCCATATTTTATTTTGGCTGTTCTGATAGCTGTGTAGGTACATCTCATTACAGGCTTACCCTGAACTTCTATGATTACTATTGATGTCAAACGTCTTCTCATGTGCTTATTTGCCATTCATTTATCATCTCTGTGAAATAACTCAACATTTCTTTTACCCATTTTCTAACTAGATGTTTTTACTGTTAAGTGTTGAGATTTCCTTATACATTTTAGATATGAGTTATTTGTAAGATTTATGATTGATGCATATTTTTCCCAGCCTATGGCTTGTCTTTATAGCCTCTTTACAAAGTCTTTCACAGAGAAAAATTCTTAGTTTTGATGAAGCCCAATTTATTGACTTTTCTTTTTATAAATTGTGCTTTTGGTGTCATATCTAAGAACTGTTCATGAAGCACTGAAGAAAGTCCCAGAAATTTTTCTCCTATGTCTTCTTCTAAAAGTTTTAGAGTTTTAGGTTTTACATTTAACTGTATGATTCACTTCGAGTTAATTTTTGTATAAAGTGTCAGCTTTAGTTCAAGTTTCCCTGTTTTACCTACAGATATCCAAGTGTTCCTACACCATTTATTAGGAAGAATATTCTTTGCACATTAAATTGTTTGTGCACATTTATCAAAAATAACTTGGCTGCACTATTGTGGGTCTATTTTGGGTTTCTCTATTCTGTTCCATTGATCTGCCTATTCCTCTGCCAATACCACAGTATTAATCACAAGTTACATAATAAATTTTGAAATCAAGTAATCTCTCACACTTTATTCTTTTTCAAAATTGTTTTAGCTATTCAAGTACATTTGTCTCTTCATAACAATTCTAGAATAATCTTATTTCTAAAAAAAAGACTTTTGCTGATAATTTGATAGATATTGCATTAACGTTGTATATCAATTTGTGAAGAATTAACATCTTTACTCTGTTGTATCTCCAATCCATAAACATAGTATGTTTAGATACATTTATTTAGACTTGTGATTCATTTCTGCAGCCTTTGGTAATTTTCTGAATCCAAGTCCAGCATGTGTTTTATTAGATATACACCTAAATGTTTCATTTTTTGAGTGATTATAATTAGATTGTATCTTTGATTTTGGTTTCTATGTGTTCATTGCTAGCATACAGAAATATAATAGTTTTTTTAGCTTTTTTCTTGTATTCTATGATCTCACTAAACATATTATTTAGTCCTAGAAGGTATTTTTTTGGTTTTGGTTTTGATAGATACTTTGGCATTTTTACATAAACAATGAGTTCATCAGCATATATGGAGAGTTTTATTTCATTCTTTTCAATCTATTTGCTTTTATTTCGTTTTGTTGCCTTATTACATTGACTAGCATTTCTAGGACTACATTGAAGAAAGGTGATGAGCATGGACATCCCCCACTTGTTCTCAAATTTAAGGGGAAAACATTTGGTGAGGCACGGTGGCTCACGCCTGTAATCCCAACACTTTGGGAGGCCAAGGCAGTCAGATTGCCTGAGGTCAGGAGTTTCGAGACCAGTCTGGCCAACATGGTGAAACCCCATCTCTACTAAAATTACAAAAAAAAAGAAAAAATTAGCCAGGCATGGTGGCGCGTGCCTGTAATCCCAGCTACTCAGGAGGCTGAGTCAGGGGATTTGCTTGAACCAAGGAGGTGGAGGTTGCAGTGAGCCAAGATCACAACACTTCACTCCATCTAGCCTGGATGACACAGCGAGACTCCATCTCAAAAAAAAAAAAAAGGAAAGCATTTCAGCCTTTCACTATTAAGTGTGATTCTAACTGTAGGGATTTTGAAGATGCTATTTTTCAAATTAAGGAAGTTTCCCTTAGTTCTAATTTTCTGTGAGTTTTTATCATGAGTTGTTGTTCCATTGTATCAAAGGCTTTTCCAGCATCAATTCATTTGAACATATGATTTTTCTTCTTTAGCCTGTAAATAGAGTGCATTACAATGACTGGCTTTTTGACTATTGAACCAGCCATATTCCATTCATCATAGTAGATAATTCTTTGTATGTATTGCTGAATTCTACTTGCTAATATTTGTCTTCCATACTTTTTATTTTACAAATAAGAGTTTTTGCATTCATATTCATGAGGAATACTGGTCTGTACTTTTCTTCTTTTGTACTGACTTTTCCTGGTTTTGGTATCAGTAAATACTGTATATGACCTGACTTTGGCATGTTCTCTCCTCTTTTATTTTAGGGAAAACATTGCATAAAATTAATGTTGTTAATTTATCTTTAAATACTTGGTTGAATTCTCCAGTAAAACCACGTGGACTGGAGAGTTTTGGAGGGATCTCTTAAATTGCAAATTTAACTTCCTTAGTAGACATAAGGCAAGTCTATCATCTACTTCATAGTGGACAAATTATGATAGTTTTTTGAGGAAATACTCCATTCCAAGTGTTCCTATTTATGTGTGTAGAATTGTTCCTAGTAAATGCTTGTTATCCCCTTTTGATTTCTGCAATGTCTGTAGGGATATTTCTGTTTTATTGGTAATTTGTTTCTTCACTCTTTTCTTGATAGTCTTGTAAAAGGTTTGCAGATTTTATTGACTTTTTCAAAAGCCAGCTCTTTGATTCTTGGGTTTTCTGTTAGTTTTCTGTCATCAATTGTATTAATTCCTGCTTCTATCTTTATAATTTCCCTCCTGCTGCTTGCAATAGGTTTCCTTTGCTCTTTTTTTCTTTTCATATCTTGATGTGGGAGCTTAGCTTATTGATTTGAGATGTTTTCTATTTTCTGATGTAAGAGTTTACTTTTATAAGCTTTCCTCTCAACTATATCACCTGCATCCCATAAGTTCTGATATGTTGTATTTTCATCTTCATTCAATTCAATATATATTTTTTTTAATTTCTCTTAAGACTTCCTCTGTAGCTCATGGATTACTTGGTAGTGTGTTGTTTAGCTTCTAAGTGTTTGGATATTTTCCTGTTATTTTTCTGTTTTTTATTTCTAGTTTGATTTCATTGTGGTCAGAGAACAAAGTCTGTATTGTTTCAAATATTTTAAATTTGTTTAGAGGTTTTTCCCCCCATGATTCAGGATATGGTCTATTTTGGTACACAGCCCATGGGTACCTGAAAAGAATATGTACTCTACTGTTCTTGGGTAGATTGTTCTGTAAATAATGATTAAAATCTGTTGGCTAAAGATGTTTGAGTCCTTTATGTAATTTTTATAAAATTACTTTGGAAAATAATGAACTAAAAACTAAAGAAATTAATTGTAATAAATCAGAGAGACAAAAATGCATAAACTTAAAACATAAAATGTTCCTATGCCAAAAGAAAAATACCATGCTGAGCAAAGGATAGAGAGAAACATATCATAGAGAAACAAATACAATGACCAACAAACATTAAAAAATTTTAAGCCACACTGGTAGTTAAAAATGGAGATCCCCTCCCCCTCCCCTTCCCCCTCCCCCTCCCTCTTTCTATGGTCTCCCTCTCTTGCTGAGCCTGGACTGTACTGCCATGACCTCGGCTTGCTGCAACCTCCCTGCCTCGGTCTCCCATGATTCTCCTGCTTCGGCCTGCCAAGTGCCTGGGATTCCAGGCACACGCCGCCACTCCTGACTGGTTTTTGTATTTTTGGTGGAGACGGGGTTTCACCGTGTTGCCCGGGCTGGTCTCCAGCTCCTGGCCTCGGGTGGTCTGCCTGCCTTGGCCTCCCGAGGTGCTGGGATTGCAGACGGAGTCTCGTTCACTCAATGCTCAGTGTTGCCCAGGCTGGAGTGCAGTGGCGTGATCTCGGCTGGCTACAACCTCCACCTCCCAGCCGCCTGCCTTGGCCTCCCAAAGTGCTAAGATTACAGCCTCTGCCCGCCCGCCACCCCGTCTAGGAAGTGAGCAGCGTCTCTGCCTGGCCGCCCATCGTCTGGGATGTGAGGAGCCCCTCTGCCCAGCCGCCCCATCTGGGAAGTGAGGAGTGCCTCTGCCCAGCCGCCACCCCATCTAGGAAGTGAGGAGCGTCTCTGCCTGGCCGCCCATCATCTGGGTGGTGAGGAGCGCCTCTGCCCAGCTGCCCCATCTGGGAGGAAGTGAGGAGCACCTCCGCCTGGCTGCCCCGAATGGGAAGTGAGGAGCGCCTCTGCCTGGCCGCCCCATCTGGGAAGTGAGGAGCGCCTCTGCCCAGCCGCCACCCCATCTAGGAAGTAAGGAGCGTCTCTGCCCGACCGCCCATTGTCTGGGATGTGAGGAGCACCTCTGCCCGGCTGCCCCGTCTGGGAAGTGAGGAGCGCCTCTGCCCGGCCGCCCCGTCTGGGAAGTGAGGAGCACCTCTGCCCAGCTGCCCCGTCTGGGATGTGAGGAGCGCCTCTGCCCGGCAGCCCATCGTCTGGGAAGTGGGGAGCGCCTCTGCCTGGCCACCGCGTCTGGGAAGTGAGGAGCGCCTGTGCCTGGCCGCCCCATCTGGGAAGTGAGGAGCGTCTCTGCCCGTCCGCCCATCGTCTGGGAGGTGAGGAGCGCCTCTGCCCAGCCGCCCATCGTCTGGGATGTGAGGAGCGCCTCTGCCCAGCCGCCCTGTCTGGGAAGTGAGGAGCACCTCTGCATGGCCGCCCCATCTGGGAGGTGTACCCAACAGCTCCGAAGAGACAGCGACCATCGAGAACGGGCCATGATGACGATGGTGGTTTTGTCGAAAAGAAAAGGGGGAAATGTGGGGAAAAGAAAAAGAGATCAGATTGTTACTGTGTCTGTGTAGAAAGAAGCAGACATGGGAGACTCCGTTTTGTTCTGTACTAAGAAAAATTCTTCTGCCTTGGGATGCTGTTAATCTATAACCTTACCCCCAACCCTGTGCTCTCTGAAACATGTGCTGTGTCAACTCAGGGTTAAATGGATTAGGGTGGTGCAAGATGTGCTTTGTTAAACAGATGCTTGAAGGCAGCATGCTCGTTAAGAGTCATCACCACTCCCTAATCTCAAGTACCCAGGAATACAAACACTGCAGAAGGCCGTAGGGACCTCTGCCTAGGAAAACCAGAGACTTTTGTTCACGTGTTTATCTGCTGACCTTCTCTCCACTATTATCCTATGACCCTGCCACATCACCCTCTCTGAGAAACACCCAAGAATGATCAATAAATACAAAAAAAAAAATGAAGATTAAAATGAAGAAATACCTTTTTTGACTCTTTAATGTAGTGAAGGTAAAAAGGCAATATTAATTCCAGTGATGATTTGTTGAAACTAAACTATTCTTACTGGAGTGAAAATATAAGTGGTGAAAAACTTGTAGTGGTAAATTTGGCCTTTTGTTTATAATTTTTATATGAAAAATTTCTTCAAGAATGTGTTTACTATCTTTCTTTGTTGGATGAGAAAGGAAAAAATAATGAAGTTTATTTATGAACTAAAATGTTATTTAAAAAATACCCGTACACAAAAATATAATATTCACAGTATTAGTTATATTGTTCTTACTAAATAATATAAAACAGTTAAGGCAATAGTAATGAGATACCAGTCTGAGGAGTAATATTTCAAAGAATATTAAAATTCTGGTATAACAAATTTTAGAAGATGGATTGGTGAGGAGCAGACAATGGTCAGAACAAGAACAGGGAATACAGTAAGAGGAGTGAATCCAGGTCAAACCATGTGCTGGACATGGCTCCCTTCCTGCTTCTGCATATTACACTGATCTTTCTGACCTACAGCTCCCTACTTTGAGCAGGCATCTGTGTAGGGAGCACTGTCACCATTAAGTTACTGTCCAGGAAGAGTCACTAGCATTCTTTCAGTCATCAGTCACATTCATTTAGAGGCCTGAACCAAGAGTGAAAGAATGAGGATTCAAAATATTTTATGCTATATTTTCCCACTGAATCCCATTTCAAGATTGAAAGAGTAGATATTTCATTTGATTGACTTATGAGAATTAATCACTAAACTGTTCTACTCAAGTTTTTGGTGATTGTTTTGTGTTTGGTCTTTAGAAAGAATGATATTTTTATTTTAGCATTACCTTCATGCCAATTAATTTATGTGCATTCTTATTATTCCTTTCTTTCATAAGCTTCTCCTATTTGGTTTGACAAGCTTAAATATCATTTGACTCTTATCTCTAACCTACTTAGTAAGCGTTTTCTATTTTCCCATTTCCCTATTTTTTTAGCTTCCATTTTAAGTTGGCTATTAATACATTATAGATCATATTACTAGTATATATTATTGTTTCAGCCCATTTCCACTGTAAGTTAGTCTTAGATTTACAGAGAAATACATTCTATTTTCCCTGCTGTTCCTTGTTACCCAAGTTTCTTCAGCAGTCTCTTGTTTGCATAAAGCTTGTTTTCTGGTATAATCCTCAGGAAGTGTTTCTGAATACAAGATTCCCAGAGCTCTTGCATGTTTAAATTGTTTTTCTACTGCTTTGAATCTCAAAGAAGTTTGACTGGATATAGAATTCTTTACTTGCATCTTTCTTCCTTGAGCTTCTTGATGGTGGCATTCCACAGTTGTTTAATGAAACAGCTGGTATCATACTGATTTTCTTTCCCTTCTCAGTAATGTGCCTTCTTGCCTGGAGGCCCTTGAGGTATTTTTCCCTTTACATTTATGTCTACTAACTTTGCTAGGGTAGTTTTTAGAACTGACAATTTTGAATCTATTTCCTCAAGTATATAGTGGATTCTTCTCATATGTAGTTAAGTCTCTTATTTAACAGATATTGTTCTTCAGTTACAGTTTTAAATATTAGTTCTCTCATTGTTTTGTTTTCTCTTCACTGATTCTAAGCATGTATTTTAGCTATCTTCCCCCATATTCTATGTCTGTCACAAAATTTATATCAGAGGTTGTGTACTTCCTTTTACTGTATTTTTATTTTCTTAATTCTTTACATTCTTATTGTTCATCCCCCTTTGGTACTTTTCATAATATCTACTCTACTTTGGGGTCTTTGCAGTTGAGTTATTGTTTCTGAGATACTTTTGTCTGTTTTGTTTTTTGATTTATAGTAAGAATTTTGTTGACTCACTTTTCACTCTCTTCTAGTTGTTCATTTCCATGCTGAGTTTTGACATTTTAGATACATGATATGCTTTTTTACGTGAAACTGCTTTATTTAATTAAATTTGATTCAATTTTATATCCTGTGTTACAACTTTTCTCTATCTGATGGTTCTCTTTTTAAAATCATTTTGGTTGTTGCACTTTGTTTGACTTTGTAGGGATGTTCATGATGATCTTTTCATGATTTCTAAGTAAGATGCTCCTGAACTAGCAACAGCAAGCCACGCTGGGGTGGGGGTGGGGGTGGGGGTTTCGTGGCTTCCTTGGTTTCTTAGTTCAAGAGTGCTCTCTCCTGCTGCTGCAGTACATACACTTGCTTTAATTAAAGGACCCTGATTTGCTGTTATTAACTTGGTCAGCTTTATTCTGATTCTTTGAAACTAACTTTATTTAGTAAGGCCTGCTTTCCTCCTTCGCTTTATGACCAAGTCTCCAAAGGTGTCTTGTCCTGTCTCCAAGGCACCTCTCTCTTCCTGAACACTGCACCTTCTCAATGCTGCCACTCTGCACAGGTGCACTTCCAAGTCATGCCTTTCCATTCCCTGGGGCCGGTGCTCTGGGCCACCAAGTCTCACACAGATCAGATTTCCAATGTTTCTCCTTCAGGAAGAGGCTCTTTCCCACTGTAGATAGACTCTGAGTGTTACTGTCTATGTTCATCATCATTAGGATCCCACCATGGCTTCCTCCCTCTACTTCTGATTTTCAGGTCTGGTATAGGCTAAGATGTTTACTTCCACATTTTTAGGTAAATGAAGTTTGTCTTATTCTCTGCCTCCAAGTTCTACTCCAGCATGCGTTTTGGATAATTCTATGCATCCTCTGTGCTGGTCTCTACGACTTCTTCCAGGACTTACTGAGAGAGTCTCCCTTTACTTCACAAAATCTGGTAGTTTACCTCTCTCAGGCTTAATTTCTCCATGTAGCCTAAAATTAATCTGAAAACCTCTAATCTAGTAATTTCATTTCTATGAAGTGAAATTAAAGAAAACTTGGAATCTAAATAAAAATATGTGTACAATGAGACTAAAATATTAATTATCATATTAAATTTGAAATTAAACTGTCCAAATAAAAATAACTTGTTACAGTCATAATCTAGAATATATTTTGCCCTTACAAATCATGTTTGTGATAAATAATGATTAATGTGGGAAAAAGTTCTTGGTAACTGGAAAATTAAGACATGAGCTCTTATATCCAATATGACATCACTTTGAGTATTTAGACACATATACCCATAGATAAAGGGCAAGAGGGAAATATTGACTGCACAGACACTTAATGGAATGGGGTATGATTATGCTTATTTATAGGTTTCTATAAATTTACAAATTCCCTCAAATTCCTTCAATGAGCATACCTTTTTATATGCTTCTTTTTGCAATTATATATAAAAAATGTATGGAATTTTTTTAAAGTTTTAAAAATTCAGAAAAGCAACAATAACAAAAATGAGAACACTAACAACCAAATTTTCTTGTATACCAAAAATAATGCATTAGAATGCAACAAAGGAACAAATCTCATAACCTCATTCATAGCAGCAAGTAAAAAGCTTTTAACAAATCAAGCAATAAAGCTAACTGTGCTCATCTATTATCAAAAATTATAAAACTTTCCTGTGAAACATAAAGGAATGCATACACTTTGAATAACTCAATTTATTGGCTGCTTTCATACCTAAAGTTTTGAAATTATAAACATGAAATTTTCCAATATTAATTAACACATTATGCCATGAACTCACATTTATGTGTGTTTATACCTATAAAGCTTCTTGGGAGCAAGCCCCCCCCAAAATCTGGCCATAAACTGGCCCCAAGACTGGCCATAAACAAAATCTCTGCAGCACTGTAACATATTCATAATGGCCCTAACACCCAAGCTGGAAGGTTGTAGGTTTACGGGAATGACGGCAAGGAACACCTGGCCTGCCCAGGGCAGAAAACCACTTAAAGGCATTCTTAAGCCACAAACAATAGCATGAGTGATCTATGTCTTAAGGACGTGTTCCTGCTGCAGTTAACTAGCCCAACCTATTCCTTTAATTTGGCCCATCCCTTCATTTCCCATAAGGTATACTTTTAGTTAATTTAATATCTATAGAAACAATGCTAATGACTGGTTTATTGTTAATAAATATGTGGGTAAATCTCTGTTCAGGGGTCTCAGCTCTGGAGGCTGTGAAACCCCTGATTTCCCACTTCACACCTCTATATTTCTGTGTGTGTGTCTTTAATTCCTCTAGCGCTGCTGGGTTAGGGTCTCCCCAGTTGAGCTGGTCTCGGCAAGTGGCGTCCATTTCATTTATGGGGGCTGAAATCCAGGTCAAAGGGTCACCAGAGTGATGGTTGGAATGGAAAACTAGCTGGAGGACACCCAAGTACTCTTAAAGCAATCCCCATGGTGAGTAAGAAGGGGAGCTCGGAAGCATCAGGGTAACAATGGGACAAGTGTGGGATCTGGTTCATTCCGCCTTGGAACTTTTTCACACTGATGACAAGGAAGAACAAGAGTATAGCGAAGTAACAGAAGAGGTTACATAGCATGTTTATTTGCCAGCTAAAGCTAAAGCAGCAAGGAAGGAGAGGTTCATTCCTACCCTTCTGCACCCCCTCCTTATTATTTTGAAGAAAATGATCTCCTAGATCTTTCTTTTCCAGAGGACACTGGGCGAAAAGTAGTTGCCCCAGTGACTGTTTGAGCAGCACCTCGAGCGATGGTTCTTAGTTTTATTCAGGCAGGAATTCAGCAAGCTAGATGAGATGGTGATTTAGAGGCTTGGCAGTTCCCTGTTAGAATACACCCCCCAGATCAACAGGGAAATATTACAGCTACATTTGAGCCTTTTCCTTTTAAATTACTCAAATAATTTAAACAAGCTATTCATACTAAAAAAGAATGTAGAAAAAATCAGTGAGTCAGGCTGCCAGATAGAGGAAAAAAGAAAATTGCTGAGCCTGAAATATGTCCAAAATGTAAAAAAGGAAAATATTAGGCTAATCAGTGTCACTCTAAGTTTGATAAAGATGGGAACCAGATTTTGGAAAATGCCATGAGGGGCCCGTCCTGGGCCCCATTCTAAACTGCGGCATTTCCAGCTCAGGCCATTCCCTCACCCCTGTACAATGTCTGTCCCCCACCACAACTGGTAGTGCCACAGTAGATTTATGCTACACAAAAGCTGTGAGCCTTCTGCCTGGGGAACCCTCACAAAAGGTCCCAGAAGGAGTCTGTGGACCCTTGCCAGCAGGGACAATAGGATTACTTTTAGGAAGGTCTAGTTTAAGTCTAAAAGGGGTGCAAATACATACAGGAGTCATTGATTCAGATTACAATGGGGAAATTCAAATTGTTATATCTACTTCTGTTCCCTGGAAAGCAGAGCCAGGAGAGCACATAGCACAGCTCCTGATTGTGCCGTATGTGGGAATGGGAAAAAATGAAATTAAACAAACAGGAGGATTTGGAAGCACAAATAAATAAGGCAAAGCAGCTTACTAGGTAAATCAAATTACTGATAAATGTCCTACCTATGAAATAACTATTCAAGGAAAGAAATTTAAAGGATTGGCAGATACAAGAGTGGACATTTCAATCATTTCTCTACAGCACTGGCTGTCTATGTGGCCAATTCAACCCACTCAATTTAACATAGTTGGAGTTGGTAAAGTTGCTGAAGTATATCAAAGTAGTTATATTTTGCATTATGAAAGGCCTGATGGACAACCTGTGACTATTCAACCGATTATAACTTCTGTACCTATAAATTTATGGGGAAGAGATTTATTACAACAAAGGGGAGCACAAGTTCTGATTCCAGAATAATTATATAGCCCTCAATGTCAACATACAATGCATGAAATGGGGTATGTCCCTGGTATGGGACTAGAAAAAAATTTGCAAGGTTTGAAAGAACCACTTCAAGTGGAAAAACAAAGTTCCCACCAAAGATTAGGAAATAATTTTTGAGGGTGGCCATTGTTAAGCCTCCAGAACCTATACCTTTAAAATGGTTAACAGATAAGCCAATTTGGATAGAACAAAGGCCACTAAGTAAAGAGAAACTGGAAGCTTTAGAGAAATTAGTTGTGGAACCATTAGAAAATGGGCACATAGCTCCAACATTTTCTCCTTGAAATTCTCCAGTTTTTGTAATTAAGAAAAAATCAGGTAAATGGAGAATGTTAACTGACTTAAGAGCCATCAATTCAGTTATACAACCTATGGGAGCATTACAGCCAGGATTGCCTTCTCCTGCTATGATTCCAAAAAGTTGGCCTTTAATAGCCATGGATTTGAAGGACTGTTTCCTTACTATCCCCTTGGCTGAGCAAGACTGTGAATGGTTTGCATTTACAATTCCTGCAGTAAACAACCTGCAGCCTGCTAAGCGTTATCATTGGAAAGTGTTGCCACAGGGCATGTCAAACAGCCCAACAATTTGCCAGATGTATGTAGGGCAAGCAATTGAATGTACTCGTAAAAAAATTTCACAGTGTTACATTATTCACCATATGGATGATATACTTTGTGCTCCCCCCACTTGAGAAATATTACTCCAATGTTATGATCACTTGCAAAATTCAATTTCTCATGCTGGTTTAATTATAGCTCCTGACAAAATTCAGACTACTACTCCTTACTCCCACTTGGGGACCTTAGTAAATGACACTACCATTGTGCCACAGAAAGTAACCATACGTAGGGATCAACTAAAAACATTAAGTGACTTTCAAAAATTACTAGGGGTTATTAATTGGATACGACCTGCTCTAGACATTCCTACCTATGCCATGAGTAATCTGTTTTCTATCCTTAGAGGAAATCCTAGTCTCACTAGCCCTCGGCAATTAAAAAAGGAGGCGGAGGCAGAGTTACAACTGATTGAGAAGCAAGTCCATAAAGCTCAGATAAATAGAATAGATCCAGAGAAGACTCTAGATTTGCTAATTTTTTCAACTCAGCATTCACCTTCTGGTGTTATTGTCCAAGAACAGGACTTAGTAGAGTGGCTTTTTCTTCCACATACTAATTCATGGACTCTAACTCCTTATTTAGATCAAATTGCTACTATGATAGGGATTGGAAGAACTCGGATTGTTAAATTACATGGATATGATCCTGGAAAAATTATTGTCCCTCTCATGAAGGCATAAATACAGCGAGCTTTTATAAATAGTCTTACTTGGCAAACCCATTTAGCTGACTCTGTGGGTATTCTCAATAATCATTTTCCTAAAACAAAGCTGTTTCAGTTTTTGAAATTAACTGATTGGATTCTCCCTAAAATAACTAAATTTAAACCAATTGAAGGTGCTGAGAATGTTTTTACAGATGGGTCTAGTAATGGTAAAGCTTCTTATTCTGGCTCAAAATTAAAGTTTTCCGACATCCTGTACCTCAGCTCAAAAAGTGGAGCTTATAGCAGTAAGTGAGGTATTGACTGCCTTTGATATGCCTATTAATGTGATTTCTGATTCTTCATATGTGGTTCAGTCCACACAGTTAATTGAAAATGCTCAGTTACAATTTAATACAGATGAACAACTCATGACTTTATTTACCCAATTGCAAACAACAGTTAGAAGTAGAATGCACCCTTTTTATGTCACTCACATTAGAGCTCATACAATCTTCCAGGACCTTTGACTGAAGGAAATCAAATGGCTGATCACCCAGTTGCTACTGCAATATCTAATGCTAGACACTTTCACAATTTAACCCATGTTAATGCCTCTGGTCTCAAATGCAGATACAGCATTATCTGGAAAGAAGCTAAAGCTATTATCAAGTGATGCCCAACTTGCCAAGTGGTACGTTCCTCATCTTTTACAGAAGGAGTTAATCCTCAAAGACTAGAACCTAACTCTATTTGGCAAATGGATGTCACACATGTTCCCTCATTTGGGAGACTAGCTTATGTACATGTAGTGTGGACACCTTTTCTCACTTTGGGCTATATGCCAAACAGGAGAGTCTTCTGCCTGTGTTAAACGTCATCTTTTGCAGTGCTTTGCAGTGATGGGCATTCCAGCTTCTATCAAAACAGATAATGCCCCAGGCTATACTAGCCAAGCTCTAGCTACATTTTTCTCCATGTGGAATATTAAACACATTACTGGTATCCCATACAATTCTCAAGGACAAGCCATAGTAGAAAGAATGAATCTCTCCCTAAAACAGCAGTTGCAAAAGCAGAAAGGGAGAGACAGAGAATATGGAACACCAGAGATACAACTGAACCTAACATTATTAACTTTAAATTTTTTGAGGCTGCCCAGAGGCCAGATGTTATCAGCAGCTGAACAGCATTGACAGAAACCAGCTGCAAAGATAGAAACAGAACAACAGATTTGGTGGAGAGATGCGATAACAAAAAGTTGGGAAATAGGTAAAATAATAACTTGGGGTAGAGGTTATGCTTGTATTTCTCCAAGCCAAAATCAACAGCTGATTTAGATACCATCAAGACACCTGAAACCTTATCATGAGCCAGATGCCGAAGAAGAGACTCTGAGAGGATCCCGAGGACCCCTCAATAGCAGCCATGTCAAGACTGACACTGAGGAGAACCCCAACTGTCATGAGCAACACCCGTTTAACACAGCCACCCACCTGGGGACAAATCAAGAAGCTGTCAAAGATGGTGGAAGAAAACCTGAGGAAAGTGGGACAGCCAGTCACAGTGAATAATTTAATGATAGTTATGATAGCAGTTATCACCACTGCCATGAGTATTCCTTCAATAAGGGCTGACACAGAGAACAATTATACTTATTAGGTATATTTATCAATCTTGGCTGGCAATAATGCCTGTATGCAATCACTTTATGACACAGTTACACATGCTTTCTGATCTCAGTATTTACCATAATAAATCTGCTCTTATAATTGAGGCATACCACCCTCAAAAACCTATTTGTAAACAGTTAGAAAAAATGAACGTACTTGTTTAGGAAGATTGCACTGCAGAACAGGCAGAGGTGCTGCACAATGATTACTATGGAATCATTATTAATTGGTCCCCTAAGGGGATGTTTAGTTTGAATTGCACCCCTCAGTCTGCATGCCACGGCCACACTATGTTCAGATGATCTGAACAAAACGGTCAGATGGTAGAAATGATAAGAAGTACGGCAAAAGTTCCTATTATCTGGAACCATGGTGTTACAGTGGCACCTCAGCCTCAAATGATATGGCCTGCTCTAGGAGCTAAACATAGGGATTTGTGGAAACTATTAAATGCTCTTAATAAGATCAAAATTTGGGAAAGAATAAAAAAGCATCTAGAAGGACACTCTACAAACTTGTTTTGGGATATAGCAAAATTAAAAGAACAAATATTTGAAGCATCCCAGGTACACCTGACCTTAATGCCAGGAACTGGAGTGCTTAAAGGAGCAGCAGAGAGATTAGCAGCTAGTAACCCATTAAAATGGATAAAAACACTTGGAAGCTCTGTGATTTCAATGATGACTGTGCTTTTAATCTATGTTGTTTGTCTTTGTATAGTCTGCAGATGCGGATTCTGACTCCTGCGAGAAGTAGCTCACCATGACAAAGCTGCCCTTGCTTTTATCTCTTTGCAAATCAAAGAAGGGAGATGTGTTGGAAGCAAGCCCCCCTAAAATCTGGCCATAAGCTGGCCCCCAAACTGGCCATAAACAAAATCTCTGCAGCACTGTAACTTATTCATAATGGCCCTAACGCCCAAGCTGGAAGGTCGTGGGTTTATGGGAATGAGGGCAAGAAACACCTGTCCCACCCAGGGTGGAAAACCACTTAAAGGCATTCTTAAGCCACAAACAATAGCATAAGCGATCTGTCTTAAGGGCGTGTTCCTGCTGCAGTTAACTCACACAACCTAGTCCTTTAATTCAGCCCATCCCTTCATTTCCCATAAGGGATACTTTTAGTTAATATCTATATGAACAATGCTAATGACTGGTTTGCTGTTAATAAATATGTGGGTAAGTCTCTGTTCGGGGGTCTCAGCTCTGGAGGCTGTGAGACCCCTGATTTCCCACTTCACACCTCTATATTTCTGTGTGTGTGTCTAATTCCTCTAGTGCCACTGGGTTAGGGTCTCCCCAACCGAGCTGGTCTCAGCAAAGCTAAAGTCACAAATGGAAGATTCTGTAAGAGAGTAAAGCTCAGAAAAATAAGAACACAGGGAGGAAACAGCCCTTTCTCATAACTGCACATATTCTATAATTAAAAGTGCTTCAATAAGTAAAAGTGCTGTTGACATAAATGAGCATGGATGGAAATAAAGGAAAATGAGAGAAAAAAGAATAAATATAAATTTTTCATAATTATAAGGATAGTATTCCAAATCAGTGGGGGAAGTGTGTTGTGTAGTGTAAATAATTTGGAAGCAAATGGATATTTATTCAGAAAAGTAAAACTAAAGATAGGTTACAGGCTTCTAGTTTTGTTTGTTTGTTTGTTTCTTTTGAGATGGATTCTCACTCTGTCACCCAGGCTGGAGTGCAGTGGCATGATCTCAGCTCACTGCAACCTCCGCCTCCCAGGTTCAAGTGATTCTTCTGACTCAGCCTCCCAAGTAGCTGGGACTACAGTCATGTGCCACCCTGCTCAGCTAACTTTTGTATTTTTAGTATAGATAGGGTTTCACCATATTGGCCAGGCTGGTCTCGAACTCCTGGCCTCATGATCCATCCACCTCAGCCTCCCAAAGTGCTGGGATTACAGGCGTGAGCCACCACACCTGGCCCAGGCTTCTGGTTTTTAAGTAGTGGAGGAAAGATAGTGTTTCTCACTTCTTTTCTTACAAATTTCAACTTGGAAAAAAAAAAAAAGAAGAGAATGAGAAACAGAAATCCAAGCTGTATGTTCAATGACACAAACTGTGTCTTCAGTTATCCCATTTTGCAAAATAGAAGAATGTGCTGCCAGGTGCAGTGAAGATCAGGCTTGAGTGTGGGAAGATCCTGAGGGTGAAGGCTCTAATGCATCTCAGACATGAGAATGGAGATGAGACATCAGGTGTCAGTGGGGGTGTCACCTGGGAGCCCCATGCCTCTTGGTAGTATTACAGTGATGAAGAGAATGTCACTGCAGAAGGCATTAGGCTGACTTCTAATCTGCACTAAGCCACCGGTCTATACTGATGAGGCTGCTGGGCCTCCAAACTTGTGACCTCTGCCAGCTGCCCCAACATGAGAATAAAGAGGAGGGAAGGAAGCCTCTCTCCAAGGAAGATGAGAGCACCAAAAAGTGTTCTGGGAGAAACATTTGGAGGGAGTGTGAAAAGGAGAATGTGGGAAGAAAAAAGGCTACATCTCTAAAGCTAAAAGAAAATATTTTAAAATAAATGCTATAAACACATACTGTATATACAGTTAAGACATTTTATCCTAAATTTGATAATATTAAATTCTACACTCCAATTTGGAAATTAAAACAGAATTTAAGTGATATGATTTGGCTCTGTGTCCCCACCCAAATCTCACCTTGAATCGTAATAATCCCACGTCAAGGGTGGGACCAGGTGGTAATAATTGAATGATGGGGGTGGTTTCCCTCATATTGTTCTCATGACAGTGAGTCAGTTATCATAAGATCTGATAGTTTCATAAGGGGAGTCCCCCCTTTGCTTGACTCTCATTCTCTCTCCTGCCACCCTGTGAAGAGGTGTCTTCTGCCATGATTATAAGTTTCCTGAGGCTTCCCCAGCCATGCAGTACTTTAAGACAATTAAAACTATTTTTTAATAAATTACCCAGTCTTGAGTATTTCTTCATAGCAGCATGAGAACAGACTAATACAGTAAATTGGTACCAGTAGAGTGGGGTGCTGCTATAACAATACCTGAAAATATGGAAGTGACTTTGGAACTGGGTAATAGGCAGAGGTTGGAACCGTTTGGAAGGCTCAGAAGAAGATAGGAGTGCCGACACCAGCTCGGTCAGGGAGACCCTAACCCAGTGGCGCTAGAGGAATTAAAGACACACACACGGAAATATAGAGGTGTGAAGTGGGAAATCAGGCATCTCACAGCCTTCAGAGCTTAGAGCCTCAAACAGAGATTTACCCATGTATTTATTAACAGTAAACCATTCATTAGCATTGTTTCTATAGATATTAAATTAACTAAAAGTATCTCTTATGGGAAACAAAGGGATGGGCTGAATTAAAGGACTAGGTTGGGCTAGTTAACTGCAGCAAGAGCATGTTCTTAAGGCACAGATCACTCATGCTATTGTTTGTGTCTTAAGAATGCCTTTAAGCTGTTTTCCCCCCTGGGCAGGCCAGGTATTCCTTGCCCTCATTCCCATAAACCCACAACCTTCCAGCTTCGGCTTTAGGGCCATTATGAATATGTTACAGTGCTGCAGAGATTTTGTTTATGGCCAGTTTGGGGGCCAGTTTATGGCCAGATTTTGGGGTGCCTGCTCCCACCATAGGAGGATGTGGGAAACTTTGGAACTTCATAGAGACTTGTTGAATGGCTTTGACCAAAATGCTCGTAGCGATATGGACAATGAAGTCCAGGCTGAGGTAGTCTTAGATGGAGATGAGGAACTTGTTGGGAACTGGAATAAAGGTGATCCTTGCTATGTTTTAGCAAAGAGGCTGGCAACATTTTTCCCATGCCCTAGAGATCTGTGGAACTTTGAACTTCAGAGAGATAATTTAGGGTATCTGATGGAAGAAATTTCTAAGTGGCAAAGCATTCAAGAGGAAGCAGAGCATAAAAGTTTGGACAATTTGCAGTCTGATGATGCAACAGAAAATAAAAACACATTTTCTGAGGAGAAATTCAAGTTGGCTGCTAACTAACGAGAAGCCAAATGTTAATCACCAGGACAATGGAGAAAATGTCACCAGGGCATGTCTGAGACCTTCACAGCAGCCCCTCCCATCACAGGCCCAGAGGCCTAGTGGGGAACAAAAAATTCGTGGGCCGGACCCAGAGCCTCCCTGTTCTGTGCAGTCTTGGGACTTGGTGCCCTGCATCCCAGCTGCATCAGCTCCAGCCATGGGTAAAAGGAGCCAAGGTACACCTCGGGTCATTGCTTTACAGGGTGCAAGCTCCAAGCCTTGGCAGCTTACACATAGTGTTGGGCTTGCCGGTGCACAGAAGTGAGGAATTGAGGTTGGGGATCCTCTGCCTAGATGTCAGAGGATGTAAAGAAACACCTGGGTGTCCAGGCAGAAGTCTGCTGCAAGAGTGGAGCCCTCATGGAGAACCTCTGCTAGGGCAGTGCAGAAGGGAAATGTGGGGTTGGAGTCCCCCACACAGAGTTCCCACTGGGACACTGCCTAGTGGAGCTGTGAGAAGAGGGCAACCATCCTTCAGAACCCAGAATGTTAGATCCACCAACAGCTTGCACCATGCTCCTGGAAAAGCCACAGACCATTAACACCAGCCCATGAAAGCAGCCAGGAGGGGAACTGTTCCCTGCAAAGCCACAGGGGAGAAGCTGTCCAAACCATGGGAACCCACATCTTGCATCAGCATGACCTGGATGTGAGACATGGAGTCAAAGGAAATAATTAGGAATGTTTAAAATTTAATGATTGCCCTATTGGATTTTGGACTTGCATGGGGCCTGTAGCCCCTTCGTTTTGACCAATTTCTCCCATTTAGAGTGGGTGTATTTTTTCAATGCCTGTACCCCAATTGTATCTAGGAAGTCACTAACTTGCTTTTGATTTTACAGGCTCATAGGCAGAAGGGACTTGCCTTGTCTTAGATGAGACTTTGGACCTGGACTTTTGGATTAGTGCTGGAATGAGTTAAGACTTTGGGGGACTGTTGGAAGGGCATAATTATGTTTTGAAATGTGAGGACATGAGATTTGGGAGGGGCCACGAGTGGAATAATATGATTTGGCTCTGTGTCCCTACCCAAATCTGGGATTTGAATTGTAAGAATCCCCACATGTCAAGGGCAGACCTAGGTAGAGATAATTGAATCATAGGAGTGGTTTCCCCCAAACTGTTCTTGTGATAGTGAGTTCTCACAAGATCTGATGGTTTTATAAGGGGTTTCCCCCTTCACACAGCTCTTATTCTCTCTCTTGCCAACCTGTGGGATGGTGCCTTTTGTCATGATTGTAAGTTTCCTGAGGCCTCCCCAGCCATGTAGAACTGTGAGTGAATTAAACTTCTTTTCTTTATAAATTACACAATCTCAGGTATTTATTTATGGCAGCATGAGAACAAACAATACAATAACACAGATCACTGAAGCTTAAAACTTATTAAAACATGTCCTTAGAAATGTTTTATTTCTGAAACAGGGTTAACCAGACTTCCTTCTTGTGCTATGCTAACCAACTATTGGACTCAACTGCCAGGACTGATGTCTGTGCACTAACCCAACTGTGGGACTTGACCCCCAGAGCTGACTTCCATGCACTAACCCAGCTGTAGGACTCACCTTCCAGAGCTGACTTCTATGCACTAACCCAGCTGTGGGATTCACCCCCTAGAGCTGACTTGCATGCACTAACCCAACTGTGGGGCTCACTCCCCGGAGCTGACTTTCATGCACTAACCCAGCTGTGAGACTCACACCCTAGAGCTAACTTCTATGCACTAACCCAACTGTGGGACTAGCTCACCAGCACTACCTTCTGTGCACTAACCCTCCTAGATGTAAATCAAAGCATTGGGGTCCACATCCCTAGCACAGGCATCCCTGAGTGTGATTCAGATGAGTGTGAGGTGCTGCTTTCTGAATCATTTGGTACTTTAGTAGGGAAAAGAGGGAAAGTTTTCTTTGGGTACATCTTCCCAGTAAGTAACATCTTCTCTTCCACTGGGAAAATTTTCAAGATATCAGGCAACATTAATCTCACATATTTAGTATTTGCCCAGATCTGACTAGGCAGGCATAGAGTAAATGCCCTAAAACAGGTGTAATCTGATTTCCCCAATGTACTTTTAGAAAGGCTAAAGATTTTATGAGCAATTTGGACTACCAAGGTGTAGCTTCTTAAAATATTCAGAAAACCAAAATAAACAAGGGAGTCAAATCTTCCAGATGAGGAATATGGTAATAACTATGTGAATACAGATAGATTTTCTTTAAAGGTCTTAGTACTCAAGGTGTGGCCCATGGGTCAGCAACATTGCCACAGACTGGGAGCTAGTTAGAAGTGCAGGATCCAAGAAGTGGTAAATGGTGCAAAACTCATGAGTATCATTGGTAGAAAGAAAATTTGTTCAAAAGTAATGGACAAATCTCTTAAGGTTAATTGGTTTCCAAAACTGGAATTCAGGATATGTGAGTTCAGTGCTCTTTCTATTTTACCAAGCTATTTTTGCAAATAATGTCAACCAATTACTAAAAAAGGAAGTCTTAAATATTTATATCTAAAAGTAGAATTGATTTTTGAAAATACCAATGGTTCCAAACTAATTTTTAATAATCTGTTTTCAAGCTCTCCTTTACTTTTAAATACTAAGATCTCTATTAATGAAAATAAGCACTTATTTGAAGTTTAAAAATTTCCTTAGTTTCACTTTTGTTTCTTTTTAAAATTAAATGTTATTAAAATTCAATGTATATTCTCATTTAAAAAATAGAATGCAACATTAATTTATGTATGACTAAAAAGGGAAAACTGTTAATCAAATAACACAGTTTCATTATAACTCAGGATTTTTATTTTACACTTACAGAAAGACCTCTTTTAGATAAGTTTTTATCATAAATCATTTTTGTATGTACATAAGAAGGAAAATAATATGAGCAAAATGAATGATTGATGTATTTCCAAATTTCTTTATCTTTAAATGTAAATTCTTCTGTAATATTTCAGATAATAGTGTTGATATCCTCATATTTCCCCACCACACAGTATGGCCCTTTGTGCCTTCAAGAGCATTGATCATGCAGCATCTCATAAAAGTGTTTCACTATCCTCTCTGGGAGCTTTTTTCAAATCACTAATATCTTTCTGCAAGTTTTGATGCTCTCACCTTCTTGATCCTAACAAACAACAACTGGGACTCATATTCCTTCCTCAAAACGTTCTTAAAAGTTTTGGTGATGGACACACTGCCCCTGATTTAGGTCATCAGGAAAAAGAATAAGCTCTGCACACCAATCAAAGCTTATTGGCTCTGGCATCATAGACCCGTCAAATGCAAGGTATGTCCTGACTTCAAAGATGGAAAAGTATGAAAAACTATACTTATACCACTTCTTTCTCCCTTCTTTTCTCCTCTTTTCCCTTTTTCCTTCCTTGTTTCCTTTTTATAAAAACCATTCTTTCATTCTAACTTCTTTGCCCCCTCACCTTAACTCTGCACAAAAAAAACAGCTCAATGAGAATAACAAAGAAGTAATTTAAACAGGTAATAAGCATTGACTTTTAAAACTTGCTTCACATTTTGATAAAATAGTAGCTTGAAGAATTCAATAATAAAGAAAGTGCAGCAAGCCTCTCATTCCAGAATAGAGCTGCACTTGGAAGTCTTTAAAAACATGTGTAAGTTATATTATTTAGAATCCGTAGGAACTTATGAACTCATAAAAGGAGATAAAAGTAGTATTCAAATAACCATGCCTCCATATAGGAGGTACCTGGTTTTTATTTCTTCATGTTTTCAATTGCAGGAATTAACACATAGTGGGATATATCATTTATATATATGCAGTTTGACATAATGAGAGACTAGAAGATGATAACATTTTAGCAATACAAGAAAACAGAAAACACTTTTTTATTTTCTTGTTGCATAACCCTCAGCTCCATTTTCTTTTGACATAAAGTTCCTGTCCTGGTAAATTTTCTGCATATTCAAACAATATCACAATACAAATAAATACAAGAAAAGTAGCTTAATGTTTGTCTTAATATGCAATTTGGTTTGTTTGTGTTAAAAAGAAAGATATATTGGTATCTCAGTAATTATAAAACCTTAGTAACTATTAGTTGGATGATCACTAAGGTAAGCTTTCTAATTTTACTTCTTAAAAATTTAACACAAAAATTAAAATTGAATTTTAGAAAATTAAAGTTCTTTACAATTGATACCATGCTTGTTTTTTCACATATTGGATAAAAGCACATAAATTACAAAGTAAATTTCAGTTGTTTCTATTTATGTGGATATGTTTGTATGTGCCCATTTCAATGGCTGAATACTTATTAGCTTACATGGTCATGAAAGATGGCAGTGGCTTCCATATTCTGTCCTGTGATGTGAAGGGTATCTTTACATTTTTGGTGAATCTAGACTTTGGTAGTCATGTTTACTTAAATGAAGAAATTATCTGCGTACAAATAATAAAAAATGATTTAATTCTTATATATACAAAGTGTTCTCAGTTTTAAGAAAAAAAGATCATTTGGAAATAAAGTAATATCTAATCACTAAGTCCACAAAGAATGCATCTGAAAATCCAATAAAATAGTAAATATGTTGCTAACATCCATCAACACAGAAGATGTGTGCCTAACGAACTAGGTTGTTTTTTTCAGTGACACAGATGTGAACTCGAGGGGAAAAAAAAGAAATTAGAAACAAAAATTGGAGAATGGAATAATGGTAGATTACAAATTACAACTTTTTCTAGAATCATTATGTAGCCTTATACATGTCTCATAGCGTATATTTGAAGTAAGTTTATGTCAGGGCATGAGATGACTAGGTAGTTTCAGAGCCTGGTTACTGTGCTAACATGGCAGTTCCTTAGTCTCACTCAACTCTAGTTTCTTTGTCTATAAAACAGAAATATTAGTGCCTATTCTTAAAATATTTGTGAGGTTTGTGTGAATCACAACTGCAGTAAATCAACTTACCGTAGATTTATTGTGTAAGTCAGTCTACAGTACCTGGTATGTTCAAAAGTAGCAGCACTTACGAGTAGTAGAAGTAGTAAAACTAATACTACCATTGAAATGATACTTTCACTTCAGGAAATGTATAAGGGATGACTGTTATGAGTTGTTGGGGCTCAAAACATGATACCCCAAAATACAGCACTTTGACATGCTTAACTAAAAGAAGCAGCCTCCAAGTCTCTCTGACCTTCCTCTTCCCCCCTCCTGTCTCTCCATCCTCTGTCTCCCACAAAGCAAAGGATAAGGCTATTCTCCGAAGTTCCCTTATCTATCTGGAAGCCAGATCCCCAAGGAGGCACACAATTGCCTTTGATCCTTTCCATGAAATTTTATTAACCAGAGAAGATAAAACTCATAACATAGAGGAGGAGATTGAAAATTAAACACCATACCTGGAGTCCAGACAAGCTTTGTCCCAAATCATTGTTGGTTCTCAGTCCCATCGAGCTTACAAAGATATCATTTACAAGCTATTTTGTCTCCATGTTCATTCAATTCCTCTAAAAATCATTTACTATCCCTGAAAATACATTTCTCCCATCTCCTCTTCCCTTTGAAGAAGGGCATATAAGCATCTGAACCTCATTAGATTATTGAGTAATCATCCTCCTGCACTTCCCCCTTGCTTATGTACCTTAGATAAATGTGTTTGTCTTTTTCTCCTATTAATCCACGTATTGTCAGTTTATTTTCAAGAAATCCACAGAGGGCAGAAGGGAAGCTTTCCCTTGGCCACTACAGTGTCAAACATATTCTTGTTCATGACAGAATTCCTTCTTTTGGGGTTCAAGTTAAATCTCAGGGATCTGCTACATTATAGTCTAATTCAAGACATCAAAGAATTTTTTGAAAAAGATTCTTTACATTTAAAATGTTAAATTATGATCTTCAATACTTTCTAAATTTGACCTCAGACCACCACTAAAGCCCATATTTCATAATAGAAGGAGAAAAGAAAGGTTGCCTTCTTTTTCTAATGTGAGTGGTCTACAACATTGACAACTTATCAACATTGATAACTATCATTGTTTCAGACTACTCACAACTTCAATGTTTTATTCCCAAAACTACTCTATCCAAATTGCAAGTAGTGGACCAGGAATGTATAGGTCCTAAAGAAAAGGACCATAATGACGCAAAATGTAAGGAAGATGTTCTAAAGTAATTAGCTAGAAATACAAAGGGAACACAAGAAAAGCCATTATGCAAATAGACAGTCATTCAAATACTAGTCTTCTGGAAAAAGTATAAGATCCATGGTGTGGATTTCAAAGAGGGCGCTTCTTTTTAAAATCCTCTACCCTTCAAGCTAAGTCTTCAATTTATTATAATTCATTTCTGAAATGTCTGTTTAAGATGCATTTTAAGAAGGGGGGTCTAGGTATAGAAATATAAGTTTTCTGCTACAAAGAAGCATATAGTCCCTGAATTAGCTTCTGCTACAGTAAAAAACAAACTCAGAATCTCAGTCCCTTGCCCACACATTAATTTCTTGTTCATGTTATCTAAACATGGTGTGTTGGTCTGAACAGTTGATCACATTTCTTCTTATGCCAGAACCCAGGCTGAATGAACTGCCCTGCCTGGGGTATGTTGCTTTGCCAGCAGTCAGCAAAGGCACAAAAATTCTCAGCTGATTCCCACATGGCATCCAAAGCTTCAAGGCAGAGGTGGCAGAGGTCACATCCATTCTCATTTTACTTTCTGAAGTGTATCACATGGCCAAGCCCAATGCGGGTGAGTTAGGAAGTATACACTTCCTCCTGTGGGAGGTGAGAATAAGTATGTGTTTAAACAAAACAAAACAAAACACATTCACCCAAAAATCATGGGGAAAAAATGAAGATGCCACTAAAAGGCCAAAGTAAGAAACTAACAATGTAGACTGTACTTAATTATCTAGGAAGATTTCACAAAAAGAGAACTTAACACTTTGAAAACTAATGAATCATCTTCTTAGCCTCCAGCTCTATCAATCCATAAATAATGCCAATTCATACAAAATCTTGTATATCTACCACTTCTCCTTGATTCCTACAGCCACACTCCTGGTCTAGGCTCACAGTACCTCTTGCCTGGTCCTCTAGAATAGTCTTAATGCTTCTACTTGGCCTCCCTCCAGGTGATCATCCTATTGTTGCCCTAGTAATTTCTCCATTAAGAACTCTGAAAATGTCTTTCACTGACTCAAAATTCTTCAGAATCCCCCCATTGCTTACTGTTTAAGATCAAAAATCCTTGGCATTAAAGTGCTTCATGCCTTGGCTTCTGCCACCCAGTCCAGCCTCACTGTTTTCACTTGCTTCCACTCACATTTCCTGTTCCAGGGGCCTGAACCATACCTCATGCTCCCACCTCCTTATCCCTGCTCCTGATTACCCATGCTCCTTGATTAGAATGACCTGCCTTCCTTTTGTTTGTATGAACTCTTGTTCACCTTCCATGTTTCAACTCAAATAACACCTGCTCTCTGAGGTTGTCCTTATTCTCTGAGACAAAACAGGTGCTTGTTTATCTATATTCCTACTGAATTCCATATATATCATTTTAATATATTATTTTATCATCAGCCCAAGTTTATTTGGATTTACTCTTTACTGCCCATTGGATTCCTTTACTGTTCCTTTATTGTTTTATTATATAGTCATAAATGTTATCATTACATTCTCCTCATGTCTTCCTCTGAGAACTCCCATCTGAATTTACCTTTGAAAGAAAAAATTAGTCTCATTTGTTCTTGATCAATATCTTTGTTTGTGATGTAATTGACAGCCATCTTTAAGAAAGAAATTAGCCTTTCTAATCAAATTCTCAAGCAATTTTTTTTTTTTTTTTGAGACGGAGTCTTGCCCTGTCACCTAGGCTGGAGTGCAGTAGTGCAATCTCGCTCACTGCAACCTCCGCCGCCTGGGTTCAAGTGATTCTCCTGCCCTAGCTTCCCAAGTAGCTGGGATTACAGGTGCGAGCCTCCATGCCCAGGTAGTTTTTGCATTTTTAGTAGAGACGGGGTTTCACCATGTTGGTCAGGCTGGTCTCAAACTTCTGACCTCGTGATCCACCCGCCTCGGCCTCCGAAAGTGCTGGGATTACAGGATGAGCCACCGCGCCTGGCCTCAAGCAATTTTTAACATAGCTATATGTGGTTTAATTGCTTAGCATTATAGTACCAGCAGTAGGGAGAGGCATCATGAAATAGAAATTATATCTGGGAGTGAGGTGAGCTTGAAGTATGCAGGAAGAAGTTATTTCTGGTGGCTGACAGATAATCAAGAGTTTACATGTATTTACATAATGCAGATATTTACATATTGCAGGTCAGAGATATCATTATAGCTTCATAAAGCAAATGAAATTTATATGTATATTGAAAGAGTGAGTTTATTCCAAAGAACACCCTTTTGGAATTTTCCTTAAATTTCTGAATAAACACTTTAAAATTAAAATAAAATGTGTCCTGTGTTTTTTGTTTTCTGTAAAAATGGTAATATTTAAAATAGCAATTCTGTAAAATTCTATAAAAATAGTAATATTTTTACAGAAAATATTACTACACATTTTGGAAAGAAGTTCAACTATCTGCTAACTAATGTACTACGGTTGAAAAAGACTGTTGTCTTGGTCTGTTTTGTGGGGCTGTCATGATATATCTGAGACTAGGTAAATTATAATGAGCAGAAATACATTTCTTCACAGTTCTGGAGGTTGGAAGCCAAATATCAAGGCACAGGAGGTTCCATGTCTGGTAGAGACCCATTTGTCACTGATGATACCACCTAGTTTTTCTCACGTGATGGAGGGAGCAGAAAGGGCAGAAAGGACAAAAGGGAAAAAACTCTGTGTCCTCATATGGAAAAGGTGGAAGGGGATGAACCCAGTCTCTGGGGCCCATGGATGGAGGGTCCAGATCCATCCATGAGGGCTAGAGCCTTACAAGTTAATCCTCACTTAAAGGCCCCACATCTACACACTATCGTATTGGCAATTAAGTGTCAACATATGAATTTTGGGGACACATTTGGACCATAGCAAGTATTCCCGTAAAGTATTTTTCTGTCCTTCGCTGATGTGATAACCAAAGTGTCTGAGGACTGAGATGCCTTCTATCTCCCCAGTGGCCATCTCCATTCCTGAGTTGCATGGGAATCCTGCAAAAGGCGTCTATTGTGGATGGGGCATAGGTGAGACAGCTCTTGGGATGGCACCATTGGCATTTCTCATGTCCCTCCCAGTTTCTCTCTCCTTGGTGAAACAGACATGCATGTCTCTCCACTAAAAGGCTAAAGAAAGACAAAAGGGTGCCATCTGGAGCTGTCTGGCTATCCTTGGTCACATGGCATCAATGATTTTATTAATCTTCCACTCTTCATGATTTCCCTCTTTTCATTTCCTACCCATAAAATTAATTTCATCAGTGTCTCAGAGCTGATAAGATTCCCTGACACTTGCTCGTGCTAAACAAAGTCATATGAGACTGATTGACGAAACCAACTTGTAATTTAAATTTTAAATTGTAATTATTAGGCAGACTAAACATTTGTGTCATTTCAACCAGTGCATACTTTCCCAAAGGGAAGTAAATTTTCACGAGTTTGTACCATAAACATAACTTCGATGGAGGAGTTAAATTATATTATTAAAATTTAATATCATTAGTCTCCAATAGCTTTGTGCATCTCTTTAAAATATAAACCTTCCTTAAAGGCAGACTGAATACTTTAAGTAACCTGGCAGGGCACTTTTTCTCCAATAAAGGGTCTGGAGAGCCATGATTAACTTTTGCCACTATAATTCTCCATTTGTCAGTCTTCTATTACTTAATGACTTCCATTTCTATTGACACGGCCTTTCTTTAGATAAGTCATTAATGACTTGAGCTGAAAAACATGTTCTACTGACATTACATATGTAATATGCATAAATTTTTAAATTCCCTTTTCAGTGGCCAATACTATTTCTAAGTACAGTCCATGCAGGAGAGTGAAGAACTTATCTCTTTCTATAGCTCTAGCCCATTGGTTTTCTCATCCCTGAGGCTACACACAACAAAGCTTCTTCTCAATTGACACCATTGCAGGTGTGTGAGGATGGCTCTGCTGATTCTCCTGAGCCAGTCTAAACACCTCTCAGCATCATATGCTCCTCTCTAGCTGCAAGGCTGCAATCCCCATACCATCCTTTGTATGTTCTCCAGTTTATCTATATCCTGCTTAAAGAATAATATTCAGAATGAGCAATATAAGCCAAGTGTGAAAAAAGAGCAGGAATGCCTGTCTGTACTCCCTTCTCTCTTCTTCACTCAGTCATTCATTCATTCAGCCAACTCAGATTGGTGCCATGCTGTTCACTGACAACAGAAAGATAAATGACAAAGGTGGAGATTTAGATATGTACATATGTTGCAACAGTAGGATTCAGTTTCTTATCTCTTCCCCAGGAAGGAGCTCATTCTAGGGGAGCGAGAGACTCATTCCAGGGGAGGCAATAAGAAAACCCTCTCAAAGGAGGTGATGGTTGAGTTGTTTATTGAAAGATGACAATGGATTTTCAAATTAGAGAAAGACTTGAGAAACGGGAAAGGCATCCAGGTATGATTGGGAAATGCACAGACTCCAAAAGACAGGAAGGGGATATGGATCCACAGAGCCACAGGACGTCAGAACAGACCAACCAGAAAGCAGGAGCTGAGAACAAGGAGCTCTGCAGGTCTTGCTACCTGGTTCTCTATCATTGAAAGCACCAGAGAGGCCTCACTGGAATCTAAACAAAGGAGTAGTGTTTCCTGATGGTAGATAAACTATCAGGTAAGTAAGTCCAATGAGTGTCTGCAGAGAAGAAAATGAAAAACCCCTAAGGGCAGGAGTGGAGACGCATTAGAAGCTTGGAGAGTAGCATCAGTGAGCCACGATGAGGCATGAATTCAGGCAGGGCTTGCAGTAAGTTGGTGGTACAATGTACTGAACTTAGAGCCTGAGTTATTGTGGATGCTGAGAGGAAGCGTTCCACGATAATTCCATGTTTCTGCCTTGAGTAATTAAAAGACTGGAGTTGCTCTGTAGGGAGGCAGAAAGCTCAGCAGGAAGCACAGGTTGGAAGAAGAGAAGCAGCTGAGTTTTAGGCAAAAAGAGAGAAATTATTCGAAAAAAAATCAAGTATATTTTAGAAGATAATGTTAAAAGCAGTGTCAATAATTTCTTATATAAAACATATTTATAGAAGTAAGATGTGGGAAGCACCTAGTGAATAAAATCAGATAACTTATGAAAACTCAGAAACCATTGTGTAGACTTTATATACAGCATATAAGTCTGAAGGACTTTCCATGTAAAAATTGAATTTCCATTCTTAGAAGTTAAGAGCTTTCTTATAAAGGTTTAAGTATGAATATTTTTATGTAGATTTTGCTTTAGGTAGGTTTCTTCTCGATCAGACTAATTTGGGGAAAAATAATATTTGAACATATTAATAATTGAGAGCGCTTTAGGGTTTTTTCATGAGAAGGAACTGAATTACCGAGGTTTTAACATATTTGATAAGCATCCTCAAGTGTCCTGGTTTCAGCTACCTCTCCCTTCAGAAGTGTTGCTTCATGTAGACACTTGTTTTCTATCGTTTCTATAGATACTGAAGACTCAGTTTTCAGTATCTATAGTCTTCAGATACTGAAAACTCAGTTTTCTATCATTTCAATTACTAAACTCTTTGAAAAAATAAAATTTCATCTCGTCATTTCAAACTCAGGCTTATACATGGAGATTGTTAACAAGGCTTCTTCAGTAAAATGATCCTTCCATCTTTTGTTCTCAAATGCTAATGTAAACAAAACAGTTAATTATTTTATATCCATTACAATCTTGACATTCATGGAAGGGAATACTGCCTCTAGGGATGAAAGAAGAGCAAAATAAGAAATATCACAGATGGGTCAGGGGGAGCGCTGCTGTTGTGGTTGGAGAAGCAGCCAGAGCCAGGCCCTGTGGCGGGTGTCTCGGGGGTGGCCCTCCTAGAGTGGAAGGCCATGCAGCACCCCGGACTTCCCAACTGCACCAGCCGCGGTGTTCCAGAGCCTGGGCAGGAGCACCGCGCGAACTGAGAGGCCGCTCCCTGGGGAAGGCCAGCAGGTGTGGTATTTTCATGAGGAACTGTGGAACACAGCGGCCGATAGATCCTCTGTTATATATTTAATTTTTCAATCATGATTGGCACTTGTGGAAGCACTCTAAGAAGTAAGTGAGTAGGAGACAAACACATGGCCTAAGAAGCTTCTGAATAGTGTCTTCAATGGAGTTCCTGATATCATGGCTTCCACAGGCCCAACAGGACAAAAACTGTTTGAGGCATGCTTCCTCTGTGCAGTGAATATTCCATGGCCACCTGAGCAGACTTCTAGACTTCCCCAGCCTGGAATCACTCCTTCAGTGCAGATGCTTGTCCACCAAGAAAGCTCATTCATTTTCCTTGATAGGTGTTCTCTGGTTCTTCGAGCACCTCACAGGGTCTTGCTCCTCATGCAGGAGAGCTGGCGTCCCATCTTCCTCCTCTGAGTTGCTGCCCATCCCTCTTCCTTGACCTGCAGAGCTGTCTGTGAGCACATCTCTTCTTTTCTCCTGTCAAATTCCTTTCTAGCTATGTTCCATCAGCTAAGTACAGGGCGTCTCCACACCGCTTCCAGGCCATGGTTCACACACAGGCCTGCCTGGCCTCTGGGTACAGTGGTGTCAGGCAGAGGTACTTTCCGTCACCAGAAGTCCGTGCCTGTCGGGGCAATGGGTAATCATTCTTGGAGAAAGATGGGTTGAATGTGCAGCTTGTGCATCCCTACCTGTCAGGATCCAAGTCCATGAACGTGAACTATGCCGAAAGAGCAACCAACAGGCAGCCGCCCTGCACCTCCACACCCTCCCTCTAGGCAACAGTATAATCAGAATCTTAGCACGAGAGTATTCGTCAAGAAGGGTTCTTCCCTCATCCAAAATAACAGAGTGGGTACTTCTGCTGTCCTGAGTCCAGGACACCTGAGAAGCATTGCCCTTTGGAGCTGGACACTGTTCCCTCCCACAGCCAGGAAGACGGTTGGCTGTCCGTGCATCGGTCGTGCCCTCAGTCAGTGGCTCTCATAGGACAGTCCTCTATCAGCAGTGGCAACACCACCCGGGCACTGGGCAAATTCTCAGACCCTACTGCAGACCAACCAAATCAGAAACTCTGTGGGTGGAGCCCAACAACCTGGATTTAACGAGCCCTGCAGGTGATCCTGATGCCGCGGTTCTCAAAATCCTGGGAGTTTGTTAGAAATGCCGCCTGTAATCTCAACACTTTGGGAGGCCGAGGTGGGCGGATCACTTGAGCTCGGGAGTTTGAGACCAGCCTGGTCAATATGGTAAAACCCCGTCTCTATTAAAAAATACAAAAAAAAAAAAAATTAGCTGGGCATGGTGGCTCACACCTGTAAAACCAGCTACTCGGGAGGCTGGGGCAGGAGAATTACTTGAACCCAGGAGGCGGACGTTGCAGTGAGCGGAGATGGCGCCATGACGCTCCAGCCTGGACCTCACAGCGAGACTCCATACCCCCACTCTACAAAAAAAAAGGCACATTTATGGGCTCCCACCTTCACCTACTAAATCAAAATGTCTAGGGACAAAGTCTAGAAAAGTGAGTCATAACAAGCCCTCCGGGTACTCCTCATGCCCATCTGAGTGAGAGAACCACCACTCTGTGCCACTGGGCCACGGGTGGCAATGGTCTCTGCAGTCCTATGTCTTGCCCCTAGTCTACCTCATGCAGATAAATGCAAAGGTAATATTTCAACTGAAGACTGTCATTCTGTTTGTGGCCGCCTGCCTTCAAATAGAAAAAATGAGTAGGTATATTATCTTGTCTGGGACCTGAAACTATCTGGAAGGCCTGATGGACAAAACTTGAACAATTTTGAATCCCAACTGACTCCATAGTAAGTGCTGCCACATTTGGTACTGGTGCAGAAACTCTATTAGCTCAGAGAAAAGTAACCTACTGAAAACTTTCAGAGGTTTTCAGATCATCCATGCAGAGTATTTTCACTTGTGTTTTGAACTGGTTTCTTTGCCAGCACAATTTCAGTGCAAATAGCTCGGCAACGCCTCATTGTTGCAATTGAACTGGATCCCATTTTTCCCTTTGATAACATCTTGCTGAGTTTCCCTCTGAAAAAGCCCCTCTGACAGCACATTTTCAGAATCCTGTTGTCTTTTCTATTGTTGCTTAGCCAAAACTTTGGCACATGAATTTTAGCTGTTCTCCATAGTATCAACTGGGCTTAGGCTATTGATCAGAGAGCAATCTGGCCATTTGCAGGGAGCACTGGCCATTTGCAGGCCCTGGATACCTTTGATTCCCTGCTGGGTCTCTGGCCTACAACTCTGAACATTTCAGCACAGTCTTCCCGCATCTAAACACTCTTCTTCTGAGACCATCTCTGGGTTCCACTTGTGAGTGCATGGGAAAGAGCTCAGTGCCCTCATGCCCAGCAGAAAAGGGACTTTGTCCAATCTAGAATTATGTCTCTTGACTCTCATTTCTCCTTGCAGAAAATATTTATTTTCTTTTTTTTTCTTTTTCATTTGAGATGGAATTTTGCTCTTGTTGTCCAGGCTGGAGTGCAATGGCGTGATCTTGGCTCACCGCACGCAACCTCTGCCTCCTGGGTTCAAGTGATTCTCCTGCCTCAGCCTCCTGAGCAGCTGGGATTACAGGCATGTGCCACCACTCCTGGCTAATTTTGTAATTTTAGTAGAGGCAGGGTTTCTCCATGTTGGTCAATCTGGTCTTGAACTCCCGACCTCAGGTGATCAGCCTGCCTCGGCCTCCCAAAGTGCTGGAATTACAGGTGTGAGCCACCGCACCTGGCCATATTTCATTATTTTTAAGATATCCATTCAGGCTACAGGATACACCAATATCCAGCTTCTGTCTTTCTCTATAGCATTTCAATATTCATTGCCTGATTTAAAAAAAAAGACGTTAGAGGCAATAAAATCCAACTCACTAAGCACTAAACATGTTTGAATTTTTTTTTATATACCAAAGAATACCTTCCCAGCAGCCGTCATTTTCCTTGCAATGAATCTCATCCAGCTTTTGGACAATCCTTGTCATAAAAACAAGTTCTGTCTAAAATCTTCCTGCGTTTCAGTACTTCAGGAGATGTACTGAGAATTATGCCTTTGGTTGACATGTCTAGAAGCTGAAAGAAAAATAGGCTACTTCTTCCTTGAAAATCAGGTTTAAACATTTTCAATCAATAAGATATGTGATTTTGCCAATCTGTCACTCACTCTCCCTCTGGAAATTAGCCAGTCATTATCACCCATATTTTCAAGTTTAGAAGTTTTAATTGGACTACACAATAAGGGAGCAATTTAAAAATGACCAAGGAGAAATATGGATATTTAATGAAATATAGATTTTGGAAATATGTGCTTCCTAATGCCCTTTTATGACCAATGATATTTACCCTTTTGAGGAAATATCAAATAGAGAAGTGTGATTTATTTCTCAATATGCAGAGTTCTAAGTATTTTTATTATTCTAACTATACTCTGATCATTTACTGCTTCTTGAAAAATGCTAATTTCCCTTTTTGCAGAATAATTCCATGTTCCTTAGTAGAGCATTGTAAGCGACACATTTTGTTTGGGTAAATAAATGTTTATGTCAGAATTCTTCCTGAATATCAGAGAAGTAAAAAGATACATTTTTTATTTACTGCATAACACAATAATCCTAAAACAGTTTGAAAGTGAAATACATGATGAAATAAATTTGCCTCACATGTTGTAAATATTCAATGAAAGCTTGAGCGAATAAATGAATGAATCAATTAAAATGTTTAATTAACAATTCCCCTTTTGAACTTAATATGGGAGATGCCTCAGAAAAAATATGATACAAATTTAATTTGACTTTTTCCCACTCTTGTTTGAGACTTGCTTTCTGATTCACTGGTTGTTAAGCTTATTATCAGTCCTGGTAAATCAGGTCTAAGTGCCAATCAAAACACAGCCTTTTGTAAAGAAGATTGAAACTGTGTAAAAGTGTCATAAAATGTGGGCCTCAGGCCATGACTCTACTCAAGTTCTGAGGGACAGTTACTAAATTCTCAGTGACCTGGAAATCAAAGAAGGCAAGTCATGAACAAAATGTGTTTTTGAGTAAAATAAGCTGCCAGCAAAGTCAAGCATTTTAACTTTTCCATTATCCTTTTATTTTTTAATATGGAAAGAAATTATTGATTCATTATAAACACCAACTTTTTTACTTGCATAAAATATTACTTTTTTGTATAATCAGTATCATGCCAAAATTGAATAAATTTGGGGAGAAATTAAAAGGATTACCTCTAAAGAATATACTGAAGAGAATAACAATAGGCCTAAGCAGAAATGAGAGATAAATCACTTCCGTCACTTAGATACCCTATGTCCAGGAATATATTAAGAAAAAAAAAAACACCTCCATTAGAAGAATTATTTGGCCTTGGGTAGAAAACCTAATTAAGAATTTATTTACTTTATGTCAATTACATAATTTAAAAATATTTTAAACAGTCATAAATAATTAACATACAAATAACAAACATATTAAAATACATACATTCATGTGTCTTACCATACATACATGTCTATAGTGGCAAAATACTGAATTAAAGTGATTATTCAGATGATTAACAATGAAATCTACTTCATATCCTTTACTCAACACTATTAAACGAGTTTCTATCACCTGTGGAATACAGTTCAAATCCTTCTAGGCTACACCTACTAAGCTGCAATGCTTTTACCAGTTGGAACAAGTATTTATTGAAGGTAGATCAATGAAATATCACTCTCTGATTCCTTTGTCTTTCATATTCCTCCAAATGGTATTGGAATGCCTTTATTTGAAAAATTAAGTGGTAGAGTTTTACAGTATTTTCTTATACCAATATTTTATAGAAATAGGAAAATTACAATTCTAAAAACTTCTATCCAACTTTCTTCAGCCATGATCACACAATTGATTATAATTAGGCCTCCGTTTTGTGCACCTCTGCAGTGATTCACTTACAGCTTGATTGGGCTGCATCTCCATCTAGTAACCATGATTAGGTCAAATACCCTTGATTGGATCTTTCTTTTGTAACAGTAAGCCTCGCTCTCATTGATGGACTCATGCCCCTCCCTAGACGCCCTCAACCATCAGATGAGTAATTTTCCTATAAATAACTCACCTACTGCTTTATTTATTGTATATGCTTATTGTAGAAAAAGTTTAAATGTAGAAATACATGGAGAAGAAAATGAAAATCTAAATACATCTGTACCAAGGAACAATTATTCTAAACATGTTGCTGCAGTACATTCTACTGCTCATATTGAATTGAGGTATCAGGGCGTTCGGTCCACTGCATGTGTTTGTATATCAGAAGCATTTCCAGTGTCACTGCAATCTCCCCATACTCTATGACACGCACCACACAAAATGGAAAAAATATTAATTTATTTTGTAATTCAACCCTCAGATTAATTAATATTTATTGATTCCCTACCACTATTTTAGGCTCTGGGCTCATACCTGGGAACAAAAAAACTATACTTACTTGTCATATTATATATTTAAGTGCGTACTAAATATATATAATATATATACTTAAATGTATAATATAATATAAAATATATAATAAATATATAATATGACAAATAGGCTGATAAATGCTACAGAGAGAATACAGCCCATTAAGGTAATGTAAGCAATGTTAAATCTGTGCAATAAAATTATACATAATTATATCTTTAACTTTTTGCATAAGAAAAAGTTAAAGACACGTGTGTTTAATAAGCTTTCAGCCCCCCAACTTTTATGATATATATGCATGTATAGAAACACACATGTATAAACACTTATATTCTCTAGTTTTCATCGGTAAAATTTTGTTTATATGTTGTGCTCTTCTCCCCAAAGAGATGATAAGTTTGAGATCCACCACGAAATAATTCTTCCCAAGATTGAAACCACATTCTAGAATACTCACACAGTATCAAGCCCTCATTGCAGTAATTTATCCATTTCCTGTCTGTAATCAATTTATAAGCATGCTTTTTTCCTATAAAATAGGGATTTTTATAGTACTATTTTTCTTAGAAACATTTCGCTTTAGTAACTGGCAACGTTCAGTTTCTTCACCTGAGTGGTGGTTGCATATTTTTGTTCCCTTTGGTAAGTCACCAAGGCTTATATCTGTATACAGATGCCTCTTGAACATTGGGTTTCAAGAGACAAATTTGTTGTGTACTTTAACACAGTTAATGTTCCAGCCATAGTATGGGCTCTGGATGGAAGCCAAACACACCCACAGTCCAGGTGCCTTAGAGTCTATTTTCTCCCTTTCTCTTAGGGAAAATGAATCAAGCACTGATAATATCCAGGTTATTCAAATAATTATGATGTAATTATTATTACACATTATTATATATTATACCTATTATTATACATTATACATTAATAGTAATACATTATACATATTATGATGTAATAGCTGCAGACTTAAGAGAAGAGGGATTTTCCTGAACCACATCCGACCCTGCCCCCATGTCAGGGCTCTCCTGGATGCAGCAGCAGGGACTAAATTGGCCACGCTCCCCTGGGCAGTGCCCGTGAACTGGTCATTTTTTCCCTGGAATTGTGCTACGCCTGCACTACCATAATTCCTACTTTTCCTAGGAAAGGAC
The DNA here is from genome assembly GCF_028858775.2 of Pan troglodytes. Classification (NCBI taxonomy): domain Eukaryota; kingdom Metazoa; phylum Chordata; class Mammalia; order Primates; family Hominidae; genus Pan; species Pan troglodytes. The sequence continues at coordinate 60,291,348 of NC_072404.2, forward strand.
AACAAGACAAATTCCAAACTGGGTATTTTTTAAAATTTCAATTCTATATTTTATTCAATATACCCAAAATTATTTTATTTTAACATTTAACAGTTTATTTATTTTTATAATTTATTTAATAAATTATTTTTCTTTTAATTTATTTATAATTATAATTATTATTTAACATTTAATCAATATAAAAATATTAATGAGATATTTTTATGTTTTTAATTTTAACTTCTATTTAGATTCAGGGGTACATGTGCAGGTTTGCTACATGGGCACATTGTGTGACACTGAGGTTTGGGGCACAAATAATTCCATCACTCAAGTAGTAAGCATAGTACCCAATAGGTAGTTTTCTAATCCTTCCTTCCTTTCTTCTTCTCACCTCTTGTAGTTCCCAGTGCCTATTATTCCCATCTTTATGTCCATGAGTACCCAATACTTAGCTCCCACTTATAAGTGAAAACATACAATATTTGGTTTTCTATTCCTGAATTAATTTGCTTAGGGTAGTGGCCTCCAGCTACATCCATGTTGCTGCAAAGGACATGATTTCATTCTTTTTTATGGCTGCATAGTATTCCGTGCCAACACCAGGTGTTTTGTGAATTAGAAGCAGTTAAGTTTCAGTTTCATACCTAAGAGTGACCACTAGGGTGCATGAGATTAATGTCTTCTTAGCTTATGTTCTGCATTCACTTTCTACTTATGGTGGCGACTTTCTCAAAAGCAATTTCTCTTTTCTTTTTTCTCCAAATCATGGAAAAGCAGAAGACTACACCGAGAAAGCTCTATGAATTCAGGCACCTTTGATTCTCAGATGTATCCCAAATGCCTGGAATGGTGGCTGTTTTGTAGCAGATGCTTACTGAATATTTATAGATTTACTGGCTCGGTGGAGCTTACCATGCTCAGCATAGAGAAGTCCATTATGCTAGTGGAATTGCAAGAGCAGTTAAGGCTGTGAATTCTGACTGGGAGTCACTTTCACCTTGTCCTATAAATACTCACCTATCGTTGTTGCCAATACTGTATTATTATTTCCATTTTCAGTTATTCCAGTGAAATATTAATCGTAGAAAAACTGTGGAGGGAGAATACATTGATATATTGCGGTTATATTCATCAGTGTGATCCCTTTCCTCTGCCCACGTCTTCATTATACCTGCTACCCTGAGCTCCTGGGGGTCTGACTGCTGATAAGGGCAGCCAGACCACTGGGCTCAACTATGCTACTGGGGAAGATTTTTAATAGCATAAAGTGTGAGCAATTCAAATTCTTGGCTCTTGCATTTTAAATTCTGAGGTGCTGCCGTAGATTAAAAAAAAATTGAATGATATGTGGCGTATAACAGAATAAGAAAAATTCCTCCAGCTGACAAAAAGAAAAAAGCCCAAGAAGAAGTTATAATGAGGTACTGGAAGATTTTCCTGAGGAGAGAGTGTCTTCCAGTCCATCAGGTGCTAGTTCATCAACTAGCAACGGGAGAAATCCCAGAGAGGATTCTGGAATATGTAACTGTGGCTAATAATTAGTATTTATCTTTTCACACTTCATTTTCTATGTGCATGAATGCAAGTATTGTTTGTTTAGCCAACATGTGCTTCCAACACACCTATTTTATAACTTAATTTTTAAGATATAAAAAAGTCACATTTTTCAGTTAATAAACATGTTAATTTTCATGAAATCTTAACTTTATTCATTAATATAAATAAACAGAATTGGAAGAGATAGGCTACAGAGTGTGAATGTCACCAAATGCTCTTTATGGAACTATTAATAATTTAAACTCACCAGAAAGAAGCATCCTCTTCACTCCCAATTATCCCATTAATCCTAGAAGCTGCTTATTTTAATCAACATCTATTTGAAACAAATGGTATCTGATTGGATTTCCAATTACATTTCTGAGATCATATGTGTGGTTGTGTATTTTTGTATATACTAATTAAGTATTACTATTTCATATTTTGAAAGTTGATTGCCATTGGCCTTTTAGTCTATGTTGCATTGGTCTTCTGAGCAAGTTGGATGAAATCTTAACTAGTAGGGATATTACTCTAGTGGTTAATCTAAACATAATCTACCATTTACATTGATATAACTTCTAAAGACTATGGGTAGATAGTCTTTGAGCTTTATTTATGGTATTTTTAATGTACATATTTTAAAGTGTAGGTATTCACATCAATCTTTAAAATATATGTGTGTGTACATATATGGTTTTTGCCTTTGGTGCTTTGCTTTGAAAAACTTTGGCTAGCCAATGATGATGCAGAAAATCAGTTATAAATGCTTCCATTTTTATAATAATAGTGTTACATTTTATGTACAAAATTTTAGAATCTAATTTTATTCTTTTACAGTTGGTAATTTCATTATCACAATGCTCAGTTAGGCTGCCATTCTATTTTCCCCCAATTGTATTTGTGTCTGGAATTGTTTGCAAAAGTTCTGTTCTGTTAAATTAATCTCACTGCTTATTCCTGTTCGCAGTATTTTAATTATTTTAGTTTTAGTATACATTGTAATATCTGGTTAGACTATAACTCCTTCATATTACTTTATAAATGTCCCTTCCTGTCTTTTGTATTTATTTCTCTAGATAAACTTTAGAATACTGTTTTTGAATTCCAATTTTTTTCTATAATTTTTGCCACAGTATTAATTATACAAGCTTATTTGAACAAAAGTGATTTTTTCTCCATATAGAGAATGTGTTATTCCATTTATTCACATTTTCTGTTATATCTATTAACAAAATCCTGTCTTTTTTTATTTTCCTTATTTCCTTGTTACTAGTTTTTCAACAAACATTATGCACCTAATGTGTTCTAGGCCCTGGACTAGCCACTGGCAGACAGCTAGAGTCTTTACACAAGAGCAGCTTGGCTTTTCTGTTTCAAGTATAGAGATTGCTGGTCAATAAAGATACTAAGTGATTTATTACAATACAGCGGAAGAAATTATTAGAGAGTCCATGAAAAAATGCTATGAGAACAAACAATGGGAGAACCTAAGCTAATGGGTTGGAGGGCCAGAAGAGACACATTAGAGCTGGAGCCTGGAGGATTAGCAGGAGTTGAGCATACCAGGAGAGATAGGAACCAAGGAGAAGAGGGGTGGGGCTCTGGAGAGAGGGAGCGTCATGAAGGCCAGGTGCCTGTGAGACCATACAGCGCAGAAGAGCATCAGCTGGAACAGAGGCAAGGGGAAGGTGAAAGATGAAGCTGGAGATGGGGGTGGAGCCAGAGGTTCAACAACTGTCTGTATTGTGCCATCACAGGAGGTCAGAGTGGATTTCATGGCATGATCATATTTGCATTTTTGAAAATGTTCTCTAATTAAGGTGCTGACAATTAATTGGAATGGATCAGGCATACAAAGACCCTTTAAGAAATTATTGTAAAGATTCAGGCAAGACAATGATGAACTGGAGTAGAGAAGGGTCAGTAGGGATGAGAAAGAGGCAGTGTTAGCTAAAACTTTATTCCTAGTCACAGAGGCAGAGTCTAGGACACATCAGTGAAAAATTGTATCTATTCCCACAAGGTAATAAAATAGATAACAATGTAACTGCACCAAAGCTGCTGGTTCCCCTGCATCTTATGAGCTTGGTAAGCCCCAGCTAGTGGATCTTTTTAATTGTGCGGACAAGAAAATGGGATAAGAGGTACTCTTCCAGGGGACTTCATGAGACCATAGCCACTGACCTAAGACAAATCAGTACTAATTTTAGCACATCATTTGGAATAATTTCTTAATAGCCTTGAGTCAAAAATTATAACTGGCTACTTTATTTAGACTAAGTATTCTACTTGTCTCTATTTTCATGTAAATGCAAAAAATAAAAAAGTTGGCCAAGTTAGAAATAAAAATCTTGAAATCAATAAAAATCTTTAATTAATCAAGTTCAAAATAATCTTGATACATATTTCTTGAATAATGATCAAATACATTTATTAACAAACCTTAGAAGAAAAATCTTGAATAGTTATTAAATACATATATTAAGGTTTGTAATGTTTCATTGGCTTTGTTATTACATTTTTTATTTTGGAAAAAATCAGCACACATAAAATCCAATAGAAATAGCTCACAAAAAGAAACACATCACTTATAAATGTATAAACCCTGAGTAAAACAATAACAAAATGCATAAGTATTAAGATTTTAAAAATTAGAAATGGATTAAAATTAGGAAACCTGTTATAATTTATATGACCAACTAAGAAGACACAGATAAGGTATGCAATAAAGTTCAAACATCACAGGGAGAAAGGTGATACCAGACAGTAATGTGATACCAGACAGTAATGTAAGATTTAAGGGTACAACAGAGATAGCAGAGTAGGGTGACAATAGGTAAAAACGATGCATTGTATTTTTCAAAATACCTAGAAGAAAGGACTTGAAATGTACCCAACACATAGAAATGATAAATACTTGGGTGACAGGGGCTCTAAATACCCTGACTTGATCATTACACATTCTATGCATCCAACAAAACTCCACATACACCAAGTATAATGTGTCAAAACTACATTTTACAAAGTTAAATGAACAGAGTAGGAAACATAGTTGTTTATGGGGTTTGTGCTTTACCCCAAGTAAAATGCATCATAAAAAACCTATAATGATGATAAAAATTTATTGATAAAATGTTTGTCTTTGTTTAAAGAAAGGTATAATGTAGCACAATGAAGCCTAAAAATCAGCATTAACAGCAGACTTTTCTCAAAAGATTTTCACCAACTTCATGCTCACATCTTCCCTGTCAACCTGATGCTGCCCAGCCAGCCCGGTGTAATCAAGTGTCCCTTTCGTGATTTATGACCAGTTTTTAACACTGTCACTCTCCCTTAGCAAGACCACTTTTCTGGACAGGTGAGTTAGTGGGGAATGGGACACTAGGAAACTGCCTGCTCAGCACCTGGGTTTGCAGCTGTGCTCAATCACTGCTGTCTCTCCAAGGCCGCTCCAAGGCCCTGGCTAAAGAGGGGCTGGCACTGGCAGTGACAAATGAGGGGTTCTTGGCAATTGCCCATCAGGTAGTGACAGGCAAGAGGAGTCAGAACTTTGACACATGGAACTAATGCTTATAGTATCACCTTCATATGAGCCCTATCTGTTTCATGGTTGCAAGAGGAGTGGCATTTCTAAGAGCAGACAGGATCCCTCTACATAGCATTTACTGCAGAGGCTTTGCATCGAGTCCACCAATGACAAGTTGCCTTCCACTAGCTGGACGGCACCCTCATTGTGGCATTGTGTGGTGGCCTTTCAAAAGACATTGAGCATCTCCCTTCAGCTTACTTTTGCATTAAAATTAGACACTACTTTGAAATATGAAATAGCTGAAGTAACTAATTTGCAGTGCTTCAGTGAGAAGTTTGCCAACCCTAATTAACTGCTCTAGTCTCCCACAATTTTTTTCATTTGGCCCAGAAATATGTCTATAAGAATTGTGAAGAGAAATTAAGCCTTATTAGTGTCACAGTTGGTAACAAAGAGGCAAGTAGAAAAATCAAACCTTACTCAGAGTGGATGTTTCAACCAAAGCTGAAACAAAGGATGTGCACCCAGAATATCACTGCCATTTGCCATTTATTAGCTGATGATACAGATACATGTTTTTCTTCTTGTATATCACATTCTACTTTCTTAGTTTTCCAAAATGTTTGAAACCAAAGGTAAATTTATTCCAAAAAAAAAAAAAAACAGAGGGCTTTTAAAATGTTTTCCCAAATATTTGTGACTTGGCATAGGAATTTGTTGTGTTTTCCTCCCAAGGGGTACTATGAAAATCAAAAAGAGAAACAAGGAAAAGTGCTTACGTAAAAAAAAAATAACATCCTCCTTTCTGTCCCAAATTATTTAATACCTTTCCCTACTGTTCAATTACACGTGAACAGTAATTGAAGTCAGTAAATGATTCATATTTGTTTTCTCTACCAATTAACTAAAGTTAATCCTATTTGACTTAACTTCCCTGAGAGATGCAGAAATGTATTATTCTATAGCAATGATTATTTCATCCTGTGTTCTTAGTTACTCAGATTTTACTACAAATTTCTTGTTTTCTTATAGCATTTCATAGTATGTGAAATTTCCATTCCTAGTAGCAAATGATAATGCTATTTGCAATGCTCTTTTAATGAATTTGTCTTTACAGACTAATTGAAATGAGAGAAAAAAGCCTTAGCAATATTCGTACTGTCAGTGTTTGTTCTGGAAGAGAAAGAAATTGCCTTTCATCTAAGACAGAACAAGGGTCCATAACATGGGTGGGTGCCCCCAACACTCATGGTTGGGCACCCTTTGCAGGCTCAGTCCTGCTGGGATGCTCTGTTGTCCTAACAGAGAAGTCCCGGTTTGTACAGGAATTTGATACTCTTATCCAAGGTGTGCAAAAACTGTCTTCTGTTTAAAGGTTGCCATACTATCTTACACATTCTGTGTTTAGGTTTGTCTTACTTCACATTTTGCTATAGTATCAGGCTTTGTTTATTTTTGAGTCTGAAATGAGCAGAAAGACACAAATCTCACTTTAGATTGTACAGGTTGTTCCCAAGTATATTTTACATGCATTCAATATCAAAGTTAAAAAGTAGCACTTCTTGGCTCCCTTTTATAAAATATGAGCACTTTAGTATGTTTGCTCCCACACACACGCACTTCACCATTGTTTTGGCCTACAACAACATAATACTCCTCACATGCGTACTATTTAAAACTGTCTTTCAGAGAAGAACTATATTGCTTGGAAGCCCAAATCTTTGCTTCCATGTTTATGCCATGCATTCTCCCCACTCGTTCTATGATGAATTATTCAAAATAAGAACAGTACATCATGTGGCAACTCTTACCCTTTCAAAAATTCCACCAAAATGCTTATAATGTGCAAAATTAGTGGAAGCTGTATTATCCCTGGACACTAAGTGCTTACTGTTGTCTTGCAGCATTTTGTTTGCACTGTTGGTGTAAGGGCAAGATGTAGGGCCTCCCTCCTCACTTGCAGGAAAGCGTAATGAGGTGTTCTCATGGGAAGGAGAGCCCACACACAGCAGACAGCATTAGTCATCCATGGGAGGATAACAGGGTTCTGTCAGTGTTTATTTGACAACACCCAACCCCAGGAACTGTGACCCCAGTCTCATCGCAGAAAACCTGACTGGACTGTGAGTGCAATGTAACATCTACAAGCCTAATTAATTACAGTGAATTGTGTTGGTGTGCAAACACTGGTGGCATAGACGAGGTAGTCATACTGGAACAAGGAGCACAGCCAGAAGCACCCACGTCCTCAGGAGCCTCTGCGGGCTCCGAGGGGTGGGACAATGTCCTCTCAAAGACCTGAGCCACAGGTCCCAGTATCAGGCACAATTCCTCTGTAAATCATCAATAGGCAGCCCTTCTCTGCATTCCATGTTCACAGCAAATATCCTGCCACAACTCTGCTTCTGTTTAGTTGACTCACTTAACAAATGCCCTTCCCTGTCCACTCAGACACTCTGTTCTCCCAGACAGATGCACTTCTCATCAGGGATTCACAAGGTGCCATTTTGCATCTCACACCCTATGGGGCAGCTTCATGGGAGCCTGGCAGGGAGAAATGAGCCTTCCCTTGGCTAATTGACAAAACCAGAATTCTGAGAGTAGGAGGCAAGGACCAGACCTTGGGAGTGGCAACCTCCTCACCCTCAATGTCTAAGACCTCTGGAATCTTCTGGGTAGCCAGCATCTTTGCTTTTCATCCCTTAACTTTTGCCTCTGTGCCACCAAATAATGCCATTTGGACTGCAGTGCCATCAGACACCTGAAGGAATGTTTGCCATAAATAGTGCCAATAGGACAGGATTAGGAAAATGTTTATGATACCAAGTAAATTCTGAGCCAGGTCTTGTGCAAGAACATCTTTACCAAGCTGTGGTAACTAAACTGGGCTACCTTACTTTGGTGAGCAACTTTTTTGAGAAATGTTTTTTGGCTTCCTTCTTGTCTGATCTTTTTCCCATGGCTACTCTTGGCCACCCCCGCAAGTGTATCTAAGTTCAGATCATGGGCCACAGTCTCAGTCATTTCCCTCAGGGGCTTGGGATGCAACTGTTTATTCTTTTAATAAATTAATAATGATTCTTCATGACATGCAAAATAAATTGTTTTTATTTAGGATCTTTGACCCATTCTTTGATAATTTTAGCCCTGAGGACTTTTCCAGAATCATCTCTTTCATTACATAGGGCATTTCATTATTTAACAAAACTGAACTACAAAAATTCCCTGAGCATAGCAAGATGTTTTACAGTACTTTTTCCTGCATACTCGCCTTCTGCACAAATATCACCCCCTTTCTCCTTGTTCTCTCCTAGGCGAACACCGTAGACCCCAAATACAAAGCTCAAGGGTTAGTTCTTGTTCTGCTTCCTGCTTAATCCACTTTCTTTGCACTTATGCAACCAGCAGCATTTGCTTGCATATCTGTACTGCACTCAGACTGTGAAACTCTTGGACAAAAATCCCAGATCTTATTACTTCTTGTTTACTTAGCTTTTGCTACTGGACCTGTGTGAGAGAAAGCATCAGTAAATATTTGTGGGGTTGAATTGGAAAACTGAAGTCTGGTCTTTATTATGCTCCCACCCCCACCTCCTCCCAAGGGTGACTCCAAGAGCCCTCACTATTTTTCCTGAGCAAACAATAGATGGAAGACCTATTGAGATCATTGGCAAGGCAAATAAATGCTGACTTTTCAGTTTGAGGTGCTAAGGGTTTCAATTGGTGAGACATTTGTATACATTGTAAATGGAGCATGAGGAGGCACAATTACTGGCATTACTTCTCCCTTTACTTCAGAGAGCCCTGGGCTATGCTGTTTCAGAAAAGGTATTGTTGGGTGGAAAGAATGTGGACCAGCAGATGTGAAGAGTGGGATCCAGTCCTCTATCTCCCGGGGTCCAGTTTTATGATCTAAACACTTGTTAACCTCTTGGGCTTTTAAAAATTCATAAAATATATAGGAAATTCCTGTTATTCATGTTTTATATTCCCTTCCAGCTAGAAAACTGTCTGCCTCAATAATATTTAATGAAATAATACCATGTAATGGGTTATTTTGTGTTCAAATCCACGTTTCTCTTTGCCTACTGAAAGTGTCAAAATAAAATTAATGGCCTGACCTGCAAACACTCATCATAGCTTTCTTTGGTAAAATGTAGATCATCTTCCAATAATCTTGAACAGAATTGAAAGCAAAGTCTACTTAAATCATTTATAGACAACTTTCTTTCCTGCAAATTTCTTTAAAGTTGTTCAAACTTTAAATAGAAAACAGGAGACAGAAACTTCTAGGTTGCTTTATCTCCTTAGCTACCACAAGAATTATGGCAAACAGGACAGATGCCTCCCTGTTAAATTTGTGTCTTGGTGAAATATATGTGATCATCAAATATAAATAATTTTCCACAGAAAAGGGAGCCTTAACAAGGTGGAGATTTTAGCTTTAATTAATCAAATTAGAACACTGTTAACACAGAATGCAGTTTCACAAATGTTAATAAAATGGGACTAGTTGGAGAAAAAGTACATGGTTTCTCTTCTCAGGGAAGTTAAGTATAAGCAAATATAAAGAAAAAAAGCATTCCTCTTTCTTCTGAAGTAATAATATAGATTACAAAATAATACCAAAAACAAAAAACAAAACAGGCAGAAAGCCCATAACTCTGGTCCCTAGGGAGAGATTGACTGAGATAAGTACCAAGGTAATTCAAGCCAAGCCTACTTTTGTACAGGTTTATAAGAGGAAAGGAAAAAAATCTAAGAAGTAATGTCTAAAGAAAGTAGACAAAAAACAGTAACTTACCTAGTATCGAGGTATTTCAAAATATAAGTGGACATGAATCTAAAAAACTCTTTTGTCACAGAACCATAAAACTTGTAGAAGACAAGAGGCATGGGAGAAAATCTACATGACCACAGGCATGGCTAGGAGCTTTCCAGAGTCAACACCAAAGGCACTGTATTAGTCTGTTTTCATGCTGCTGATCAACACATACCTGAGACTGGGTAATTAAAGAAAAAGAGGCTTAATGAACTCACGTGGCTGGGGAGGCCTCACAATTATGATGGAAGGCAAAAGGCACATCTTACATGGTGGCAGACAAGAGAGAATGAGAACCAGGTAAAAGGGGTTTTCCCCTATAAAACCATCAGGTCTCATGAGACTTATTCATATCAAGAGAACAGTATGGGAGAAACCAACCCCATGATTCAATTACCTCCCACAGGGTCTCTCCCACAACACGTGGGAGAATTACAGGAGCTACAATTCAAGATGAGATTTGGGTGGGGACATAGCCAAACCATGTCAGGCTGTACCCACAAGGGAAGGAATGGACACACTGAACTTCAGGAAAGCTAAAAATTCTGCTGTTTGAAAAACACTGTCAAGAGAATGAAAAGACAAGCCATAAGACTATGAGAAAATATTTGCAAAAGGCATATAAAATAAAGGACGGTTATCCAAAATATATAAAGAATACTTAAAACTCAATAATGAGAAAATAACTCAGTAAAACAGACCAAAGACCCTAAAAGATACCTCACCAAAGACAATCCACAAAAAGCAAATGAGCACAGGAAAAGTTCCACACCAAGTGCATGTCCTCAGGGAAATGCAGATTAAACCACATGAGATACCACTGTAGACCCTACACACCCACGTGGACGTGGATCTTCATTTTGAGAAGGTGTAATAAGCACAGATTCTCCATTTCGTCGTGTCAGTTTTGGCAAGCCCTGTTTTTCTAAGAATTTGTTCATCTAAATTTTAAATTTACTAGCATGAGGTTATTTGTTGTTGTTTGTAATATTTTCGGATCACTCTTTAATGTCTATATCTTTTCATTTAAATTGTTTTCTATATCTTTATGACTTTCCACTTCCATCTGCAGATATCTGCAACTTGATTTTGAGCTCCCTAAGTTTTTCTTAATTAACGACATTCTGTTACTTTTCCCATCAAGCATGCTCTTTTTCTTAGTTATTAATTTTTTTTTTTTTTTTTTTTTTTTTGAGATGGAGTCTGGCTCTGTCACCCAGGCTGGAGTGCAGTGGCATGATCTTGGCTTATTGCAAACTCCGCCTCCCAGGTTCAAGCAATTCTCCTGCCTCAGCCTCCCGAGTAGCTGGGATTACAGGTGCTCATCACCACGCCCAGGTATTTTTTGTATTTTTAGCAGAGATGGGGTTTCGCCATGTTGGCCAGGCTGGTCTCAAACTCCTGACCTCAGGTGATCCACCTGCCTCGGCCTCCCAAAGTGCTGGGATTACAGGCGTGAGCCACTGCACCTGACCTAGTTATTAAATTTTTATAGTTGATATTTCCGCTTGGCTCTTGTTCGTGTCTCTAGTTCTGACTTTAAAACACAAAAATCTTCCTTTGTCTTGCATGAAATGGATATTTTACTTCTTTAAATTCCTAATCCTTTTTTGTTCATTTATACTTCCTCCTGTGGCATTGCTTTCTAATATACTTTCTTTGCTGTTATGGTGGTCACACTCCTTGGGTGTGAACACTCTTTCTTGATTTAGTGAATGTATGTTTCAAGAAGGGGTAAGGGTTGTGCCCAGGCCTAAAGCCAGAGGTACAACTGTGCTGTGATTGTGACTGCCTCCTCAGCCCACAAACCAGCCTTCTACCATTTTGCTTTACACTCTGAAGAAATAAGCCCTGGAAAGTGATAATTTCCTTCTCTTGTAATCTACCAGTCCTGGAGGTGTGAAGCGGGTGAGGAAATGTGAGAGCAGGGGATGCTTGGAGCTGGTGGTTGTGCTTAAACCATCTGTCTGTTCCTTACTCCAGCTGGTTATTAACACTGCCACAAACTTCACCCTAGTTAACTTGCCTGACATGTCTATGGGACAAAAAATGAGCCCCTTAGGACACGTGGGGCAGCAAGAGTAACAGAAAACTTTTTCTGGCCTAATTCCTGAACTTAGAGACCTGCCCACACCCCCAGGTATCTGCCCCAGCCCCACCCAGAGACCTGAACCTAACTGCCTCTTGGAGTGCCAGCAGGCCTCACAATCCCTAATTTAGATCTTCATATTCATAAGTCTCATTTGTCCAGAGCTTCTCAGGAGTGTGTTTTTTGGGGGAAAAGCCAAGAGTCTACACTAGCTCCATGATCTTTCTCTCTCTCTCTCTCTGCTGCTTCCTTCCTTCCTTCCTTTCTTCCTTCCTTCCAGCCTTCCTGCCTTCCTGTCTTCCTGCCTTCCTTTCTTCCTTCTTTCCTTCCTTCCTTCCTTTCTCTTTGTTTAAAATAAGTAAAAACTTAAGAAACATTCAGAAAGAAAAAAGTTAAATACTAAAGAAATAAGACTTCCCACTGCAAAACAATAGAGAAATTTGGCTACATTGCTGGAGTGAGAAAAGTAATTGCAATGTAAAATCTCTACTCATAGCTAAGATACTCTTCATAAGTAAATGCCACAGAAGACATTCTTACAATGCAAGAAGTCCTAGCACTCATGCGCTTTTAAGAATGTCAGAAATTACTAGAAAAAATATTAAACAAAATAATATTTACTTAATACAGTTAAGAAGTTTTAAATATGATTTATGGAACATTTCACCTTAGAGCTTGTCAGTCTTACCAATTTAGCCATTCTAATAGTTATAATGTAGTATCTCACTGTGGATTTAATTTGCATTTTCCTAATATCTGTTATAATATATACCACTTAACATGCATATTGGGTGTTTTTCTTTTTTCTGAGTTTTTTTTTCAAGTAATGTGCCTACATATTTTTAATTGGGTTATTTTTCCCCAGGACTCACTTCTAAAAACTTCCACTAAGTACCTACAGTTATAAGCTTATTCTTTAATGCAAATTAGCATGAATTCTAATAAATCATTTATCATAAAGATTAATCTAATAAGATCCACATCATTATTTAATAGATGTCATAAACATATTTCAATAGAACAATAACCACTGGGAAAAAAGGAATAAAAGGTAAAACTATTAGCCTCAATAAACAAGCAGTACCATACTTCACTGTCAAACTCTAGAAAACACACTTTCAAATTCCGCTACATTGTGCTGCTGATGACAGTGTGGACTGACAAACTTTTAGAAACAATTTGGCCCTTTTTCACCCAAGAGCCTTTAAAACGATCATACAATTTGATCCTGAAATTTTACTTACAGAAGTTTATTCCCCCAAAAGATATAAATATTCATTTAGAACACTATAACAGAACTCCATTATGGTATTATTTTCTTAGTTCATTTGGGCTGCAATAACAAAATACCATAAACCAGGTGGCTTATAAACAAGAGAAATGTGTTGTCCTCAGTTCTGGAGGCTGGAAGTCCAAGATCACGATACCAGTAGATTTCATGTTTAATGGAGGCCCACTTTCTGGTTTATAGGCGGCACCTTCTCACTATGCCCTCACACGGTGGAAGGGGCAACAGTCTCCCTCAGGCCTCGTTTATTTTTTATCTTGATTTGTATTATTTGTATGTGTTTATTTTTGTTGTTTTTGTATGTGTACATATTCATGGGGTGCAAGTGCAATTTTGCTACATTGATACATGGTGGTGAAGTCGGGGCCTTCCCCCACTGTACCCATCACCAACCTCACATAGCCCACTCCCCTCCCATTCTCCCATCCCTCCAGGTCTCCATTTTCCATCACCCTACACTCGACTTCATTATTAGCTCCCACTTTAAGTGTGAACATGCAGTATTTGTCTTTCTATTTCTGAGTCGTTTTGCCTCAGATAATGGCCCCTAGTTCCATCCATGTTGCTTCAAGACACATGATCTCATTCTGTTTTATGGCTAAATAGTATTCCATTGTATATGTATAACAGGCCTTTTTTATAAGGGTGCTCATCCCATTTATGAAGATTCTGTCTCATGACCTAATCATCTCCCAAGGTCCCCACCCCCTAATACTATCACTGTAGGGGTTAGGATTTCAGCACATTAATTTAGGGGGGGCACAAATATTTGGGTCAGAGCAAGTATCATTTATAATAGCAAATAAACTAAAATAACCCAAATGTCCCATATAGGAAAGATATTAAACGAACCATGCTACCTTCAAAGCAAAGTTGTTATGCCTAGACCGTTTGTTCCTTAAAGAAGACCACCAGAGTCCAGAGTCAAAGAGCCTTGAACAATGCGAGTGTTTGCTTTTTTATAGCCTGAAAGTTACAGGGGAACAAAGGAATTCTTTTGCTTCCCGCTCTTTCAGTAAAACTTTGAATGGCTGTCCCCTCATCTGTCCCTTTATCGGAGACTTTCCTGGTGGTGTTTGTACTGGGCTTGTTTGTTTTGAGCCCGGGGGAAGTTTAAGAGATATATGGTGATATGTGGTGGGATGGGAGGATGGGATGTGTTTGTACTGGGCTTGTTTGTTTTGAGCCCGGGGCTGAGGAATGTGCCTGGCTCTTTTCAGGCCCAGCTAATTTTTTTGTATTTTTAGTAGAGATAGGGTTTCACCATGTTGGCCGGGCTGGTCTTGAACTCATGACCTCAGGTGATTCGCCCACCTTGTCTTCCCAAAGTGCTAGGACTACACGTGTGAGCCACCATGCCTGGCCCCTAAAACAATTCTCATGTTCACTTATTCCACCTTCACACCTGCTTTGAACAACAGCAACCACTGTTATGTTTACAAAAAGTCATATAACTGAAATCATACAGTATGTACCCATATCAGTCTGACTTTTTTATTTAATAATAGGCATTTAATATTCCTCCATGTTGTTGTATGAATTAATAAGTCATCCTTTTTTTCCACTGAGGAATATGCCATTGTCTGGCTGCGCAGTTTGTTTATCCATTCAGCTCTTAAAGGATATTTTAGTTGCTTCCAGCTACTATGAATAAAGTTTCTAATAGCACTTTTGTATACTGGTTTTGTGTGGGCATGCATTTTCAAATAAATTGGGTAAATACCTAAGAACACAGTTACTGGATCATAAGAAAGACAATATTTTAGCTCTAATATGCACTGTCAAACTGTCTTCCAATGGGCCTGTACCATATTGCAGTTCCAGAAGCAATGGATGAGGTTTTCTGTTTCCCTGCATCCGCACTGGCAATTGGTATTGTCAGGTTTTTGGATTTTAGCCATTCTAATAAGTTTAGCAGTATCTCATTATTGTTTTAGTTTGCATTTCCCAAATGGCAAATGTTTAGTATCTTTTCACATGCTTATTTGCAATATGTATATCCTCTTTAGTGTGAGTTGTCTGTTCAGATAAGAGTTTTCTGTATCTTGTGGATACAAGCTCTTTATTAAATATGTGTTTCTCAAATAGTGTCTCTCAGTCTGAAGCTTGCCTATCTATTCTCTTAACAATGTCTTTTACGGGAAAAATTTTTTTTTATTTTAATAAAGTGTAACAACTTGTTTTCTTTTATGAATTGTGCTTTTGGTATTGTATCTGAAAATTAATTCTAAAACCCAAAATCTCATTAATTTTCTTATGTTTTCTTCTAGAAGTTTTATAGTTTTGAATTTTACATGTATGTCTATTACTCTTTTGAGATAATTTTTGTGAATAGTGTAATGCATATGTCTAGGTACATTATTGATCATATGGAGTTCTATGTTGATCATATGGAGTTGAGAAAGAAACATTTGTTGAAAATACTATCCATTCTCAATTAGGTTGTGTTTGTGCCTTTGTCTCTCATGTATTTTTAATCACAGATGTGAAAAATATTCTAAAGCTGTTTGATGTAAGAATAATAGATTTAGACCAGGTTTATTATTAAATAAGCAATTGTTCTTCTCACCAATGATCTTGGCATTGAACAAAAGTACACACAGTTTCTAGGTATTCATTTTTTGTTGTGTTGTATTCATTACTCCTTCTCAGGGACAGTTTTTTTTTCTGACAAACACTAAACTAAAGAAAAAATATTGAGCAAAGTAACTCAAATTATGAAAAAACAGAGCTAATAGTCTATAATGAAAAATAGAATATTAATATGCAATTACCACAGAGTATGACAAGTTTTATAAAGAAATGCAGGTGATTGGAAGCACAGAATAGGTGTACTATAGCATAGAGTGATCAGAAAGAGTTTTTTGAAGCGATATTCAAGTGTTATCTTTATGTTGATTCAGAGTGATCCAGCTGAAAACTAGAAATGGGAGAGGTGGAGGTAGAAACGTTGTTCTGGGAGAGAAACATCTTTTTTTGCTGACAAAGCATAGATTCTTTTTTACCAGATTAAAAAAAAAAGATAAAATTAAATGTGTCAATGGCAAGAGGTAAAGCTAAAGAGCTAGGCAGGAATGGCACCCCAAAATGTTACAGCAATTATTCCAGTGATGATGTTGAAAGAGAGACAATATTTGATTTGCAGTTTTGGAAGCTCCTTATTACTGCAGGGTGGAAAAGATATGGAGTAAAGCAACAGTAAAGATAGAAAATCACATTCAAAGGTTGTGTGGTAATCTAGGTAGCCTGGTGATGATGTTAAGAGTTGAAATTCAAATAGTAATAACAGGATAAATCAACAGGACTTGATTCATTGGAAATTGGGGGAAAAAAAGAAAACAGCAAGATGACTTGAAGCTCTCTTAATTGCAGAATGATTGCAATATAGTGCCATTGCTGTGTTAGGAAACAGTAAAATAAGTACAGATTTGGGAAGATCACAAGATAAGTCCTGGCCATGTTGAATTTGATGTGCCTGGGAAATATTAAAGTGAATATTTTCAATAGTCAGATGGTCCTAGATCTCAGAAGAGAAGTTTTGAATTAAAGATACAGGCCTGGAAATTCTCAATGATGTAACTGAAATTGAAATAGCTGAGATTGTTAAGTCTTGCGTAAAGAATGAAAAGAATATGGTATAGGACATTGTTCTTAGAAGTACTAGCATAGAATGAAGGGTTGAAACAGAGGGCCTTGGAAAAAGGTACTGGGACGGCCAAGGAAATAGGAAGAGAAATAGAAGACTGTGATGTTTAAAAATCAAGAGAAAATAAAGTTTTAGATGCATGAGTTGGCCATCAGAGTTAAATTATGTTGAGAGGTCCAATTAGATAAGACATGAAAAATGTCCACTGATTTATTTTGCAAGAATGTTTTTAGTCACCTTGGTGAAATGAGTTTCAGTGCATTTCTGTTGGCTCAATCCAGATTACACTGGATTAAGTCATGAATGGAAAATGGATATCTTATAAAAGAGAAAGCCATCTGAGAACCAGCCTAAATTTGGCCCATAAGGACCATCTGGGGAATAAGGCGACACCAACAGAGTCTGTGTGGAATGAGCCACAGAGCAACGGAACAGCTGGAAACCACCCCTGGGGAAACTGCATCAGCTGCCTGGAGTCTTGTGACCATCGTCACGTTGGTCCTTTGCCCTCTCCCATCTCCGGGCCTGCTGTCTGGAATGTAGATGTGGTCACATTGAACCACAAAGATGAGGACAACATTCAGCCTCTCTCAGACTTCAAAGAGCAGAATGTCAGAAAAGCCTTGAATCTCTGACCTCCAGACATTGTTTGTGTGACAGGTAGATAAAGTTCAATCTCGCTTAAGGTGTTATTTGGGGGGTTTCGTCACTCTGAACATAATTTAATTCTTTCTAAAAAACCTGCTGCCTTAACGATGCTAGCTTCACTCCCGCAGGTAAGTTTGTGTGTTTGGTGACAGAAAGCTGAAGGAGCTTTCCTCCCATAGCCTCTATTGAATATTTAGAGCAGCAATAGTGGCTGTCTTTTTATCACAAAAGGAGAGCTCTTGAGGCTGAAGGAAGGGGTAGCTGGCAAGAGAGTGAAATAGTGACTGTGGAGAGTGTGGAGTGAACCAAGTAAGGGATTAATAGATTGATAATTATTACTTTGAAAATAATAGAGTTAATAGATTTATAATTATTGCTATGAAAATAATAGAGTTACAAGCAACACCAAGGGCCCATTTGAGACTACTAAGAATGAACGTTTCATGATATCAGTTTAATGGTAATGGTTTTGAATTTCTTGTTTTTTTTAATTAAAGAAAACTGCAGAAAACATAAATGTCCAGATCAACAAATCAACACAGAGAACCCCCATAGAACCAGTTCCCAGGTCAAGAAATAGAATATGATGAGACCCGCTGGGCCTCTGCCCACATGACACCTCTTTCACTTTTCCAATATTTATTTCTGTTACCATAGTATAGCTCTACCTGGTTTTAAGACTTTATTGAATGGTACCATAGAGTATGTGCTCTTCTGCGTCTAACCTCCTGTGTTCGATACATTTATGAGATTTATCAATTTTGTTGTCTATAGCTATACTTGTTGATTTTCTTTGATGTCTGATATTTAATTATATGAATATGCCACAACTTTTTAAGCTGTAGATAGACATTAGGGGTATTTACAGTTTTGATCTCTTAAAGGTAACTATGATGGATTATGCCAGGTAATTATTGTGATATTATTGCATAAGTTTCTTAGTGTAGAGATACACAAATTCCTATTGCATATATACCTAGGAATGGAATTAGAGTTCATAGTGTAAGTACATCTTACACTTAGTAGACGTGTTAAAATGTGTTCCACAGTGCTAGTACTAATTTGGTGGTTTCCCACCACATTGCATGAGCCTTCCTATATTGCTTCACATATTCCTTCACAGATCAATACTTGAAATAATACTTGAAAATAACAATCTTCTAAATTTGGAGATTCTAATGGGAGCATACTATCTCACTGTGCTTTCATTTACATTTGAGTTGCTGCTAAAGAGATGAAATGTCTTCATGTATTTATTCAGTTTTTAGATATTCTTTTTTGTGAAGTGAGTGTAAAGTGTTTTGCTGATTTTAAAAAATAGTATGTCTTTTCTTATTGATCTATGGAAATTTTTAATATATTCTGAATATGAGCTTTCCCATTCTACTCTACATCTTTCATTCTTAATTAATAGTATCTTTTGGTGAACAGAACTTAATTTTAATGGAGTTCAATTTGTCCATTTTTTCCTTTATGGGTGGTATTTTTAACCCCATTTAAGCAATACTTCCCTATACCAAAATCAAGAGTATTTACCTCTATATTATTGTCTAGGAACTTTAACGTTTTGGTGTTCTAACTTCGACCATATTAAACCTAGATTTTTTCTCAACAGAGTTTGAAGTTAGGAATCATATTTTCCTTTGTTTCCATGCAGCCATCCAAAAGACCGACCATCATTTATAGAAAATATCTTCCTTTGATTATTTACCTCAAATCTCACCTTTATCATATATAAAAGTCCATATATACACATTCAGATGCCTAAATTCTCTCCTTTAATATCGTTTGTTCATTTCTCTAACCTCATGCTAATATGACAATGTCCTAACAATTCTTTATATTGCCTTGATATCTAGTAGATCAAGCCTTCATAGCTGCTATAGTCTGAATATTTGTGTCCTCCACAAAATTCAGATGTTACAGTCTAATCCCCAATGCAATGGCATTTGGAGGTGGGGCTTTTAGAAGATGATTGGGTTACGAAAGTGGACACCTCATGAATGGAATTGGTGTCCTTATAAAAGAAACCCCAGAGAGCTCTTTCACCATGGATATTCAGGCAAAGACACAGTGAGAAGACAATAATCTATAAACCAGGAAGTGCACCCTCACCATCTGCCAGTGCCTTCATCTTGGATTTCCCAGCCTCCAGAATTATGGGGAATAAATTTCTGTTATTTATAAGCCACCCAGCCTTATGGTATTCTGTTGTGGCAGCCCAGATTGACTACGGCAATTTCTCTTCTTTAAAAAAAAAATCTTTGCTATTCTTTATTCTCAAAAATTTCCAGAAGAAATGTAAAATTCCTTGTCAATCACCACAAATGACCTTTTGACATTTTTATTAGATTGCATAAATACATAAAGTCATGTGTCTTCCAGTCAATGAAGATGAAAATACCCTCATTTTATTTAGATATTCTTACATTTCTCTCAACTCATTAATAGTTTTCTATACAGAAATCCTGCACTTTTTCATTAGATTTATTCACAGGTGTTTGATAATTTTATTCTCTTGTAAATTTTATCTTTTTAAACTATTTTAATAGTCAATCTTTGTTGCTAGGATATGGAAATACAATTGATTTGATACATTGACCTTATATGCAACAATTTTTTCTAAATTTACATATAAATTCTGACAATTTATCTTTAGATTTTGAATTTTCTACATATATAGTCATATCAACTGCAAATATTGTCAGTTTTATTTCCACTTTTTTGACTCTTACATATTTTATTCATTATTCTTGATTTAATGTGCTTTTAGCTAGTACCGCCAATACAATGTTGAATGGTTCTGAAGGTTGTGGGCATTTTTTCTAAGTCCGAAACTCAGAGGCACACATCAACATTTTGCTGTTAAATATGATATTTGATTTTGATATGTAATAGATGTCCTTCTTAATATTAAAACAGTTCTCATATTTTTGTGTTAAGAAAATTTTTAAATAATAATCACAAATTGATATTTGGTTTTATTACATTTTCATTAATTTCTTAAAGTAGTTCACTAAATGAGATCCAAGATTTACCATGCTAGCATTAGAAGTTGAAAGTGGTTCTAAGAGTTTGCTTGGCTCGGTAACTGAAACGTGGATTTAAAGATGGCTTACATTCAAGGAAGTTAAAATTATAAACTTCCATAGTATAATATGGAAAAAGATACCAAAGATTCAGGAAGATAGGAATGCTGTATGTGTTTATTATGTGAAACACATTTACCTTCCCGCTATTCCCTGGGAGGGCTCAGAAGACACCCTGTTCTCTAAGACATTACCAATTATCAGTGAAGCATCACTAGCTGCCATAAAGCCAGCTCTGTGGGGTCAGCCTTCTGTAGTGCAACATTGTAATGGGCTCCTTTTTTGATGGGGATGACTTCTTCATGGCAGCAGTTAAACATTTAATTAAGCACAAAAGTGCAGTAATAAGCCAAATAGTGCCATGGCCATCCAGGGATTTTAATCTGGTATGGATCTCTGCTTGTGGCCCATTAATCATGATGGACCTAGAAACTAAATATGTAACTACTGATACATAGTATTACCCAATATATACAACTGGGAAAAAACATAAAAGACTTTAGATCTGGTCAACAGAAACATGACTAGGCATGTGGTATCATCCAGAGAGTAGATCTCTATTAAGAACTGAGTGTGTGTTTGTGTATGTGTGTGTGAGAGAGAGAGAGAGAAGAGAGAGAGAGAGAGAATATTTACTGAAGAGGGAGAAGACATAGAGAAGTTTCTCTATGTCTCTAATCTTAGAAGAGAGAACTCTAGGCTGAGCATGGTAGCTCAGGCCTGTAATCCCAGCACTTTGGGAGGCCAAGGCAGGTGGATCACCTGAGGTCGGGAGTTTGAGACCAACCTGGCCAGCATGGCAAAACCCCATCTCTACTAAAAGAAAAAAAAAATTAGCTGGTCATGGTGGCACATGCCTGTAGTCCCAGCTACTTGGGAGGCTGAGGCAGGAGAATCTCTTGAACCCAGGAGGCAGAGGTTGCGTTGAGCCAAAATCATGCCACTGCACTCCAGCCTGGACCACAGAGTGAGACATCTCAAAAACAAAATAAAAGAAGAAGAAGAGAGAACTCTAGGATGCAATGGAGAGAACTGGAGAAGGTCTGGACCAGTATGGAAAAGAGAGGGTCCCATAGAGTACAGAAGGCTGGTACATTTTGCTTGGAGAATGAGGGTATCTAGCACATGTGGTCCAGTCATGTTGTCTGGCTAAAAGACTGCAACTAAAATAGTGCCAGCTACAGTTTTCCTTTACTCTTACATTTACTCCCTTCTCTCCAGTTCTATCACACCCCTGAAATTCATTGTCACAGCACACCATTCCTGTGCACGTGCATGCATGCACACAACACACATATCCACCCCTCTCAGTATGGAGCAGCAAACACAATATTCACAATTAGTAACCAAGCCCTCTGAATATAGCACAAATCCCAGGAAATTTTGAAGACTTGCTTTATCTTTTTCTTTTCTCCTTCTTAAATCGCAGTGCAGTTTCCAAAGTATAGTTTCCTGTACCCATGTTTCCTTAAATCTAAAGTGTCTTTGCCCAATCTTAGCAATTACCAAGACTAATTGATGATTCAGCCCAGCCATTGGGGTTACTCCCACAGGAACTATAGGTCTCTCCAAAGAGAATGTAAGCCGACTCCTAATCCTGAATTTAGGACGCTCTGACTTGGGATAAAAAATTACTTTTATCCACCTCAAATAACCCCCCAACTAAATTCTGACTGTTTATAAGACTCCTTTTTTTTTTTTTTTTTTTGAGACGGAGTATCGCTCTGTCACCCAGGCTGAAATGCAATGGCGCGATCTCGGCTCACTGCAATCTCCGCCTCCTGGGTCCAAGAAATTCTCCTGCCTCAGCCTCCTGAGTAGCTAGAATTACAGGCACATGTCACCACGCCCAGCTAATTTTTGTATTTTTAGTAAAGACAGGGTTTCACCATGTTGGTCAGGCTGGTCTTGAACTCCTGACCTCATGATCCGCCCACCTCGGCATCCCAAAGTGTTGGGATTACAGGTGCGAGCTACCACGCCTAGCCTAAAAGACTCTTAAATGATCTTTCATCTTGTACCTTGCCAGTTACCCAGTCATGATGCTTAACTTGATATCGGATCTAAGGTCTTCACATTACTCTTTAGCTAGGGTAGTCATATCATTTACCATCCAAAGGGCACAGCTTTTGACAGTATAATAAAAGTGTGTGTTATTAATAATTACAATGGGACAACTGACATAAATCAGTACCATTCTAGTGGTGTCACATTTTTAACCAACCTAGGATTTCCATGATGATCCCCTAATTCTCAGGATTCTAAGAGTCCAGGGACTACACAGAGCTCTGTGATGACTAGGATCCCTTTCCTAAGTCACTGAGCCCTTCCTACTGTGACTCGAATAACTCCAATCAAGTTTATTATCATAAAGAATCACTCCATCGCCATTTAATAACATACCTGGCTCAGTTTACTTTAGGATGGGTGGAAGCTCCATACATACTGGAGTCATACCAAAACGCTTTTCCGAAAATAACTCTGCTAGAACACTGCTAAATCAAATATAGAACTCCAGACTCTTGCCCTGCCCCTCTTCTCACACATATCTCATAAATATAGTCTCAAGGCCCTAGTGTATTTTTTATGTAGTCTTGTTTTGAACTAATTTCAGTTTTTCTTTCAAATATTAGTTCTTAATTCCTCAATATCCACAGAGTATACTTACCACAGTTTGCCTCAGGAGAAGCTCAGAATATTCCCATGCATTCTCCTAAAAATATCACTACAAGGTTTAATGAGACTTCCCTTTTCATTCCATCTGAATTTTACAAAGCCTCAGGTTCATGCGTCAAAGATAGGGATAAATGACAATAAAAATCAGTTAGCTTTTATTGAACACTACTGTATGCCTGACACTGTGATTAAGCATTTGCATGCATTATCTCAATGGATCTGCACAAAATATGAAAAAGGAACTATTATTTACAGGGAAAGTGGGTGAGGTCTAGGAAGGGTAAGCCACTTGCTTAAGAACATATAGACAATAAATACTGAGAGGAAATTTGACCCCAGGTTGGTAGAACTCAGAAACCACTTTTTTTTTAGAGATGGAGTCTCGCTCTGTCACCTGGGCTGGAGTGCAATGGCATGCTCTCGGCTCACTGCAACCTCCGCCTCCCGGATTCAAGCGATTCTCCTGCCTCAGCCTCCTGAGTAGCTGGGATTACAAGCATGTGCCACAACACCTGGCTAATTTTTGTATTTTTAGTAAAGACGGGGTTTCTGCATGTTGGAAGACTGGTCTTGAACTCCTGACCTTGTGATCTGCCTGCCTTGGCCTCCCAAAGTGCTGAGATTACAGGCGTGAGCCACCGCACCTGGCCCAGAAACCACTTTTAACTGAGAATGTGTATACTTAAAAAATGTAAGGCTAGCTAAATGTTTATAACTTGTTTTGTTTCTTGAAAGATTTTCAAAAGCATTGTTTTAAGTCATTATTTACATTCATTCAAACTGTAAATAGAGGTATAGAACCATAGACAAACTTAGAAATTATAGATTTTATCAAAAATTGCTGCTTTTCTCATAGTTTTGTTTTCTTTCTCTAAATAATTATCTGCTACACAAAAATAGATATGGAAGGCAGTTACCTGGTTATTCATGCTAAAAATCCATAACAGATTTTTTAATGAGATACACATATATTGAAATTATTAAATATCACAAATCCTGAGCTTTAACCGCAGCATAATTCTGAAGCAGGAAGGAGCATTCCTGAGACAGTAGATTCAGCCACAGCATCCTCAGCTTTTCTTACCTGGTGGCCTCTAGTTGAAGATTTTTTTCACAAAGGGATGGACACATAATATTGATGCTAACTGTGTTGCTAATGAAGACATTGAGAGGCACAGCTTAGTTTTGATCATGAGCCCATTTTAATTTCTCATAAGAGAAAAAAAATGAATGTAAGTAGCCATGAGTTTTGTAGAGGGCATCTAAGCTGATTGTGATATTGAGGCTTCCCTTTGCCTTTCCTGGATGTTGCCTCTAGGCCAGATATTACGATTTAAAATGACATAACATGACCTCATGAATAATCTGAGGTCTAACTTCGTGAACTCCAATTATAAAGTTACATAGATTTCCACAGAATGAAAGCCAGATGTAAGTAATTTACATTTTAGTCATGTATAAAAGGAAGAGATAAAAGGAGAAATGCCATCTGGAAGATTAAAATCAACAGTAGCCATGTAATGGGCAGTTAGTGTCCACATAGGTCACCTGCCTCTTTAAAATGTTTGACACTTCCAGTGGCCAGCAGTTATTCTCTCTCTACCAATTGTTTACTTTATAAAACACAAGCTCTGAGAAAACAACAAGTTGTGTTGAGATGTGGGGACTATCTAGGATTCTGGAATCTTAAAAGACTTGTTTACCAGTGTCTAGAAAAGAGTTTGGGTGCAATTAATTTTGTTTTATGTGGTATTTTTCTTAGTAAACAACAACTTTTATTTGCTTACCTCAAGACACTAAATGTTTTACCCTACCTTTAAAGCAATTTAGATCTTAGGATGCTGAAGAAATAAAGTGTTGATTTGCTTCTGTGACACAAGTGACTAGTCATGGCAGGTTCCTTATATGTAGAATGAGTGGTTTGTATTAATTGCTTATTAAACTCTATTCCAATTCTGAAATTCACACACGCTGTGAAGACACTGTACACATATGGAAAGAGGTATTATTCATGTTGCTTCTTCCATCATTATCACATGACAGACTCACCTGTGTCTTTGAAATTGCCAACAGGGAGAGACTGGTACATTCAGCAGGCCAAAGCATTGACTGGTATAATTAAGTGGAAAGCAAATGTGAAAAGCTCATCTTTGGTTAGTATGAGTTAGCAGCTTTCTCCTGTACTCTTATTTTCTTCAAATGAAATAGAATTTCTTTGTGGATATTTTTTATATTGCTTCAACATTTAAAGACTCTGTACTATTTCCTTTTATTTCCTGAAGTGAGAAAAGAATTTAATCCAGGAATGAGATTGTGAGTGAAAATGTTTCTCAATACCCTGAAATATTCTGTCTTATGCAGTTTTGATCATCTCCAAAGAAAGTGTTCAAGAACACAGTAGGATGCACATCGAAGGGCATGGACAGGAACAGCTCATCTAACCCAGTGAGGACTGTCTTCCAATTCTTTAGATGGCTATTTTAAAAGTCACTTCTAAAGGAAATATCTAATTTTGTATCTTCCAATTACTTATGAAAAGCTTTTAAAGTTTACATTGGCTCTTAAGCCTCAACTTATGACAAATTTTGAAAGTGTGATATGGAAAGCCATTCTATCATGAGCCTATGGGAGTGAAATACAGTGATCTCCCTCAACTTCAAGATGGAAAAATGTCTCCAAATCCTTAGGAGAAAAGGACAGAGCCACAAAATATAAAGACCCTCCCCCTCGCCAGTTCAGCTCCTAGGTGGATCAATTGCTCTCAAAGTGTATGTAGAAGCCTACAGACATCACAAAGAAACAGTGTTTGAAAGAGTAAGTTAAATAAGTTTGAATATGTAAAAAATGAATAAATATAATCTAAATAAGATGCCAAAGGAACACAATGGAATGATCTCCAACAGATTTTATTATGCCCGAGGAAAGAGCATATTCAGATAAACATTCCTATTTTAGGTTTTGGGGGAAATGTCTGAATTTTAAGAAGCAAAATAATGACCAAAAGCTCATTAAGAGGGCAACAAAGCAATCAAAAAGTGAGATGGTAGAATTTGATTTTTGGAGCACTATCAATAGGTATTTTTTAAGAAGAGATTTGCAGTTATTTTTATAGGATAAGGCATCAGCAATCACTTTGGCAAAGGAGAAATGGGCAGGAAATATTTATCTTATATCTGGATGCAGACAAATTGTCTGTCCTGATAATTTACTTCCAATCTTGTAGGAGAGTACAGTGTTTTACAAGAACTTGTATAAAGAATTGGACCTAGTCTCAGAACTGTGATCATGTGATATACTGAATATATTTACTTCTTAATTAAATTTTCTCATTTCAAACTGTTAACATAGAGACAGTTTGTCATTAACAAGGCAAATGACCTATAGAAGATAATGCATACATGTTTATTAGCACTATTTACAGTCCTTGAGATGATATAACACATATTTAAGAAAAAACGTTGGTCTACATTGGCAAAACTAAAATACCCATCAGGCACTTTTCATAAGAACAAAAGGCTTTTTCAATTTCATCTTTCTCCTTCCTTTTTTTCTTCCCTCCTTTCTTCTTTGTTTCCTTCATAGCTTAAACGCTTATAACTTTATTTTAAAGTAATTCAATGGCTTACTTGTACTATAAAAGCTTTCTCACACTTTATTTTTCACACTCTTAAGCTTATTTTTATTGTACTTTTATTGTTACAGTGATCAAGTACTTCTTTTAAATAGTTGAAATGCTTTGCTAAATTAATTTAGAACTCCTCTTACTTAAAATAAATGCCCTTTATATTGAGAACTGTTTTAACAGCAGATAACCTTGAAGTCAGGTCATTTCCATGACATATTATACCCATGTTTATGTTAAAGGTTGAAATAAAGCCAAAATCATGTTAGCACATTGAAAACATCCTGTTAGGCTTAACATTTAAAGCATATGCAAGGTTTTGTTGTTTACTTTCCACGTAATGCTTAGTATGGTTCAGGTGTATTAACTTGGATTATGTTTCTATGTTCTGAACTCATTGTCCATGAATGTTTGAACATAAAAAGATTTCTTTTCTTAGAACGATAAACTTCAAAATCCTTTGCTAAATACAAGGAGGATACAGAGTCTGGTTGGCCTAAACATGAGCAGATATAAAATATCTCCCATGATTGTCTCCAAATCCCATATTCTGCCCCTACTCACAGTAAAAAATAAATATATTTTCGGAAAATAAATAATATTGTGATGACGTTATTGTGTCTTTAGTTTTCTGAGCTTTAAGTTATTGCTGCATTCAGCAACAGAAGATAAGTGATTTAAAATGCAACCGCTATGTTAAGGTAAATTTTTTTTCTGGCTAGTAAAGGCATTAGCCAACTACAAATTCTTTATCTGTAAAATGAAAATACATACCCTACATTGGCTTCCTGATAGCATTATTAAGACTAATTCATATTTCAAACTAATACTGAAAATTTGTGGTATCGTTGCACAGAAATAATAATGGAAATAAAAAATGTGTACTCTTCTTAGATGGCAAATGCTATTAATTTTGTTTAAAAAAATTTAAATCCACTAATAGTTGGATTGCATAAGGACAGATAGAGTCTTTAACATAATATACATTGTTGTTTCAGTTCTTAATAAAAAATAGAATGTACATCTCAAATCTTCACCAGGGCAGATAAGTAGATTTGTTCCACATTCTGAAACTTATTGTGATTTTTTGTGTCTAAAATAAGATTCCTTATTTACTTAGTCCCAGGGAACATTACATAAGTATTGTGCTATGCAAAAGAAAAGCAAATAAACAAAACAAAATCACGTAATGAAGACCTTAAAGGTATTTAAAACCCCTCCCCCCTCCAAAATACATGGAAGATGAAGGAAAAGAAGGCAGGAGGTACGTAATTTTTTAAAAAGTAAACATAGTATGGTAGGCTTTTCTTTCGAGAAAATTCCCTCATTGCGTGACTTTTTGTACTTTTTCTCTTCTCCGTCTGCCAGCTGGAGCGATACGGCTCCTGCATGAGCTGCTTGTACTGAAGGCTGTTCAGCAAGAAATTCGTGTGAAATCGTAGCATGTGATGCTCCTGGTTGGAGCAGTTAATAACTGGTTAAGCGGCATTTCCCCAAATGGCTGTTTTCCTCGGCCCACCCGTCTCTCCCCCATCCCATTGCTCCCCGGTCCTCAGCAATGCCCCAACTCCCTCCCGGAACCTTTCGCTCCGAGCCCCCCGCCAGCGCCGCAATCCCGCCACTGTATTGTCCTCCTCAGCACCGAGCGATCTGATCCGCCGAGCCAGAAAGACACCCGATGGGGAAGAGAAGCAAAGTGGGAAAAAACCGACGTCCCTGCTCTCCAGAAGGGAGACCCCAGCGGCGCCGCCGAGCCCTGAGCCCTCCGCGGCCGCCCGGCGCGAGCTCCCGGGCGGGGCGCTGTCCAGCGCGCACAGAGTTAAAGGCATCATCGCAGCCATTAGAGGGAAAAGTTGCGGCGCCGCGAGCCCGGCGAAGTCCTCAGCCCGCCCCACTTGCCCACTCCCCACTTCCCGAGCCGGCTCCGTGTTTAGGGAGGGCAGTGATCACGCAAGCCGGAGCGGCGGGCTGACGTTGGACGAGCTGCCAGGTAGCTGGAAGCAGGCAGCCAGACAGCCGAGACACTTCCCAGCGATTCCAGCCTGGGCTCCGCAGGAAGCCTCGCTGAATCCCAGCCAGCTGGTTCTAACCTTCCAGAATCGCAATCCCTTCTCCCCACAGCCAGCCCTCGCCGAGCAAGCAGCAGGATGTTTGCAGTGTCGCGCCCAGGGCTCTGAGACTGAGCCTGCCATCCACTCGCACGCCTTTCTTTCAGGGTTTTTCGGCTGTTGGCTACACTGATGTGACCCCCCTCCCTTTTTGGAATGATGGGGATCTTTTTGGTGTATGTTGGATTTGTTTTCTTTTCCGTTTTATATGTACAACAAGGGCTTTCTTCTCAAGGTAAGTCTTGCTCAATGGCAAATATACATTTGCTTGCGTGTGTGTGCGTGTTTCCTACACTCAAAAAGAATGGACAGGCAGATAGAATAAGCTTCCTAGCAAGTAACAGTGGGCTTAGGCTGTATAAATAGTGTTCTGTTTGACGATTTTTTTTAAAGTTTATTAAACTGTAGACTAGCTAGGCTGGAGAGAAAATCTAGCTGGTGCCTGACAATGAGGTGGGCTCCTCGGTGAGCACAAACACAGGGTCGTGTGGTGTGTGTGTGTGCGTGTGTGTGTGCTTTCTATCTGTGTGCATGCACAGGGTAGCCACTCATGCATACATAATCATCACAAACAAACACAGGGCTGGATATTGGGACTCTCCATTGCCAGTCCCTCTTCCTTGTGTAGTCAGACTGGGCTTAGAGTTTCCCTTTTCTAGGTCCGTGTGACTCCTTTTGTATGTGTGTTTATCAAAGGACAGACTCCTCTGAGGACCCATAAAAAGCCACAACTTGCATGACAAGCAGCGGCAGCCTGCTGAACCCGATTGTTCAGGACATCGTAGGCTGCAGTGGTCGTTTCAGCACCATGAACAGATCACATCTCTGGTGCCAAAAGACTGCATCACTTCTGCAAGCAGAAATGCCATACTCCTTCTGCCAGCTAGAATAGAAAAGTCCTTTTCCGATCAGAATGTCTCCTTAATAGCTTCCCTGTTTTAGGTACAAATATAGTTTCATTTCACTAGAGATCATTTTTGGGATTTCATAAAATGTTGAAAAGAGACAGTGTCTCTCTTTAAACCGGGGGTGAGGTGAGGGGTGGGGGGAGGAGTGCATCCACCCCAAATCATTTCTGCATTCCCCATGGCCCTCTTCTCCATAAGTGTGCATTGTGGTTGTGCATTTCCACTGGCCATACAAATCTTCCCAGGACTGCTTTTAGGGAACCATCAGCTCTTTGCAAAGTGCCCCTTAGATAAGATAAGAACAACCACGTTGGTAACAAGATAAGAGCATTGCATGTTCAAGAAATGCCTTTAGGAGGAAGGAAACATTATATTTTTGTGAGTTTCACCAGGGTTGCATGAATCTTGCAAACTAGCAGTGTCAAGGTTGGTAATGAAAAGGCTGAGAAACATCTCCATAGTGACTTCTAAATAATATTTAATCTGAACTAAGCCTGGATGTGTGATCATTACATCTTAAGATGTATGGCAATTCAAAATACAGTGACTTGATGGGAACAAATAAAGGTTAATTTGGAGAGAAGGAAACATATACAGTTTATAAAGTGTGCAACTTGTTTCACTGCTGCAGGCGTGTTTCACTGGTGTTGCTAATAACCGTTTTGATGTATCAGGAATGTGCATTTTGACAGATAATCATGATCTACTCTGTTACATGAAACATCCAGTTAGTGGTAGATTGTTTAGAAACTTAGAGGCAAGAGACTCTCCTCATTTATCAACTTGACAGATTGCCTAAATTGTATCTCACTGACTCTCTCAGTAAATGTTGTGGAATACTGCAATCTGACAAAAGGTATTTGGATCTACCTGCGGGGATCTTGGCTAAGAGTTATTGGCAAGCTTGTTAACCTTTCCATTATCTGGATTTGATCAACAACATAGTGATTTAGGTATGATACCAAAAGTTAGACAGGAAAGAGGCAAAGGAAGGGGGCTGGGGGAACCAGACGAAGCCGAGGATGTAAGAGAGGGGTTTTGTTGCTATTTAAGTCCAGGAAAAATGTAGCGAGCTCTCAAGGAAAGAGACTCAGGCAAGAGGGGTGTGGATATTCCAACAGGATGCCTTTCTGTTTTGCAGCAAAATTTACCGAGTTTCCGCGGAACGTGACGGCGACCGAGGGGCAGAATGTGGAGATGTCCTGCGCCTTCCAGAGCGGCTCCGCCTCGGTGTATCTGGAGATCCAATGGTGGTTCCTGCGGGGGCCGGAGGACCTGGAGCCCGGGGCCGAGGGGGCCGGCGCGCAGGTAGCGGAGCCCGCCGACCCCGCGTCTCCCCTTCGCTCGCCCGGTCCTCAGGGTGTCCGGCCCGGGGCTGGGGGCCGAGGTGCTGCCTGGACACCCCTGGGGACCTGCCCGGTTCTGTGGAAGCGAGTGACCCCCAGGACTTCTAGGGAGGGAAAGGGAATTTGTCCTGGGGACGCGAAGTTAAAACCCAGAAGGAAGTCCTGCTGCCCAGTATCTTCCTGTTAAACCGGGAAGCGCCTCCTCCTGTAAGTTCTGGTACTTAGGCAGATGCCCGCCTTGCCCCTACCGCGCTGCCACATCCCGGGACATCCGGGAGCCCCTTTCCAGGACGAAAGGAGTGGCAGGGGAATCGGTGGGCGGCCTCCACCCTCCGCCCCACCCCCTCTCCCTTCTCGGGGCACCAGGCACCATCTGGGACCGCAGCCCCCAGGCTGAACAACCAGAGAACCAAGGCGGCCAGCTCCTCTCATCTCCACTTCTAACAGATATGTGGGGTGTCGGGGAGAGAGGGAGAGAGAAGGAAAGGGGGAAAATGGAGGAGGGAGAGGAGGAGAGAAGAAAGGGGGAGACCGGGAGAGGCACAGAGAAGGAGAAAGAGACGGAGAGAGGGAAGGGGGGAAAAGGGGAGAGACGGAAGGGAAAGAGAAGGGAGGGAGAAAGAAGGTAGAAGAGAAGGAGAGAGGGAAGGGGAAAAGAGGGAGAGAGGGAGTGAGGAGAGGGACAGAGAGAAGGGAAGGAGGGAAGGGAGAATTGGAGTGGGGAGGGGAGAAGAAGAGGGGGAGAGGGATAAATTAGGGGGAGAGAGGGAGAGAGGGAAGGGGAGGGCGAAGGGGCTGGGAAAGAGGGAAGGGGGAGACGGGAAGAGACAGTGAAGGGGAAAGAGAGAGGGAAGGGGGAAAAAGGGAGAGAGGGAAGGGAAAGAGAGAGAGGGAAGGGGAAAAAGGGAGAGAGGGAAGGGAAAGAGAGGGCAGGGAGAGAGAAAGGAGAAGAGAGGGAGAGAGGGTAGGGGAAAAGGAGGGAGGGGGCGAGAGGGACAGAGAGAAGGGGAGGGGGAAGGAAGAGAGGGAGAATTGGAGTGGGAAGCAGAGAAGGAGAAGGGTAGAGGGAGAAAGAATGGGGAGAGAGGGAGAGAGGTAAGAGATGGGGAAGGGGGTGGGAGAGGAGAGAGAATGAGAGGGGGAAGGGGGGAGGAAGAGAGGGAGCAGGAGAGACATGGGGGAGAGAGGGCACAGAAGGGAGAGAGGGAAGGAGAGGAAAAGGAGAGACGGAGGGAGAGGGAAGGGAGAGACAGGAAAGGGAGAGGGAGGGAAAGGAAGAGAGGGAGAGAGGAGTAGAGAAGGGGCAGGGAGAGGAGAGAAGGAGAGTGGAGAAGGGAAGGAAGAGGAGAGAAGAGAGGAAGCGAGGAGAGAAGGAAGTAGGGGAATGGGGAGTGTGGAGGGGACGGAGGGTGACTTGGGAAGAGACAGGAGAGAGGGTGGTGAGGTGGGGAAGGAGAGGGAGAAAGGAGGAGATGAAGAAAAGGAAAATAGCGGGAGGAGGGGAGAGGGGAAGGGGGTCCGGGCAAGGGAGACCTAGTTGAGCGAGAGGCGGCGCCCCTGCGAGCCAGCAAGAGAATCTGGGGCCAGGAGCGCGGGGCGGGACGGCAGGCGGGATGGTGGCCGGAACAAAGGCGCGAAAACTCGTCCCGGAGCACTTCACCTTCACTCACGCCGGCCGCCCCACCCCTGGCGCCCGCCCACCTCCGGGCGCGCGTCCGCACGGGTCAACCCGCGAAAAAGACCCGGCGGCTCCCGGCCCCGCCTCCCGAGCGCAGCAGCCGCGCGGCAGGAACAGCGCCGGGACAGCCCCGGGGAAAGCGCGGGGACGGCGTGGGGTATGCCGGGGATGGCGTGGGGTATGCCGGGGACGGCGTGGGGTATGCCGGGGACGGCGTGGGGTATGCCAGGGACAGCGTGGGGGCGGTGCGGTCCGGGCCTGGACAGGGGTGGCCACGCCCCTGGTCGCTTCCCTGTCCCCAGGTCACCCTGACGGCCCTGCCCGGAGCCGCGAAGGCTATGCTCGCGTGGGGGCGGGTGGTCGGGCGGGTCTGGCGCGGGACTGAGCGTTCGCTCCTTGCCCGCAGGTGGAGCTCTTGCCCGACAGAGACCCGGACAGCGACGGGACCAAGATCAGCGTGAGTGCGGGGGCGCGCCAAGGGCCGCGGGCCCAGGCCCGGGACGCACAGCCCTTCCCTGTCCCCGAGAAGGCGGCTGGCCAGCGCTGCAGGACAGTAGGACAGCCGGACAGCCGGGTGCCCCTTGCTTGCCTCATTAGATACATACAAATGGAAGCACATTTAGAGTCCCTAAATAAAATTACATATTTTAGTCATGTAAATGTCTAAACATTCTAGAGGATCGTTTGCTATCCAGAGAAGTTGTGTGACACTTTCTTTCCTTGCTTTTTGTAACTTACCTAACAGTAAGAGTAAATACATTGCTAATATCTATTCAAAATCATGAAAACAATTATATTTTAGTAGAAAGTAAAACACTAACATAGGAAAATATTTTTAGGGAGAAAAATATAAAGCATCCAACAGGATACTGAAATTGTGATGAAATTAAGCAACTAAATTTTGAATGTCACTTTAATGCATGGAGTGTATTTCCAGTGCTGTTATTAAGAATATATAAATATAATGCCAAAAGCCAATTTAAATGTAAAACCATTATTATAGGAGCTTGACCTATTGAAAATGTAAACTTATAGTTCCACTCTATTGCTTATTACTTTTAATAAGTGTGTGTAAAATTTAAAAAGTGAGTCTTATTTTTTTACTATACCTCAAATAAGCCGCATAGCATCAGTTAATATTAATAATACTGCTTCATTTGATAAATAGAAACGAAATAGTTATGTAATACAAAAGGAGGAAATCTGTTAAGCATAAACATATTATTGTTTGTTTTTAGAAATCTAAAATCCCAATGACCTACATTTTAAAAGAAAATGTATTTTAAGGCTCTTACAATAGCGTAAAGTGGTAGAAGATTGGACTTACATCATAACTAAAAATGTACAAATATATTGTACACAGAATCTAGTTCTGTGACCTAAATGTGTAATCTCAACATGGAAGAAAAAATGACAAAGATGAAATATCAGCCATAAACTCTGATTTAAAACTCATAAAATTACTGACTTTTTAGAATACTTCAATTATTCTTATATCACAGAAACTGTTGTTTTCCTACAATATTAGAAAAGCTTTATTGGTAAAATCTAGTTTTTTCTTAATTATTTTATTTTTCACATACATATATAACTAGATAAATTGCTTGGTGACTATTCTTCCTTCACCCTTCACCCTTCCCCCTATCATCTAAAGGCCAGTAACAAAAATAGTCTTCATACATCCTGACCCCTGATGCATACATTGAGAAACATGATTACACACACAACTGTTGATAGTATTACCTATGCCAATAATGCATAAAAGTTAATGAGTAGAAGAGAGTTTTAGACACAAACTGAGGCAGAAAGTAGTTTGTTCCCTGTTTACCCACTGTGTGACCTTGAACATATTTTCTCAACCACTAGTTATTAACTTTGAATTCCCAGGAGAGTTGTTATACAATACTGATGATATAAGCTCCACCTTCCAGAGATGCAGACTTAATATTTCTGCATTACTCCACATGCCAGTATTTTTAATAGCACCCCAGGTGATTCTAATGTACACTCAGTGTTGAAAATCACTGACCCAAACACCCCAAGCCTCAGTTTACTCAACTATAAAATGGGATAATAATATAAATACTCTAACTACCTCAAACTTTGTTAGGAGATTTAACCCAGAATAAATGTGAAAGTATTCATTTCATTTTTATAGTATTAGTATATTTATATATAATTTTATATACACATAAACCCATAGGGTTCAAATGTTGGAAATTATTTGTATATATACCTCCATATGTAAAAGCAGATGAGTGCTTCTCAGGTTTTCCTAGTAATTTATGGCCGTTTGAAAGTGTAGTGGCCATTAGCAGAAAAAATAACTTTCGGCCTCCTTCATTTCTTTTCTGTATCTTTCAAAATGAACCAAATTCTTGAATCCCAAATGTCTTATGAACCCTATCATTGTCTCAGTTATGAAGAACATATGATTATGTATTAAACCTAACTGTTCTGATAAAGATGCTCATATATATAATATAGGATATATAATATAAAATCATATATCTAATATATCTATCAGATATATGATCTTGCTATTAATCTGGAATAAAACTTATTAGAAGAAATAAGAAAGCCAATTTCAATTTTGAAAATCAAGCCAGTGTTTTATCGATGGCATCCCAAGTCCCTGTAGCATAAAGTCCCTATAATGGCATGGGATACATACTTTGAGCAACAAGACTTCAGGTGATATGAAGCTGTACCCCAAGCCATGCCACCCTATGACTAGAGGCAAGACTGCATCTAAAATTTAAGAAGAAAAATATTAATATCCAAGTTCATTAATAGCACCTTTAGTAGTCATCCCAGTGTGGGGATACAAGTGCATTCTCACTCAAACTCATGACCAACAAAATATTTTTGTGATGTCTCAGAGTTGAGGGAGTTAGTTTATAGCCCACAGGGAAGAAAAGAGGTTGTTTCACCTATAGAGTTGGCCTTATTGGTTTGTGCTTCATTGAACTGAGTTAAGCAGGCAGAGGCCAATCCCATGATGGAAAAATGACGGAGCTGCTACTGGCATGTAGACAATGGGGGGCACGTGGCTGACAGAAATCTGGCACTGGCTGCATTGAACTAATTATCTCCTGAGTCTGCAAGTGCAGTGGTTGGTGGAATAGGATAGCCAAGGCCTTCAGATGTGACGTTAAGGAAATAAAAAGCTCCTTCACTATGGCTATGGGGCCATTAAGACCCTTTAACTTTCCAGTATTAGCAAGCTCAGGGTAAAAAATGGGAACAAAATCATTTGATGTAGCACTTTATTGTTTTTTTTTACCTGCAATTTTTCAGACAGTGAAAGTCCAAGGCAATGACATCTCCCACAAGCTTCAGATTTCCAAAGTGAGGAAAAAGGATGAAGGCTTATATGAGTGCAGGGTGACTGATGCCAACTACGGGGAGCTTCAGGAACACAAGGCCCAGGCCTATCTGAAAGTCAATGCCAACAGCCATGCCCGCAGAATGCAGGCCTTCGAAGCCTCGCCCATGTGGCTGCAGGATATGAAGCCCCGCAAGAACGTCTCCGCAGCCGTCCCCAGCAGCATCCATGGCTCTGCCAACCAACGAACGCACTCCACCTCCAGCCCTCAAGCGGTAGCCAAAATCCCCAAACAAAGTCCACAATCAGGTATGGAAACCCATTTCGAGCCTTTTATTTTACCACTCACAAACGCTCCACAGAAAGGTCAGTTGTATAGAGCAGACAGATTTATGAATGGTGATTTTTAAAATCGGAGACCTAGTTCAGTGCAAGTGATTATGAGAGGTGAGCACTGAGCCTGCACCAATTCACTCAGAGCTCAAAGCATGTGGGTGCACCCCGTCAGTCCCCTAGTGGTGCTTCATTTCCAGGGCATCTGAGAGCTGGACTCTGGTTTTTATCCTTTCTGTATTTACACATTATAAGAACAATAAATCATGTAATGTTGGTTACATTACAAATGCATGTTCATTTTCTCTACAGATTTATGTATCGATAATGACCCAAATTAAGAGGCTTTCACTTAATCAAAATGTAAATGAGAGAGACATGCCATATCATGCATTTTCAGCGACCCATAGCTCTAAGCAGGACTATTCTCCAAGGGCT
Source organism: Pan troglodytes (assembly GCF_028858775.2). Taxonomy (NCBI): domain Eukaryota; kingdom Metazoa; phylum Chordata; class Mammalia; order Primates; family Hominidae; genus Pan; species Pan troglodytes. Next base: position 60,328,417 of record NC_072404.2, read on the forward strand.
TTTGATTTTGAAGGAGAAACCTCAGCTGCCTGTGATGATGATAATGGAAGGATGGAGGGGGGATTGAAGACTGTAAGTGGTGCAAAGATAAGGCAACTCCTCTGTGAATTTGCCTTCCAGGCCAATTTAGAAGCTTAGTCACAGGATTCTGAAGGCAGCTGTGCAAGTTAAAGCTGTTCTGAATGGCATTAATGTATGCAGTCATTCAGCCAATGGAAACGCGTGGAAGTTTTAACCTTGATGTGGGATAAAGGCTTCGTGGAATGAGCAGTACCCTGCACAACCCCGCGGCCGTCCCGATTTCCTCAAACACGTGACATGGGATGAAGGGAGCACAAACATACTGACTTTATCCTTCTTTAGGTTTTTCCCTAAAGAAGTATTGATGCTACCATCGGTAATGGAAAATTATATTGCTAATATTTAAGGTCTCTTCAGCCATTAAATTAAAAAGTCTGATTACTTCACCAGGATGATTTCTGAGATCTCATCTCATATCGTCCTGAATACACAGACACACACACACGCACACACACACACATCTCAGAAATCATCCTAATCAAATATAGACTTTATATATATCAAATATATATATACATGTAGAAATACATATAGGTATGTATCTTTAAGTCCTTGCTTGTGAACAATGCTTTTAAATGTTTTTAAAATACTGTATGCCAAAATAGGTTTTCTCTTAATGCTTTACTTCCTAATGGATGTGATTTGCAGATTTGTAGGGCACTTGGATTAGGGTTCTCTGAGTTTGCCCTGCCTTATAATGTAGATGAGCAACTCTCCTGGCATGCCTTGGTCATTGCAATTTATGTCAGTCTGATGAATAGATGGCTTAGCCTCTCTGAAGCCCAATGTGTGTGGATTTGTCTAATTTTTTTCTTTATAATCTTTTCTGCTTACCAAATTAAAGGACAAACTAATATAGCTGGAACATATATGTGTGTATCCATACACACTAAACACACAGGTATATGCTAAATTGTAATGGTAACCAAATGATGGTTACAACTTTGTGACTATTATTTGAGGAAGATTTAATGTCTTTGGAGTGATTTTCCCCTCTTTCTTCACATTATCATAAAAGAAGTGAGACACTACAGGCAAGATTACAGAGTAGCCTAAGCAGACAATTTACAACCTAATTAGCAAGAACTCCAAATCATGGAAGTGAAATTATTATTATCCTACATAGACTGTTCCAAGTTAGATGTCATCAATCTGTTCGGCAGAATAAAATCAAACAGATTACCTATTCCAAGTGAAGAATTCCAAGGGTAGAATGAAATGCTTTATCTATTTCTAGAATGTTTTCTTAGCTTTTGGGGTTTAATAATGCAATCTCAAAATATCTATTTATTTTATTTTAATATCTCTTAGCGCTGTGATTAGTGCTAAATGATAAACTCTAGATCTCTTCTAACAATTATCAAATAAAAATTACTGCTCTTTTTGCATCCCATTGCCAGCCTTGCTGTCAGATTCAAAATTGCTTTTTCTAGATGTAAAGGTAGAAGGAGAGAAAAAAGTGACTCATGAAGTCTATATTCATTAAAAGTCCTGTTCACTAAACATATCTGCTTATATCAAAGAGTAACCTGAAATATCTGAAAATATTTAATTTCAATATTTCCAACCAGTGAATACTGGATAATATTTTTATATACTTCTATCAACATTTTCTAATTTCGATTTCAGAAGCTGGGGCAGTCCAGTCACTCACTTTACTTATGTGTAAGTTCCTATACTTGCACAATTATTATATATGATTCAGTATCTGGGGTGGATATTTATATATTATATTCACTGTAATACCCACATCCTGATTTATGATTTTTGCCTCACGATTTTCAGATTATATTCAAATAAAGCTTATTTCAATACCCATGCTTCATTTATTCATTCATTTATTCACCTTCCATCCCGCCTAGGAACTCACATACCAGGCACAGGGACACAAACATGGAAGACACACTTCTTCTCCTCAAGGAGTTTGTATTTTAGTTTGCAAGAAAACAAAATATTTGTACATTCCATTTATCATCCATCTTTATTTCATTATTCTATGAAAGGCAAGATGTGATGAAAGCACAAAAATCAAAATCTTGCTTTTGGAAGCCAATAGCTATATTGTACTAGCCTTTTATCTTTTATTGTTTGATACAAAGAGGCACCCTTCATCTATGGTATATGGGACACTGTCATCTCTGTCACAAAAGCTGGCCCGTTTGGCCCTTTATTTTCATCATAATCTTTGACTTAGTTGACTAAATTATTTAAACTGAAACACTCACCTCTTAATTGATACTATTTTTCTTTCAAAGAATTTCTGTTTTTAAATGAAGGAAAACATATTCGCTGAAAATAATTTTATATAAAATCTTCAAATTTTCATACAATTAATTTAACCAGTTTTTCTAGAGCAGAGATTTACATGAATAGAAGAAGATGGAAAAGATAGTCTATGACCATCTGCCTATCACAGGATAAAGCTAACTGTTATTTAATATGGCTAGTCCCATACCTTTTCCAGATATTTTCCAAAAGTTTTTGAGCATGTGACTTTCCCCTCCCACTTAAAATTCTTTTTTATCTTTGTGAATCCTTCACTTGTAAAATTATTTGAATTCTACCTCCATTTAGTAATCAGCAATTAAAACAAAATAATGAAGCAAAACGGTTAGGCAAACAGATAAACAAAACTTGGCTTTTGCAATCCCTTTGAAGTTTGCCGTCTTCAATTGTTCTGAACACTCTCCAGTTTTGTGTACCATGACCACCTTAGATCATATCAAACCCACTCCCCTCTGCCCACTTTTTTTGGCTCTATTTGCAAGAAGCTTATCAAGAGAAGATGCCAATAAATATGATGTTATCAGGAAAGCAATACATAGAGTTAGAAGCAGAAGAAATGTTCTATAGATGTTCTGAGAAGGTGAATTCCTGCTTCTTGCTGGAGGAGTCAGGGAGGGCAACCTGGAAGAAGGGACTTGGAGGATAGGGAGAGTTCATACAAGCAAATATGGAGAAGAAAGACCTTTCGGAGAGGAGGGTGGCACCAAGCACAACTGACTGTGGAAGTCCCAGGATCTTGACCAGGATGGAGTGGTTTAGGTCCCTCTTCGCAGAGAACACAGGACTCAACGCCCCTCCACCATGCCCCCAAATACCCCAATATACTAAGCCATTCTCTACTTGTTTCTTCCTGTCTCATCCAGTGTCTCCAATCCTTCCAGAGGTCAAACATCTCCACAGACCACCTCTACTAGTCCTTCCTTTCTTCTCTCTGTCTTCACTTTTTTCTACTGACCCCCTTCCCACCTTCCCAACGTCACACAGAACTGTGAAGCAGCTTCCTGCTCCTCTTCCCCAACCTGGCCATGGATCAACGCCTGGTGTGCAGAGCTGCGTGCTGGCTCCTCCAGGTAAATTGCCCAGGTCGCTCGCACTCCCAAAGCTGTCATGCAAGTCACTGGTGTCTCCTGCTTCCAATTCCCCACCCTCTCACATCTCGTCCTTCCCAGTCTCTAGGCAGCCTTTCTCCCTCGATCACTCCTTCCTGACACTCTTACCTCTCTTCTCTTTGCAGGCTGGTCCCCTATTTACTGGCTCCTAGCATTCTCCTCTCTCCTTTATTGGCCTCCTCCCCAACTAAATTCCTCTCTTAAATATAGTTCTTTTCCCATTGTCAACTGCCTGATCTTCTCATCCACTTCCATGGTTTTGACTGCTAAATTTTCTTAGGAAATTGTTCGAGTCAACTTTGTACTTCTGACTCATTTCTGTAGATCCAGACTCATGTTCACTCTTGTCCCCAAAGTATCTACATATATATCCTGCAAAAACTGTGGCAGAGTAAGGATGTCTGCACACTTGTCTCCATCCCACGCATTGAAGCCTATTTTCCTTCCCCTGAGCGTAGGCTGGCCTGTGACCACTCTGCCCAGTAAAGTATGAAGAAGTGAGCTGTGCCAATTCTAGACCTATCCTTTACAGGGGCTGGCAGCACCTGCTGAGCCCTCCTGGAAGCCAGCCACTGTGGAAGCAGTGCAGCCACCTTACTGAGTGAAGCCCAGCCAAGGACCTTGGTGTGCGAGCCTGGAAGCAGCCTTGGGCAGCCAGTCACCCCAGCCTTCCTCCAGCCACAGCTCCAGTGGCTGTCTCATTGCAGCATGAGGGAGCCCAAGCAAACACTGCCCAGCTAAGTACAGACAACACGCAGAACAGAGACAGATGATGATCTCCTGTCGTTTTAAGGCACTAGGTTGTAGTGAGGTTTGTTTCATGATAGATACCCAGATCGGACATCTAAAACTCAAATATTCAAGACTGAATTTATCTTAGCTTTCTCACCAAAAAGAAATGTTCTTCCTCCTATGATCCCAAACTCTTTTAATAGCATTCATCACAGTCATTGGTCTTGAGGAAGCCTTGAAAATGTTCTCATCTCTTCTGTCAGCTGCCACACTGAATTGTCCTAGTAATTGTCTCCCTAAAACATCCTTGAGAAACTGCGTCTTTTCTGTTCTAACCAATACTGGTTTCATTGTCAACACAGGCCCTCTTCACTTTCCTCATCTAATCCAATCTATTCCAAAAAGAATTTCGTTTTAACTCTACTACAAGGGACGTATCACAACAGAGCATGTGTGAAATGATTATTTTTTTCAAAGTGCCAACATTAGTTTTTGTAGTCTAACTCCAGCCTTGTTTCTTCTGAGTTCCTAATCTCATTCAGTCTTTCCATTTGGTATTGCCTGAATGTTTTCAGATATTTTGTTACCTCTATGGCTTTGCAAATGCTGTTTCCTTTGTATGAGTCTTTTCCTATTTGCTGAGTTCCTACAAAAATGCAAACTCCTTTGTTAAAGCTTTCTCCTTTTCTCTTAGTCAGAATTGGTTACTCATCAAGTTCTCAGCAATTCGTTTATACTTACTTTGAAGCCCTCACTGTGCCTTGTATTGTTGAACCTTTAGTGCTCAAAGTCACACATTCTGGAAAACCTCTTAGTTTTAAGCAAACTAGGACAGTTGATCACCCTAACTATAACTTCTTGGCTACAAATACTATAGCTTGTTTCTGCAATTCCTCTATGTGCCCTGAACAAGTGGGGCTCATGTTCTTATTATTTTGTATAATTATGTTTTCATAATTAGATAATTTTACCACTACTCTAGAACTGATCAAGACTCCCAAACAGTGTTTCTCAAAGTGAGTTGTGCAGTCTACCTATGCCAGACTCATCAGGGAGCTTATTAAAAATTCATATTCCAGAACTCCACCCAGTGCCTACTGAATCAGCATCTCTGAGTGTAGAACCAGAAATAAGTATTCTATGTTCCAAAAGTTAAAAGAATCATTAGCTTTTTGAAGTTTTTCAGGGTAAAAAAATTTTCTTCTTATCATTTACTATGAGATATATATCTGTATGTGTATCTGTGTCATGCTACAAAATACTTTTTTTAGAGGCTCTGTTCTGTTGCTCTTATTGTTTCCAATGTTGGGATGGACTTTTGTGAAGCTGTTCACTCCTGTGATCAACAGCTGGTATTTGTAAGGAAACTGGCTGCGGTGAAGGTGGTACTTGTGTCTCCGTGTGTGGAGTCTGTAGTAGCTCAGCAGGAATGCTGATTCTCTGAACTATGAAATACAATTATTGTGTGTTCACCATGATGTGAACCTGACTGTTAAGAGGCAGCTGCTGCAACAGCTGCCAGGAGCCAAGAGTGGCCACTTTCAGCAGGATTGATCTTAACACAGGATGTCAAAGTCATTGGGAGGAGGGAGATGAGGGACTGAGGGTCTTTGCAGGGAGAGTGCTTGTCTCATTTAATATGTGAGTAAATGGTGCACTGCTTTGAGGTAGAGTCAGTCATGTAATTCAGCCCTTACTGCTGATTTTTGTTTAAATGATCCAACTTGGCTGCTTACACAGGTTAAATTAATTTAATCATTGTAATTCTATCATATAAATGGCAACTATGTAAATCAAGTGTCTATGAATAAGACAAAAATAGATATAAGGGAATGATTTGGATAATACAGGCCAAGGAATCTGCTAGGGCTATATTTGAACCAGAATTATGTAGATTAAGAGTCTATACTGGTTAAATTCTCCTGCAAACCATATTTAATTTTACTCATTGAAGTTCAGAACTATTTGGGCCTATGATATCAAGGTTGGGTGGGTTTTTCCATTCATAACTGGCCACATGAAGGCTTGCTTGTGACTACTAGTTCCTCTGTAATTAAGAAGACATGAAACGGAATTTGCCAGTGTTCTAAGTTCTTGTCTCAAGTGATTCCATGATGTCTGCCACTTCAGGAAGCCACCAGAGGAGCAGCTTCCTGGCTAGATGGCCAAAGTGTTGAAAACTTGCTAGAAAGGCTTCACTCTGTTGGTCACAATAACACACACCCTAAAAGAGCAAGAAAGGTCAAGAGCTCCTTCTTCCAAGGACCACTTCTGCCACTGATAGGCTGAACCAGTGCCTTCATCTGAGCAGCGAAGGGGCATAAATGAGCAGGGACACACTCCTCAGACCTTCTGCCTCTGGCTCTGCCTACTCATTGGTAGAGGCACTAGTGCACAGCGGTTAAAGAGGAAGGCTGCTTCACATCTCAGCTCCATCACTCACAGCACAGTATGTCTGTTCCCTCATTTCTTTCTTTTTTTTTTTTTTTTTTTTGTTGTCGTTTTGAGATGGAGTTTTGCTCTGTCTGTCACCCAGGCTAGAGTGCAGTGGTGTGATCCCGGCTCACTACAGCCTCCACCTCCCGGGTTCAAGCAATTCTCCTGCCTCAGCCTCCTGAGTAGCTTGGATTACAGGTGCGCACCACCACGCCCGGCTAATTTTTGTATTTCCAGTAGAGACAGGGTTTCACCATGTTGGCCAGGCTGGTCTCAAACTCCTGACCTCAAGTGATCCCCCCTCTTTGGCCTCCCAAAGTGCTGAGATTGCAGGCATGAGCCACTGTCCCCGGCCTGTTTCCTCATTCCTTAAATGAGAACTATACTATAATCCTCACAGGGTTTTGACAATTGAAGGAAACGATGTACATATGAAGATTGACACTTAATAATCCCTGAATGAATGGTGACTAGTTGCTGTAATAATATGACTATTATTGCATATGCTTATATACAATTATCAGCAATGAAATGATTAGAGTTAATGGTCTTTACCACCTGGTTCTTCTAGGCAAATATCTTCCTTGCTGGTTGTGTGGAAGTGATGGGTTGAGGAAGGAAGACTAGATCTCCATTTCTGGCTTATGTTTTATGATTTATAATTTCAGAGCTTGCTTTTTTTTCTTCTGTCACAATGCCATTAATTGATGATAAATTTTCCTCTAAAAAAGCACAACATATTAGCCACCAGCTGTCTTGCCCAAGGTTGTAACTAGATCTGTATTATAAAACATGATAAAATTCCAAAGGATTTTTAAGAATTTAAACTGCAACCTGAATAAATAGCAGGCATTCTAAAGCCATAATTATACAAACTGGTGTTCATCTTAATTAAATTCAAGCTTTCAAAAAAGATTTTCTGAGTTTTTAAAATCACAAAGTAATTAGCAATACATCTGAAAACATAAACAAGTTAGAATATTATGTAAAGCCTTAAAAAGAGACAAAAATAAAATAGGACTATAAATTAATAATTAAAATTTCATAGTTTATGGTACCAGGTAGATACAGATTTGATTCTTAGATTTGCTATCTACCAGCTTGTTACTTTGGGTGAGCTGCTCACAAAATCTCTCTGAACCTTAAAGTCTTATGTATAAAACTGATATGGTAATACTTATTTGCCAAGGGTCATTTTTAGCATTAAATGAGATAATGGATTTTAAAAATCTAGGAGAGTAAACCTAGCATGTGAGTGAGCTCAGCAATGCCTAGTTCTCTACCTCTTTACCTACCAGATAGGAAAATATGCTACAAAATAACTATTATTTAAGAGGACAATAAAGAAACAGAAATATGAATAGATATTAAAGAAAATAAAAACAAGCCTGGAAAGCTCGAAAATTATACAAAATAATATCTAATGAATTTAAAAATGTAACAGTTAAAGAAGGACTTATTTAATTAATAATGCCAAAAGGAGACATATGATCACAGTTTACAATATATATCCAAATGAAGGCCAGTTAAAGAACTAAGCAGAAAAGAAAAATCAAATATAGGAAGATTAGCATAAAATAAGATACTTGTGGCTTTGAAGGTTAAAAGTTACAAAATAATTTGCAAGTGAAAATATTTTGCTATAACTTTAAAATTTTATTTAACTAAATAATATGTAACTAAAAAGTAAAGCATCAAACAAGGAAATATTTGTGTCTAATACTTAGGAAAATAATAAATGTCAATATTTACAGATGCTGTGATTATGTAACCCACTCCTAATCACTCCTAATCAATCGTAATAGAGATATTAAAAGTGATCATATAATATGAATAAAATTAAGATAAAAGTATAAACTTAGGTCAACCTTCTACATAACTCCAATACCAAAATAGAAAATATTTTAGGAATAATATTGAATCCTCAATAGTAGCAACAAGTAAAAGATATAAAATATATAATCTTTTTTTTACAAAGTATGGTTGCAAATAAGTAGTATGAATATGAAGACCACTAAAACATTTCATTGAGAGAGTTTAGGTTTGAATAAATGAGTTACAATGCTATGTTTTGGGATGGCCCATCTCAGAATTGCAAATCTGTCAGGTTTTTCAGAAGTATTTATAGATTTGATGCAGTCCCAGTCAAAACCCCTTCTCATTAAAAAAAAATTGACAGGTATAATCTTGGCAAAAGTTTTCTAAATCAACAAGCATCATAAAGGTTACAGTGAATCAGACATTCTGCTACATTGCCACTGGCATGGTGAATCAGTACTTCCCTTGTGAAGGAAAATTTGTCAGGGAAGAGTACTCACAAGGCTTTAGATTGTGCAGCCCATATGTCCCTGAAATCATACTTCTGAGAAGAAATTCCAAGGATATCATAGCGAGTCATGAATTGCAATACTTACCATGGAGTTTTTCATACACCTGGAAATACACAGATGACCAAAAGGAAAGTTACCTAGTGAATGTGTTAAAGCATACAGTGAACATTAAGCAGCTTCTAGAATCATATTCTCAAAGAATGTTTGGAGACATTAGAAAGGATTCAGTACATGACATCACATGAAAAAACATAGGATACAAAACTTTAAAGTGAAAAAATATATAGCATACAGAACTTTAAATCAGTCTGAGCCATGTGCATAGAAAAATAAAAGAAAGAAAGAAAATGTACAGCAGTCAATGTAAGTTATGATTTTTAATTTTTTATTGTTTCGCTTGTTTATAACTTTTGTACAATGATAATGTATTACTTTGTTATAAGCAGAAAAAGAAAATTTAAATTTTTTCCAATTAAAAAATGGTAAACAGTTGTCTCATGAGAGAGAAAATAAATTAGCAAACACATAAAATATTTCAACAAATAAAGAGAAGCAAAGTAAAATAATGGTGTATAATTATAGAGTTCATGACAAAATCTTAAAAATATCTACACATGTACATATATGTACCCAAAGTACTGTTGTGAAAATGGTCGGTATCAGAAATTGCTAGTAGCATTGAAATTAGGAACTTTGTATTTTATTATATCTTATTTCCTGGAGGCTGGGTAGAGAATCTGACCATCAAGTTAGTCTTGTTTTTCTAAGCAAATAGGTGTGATCTTGATGAATTCATATTGATTAAATAAACACATACAAGCAAATAAAATATCATGCAATCATTTTTCCTGTCAATGAGATGACTCACACAACCCCCAATTCCAAGGGAGATCAAAGTGAGGAGCAATGCATTGTCATTGGGAGTATCAAGGGAAATCGGACACAGGAAGATTTATAAATGAGAATTATGTTTTACTTAATGCAACTGCTTCACAACAGACTCTGAGAGAGCATTTTTGCATGAATTCAGAATCCTATAGGTATAAAACATACCTAATATAGGTGAAACAGTGCTTGAATTAAAGCAAATAGTAAAATCCAGGAGTTGTGATTTCTTCTTCCATGAAGCTGACAAATATGAAGCTGTAGAGAAAATTTTAAAGATGAAATTAAGTTAAGCAATTTGGGCTCTGTTATGAGTCAATGTTTTTCTTGCTTCATTTTGATGGCTTCTGTTACAGACACACCCTGAGGAGCCTGTTCGTCAGCCTTGTATATAATCTTTTATCTTTAGTTTTTCTGATTAAACAAATCCATATGCTATGAAGGCAATTTTCTAACTTCTAGCGTTGTAAATAGTTAATTTGAAAAATCCTACATTTAGGGATTAAGCTGTAGAATCACAACCACTAAATAGAAAAAAAAAAAGTTTAGAATTTAAAACCTCACTCTATTTCAAACTATCTGAAAATATTATAAGGGTTGTGAAGATAGGAATTGTGTCCTGAACTTTGGGTGTCATTGCAGCACCTAGCATTGTGTTTAGCATGTACTTAGAGTTAAATGTTTAGGGATAGAAAGTTACGTTTTGGTTTATGTATAGTGCAAAGCACTTCTGAGGATAATACCACTGCTAAGAATATCCATGAAGTTTAATGTAATTTGGTGAACGTTCAAGAAAACAACTCCAGACTGCCTATGTAGCAATGGTCAGAAAAGATTAAAAAACAGCCCTTGGACCATCCTTCATTATGTATTTGTGATGATAATATTAATTTATTTAAAATGATATTTAATGACAAATTATGTCTGGGAAGTTTGATGAACAAATTCCAGGCAATGGCTTACTTCTGTCCTTTTATTTGTATATCTTGATAAATGAGATGTGAATTTTAAAAATCTTGCGTCAAATATTTCTAGTTACTTAATGCTGATAGCTAAGAAGATAACTTCTACTAATGAAGATAATTAATAAAGCATTCTAATTAAGAAAACTTGAAATAGCTAAATTAAGGAAAAGGGTAAGGCCACTGGCTCAAACTTGGAAAATATATGGGTAAAATCTTAAGACATTTTCCTTGTATTAAAACAGGTGTGTTTTCTGAAGCCATGTAATTTATGCTTTTGTAGGTCCTATTGACATTAGGTCCTCCAATAATTCCTTCCTCAAAGTCAGACATTAATGAACCATAAAAATCAGTTTTTTAGTTTTTTGTTTGTTTTTTTGTTTTTGAGACAGAGTCTCACTCTGTCACCCAGGCTGGAGTGCAGTGGCGTGATCTCGGCTCACTGCAAGCTCCACCTCCCGGGTTCAAACAGTTCTCTGCATCAGCCTCGCAAGTAGCTGGGACTACAGGCATGCACCACCACGCCCAGCTAATTTTTATGTTTTTAGTAGAAACAGGGTTTCACCATGTTGGCCAGGATGGTCTTGATCTCTCGACCTCGTGATCTGTCTGCCTCGGCCTCCCAAAGTGCTGGGATTACAGGCGTGAGCCACCGCTCCCAGCCTTTAGTTTTTATATTTATAAATCATGGCTATATCTTTATTTTTCAATTTACATAAGAAGATATGTGGAAAATGAAATCACATATTTGGAGCCATGTTTCTTTCCTTCTTTCTTTTTCTTCTATTTTTTTCACTCTGAGTTCCTCAGTTGCCATTTCTTTAAAAATATGAGTTGTTTTTCCTACTTTGATGAGAGATTTTTCTCTGACAGTATTGGTGATGGAGGTCTATAGAAACATTCAAAGAGGGCGTGGATAAGGAGAGGTATTCTTTATTTCACCAACTGATGAGCGATTTCTCAGATATGCAGCCAAACTGACCTCTGTTTCCTCAACTCACGAGTTATTCTTTTCTCTGCCCTTTTCAGTTAGTAGTCAATAATACTAGCTGTGATGCACTTCTGTTGGCTTCCTAATTCAGGGCAAGCTGTCCTGACTGAGCCAGGGAAGGGCTCTGGGTGCATGATCGCTGAAAGGACACCAGTGCACATGGATGCCATTTGTCTCCATTGCATTCCCCAACTTCAATACACTTTCTGAAACCCTTAGTCAAATTTAGCACCATTCATGATCAGGGCAACAAAACCACATGTGGAATTCCTAATATGGAATTTGTGATTATTCAAATAAATTTTGGATTAAAACCACCTATGCGTGATTAATAAAGAGAATGCTAATGAATAATGAAAGCAGACAGTCAGGAAGCATTTTTAAACTCTGTGACTAAATAGTTTCAAGCATTTTAGCAACATTTGTCTATATATCAGTAAATGTAGTGCTAATTATAAATCATTCTTATTTATGCATTAAAGCAGTTATTAAATATATGTGGTATTAGAATTCCGTTCTTGGAAAGGTTTCTGTTTGTTTTTCCACCAATTTATATTGTTCTCCTTTGCATTTTGCCAAAGCCATTCATATCTCTATATATTTTTAATAAGCAGAATTAGGAAAGTATAAAGTTTTCAGATATGAGGAATTGCCAGATGAAATTATGATGCAAATATTTGTACCATCTTAGCTCTAGAGTCAAACAGAAACTGGATTTGAGTCTCACCTGTACTACCTACTAGTTGAATAAACTCCAATAAGTTACATAATCCCCTTCAGCTTCAGTTCCCTATCAGTAAAATGATTATGGTTACCTCTTGGGATCACAGCCAGAGGTAAAGAAATCGTAAGTGTTCAAAATTATTAGCAGCTTCTATCATAACCATCATCCCATCTGCACAAAATCAGTTCTTGCTTGAATGGGTGTGCTACCATGAAAATGTGCTGTTTTCAGATGTGCAGTGTCCCCAGCAGGAGGAAGGCAGCATTGTGTGCATGCATCCACTCTTCAGTAGCTGCAGGAGGTAGAAAGGTCTGACAGCTGCAGAGCAGGGTTCTAAGCAACAAGAGAGAACAGTCTCTGGTGAATGGAGTGGCACCCATGCACCCTGTCCTGTAGACCTGCGTTCATGGGCAACTGTACTCTCCCTCAGCTACGGTAAGAGCCCTCATAACTAGAACAGAGCTGTAAATTTGCTGACTAAAGGAAAGCAAGAAAGGGAATTTAAACAGCTGCTACCAGCATGCCAGGGCACACAAAATAGGCAATTTATGTATTAGGTCAAAGTGAAGCACATTTCTTTTAAAAAACAGATTTCTGGAAGAAATTGGCACCGGACATGTAAGCATTCTAATAAAAAGATACTCTTCTCAAAAAATTATGGGATAAAATCATTCTATTATTTGACCTTTCCCCTTAAACAGTGATTTAGTATGTGCAAACCTGAATAAAAATTGCATTAGAAGCTAGCTCAGTTTTTCTCACACAGCGATTTTCATTTCTGAAGCTGGCATCTGTAATAAAAGAGAAATATGTTGAAGGGCCGCGTCTACTCGAAGAGCTGTAATGGACACTCAGTTCTTCATAAGCTGGCCTTCTTCACAGACAGAGAAGTATTTGACTGTTGCTACTTTTACTATTGGAGGATTTCCATTTTTAGGTTTGTTGTTATGAGCCTCACTAATATTCACTTTTACAAAACAAAGATTCTGGAGTCAGACCATGCAGCCACAGTGGGGTGACGAGTGGGGGTAGAAAATGTTTTCTTTCTTTTTTCTTGCTCCTTTTGATTACATTAGATACCCAGACAAGAAGAGAAAGAAGAGAAAAGCTGATCAGGAATCACGCCTAATGCTGCAGAACGATGCCCTGAAAATGCTGAATGTGCCCCCTATCTAAGCCAACTAAACTTGTATTTACACAGGAAATTAATCCATCAGAAAATATTCAAAGCCAAGAGAAAGTAGATATTTGGAGAACTTATCAAATGTACATGGAATAAGTTTTTTACTTAGTTTTCTCCACTCAGTGCCTTGAATTAAATACCCACATCCTCTTCTGGGATCTTTCCTAGAGCCCAGAGCTCTGGTTCTCATTCTCTCCCTGTCACTAACTAATGATGGCACTTTGACCCATCAATGTAAACTTTCCTGGGCCCAGACTACCAAATTTGAATAAAAGCTTGGAAAAGAGGTTTTTGAAAAGAAGAAGGAATGCTAAAATAATAGTGGAGCCAGGTATTAAATGAATATTTAAAAGAATTCAGAGGAACCTTTGTAAGCTGTAAAAGTCTATGCTATGAAAAGTTCAAAATATTGTTATATCGTAAGAAATTTGGTACATTACAAAGAACAAAGAAGCTTTACATTTTATTAATGCGTTGAAAAACCAAGAGGCTGATAATGTTTTCATATCCAATATCAGTTCAGAGTTGGGGAAAAGTTAAGTTTTATATCAAGTATGAAGTATGTTATATGTGAACTATGGTATATGTGGTACATTTCCTCTGAAAAGATGAGTATACATTCAAATGATAGCTGCACATCTCAATTTAACAAATGTGGGGTATTGCAGAAAGGTTGCTTGCCTCAGGTGGTTTCCGAAAGCGGCATATTTCTGCTCTGTGCTGATGGACCACATTGCTGTTTCTTCATATCTTTGTCTTTGCATCACTCCCTGCTAGGATGAGTTATTTCACTTTGCTGGGTTACATATTCCTGATCTGCATATTTGCCACACAGGATTGTTGTGAGGATTGACCAATATGATGGAGGCACGGTGCCTACTGCATGTTGCCTGGCACCTAGCAGGTCCCCAATAGGTTCAGCCGTTTTGGAGGGCAAGGTGTGGGCACGCGGAGGGATGCAGCACTGTTCAGCATGCCCACTGTCTCCCAGCCTGATGACTGCAGATGCAGGGAAAAAATGGTAGCACAGACGGAGGTCTAAACTAAAAAGGAAGGTGCTGAAAGGCAGCTGAGCACTTCTACCTGGCAGACATGTGAGAGGGGCACGGAGGGGCAAGAGGCACGAGAACAGGAGCTGGTGGCACTCAGGCAGTGACGCGGAAGCAGGCCCTGACCTCTCCAGGCAGTGGCCCTGTCTGGCTGGCAACAGGCAGTCCACTGGAGGGAGGGGCAGCCTCACACCATTTCCGCCAGACTGCTGAGGCTGCCAAGATCTCAACTACTATGTTTTGACTGTTTTTAATTTTGCTTTCTTTTTGTAATGAAATATATGGAATTTCTGTTATTCTCTGAAATCATACGATAGTGAAGTTAATATCTGGAAGGCTTTTTCCATGTTTCTCCTTGGCTGGGCTTTCATTTGTCAACTCTCTTGAGAAATGCTTGCCTGATGCATCTCAGGGGAGGCGAGGCCCACACCACTCTTGCATGAGGAAGAGAAAAGGATGAGAAATGGAAGCCAAGTTTCTGCCCTGCTTAGACTTCTAAGACTTCTCAGACTCTTCCATTTACAAAATGGAGAAAACACCTCCTCTGCCTTACAAAGACGGGGGAATTACAGTCGCGAGAGCACTGTGAAAATCTTCAAGCATAAAAACAAAGCAAATGAAAGGCATCATGATTAAATAGATGTCGAAGGACGTTATGAAATGGCATTCTGTGTCCAAGAGAAACCTCTAGGTCCCATTAGGCCTCTCTTCATCTAGGCCTGCTGCCTGTAAATTTTCTTCACATAATGTAGATAATAGCATCTTCCTTTCTTCTTCACAGAGCATTTTATGTTGGGGGTAAAGTTTGAAAACTCTCGAGGCCTTGTTGTACACATTGAAAGTAATTTTTAAACTTGCAAAAAATTTTACTCCTTGCTTTTAATGAGCTAATAGCATAATCAGTGAGGTGAGATACAAATATGATTAATTACACACAATGTAGGCCTGGTAAAGAACCTAGCAAAAGAAAATACTGCTGAAGTTCAGAGGAGAGAGAGATTACAACTAGCTACTAGGAACAGATAAATGGACAGGCAATTATCTGAGGGCAATAGTTGCTTAAATGTGTGACTGTATTAAGGGGAAAACATTATCCTGCTTGGCCTCAGCAGAGAGCAAAAGAAACCAAATAAAACAAAATAGGCAATCCTATCACAATGCAATACCTGGCATACTAATATGACAAGAGTAAAACAATTTTACACAGTTATTATGCTCACTTTTGGAAACATGTGGAAATAGTATCTCATTTAAGATCTCAAAAGTGAGTGGCAGCAGAGGAAATCAGAACTCAGCGGTCCTGACGGCAATCCTGGCTCTGCGTATCTCACAAAAGAAAAGCGTTTCTGTCTTTAAAATGAGCACAGAGTGGCCGAGGTTTACTTGTATAAAAGTTAATATTTCCATACAATAAACCATAACATGTTTGATAAGAAGTAATGGCATTATGTAATTAGTATAAATCTGAATGAAAATGACTATGATGATTATTTGTTAAAATTACACAGGACAAATTATAGCATTTTAGATCTTCAGATTTCATTTCTAAAAGTCTTTGGGCCTACAAAGATAAAGAAGTACATATCTTTTCATTCAAGACATAAATAAAAAACAGAAAGGAGAGAAACACAATCAGTGATTTGATGACAATACAGATTTGCTTTAGAATTTACTATATAGGAAAAAATCTTTGTAATTTTCCTGGCGAAAATTAATTGTATTTAATTAAAAATATGCTAGTAAATGCATGTACTTAGAGTGGTTGAATGATTACAATCTGAAAACAAAAGTACTATGCTTCAATAGTATATTACATATCTGATGGAAGTTCAAAATTTTAGTAGCCTCAAAATATTCTTTACACTGCATAATTGGGTTTCTTTTTAGTTATAATACTCATGTAAATCATGCTTTAACTTGCACATGCTGGATATAGTATGATAGGAAATGCTGCATCAAAATGAAGCAGCTGTTTCCATAATATCTCAATGGGCTAATGGGGTCAGGCATGTCCTATGAAGGGTTGATTAATTAAGAAAGGGATGACATAAATTATGGTGCAGTTTCAACAAATTCGAGCCAATCTGCAATGCCCATGCTGAAAAGAAAACCATTATTTCACAAAATACATTTTAAATAGTGAATTATTTTACCAAGTTGTATTTGCTTTCAGCATTTTAAAACTTGTATTCAATACCAGACATACTTTGTGTGAAATCAAGTACTATTGCCTATTTGGGGAAGCATTTAATAATTTATTTTTCTTTCTTTTTTTTTTCATTAAATGAATTCCTGTCAAAGAGTTTCTCTTCAAAAGATAATGAGAATACGTGTTTAATTTTGGAAAGCTCTGATGTTATTGGTTCTCCATAGATTGTGTACATTTTCCTTGCAAAATCTCTGTACTTAGAACTGCACGTGAACTGAGCTATCACTGTTGCATTTTTTGAAACTTGTCACCCAGCTTGAATAGAGGACCACTCTGCAGAGCCCCATTACTAACCTCTGGGTCTTCCTCCAGTCACTAGGTTTCTGTGAGGAGATACTGTATACTGGTAAATATATAGCCCACCTACCAGTAAGGCAAATCAATTACAACACTAAAGTAACCTAGCAGAAATACAGTAATGTGAGTTTACTAAATGGCTACTTTGGAAGCCCCATATATTTATTCTACATATAGTGACTTTTAGAGAACAAGGGGTTCTACCACAGTTTTTATCATTGTCAGTGTGGACCCAAACATGATTTAGATGAAGTATTCAAAAGATTGCATTTCCCCACACTTACCCCCTTCAAACACATTTAATCTTTCTCCAGTTAAAAATGAAAGAAGGTAATGCTTTGATCCTCATCACATTTTTGTTCTTTACTAATAAAGGTATTCAATATGTCATTTGTAGCTAGAAGCTTATTGAATAAAATATATGAAGAAAAGAATGCAAAACTACAATTTCTTCCCTGAGATAGTCTTGGAGCTCTTTCAGGAGTTTCCAATTCTTGATAGCACTAACTTTCTCCAAGATTTCGAGGATTAAAAAAAAAAAAACACTATAAAAGTAAATGCCCAAATGCACCTACCCTAGAACAAGTTTGCCCCTCTTTGAGGAGCCTGCTGTTCTTAGGTTGTGTCATATCCCCTGTGGATTTATGCTCATGCAGTAGGGAAAAAAAAAAAGGTGTGTTTTTAGGTACCAGTATAGGAAGAACCAGATGACTTCAGGGAATGATCCTCAAGGAATTACTTGAGGGAAAAGTATCTGGATTTGCCCCTCTCAGTGTTCCCAGCCGTGGGGTGGCATTGTTTGAAAACAGACAAAACAAACAACACCAACTTCCTGGGACTGAAATCCTTTGTATGTGTTGTTGTTTGCAGTGCATGCCAAGACATTCATGAGCACCAGAGCCAAGCTGGCGAGCTAATTAAATATATATATGTATGTGTTTAAAACAGCCTAATAAGGAGCGTTGGAAATCTTCAAGATGAGCGAATATCTTATAACTTCTTCCGCAGGTGCGAGGATAGCTACAAGCCATGGACTTTCTGTCCTGCTTCTTGTTTGTGGCTTTGTGAAGGGTGCTTTGCTTTAATCTAAAGTGCTGACTTTTTTCCAATATCACTTTCTCTTCTTAAAGCAAAGAGCAAATCGCCTGTAAAATCTACGGAGCGGACAGCAAAGTTGACCCTAAACTCCAAGCACCACCCTGCACCCACTGTACTCTAATTCACCACACAAGGAGCGCCTGCTTCCGGAAGCATAAATGAAGAGGCTATCACATGCTTTGTTGATCATATTTTCTTTGGCAAAACACTGATCTTTTATTTTAAGAGAATTAACGTGAAGTGATAGAACGTTTTCTAATAGCAAGATCTATTTTTTCCCTTTTCTTTCGGCGACTAAAATCATCTCACTGACTGCTCAAGGGTTGGCCTGAATGTCATCAGGATAGGGAATATTTACTATGGATACCACTAATTTCCTACTAAAGGACCCAGCATCTTCAGGAAGCAAACAGAGACCAAAAGGCTACAGAACAGAAGCTATCATCAGACAAAACCCCCTTTTTAGGGGAAGAACAAAACTATCAACACTGCAAGTCAACAAGGAGGACATTACTTTAAATAAGGAATAACATGAGAAAGAAATTTTTTTATTTTCCCCTTTTTTTCTTGGATTTTTCTTCTTTTTCTTGATTACAGTTCGTGTTCAATGGTGGCAAGTGCTGGTTATGGCCAATCTCCGTCAATCCTAGGAGGTTTATAGAACTACATTTTGAGTGTTCTATATTTCAGTGTATTTTAATTCATTTTGCAATTCCTGTATATGCAAACCTGACAAATTCTGTAAATTGCTTATAGTATGTGTGCTATAACTTCAAAGTAGATGTACTGCGACCCTCATGCAAGCTGATTTTTATCATTATATATATAAATATATACTTAAGAATATCTATGTGTTGGGCCAATGACCAACTTTTTTTGACGAAGCATTTGTTTTTCGTTGATAATTCATACACTGCGTGAATTTTGTAATTCATTGTTTCACTTCTACAGGTTTGACAGCTGCAGATGGTCTCTATTGTCCTCTGCTTCATTCTGGAAAGTGCATATTCAAAATTGTATCAGTCTCTGATCGATGAATTAATTTTGTTATGTCTGTGCTAAGTTGGAATTTACGATGTTCCTTTATACATGGTGTTTATTGAGGTTTGAGAGTCTCTTGACTGTGAAGAATGTACACTGTCTGGTTTTGACAGCTATTTCTGTATTATTATCATTATAATCTTGTCAAATAGAAATGTTGCTTCTAGAAAATTTGCCTAGGAGGCGAATGTGGGGAAGGTGAAGCACTCACCATAATTCCCTAAATTCATGTTAGAACATTTCTTGCTATGGTTAAAAATGCTGCTTCCTTTGACCTTTATGAATTTCTGTACCTTTGTCATTCTGTTATTTGCTGCTAATTATATTTTAATGTCTCCTTATTAAAAATTAGAATTTGGTTGTTGGCTAAATACAATATGCAAAAGATGATGGCAGGTCCCCGACTAAAGAAGATTAATGTGTTCAGTTTTCACTGGTTAAGTGAATTATAATTTTAAATATTCCATTCTTATTTTTGTCTTTATGATAATTCAGACTATTTTATTTTGAACCTGTTTTCTACTCTGGCAAAGAAAGATAGGCAGAACTATTAAAGTGTTCCATATACATTATGGAATAGATACAGCTTGAGAGATAAATGACCTAAGTTTTCCTTCCAGAGAGACTCTTCCATTTTCTCTCATTACAAAACCAGAAGATCAGCTATGTGGGGCCATCAGCTCCCAGCCTAAGGTCCTATAACCCGAAGCTTGAAGGCAATCAGTACCTCTGCTTTTCAAAGGTAAATGTATTCATTTTCTTTGATTCAGTTATAAGCAAGTATATATTTTCATAATATTCTTGACATTACCTGAGAAATAATACTTCATGCTAAATCTTTTACTGCCACTTTTCTCATTCATTTGGTTTATCATTTCAGTTTAATGAGAAAAATTAATAAAGGTTTTGATTGCACTATTTTATTAACCTAGAAATGTATTTTCTTTGAAAGTTTAATACTTAAAAATGCATAAAATAATGGTAAGATAAACACCATCTATTAAGTTTATCTGGGCCTTAAAGATTGCATACATTAAAGCATAAGTAAGTATACTGTTTCAAATTCAGTCAAGTTGGGAAAAATCTACATGTAATGTACTTTTACTCAAAATTTAGGTCATGAGATTGGTCATTTCTAAAGCAACACAGACTTGTACCTGTATCAGCAATGTTTACCATGCTCATAATCAAAGACGTACGCTAGTTTGGAATGAGCTACTAGGCTCGTTGTATCAGTGTCCAAAATAATGAAGATTTATCTGTCACTGTGCCACCAAGAGTCCAACTCACTGGCTACTTTGAGAAAGAACATGGTGCACTATTTGCTTCACACTCAAGAAGTTAATATGGAACCTTAAAAATTGGAACAGAAACTAAAACAAATTAAGGAGATCTTTCAGATATTGTGTCTCTGCGACTATAACTTTGTAAATAACCATAACTATGAATAGGAATAAAGATTTAAAAAAAAGTTATCAGACATTCTCAACCTTGTTTCCAAGGTTATGTAATGTTTATCATAAGAGAGAATCCTAAAATATTAAAATTGCTTACTTGAATTTAAGTTGAATGCTTTTGTTCTTTCTTAAAGACTTATAAATTGCTTGCAATAAAATAATGCAAATGAAAACACATGAGGGTAAAATAATAAAATAAGATAAAAATTATTTAAAGCAGAAGCCACTAGTCGGGGTTAGTAAATAAGCTTAGTGGAGTTCATGAACCCACTGGAATTCCATGTATATTTTTGCATATCTGTTTTATGGAGGTGGTCCTTCATACGGCCAATCAATTCATTGATTCTGAGTGATTTGATTATGATTTGCTTGCCTAAAAGAAGAATGTTTAGATGATTTTGAGCATCTAAGAAAACCTGATAGTTATAATTATGAACTGGTTTGCCTTAAAGTTCTTGAATATAATTTAGGAAGGTATGTTAAGACACACATATGTGTGGGTGTGTGCAGGGGGAGTACAAAAAAAACACATTTTTAAGTTCAGAAAAAATATCATCGCAATTTGTTATAAACAGCATGGACTAATGATACAGGATGATGTTGGTTGAATTTTCAGGACTAGCAATGTAACTTTGCAATGGATACGTAGATGCCATTCAAATAAGTGATTCTGTTATTTATCCTATTTTTTTAAAGTAAAAATATTAAACATAACTTAGTTTGTATAAGAAAAAATAATTGCAGGACGTAAATGTAACCTGTCTGAGATAACACATAAAACTCTGATGATTGTATTTTGGAGTTAAGACTATGAAGCTAAAAAATATGTGTGCACATAATTTCAAATATTAGGCCCAAGTAATTTTATTTTCAGAACTGCTCATTAATTATGGGAGCACTCAGTGTTTCAGGAAGTGTTAAGACTTCAGGGTTTCAGCAATGAAATTGATAAGGCTCTTTCCTAGATCTAAGAAGAGACAGACAATAAACATTCAAAAGCAAGAACATGAGATACTGATAAATTCTAAGAAGAAAACCCAGTAGGATGATATACAGGGGTGTGACTAGGAGGTCAGAGGAGGTTGCTCTGAGGAGGTGATGTTTATGCAAATCTGAATGATAGGAAGCCCGGCAAGAGATCTGGGAGCAGAGCCCTCCAGGGAAAGGGAAGGACTTGTGCAAAACCCCAGAGGTGAAGTCCATCTAGGCTTGCTCAAAGACAAGAAAGAGGACAAGAACATTAAGTGTGGGGAGAGTGGCGAGAGGCAAGATCATCAGGCAAGGGCGCCTCAGACAAGTCCACGCCAAGGGGAGAGCACAGGGCAGAGCAGGACTGTGTGGAAATTCCAACGTGAATGACTTCCAAAATCAGGACACAGGCTCTCTCCCCAGCCTGACCTCTTCTGGTGCTTAACTAACTTGTTAGCAAAACTCCTTGGGGCACAGCACTGAGCCTTCCGGCCAGGCTGCCCCTTTGTATTGACATGGCAGGGATACAGGAGGCACGAGAGACTGTAACTTTCTAGAGTTAGAATATCTCTAGTAACTCTAGAGACATTTTAGTGCTAACTTACAATTGATCTGGCAAAGAAAGATAGGCAGAACTATTAAAGTGTTCAATTTCCTTCCAGAGAGATTCTTCCATTTTCTCTCATTACAAAACCAGAAGATCAGCTGTGTGGGGCCATCAGCTCCCAGCCTAAGGTCCTATAACCTGAAGCTTGAAGGCAATCAGTACCTCTGCTTTATAATTGATCACTTTGAGGAGCCAAAGGAAAGAGTGAAAGATTGGGACTGCTTTGAGTGGAGATGGCACTGAACTCGTTGTAATAACTACAAATGCAATTTAAAGTAAAAGCATGAGTATATAAATTGAAAGGGCAGGTGGACAGAAAGAAGAGACTGACTCCTAGACAGGTGCTGAAAAAGCAGTGTAATTAAAAAGATAAGGGAAAGGAGCTACAACATATACACCACATACACACACACACACACACACACACACACACACACACGTTATCAGACATTCAAAAAATTAGATCTTAGACTCCACAATACAAATCCCAGAGGACAATGGATTACAGTGTTGTCAGGGGAGAAATATTATGATAAAATCATTGCATACTTAGTTATGTTTTCATTGTTAAAGAAATAAACAGACCATTTTGAGGTAGTTAAAGCTCAGAGAATAGCATGTATTTACTCTTCTTGAAATCTATGTTGGCTTTATGCCCCAGCTGAGATAGGAATCAAAGGTGAGGTTGAAAATAAATAGGGATAATATAAACTGTCCACCAGATTGTGTTAAATCTAAAGAATGGTTCAGTATTTTATTGTATCTCACTGTATGTGAAAAGAAACAAGTTTCACCAAACAATACTTACCCTTATTTTGTATATGCAGTGCATTATAATATTTTCTATTTTGTTCTGTCTCTTTTTTTGTTCATGCTTGACACAAAACATTAAATTGGTTTTGCAACCTACAATTTGAAATAAAAATCACAGATGTATTTATTCCAAAATAGAATACCAATAGCAAACATAATTAAATGAGAATATATCATAGAAAATGATAACTTGAGTTTTACAGTCTTATTATGTTATTAAAAGCCAGGAAGTCAGAAATGATTCAAAGAAAAAAAAATGCGTTATTTGTCCCCTGCTAAAAGTGATTGTGACTCTTGTTGGCATTGGGAGGCAATGGGGCTGCTTTTCATGTCTGTGGTCTTTGCGTGTTGTTTTGGGTTTCTGTCCTTCTTTTCTAGCTTATGATCCTCTGAACCCCTTCCTATTTTGAGTTATCCTCAACCCCTAGTGACAAGTCATGGGCTCTTCCAGAAGACATTTCCTTCTTCAAAGCTACAGGAATGCACTGGAGAGTAGCATGCCAGCCTGTGAGTCCACCTGTGCTATCCCGAGTACCCAGAGAGTGAGCAGAAGACTTTGAAGAAGTTCTGGGTAATCACTAGTCTGACCAACTTTGAATGGTACATGGCCCATGGGGCTACTAGGGAGGAAAGAGAAGGACAACCTTCTTGAAGACACGCTTGGCTTGTATAACCTCATAAGAATGGTTCTTCAGTTATTGAAAGCAGAGTTTTGGGCCACCACAATAAAGTCACACCCCCTGATCCAAACCCACCAGCAGAGTTTATAAGCCTAGAGCACCAACACTGAAGAGCCCAATGGCCCCAGCGATAATATTTCCTGTGTGTACTGGGAGTATTACTCTCAGCCTCCCATGGAGAGAGGCCTTTGGAGAATATTAGAGAAAAAGAAATACTCACACCTCGCTGTGTGATCAGACAATGGCTCAGAACTAATACTATATCTTGAGGTCACTTTAGTCAAAGATTTAGGGGGCAAGTGATTAATAGAATACTTAGACCCCCTTAAGCCCTAGGAGACCACTATACCCATGTGTAATATTTCTGCAGCTTCTAAAAATACTGTTGAAAGGTATACCTTAAAGATGGAAGAAAGTCTGCATTGGTTCTCTGTCCTGTAAAGGCTGTAATTTTATGAAGGGGCTGGGAATTTCTCCTCTTTACCAAAATAGTCAGTAAAAAGCAATGTCTTGTCCCTGGAGGAAATGTGGATCTCCCTCTTTCTTTGGCAGTACCCGGGGCAGCGGAGTCCTCACTCTGGGCCATCACAGGCTTGCTTCTGTGCTGAGCACAGTGGTTGCTGCTGGTCCTCATGTGGGCTCCTTACTGGAGCAAATTAGCAGAGTTCCTGGCTCCTGTCCTGTAGTCTATAATTTGGTAATTTTCTACCTTACTGCAGTTAGAATTTTAAAAAGAGGTGTCTGGCTTGTTTTTTTGTTGTTTTCTATTTGCTTTTTTACCTGGAAGGGATGGAAGTACCTTTACATTATAATTTTGCCTCCAAGTTGCATTGATTTTCCAGATCTAAGCCATAATTTAGTCAGCCTGACCGTCCCCTAGGATGTCCTATTGATGAGATCTGGAGATCAGGAAGAAGCAGCACCTTAGAGGCCTTTATGTATTTATATACACACTCTACAGGATGGAAAAACTTTATAAAATATGTGAAGCCATGGATGGCTCCAAACATATCTTTAAACATTCAAGGAAGTAATAATTCCAGTCTTTCACCAACTATTGCAGTCAATAGAAAGACAAGGAATGCTCTCCAATACATTTTATAAGGCAAGCATTATCTTGCTAGAGGATCTGACCATGACAGTGTGAGAGAAAAGACCGTTACAGGTTAATCTAACTCATGGATGTAGGTGCAAAAATCATCCACAGAATAATGACAGAACAAACCCAGCAATATATAATATATCACTTGAAATAAACATAGTTTATTCCGGGAATGCAAAGTTGGAAAAACCCACAATAAAATGCTCAACAGTCTTAGACTGGATTTCCCCCAGAAGCAGACACAAGACAAGAATTTGAGTCTAATCAATTTATTTAAGAGTTTCAGGAACCATCAGTAGAGGAGGAGGAAATAAGATTTAAAAAATGTAGGCAGAATGTGTTATCAAACTCGTTACCACTACATGCAACAGGAGTTTAATCCCACGGGGGTTTCAGATAGCATGAAACACATACCTCAGGGTTGTCTCCAGCCAAAGGAGAATCTGGAATATATAAATACCAGCTCCTGTCAGTCACTGATCGAGGGTGCTGGCCCTGGGAGGGAAAAAAGAAAGTTAGAGGTTAATACCCAGGCACTTGAAGTCCGCCTTATGAGGAGAGAGAACAGTTTTCTGCAGCTTCCAGGACAGTCTTCAGGAGGAGAACTGCAGATTGTGGCAGCTGGAGACTTGCTTACATGTTGACGTGCTCAATTCACAGAATAAAAGAAAAAAGCATACGTAGATCTCATTAGATGAGGGAAAGGCATTTGATGAAATTCAATATCCATTCATGATTAGAAAACTATAGAAACAGAAAAACATCCATCTTTACCCTGGTAAAGGGTATTTTTTAAAAATGTTAGCAAACATTGTTCTTAATTATGACACATGGAATATTTTTCCTTTTATAATCAGAAATGAGGAACAAAACAACAATGCCCATTACCCCACATCTATCTCCCATGCAAAACTGTTCTTAGGAACATTTTACTAATCCACAATTGGGAAGAACATAAATGACAATCATTAGCAGTAGAATATATAAGCAAGTCGTATATTCACCAAAAGGAAGACTGGGCAGTAAAGAAAATGAATAAATTATGGCTATTTACAGCATTATGAATGAATAATTCATGGACTCTTTGAAAAAAATCTAGCAAAGTAAAATCTAAATGAGAAAAGAGTAAATGAGAGTACAGCACCTAAATTTTAAGTAGGTAAAGATTCAACATCAAAAGATGTAAAACTAAGGGAGAAAAACCAACATACATAATTGTCAAAAATCAGTAACTTCACATACTAGTTTTAAAAATCTTATTTCAATAAACAAAGAAAAATACCTCAGTAATTTAAAATTTGGGCAAATCATAATTTTTCTAGAAAAAAATAGCCAGTACATGAAAATTTTCAGCCTCACTGAAAATAAAGCAATTACACCATGACTATGATGGACTAAATATTTGTGAACCATCAATTCATAAATTGAAATTCTAACTCTAAAGTGAGGGTATTTAGAGCTGAGGCCTTTGAGAAATAATTAGGTCATGAGAGTGAAGTCTATGAAATGGGATTATTACTCTTATAAAAGAGAACCAGAGACCTGCCTCTTCCTTTTTCACCATGTGAAGACACAGTGAGAAGACAGCTGACTATGAACCTATAGCTGGAAGCAAACCCTCAGCAAATCGGCAAACCTCCCAGCCTGCAGAACCATAGGAAGTCAGTGTTTGATTAAGTCATCCAACCTATGGTATTCTTATTTTCACAGCCTGAACAAACTAAAACAAAGAGTAATTAATGCTTTGTATATATAATTCTGAATTTTAGAAAAATGGATGTTCTTAAATATTTTATTTCCAAACAAGAAAGAAATTGTATAAATTATATTCTCAACCTGAGAAGGTAACAATTACCATTCAAATGAACCACAGGATAAAAAGAAATAATAAAGATAAAAATAATAAACTATATAATGGAAAAACTTTAAAGAACAGATAGGAGAAAGTTGTTGGACAAATAATAGCAAAATAAGTAAAACTCTGGGTAATAAAGTCAAGAAAAAAGTGGAAGAAATAAATTTTTAAGACATAAGAAGAGATGAGCCAGGCGTGGTGGCTCATCCCGGTAATGAATGCACTTTGGGAGGCCGAGGGGGGTGGATCACGAGGTCAGGAGATGGAGACCATCCTGGCCAGCATAGTGAAACCCTGTCTCTACTAAAAAGACAGAAATTAGCTGGATGTGGTGGTGTGTGCCTGTAATTCCAGCTACTTGGGAGGCTGAAGCTGGAGAATCACTTGAACCCAGAGGTAGAGGTTGCAGTGAGCCGAGATCACGCCACTTCACTCCAGCCTGGTGACAGAGCAAGACTCTATCTCAAACAAACAAAAAAAAAAGAGAGAGATGAAACATGAAAAAACTACAGAAGAATATAAGTTACGTGTCATGATACTCTACAGCATATTCAGTGGCATATAAAGCTTAAAATGGCAGGGAGTAATCTCCACTTTCAGTTAAATGAAACTAGTGTTTTCACCTGGTACAGGCATGTTTCCGTTGGAACCAAAGGTAGTAGAGCTTGATAGAGGAAGAATATAAAAATTCTGTAAGTGAGAAATCTTGTGTAATAGTGGAGAAAACACTCCCACTTGGTCCTTGATTCCTGGACCCATATATTCAAGCTTTGGAAAAATCAGCACCCCATATCACATGCTGATTCAAATCATCTACTATCTTTAGGACAGTGCTTCTTTTTTTCTGGGTGTTGGCTCCAATTAGGATATAGCTAAGTCTTCCCAAGGCCAGGGCATTTGTTTCATCAGGTTAGCTGCTTCTGGCTGAGAGGGAAGCTAGGTGTAGTATGGTGAGTCCTCTGGGCCTGAGTCCTTCAACGCGTGTCCTCTGTGCAATAAGCACATTAATCAGAGGCAATGTTGGGATAATAGTGCCGGCAAAAGCACGATCATAGAGAGGAAAACCCACATGCAGAAAGCCTGTGTTTTCCCAAGCAAAGGCCCACCCCCTCCATGATGGAGAGAATCCAGTGTCACCAACTGAATACCAGAGCATCCTGGGAATGTGGGGGTCTCAGCGCCAGTTTCTACTATCAGCAAGTTGGTCACTCAACAGTTGTAGCAACCAAAACAGCCCCTGTGTGGCGGAGCCCCAGGCATTGAGCCCAAGCAAGCATATGTATACACTTAAGATAAGATGAAGTTAGGCAAGATAGTACAAGACTGCAATACACTAGAAAAATAGTAATCACCTCCATAGACAATAAATAGTATTCGATAACATTTAAAATATTTTTTAAATAACCTTATAAACTTGAATTTGAAAGATACTTTCTCAATAAAAGAAATTAAATCTATTTAAAACTAACAACAGACCACCTTTTTAACTTTTAAACACTACAAACACTTCTATTAAGCTTAGAAACAACCAGAATCTCTGCTATTAATGTTTAATATTTAATATTGATCTAATAATCTAGTGAGCACAAAAGAGAGAAATAAGAAACAAAAACTGGAAAGAGTATAATCATTACAATTGGAATGTAATATAATTATCTGCTAAAAAGCACAACAGAATAAACTGACTTTTTTGGAGCTAGTAATTGACTCTAGTATGATAAAAGATAAAATATTAATATACAAAACAGCATTTTCCTCTATGTTAGTTAGAAAAAACATAATGGAAATGGAAATGCATTCGCAATGAGAACACACACACATAAATTTAGCAAGAATAACAATGTCAAGAAATATGCCATACCTATATGAAGAAAACAAAACAAAGCAAAATACTGAGGGCGCAAAGGAAGATTAATTATTGGAAAATTATACACTATTTCAGAATGAGTCTCTATAAAGATAACAATCCTTCCTAAAGTCATGCATCTCCAAATATATCCTAGATAGTTTTGGTGGATTTTTTCTTTCTTGGAATTTTGCCAAATTACTTTAAACTTGATCTTAGAGAAGAAATGAAGGAAAATAGCCAAAGAAGATTTTTAAAGATAAATGAATGGAGAGTTAACCACCAAGATAATGAAAGTACAATAATTAAAAGATTGTGGTGCAGGTCCAAAAATTGACAGGAAGATGAATGAAACACAACAAATGGTCCAGAAAGTGCTTGATTGTATTTAAATAATAATACATGATAAAGATGAGATGGACAGGAACTGGGAAGGTGGGGTATTCAATCAGTAATTATGATTTGATTAAAAAGGCAATTGAATAGTCCCTATTCACCACAAACCCATGAACATTCTAGAGGATTAGACAATTACATGGAAAAATCAAGACATTCGAAACTGGTGGCAAAAAAACTTCTAAGCATGAAGCACTGGAAATAAGCAATTACAAGGGAAAGTAATAAACTGTGTTGAAACATAAAATTTCTGTAAGTAAACAAAAAATTGAAAGACAACAACTTGAAAAAAGGAAAAAAAAACACAGATAAGTGAATTATACCCTTAATATTAAGGAGATTATAAATAAGAAAAGAACTGACTAATTGGAAAATGGGCTGAAGACACATACAGCTACCAAACAAAAGGGAAAAATATATTTAAAATAGGAAGAAAGGGACACAGAAGTGATATAGAGGAAATTAAAATTATAAGAATATTTTATATAAATCTATGCGAATATATTTGAAAATATAAATGTAGTGAGGATATAGACATTAAATGCTTTTTCATCCACTCAGTACTCTGCAGACATTCATTGCCTAGGTGATCTCTGTTATTTGTCATTATAAAGAAAATGCCTGAAGACAGTCTGAATTTTATCTTAGGGTTGATCCAATTTTTTTTTCTAAAAGCTTTTAGGGTTTTTAATTTTATTCCTTAATGTTAAAAATTGTTGTGAAAATATTTTTTCTCTCACTCAAATTATCTATTTAACCTTTATCTAAATATTAGCACTCTCTGCCATTTTTGTTGCTGTAAGATGTGATGGTAGTTTTTTGGCAGCAAAAACTGCCTCCAGGAGCCTATATATACATACGGCAAAACTATCAAGGACCTGCCTGAGAATGAATTGTTTAGACATTTGCTTTAATCTCTTTTTGCTCAAGTTTCCCAAAGTGATTTGCTCAGCATCCAGCACAAAGCAGATGAAAATAAATATTTCCTTCTGTAGTTTCTCTTGATGACAAGATCACTTCATGGAATAGTCCAGACTTCCATTTAGGTTTAATCAGTATGCAGTTTCTCTTCTGATATGGTGGGCAAATCCACAATGGGAAAATATAATGCAAATTATGAAAGAATGACTCAAGTTAATGCAGCACTGAAGCAGGGCACGGGTGAAGGACTGACACTTCCTAACTCCAAGACTCACTACAAAGCTATTAACAAAATAGACAAATCGATCAATGGAGTGAAAAAGAGAATTCAGAAATAGAGCCACACATTCATAGCCAATTGACCTCTGACAA
This sequence comes from Pan troglodytes, assembly GCF_028858775.2. Taxonomy (NCBI): domain Eukaryota; kingdom Metazoa; phylum Chordata; class Mammalia; order Primates; family Hominidae; genus Pan; species Pan troglodytes. Next base: position 60,358,848 of record NC_072404.2, read on the forward strand.
AAGAGCAAAGGCAATGCTTTGGAGCAACTATAGTTTTTTACCCATGGTGCTGGAATAACCAGACACTCAAATGTCAAAAAAAAAAAAAAAAAAAAAAAAAAAAAAAACCTAGACCTTACACCTTTCACAAAAATTAAAATGGATCGCAATGTAAGACTTGTAAAACTATAACTATAAAACTCTTAGAAGAAAACTTAGGGAAAATTGCCCTAGATTTGGCAATTTGTTTTTAGATACAATACCAAAAGCATACTCCTTGAAAGAAAAAAAATTGATAAGTTGAACTTCATTAAAATTAAAAACTTCTGTGAAAGAACAGAAAAAAAAGGTAAAAACAAGCCACATACTAAGAGAAAATATTTTCAAAACACATATCTGATAAAAGAGTTGCATCCCAAATATACAAAAAACAATTAAAAATGACTCATTTTAAAAATGGTTAAAGCATCTGAACAGTCATCTTACCAAAGAAAATATGGCATTTTCCAAAAGAAAGTATGATGCCAATGGCAACAAAACCTATGAAAACATGCTCAGCACATATACCACTGGGGAATTCCAAATTAAAACAATGGGATCCACTACATAACTGTGAGAATATCTAAACCCAAAACACTGACACCACCAAATGCTAGTGAAGATGTGGAGCAACAGGAATTTTCATTCAATGCCAGTAGGAATGCAACACGGTACAACCTCTTGGGAAGACAATTTGGCAGTTTCTTACAAAACTAACATACTTGTCCCATATGATCCAATAATTATTCTCCTTAGTATTTACCCAAAAGAGTTGAAAATTTCATCTACACAAAACTCTGCACAAAGATGTTTATAGCAGCTTTTTAATAATTACCCAAATTAGAAACAACCGAGATGTCCTTCAGTAGGTGAATAGATAAATAAACTGTGGTTTGCCAGCAATCAAATATTGTTCAGCACTGAAAAGAAGTGAGCTATCATGTCATGAAAAGACATGGAAGAAACTTAAATGCATATTACTAAGTGAAAGACACCAATCTGAAAAGGCCACATACTGTATGATTCCAAATATATGATATGCTGGCAAAACCAAAACTATGAAGACAATAAAAAGATCAGTTGTTGCCAAGTGTTGGGGGGAGGGTGGGGTAAGTAAGTGAAACACTGGGGATTTTAGCACAGTAAAACTATTCTGTAGGACACTATAATGGTGGACAGATAGCATTCTGGCTTTGTCAATACCCACAGAATGGACAACACCAAGTGTGAACCCTAATGTAAAGCATGGCCTTTAGTTGATAATGGTGTGTCAATATTGGTTCATCAACTTGGTAGGGGATGTTAATAGTGTGGGAGGCTATGCATGCATGGGGCAGGTGGCATATGGAAACTCTCTGTACTTTCTGCTCAGTTTTACGGTGAACCTAGAAATCAGTATATAAAAGGGATATTTGCACTCACATGCTTATTGTGGAACTATTCAAAATTGCAAAGATAAGGAATCTTAAGTGTCCATCGACAGAAAAGTGGACAAAGAAAGTGTGGTCTGTATACACAAGAGAATAGTATTCTGCCGTAAAAAAAGAAGGAAATCATGTCATTTGCAGCAACATAGATGGAATTGGAGGTCGTTGTTAAATGAAATAAGCTAGAAAGGTATGTTCTCAGATGTGGGCCCTAAAAAAGATGATCTCATGCAGATGCAGAGAATGATGGATACCAGAGTTTGAGAAGGGTGTGTGGGTTGGGGGAATGAAGAGACGTTGATCAGTGGGTACAAACATATAATTAGATAGGCGATATGAGTTCTAAGGTTCCATAGGATCACTATAGTTAGCAGGAATGTATTGCATATTTCAAAGTAGCTAGAAGAGAGGACTTGAAATATTTCCAATGCGTAGAAATGATAACTACTCAAGGTGCTGGACACCTCAAATATCCTGACTTGATCATTACACATTATATGCATGTAACAAATACTCACGTGTACCCCATATATATGGAAAATATTATGTATGAATTTTTTAAAAGCCTATTAGCAAAAAGAAATGTTATCAAGTCACAAAAAAGACATGGGGGAAACTTAAATGCATATTACTTAGTGAAATAAGTCAATCTGAAAAGGGTGCGTACTGTATTATTCCAAGTATATGACATTCTGGAAAAGCAAAACTATAGGGACTTAAAAGGATTAATACTTGCTAGGAATTCATGGGTACAGGGGAAATATGAAGAGATGAAGCACAGGGGTTTTGGTACAGTGGAACTATTCTGTATGATACTATAATAGTGAGTACATGAAGTACATTTTTAGAACTACACAAGACAAAGTGTGAACGCTAATGTAAACTACAGACTTTGGTTAATAATTACGTATCAATATTAGTTCATCAATATTTACAAATGTACACCAGTACATGATGGTAATAATAGGAGAAAACAGTAGAGGAGAGAGAGGGTATATTAGAGCTCTCTGTACTATCTGCTCAATTTTCTGTAAACCTAAAACTGCTCTAAAAAACAAAAGCTATTAATCTTTTTTTAAAAGGTGACTCTGATGCTGTAAAATGTGTCAACACACTTTACTGTGTTTCAGAAAAAATTTGAGACACTCTAACCACTCAGCATGATTGAGGTCAAGGATTTGGACAGGGTTGCAGCAATCACTTTGCTATTACTCTTATGTCTTTAATGTCAAATGCCAATGTCACTAAGTAATTATGAAGTCAATATCTTCAACTAAAAATCAAGACAAACAATAATTATATCTTCACACACCGAGATGCAAAATACACACTAAACCTTATGCTACTAAAAATGTTATGATTATGTTGATTATGCAAAGAAAACTATAATGGAAGCAATGAACCCTTAAAGTACATCATACACATTTTCTACATGATGCCAAGTTAGGAATTTTTGCTACAAGATTTCATTCTGCCTGCATGTCAGATTCAAAGGTTTGAAAATGTGAATCACAGACCTATGGGTGGATGCCAGTGGTCCATTTCATAAGTTTCTCTAAAATATATCTATCTCTAGCAGTAGTGTAGGCTCTTGGAGTTGAAATGGAGTAGAAATACAATGCATGCATATAAAGAAAGAAAGGAAACAAGGGAGGAGAGAAGCAAAAGAAAATAAATATAAAGGAAAGAATGAAGATTCCTTGATTGAGCTGTGTGTGAAAATGCCTAAATTCATTGTTTAAGCCTGAGAGAGTTCTGAGTATTCTCCATCCTACAGAATTTTAGGAATCAGAAAGATAGTCAAACTCTCTTGTATCTGACTTATATTTCAAATTTCTGAGAATATCAGAAAGTGTTAGATACAGCACTGGTTGCCTTGAAACTAAGCTCATTTTCCTCCGAACCTCTTGCAGATTTTTCTTAAAGAATCTGTTTTGTATGTATTTGCTTCAATGACAGTTATGGATAAGGCTGACGTGCCTAAAATATTTTAATGTTCCAAGACAGGAATGCATCAAATGTTTAATAAGAGCCTCACTTCATTTTTAAATTGGCAGCAACAGCACACATTCTCATATTCCCAAGCATTAACACATACCTGTTCCCTTTATTATAGCAACAGCATGGTTGGAATGAACAGCACTGTCACATCATTTTAGATATTTATTGTGGTGCAGCATTGCATTTTATTATCCACAGTTTCAGGCAGTGAATGAAAATGATTTATACAAGCTTCTTAAATTATACCTATCTGTAGGAACATGACTAGGCTTTTAGATGACAATGATGCTTCTTTTTGTTACATATTAATTTGATCGCCTTCCTCCTTTCTCTTTTACCTTCCTTTTATGCTGTTTCAGGGAGTGAGAGGGTAGAAAGGAGAAACTCATAAATTTGAGAAGAGTGGGTATGGGCATTGGGAAAGAACAGATAAAATTGCAAAAATAGGCGATCCTTTTGGTACCAGACAACAATAAAGATGGCCCCAGGAGACCAATCTTAAAGCATGATAGGGAAGAATTCCATCGAAAATCTCTAAAATCAAAATACTAATTATACTGACAGGAAAACTAGAAGAGGTGAAGTTACTGATGTCACCATTAAACTCAGCAAAATTAGAATCCTAAATGAATGCTGATGCACTCTAATTCATCTTAGGTCCTGTATTGTTTTCCCACAATATACAGGAGAGAATGTACATATTGAATGGTTTCATGAACTATTGCCACAAGGCATTAACCTATATATTCTTAATAATATCTATCATATTTATTATAAATGTCTAACAAAGTAAGAAATATGTACACAATTATAATAATATGCAAACCATATAATGTAAATAGTTTCCAATTTTAAAGTCACTTAGCTTGTTAAATCCAGTTGGTAACCAATGAACCCATCCAATGAATGCATAGTATAATTTTGCTCAACACTTTTCAATATCTCCCATGTGTCCATAAAACATAAATTATGTTAAGTCGGCAATTAGAAGTCTTCAAGGCCTGGGCTTACCCTATGGTCTTGGCCCCATCCCATACTGATTCTTCCCAGATACTCTCTGGTTCAACAAAAACCCTATTTACCACACCCCAATGCACTGCAAGTTGTCATTAGTGACACAACCCAAGCCTCAGGATGATACATCTCAGACTATTTTTTAAATGTCTCTTCACACACACACAAAAAACCACCTGTTCATCCAATTATTTTCAAGAAGTAGCAGATACTATGGGAAAAGGTTATAATGTCCAAAACAGTAAGGTCCACGTATTCTTCAGCACAAAAAACGTCATAGGTCTTCATCAATTATATATACAGATAAGTGTTTCAACAGAGGAAATAATCACAAATACAGTCATGCGTCACTTAAATGGGGATATATTCTGAGAAATACATCCTCAGGTGATTTCATCATTGTATGAACATCATAGAGTGTACTTAACACAAACATAGCTGGTAGAGCCCACTACACACCCAGGCTATATGGTATGGCCTATTGATCCTAGGCTGCAAACCTGCACAGCACACTACTGTCCTGAATACTGTAGGCAGTTGTAACATAATAGTAGGCATTTTTGTATATAAACATATCTAAACATAGAAAAGATACATAAAAATATAGTATAAAAGAGAAAACATGGTACACCAGCATAGGGCACTTACCACTTGAAGGACTGGAAGTTGCTCTGGGCAAGTCAATGAGTGAGTGATGAGTGAATGGAAAGGCCTTGGACATTACTGTGCACTGCTGTAGACTTTATGAACACTGTATAATTAGGCTACATTCAATTTATAAAGAAATATTTTTTCAATAATAAACTTTAGTTTACTTTTTCTTTACAAACTTAAATTTTTTAACCCTTTTGTAATAACACATTGCTTAAAGTACACATTATGTAGGTTTTATATGTACATATATGTATATATATATAAAAGATTTTCTTTATATCCTTATTCTATAAACTTTTTCTATTTAAATTTTTTTTTTAATTTTTACTTCTTAAATTTTTTTTAATGTCTTACAAACACACACATTAGCCAAGGCCTACACTGGGTCAGGATGATCAATATCACTGTCTTTCACTTCCACATCTTGTCCCACTGGAGAGTCTTCAGGGCCAATAACACGCAGGGGGCTGTCACCTCCTATGATAACAATGCTTTCTTCTAGATACCTCCTGGAGGACCTGCCGGAGGCTGCTTTACAGCTAACTTTTTTTAATAAGTAGAAGTATACTCTACTCTAAAGTAACAGTAGCCGAGTGCAGTGGCCCACGCCTGTAATCCCAGCACTTTGGGAGGCAGAAGTGGGTGGATCACCTGAAGTCAGGAGTTCGAGACCAGCCTGGCCAACATGATGAAACCCCGTCTCTACTAAAAATACAAAAATTAGCCAGGCGTGGTGGTGGGCCCCTGTTATCCCAGCTGCTTGGGAGGCTGAGGTGGGAGAATTGCTTGAACTTCGGAGGTGGAGGTTGCAATGAGCGGAGATCACACCACTGCACTCCAGCCTGAGTGACAGAGCCAGACTGTCTCAAAAAAAAAAAAAAACAATAACAATAAAAGTATAGTATATAAATATATAAACCAGTAACATAGTCATTTATTATGATCAAGTATTAGGTATTGTACATCATTGTATTGCTAGACTTTCCTACGACTGGCAGCACAGCGATTCATTTACACCAGTGTCACCACAAATGCCTGAGGAAAGTGTGTGCTGCAACACTGGGAAGGCTAAGCCACTAGGAGATAGGGATTTTTTCAGCTCCACTACAATCTTCAGGGACCACCATCATATTTGCAGGCCATCATTGACCGAAACTTGTGTGGGACATGGCTGTAATAGTCACAAAAGCTACCTTTCCATGTCATTGCCAGCATTTCACCCCTCCCTGCCTTGTCACCTGACCTCTTTGTTGGCCTGGTCCACCCTGCCTGACTTACCCACTCTAGGCTCATCACATTCATTATCTGAAGCTTCCAATTCACCTTAGGGGTTTGCAGTTAAGGTGTTTCTGTAATTTGGTGTGTTTCATTTTAGGTGTCTCATTTAAAAACACAGATTTCAGGGAATTTAAATGACATGGCTAAGCCAGTTACAGAAGACAGGAAAAGACAGGATTCACAGATACTGTTTTCTAAGCCAGTGTCTTCCTCCTCCTCCACGCTCCTTTCCATAAAAATGATGCCTTTCACCAGAGAAGTGTCGTGGCCGTGATGAGCCACTTAACCTCCCTGAGCCCCAATTTCCTCATCTGTCAGAGGGAATTATGAGTTCTGTCCTGCCTATCTCGTATGGCAGCTGCAAGAAGCAAATAAGATAATGTATGTGAAGAAGTTTCTGAAGTGCTAATAAAAAATTAAAAGTGTCATTTTATTATCTGCACATGAAAGACAACTCATGAGCACTGGGATTAAAAATACCAGATTTAACCTCTTACTGTGTTGCCATGGCAAATAATGAAAGCTGTTTGGGCTTAATGTTTTTCCAAACTATGAAATAACAATGTTAAACAAAATGTTCGCACAGTCCCTGCTAGGGATGGAACCAAGGTTTGTGGGAAACTGATGGTGACTAATGCCTTCCCACCTACCAATTAAAATAGCCTTCAAGACATCAGAAGAAGTAGCAAACTTGCAAAAGATTAAGAGTGTTTAAGAATTCTTAGAAACGTTCTTCTTTAAAGTACAATGCCTTTGGGTTTTCAGTAAGATTACCGATTGTGCTTCGATTAAACTGAAGTCTCATTAGAAAGTTCCAAAATAAGGCCTAGGAAGACTAATGAAAATTCATTCCATTTTTAAAAGCTAAGATTGACAGTAAGTGTATTGCTAGAATTTGCAAGGGTTTTATATTAATTACAACATCAAGGAAGCTGGATTTAGAATTGTCCCTGGGAGTCTACCACACTCAAAATCCATCACACAGGGCTGCTGCTCACAGATTACAATTGTTCTTCCCCGGGAGGAAGGAGCGGCCATCCTCGGCTGAGCTGTAGCTGTTGTGAGACAGCAGAGAAATGTATGCTCCCAATCAGAGGATGAGGTCAGGGAAGACAGGAAGAGGTCCGATGTCCAAGCAATCTGGGAATTGGGGTTTTTCATCGATGCCACCATCTCTTCAACATCAGTAAACAAGCAGAACCACGTGAAGTGAATCGCTGGACATTTACTCCCAGGCTTTGCTTGTTCAGCAGTTACAGATTGGAGATGGGAACTCACAAAGGACAAGGGTGGATGTTAGAAATGCTGAGACCAATACTCCTACCCTGAAAGCAGACAATAGGTCTTGATATAGCCCTCTCTTTTAGTTCTTATTTTGCAAAAAGAGAAAACTCATGCATAAATACATTGAAAAATAAATGAACCCAAAACAGCGGGATTTAATGAAAAGGGTACATGTTGATCACAAAACCAATCAGATACAAGTGTTACTACTATGTTTTAAATAAATGTAATAATATATAAAGCCTTAAATTATTTGTAACCACTTTTCACAGTCTATTTCAAGACAAATGGATCCAAACATGGAAAAAATAATCAATATATCAATTCAAAGGTTTTATAATCAAAGCATTATGGGGGTGGGTAAAAGGATATGTGTTTACAACATTATAAAAATGTTTTTGAAAAATATCAAAACATGAAATTTTACACAAAATATGATAATAACTAATATTACCAAGTACTCACAATGTGCCAACCACATTTCTGATATTTACACATATTAACTTATTTCATTCTCATAAACATGCAAAGTAGACACTGCAGTTTTCTCTCTTGAGGGAAGAAACTTGATTCAAAGAGGTTAAGTAATGTGAATCTGTGACACAATGTCACCAAGACAGTATGGTAGAATCTCAATGACTCAATGTCACCAAGATGGTATGGTAGAATCTCAGTGACTCAGTGTCACCAAGATGGTATGGTAGAATCAGAATTTAAAATACATCACTCTCTGGTTTCAGATTCCTCACTTATAATGACAGTGCTACATTAACAACAGCAACAACACATACGTACAGTATACACACATACAGTATACACATACACACACATACCGTATACAACATATACATATAGTGTACACACACATACAGTATACACACACATATGGTATACATGTATACAACATATGCATACAGTATACACAGTATACACACATATAGTATACACACATACAGTATACATGTATACACAGTATACACACACAGTATACACACATACAGTATACACATATACACAGTATACACATATACACAGTATACACATATACACACATACAGTATATAACATATACACACAGTATACACACATACAGTATACACATATACACAGTATACACATATACACACATACAGTATATAACATACACACAGTATACACACATACAGTATACACATATACACACATACAATATACAACATATGCATGCAGTATACACACAGTATACACACACATACAGTATACACATGGGCAGTATACACTTATGCACACACATGCAGTATACAACATGCATACAGTATACACACATATACAGTATACACTTATACACACAGTGTACAACATATACAGTATACACACACAGAGTATACACATGCATACATACTATACACATATACACACACAGAATAAACATACATACAGTATACACACATATGCAGTATACACATACATACACACATACATTATACAACATATATATACAGTATGCACACAGTATAAACACACATATAATTAATGCTAGAAGGCTATACACAGGAACACTATTGATTGTTGTATTAAGCTATACGATTCAAGGATATTTACAGTCTTGTACAACTTAATAATTTTTATTATGAAAGCCCCTCTATTAATACTTCTAAAATGTTAAAGTACTTTATCTAAAAAAATAATTTTACCATCCATCGACTCAGACATGAGCAACAGGATAAATATAAACAGTACGAAAGACACCATCTGTACAATTGTGTAGACAAATCCAAGTGGATTTTATTCTTGTTAAAGTAAGCATGTTGATTCAGTGATGTATTGTTTCCAAGTTGACTTAATTTAGGTGGCCTATTCCATTCTTTCTATTTAGGGCTTCTTTATTTCTTTAGTTGTATTTATACATTGTTTAAAACAATGCTTTTAAATCAGATAGTATAAAAAGGTAAAATCATTAATAATATTCAAATAAGTGGACCAGACCCTAGAACCTGAAAGGAAGTAAACTGTGCACAACACATTCAAGATGATGCAGTGAGTGTGAGTTTAAACTACCTGTTGCTCAGGCCATGTTGAACAGGAACTAGTGCAATGAGCATAGGCTCAGGCAGCCACATTTTGGGATCATTTCAGATCTTAAACCCTGTGCCTCAATTTCTCCTTCCATAAACTAGGGATAATAATAGAACCTGTATCATAAGGTTGTTGAGAAAATTAAATAAAATGTTGTCATAAAATGTAATGTTGGTGTGAGGTTCTTTTTTTTTGTTTGTTTGCTTTTTTTGATACGGGGTCTCACTGTGCTGCCCAGGCTGGAGTACAGTGTGGTGATCATGGCTCACTGCAGCCTCAACCTCCTGGGCCCAAGCCATCCTCCCACGTCAGCCTCTGGAGTAGCTGGGACTACAAGAACACAGATTCATGCCCGGCTAATTTTTTTCAGTTTTTGTGTAGAGACAGAGTCTCACTAGGTTGCCTAGGCTGATTTTTAATTAGAACAGTGCTTGCTATATAGTAAGTGTTCAAAAGATGTTAACTACTATTCTGATTTAGGAAATAAGGTAACAGGCAATGGAAATAAGCAGCACCATGGCTTCCTATGTTCCCTTACAGAAAGGTAATTCCTGTGGGTAGTGGGTGGATAAGGCTGCCTTGGATGAAAATGAATAGACTAGAGCCTTTCTACCCCGTGTGTTTCTGAGATTAGCAGCACCTTCATCATCAGCAAGTTTGTTAGAAATGAAGAATCTCAGCGCCCTCCCACATGCCTGAATCAAAATCTGCATTTCAGCAAGACCTCCCGGGAGATGCTGTTCAGGAAGCCCTGATCCAGAGCACAGATGCACAGACGCGGCTTGTTATTGTGTGGCTGTCCTCACACCTGAGGTCAGAGGCTTGGCTGCATGCCACCCCTCCAGCCTCCTTCCTGAGGTCTCTGGGTTCGGGAGTCCCATCTTCATTTGGTGAAGCACTCCTTCAGCCAAACTCGGCCCGGCCAAGACAATCACCTGTCACTAATTTTCCTGCCATTCGGTTTAAAGTCTATGATAAAGAAAATATCTAAAAAGAAATTGCTATCTGAAATTTTGATTCTATTTTATTTCTATTGCAAATTGCTTCTAGCAGAACCTGACAAAAATAACCCCTGCTCTTTCTGAAAATGATCACGAGTCACCGTAAGGGCACAGTATGCCTTACTAAATTACACTGCCAACTGGAAATTAGCAATTGACCTGCGCATCCCTTTTTAATAAGAACATCCCTGCTGGTATTGATTTATAGGGAGCATTATTTCCTATTGCAGTATGAGTAGTAATAATTTTTCCTTGGAGGCACCTTAAGTTTTTAAGAGTTCCTGTAACAAATGAGATTTTAACAAGGCAGGAGTAATTTTATGTGATTGTAGGCTGTTTGTTATGCACTGGTGATTTATTTAATTGAACATGATAGAGAAGACTCCAGTATTACAAATACACATCACCAACAACCGCTTTACACGCATCTGAAAATAGAAAGGGAACACGAGATGATGAAAGCATTGAGGCATTTTTAAACTCATGAAGAGAAAAGGCACTCAAGAAAAGTGGACATCTAGAATGTCCACTTGTCTAGTTGGTATTTAATTTGTCTACACACTGAGCATTCTATATTGACATTAGTAGGTGTTAACTCCTGGGCTCATACCCTGTGTCCTAACATGACTGTAATTATCTGCTCTTATTCAATGAACCAGCTTTTTGGTGTCACTCTGGTTTTCTTGACTGCTTTGCCCACCAGTAAGAGAGAGTGTCATTGAAATGGAGGAAGGTGTATCTCCATTTGGGCAGATGCCTTGGTAATCTCAAGCTTTCAAAAGAGAATATCAACACTACCTCAAGTGATTATTTGTTAAGTCATGTGGCTTGTTCCCCATTAGGAAGCAGATTCAGTGCACTCAAGCTACTCATCTGGGGCACACAGCCTTGAGCTCATTGCTACTCAGAATTTATTAAAATTCTGTTGAGCTAATCCACACTTCAGGGGAAAGACTGCTATCTTTCCCTGCCTGAAGATACTTCCTCATCTCTAAGTCAAAAGAAATCAGACATCTAGGTAGCTAGGCCTTGTCACACTGGCCATGAGAATACTTACTCTCATTCTAGTTCACTTTAGTGTGGTAGCACATACATCTAATGAGTATCATATGAAAAATAAAAAAGCTGTGAATACATTAACGGAGCTTATGTAAATGATGCTGTCAAGGATAATTTTATGTACCGCATGCAGTGATTATCTCTGAGAGGAAGTCCTCTTTGGTGCTCATAAGAAATTAGTTGTATGTCTTCTGAAAATTTATTTTCATCTTGTGGACAATGATTTATATAATGAAAAGCCTTTCCTTTCTGCTTTCTCTGCTGGAAAGCTTCTGGCTGACCCAGTTTTTTCAACTTTGTCTGATTTCTGGCACCATTTTTTGTCTCCATCTTTAGTCTATTTTCTGATGCGTCCACTTTTAACATTTATTATCTGCTTGGATTTTAATTTTCTTTGTAAACTACCATAAATCTTTAATAAGAAGTAGGTAAGTTAACAGCAGAGACAGGTGACAGCCATCAGGAGACCATGTGCCCACCCAAAGCCATGCACACATGAAGGACACATCCTTCTGAACAATGCATCTAGAAACCACCATGGGCATCCTATTGTGCACTTTAATTTCTTATTAAACAAAACAACAAAACGAAATTGCATTGATAAAACAAGGCAAAACTTTACTGACCACAAAATTCTTATTCCTGAGATAAACAGGCAAATGGGAGAAAAGGAGTTTTAAATGAAAAATAACTGATGCTTACTCACCTCCTCCATTTACATGAATAAAGATAATTTCTATTTATGAAAACGGTCCCTCTTTAATAATTCTCTAGAGGTTCTTGACTTCTGAAGAATTTTCCTCTGAGAGATTTTACATTAGCAGGAATACCTTGAGATGGAGGATTAATTTAAACTATTCCCTGAAGCCAAGTGAAGAAACTTTTTAAAGCAAGAACAGAAGAGCAAGTTGTTTAACTGCTGCTGTCACATGGAAAAAAATGAGGACCGAGAAATAGTAGTCACTGGAATTGAAAACATAAATATCACAAATGACCTTGAGTGAGGTTTCTGTAGAATGGTAGGAGTGGAGGCTTGTTGCACAGGTTCAAGAAGGAATGAGAGAATGTAAAATGAAGGAAAGAAGTGTAGAAAATGTTTTCAAGAAATTTTTCTAAAAAATGAGCAGATAAGGAGGGCATTGCTGGAGGGGAACACAGAGTCAAGGGAGGACTTTTTTAGTTTTTTTTTTTTTTAAGCTTACATGTATGATGATGAAAATGGTCCAACAGAGAAGAAAAAAAAACCTAATAATATAAAACACAGATGATTCAAGCACGTGCCTGAGTCAGAAATAGGGAATAAATGTGAGTACAGGAATAGAGGAATCAGCTTTAGAGGCAGAAAGATGTAAATTTAATGGAAGACAAAGGAGGGAAAAAAAACATACACATACACACACAGAAAGAGTGAGTGTGTGACAGAGATGCAGGTATACTGGTGCGGGAGCTATGAATGTTTTCACATTTACATTTTCTCAGAGAAATAGGGAGGGACTAAAGGAGACCTCTGGAAAAGTGGAAATTAAAAAGACTAGGGAAATATGGAATTACTGTCACCAAAAACTCTCTCAAGTACACTGATTGTGAATTTAGTGTGAGACCCACCAGTATCATTGCATGTTTTCCGCTAGTCTCATTTAAAGTGCATGGGGAATTGGAATTAACTGCATGGAACATTTTGCCAGGAATAAAAGGAAAGTATGTGAAAGTGACAACAGCAAATGACAAGGGGGCTTCTTCGGCTAGGAACAAAAGGAAGTGCAGCATGTGTGGGGTCTGAGGGACAGTGGCAAAGCTGTGGAGCAACTGATTGGAGGATTCTGTGAATGAATGAAGTTGGAGTGTAGAGAAAGGAAGGAGAAGTGATTCAAAGTGGTTGTTAGAGAGTGTAATACTTAAAATTGAGGTTGTGGAGGGGTTGTCATTATTGGTAATAACAATATTAAAGGTAAAAATAAATGACTGACCATTGATTGTGGGCAAGATTACTAGAAGTGGAAAACTCAAGGAAATGAGAAGTGCCAGGGTATTAAAAACATTTTCCATGAAAATATTGGCATAACCAAGAGAGTATGAATCATGAGTTGTTAGAATAAAAAGAACACCTAGGAATACAAGTGAAAGCCATTCAAAAGAAAATTATAACACATGATTACAAAACAAAAGAGCTGAAAAAGTGAGAGATTTACAATGTGTTCGTAGATAGAAAGGCTAAATACCATAAAGATGACAATCCTTCCCAAATTAATCTATAAATTCAGAGTAACTGTCATAAAAATCTCGAGTTATTCACAGAACTTGACCAGATTGAAAAGTAAACAAAAACAGAGCTACATGAAAAATCATAATTGTGAAATTTTGAACATCAAGGATAAAGAACAAATCTTAAACCCTCCAAGAAAGAAAACCAGATCAAGAAAGCCTTTCAAAGGCCTAGAGATCAGTAGGGCATGTGACTTTTCAGAGCATTTCTGACACCGAAAAACAATGCGGCAATGAATTCAAAGTTGAATATTTCAAAAAAAAATTTTAAAGGAAGAAGACAAAGATCTCCTAACTACTCATTCTCAGGAAGTTAATGGAGACTATACTTCATTGGAGAAAAGTAGAAAACAGGCCAAGAAATTAGAAGCCATGAGATCTGCGGTGAGAGAGGAGAAGGAACGTCTCAGGAAGGCAGTTATGAAATGCGTCATAAGTTTTGCTGACCAGAAAGAGCCTCTTAACAATTTTCCCTAAATCAATGATTCTCAAATAGTAGCTCTCAATTCACCTGGAAACTTGTGAAAAATGTAAATTCTCAGGGTTCTTCCCAGATCTACAGGATCAAAATCCCTGTGGCTGGGGACACAGCAATCCAAATCCACACTGCATTTAGACCTCTCAAGGTTTCTGCTGCAACACAGGTGTGAGAGCCTCTGGCTGGGTGCCCCAATTCTCAGATGTCTTTCTTGTCATACCTATTTCCCTAAGGCCTGTTCTAGGTTTCTAACATGGGTTTATTTTTTAATGAGTTTTAGTCTTATTTTGAAAATAATACATGATCTCAACTGATATTTTGGAAAATATAGAAAAACATAAATGAAAAAGAAAAATCCTCTACAATTTCATAATCCAGAAAATAATATAGTAAACATGTATATATATATATTTGAATTATGTGGCATATACATTTTTAATATTATTTTTATTCAAATTTATATAATAGTTTCTATATTATTCAAATATCTTCTAAAACCCTATTGTACTGCCTGCATGTTTCATAATATAGTAGTAGTATGATTTATAAAAATGCTCTTTTGATATAGGACTTAAGAAGAAATATTACTTAGGCAGATAGTGAGGGTATGGGAGTCCTCAGTAAGGTTTTTGTTTTAATGAAAAGCAGCCCCAAAACCATTTTCTTTTTTAACAAAGAGCAGCCTGTAATATCAAGCTGCAGACATAGACAAGAAAGCTGGAAGCTTGCACAGATTAATGCTGGCAGTTGTGCCAATAGGAAAAAGCTACCTGGGACTAGGCATGTTCAAATTGGCGGTTCTACCTTCCCTTCTCTTTGCCAAACCACAGGTACAGTAAGAAGAAAATATGGCCCCAGCCAGGCAAAGACCCCATTTGCATAATAATATTAGGGTGGGGCAATCAGCCTTCTCCGTGTGCTATGTAAACGTCACACCTGATCAAACCAATCTGTGGGCCCTAATTAAATCAGACACTGCCACCTCAAGCCTGTCTATAAAATCTAGTGCAGTCTGCCATGGGCAGGATTTTCCTTTCAGAAGCCCCTCTCTCTCATAAGGGAGAAAGCTGTTCTCCTTTCTCTTTCTTTTGCTTATTAAACCTCTGCTCCTAAACTTGTCATGTGTGTCTGTGTCCTAAATCTTCTTGGCAAGAGACAGCGAACCCCAGGTATTTACCCCAGACAATGACACCACTTCACTTTTATCGATGGTTCTTAGAATTGTTTGAAAGAATATGTAAGCTGAAATGAATTTCATGATGGTTCTTTGTGGTTCTGTGTCATGGTTACAGGCACAGACTTTGCAGGCAGAGAGACCTGAGTGTCACTCCAAGATGTGCCATTCACTAGTTGAATAGGTTTTTGCATGTAATTCACCTCTCAGAGTTTCAGTTCCTCATCTGTAAAATGAGGATATTAGAATTCTTCATCTAGAATCATAATGAGGCTTGAACAGTGTAATAGAAAAGTGCTTAGTCCAGTGCCTATCTGTAACAACTGCTAACAAGCGTGAGGCTGCAGTAGAAATAATATTGATATCAGGAATAATAGTCACATGTCTCATTATTGGGTCTTATAAATTGTTAATACATTGTTGGGTTTTAAAGCCAAATTTATTGCAGTCACAACTTGGATTGGTAAGTCTTTTGTTTTCCCTTCCAGAAAATGTTTTATTGCTTTAACATCTAACTGATAATTTGTGAGAGTGGTCATCCTATCAAATCTCTACCAGCATGGGACATCTGCCATGACCGTTTAATAGGCAAAAGACAACACATTGTTGTAATTTGTTGTTGTTGTTTATGTTAACAGTGTTGATCAATAGTAAATAACAATGTATTATTCATTTAAGCATTTATTAAGAGGGTGGATGTTACATTAAGTGTTTTTACCACAATAAAAATTTTTTAAGTGTTAAATATTCTTTATGCATATAAAAATTATATTTCCTAGCACTAAATCTGCCCAAATGCTTTGGTTAAGCTTTCATGGAATATTGATAGTGGAGGTGACTTCTGAAAGTAGGCTACTAATGTTTCCCTGAGAAGCATGGCGGGCGGTGTGGAGGGCTTCATTCTCAGTAGAGTAAGGAGCACACAGGAGGAGGTGTGGAATGAGGAGGACTTGAGAGGCTGTGATCTGTTTAACGTGCCCCGGAAATATGTGGGTAGATTTTCAGAAAACAAGGATGGACAAATAGAGTGCAGGTTCTTTTTAAGCTATTGTAAGTTTTGTAAACTTTGTTTACAAAACAAAAATTATTTAATCAATTAATTTGCATTATCAGATTTTGTTTTAGAATCATAATTGAAGGCAGTGAAGAGGACAAGTTGGAAAAAAGAAAGCTGAAACACAAAATGTCAGGCCTTTGGAATCATCTAGAACAAGGTTGTCCAAGGGAGAGAATACAGCTATGCGTTCTTAGTTTCTGTTTCTGGTTGGGCCAGTAAACCCCTTCCTCCTCCATTTTTTCTGCTTATCACTGGAGACAGAAACTAAAAACCATGGCTTCAGGCTGCTAACAGCCTAAAACAAAACAAAACAGAACAACAACACCAACAAAATAAGGGGAAGATAGGTTGGACAAGCTTTGTCTAGAAGAAAGAACAAAGCCAGTGGCTGAGGAGATGTGAAAAGAATGGAAGCAAGGACTGTTTCCGAGGTAGAATCTCTAAGTTTGTGAGCAATTGGATTTTAGTGCTAAGAGAAAATTTAGCACTGTAATTTTTACCTTGACCAAACAAAATGGGAATTTTCACCCTAACGACTTGGAGAATATGAGGAAAAGAGGAGGAATACATGCACACACATGCATACACACATACCCTTTATTTTGGGGATTTTTTTTCTCCCATTTTTCAAACTATCTCCCTTCTCATTTTAACAATCTCTCTTGCTGCTGACAATCTTTTCAAGCAGTGCTCTGTGTCTGAATTTTTTTTCTTCTCCCCAATGTGTTCCTCCCTTCCAGTACTGGAAACATAGCTTCTGGGCTGAATGTCTTACTTTTGCTCCTCTAAATCTGGTCTTCACCTTTCGTCATCCTGTTGTGTGTCCCTGAAGGCTGATCAATCACACCTTGGTAAAGGGGGGTTCCTTGCCCCATCTTGCAGTTAGGCTGCCGATAAGGACCACCAGCAGAAGGGAGAAGGAGCAGAAAGGAAGAGGGGTTGGTTTTCCAGGCTCCAGCCCTCTCTGCAGGAGAGTTGCTGGCAAGGGCCCCAACCCCCAAACAAAGCTCTCTCTCCATCTCTCCAAATTGGTTCTGAGGATTTCGGGACGCTTCCCTTCCCTTCTCTTCTGGCTTATTCAGTCCTAGAGTTGGGAATGGAGCCTTCCCCCACTACTAAATCAGGAGTGCTGTACACTTCTTTTTGGTTTCCCTACATTCTGCCCACATCTATGTAAATAGTGCCTTGATTAAACTGTTGTCAAATTGCTCAAATTGAGTGTAACATCTGTTTCCTGCTGGGATGTTAACTGATACAGAAATTGGTACTAGAAATAGCTCCAGGAAACAGCCCCTCAACATGGGATTCTAGGATTGAGTTACTCTCTTTGCCATAGGGAAGGGGGACATGAGTAACCAACTGCGTGTGGGAGATCATGATTATTCAAATTAAAGTGGAAGAGAATAAAGGGCAAGTAGAGGGCAAGTTGTTAGAAAATCGAGTTGCTGTAGCAATTAGTCCCTATAGTGAGAATATGGATTGCAAGATCATGGCATTATGTGGATTTCTGATAGCTTTAGAGCAGTGGTTCTCAACTGGTGGCAATTTGGCCCTCCAGGAGACTTTTGGCAATATCTGAAGACGTTTTTGATGGTCATAACTTGGGGATGGAAGGTTACTATTGGCATCTAGTGGATAGATACCACGGATACAGTTAAACACCCTACAATGTACAACCACTGCAGTTATCCAACCCAAAATGTCAACAGTGATGAAGTTGAGAAACTGTGCCCTAAGGTGGACTGGAAAGCAGTGAATATCAAATTAAGAACATGTGTAGAAATCAAGAGTCTCTGCAACAAATTTGAAAGATCTCCTTATCTCCTGGAGTCAGGGGGCAGGTGGGATGAAAGACCAAGCCAGGCATCTGATCACAGGACTGCAGAGGAATACTTAGCCCTCACAGGCCTTGCACACCAACATCAGTGTCCTGCTACAGAGGCATGGGCCCATAGACAATAGACCCAGAAGACAGGCTCAGGATGTAGAACTCCCACATCTTTCTGAGAGCCCCTTAACTTCCCCATGAGAAGGAGCCAGTCTTCCTTTGCATAAAACCTTAGAAATGTCTTTACCTAAACCATTACGCCACAAGCTGATGCCAGTTTTCCTCAGAACACACCCTCTCCTCCATGCCTACAGGCCCATAGTTAAAGTTAGATTCCAGTACAGCCAGGACAAAGAAGTACCAGGGCTTCTCTGGAAAAGGATGTCTATCAGAAAATGTCTACTATCACGCCAAACTCTATCGGCAGGGCCTGGGGAGAATGTGAGAGAGTAGATTGCAGGGTGCATCAGACCAAGGAGACTTAGGCATGAAGTCTGAGCAGGTCATTGTCAATAAAATCTCTGCACTCACTTCAGGCTTTGTATTTAATGTGCTGCATCCAGCTCTTGGGCTAATGTAGATCATCCGCTAGGTTGGCTAACTGAAGCTGAAACTCAACAGTGGTTTACAGTCTGTGAAGTGCAAATCCTGCAACTACCCTGGCATGTTCTGGCAGAGATTCTCTGGTCCTATCAGGGTCATCTGGGGAACTTGCTAAAAATACAAAAAGCTACTCTGCTACTAGTCTTCTCTACTATTCTAGAGCAGTGGCTTTCAAACTCCAGTCACATCAGAGGCACTTGCGGGAGCCTTCGGAATTCACAAAGCTTAGGTCACCTTCCAGACCAATCAAATCAGAATCTCTGTGGGTGGCACCAAGCACCAGTGCTTTTTGAAGCTTCCCAGATGATTCTACTTGGCACACAAGATTGACAATCACCAGAGGAAGGAGTCCAAAGGTCCAGAGGAAGTGTTGGGTTCTTTGGAAGCGGCCCCTGCAATGTGAATTCAGGAGTCTATCACGAATCCCCCCATGATGTCCCAAAGGAGTCTATCGACATTAATCAGTATACTGATGCAGTGAGAACAAGGACATTCCAGGGTGCTTCAGAGCACTGTGACCCCCTGTGCTCTGCCCACACATTTGTAAAGAGTCTCCTTATTAAACTGTCTTCAAATTAGACTAGCTCTGATCTGACTCTGACTCTAGCTCCCCATCTATGCCCCTGGAGACATAGACAGTTGCTGTGTCCCCTGGCCAAAGTGGCACATGAAGTTCAGGTGATAGATGGAGCCATGACCTGTGTCCTTCCCACAATGGAGCTAGAAGGACTGGGGGTTCAACCTGTGGTGCTGCGCCAGTCCCTGAAAACACGGTAAAGATAATAGACTCTTTAATAGACTCACTGCTGAGAGAATTTCCTTGTTTCTCTTCTGATCAATAAATTAGACACCAATCCAGTAGAAAAGGCTAGATGGAAGCCCATGGAAATGCTTCCCTTCCCACCGGCCTCACCAAGACCGTCAACCATAATAAAATACCATTTCTGTAGAGAATTTAAAAGCTAAATGTTCCCACTGAATGTTTAAAAACTGCTTGAGTAACCTATCACATCCCTGTTCACCTCACCTGCTTGCCTAGTACCAAAGGGACATGGGTCCTGGACTCCCTCACCAGCAGTCATGTGGCTGACCCCTACTGTGGTGTGTGCAATTGACCAACCACAGAGTGTGACTTCCCACATGAGGGCGACCAGCCTGCTACCTGATGGCAAGTTGTTATGTTGGACTCCTTTCCTCAGAGAGAGATTACTGACTTCTCTTCACAGGGACAGACACACCGTTGGTAGAAATTGGGTCTCCATTGCCTCCACTTCTGCCAATGCCACATTCACAGTCCTGTGGAATGTCTCATCCATCTTTGTGTGGTCCTGCCCGTACTACATCTGTTCCAGAAGCTCATTTTCTGGTGAAGGATGTGTGGCAATGCAATTCAGTGTTCTCAGCACCTGCTCTTTATCCCAGATGCTGAAAGTTCAGTTATTATAGCAGCTGGGAGACAGCATTCTGCCAAGCTGGGTACCATCTTACAGGACACAGTGGATCCCTTAACTAGGGGCTAATGAGTGGTGCTGTATCACCTATGGTCAGACTCAAGAATCAGGGCATGGAGGTAGAAGTGTTCCTGGTTACTAATAAAAGTCTGGACAAATGTTTGATTTGAGTCCCTAGAATCTCAGCCGCATTAGATTCAGAGGTTTTATGCCCAAGCAAACTATGTTTCACCAAGAAACATAGTCATGATTCGACA
Source organism: Pan troglodytes (assembly GCF_028858775.2). Taxonomy (NCBI): domain Eukaryota; kingdom Metazoa; phylum Chordata; class Mammalia; order Primates; family Hominidae; genus Pan; species Pan troglodytes. The sequence goes on from NC_072404.2 coordinate 60,379,749, forward strand.
GTTTAGAAGCAGAGACTTTTTCTGGGCCATTTTGGACCCTTCATATCACCAAACCAGCAAACAGAGAAAGGGCTACTCTCTCTTATCAGATATGAGAGCAAGGAGGACCAATGACACCAGAACCAGGAGATTCCTTGTCACTAGAGAACTACGGCCATTGGTGAAGATAGAACACTCTTGACCTCATGGCACAGCTACGTGAAGATGTGGGTCGTCTCTCCAGGCAAAGGACCTGCTAGATGCAGACTAGCAGAGCATAACGAGAATACAGAAAGGCTGGAGTAAGACGACAGTGATGAGTGCAGCAGAGGCCATGTGGCGAGCCAGCTCTGACGCACAGTACTCTCCCTTGCTTTCATTCTCTGCTGCCTTACCACAGGCCCCTGGTTGCAGCTAATATTTCAGGCTTCAGGCAGGAGTATGTCATATCAACATCTCCCCATGATGATATGCTAGCTGAGGGGATTTTCTGGGTTCCCTATGTTGAGGACATGGGCTTCTTACCTGGATGAAGGACAGCAGTGAAGGCTGAGGAACCAGTGGTACAGACTGATGAGTACTGTACACTGGCCCCTTAGATCCACAGATGCTGTGTGCCCTGGGAGCACCATCAATGAGAACAGAGCCCGTGGGCTCTGGCTTCCGGTTTAGTGTAGACCATAGGAAGCCCTAACAAGAAATGGAAGGATGGTGAGGGGTGGAGAGTGAGGTCAGGGTCCTATGGACTAGCAACTGGCTTCCACAGAGGTGATGGGTGCCCAACACACAGCTTGCATCTTCTCTAGATCCTGGTTCACTGCTTCAGCCCTTTGCCCATCAGGCCCGGGGTGCTCCAGAGCACGGCACTTCCTCACCGCCCCCTCCCCACACACGCCTCCCTGTGCTCTGCCCACACATTTGTAACAAGTCTCTTTATTAAACTCTCCTCAAATTACCCAATTTAAGTGTGCCATCTGTTTTTGCCAGGACCCTGACTGATACAGTTTCTCTTTTAGTGAGTTTTTTTGCTATATTTTTTTTTCTTTCTATGCTATAGCCAAAAGGATTTAGGAATTTCTAATTAAAAGGAAAGTTTGTAAAAAGAAAATCAAAATGCATCTTTTTTTTCTTTTAACATTTTGGGATGATGAAATTCTAAAGAGCCATGATTTTGGATTGCAGTCTGCCAAATTACACTGTAAATAGCTTTGATTTGGAATTGTGTGCCCTAGAATCAAGGTTATTTGCAAATTTATTTTGCCAAAATCAGAAACCAGGTTTGAGAGACCCAATCCTCTTATTTATGGGAAATATTTTAACAAACTGAGCATAATTGTAGAAGGAAAGTATAGAAACATTTTTCTTGCCTGTGTATATCTAATTTGCCAACCACAAACAATATTTAAGCCATTCATTTGAGCTCATTTGCCCAGTTATTGTGGTTCCTTCAATCAGAACTATAGTTCTCTCAGCATGCTCCTGCCCAGCTGAGGATGTGAATTCAGCACAGTGCTCTTAGTACACTGAGTCAGAATTTCCAAAGAATCTTCAACAAGCTAGCCAAAGAAATTAACACATTTTATTCCTCTTCAAACACATTTAAAATCCAAACACAGGCAAAAATAAAGACATCTCAGGATGGAAGTTATAAAATAAGTGTTCAGAATAACATGATATTTAGTAATAACTGGACTAAAATTATTTCTTCTTTTTTCAGGTAGCAATATACTTGAATAGCTTGTTCTTGTCACTATACGTACATAAAAACTATGTTGAATCACTGACTATATTCTTTTATGCTCAATTTCAGGGCTGTTTTTCAATTATCTCAATGTTAAAACGTGACTCATTTAGACTCAGTCATTATTAAAGCCCCAACATTCAAGACGACAATAGGCGTTGAGCACTTCCACTGCCCAAAGTGAGCTAGACCCTAGGTCAACTCAGAAGTATTGGAGAAAGTCGTCAGTATTGTGGCAAAAGTTATCTAAGTATGTAGCAAGATGACCTTGAAGTTCTGATGAAGGTGTGGTTCATCATAGAGAAGCCACATGTGAGTATCAGTGCTTTCTTCTGACAATAAATTTGAACATTTTATTCAAATTGGTCAAACTTGTGAAAAGTTAAAAATTACCAAAAAATTACTTTGGAAATACTAGAAAAACTGAATGATCCTATGTTATGAGATTTTATATATAATTGCATAGTATATTTTTATATATTCATGATATTGTGAAATATGTATTTGGTCTTTGTCCCTGTTTCCTGGAATACGAATCTTAAAATCCTTGAAATCTTCAAAGTGCTATCTTTTCTATGCTAATGTTGACTGATAGTTTCAGCGTGGGGCTGGTCATCAGAAAAAGGTATGAATAAAGAGTTGGGACTTTCAGCCCCACCCCTAACCTCCAGGGAGAAGAGAGGAGATGAAGGTCAAATTGATCACCAAAGGCCAATGGTTTAATCAATCACACCTATATAATGAAGCTTTCATAAAACCCCAAGAGAACAGGGTTTAAAGAGCTTCCTGATAGCTGAGCACATGGAGACTGACAGGAAGGTGAACAAGAACTCATCCATGAGCCAGGAAGGTGGCCCTCCGGGACTCCACCTGGACAGAACAGAAACGTCTGCACTCGGGCCCCATCCAGACCTCACTCTGTGTATCCCTTAATCAGCCTGCTTATTCGTATCCTTTAAAATATCCTTTGTAATAAACTGATAAACATAATAAGCATTTCTTCAAGTTCTGTGAGCCACTCTAGCAAAGTAATCCAACCAAAGAGGAGGTTATGGGAATCCCAAGTTGAAGCCAGTCGGTCATAAATTCCAGAGGTCTGGACTTGGAACTAGTAGGAAAGAGGTCTTGTGGAATTAAGCCTTCACCATGTGGGATCTGAGGCTATGTCCAGGTAGACAGTAATGGAACTGAACTGGAGGACACCCAGTTTATGTCTGCTACAGAACTGATTGCTCCCTTGCTAGTGGTGAGAAACTCCCACACATTTTGTGGTCACAGAAGTCTTCTGTGTTGATCGCTGTGCTGTAAGAGCAGAGGAAAAACACGGATTGAAGGATTTTTCAAAACAATTTTAAATATATTATTAAATAATCTAATTACATGCTTAATAATCTCCTTTATGAAGAAACCACAAGGCCCAGATCTGTTTCTGTGCAAGTTCTAAGAATTCAGTAAAAGAAAATTTCCAGGCCAGGTGCGGTGGTTCATGCTTGTAATCCCAGCACTTTGGGAGGCCGAGGCGGGCAGATCACCTGAGGTTGGGAGTTCCAGACCAGCCTGACCAACATGGAGAAACCGCCCCCCCCGTCTCTACTAAAAATACAAAATTAGCTGGGCGATGGTGCTTGCCTGTAATTCCATCTACTCGGGAGCCTGAGGCACAAGAATTGCTTGAACCTGGGAGGCAGAGGTTGCAGTGAGCCAAGATTGTGCCATTGCACTCCAGCCTGGGCAACAAGAGTGAAACTCCGTCTCAAAAAAAAAAAAAATTCCATATTATAGAAACTCTTTTACACTATATTCTTCAACCTAATTTTTGAGGAGAGTTTATTTTAATACCAAAACCAGAAAAGAATAGTATGAGAAATAAAAATTACAAGTTAAACTCACTTACAAATGTGAACAGATAAACTCTGTTCTCTTGCAAATTAATTGCAGCAATGAACGAGAAAAACAAATAAATTTATCCCAGGAATTCAAGACTGGTTTCCTGGTTTATCCAATAACATGCACGAATCTCAAAAGCATTAGGTTGAATTTTTTTTAAAAAGATATAAAAGGCTACATATTTTATTATCCTGTTTATATGCCATTTGGGGCAGAAATAAGGGTAGAGTTTGTCTGGAGATGCGGGAGAAGCTTGGGTAATTTTATGGGGTAATAGAAATAGTCTATATATTGATATATAGTGGTGGGGGTTGCACAGCTGTATATGTTTGTCAAAATTCATTGAACCGTATACTTAAAAAGAATAAATTTTAAGTTTTACTGCATGTATCATATACCCCAATAAACCTGACTTTTAAATTTCACAAATATATATATTGAGGGGTATGTTTATATCAAAACCATCTTCCCAATCCTATTTTAGAATATTTTAGAAATTCTAGAGCACAGAGAAAAGGGAAATAATACATATAAGACTTGGAAAAAATAAAGACAATTTCTATTATTCACACATGATATTATTATCTATATTAAAAACCTTAAAGTATCTACAGAAAAATTACTAGCAAAGATTAACAGCATTGCCAGATCTAAAATCAGTATAAAAATGTAATATGCACTTTATTTGCTGGAAACAAGTAGAAAATTAAATTTTAAAAGATGGATAGTAATAAAAAATAAAACTACCTGGTAAAGGATAACTATGATCTTCAAATAGAGAATTTAAAAACATTATTTAGTCACTAAGTTATGGCATTATTTAAGATCCTAAAAAGAACCACAAAGGCATACTATGCTAATGGAAAGTCAGACTCAATATTGTAAAGAGATTCATTTTACTCAAACTAGTTTTTACAAAAAATATGACAAACCAATTCTAAAATTTATATGGTAGAAGAAAGAGATAAGGAAAGCTAAAACTTTTCTGAATAGCAAAAATATGTGAGGGCCTTTGTCTCAGTATTTTTCAAGCCTTATTATAAAAAAAATTTTTTATTAAGATAATGTGGAGTTGTAGGTAAATTTTAAGAGAAACAGAATAGAGATCTTAGAAACAGCCCCATGCAGATACGCAAATTTTAAAAATATCACAGATGTAACGTAAGTTATCAGCATGGAAAGGATGCACTTATTTAGGATGATACAAAAGGTTTAGAAGAAAAGAAAACTAGGATCTCAAATTCCACCATACACTTTAAAACAATTCCTGGTGAATAAAAGATTCACATTTCAAAGTGAAACTTTAAAATTTTTATAAGGAAATATAGCAGGATACCTTTAAGACATCAAAATAAAGTATTTCTTAAATAAAGCATTAAAAGGGCAATTCAAAAGTAGATTGATAAATTTGACTACATTAAAATTAAGAACTTTTGTTCATAAAAAAAAAACACCACAGAGTAAAAAAACAAATCAGAAACTGGAATGTATTTACAACAAAAATAACTTTCAAAAAGTGAATAGCTAGGATATACTATAATTTATTTTAGTCCTATATTGAACAGTTAGGTTATTTTTCTTTGTGTTTTTTTCTTCAACAAATTGATGATATGCTAAACATCTTCGTATGCATCTCCTTTTGCTGAGTGTAATTGCTATGTCAGAAATGCCATGATTTTAGTTTACATAGATATGGCCCTACAGAGATGTTTTTCAGTTAACACTGTAGCAGGCTGATCATAGCTCTGAGAGATACATCCTCACACTAATTCCCAGAACCCAAGAATGTTGCCTTATTTGGAAAAAGGGTCTTTTCAGATGTGATTAAATTAAGGATTTTGAAAGTAAGAAATTGTCTTAGGCTATCCAAGAGTCTCTAAATGCCATCACAATTGTCCCTGACCAAGGGAGATCAGACACACACAGGAGAGGAAGATGGGAATGTGAACATGGAGGCAGAAATTGAAGTGACGCAGCCACAAGTCCAGGAATGTCAGCAGTTAGGAGAAGAGAGAATACATTTCGGTTATTTTAAGCCACCAAACGTTTGGCAATTTGTTAGAGCAGCCACCAAGTAATGCTCACTGTCACGAAAATAAGTGCATGAGAATGCTATTTTTCCCATCCCCTGCCAACATACAGATTCTCATAGAGGAAAAATAGTATATTATATATTTAGTTCATATATTTCTTCTTACAAAAAATATTTGAGCATCATGCTTAAGACTAATTTATATTTCCTTTCTCTGAACTGTTTGTTCATGTCTTCATCCAGATTTGTATTGGACTATAATTTTCCTAGAAGTTCTGTAGACCCTTTTTTTTTCTTTTCTTTTCTTTTTTTTTTTTTTTTTTTTGAGATGGAGTCTCGCTCTGTCGCCAGGCTGGAGTGCAGTGTGGCGCGATTTCAGCTCACTGCAATATCCACCTTCCGAGTTCAAGCGATTCTCCTGCCTCAGCCTCCCGAGTAGCTGGGACTACAGGCGCCTGCCACCACGCTCAGCTAATTTTTTTTTTTTTTTTTTTTTTTTTTAGTAGAGACGGGGTTTCACCATGTTGGCCAGGATGGTCTCACTCTCCTGACCTCGTGATCTGCCCGCCTTGGCCTCCCTAAGTGCTTACAGGCGTAAGCCACCACACCCAGCCTGTAGACCCTTTTTATAGATTATGGAAAATAATCATTTTACTGATATGTTCCACAAATATATATATCCATTATTTATATTGGTATTATGATTTTTTTCTATCCAGAAACATTGGATTTTTTTATAAAGTTAAATTTATTTTTTTTTTCATTACAGCTTTACCAAGTGAAGATTACTATTAATATGATGCACTTACATTATGTTGTGGTAGTTCGGGGGTTCAGGGGGTTCATTTTGTGATTTAAATTATTTTACCTACCTTCAATTTATTTTAATATGAGTCAGTAGAAATAGAAATTAATATTTTTAATAGAAATTAATACCAACCATTTCCCAGTCAATCCATGTTTTTCTCATTGATGTGCCAACCTGCCTTAAAGATATATTAGCAACTTTAAATATATTTAGGACTATTTCTAGATTCTCTAGTTTGTGCTAGTGGTATTTTTACTTACTCATACACTAATAGAAATTGCTTAACCACTGTTGTTTCCATTTTTAATCGGTTTTAGTATATTGTATTCCTAGTCCCACCTGTTAAACTTATCCTGTTACATTTCAATTGCATATGTATTGAACACATTAACTTTTTTTTTTTTTTTTTTTTTTTTTTTTGAGACAGGGTCTTGCTCTTGCCCAGGCTGGAGTGCAGTGACACAATCACTGCTCACTGTAGCCTTGGCCTCCTGGGCTCAAGCAATCCTTCCACCTCAGCCTCCTGAGTAGCTGGGACCACAGACACCCACCACTACACTTGACTAATTGTTTTTATTTTTGTAGATACACAATCTCCCTATGTTGCCCAGGCTGCTCTCAAACTCCTGGGTTCAAGTGAGCCTCCTGCCTCCCAAAGTGCTGAGATTATAGGCATCAGCCACTGCGACCAGTTGGAAACATTAACTTTTGAATGAACTTGTGTTTTCACCACTTATTCCTTAAAAAAAAAAAAAATTCTGTGGTCACATGACTTTAAAATGCATTGAAGTTGACATCTTTGCAATATAAAGATTTATGTATAGCCTTAAATGGCATCAGAAAGTTTTTCTCGCACAAATCTTGCTCATTTCTTATAAATTTGTTTCTAGACACATATTTTTGTAGCTCTTGTAAATGTGATTTTTCTTAAACTTTTGATTTGACGGCCTTAATTTTGAACCCAGAAATCTTACAAAATTTTGTTATTGCTTATACTATTTTTTCAGTTGATTCCTAGGTTTCCTATACTGTATGTTACTGATGATAATTCTGTACCTTCTTTCCATTTTATTCATTTATTTATTTCTCTTATTTGTTTATATTATTGCCTATTAACTTCAGAGTAATTTTAATTCATAGTGATGTGAGTAAATATCATTAGCTTATTATTAAATTTAACAAGAATGCATTTAAATTTTTAAATAAATATTAGAATCTATTCAAGTTCTATATCTATTCGGATTTTAATTACACTTAATTTTTACCACAAATCACTATTAAATTATATTCCAATGTATTTTTATCATTAATGATAATTCTATGAATTTTCTTTTGATGTATTAAAATACCCATTGTTAATATATCTCCAAATATTGACTACTTATTGCATTATTTTTGTGAACTTCACTTAGTTATGGTGTACAACTCTTTTGTTTTGCTGCTAATTCTGATTGTTAATATTTTATTTGAAAAATTTGCATCAATATCAGCTTGTAAATTTAGGAGCTACATCAAATTTTGTTATAATTATTTTGATGAATTTATAAATGTAGCTTGGAAGCTTGTTTCACACACACGCACACTCATACACACACACATACACCCCTCCACATGTATACTCTGGATCAGTTTATGTAGCATTGACATTTTCAATTCTTTAATTGTTTGGTCAGTTTCCCCAATAAGTATATCTCAGGCTATATAAGTGAACATTCATGGATGTAGGGATAGCATACAGGTCTTTGACAGCTATATTTCTTCTATAATAATTTATCTGTTTGAATTTTTTTCCCTGTGGTCAGTTTTGATCATTTATATTTTTAATTTATATTGTATAAATATATAGTTATAATTTCCAGTTTTCTCACTTCTTATGTTTCCTTATATTTTCTCCTGTTTCTCCTGTTAATATGACAAATTGCATGAATTATTAGATTTTCTCATATAATCAGCATGCATCTATGAGGTAAGCCCCAATCTTGGTCATGATGCATGACATTTATTATGTATTGCTACATTCAGTTGGCTAACATTTGTTTTAAAATTTTGAATCTATGTTCATAGATGAGATTGCTTTTTTTTGTTTTTTTGTGTGGTTGTTAATATGTTTTTGTATTGAGTTCATTCTCATCTCATAAAATGGGTGACAAAATGTTCTCTTTTAATCTGTTCTGTGGAGTTTGTAAAAGTTTGGGATGTTCTAGTACTTGATTATTTGGTAGACTCTCCCTGAAAAATCTACTACTGATTGAATTTATTTAATGATTATATGACATTATCATTTATTCCTGAATTAAAATATGTCCAGATTCCAATTCTTCTCTTCTTGCTCCAGTGCCACCATACCATTTGCAGACAACATCCTCTCTCATCTGGTTTCCTGCTATAATCTCTCTCCTCATGGACCCATTTCTATCCCTGTTTTCCTAGAGCAGCACTTTTCAAAATCATTCTCTGCAGTGACAGAAATGTCCTATATCTGTGTTGTCCAATGTGGTAGCCACTTGCCACTTGCTGTCCAGCACTTGAACTCTGATTAGTGTGATTGATAAACTGGTTAATTAAATTTATATTTAAATGAATACATTAGGTGACTACAAAAACGACTATTTTATTACTTGCTTTGTATTTGTCCCACTTTCCCTACTTCCCTTCTCTTTTTCCTTCTTTTCACTTGATTGAGAATTTTTGCAATACTGTTGATTTCATCTTCTCATTATAGGTTTTCCTCTAAACGATATAGTTTATTACTGTATTTTGAATATTTTAGGATTATGTCAAAGTTAGCCACCATGGTACTTTAATATTCCTCTTTAAAATGGAAGTATATAAGAAAGCTTTTTTTTAATTATTATACTTTAAGTTTTAGGGTACATGTGCACAACGTGCAGGTTTGTTACATATGTATACATGTGCCATGTTGGTGTGCTGCATCCATTAACTCGTCATTTAGCATTAGGTATATCTCCTAATGCTATCACTCCCCCCTTGCCCCACCCCACAACAGTCTCCGGTGTGTGATGTTCCCCTTCCTGTGTCCATGTGTTCTCATTATTCAATTCCCACTTATGAGTGAGAACATGTGGTGTTTGGTTTTTTGTCCTTGCGATAGTTTGCTGAGAATGATAGTTTCCAGCTTCATCTATGTCCCTAAAAACGACATGAACTCATCATTATTTATGGCTGCATAGTATTCCATGGTGTATATGTGCCACATTTTCTTAATCCAGTCTATCATTGTTGGACATTTGGATTGGTTCCAAGTCTTTGCTATTGTGAATAGTGCCGCAATAAACATACGTGTGCATGTGTCTTTATAGCAGCATGATTTATAATCCTTTGGGTATATATCCAGTAATGGGATGGCTGGGTCAAATGGTATTTCTAGTTCTGGATCCCTGAGGAATCACCACACCAACTTCCACAATGGTTGAACTAGTTTACATAGAAAGCTTTAATTACAATCATCTCCTTTCAACTTATATGGTATTGCTATCCAGTATGTTAGTTTATCTTTATTCCCTCACCCTATAAATTAGTTATTTTATTTGTATTGTTTTATATAGTCAATGTTTGCCTAATTTTACCAATATTTTTACCAATGTATTTAGTATTGCTTATTATTCTGCTTTGCATTTAGACTTTCAAGCACACTTTCTTTCTGAAGTACATTCTTTAGAATTTCCTTTAATGGTGTTCTGTTAGTGGACTCACATTATTTTTTTTTTTTTCTGAAAATGTCTTTACTTTACTCCAGTTCTTAAAAAATATTTTCACTCAGTGTAGAAATCTTGCAGTTATTTTCTTTTAACATATTAAAGCTACTATTCCACTCCCTTCTAATTTTGAGCTGTTTGTTGAAAGTGGGTCATTCTTTGGTAGATCATATCCATTGCCTTTCCAGCTGCTTTTAAGGTTTTTTTGTTTGTTTGTTTTTGTTTTTGTTTTTGAGATGGAGTTTCATTCTTGTTGCCCAGGCTGGAGTACAATGGCCCGGTTTCAGCTCACTGCAACCTCTGCCTCCCGGGTTCAAGTAACTCCCTGTCTCAGCCTCCCAAGTAGCTGGGATTACAGGGAGCTAACTTCTGTGGTTTTAGTATAGACGGGGTTTCACCATGTTAGTTAGGCTGGTCTTGAACTCCTGACCTCAGGCAATCCACCCACCTCGGCCTCCCAAAGTACTGAGATTACAGGCATAAGCCACCATGCCTGGCCTGCTTTTAAGTTTTTTTTTTTCTTTGATATTCTGTAGTTTTGATGACAGGACAGTGATGAGAAGAATTTTCAATGTAAACCCTTTTTTGAAAAGATATGAATTCTTTACATGTACCATTGTTTTAATTTTAGAAAACCAAAAGGAATGGCATATACATTTTATAAATATCTATTCAGCACCAATGATGAGGATTGTCTTTTTTTCTCTTGTAATTTAGTGATGCAGTGGATTATTTGATACATGTTTTCATTTTTAGCTATTCTTTTATTTCTGTACTAAAACTTAGTTGGTCATAGTGTATTACTCTTTTGATGTATTTCTGGGTTCTTTTGCTAACATTTTCTTGTAAATAATCTGGTTTCTACTTGTCACTATTTTCTATGATTTTACTTAAATGCTATCATTATTAAGTTTTATTATTAACATTTACTGACTTTGTAAATGAAACAGGAAGATTTATATCTATTTTAGAGCCTAGAATAGTTTCAGTAACATTGTCAGATATTTAAAGATAATTTAAAATTCAGCTGTGAAGAGACCTGGTCTGGTGCCTTCTTCAATGTGATATATTCTATCACCTCCTGAATTTCTTCCATTATAATTGGTCCATTAAAAGTTTTCACTTCCTTGGGTAATTTTGGTAGTTTATATTTTACCGGGAAATCATGCTAGTTATTTATCTTGATTTTCAAAGTTGCTGCCTTTCCCTTTATGTGGCAGCGTTTCCAGATTTTAAAAATTCTTTCTTTATGTTACATTCTCTTTCTCATCCCTCATCAATTCTGCATGTCTATTTTTTCTCCCTTTTCTTTCTTCAGTAACACTTGCAAGTTGTTTATCTATATTACCAGTCTTTTCAAAGAAAAGTTTTGTGATGATTCATCCTTCTTATTTTTGTTGTTTGCTGTTTCATCAGATTGTTTTCTATAATAATTCCCACTTTCTGATTTCTTTTGACAAATTATGCTGTTCTTTCAAAAATTTCTTTTCATTACTTACCAGTTTTATTTTTCTTTCTTCTTTAATCATAAAGGCAGTTAGCAACACAAACTTTTAACTACAGCTTTTACTGTGTTACATATGGTTTTGTATAAAATATTCTTTTTATCTGATTCTGAGTAGTAATGTCCTTTAAGTAATCAGCATGGTTATCAACCTACCAACCACAGCTCTAACTATTAAGAGGTCATGGCTTAGAATGATTTAGCATTTAAAAACCTGAGGTAAAGCAAGAAAAATAAAAAGTTAATTTTGTAGTATTTTAAGTTAAAAACATATGTGCTTTAAAAATCCCACAATGGGCCGGGCGCGGTGGCTCACGCCTGTAATCCCAGCACTTTGGGAGGCCGAGGCGGGCGGATCACGAGGTCAGGAGATCGAGACCATCCTGGCTAACACGGTGAAACCCCGTCTCTACTAAAAATACAAAAAATTAGCCGGGCGTGGTAGCGGGCGCCTGTAGTCCCAGCTACTCGGGAGGCTGAGGCGGGAGAATGGCGTGAACCCGGGAGGCGGAGCTTGCAGTGAGCCGAGATCGCGCCACTGCACTCCAGCCTGGGCGACAGAGCGAGACTCCGTCTCAAAAAAAATAAAATAAAATAAAATAAAAATCCCACAATGATTTGGTTGGAAAAGATACAATATAGAAAATAATGTAGGTCAAAATAACTGCTGTGGTAACTTTTGACAAATCTGAATTCTCAAGAGTAAATATTAAACTGTTTTTAATTGATAAATGTTCACCTGTATTTTAAAAATAATCATCTTTCTATGTTGAAAACATTTCAATAACCATATTTTGATCAAGGTTTACTAAACTAATATTATTAGTATAAAATTTCGAGACATAGACAAAAATGCTAGAGGACTGTGGCACTAAAACAGACCTCTCAATCTTTTCAATGAATTAACGAAGATAAAATGAAGGTCTGAAAAATAGATACATAGATACAGCCTTGAAAATTGCAGAGTTTGGATTTTCCATCAGCCCCTGTGTGTGGGAACTCACAAAAAGTTTTACTTAGAAAAAGCGAAAGAATTTGACATGTCTGTATCGCTAGTATAGTGGATCAAATTCATTCCTTCACCATTTCATAACGTTATATTCTACACAGGAAAAAGGTGACAATTGTGTTTGCTGTTCAACAATATCGAATAGTAATAAATTGCCAAACCACTCCTCGAATTAGAAAGTGCAACTTCAAGAAAGGTAGGACATAAAAAATATATATATATATATATATACACACTTAAAAAATAAAGTGGGCAGGTTAGTAAAAAAAAAAATCAGTTGGAAAAGCTTATATGACAAAGATCTAAATCCATGGAAATCGTTCAATATTAGCACAATTAATATAATATCAATACTAATGCCCATGGAGGCCACATGTGATTGTCCTCAGAAGTGGAATGTGTGGAGGTGAGAAATCTAAAAATCAAATCATCATCTCCCCTACTACGAAGCCAGCTGATAGAACTATAAACCAAATAATCATGCAGGAGTGGCAGAAGCATACCTTGCAGGAATGCAGTTAAAAAACAGAAGAAACAGCTGCAAGTGTTGAATGCAGTTGCCACATAAGAGCAGGAATCAAGGGTGGGGAGACATAAATCAAGAAACACCTCTATTCTCTTACAAGCCTGGCAATTCAATTTAACTTTTTCAAAATATGTAAAAGTACTGCAGTGACAAAAAGTAAATGGAAAGTTCCAAAAGACATATGAAGCACAACCCCAATTATGTACTTGTGTGTGGGCATACAGGCAAATGTATAGACACACACACACACACATGCACACACACATACATCAAAGTGTTCTCAGATAAATGATAAAATGCTATAACAGTTCTATCACAGAGTAGTGGGATTATGTGCAAATATATTTTATTTCTTAATTTCTTTGTATTTTCGAAAATGCTCTATGCTGCTGAAGACATATTTGCATATTTTTTTATTTAAAAATTACATATTGCAAATACACGCAAGCACTGTACTAAATGCCGAGGCTGTTAAGATGAATAGGGCGCACACAACCAGCACCCTCAATGTGATCCAGAGTGAGCCGCAGATACCCGAGAGGCAGCCCAGTGGCACACCGCCTTAGCCAGTCTTTCACTCCATTTCCTGGTTTGTCTTTTCTTTGTCCTTTGTTACTCTGGGGTTGTGGTGAAGGAGATAACCAACTCTCTTGTCACTAGTGGAATCTGGGAGCAAAGGCAAAATGCTCTTGATCATTGTTGTGCATTATGAACTATTAGAGGTTCATATTTCTGTCTGACATCTATAAACCTCTGCTGACTGCCCATACAGTGTAATGAAAGAAAACCACATTATTTATTTGGGAAGCTATTTTTGTAGTTTTCTGTGTGCATTATTTTTATTTTATATGAACTTTCTGTCCTTGAATCATTATATCCTTAAGTATATGTGTAGTAAAATAATTGATTTAATAAGAGATGCTGCTTGTATTTGCTGTTATTTCTTAATAGCTATAAAATATTTTTAGGTAAATGTCATGAAAATTAAATTATCACATTATAAAAGACAGGTATGTAATAGAGAAACAAATGGCTAATGAGCTGTGACTTGTCACAAATGGGTTAAAAGTTTTATAACAAGAATCTATCAGCAGATAGGAAATGTATCTGGACAAAGACCAATTGCCTGGAGTTAGTACACAGTCTAATTTTAGACCATTTCACTTTTCTTCCCTGAATGACATGAACAATATGATTGAGTCACTTTTGCTGAAAACAATTGAACAAGACTGACAAATGCATAATGCTTCAGACCATGAAATTCCAATTGGTGCAATCATAGATGAATTTATCATGCCTGCAGCGATGTTATTGTAGCTACAAGTCATGTTCTCTTCCGCTGTGGTAACTACTGAATAGAAGTGGGCCAGGTTTGCAGAGTAAGTTACTCAAGCATATGTCTTCAGATAATTTTTTTAATCAGAAGATTCTTCTGTAATTTAATATCTTTTCCTCTCAATACTCTTGACAAATGCCATTACAAAGTCTCTTGACAAGAGATTTTATGCAATATTTGAAGGCGTTTCTGCTGTGATTGTGAAGAGTTGTATAGCAGTAAGAAACAAAAGTTGTCGCCAGGCACGGTGGCTCACACCTGTAATCCCAGCACTTTCGGAGGCTGAGGTGGGTGGATCACGAGGTCAGGAGTTTGAGACCAGCCTGGCCAACATGGTGAAACCCCTTCTCTGCTAAAAATACAAAAATTAGCCAGGGTGATGGCACACACATGTAATCTCAGCTACTCTGGAAGCTGAGGCAGGAGAATCGCTTGAACCCGGGAGGCAGAGGTTGCAGTGAGCTGAGATTGCCCATTGCACTCCAGCCTGGGCAACAGAGCAAGACTCCATCTTAAAAACAAAACAAAACAAAAGACACAAGTTGTCCACCCTGGTGGGGCAGGATAGAATGAGCTACAGTCTCAGCTAGTGACTTATCAATGATAAGCTAAACGCTTGAAGAACATGCTTTGAAAAATGGAAGGTCAGATAGAGAAATTGCATAAAGAAGCTAAGAACAATTTCAAGGCAGAGTCAGACATCTGATGTCCAAATTGAGAAACTGAGTCAAGAAACAGACTGCTGTTGGAAATCACAGAAGTGGTCATAGAGCCTACCAAAAACATGAATGAGTGCAGGTGGAAATCAGTAACTCTCACTCCCTCTGCAGATGGTTTGTCTCCAGTTGAATGTCTAGGTCTCATAGCTTCCTCCTCCCCCTTACAAAGCCCAGTTGTTACAGAAAATGGAACCAGGCCTCAAAGCTTGGTCATTTCTTCAATCCTCCATCTTTCTCAAAGCAACCTGTGCTTGGCAGATGGCAAATGGACTGGAAGCCCTGTTGGACTTGCTGTTATTGACTCTGAGTGTGCAATGGTGATCAAGCTAGCAGGAGTGTGGACTGAGCTTCTTCCAGGACAAGCACATGGGAACAATAAGCTTCTCAAGATGACCTTTCAGGAGCCAAGGAGCTTCCAGGCTTCCATGGTACCAGTGGGGTGAGGTGGCAGGGATGGGAGAGGGACTTGTGGAGGGTCTCCTGATGCCACAGGCTGAGTAGCCTTGGAGGACAGCTGAGAGTGGTGGTCTGAGGAAAATCAGACTCAGAGATTTCTCTAGATTTGGAATTGTATTGTATTATTGTTTCTAGTAACAGGTTGAAAATATGGGCCAGGCACAGCGGCTCACACCTATAATTCCAGCACTTTGGGAGGCTAAGGTATGTGGATAACGAGGTCAAGAGTTTGAGACAAGCCTGACCAACATGGTGAAACCCCACCTCTACTAAGAATACAAAATTTAGCCAGGCGTGGTGGCAGGCACCTGTAATCCCAGGCACTTGGGAGGCTGAGGCAGGAGAATTGCTTGAACCCAGGAGGCAAATGTTACAGTGAGCCAAAATTGCACCACTGCACTCCAGCCTGGGCGACACAGCAAGACTCTGTCATGAGAAAAAAAAAATGGAAATATTGTAAAAGTATTGAAAAGAGAGTGCTACCCATTCATAAATGGCCAATCTGGACATGATCTCTTCACAGACATCATTGCTCCTGAGAGGGAAGTCGCTCTCATGACACAAAACTCCGGCATCCAGTTTTACAGGCAGAGCCCATGATCACCCCACACATGGGTGTCCCCACCTTCAGCCCCAGGATCCGGCTATCAAGCACCACTCCTAGTCCTACTACTCCTATTTTGAGAAGAGCCAGAGAGAGAGCTGTGACCCCTATTGAATGGCATTGATAAGCAGTGCATTCTGGGAAGAGTGATCTTTGGCAGGGTTGTACTGGTGTGAACTAGCACTAGAGGAACCAGGAATCTAGATAGAACAACATAACCAGGAAAGTTGTTTCCACCTGTCTCGTTCTTCCTCCCTCTAGCTGAGATGGTGCTGTTAAACTCCAGCCAAAATGAGCAAAGGACAGTTCTAAACCATAGGTCTTTGCTTTGACAAATTCTGCACACCTGTCATACCTGTAAGTGGGAATAGTTCATAATAATTAGTAATTAGTTATGGAGTGTTTTGTGTGGGTCAAGCGTAGTGGTACATGTGTTTACCCTTTCATCCTCACAATAAGCCTATGAAATAAGAATTGTAATTATCACGTGTGTTAAGCCGTTCTTGAGTTGCTAAAAGGAATACCTAAGACTGTGTAATTTATAAAGCAAAGAGATTTAATTGGCTTATGGTTCTGCAGGCTGTAAAGGAAGCATGGCACCAGCACCTGTTTGGCTTCTGGGACGGCCTCAGGGAGCTTTTACTCAGGGGGAAAGCATAAGAGGAGCAGGCTTGTCACATGGCGAAAACAGGAGCAAGAGAGAGCACAGGAGAGGTGCCACACTTTTAGAAACCAGATCTGTCAAGAACTCACCATCTCAAGGAAAGCACCAAGCCATGAGGGATCCGCTCCCATGACCCAAACACCTCCCACCAGGCTCCACCTTGGGGATTACATTTCAACATGAGATTTAGAGGGGGCAAACTATATCATTCCACCTCTCCTCAAATTTCATGTCTTTTTCACATTGCAAAATACAGTCATCCCCTGCCAGTAATCCCCTGAAGTCTTAATTCATTCCAACACTAACTCAAGTTCAAAGTCCTATCTGGAGATGAATTCCTTCTATATATGAGACTATAAAAACAAAACAAGTTATTTATTTCCAAGATATAATGAGGGTACAAGCATCAGGTAAATATTCCAATTCCAACAGGGATAAATTGGCCAAAAGAAAGGGCCACAGGGCCCATGGAAGTTCAAAACCCAGCGGAGAAGTCATTAAATCTTAAAGCTCCAAAATAATCTCATTCGATTTCATGTCCCACATTCAGGACACACTGGTGCCAGAGGTGGGCTCCCTTGGGCACCTCTGCCTCTGTGGCTTTTCAGGGTTCAGCCTTTGCAGCTGCTGTCACAGATTGGAATGCAATGCCTGTGGCTTTTCCAGGTACAGAGTGCAAGCTGCTGGTGATACCATTCTGGGGTCTGGAATACTTTGGCCCCTTCCTCACAGCTCCACTAGGCAGTGTACCATAGGGAATCTGTGCAGGTCCTCCAACCCCACATTTCCCCTCAGCACTTCCCCAGTAGAGGTTCTCCATGAGGGCTCTACTCCTGCAGCAGGCTTCTGCCTGTGTACCCAGGCTTTCTCATACATACTCTGAAATCTAGCTGGAGGCTGCCAAGCCTCCTTCACTCTTGAACTTTGTGAACTCATGGGCTTAACACCACATGGAAGCCACCAGGGCTTACAGCTCGCAGCCTCTGGAGTGGTAGCCTGAGCTATACCTCAGCTCCTCTGAGCCAGAGCTAGTGCCAGAAAGCTGGGATTTTGGGGAGCAGCGTCCTGGAGCTGCACAGGGCATAAGGGCCCTGGGCCAGGCCCACAAAACAATTCAGTCTTCCTGGGTCTCTGGCTCTGGGATGGGAGAAGTTCCCTCAGAGATCTTTGAAATGCCTTCAAGACCTTTTTCCCATTGTCTTGGCTATCAGCTCCTGCCTCCCTTTTATTTATGCTAATTTCTCTACCAACTGGTTGCTCCACAGCCCTCTTAGATTCTTCCCCTGAAAATGGGCTTTCCTTTTCTACCACTTAGCTAGGCTGAAAATTTTCCAAATTTTTATACTCTGCTTCCTCTTGAAATATAACTCCCAACTTTAAGTCATTTCTTAACTCCCACATCTGTGTGTAGGTTGTGAACAGCCAGGTCACCTCTGAAAAGCTTTTCTGCTTAGAAATTTCTTCTAGTGGGTACACTAAATTATCACTCTTAAGTTCAAACTTCCACAGATCACTAAGGCATGAACACAATGCAGCCAAGTTCTTTGCTAAGGCATAATATGAGTCATCTTTGCTCCAGTTCCCAATACATTTCTCATTTCTGTCTGAGACCTTGTCAGCCTGAACTTCACTGTCCGTTGCACCATCAGATCATCATTTTGGTCACAACCATTTAACCAGTCTTTAAGAAGTTCCAAATTTTCATCTTCCTGTCTTCTTCTGAGCCCTCCAAACTCTTCCAACCTCTGCCTGTTACCCAGTTCCAAAGCTGCTTTCACATTTTCAGGTATTTTTACAGCAAGGCGCCACTCCTCAGCACAAATTTTCTGTGTTAGGCTGTACTTGCATTGCTATAAAGGAATACCTAAGACTGGGTAATTTATAAAGAAAAAAGTTCAATTGGCTCATGGTTCTACAAGCTATCAGGGAAGAATGATTTTGGTATCTGCTTGGCTTCTGGGGAGGCCTCAGGGAGCTTTTACTCATGGCAGAAGGCAAAGGGGGAGCAGGCACATCACATGGCAAAAGCAAGAGCAAGAGTTATGGAGAAGGTCCCACACACTTGCAAACAACCAGATCTCTCGAGAATTCACTCACTATTGCAAGGACAGCATCAAGCCATGTGGAATCTGCCCCCATGATTCAATCACCTCCCACCATGCCCTACCTCCAACATTAGGGATTATAATTCTGTGTGAGTTTTAGAGGGGAAAATATCGAAACTATATTATCACTGTGCTACAGATGGAAAAAGAGGGGCACAGAAGATTGCATTGCTTGAGGTAGTACGTGCTAAAGATGGAACTTTACCCCTGATGGTTCACTTTCAGTGCCCAAGCTCGTTTCTTTTTTTTGAGATGGAGTCTCATCCTGTTGCCCAGGCTGGACTGCAGTGGCACTATCTCAGCTCACTGCAACCTCCACCTCCCAGGTTCATGTGATTCTCCTGCCTCAGCCTCCCGAGTAGCTAGGATTACAGGCACACACCACCACACCCAGCTAATTTTTTGTATTTTTAGTAGAGACGGGGTTTCACTATATTGGCCAGACTGGTCTCGAACTCCTGACCTCATGATCTGCCTGCCTCAGCCTCCCAAAGTGCTGGGATTACAGGCGTGAGTCACCGCACCCCGCTTCAACACCCAAGCTCTTAACCCTTATGGTATACAACTCACTTTTAGTCATAGTGTTTTGGGTACCATCATACTTTAGAAATTTAGAGTGTTGTGCATATGTTGTTGAATTTTTAGGATTAACAAATAGATGTGTTTGCTTCAGCAACATGTATACTAAAATTGGAATGATATAGAGAAGATAAGCATGGCCCCTGCACAAGGATGACACACAAATTCATGAAGCGTCCCATATTTTATATGCATATGAATTGGAAGTCGTTATATGAGGAAGAGACAGCTCAGAGGTTTATTAAAATAAGCAAAACACAAAGGCAGAAAGTATCTGAGAAAAAGTAGGCATTTGATCATCAATTTATTTCCAAACATTTAGAGAGTAGTTTTATTATTGAAACATAATCAAAGAATATTAAGAAAACACTGAAATGCTTTAATTCTTTTAATGGTTGCCTTAGGATTTATAGTGCACATCTCTAATTAATAATGGTCTATATTCAAATAATATGCATCTCACAGGTAATATAAACCAGTAGAACAGTATATTCCACATTTTTCCCTGGTATTTTTGTGATATTGTCATTTTATGTTTTACTTGTATATATGGTATAAATACACAATACATTGCTACCATTTTGCTTTAGACAGTTTTTTTAATGTAATTTCAATTAAAAATTATACTTTACTTAAAAAAAGTAGGTAAGTTATTGAAAAATTATTTTTCAACACAAGTCTTTGGGTTGAAAATAATTTAGAAATTATTAGAAAATTTTTTAAATAATTTTTCAGCAAAAGTTATATCTTAAGTTTTATTGTAATTTTTATTTTCTTCGCTTTCATGGAAATGACATATTTTCCACTTCTATTATCAATTTCTATCTTATAGTGTGTGCATGCTTCTTTGTTCAATTAACTGTTAGTTTCACTTCTTTTTGCATAAACTCTTTATAAATTATTATGTAGTATTTAACTTTTTACAATATTTGAGACCAATATTTTTCCAAATGATTTTCTGCCATCAAAGTTTGAATGATTTTATGTACAGATGATTTTACCATTTTAGTCAAAAAATATTTCCTTTAGTAATTTTTTCTCTATTCTTATGAGTCTCTCTAATTCAGAGGACAGAAAGACAATGATCACTCCAGGCTACTGAAAGTGTGGTTGCTATCAAGTGTCAAACTGAGAACTGAAGGTTGCTGTTGGCAAAAGAAATTGAGAAGAACCATTTAGGAACTTCATTTGCAATATGACAGATAAATTTTATGCCTATTAAACCTGATAATTTGAAAATGGGGTTGATAGTTTATGTCTTTTATTGTACTTTCCCAATAATTCCATTTTAATCTATTTTTAAAAGTGTTACCCATGACATATTTAGAGGAGAGAGAGAATTGATCCTTCACAACAGAAAGTTTGAGAATTATTGGCCTATTATTTTCTCTCCATTTTTAGCATTTGGAGAAAAAGGCAGAATAAATAAGTTTTGCTTTCGTTTTTATTTTTTTCTGATTTGTTTATGTACACATATAATTTAAATATAAGATAAAGTTATTTTGATATACGTTATGTCATATGTTTAACTATTATTTATTTTAAAAAATTAGAGCAGCAAGATGGCAGACTTGGAAACTCCAAGCTCTCACTCCCCAGCAAAAACATAAAAAACAAAAAACCCAGAAGTTATCTGAACCAACTTTAAAGCATCTCTGGAAAACAGTGACAGGTTTACAGCGAGCCAGCAAATGCCCTATCAAGTAAAAGCTATTGTCACAATAGTAGGAAAGGTGTGTGGCACTTTCACTCTTACTCTCTCCACTCCCCAGTACAGCAGTAATCTGGGTCTTCAGCAGAGGGCAGCTTGGTTCCAGATCCCACCTCCCATTGCATAAGAGGGAACAGAGCAGACTTCATTGCAAATCATTATGTTATGTTTCTAACCTGTCTGGGGACATCTGACAGATTGACACAAGATACTCATCTCTGTTTTGTATAACTCCGAATGCAAGTGATAAAAGTGGTTGACGCTGTTCATAAAAGCTACAAGGTGACGACAAGCTCACAGGTGTCTGGGGCAAGGGATTACAAGTAGAGATATAAAATAGGCCATCAGAGTTCCAGAAGAGATGCTTAATGAGATGCTTTGGGGGAATTTGAACATCAAGTGCAGCCATATATCCAGGAGAATTTAGAAAGCCATGTGAATGCTCAAGAGTGCCACGTGCTCAGAAAAGACCTGAGAAAACCTTCTGCTTTCACTGCTGGCCCAACCCCAAGCTTGAGCAAGCCTAGCCCAGAGATGAAGGGTCCCAGCACAGAGCCAGTCTTCAGAGGCTGCCTTGCAGCTCCTGCCTCTGTTTTGTTTTGTTTTGAGAGTGTGTGTGTGTGTCTTTCATTGGTTTGTTTGCTTCAGCTCCTGATTTTTTAAAAATCTCTGTCTAAACATTAGCTGAACATGAGCTAAAGAAACAGAGACTCCAGTGATCACACATGACAAGAAATACTTTTTGAAAAACCGGTTTGGAAAAGTCTTAAATGGGCTAATACAGCCTTCAACAATAAAAATAAAAGCAAATCCTGAGGAAGAGGGAGAATCTGATTTCCAGAAGTACCACATTAAAACCATCAAATTCCCAATTTCCAACAACAAAAATTACAAGACATACTAAGAAATAGAAGATGGCTCATTCAAAATTTGCAAATAAATTCAAAATAAATTGAAAGAAACCATCTGTAAGAAAGCATGCATGTCAGACTTACTAGAAAAACACCTTAAAACAACTGAAAAAGGAAAGGAAGAGGAAATGTTTAAGTTTCTAAGTTCAGAAATGAAAACTGAGACATTCTACCAATTTTGCAGAAATAAACAGATTAAAAGAATACTTTGAACAATTATACATCAACAAGTGGGGTAACCTAAATGAAACAGGCCCGCAATCTGCCAAAACCAAATCATAAAGACACAGAATATCTGAATAGACAGATAGCTAGTGAGGAGGGGGCCTCAAAATAAAACACCTTCCTATAAGATAAAAAAGCCCTAGGCCAAACAGCTTCAGTGGTGAATTATACCAAACCTTTAACGAAGAAATAACACTAATTCTTTTCAAACTCTTGCAAAAAAAAAATTAAGCAGAAAGAGCCCTTTCAAATTATTCTGTGAGGACTGCATTACCCTGATACCAAAACCAGAAAAAAATACTATGTGAAAAAGAGACTATACACAAATATTTCTTATGAATATTGATGGAGAAATCTTCAACTAAATACTAGCAAACTGAACTAAACAACAGATTAAAGCAATTATAAACCATGACCATGTGGGATTTATTAGTGGAATGTAAGAAAAGGTCAACATATGAAAATCAATCACTGTGGTATATGAAATTAATAGAATGGAAAGGGAAAGAAATCACATGCTCATCTCAATTGATGTACTAAGAAAGCACTTTACAAATTTCAAAAGGTTTTCATTATAAAAAGAATGATTTAAGAACGGGGCCGGGCATGGTGGCTCACGCCTGTAATCCCAGCACTTTGGGAGGCTGAGGCAGGCGGATCACGAGGTCAGGAGATCGAGACCATCCTGGCTAACACGATGAAACCCTGTCTCTACTAAAAATACGAAAAAATTAGTCAGGCGAGGTGGCAGGCGCCTGCAGTCCCAGCTACTCGAGAGGCTGAGGCAGGGGAATGGTGTGAACCCAGGAGGTGGAGCTTGCAGTGAGCCGAGATCGCGCCACTGCACTCCAGCCTGGGCGACAGAGCGAGACTCCGTCTCAATAATCATCATCATCATCATCAAACAATGAAAGGGTCTTGTTCAAAATGATAAGTGCACAAGACAAGGATGCCTGCTTTCACCGCTTCTATTCAAGATCATATTGGAAGTTCTAGCAAAAACAATTAGACAAGAAATGTCATTGAATTTGGAGAGAAGGAAGTAAAATTATCTCTCCAGATGATATAATCTTTTATGTTAAAAAACACTAAAGATTACACACAACACACACACACAAAATTGTTACAACCAATAAAAAAAATCCTGCAAAATTGTATGATATAAAATAAACACAAAAAAGTCAGTTACATTTCTATGCACTAGCAATGAAAGATACAAAAAAATTCAAAACATTTACAAGAACATCATAAAAATATTAAGAAATAAATTTAACCTAAGAAGTGAAAGACTTGTACACCAAGAACTACAAAATATTGTTAAAAGAAATGAAAGACATAACAAGTGAGAAGACATCCTGTGTTCATCAACCAAGACTTAATATTGTTAATATGATAATGCTACTCAAGTGATATACAGATTTAATGCAACACCTATTAATATCCCAACAGTATTTTTTGTAGAAATAGGAAAACTCATCCTAAAATCCATATGGACTCTCACAGGTTTTCAAGTAGCCAAAACAATCTTGAAACAGAAAGAAAAGTTGGAGGTCTCACACTTCCTGATATCAAAACATACCAAAGTAATCAAAACAGTGTGGTACTAGCATAAGAAGAGTCATATAGACCAAGGAACTAGACTATCTAGTCTAGAAACAAACCCTTGAATATGTGGTCAATTGATTTCCAACAAAAATGCCAAGACCATTCACTAAGAAAAGAATCTTTTTTTCAACAAGTGGCGCTGGTAAAAATGAATATCCACACGCCAAAGAATAAAGTTGGACCCTTATCTTATGCCATATATAACAATTATCTCAAAGTAGATCAAAGATCAAAATGTAAGAGCTTTGCAAACCATATACCTGATAAATATCAATATTCAGAATTTATAAAGAATTCCTACAACTCCACAAGAAAAGAAAAAATAACAACAAATAACCAAATTTAAAATATGCAAAAGACGTGAGTGAACATTCCTCCAAAGAATGCATACAAACAGCCAATAAGTACATGAATCCTTTAATGTGCCTATTCGTGTTATATGCTTATTAACATCACTAGTCATTAGGGAAATGAAAATAAAAACCACAAAGAGATACCACTTCACAGGCTTTGGAATGGCTATTATTTAAAACAATAAGAAAAATAGCAAGGATTGGTGAGGATATGGAGAAAATGGAACCCCTGCACATTACTGATGGGAATGCAAAATGGTGCAGTTGCTGTGGAAAATAGTTCAGTGATTTCTAAAACTTAAAAATAGAATTATCATATAATTCCACTTCTAGGTATATACTCAAAAGAATTAAAGGCAGAGAAACAAACAGATACTTGTACACCAGTGGTTAAAGCAGCATGATTAACAACAGCCAAAATGGGAAAACAACTCAACTGTCCAACAGTGGAATGCAGAAACAAAATGTGGTATGTACATGTTAAGACATGCTATTCAGCTTAAAAAGGAATGAAACTATAATGCATGCTAAAACATGGGAGAACCTGGAAAAACATCATACTAAGTGAAATAAACCAGATGCAATAGGACAAATATTGTGATTCCATTTATATAAGGTGCCTAGAATATGCAAATTTATAAACACAGAAAACAGAATGGAGGTTACCTGGGGACTCCAGGAGTAGGAGGGAATGAGGAATTATTGTTTAATGGATAAAGTGTTTCTGTTCAGGATGATGAAGTCGTTCTAGAAATGGATAGTGGTTGAGCAACATCATGAATGTACTTAATGCCACTTAATGCACACCAATAAATAATTAAAATGGTAAATTCTATGTAATGTATATTTTTCTACAATAAAAAAGAAATAAAAATTTTTGGCAAAGCTCCATTATGATTTAGTTCATTTTGTCCAAACTAATTTGCAATGACCCTTTTTCATTGTTATTATATTTATGACCTTCTAATGTTAAACTCTTGATCTCTTATTCCGATCATACATTGTGGCACCATTGCTATAATCTTTTAATTTTTGATAACGTTTTTTCTCATGGAGATATTATTCTTTAATAGATATATACTATTCAATTGAACAGATGTAGTAAAATGTATTTATTTCCTTAATACACGTTATTTAGGATATATCTAATTTCAACATTATTCATAATGTTGCAGTGAATATCCTTAGTCTAGGATTTTTTCAGCATATCTATTTGCTTAGGATAATTTAAAATAAATTTCATTGTTCAAACAGAAGAAAAGTTATCATCCATCCATCATAAGAAAGAAGCATGAGGGAGAGAGAGAAAGACATTTAGGAAAATGTTGCTGAATTATATGCCTAGGAGTGGTCCGTGAAAGTACACATTTCTTAGCACTATTTATAACATCAACAATGCCATGTTAACCAAAAATACATCTAACTTGAAAAGCTTGATTTGTTTGCATGCCTCTTATTTCTGGTAAGATAGAAATATTTTCATATTTTTACTGGACTTTGGTATTTTTTAAATTTATTAATTGCCTATCCACATGTTTTATCTTCTACTAAAGAGTTGACCTCTTTTAAATCAATTTGTAGGATTATTTTAAAATATAAGTTGAGTATCATGCAAAGAACATGGCAGGCCCGAGACTGCTATTGTTAGAAAGACCTGCTTGCAAGTTGGCCCCTGGCTGGCATCTGGAACTTGTATTTTGGGAGTGTTCTCACCATTTCCTAATTGATGAG
This sequence comes from Pan troglodytes, assembly GCF_028858775.2. Taxonomy (NCBI): domain Eukaryota; kingdom Metazoa; phylum Chordata; class Mammalia; order Primates; family Hominidae; genus Pan; species Pan troglodytes. Next base: position 60,405,950 of record NC_072404.2, read on the forward strand.
GGTGTCTCACTCTGCTTAAACTGTGTGTACAAGCAATGTGGTTTATGTGAGGCACCTGCTTTTTTTCTGGGAGTCTGGAATTTTGGTACATACTAGGCAGAGGGTGCCTTTATGTCCAGCACACGATAAAAACCATGGATGCTGAGTAGGTTTCTCAGACAAACAACATTTCACATGTGTTGTCATGTTTACATGCTGGTCAAAATCAAGCTTGTCTGGTGTGACTCCACTGGGAAAGGGCCCTTAAAAGCTTGCACGTGGTTTCTTCTGGCCTTCTCCCCCATGCAGCCCCCCCCCCCCCCCAATGCAGCCTCCCCTTGGCTGACTCTGTTTGCATTCTTCTCTGTAATAAATCTTGGCCATAGCACAACTGCATGCTGAGTCCCGTGAGTCTTCGTGGAGAGTCCTCAAACAGCGGTGTGGCCCTGGGGAACCCTGGCACATGTATTAACCTTTTAATCTCATACTTCATGTACATAGTTTTCAAGACTTTCCTGTTTCCTTTTTATATTCTTTTGGTTCTTTCTCTCTTTTCTTTCTTTTCTCTTTCTTTCCTTTCTTTCTTTGTCTTGCTCTGTTGCCAGGCTGGCGTGCAACAGCACAATCTCAGCTCACTGCAACCTCCCCCTCCTGGGTTCAAGGGATTCTCCTGCCTCAGCCTCCCGATAGCTGGGACTGTAGGGCCACCATGCCCAGCTAATTTTTGTATTTTTAATAGAGACAGTGTTTCACCATGTTGGCCAGGATGGTCTCGACGTCTTGACCTCATGATCTGCCCCCTCGGCCTCCCAAAGTGCTGGGGTTACAGGCATGAGCCACGGCACCCGCCGGAAAAAACAAAATTCTTTTTTTTTTTTTTTTTGAGACGGCGTCTCACTGTCGCCCAGGCTGGAGTGCAGTGGCGCCATCTTGGCTCACTGCAAGCTCCGCCTCCTGGGTACACACCATTCTCCTGCCTCAGCCTCCAGAGTAGCTGGGACTGCAGGCGCCCGCCACCTCGGCCGGCTCATTTTTTGTATTTTTCGTAGAGATGGGGTTTCACTGTGTTAGCCAGGATGGTCTCGATCTCCTGACCTTGTGATCCGCCCGCCTCCGCCTCCCAAAGTGCTGGGATTACGGGCGTGAGCCACCGCGCCCAGCCAAAAACAAAATTCAAGATCATTCAAGATCATTCAAGATCAGCAGCCAAGTGCGTCTTCAGACTTGACTCTATATGCTTTGTAAGTAGCGTAAATTCCTCTCAGATCCTTGAAATATTTTGTAACTTTTACTTTCCAATGTTATGAATTGTCATCTTTTTCCAGCTTTTATAGGTAGGTTTTAAAATGAGGAATGGGAAAATAGATGTGTGGGCTGGAGCCGGACAGGAATTTTTAAATGGCAAACATTTTCATATATTTCCTAGCAATTATTTTTTTCTTGCAAAATCTTTAACAGAAATCACAATGTAAGTTCTAAATTACAATAGTGTTAACAGAGGAACATTCATACAGCTTGGAGGAAAAATCAAGTAACAAAAGCTTTAAGAAGATAACGTCCTACTTTTAAAAAGTGACTCGGGTAATTTAATATAAACACTTAAAAGACAGAAAAAATTATTCAATTTAATTAGAAGTAAAAATGGCTTTTATGTTGTTTTATGTAACTCTGCTTCTGCAGAGTAAAATTTAATATCTTTATAAAATGAAGTCCCTTTGCACAAGCTGCCAACCATGCAAATAATTTTGTCATTTTTTAGAACATGCTGAAAAAGAACACCATTTGCTATATTAAATGGACGACAGAGCTTCAGAACTGACAAATGATGGTTATGATAGGAAAAATAGAATGCCAGGACCTGGGCAAGGAGTAAAATAAAGACAGGAATTAAAACTGTATAAAGAAACACTGAAGAGCCAGGTTGGTCCATAAGCAACAAAAACAACAACAAACCTCTGAAGATAAGACATAATACAATTATAAATGTGAATTTTCAACTCAGGAAAGATCTGCATGTCTATTTTATGACTTTTCTGTTCTTGAGTTCTAACCTTCTATATCTCTTTGATCTCTCTCTTTTGGCTAGATTATTTCCTCAAGTTATAAATTAAATGATACACAGACAGTATATTTTCTGACTCATTTTCATGGTAAGTCTTGCTGTTCACTTTCAAATGTTTCAAAAATTGTGCCTTGATATAAAATTTTTGCTTCACAATTCTTACCTCCAGCATGATGGAGTTGAAGTTTCACAAATATTCTTCCCCAAAAAGTTACAATAAAGTAGTACAATTAACTGTCAAAAACATGAATTTCAACACTGGATATTGACTAAAGGCACACAAACTATAAGAAGCGTTTGTTCATGAAAATGACCCACGTTCAGGTGACACTCTAGCATTCAGTCCCAAGTCCCCTCCCTAGACTGGTGGTGAGTTCATCCAGCTCAATGGGGGTGGTAAAAGCCAGCATCTGCCTGGTGGAAGCTCACCTAGGTGCGGAACCGAGCTAGCAGCTCCTCCTAGGACGCAGTTCTCTTTGCAGCAAGCAAAGGCGCAGAAGATTCACTGAGGATTTAACTGTAAGTGTTAGAAGGTATTGCATTTTGAGATAATTAGATTCAAATTCAGTTGTAGAGAGACAATACAAGGAGGAGATCATTGTGGTTTTAATTTGCATTTCCCTAATGGTGTTAAACCTCTTTTGATATGCTTATTTTCCCATCTGTAAGTCTTCATAACATCTTCAGCCAAATGCCTCTTCCAACCTTTTGCCCATTTTTCACTTGAATAATTGCTTGCTTTATTCCTGCTGAGTTGTGAGAGTTCCTTTCTTTTAACTTTTATTTTAGGTTCAGGGGTACATGCGCAGGTTTGTTATATAGGTAAATTGCATGTCATGTAAACAGGAGTTTGGTGTACAGATTATTTCACCACCCAGGTAATAAACATAGTACCCAATAAGGTAGTTTCTTGATCCTCCTCCTCCTCCCTCTCTCCACTCTCAAGCAGGCCCAGGGGTCTGCTCTTCCCTTCTTTGTGTCCATATGTACTCAATGTTTAGCTCCCACTTATAGGTGAGAACATGCGGTATTTGCTCTTCTGTTCCTGTGTTAGTTCATTTAGGATAAGGGCCACCAGCTCCATCCATGTTCCTGCAAAGGATATGATTTCATTCTTTTTTATAGCAGCATAGTATTCCATGGTGTAGATTTACCACATTTTCTTTATCCAGTCTACCACTGATGTGCATTTAGGTTGACTCCATGTCTTTGCTATTGTGAATAGTGCTGCAATGAACATATGCATGCAATCTTTTTGACTTTTTGCTTAAAATGTTTGCTGATCCTTTGTTTCATTTTTCATAGTCTTAGAACTTTTAATCTATTGACAACTTTTAACAATTTAGTATACTCCTATGAACAAAATTTGGAACATATTTGATGCTCTCTACCTGATTTTTCCAGAATTTGGAAATATTTGTGAGTATTCTTAACTTATGGCAATACAGTTATTTGCGCAAGTGCAATAAGAATCTGCTTTCATTTGTAACAGGACACAACTGGAGAAACTGGTTATTTTACCAAGGATTTGACTGGAATGGTGTGCTTTCCTTTAAGGAATCAAACTTGACTTATGAAGACAATAAAGCCCTTGGGAAAACTGGCCCCATATTTTGTGCACACAGTCCCTGTACAGGGTTTCTAATCTATGATAAGTAAAGAATGTGACTCTCTGACAGGCCCAGAAGCCCCAGGTTTATCTTGGAACCTCAAAAGGAGAGGAAATTCACATAACTCATAGGTATTTGATGGCGCAATCTATGGCTGGGCATGGCTTTAAAAAAGTCTTATCTGAGATTCCTTCTATGGAACAAAGTTCCATCAAAGCCAATCTAAAGGCCTAAAAAATAATTACTCTTGCTGCACTGTATATAAATAATTAAGCCAAGTATAATAAAGCAAACCAGTCCTACCATGATTTGTCTTTAGTACAAATGGGAACTGGAGAGGGAGAAAAAAATTATGTTTCAAAACTATAGTAACACTAGTTGTTAAATTCTAATCTTGCCTGTTTTTTTTTTCAGTTTTTATTATTTTCTACAGTTTGAACCAAATTCTAATTTTTCTTGGCTATAAGTCTTCAAAATAATGTTTTCCATTTTTTTCTTCTTTTTTTTTTTTCATTTTTCCTAATTTGGAGTCACTGAAAACTAAGCTGTGCTTTCTTAGAACCCTGCAAACTGAAGCCAGACAACTTAAACTTCAGAAGAAAATAACAACAACCTGTTTACATACCTAAGCCACTTTCATACCCATCTACTAATGTATGGACTTCAGAATAATGTGGCCTATATCGATTTTTCCAGGACCGTTCTTCAGTTTGTTGTTTTTTCTCCCTTTCTCTCCCCTATTTTCTCTTCACAGGACACAACCTGCTAAAAATGAGCTTTCAGGACCTACCCCTCTAGGAATAAACTATCAGAGCCATAAGAGATCAGATGAAACCTGAGATCAGACTCATTTTCTTGTAAAATGCTTCCTCCAAAAGAGTTTACGAAGAGGGGGGAAATGTGAAAGGAAAATATATTGGGCCCCCCAAATCACTAAGAAAAACTCAACCTGGAAACTGCTTAGAGCAAATCTGCCTCTCATTCTATTCAAAGTCACCCCTCTGTTCACAGAAATAGATGCATATCTGATTGCCTCCTTTGGAAAGGCTAATCAGAAACTCAAAAGAATGCAACCATTTGTGTCTCATCTATCTGTGACCTGGAAGCTCCCTCCCCACTTCAAGTCTTCCTGCCCTTGCTTCAAGATGTCCCACCATTCCAGATCAAACCAATGTACTTCTTACATATATTGATTGATGTCTCATGTCTCCCTAAAATATATAAAGCCAAACTGTGCCCCGACCACCTTGGGCACATGTTGTCAGGACTTCCTGAGGCTGCGTCATGGGCATGTCCTCAACCTTGGCAAAATAAACCTTCTGAATTAACTGAGACCTGTCTCAGATTCTCTGGATTCACACTTATCTCCACCTTTCAAGGTTTTCTCATGTTTGTTTATATAAAATGTCCAGGATTTTTGGTTATACTAAGCAGAAGGAATAGGGAAAAGTATATTTTCCAGAAGAGAAACATAGTTTTGATTTAATATTAATATCATTATTCTTTTATTTAACAGTAATCATTTTGAGGTCCCCTTTCTTCTTAGGGTTCATGATAGTTTCCTGTGTTAATTTATACTATAGCATAACAAATTAACACAAACAAACAGCCTTAAAACCACACATAGGTATTTGCTTCCTAGGTTCCCTGGGGCTTAGATGCACCTTGTGCTCAGAGTTTCACAAAGCTGAAATCCAGGGTCAAAGTCTCCCGTGGTGCTGGGAGCTCTGTTCAAGCTCAGTCCGTTCGTTGACAGAAACCAGTTCCTTGAAATTGTAGGACTTCTGCTTTCAGCTCCTAGAGGCAGGGCCGCAGACAGTTCAAACCTTGACTCTTCCCTTTCTTCAAGGTCTCTATGATTCAAAGCTTTCCCTTCAGGAAAGACCTGGACTTTTTTTTTTTTTTTTTTTTTTTTTTTTGAAGGGCTTACCTGATTAGGTGAAGCCTACCTGGAAAAATCTTGTTTTTGGTTAACTCAGGTCAACCAATTAGGGAATTTACATGAGTCTGCAAAAAACCCCTGTCCTGTGCCACGTAAGCAGCCTCCTCATCAGAGCAGAATCCCATGGTATTCACAAAGTCCCACCCACACTCACAGAGGGGATATACAGGCCAAGGTAGAATTCTGCCTGTCACGGTTCTTCTATTTCTTTCCGAAGTTCACACATGAGATTTTAACGAATCAGAGAACGATATTTATATATGACGTGATGCAGGGATCCCACTTCATTTCCTATAGTGATAGGATAAATAATTGTGCCAGCCCCATTTATTGATTAGTTCATTCTTTCCTTAGTGACCTGCTGTGCCACCTTGAGATATGCCAGGTGTAACCATATATGTCTGTTTCTGTTTCTAAGGTGTATTTACTTCATTGGTCAGTTTATCTATGCCTGTTCCAAGGCTGAATTTTAATTTATATATCCTTATAAGCTCTGATAATCTAGAAAAGAAAATTCACTGCCTGTGGCTGTTCTCATGCCTTTTATTTCTCATATTAGCTTTAGTATAAAAGTGACTTGAAAAACTCTTTCAGGGGGCGAGTGTGGTGCCTCACACCTGTAATCCCAGTACTTTGGGAGGCTGAGGCAGGCAGATCACCTGAGGTCAGGAGTTCAAGACCAGCCTAGCCAACATAGTGAAACCCCATCTCTACTAAAATTACAAAAATTACCTGGGCGTGGTGGCAGGCACCTGTAATCCCAGCTACTCAGGAGGCTGAGGTGGGAGAATCGCTTGAACCCGGGAGGCAGAAGTTGCAGTGAGCCAAGATTGTGCCACGCCACTCCAACCTGGGCAACAGAGTGAGACTCCATCTCAAAAAAAAAAAAAAAGAAAAGAAAAAGAAAAAAGAACCCTTTCAGGATTTGCATTGATGTTGCAGTTTATTTGTAAATAAATTAGAGAAAAATTAAATCTTTATGTTTGTGCATCTTGCTATCTATAAATATAGTAAATATCTCCATTTATTTAAATCTTCTTTGTCTTCAATAAATTATTAAATTGGCTCTTTACAAATCTAGAATGTATTTTATTAATTTTCCCCTAGATACCCTTTCTGTTGTTTTGTTGCTGTTACTATAAATGGCAGCTTTGCGGGGAGGAGGGAGGGATAGCATTAGGAGATATACCTAATGCTAAATGACGACTTAATGGGTGCAGCACACCAGCATGGCACATGTATACATATGTAACTAACTTGCACATTGTGCACATGTACCCTAAAACTTAAAGTATAATAATAATAAAATAAATAAATAAAATAAATAAATAAATGGCAGCTTTAATAAATTCCTAACTATGTAAATTTCTACATTGCTGACATATATTAATGCTATTGATTTTTTAATACGGATCCTACGTCAAACCAAATTATAAAACTTATTAATGTTAATAATTTGCCGGTGTTTTCATAATAAACCTTCTATATAATAATAATGAGACTTTAATATCTCCATTTTCCAGGCTTATACCATTGTTTAATCTTATACATGACCAGACCTTTTAAAAAAATAGTACTGGTGATAGTGAACATTCTTGCCTCGTTAAAGGAAATACTTCCAAGGTTTCACAAAATAATGTTTCCTTGAGTTTTTAGAATATTTTTAATTAAGGAAATTTCCTTCCTTTTCTAGACTGCAGAGTTCTTTTTCTCTAATGCACATATTTTGAATTTTACCAAATACTGTGTACATTCATTTATAAAATCAAATTATTTTTCTCCATTAATCTGTTAATGTGATTAATTATTTAATTAATTTTCTGACATTAAATCATTCTTGCATTTCTAGAATGATACACAACTTGGTCATATATTTCGTTCATATATTTTAGATATTTTGTTTCTAATGTTAATATTTTGCTGCATAATTTTGCATTTATGTTTATTAATAAAATTAGTTTCCAATACTCTTTTGTATGACTTTTCTAGTTTTGATATCAAGATTAAGATTGAGTCTTAGAATGAATCCTGATATATTCTCTCTTTTTCCAATATCTGGAAATTTGTAAGATATCAAAATTATTTGTTCCTGGAAATTTTGGTAGAACTCTCTGATAAACCATCCTGAGCTTTTGAGTTACTCTTCATTTTTAAATAGTGATCCAATATTTTTAATGTTTATTGACCATTCAGATATTATACATTCTTGAGTCAGCTTTTCAAATTATATTTTCTAGGAATTTGTCTACTTCATCTAAAATGTTGTACTCAACTTTTTCAGTGGGATACATAACTCAAAAAAAGTTATACATTATATAGTTATATATTGAGCAGCCTGTCTTGCCTTTCAGTCCTCATTTTTTCTCCTGCAGCCCCAAAGAATTACTTTTTAAAATTCTTCCAGCATTTCTTTATGCAAACACTACACATGGAAACGTGTATTCTTATTTAATCTCCTTCTAACAATAAATTTTCACAAATTCTGTGCCCTGGATGTGGATGCAAAGAAGAGAGGGACACCTGGAAGGTGTTCAGAATGGAATCAATCCACCCAGGAAATGGGTCACAGGCAGCGTGCCCGTGGCTGTGGCTGTGACTGAGCCTGTGGCTGTGACCGTGGCCACGGAGCCACTTCAGCAGCAGCAGCCAGCAGCCTCACAGAGTCTAAGAGGGGAGTGGGGCAGGGGTGCTCACAGTCCTCCACGTGCTCTCACACAGGGTGAGGTGGACCAGCTTAGGCCTCTTCCTAATTCTTGTTCGGGGGATTTTGCAGTCCTTGAATTTTCATAAGAAGTGATATAAGGAGATGTTAGAGGAGGAAGTCAACAGGCAGGGTGGAACCCTCCAAGAGCACCTGCTGTACAGCCGAGGGAGCACTGCCCAGCCTCCTGCCTGACACTAACTTTGTCTGCACAATAGTCAGGCATAGACAGTCACAGCAGGATGAAAAAATGAAAAGTGAGAGGTCAAATATAAACAAAAAAAAGAAAAAAACTGGAAGTCTGTGCTAGTCAGAATAATGCCCCTCCTCCCACAAACGCCCACATCCTAATGGAACTTGTAAATATGCTCATTACATGGCAAAGGGAATTAAGGTTGCAGATGAATTAAGTTTGCTAATCAGCTGACTTTAAAATTGGGAGATTAGGCTGGGTATGGTTCACTACTACGAGAACAGTATGCGGGAAACCACCCCCATGATTCAATTATCTCCCACTGAGTCCCTCCCACAACACATGGGAATTATGGGAGCTACAATTCAAGATGAGATTTGGGTGGGGACATAGCCGAACTATATCAACATCTATACATATTGGGAGATTACCCTGGATCATCTGCGTGAAGCCACTGTAATCACAGGAGTCCTGAAAAGCAGAAGAGAGAGGCAGAAGAGATTGATTTCGTGAGACATGGACTTTGAAGATCCACAAGCCAAGGAATATAAGCAGCCTCCAGAAAGTGGAAGAGGCAAGGAAATAGATTCCCCCTGGGGCTTCCAGAAAAAAACACAGGCCTGCCGGCATTGTTATATTAGTCCAGTGAGACCTGGGTTGGACTTCTACCCTAAAGAACCTTAGCATAATAAATCTGTGTGGTTTTAAGTCACTAAATTTGTGGTAGTTTTGTACAGTAACAATAGGAAATGGATGCAAAACTGATATATTTTATTTTAATTTCTTATCATTACGGTTGTCCCTTGAACAACACAGGTTTGAACGGCACAGGTCCATTTATATTGTGAATGTTTTTTCAACCAAACGTGGACTGAAAATATAGTATTCACAAGATGCAAGCCCCAAATATATAGAGGGCCACCTTTTCTTATAGGGGATCTGAGGGGGCACCTGTAGGACTTGAGTAGGTGTGGATTTTGGTGTATGCAGAGATCTTAAAGCCCATCCCAAAGCCTGCTGAGGGACAACAGTGTTTGTTAAACACGATGAGTCATAAATCTGCATCCAGACATTTAGGGGGCTCTGGAGTTCTAATGGCTCTTGTGCATTTTCTCCTTGCACAGATCAGGGATGCAGTAAAACACTTTTTGAAGTTTAATCATAATAAAAATAACACCCACCTCAGGTGAACAGTTTTTCACACATGGAATATGTACAGTGGAAAGTAAGAACTCACTCCCATGAGTCCCCAGCCCTGGTCCCCCTTCCCAAAAGCAACCATTCTTGCCATTTTCACATGTATCCCACCATGCATTTTCTGTTCGTAAACAATACATGTGTCTATTACCTTTTTGAGGGGGTGACAAAATATATATGCCTGTTGGAATATATGTATATAAAATATAAATAATTTCCATTTAATTATTTATTTGTAATTAACAAATAATAATTATGTCTATTTACAGGGTACAATGTGATTTTTTGTTCTACGTATACATACATTTTTAAATAAGCTTTTTTACTTGTGTCTGCATTTTTACTTGTATTTCTGATTTATGAAAAATATATCAATCTAAAATATATCTATGTTAAGTCAATGCATGCGGCATTCAAAGTTGAGTTTTGGTCTAATGCTATGTTAAGGTTATTGGTGTGAATTAAAACTAGGCTCCCACACACTTAATACAAGTGAGGTAGACCTATTCAAAGGCTATTTAAACAAGGAGGCCTCCAGGGCAAAATTACTTCTAGAAAGAGAAGGAGTTGGTCAGAAATGCCTACAAATAAAGCCATAGCAGGTGATGAAGAAAAGCAATTTTAAGTTTGAATAGAATCCCTCACAGTAATTCACCCAACCTGACACATCAGGGACTCCTATCCAACTCCCAGTGAGAAGGGGAGACGTAAATTCAAATGTAAATGGCTATTTTCACTCTATACTATGTAAGGCATCAGGGTTCAAGCCAATAGCTCTTTGCTAACCCTCAAATTAAGCATACCACAAAGGCAAGAGATTTTCCCAGTTCAACACAGAGCACAGCATGGCTTCAAGTACATTGAAAGTTCCAAAAATACAGTGACAATGTTGGCATTTGGGTAAATTTGAACCTACTGAGGACTTATGCAGAGACAACAGAGGCGTCGCACAGCAGCGGCAGAGGTGTGTGATAGTGGAGGCAACCTGGCAATGGTGAGAGGGCATGAGGAACACAGTGATCGGGAAACGGGCAGTGACAAGATGTGGCCTCACAAAGCTCCGTGCACTGCTATACAATGTCCTGGAACAGATCCCTGGATTCTCAGGCCTGTGACTGACACTAGTGAACAACAGGAACGGGAGGGAGGGTGACAATCTACCTTTGCATGCTAGAACAATACCGGATGGCATGTTGATGTTTCTGGGGGACAGGAGCAGGAGAGAAGAAAGCTGAGGGACAACAGAGACTTCCTACAGCATCAGACAGACTAACAGCCAAACAACAGAGTTCAGCCCGATCAAAATCATCCTGTTCGTACTTGCTTAACCCAGCTGGCTGGAGAAACATGGTTTACACATACAATTTCTGGATTTCTTTGTACGGATTTTAGTAATGATATCAGATTGCCCAAAACTGCTGATCTGTGACAAACTGTTAGCTTTAGGGACTTCAGTCTCAATCCACCATCTTCTATTGCCAAAACTATGAAAGAATGAGTTTAAATGTCAAAAGACATTCCTGTTAGCAGAGTAATATTCCCTCTAAAGCAGGGGAGGTGGAAGAGTTGGCCAACGGCATACGAGTGAGGATGCCAATCAATCGTAAAAAAGACGAGTTTCTCTCCTTATGGCTTTACCAATTGCTTTTCACGGACCTTAATGCTTTATATGGTTTATCATTATTAAACTATTTCTTCTATTCTCTGTGGGCAGAAAAAGAAATTGCCAGGTTAAATTGCACCATACAACTTTCACTACATTATTAGTCTGTGAGTATTGTACCCTCTGGCATTCAGAACTTCAAGAACCTTTTATTCTTACATATTAACAATTTTACTGTTGACTTCACACAGAAACGTCACATCAATTTTTCTGGATTAGTAGTGTAGGTTAAAAGAATAAATTCAAAGACAAAGGATCCAGGCATGCATTTGGTCTTTTTCCTCCTTGCCAAATGTTATACTTCTGCAGAAAAACACATGAGGAAAAGGCTTTTAGTCAAATAAAAATTCAAAGATCCAGAAAAACCAGAATATGGAATTAGATTTTGTTTAAAAGTACTATTTCTGTCTTGCCTAATTGTACATAAATTATCCATTTTCTGTTTAATTTTTCTCATTACAAAATAAATGTATTTTCTTCAATTTAAAATCTGAACCATACAAATAAAAATGGTAAGAAAAAAACCACTAAATTGCCATTGCTCAAAATCAATCATTCCCAAGATTTTGAAATATTTCTTTTAAATATTTTTCTACACTGTTAAAATAGCTAAACTCTATACTTAGAATACATGCAGATATGCAATTGGTTCTGTTATGTTTAGTTAATTAATATATACAAGAATTTCTCCATGTTATTATAAATTTCTTGTAAGCATTTTAAATGCAATACTTTTCTCATCAACTAGAATTTACTTAATTCCCATTTGTTGAACATCTAATGGTGGCCCCCCCATGTATGTCCACTAATAATGCTAAAACAGACATTTTTGTGCATCAAGCTTTTTTCTTGATTTTACTTATTTTCTTAGAATTCTTTCTAGGACATAAAATTATGGAATAAAATGTTTGAAATATGTTTAAATCTCTTGCCAACTTACTTTCTAGTAAAACTGAAATAAATGGCACTGTTACTGGGCATGCATATAATGGCTTCCTTTCAGTTTAATTATTCCCTACCATGGGTTCAATAATTTAAGGGGAAAAAAATGGCTTGCTAGTTTGATGGATTAAAGACAATTATCATAGTTGTTTCAGTAACTTGTATGATAAACTGAATTGTAAGTTGCCAATGAGAACAAACATCTCTATAAAATTATTTGCTAGTTAGCTTGGCCCAAGGCAAAGATAAAGGAAGTAACAATCTATTTGGAAGGTGTCCTCGGGGGTGCGAGTGGGAGCTAGGGAGAGATGCCAGGAGATGATGCACTGGGGATCCGGCTAGAAGGAGCCTCAAAGGGGGGCACAGCAGAACACTAAGCAAATATGATTGTTAGAAACACAGAAATTCTCCAATGCAGGAAAGAAAGGCACCTTGGAAGAGAGAAAGGACAGCGTGCGGCTCGTCCAGCGGGACTCCGGCAGGCGAGTCCAGCAGGAGGGCGGGCGGAAGGAGGCTGCCTCAACTCTGAAAAGACACACCCAGGTATTAGCTAGATCTCTGTCTCTGCGATTCTGTTTATATTCTTTCCACAATTCCTCTTACTGGAATATTGAGGGGAGAAAACAGATTGATGAAAAACATGCAAAGCCAGGTTACTTAACAGTTCGCTTTCGCACGTCTGAACACTGAAAGACAGCAGGTAATATTCCTTAGAGTAGAGGAGAAAGTAATGTAAACCTGGAGTTCTTCCCTCACCCAAGATGGTGTTATCAGGTTAAGGTGACAGATAAATATTTTTTGGTATGAATAACCCAAACAATATATCAGGCTTAGGTTCTTCCTGAAAGAAAAATGTTCAATCACTTAAAAGAGAACAGTATAAAGCCGGATGTGGTGGCTGACGCCTGTAATCCCAGCACTTTGGGAGGCCGAGGAGGGCGGATCACGAGGCCAGGAGATCAAGACCATCCTGGCTAACATGGTGAAAACCCGTCTCTACTAAAAATACAAAAAATTAGCCGGGCGTGGTGGTGGGCGCCTGTAGTCCCAGCTACTCGGGAGGCTGAGGCAGGAGAATGACGTGAACCCGGGAGGCGGAGCTTGCAGTGAGTCGAGATCGCGCCACTGCACTACAGCCTGGGCAACAGAGCAAGACTACATCTCAAAAAAAAAAAAAAGAGAGAGAGAGAGAGAGAACAGTATACCAACATTAATTACAAGAGAAGTTTGACTATGAGCACTTATTTTTATATCTGTGGACCCCTATAGGCTCTCCTGGTTGGTGTAATTTTTTGGCATAACTTAACTAACAGATTTCGAATACTTCTAGAACTTACCTACCGAGTGCCTCAGTTGTTTTTAAATATTTTTAAACATGAGTTATTAGACATTCTGCCTTCCAGTTTTCCAATTTTTAAACACTTAATTGGGCTTATGCATCACATGTTTTAACTTTATAGATTTTTCTTTCAAACAAAAACATTTTATAATCAGTCCTGTGGCTCCGTTTAGATTAATTGCTTGATGTTTTACATTTTGACTGATTTCAGTGATCTTGGCTCCTCTTTTCTGCTCATAATTTCCCCATTTCTTTATTGTACATTGACTCATTTTTATTGTTCTGGGGAAAATACTCAAGGGCTTGATTAGAAGAGGCAGTTTTGTATTCAGTACTCCTTTAGCATCTGAAAATACTGTCGTGATTTTCTCCACAAACGGAAAGTTCCTGGCTCTTGCTTTGCTCACAGTTTTTCCCTCAGAGATGTGTGGCTGCCCCTCCAATGCCTCCCACTGGTGTTCCTGAGAGCCGTGACACTGTTTTCTGTTCCTTTATGCATAATCTGATGCTTTTTATATTTTTTAGGAGACTTTAAATTTATCTATAATTTTTTCAGTGCACAGTGCTCACTGCTTCCATTGCGACTTTAAATTCAAGAATCATATTCTTAAACTCTGTGACTACAACAATCATACCCATCATTTTTTGAGTGTTCCTGACCAAATCGAGGCACTGGGCTAGGTGGCATTTACCCAGAATCACACAGCCTATCAAGAAATTTGAACCAGGATTTTAAAACCAATCTACCCACCTCGAAAGCCTATGCTCTGACCACCTCTCTCCATAACATTGAGTACTGGGATCAGTATTGGTTTATCTCAGATTGTCCTATTTTCAGAAAGTCTTTCTCTAGATCAGAGGTTATGATGTTTCATTTTATGTGTCAACTTGACTGAACCATGGGATGGCCATATATTTGGTTAAACTTATTTCTGGGTGTGTCTGTGAAGGTGTTTCTGGATGGGATTAAAATTCAAATTGGTGAACTGAGTAAAGCACCTTGCCCTCCCCAGTACAGATGGGCCTCATCCAATCCCTTGAGGGCCAATAGAACAAAAGGAGTGAGGGAGAATTTGCTTCTCTGCCAGTCTTTGAGCTGGGTGGGACACTGGTCTCCTGCTTTTGAACTCAGATTCAACTAAACCACAGTTTTTCTTGGGTATCTGGCTTGCTGCCTGCAGATTGTAAGACTCCTCAGCCTCTGTAATCATATAATAATAAGCTGATTCCTTATAATACATGTATGATAATATCTGTATCATACATAGATACAGATAGAGAGGTGGTATATGTATAACTATAGATATGGATATGGATAGGCTAGAGCTAGAGATATAAATAGTTATAAATACAGATACATCCTATTGGTTCTGCTCCTCTGGACAACCCAGATTAATACAGAGATAACATAGCATCAGTAGATTGGTTTTAGGGAGGCTATAAAACTCCTCAAAATGAAAAACTATTTCTCCATGCAAAAATATGTCTGTGTGTGTATATTGGCATCTGTAATTTTCTGGTTGAACATCCTTAATTTTAGTAAGATTCTCAAAGTGTTCTCTCATTGAATACTAAGAAACAAAGTTAGAGATTCTGTTTTATTTTAAATCTTGTGGAGGATAAGAATTTTGTATTTTCAACATTTTCTCCTTTCCCTTTAGTAATTCAAGGTTATCAAGGACTCTGATTTTTCAAAAAAAAATCTTTCAGAAAAAATATTTTGAATTAGTTACACTTCAAGTCCCCCCTTTCCTTTAATCTGTTGTCAAAAATACAGATTTATACCTGTCCAGTTAGGGCTTACATGTAGTAGAAATATAAACATGTCCTGAGAAGAAATTATGAATAGATCCTGTTCAGATTTTCATAGTGCTCATGTGGTTTCTTCTTGGTCTGAGTGAGAGAAATATAGACAAGTAAATGAAGGCAGGTTAACATTTCTATTCAGATGTCTGAAGGGGCTTTGGGGGCATTTTTCTAGAGATTTTCTCTCCATGGCAGCTTGAGTGTGGTACAGATAAAGATTCCACACTGGTGTGCTTCATGACACTATTTATACTGGAGGTCCTGGAGTCTGAATCCTGCCAGCCACACACAGGAGAGAGCCAGAGAGTCAGCCTCCAGCGCCCTCAGTGCCCTGTAAGGGCCTTCCAGGGACTGCCTTAGGCTTATTCTTTTCTCGTAGCAGGGGCTAGCTCCCCAGCTCGCTGACTTCAGTTTGACTCCATTGACGGTAAATGTAGCAGAAATTATTTCACTTTCTTAAATAAGATACCTATTCCTAATTTCCAACATTGATGAAGATTTTCCGCATGTGAAGGAATCTCGCCAGTCATTTGAATGAGTGAGTAGGAGGGGAGAGGACCCAGTCACACTTTCCATCTCGAAACTGGCTTGCCCCTTTGTTATCCCGTTATGGATCCCGTACCATGCAAACTGCATTTATTCACTAAGGATTCCACTAACATGGGAAGAAAAGTATGCATTCCCTGTCACTGTGGAGGACTATTAGACAGTTCTTTTTTTAAGTTCATATTTCTTCAATTGAATTTGACCTCTAAGCAGGAAGACTCTCACAAAACTGGCTTTCCTCACCGCTGCTTGAAGTAGTAGCTGTCTGAGTTAGGATTTGTTCAAGTAATAGAATCTTGACTGTCTTTTATGTTATCTTTAGTACACAGGCTGAAGGCTTTATCTTTATCAGTGTCATGATTCTAACAACAAAATAGCTCTCGCTAACATATAGTGACAGGTAAATCATTTAAAAACAATTGTACAAAAAGTTTCTTCCAGTTGTGATTATCTTTCTTAATAGTAATTCCTAAACCTGTCTATTTTAATGATTCATGAAATCACTCTGTAATACTAATAAACCATGTACCGTCAATACTTTCCAATTTTACAGTGGTTATAAACCTAAAAAAAATGTTCTTTTTCCTCTTCTCACCAGGTGAAGAAATAACAGGTCAGGTTTATGCTATCCATAAAATAAGTAAAAACAGAAAACCTCATACAATTGAAATTGATTATTTTGTTATTTCAACAGTAGCAACAGCGCCTGAATTCAGGTAGAATGTCTTACAATAGAACTATTTGAAAGGGTTCAGTGAGAAAAAGGAAAAAATATGAAACATTTTTCTTATCCACACAATTGTTTTACATAATTTTTATTAATGTATCTTTATTATTGTCTTATGTAATAGATGAACAGAAATGCATGTTGGACCAAGAGATGCAGAGCAAAATTCTGCATCTATTCCTACTTATCATCTAAGATAAGAGAAAAATTAGAGAGGCAGTAATCTAAACATTTATCTAAAGAAGGTCTTCCCATCTTTAAAACCATAGGTCATTGACTTAACTAATCCCTGTTCTGAGTTTGTTGTTTATCAATTGCTTTTTGAGAATCTATAGATTTAAAGACCAATAATTTTCTCACCTTCCATGCAAAGATATTAAAGAAGAGCCCAAGTGACACAGGTGTGGATAAATAATTATAACAGAATACAGTAAATGAAATAATAGAAGTATGCAAATTCTACACAGTACTATGCATAAATGAATAATTAGCTTTCTGCTGGGAAAGTCCCTGTAAGTGATAAGGAGGCTAAGGAGAAGGTGTAGCAGTTGGCATGATTAGTTGACATGATAATGTGCAGATGACTTCAACAACTAGAGGGCTCTTAGCATATATAACTTTGAGGGAAGTGGTCAGGGATGGCAGGCAATATTTAAAGAGAAGTAGTCAAGGCTGTGTCATAAAAGTCACTGCAGAAGGTGGAACTTACATGATGGAAGCCAGCAGTTGGCTTTAAGCAGAGCACTGATTTAGTCATATATGCATTTTATTGTAGTATGGATATTGAATAAAAGACCACAGAGGTGAAACAAAGGGCATGAGAATCAGGTAGGGCACTGCTATCAGCTAATGAGAAAGATCTTCAAGAAGGTAATAACTATGAGAATTAAAGGACAAAATAGAATTCAGCAATGAAATGGCATTGTAAAGACAGGGTTGATGTGGAATGAGAAGGAGAAGGGCAGAATTTAAGAAGATTCCTAGGAGCCTGGCTTGAGAAATTGCATGAGCAGTCTTGGCATTCACAAACACTGGCAGTGTAGAAAGAGATGTTTGTTTATTGAGGGAGACAATAAATTAATTTGGAAATTGCAGTAAGCCATCTGTGGCACAGCCAGGTACAGATGTGTTTTATTTGTTATTTATAAATCTGAATGAACGTGTTTATTTGCTGAAAACTTACACTTTGAAGAAAAAATAAAGATATATTAAAAGCATCTATTTATGAATCATAACAAGTACTTTTTAATCTTTTCTGTGGAAATGTATGACAACATTTCCTACACTATCAAAACACTAATCTAATTTTAACTGCATCAATTTCACTCAACAGACATTTATTATGAACTTCCTACATAATATGGAACATGCTAGGGCAGTAGAGAAGCAGAGATGATTAAGAAATAGTCTTTGCCCCCAAAGCATGTAGTCTTGTGGGGGTGTGGGGATCAAAAAATGACTAAGGATTCAACATACTCAGAGCTGCAAAAAAGGTGCTGAGGAATCACAAAGGGACAGGGCCCGGGGAGGTCGCGGGTGAGCCAGGGCTCCCCTCTGGCCAAGCATAGATGAGGATGCAATTTTCTGAGCATTCAGGCTTTAAGTGTCAAAATCAGGAAGTAGATAGGGAAGAAATTGTCAAGCCTACATCCCAAGGTTCTTTCAGGAGGAAACCTGGGCATGCCAAGAGGTGTGAGCTATGAGTGGGTTTGTATAGAAAGCCATCCATCTGGGAGGCTTGTTCTCACAACCTGGCATCAAACTCCCCTTAGCCTGATGCGGTAAAGAGTTTGCATCTGTGTTCTTAGCCTTCACAGGTATTTTAGTGGAAGGTTTGGAAAGGCTGCTTTAAAAATACTATGTTTTACACTGAATACATAACTTTGAATTTTAAGACATTCTGCCCCAGAAACATTTTTCTAAACATAAAAAAGTCAATGCAGAAAACATAAAACATTGATGCATATGACTACATTAGCATTAAACATTTTCGTGCTATTAGTTAAAAAGAAAAGAGCTTGGTCAAGTATTTTTTTAAAAGCATATAAATACCATTGTAAATTATATATTATTTCAAATCAATAAGAAAGAACTAAATATCCTTATGACAAAATGTCCCGAAGGACATGACTCATGCTTATATTTCTTGAATAGGGAACTGGATGAATAACAGGGTCACACACTGAGATGGAGAATATAGGAGGGTAACAAGGCTTATAGAAGGAAATGATGAATTCAGCTTTGTTCCAGGTTGAAGGAACAAATGTGAAATTCTTAAGCTATATGTGAATTCTTAACTGGAATCCATGAACTCCCAAAAAGGATGAGAGCTCTGTGAGGATGAGATGAATCAGAGAAATTGCATATACTTGGAACAATAGAACAGAGATGAAATACTAGCATTTAAAGGGTGAGAAAGAATTTGGGGGCCTTTAAAGAAAAAAGAAGCAGAAACCACAGCAATTCAAGGAGAGGCTGAGAGAACAAGGTCATGGAGACAACAGACAGATGCTCGGGGGTAAGGGATGTGCCCTAATTTACAGTGTCAAACTCTCTAAATTATATAAAGAGGTTTATTCTCAGCCAAACATGAGTGACCAAGGCCTGAGGCTTAGTCTCAAGAAGTCCTGAGAACATGTGTCCAAAGTGGTTGGGCTATAGCTTGGTTTTATCAGTTTTACGGAGACATAAGACATCTATCAATACAAGAAGGTATACATTGATTCACTCCAGAAAGGTGGGACAACTTGAAACAGGGGAGCTCCCATGTCATAGGTGCATTCAAAGATTTTCTGATTGGCAATTGGTTGAAAGAGTTAAGTTATTATCCAAAGACCTGGAATCAATATGAAAGTGTGTCTGGATTAAGATAAGGAGTTTTAGAGACCAAGATTCTTATCATGTAGATGAAGCCTTCAGGTAGCAGGCTTCAGAGAGAATCATAGTAAATGTCCCTTACCAGACTTAAGAAGGTGCTAGACTCTTAGTCTTTCCTGGATCAGGAAAAGACCCGGAAAGGGAAGAGGCTTCTCTATAGAATGTAGATTTTCCCCACAAGAGACAGCTTTGCAGAACCATTTCAAAATATGTCAAAGAAATCTATTTTGGGGTAAAATACTTTGATTTCTTTCAGGACCTGCTATCTGTCATGTGATGCTATAGTAGAGTCAGGTTGGACTTTGGTATCTCATTGCTACAAAGAGTCTGTTTTGTTAGTTAAGATCTCTGTTTTAACGTGAATGCTGGTCAGTTGTGCCTGGATTCCAAAGAAAGGGGAGTGTAATGAGGCCTGTCTCACCTCCCTTTCCATCATGGTCTGCGCTAGTTTTTCAGGGTTACTTTGGGATGCCCTTGGCCTAAGGGAGGAATCCATTCAGTTGGTTAGGGTTGGGTGAGAGGGGGCGTTGAATTTTATTTTTTGTTTACAGATAGAAGAATGGAAGAATTTGTGTAAGGAAGGCGTGACAATGCCTAAGAGACCTGAAGTTTGGAATTTCTCAATTACCCAAACAGGTACAATCCCAGTGAGATAACATGATCATGATACAATATTAGTTAAAAGAAAAAAACCTGAACACAATGGTGTATGCAAAGTATGATTTCAAATAGATAAAGGAAAATGGCCTGAAATGATATATCATGAAATGCTAATGATTACTATACCTGAAATTAAGAGAATTTTCTTCTTTTACATTTTCTCTATTTTAATAAATTTCATGAAACACATGAAATATTTTTAAAACTATAAAATATTATACCAAGAGAAGAAAATGAATAGTACCACTCTTATGAACTAGCAATCACCAGTTAGAAAACCTAGCCAACACGAGAAAACAATAAATAGGCAGGAATCAAAAAAATGGAAATGTGCATTGCCCACATTAAAACATTAAACATCTCAGTGAAAATAAAAACAGCTTGAATAAGAGAAAATTTAATAAATTACCAAATAACATTGGGTCGAGGAGCCAATAAAAGTAATTATGAAGCTAGAGTATCCTGAAAAGAAAAATAATTGGGATACACGAAAGAAGATTGGCAAAACATTGACAATTGCAACTAGGTGAGGGTAACATTGGGTTTGGATTCATGATTCTCTCCACTTGTATTATGAAATTTCCCTATGTAAAAAGTAAAATTAAAAACAATCTACTAATATGCAAGAAGGAGAAACTAAGACTGATAATCAAACTCTCGGACATTCAAAGTGAATACATAATTTTAAGTAAACATTATTAAAAGTAACAAAATAACCTATTCAACACAAGAATTCACAAAAACAAAAAGTCCTGAGGTGACAGGGAAGAAGTAAATAATAAATGTTAAAGCATAAAAAATGAAAAGACAGCAGACCCAAACACCAAAATAGGTCAGTAAGTCCAAGAATTGGCTCTTTACAAAATAGAGACACCTCTGGAAAATGTCTCAAAATAAAAAGAAAACATTTAAAACAATCCAAATTTTTTTTATCTAAGAATATCATGCATTTTCATTTAGTTTTTCTGGATATTAACTTCACAAGGGAAAAAACAATAATCTAATGAAACTGAAGTATTCACTTCCATCAAGCGATTATTATCTCCTTTCCTTTCATCTCTCAATAAACATGCAGAACGTATTAATCAGTCTGCTCATAGATTTCATAAAAAGTGGCTCATTATCTAGATGTTCTATTAATAGTTGCCAGGTTTTTTGCATCAGGAGTTGGTTGCTCAGAATGATTAATATTTACATATGTTGGTTTCTCCCAGTTGAAACCGGGATTGGAATAATAAATTGGGAGAAAATATATGGAAAAGCTCATTAAGATGACCATTTTTGCCAATAGTGTCCAAGGATGTTTCTGGTTTTCATGCAAGTAGTGCCATACCAGATCCTTTCAAACATAATATTTCCCATTAAAGCAATCTCCCTTCCCACAAGCCCCTCATGTCTTCCCTTTAAAATTATCAACTTAATTTTTCTCAAGCTTCATTCAATTTTGTAAACTGATGCAACAAATTCTGCAGTTTACATAAGACCTGTTTCTTCTTTCTTTTTATATCGTTATTGATCTATCTCCCTGCATATTGCTGGAAGCATTATGTAATCATTATTAAGAAAATAAAGTCCATAATTTTACAGTTATTAATGCCCCCACCCACCATCAAGGATCTCCCTAGACTATTAAATATGTCAGCCTCCTGCTTCACACCAAAATAACCATAAATCAAAAAACAAAACAAAACAAAACAAAAAACAACAAGGTGGGGACTGCATTCCTTCTGTGGCTTTATCTCTTTAATTAGCAGATAAAAAGAGGTTACCATTTTAACAGAGATGATTATAATGGTTTTTATCACTTTACAGAAACTCTTTAAATTGCTTTTTAAAACTATGTGGCTGACGTGTAATGGCATTAAAGAAATATAATGGGGAGGTGTTGATTTGTTTTCTTTAATTTTGTTTGTGCATGACTTCTCTTCATCTGCTGACATGAAAATAAACAGTAAGTACCACAAATTACTAGAGCAGCAGAGCTTGCTGTTCTGAAATAGTCCAACTCTTCTTACGACACCCTTGCTTTCCTCTTCAACTTCTGTGGTACCTGAAACAGATGGAGGAAGAACCTGGAGTCATCCTCAATCCCTAGACTTAAATCCATTAACATCTTTGGGTGTTGCAATTGTGAAGCCACGCATCTGTGGAAAAAAAAAAAAAGAAAGAAACTTCTATCTGAAAAATGTGAGCCCCTTTCCCAGCGAGGTACTGGACTCAAACAGCAGTCGCATTACTCCTCTGGAGCTGAATCATTACCTCTTGAAGCCACATGCTATGTGGGCTCTAGACTAACTGACCAAATAGCCATCAGATGCCACACACTGGATACTATAACACGTACCCTGTAGTTCAAACAACAGAGAGCCAATCACTAATCAATGTCATCTCTGTAAGCCTATGAGAATTCCTGCCAAACAACTCTGTGTCAGCCCACTCCTTGTCCCCATTTGCCTTTAAAAACCCGCTTGCAGCTGAGGCTGACAGAGCTCATGTTCAAGGCATCTTGAGTCTGAGTCTTCCAGGCAGCTGTCCTCACTTTGGCTCAAGTAAACTCTTTGAATTATTTTTTGTGCCTCAGCCTCTTCCTTTTAGGTCAACATATCCATCATGAAATTAAGGGAATTAGAACAATTTCTCATGTCATTGGAACTTGCAGAAGAAGAAATAGATTGAGACTAGGCTTCCATTGCTTCAGATGTCATATGCCCAGGACCAGCTGTGCTTTAGGTATTTTGGAGGCAGGGCTGGAGTGAGAAGATGTGGAAACCATAACATGAAGCCTGGTTTGGTTGCTGTCTGTGATCTATTTCTTTCCTTTCTCCTCTTTCTGCTCCTGGGGACACAAGAGGTTTGATGCCAGAAGCTTTTCTACTGAATTCTTTGCCCTTATCTGATCACTAACAGAATTGGGCTTTTCCTTTCTTTAGCAAGGTTTCTCAGCTTCAGCACTATGACCTTTAGGGCCAGATGGCGTTTGTGTAGGGGCCATCCCATACATTGTAGGATGTTTAGCAGCATCCCTGACCTCCAGCCACAAGATGCAAGGAGCACCCCCAACACAGCCATAACAACCAAAAAGCATCTCCAGACATTGCCATTTATGCCCTAGGGGCGCAAAATTATCCCTGACTGCAAACTGCTGCTCTACATTTCATCTTCTCTACTATGTGAATCATCTCACACTTTTCTCATTTTCACTGTTCTGCAATATGTTTAATCACTTTCAGTACGTAAATGATACCTGCAACTCTAATCAAGACTAAGGAAAATCAAAGCAATCTTCTGATGAATGCCTGGACCAAACAGCAATAGGAACCAGGTATGATCAAAATCCTACAGAAAGCCAAGGAGTATTGGAATAAAAATTTCCAGTTATTGGAGAGTGAGGACTAGAACTTTTGTCAACAAAACCAAAGAGTGTTTATTATCTACTAAGTACAAGGCCAAATACAATTTGGTCATGAACAAGAAAAAAAAATCTCACAATTTATTTCCTTAAAGATTTATTTTTATAGTTGGTATGGGTAAGATTTTTCTAGGAATGATTAAATAAGACCTGATATCATAGCCATTTTGAAGCTGCTTGAAGTTCTCAGGATATAAACCAAGTAGGGAGAGAAATAAGTAATATGACTATGCAATTAATACTTATTTCAATTTTTTATTATGTGTGTCTATTTACTGCAAAATAATTACTTTGTACAGTCTTATGCATGTTTCAGATTAACTTTTTTGGTAATGTAATAAATTTTAATGCAAATATACTTTATCTTCACAGTTCATACCCCATGATACAGGTGATAAGGCTTGAAGTGATTAAACAGAAGTAAGAAGTTACCTCTCTCCGTCTGTCTTTAAAGTGCACATGCATTACTTGTGGATCTTGTTCACAATTATAATTCTAGAAGTCTGGGGTGGATTCTGAGATTCTGCATTTCTTTTCTTTTTCTTTTTATTTGTTTATTTTTTTAGAGATGGTGTCTTGCTCTGTCATCCAGGCAAGAGTGCAGTGGCACGATCAAAGCTTACTGTGGCCTCAAACTCCCAGGCTCAAGCGATCCTCCTGCTTTCAGCCTCCCAAGTAGCTGGGACTACACCAAAGGCACGCATCCCCACACCTGGCTAATTTTTAAAATTATTTCTTGTAGAGATGGGATCTCACTATGTTACCCATACTAATTTCTTTTTTTTTTTTTTTTTTTTTTGAGACGGAGTCTCACTCTGTCGCCCAGGTTCTGGAGTGCAGTGGCGCAAACTCGGCTCACTGCAAGCTCCGCCTCCCGGGTTCATGCCATTCTCCTGCCTCAGCCTCCCGAGTAGCTAGGACTACAGGTGCCCGCCACCACGTCCAGCTAATTTTTTTTGTATTTTTAGTAGAGACGGGGTTTCACTGTGTTAGCCAGGATAGTCTCGATCTCCTGACCTCGTGATCCACCTGCCTTGGCCTCCCAAAGTGCTGGGATTACAGGCGTGAGCCACCGCGCCCGGCCACTAATTTCTAACTCTAGGCATCAAGTGATCCTCCTGCCTTGGCCTCCCAAAGTGCTGGGATGACAGGCATGAGCCACTGCACCCGGCCTTAAGATCCTACATTTTAAGAAGCTCCCAGGCAATGCAACAATGTTGGTTTAAGCACAACTCTGTGAGTAGCAAGGTCTTTAGCTCCTTTGACCTAAGCGTCATATTATGCTTTTGTATGAGCTGTGGTGCTGCCCCAGTTTTGAGGAAAGGGAGCATTCATTTTTAGATTCAGATTTCATATATATATTTTTTTTTTCTTTTTTTTTGAGATGGAGTTTCACTCTTGTTGCCCAAGCCTGAGTGCA
Source organism: Pan troglodytes (assembly GCF_028858775.2). Taxonomy (NCBI): domain Eukaryota; kingdom Metazoa; phylum Chordata; class Mammalia; order Primates; family Hominidae; genus Pan; species Pan troglodytes. Next base: position 60,431,023 of record NC_072404.2, read on the forward strand.
GTGGCGCAATCTCGGCTCACTGCAACCTTGCCTCCAGGGTTCATGCGATTCTCCTGCCTCAGCCTCCCGAGTAGCTGGGATTACAGGCATGCACCACCAAGCCCGCTAATTTTTTTTTTTTTTTTTTTTTTTTTTGTATTTTTAGTAGAAACGGGTTTCACCATGTTAGCCAGGCTGGTCTTGAGCTCCTGACCTCAGATGATCCACTCGCCTCAGCCTCCCAAAGTGCTGGGAGGATTACAGACGTGAGACACCACGCCCGGCCTCAGATTTCATATATTAAAACACTCTTTTCAGCAAAAGATATTGAACATTCTTCCCTCAGGACAGGAAACACAAAGAGAAGGAAGCTTCCGGAACTGAAGATCCCAACAAAGGAAAGCCAGTCCTGCTGGTAGGGGAGCACCTGAGCGCAGCTGGTCAGAGAAGCCTCCTCAAGGGTAACAAGCAAAGCCTCCACTCTCTGTACTCCAGGTTAGAATAAGGGATATGAGGCCAAAGGCCAACATTCCAGCTGAAGCCAGATGACAGAATACTGAGGGCTTCCCAGGAGACTCAAGCTCCATCAGCAAGCGGGCTCACCACACCTGCTGACTGCAAAGGCACTGGAGAAAGATAGTAAGAGCTACTATCTGTTTTTCAGATTTTATTGTATCCAGCCAAACATAGTAATGATGCGGCTCATATTCCAGGTGGTGCAAATGTTTTCCATAAATACCATTTTCACCAAGTTCCAAGATAAGTAGTTATGATAACTATATAAAATATAAAATAAAATTACATAAGATATCTAATAATGCAATAATAATTATATGTAACATATGCAAAGTATATATGTAATAATAAAATACTATTAAAAATAACTACCTGGATTTTCTAGCTCTGTCCTTATCTGTTAAAAGTCAAGAATTTGCTGTTCAGAGTAGGCAGAGTCTCTTAAAACCATCTCTTAAATAACTTCTGTTTTGGCCAGGTGCGGTGGCTCATCCCTGTAATCCCAGCACTTTGGGAGGCCAAAGCCGGTGGTCATCTGAGGTCGGGAGTTTGACACCAGCCTGATAAACATGGAGAAACCCTGTCTCTACTAAACATACAAAATTAGCCGGGTGTGTTGGTGCATGCCTGTAATCCCAGCTACTCGGGAGGCCGAAGCAGGAGAATCACTTGAACCCGGGAGGAGGAAGTTGCGGTGAGCCAAGATCACGCCATTGCACTCCAGCCTGGGCAACAAGAGTGAAACTGTGCCTCAAAAAATAAAATAAATAAAATAAAATAAAATAAAATAAAATAACTTCTGTTTTAATTTGGCTCTTGTTTTACTAAGAATTCTCAGTGGTGCTTTCAAAACATTCTAAAAACACAAAAATTAATCTTATTCCTAGATGTCCATAACTTATGTTTCCAAGTTGTTATTTGTTAATTAGCATGAAGCAAAATAACTATTAACCTAAAAATATGTCTGATTAATTCTGCTGTCACTTCAATATAATTAGACAATTGTGGACACGTTTTCTCCTAGGGTTCTTACCTGCATTTACATTTCTGCAGTTAGGGTGCAGGTGCATGTGTGCTTGTAGGTGGACCATGAATATAGGAAGTAGGGCTGGAAAGAGTGGACAGAGGCCTTCAACCGAGTGTCTAGAATGTGGACATGCCAGCAAATAATTCTCCACTCTGATGTGTGCACTTTTCCTGTGATTTCTTCAAAGTGGAAAGCATCTGAGGTTGAATTTCCTACAGAGAGGTAGACTGATGGGGCGAGCCTGGGCCCTGGTCTGCCTGCCAGTTCCCTGAGCTGTGACACCAACCACCTCACAGTGTCCCTCCCCTGGGCCTCCATTCCCTGTTCTGTAGAATAAGGGCATTTGACAAGCTGATTCCTAAAGTGTCTCTCAAATCTATGATTCTACTACTTTAATGCCTTTAATATTGAAGAAAATGTACATGATAATGTGTCCTCTCTGCACGTCAGCTAAAATAGGACATTATTAAATAATAAAATATCCATTTCCAACTGCATGGGTGTAATTTTTTAAAATGCATTTTGAGACAAGAAGATTGTTCTAAGCTTTCACAGATGTTACCATTTTAAAACATTTTCTTTTCTCACATGATGCCAGTAGGAATAATTCATTTCTGGACTTTTTCTGTCAGCATCTATCTGTGGCTTTATTTCAAAATGTCACATTATCAGGACAAGATACAAATATCTTGAACATGAAACCCTAACAATTAAACAGAAAATTGATACTAAAAGGAAATCAAGACAACAAATGTAAAGTTCAAATTTCTGTTACCTTGCTTTTTAAAAAAGTGCCTAAATGCATATACAAAAATTGGATTTTTAGAAACCTAAACTATCCTTTCATTAATTTATTTTTAAACTTATTTCATATTGTTATTACTGATAGAGTTGACAATACAATAAAATATTACTAAAATGCTGGGCACGATGGCTCACACCTGTAATCCCAGCACTGTGGGAGGCTGAGGCAGGCAGATCACCTGAGGCTGGCAGCTCAAAACCAGCCTGACCAACATGGTGAAACCCCATCTCTACTAAAAATACAAAAATTAGCCAGGTGTGGTGGTGGATGCCTGTAATCCCAGCTACTCAGGAGGCTGAGGCAGGAGAATCGCTTGAACCTGGGAGGAGGAGGTTGCAGTGAGCTGAGATGGCACCACTGCACTCCATCCTGGGCGACAGGGTGGGATTCTGTGTCAAAAAAAAAAAAAAAAATGCATGAAGTTAGAAGCTGAAACTCCAACAGTGCCTGCTTTAGCACCACACTCCAACTAAACTTCACATGCTGGTGCATTTCCATCTTCCTCTGTACGCTGTGTCACGCCATCAACACTCCGCATACCAGGCTATATGCTGTGTTTCATTCACTATCTGCATGATTGAGAACATTGGGTTCCCATCAAGTTGCTATTGCAATAATATCCAACAGATCAGGACACACCCACCGCTTACTTGTCCAGTTTGATCTTTAAGGGAATTGAAAATCCACAAGGGTCTAAACTTGGCAGGTATTTTAGTGGGAAATGGGTAAGTCCCTCTCAAACAGCTGACCTGGAACTCGTACCTGCCACAGAGAGTGAAACCTCTCTGCACTCTTAAATGCTGCATTCATTCATCCCTGGAGAAAAGCCAGTTTCTCATCCACGTTGAACTAATTCTTACGAGGTGACCCTTATTTATAGCCACAGATACAGTGTGATTCCCTATTTTAAATAGACTATTGGGACTTTGTTGTTTTCACCATCTTTAGCTCTAGCCCTTAAGGACTTCATGAAGCTCCTAAGTAATATAGACAGCTAGGTTGATTTTTAGTTGAACTAGCATGCATTTTCAACATTTGGAAGTAAGTATTAGCCGGGTACGGTGGCTCATGCCTGTAATCTCAGCACTTTGGGAGACCAAGGCGGGTGAATCAGCTGAGGTCAGGAGTTCGAGACCAGCCTGGCCAACATGGTGAAACCCCGTCTCTTCGAAAAATACAAAAATTAGCTGAGCATGGTGGCAGGCGCCTGTAATGCCAGCTACTCGGGAGGCTGAGGCAGGAGAATCGCTTGAACCTGGGAGGCAGAGGTTGCAGTGAGCCGAGATCACACCATTGCACCCCAGCCTGGGCAACAGAGCAAGACTCTGTCTCAAAAAAAAGAAAAAAAAAAAAAAGAAGAAGAGTAAGTATAAGTACTACACAATGAATTATAAGAAGTAAAGGACAATAATATAGCCTTTGATGCTTGCATAAATTTTATTGGAAATAGCTGGCTCCAATGACAATATTTCTGCTATCACCACAAACTCAATTTCTACTTCAACTATATAATTATATCAGGCTTGAGAATAACTAAAAAACAATACTGCTAAATGTTGGCTTTAAATTACCATTTGTCTGCCTAAATCATGATGAATATGGTGATTAGAAATGGCATTATCGATTATTAAATGTCAGAATGAATACACTAATGAAGTTATAGAGACAAATATCATATAAGACTGATTATTGTGACTAGTTTGGCCAAAGTCCTGAGTCTAAAATTTTTAAAACTCTAAAAATGTAAAAAGAAGTATCACAATCCCTCGCACTCTTCCTTTCCAACTTGGACCAGGCAGAATGGCTCCCGCAAAGAAGGATGGCGAGAAGATAAAGGCCGTTCTGCCATCAACGAGGTGGTGACCCGAGAATACACCATCAACATATACAAGTGCATGCATGGAGTGGGCTTCAAGAAGCGAGGCCCTCGGGCACTCAAAGAGATTCTGAAATTTGCCATGAAGGAGATGGGAACTCCAGATGTGCGCATTGATACCAGGCTCAACAAAGCTGTCTGGGCCAAAAGAATAAAGAATGTCCCATACCGAATCCGTGTGCGGTTGCCCAGAAAACGTAATGCGGATGAAGATTCACCAAATAAGCTCTATACTTTGGTTACTTATATATCTTTTACCACTTTCAAAAATCTATAGACAGTCAATGTGGATGAGAACTAATCGCTGATAGTCAAATACATCAAATAAAGTTATAAAATTGCAAAAAAAAAAAAAAAAGGAAGTATCCATGACTGTATCCATCATAATAATAAAAATTTGGCCAGGTGAGGTGGCTCATGCCTGTAATCCCATCACACTGGGGGGCCAAGGCAGGAGAATCACTTGAGGCCAGGAATTCAAGACTAGCCTGGGCAACATAGTGGAACCCTGCCTCTACAAAAAATTTAAAAACATTAGCTGGGTGTGGTGGTGCACATCTGTAGTCCTAGTGCTCGGGAGGCTGAGGCAGGAGGATTACTTTAGACCAAGAACTCAAGGTTACAGTGAGATATGATCACATCTCTGCACTCCAACCTGAGCAGCACAGTGAGACCCTATCACACACACACACACACAAAACATAATATTGACTTTGTTCAAAATGTAAGCCTTCATGATAATACTGCAACTTGTCATTCAAAATGCAGTCATTGTGAACCTAGCATGTGTCTGCGGTAGTCAGATGCTGAGCACCCTTCAGTGAACAAAAGACAGAAGACTCCTCCCCTTCTGGCTGGGGACTGAGATGAAGAAGAAGTAAATGAGCTAACAAACCATTACAGAAGGTGACAGCTGCTATGAGTTAGACAGACTGTGCCGTGATCGAAGACTGGGTGAGAAGAGGGAACCTAGACTAGAGACCACGGATGAGGATTTGGCTCCAGGCAGAGGCTTCCAATGTGCAACCATGCTGAGTCAGAAGACGCAGAGTTGGAGGAGCAGAAATCCGGCACGCTGGGGCCAGTGCTTCGTAGTCCGGAAGATCGACGGTGTGCAGGAGGCTGGAGAACGGTCAGCTGCAGATGGCACAGGGCCTTGTCTGCCGGGCCACAGCATCCCAGCTACTCCTCCCAGTGCTTCTGGGCAAAACTCTAGCAGATGCTTTTTTTCCCCTTTCTTAAACTTATCACATACCTATCAGTACATCCTGTCAACTCTACTTTAAAAGCGCATCCTTGCTGTCATCCCAAGTCTCCCTTATAATGTCCATTGTGCAAGTCCGGAATGATCCTTTAAAAACCTAAATCAAATCACTTCTTTTCTGCTTCCAACTTTTCCATGATCTCTTGTCACACACAGAAAGGAGGCTGAACTCCCATCCCGGCTCTTTGTGCCCTTTATGATCTGCAATGCACCTCCTCTTACCCCTCCACCTCGAGCTCCAGCCTCTATGGAGCTTGCCAAGCTTGATTCTCCTTCAGGGCATTTTCTCTAGATATCTTGTCTTCCTGAACTTCTTTCGCACCTCCTTGCACAGCTGATTCCTTCTTATTTCATTGAAATCTCAACCTGATGTCACCTGCCCAATGACCTTGCATGGCCATCAGACTAAATAGCCAAATAGTACTGTCCTCGTTTCTCCATGGGGGTTGAATCCTCTGCATAGCACTTGTACTGATATTTTATTAGTACTTGCTGGTTTACTGCCATCTCCACAACACTCCACCCCCACACCATTCAACCTAGAATGTAGTTCTGTGAAAGAAGGAATAATAAATATGCTGCTCACTATGTATCCCCACATCTGGGGCTCTGCCGGACACACAGTGGTTCTCAACAATTTTTGCTAAATGAATCAAAGGCTAATAGACCATCATGGATAAACTCATCATGAAATAGAAGTGAGAGAGAAAGGGAAAGTGCACAGGTCGGCAGGGCCAGAAAGACCACCGAACAGTCAAGGAGCTCCTACGTGGCAGCAGCTACCACACCCATTGGGTCAGCTGGCCACACTTCTACACGTGGATTTAGACCCTTTGTTGTCCCCAAAGCATAGGCGGCATGAGCCTCATGCTTGCATTGGGTCCCCTTTCTCCTTGAGTCCTGTGGGTATGACGTGGCCCAGGAGAATGCTATGACCACAGGGAATCTGTGTCAAAGTCAAGAACTCCAGGGGCAGGAGATCCTGGTCTTCTGTAGGGGCCGCTAGCAAACTTGGTCCTCTTTCTCTCTAGAAGAGACATTATTTTTATTACACTGGGATTTTTCCAAGGAGAGGTGTTTCCAAATCTCTGCAGAGGGAGTCGTTGTCTTTCTACTCCCAAGACTATCTGCTATGCAAACATCCTGGATCATCCATTGATGATCTCAATGTCCTTTGTTCAGAAGACATGCAAACCATGTCCAGACATAGAGGACTAGTTCATAACAAAAGGATCCTGTGGCCTGATTTGGAGCAGGGCCCCTAAGGGACAGAAAATTTCAAGACATATTTGGGAGACCTGACAGTGGAAGTTATCTTTACCCAGTTTTCCCAGGGAACGGTACTAGGAAGGCATAAAACCCCAGGAAATTTAGAGCTGCACAGTGTGTCAGAAACTATGGAACCGGAGACAGCTTTGCAAGCATTTTTCCAGAATGGCAACTGACTGAGGTTATAAAATTATTCCCACACACTTATGCTGCAAGAAGTGGAATATCCAGCAAAGTGGGAGACACAGGAGGACAAGAACAGATGATGCTTCAGTAATGACTTAAAGGGACCAGTTCCCAAGGGCCATATGGGATGTTCGCCCCACAGGACGATTGAAGGAGGGAGAGAGGCATCTCCCCAATGCCTCACACAGTGAAAGGTCCCTAGGAGATTCTAGAGGGGATGTCTTGTCTTGAATCACTTTCAAGACAAATAAGGAATTGAACCACTTGTTTTTACAAAGTCTGTTACTGGGAGACACCATCTCTGGATCCAGGCCGGGAGGCTGCGGTGAGGGAGCCAGCTCAGGAGGTTGTCAGGGCAGCCACAGTGGAGCCACAGCTCTGGGGCTGCCATCTTGTCCTGTCAGCTTAGCTACCACTGTTCACATCTCTCCCTCAGTAGTTTATTTTTTATTACATATCACAAAAATGTCCATATGGAATGTGTTGAAAATAAAGTTGAAAGGAGAAAAATAACAGGTTCTTCACCACAGATAGCTCGAGAAGTAGTGGTCTGGAACAGCCCTATCCATCAGAACTTTGACAATGATGGAAACGTTCTGTTCCTGCAGTGACCAATATGGTAGCCACTAGTTGCATGTGGCTACTGAGCACTTGGAGTGAGGCGATTGTAATTTAGAATCCAAACATTTCATTTTATTTAATTTTAATTAAGTTAAAATAGCCATGTGACTAGTGGCTGCAGTACTGGACACAGCAGGTCTAGAATAAAGGCATTAGCCTGAGCCTCTCAAAGCTTTTGTGACCTTATCATAAAATGAGGATAAAAGTAGAATCAATCATGTAGGAGGCTTTCAAGGCTTAATGAACTAATCCATGTTAGAGGCTTAGCACCTCTGGGGCACACAGCTGGCACTCAGTAGGCATTAGAGGAAGATGAAAAAAATAAGTATGACAACACTGGTGGCAATCACAGAGACAGAGCTCCGGGGTTCTGAGGACAGGTTTGGACTTGCATGTGGCCAGCTATTAGGTAAGAAAAACTATGGGCCATGCAGTGTGGGGCCAGAGCATGGGTGACAATGGGTGAGGAGGCCCTGCATCTGGCTCTATATGGGAGCACAGGCACATGAGGGGTGATGCCCCAAACCCTAACGGCCTTGAAAAGGAGAGTAGATGTTCAGCACTGGGTCAGCGGGGAGGGGGCTGTGCCCAGAGCTTCCCAGGCTGCTGGGGCAACTGCTCCCTTGGGTGGTGCACAGTGCACACGGCAGGGGCAATGCTCTCTGGGGCTGTGTCCAGCTCCTTCACCCAAATTCAAAACATGTGGATTCTGCACACCTCTGTCAAATAGTCTGGATCAAGGCATGTGTTTGCCTAAATCATCTGAAAATTTATATCAAAAATAGTTTCTTGGCATGTATCTATCAGTCTGGGTCCAATCAGGAGATGCAGACCACAACACAATTTAAACAAGGGAGGTTTAATATAAAGAAATATGATGCTATTTCTTAAGAAACAGGACAAGAGAGTAACTATTGAGACAGAAAGAGCTCTACAGGGCACCAGAGCTGTGGGTGAGCACCCAAGGAAGGACACAGCTAGAGGGGGCTTAGACCTCTGAAGAAAGTATGGCTGCACCTACTGGATAGTGGAGAATTTTGCTGAGCTTCCCAGGACACAGCTGGCCCACGGTGGCTGGACAAGTGAAAACATCACTCTGTGGCACCAGCAAACTGAGGCCAACAGGCAGGCAGAGAGAGCAGGGCACACTGCAGGTGTGAGACCAAAAACCTGTCGTGTCTATGTCATTGTCCATGTTGAGAGGGCCACAGGAAATACACCTGCAGGACACAGGCAGGGGAGGCTGGCAGGTGGTGGACCACCTTCTGCAGGGACCCAGTGCCCCTCTGTGCACAGCTTGGGTCAGAGCAGCTGTGGGCGCTTGCATGGACAAAGGTACAGCCTGCCGAATGGCCAACCTTAAGGAGCTTCAGTGTGCCTGTGGGTGGGGCTAAGGAGAGGGTACAAAGAGCAGGACCTGGGCCGAGGCACAGTCCTGTGCTGTCTGCCGTCCCTGGCTATGCTAGTGCTGTCCAAATCAGGAACTGCAGAAAGCATGGCAGCAACATGCTGGAGAGAGCTCCCTGTACCCTGCATGCACCTGGCACTGGAGAAACCACACTGCTGAGCAGTAGAGAAAAATGCACGCTCTCCAGGAGCATGGCAAATGCCCTGAGAGCCAGGAAGGAAAACCCCTACTATCTGTAATGTCTCTCCGGCACCTTCTAATGACAATCCTTAACATCAGATCAGTGGCAAAAAAAAAAAAAAAATATGAAAGAGGCTCACCTGCATCTTCACAGATCAGGTAATGAAGGATGAATTTGGAGCTGAGAGTCAGGAAACTGAAAAATGGCAACACATAGCCTATGCCCAACACCCACTGGCCCCACTCTTCCATGGCACTCACAAAATATTCCCTGGGGCTTTGACTGTGATCTAGGAAAAAAAACACTGTTTGTAAGGAAAGGAAGATTTCTTGGTAAATTATCTTTCTATGGGTAAAAAAATCAGTGCAGTCATCACCTTGTCATTAGTAAGTTCTCAATAGAGCAGACTGAGTCAAAGCTGTGCAGCCAATAAGATGTACTTACAAATGGTTCCCTGCCTGGGAGCTGGGTTCAGAAGTGCAGTAGATCCAACATCTCCCAGTGCCATAATCTACCCTGTAGGACTAAATGTCCTATACCCTAAAGTTTATTATTCTTTATATATGATCTAGAGAGTGGGTACGAGTTTTGGTAGTAGTTTGGAAAATACTACAAAATCTTTGAAATAAAAAAAACTAAGCAGTTTATAAAACACTGCCACTTTTACTTAGGTGTATTCTTACATCTTTTCTTTTTTCCTTAAATAACTAAAACAAATATAACATTTTCTGAAAAGTAAAGGGGCCTCAGTAAATAAATACATAGCATTGCTATTATGACATACAATATTTTAGAATAAAAATAAATATACTATGAATATTCATAGAAGTTGTTATTCTTGGATCTTTAGCAACATTAAATATGTAATATAATTATACCTCCATTTCCTCTTCTAATATTTATCCCTGCTTCATTTCTAAATCATCTTTTCCATATTTTCCTCTTCAGTTTCTTAAGTGGGACGGTAAGCTTGTTTTCAGCTAGTTGTAATTAAAATATTATCTATGAGCACTTTCAAGCCAGATTGTCATCATCAAAGCAAAGGAAAGATGGGGCAATTTTGGAGAAAACTCAGTGACACATCAAATTATTTAGATGGATGTTTTAATTTCACAGTTTTTCTTCAACTAACTTTAAAATATGTGGGTGATTATTTTATATAGGGATTCGCATGGTACAAAAATCAGTAGAACTCCAAATGAGGCACTGAGAGGAGACAGAGAGGAGAGCACTGAGGTGGGCTCTTCTGCCCTGAGTGGGCCCTGATCTCCACAGAGGCCAGGCAGACAGCAGCCTGCCTTCCACCGTCGCGTTCCAGAGAAGACTGTTGATAAACAGCCAGTGCCTAACTTCAGGGAGGGGTTAGTTATGGATGAAATCAAAGGACACCGAGGGAAATGTAAGAGAAGGTGGCTGCAGTAGGCTTGGGAGGCAGGGGGCCCCACCTGGGAGAGCTTGGCGTTCTAGCCTGTGGAGGAGTCCTAGGAGGGGGAGAGAACTGGGGAGGGGTAGAGGGCGCTCAGGAAGGCAGGTCTTGTGTCCTGCGCCAGCCAACTCCACTGTGCTCCATGGCTCCGGCAGGGTTGCTCTGAAGGCTGTAAAGGAATGTGCCCACCCTGGCATGTGACCATCCTTCTAGAACACGCTTTGGTTCCTCGATTTGGGAAGATCTGGCTCCAATAGTCCAAGCCTGCCTCCAGATCCTTTAAAGATAGCTTCACTTTTCTGTCCCAAGCACCAAGAGGGAAGAGGGACGGGAAAGAGTGGAAGGAGTGGGCAGCAATGTGTGTAGTTTGGCCCTGCAGCGGAGCCGCTGCCGTCCATAGCCTCCCTGCTCGGAGGCCGCCATCCATAGCCTCCCTGCTTGGAGCCCCTGACCATGGCAGGCCTATCTCAGCGTCTTGCAGGAGCTGGGATGCGCTATCCCTTGGGCAAGGGGAAGCCACGGCTTGTTTTCAGCAAGAAGCAATGTGAGTTACCTTGCCCTTAACCTTATGTAAATTCATTCTGCAAATGAAGATCCAGGGCTGAAAGGGCAGCACTGCAGACACCGCAGCGGGCCGGAGCCACAGCCCTGAGCTCCCAGGGTTCTCCACCCAGCACGGAAGACAGACTGGAAACACGATTACATGAGTGGTGCTGGCTGCAAAGGAGAAGAATGGATTGCGTAGTGAAGCGCAGGGGTCTCACTTGGTTAGGATATGGTTCTGAAATACTTCACTGAGAGGGGCATGGGCGCTGGAGTGGAGACAAGTTGGGACCTGGACTCATTCAGAGTTCATTATGGGGAGGAGAGATTCCAGGACTAGAGAACAGTGTTGGCCTTGAAGCAGAAAAAACCTGGACCAGAAACTGGAAGAAGAAGAAGGAGAAGGAGAAGGAGAGGGAGAGGAAGAGGAAGAAAGAAGAAGAAGAGGAAGAGGAAGAAAGAAGAAGAAGAAGAAAAACCAACTTAGGCAGGAGAGTACAGAGGGACATGAAGGAAGCAGGAGCGTGCACACTTGAAAGCGTGCGTTAGCATCAGCAGCCCCCGCGACCACTGCGGGACATACCAAGATGCCCTTCACTCTGAGGGCAGCGGGAACACACTAAAGGGTTGAACAGGTTGCATTTCTAAAAGGTCACTGACTACAGTGTGTAAGAGGTTGGAAGGGGATAAAAGCAAACGCAGACGGACGGCTAGAGAGCTACAGACGGGTGACGGGGCGGTGGAAGGAGGGCGGAAAGGGAAGTGACCTCCCAGCGCGGTCCTGGGCTGCAATAAGCAATCAATCTGTGCTGCATGCTGGTCCCCACTGGAGAGTGGCTAATTGATCCATTCACGAGGGAAGACGCAGATCTGAGAGGCCGCGCGCAGTTCCACAGAGCCGCGCTGGGCTCCGTCACCTCCCTCCGGGATGAGTGTGGAAGGCGCTCTGCACCAGGAGCACCCAGCTTTCCCAGGCCGCTGTTGCCGGGCACAGGCTCCGGGCACACGAGTGGGTTCCGTGCAGCCCGCTTTGCAGAGGGAACGGAAGCGCAGAGAGCCTGGCCCGGGAGCGCGGGCGCGAGGGTCGGGAGCAGGGAATCCACAGCGGCAGCTCAGCTCTGGGCAACGCCGCCACCTGCTGTCCCGCGCACCCGCACAGCGGCCCGGGCGTCCCAGCCTCCGCGAGAAAGACTGTGCCTGACCTGCACGGAGGATGACGCTGACCGGCCGGTGATGAGGAAGCCACCAAGGGAAGAAATCAGACACAGGACGTGCTGGACCTGTAGGCTGCACAGGCCAAGGGAGGGCCCCAGGCGCAGCGGGCGGATCTGCGGGTCCGCGGGCTGCGTCCCTGCCCTGTGGCCGAGACTGTGACAGTCGCCGCCGTTGGCAGCCGAGTGCACTGACACTTAGGCTGACTCCGCAAACACAAAAGCACCAAATCTCAGTGGCTCCACGCAACACTTGTGTTTCTCACTCTCATATCCAGGTTAGGTCACGGGACACGCCAACAAGTGATATAGGGACCAGGCTCTTTCCCTCTTTGTACCACCCTAAAAATGCAGCCTCCAAGTTCACTGTCTAAAGGAAAAAGTAATGATCAAGGGTGAGAGATTTTGCTGTGGCCTGTGACATAGCTCCACCTAATGTAAAGATGTTAGAAAGCTCGGTTTTCCTGCGTGGCCAGGAAGAGGAGAAAAAGAAGTGTCGCTGGATCACTAAGACTCGGCCAGATCCTTCTGTGCCTCCTAAACATTCTCCCATCCGTGCAGAGAGCACCCTCACGCCTTCCCCCAGAGGGGCAGCCACAGTCCCACCAGTCACTGCCCAATGCAAAGGGCCCCCAGGCAATCCCACTCCATGGCCCGGACTCCTCTTGGGCTGCCACCAATCACCTAGAGGGACAGTGGTTGCTCTCCTCCACCCAGCAAACAAGCACATTATCTCTGAAACAAACACCACACCACCATTCCAAAACAGAGTGGGAGAAACACCCTATCACAGCCCAACAGGACACCTGACTCCGTGGGCCAGAATTGCTAAATTCCTCTGTCCTGGGCTGGGAAGGCCCCTCATTAGACTCCAGGGCTATCCTCTGGGGAAAACTCCATGCTCTGTTTTTCTTGGAAACCCCTGGATCGTGGGAGTTCTTAATTGCTCATTGGGCTTCAGTTTCTGAACTGGATGCTGGGGAATCTTCCCTCATAGGATCCACATACCCTGGATCTCCCTTGCTGTCTGCTGTAGACTGAATGGTTGCTTCCCCCAAAAACCCCCTATGTTGAAATCCTAATCTCCAATGTGACGGTATTAGGATGTGGAGACTTTGGTAGGTGATCAGGTCATCAGGGTGGAGCCCTCATGAATGGGATTGGTTCCCTTCTTTCAAAGGGACTTTTGAGGACACAGTGGGAAGAAGCCTATCTGTGAACCAGGAAATGGGCTGTTACCAGACATGGAATATGCTGGCAACTTGATCTTGGACTTCCAGCCTCCAGAATTGTGAACAATAAACTTATGTTGTTTCTAAGACACCCAGTTTATGGCATTCTGTTAGAGGAGTCCAAGGTGACTAAGACAATGTCTGTGACCCAAAGACTTTGTAGATTAGGTTTATGCTTTCTTTGGCAATATAATTTCTTCAAACTCTTTTAGGGCATTTGATCCATTTGCTTCCAAACAGTTCCGTATGGCTGCAACCACACCCAAAACATTTTCGTAGACAACATTTTTAAATCTTCTACTTTTTTTTTTTAACTTTCTCATACCCTTGCCTAGTTCAGCTTAATAATGAGAGGAAATATCTTAATCTAATCATTGTAATGAGGCTGAGTCACAATATGGTTTTCTAGCTGAAAGGTTTTTATTTCAATATATTATTGCCTACTGTTTGTGTTTCAAATGCAGTTGAAATGTCCAGCCCTTCAAGAACCCAAATTTCTGGACTTTGTGCTCTTAAGCTGGTCAGTTTTCTCCTGAGCTCTGTGCTTTCTTTGAATAGCATGCCAACACAACCAATTACGGAAAACACACAATCACAATCACACTTTGATTTTTTTTCCAACTGCTTTTGCTAGAGTTGCTGAGTCATAAGGCTTACAATTTATCCCCAGAGATATTGCAGACAGAAGTTTTACTACATATTTCCACTGTAGTTAGCATGGATCATCATCTTCCCTGCCACCCACCACCTCACTTCAAGTCAATGTCAGCCATCAGATTTTTGTTACTACAGTACTTCCTTTTGAAGTACCAGTTTTTGTATTATTCTTGATGGTTTAGTTGTTGTGTCAATTCTCAAATTTCAGTGGCTTAACAAAATAACTGTTTCTTTCTTCCCCATGTTACAGTCCAATTAGAGTTGGCTGATTCTTCTCCATTCAGTGACTCAGGAACCCAGGCTGCTTCTATCTGAGGCATCCATATTTAACATGCAGCCTCCAAGATCACCACTGAATGAGGGAACATATCTATGTGCCTGACTTAGATGTACTGACATCATGTCCATCACATTCCACTGGTCAGAACGCAGTCACATGGCCCACCTCACTGCAAGGGTGTGGAAAAGTCATTTATCTGTGTTTTCAGGAAGAAGAAAAAGACAATATTGAAGAGGTCTGGCTGTCCTAGGTACACTGCTTATAATAATCACACATGAGTTCCTTTAGTCCCTTTCCTCTAGAAGTTTACATGTAATATACAATAAAGCAAATAAAATTAAGGTAGGAATGAGAATGTCATACTGTCAAGAGGCCATTTAAGATTCTACAAAGGTACTTGTCTCGAATCTGGGTATAATACTGATAGTGTATATTTGCATTGAAAGCCAGGTAGGGCTTGATATATTAAGGAATTTTTCTGATACTTATACACCAATAACAATCATAACATGTTTGTCATTCATACAACAACATTTCCTGAGTGCCTACTAAATGCTAGGTACCCAGCTAGTGGCTGAGTGGTTAAAAAAAAAATGGTTCCAGTACCTGCTCTTGTGATATTTGCATTCTAATAGGAGAGAAAATAAACAAGTAATCACCCATTTGCATAATAATTGATTTGATAAATGAGATGCATATAAGGTACAGGACAGTGTAAGAAAGCAAAAGACAGACCTAGCTTGGGAGTGGATCCACATTCTAAGCATGAAGCTGGGACTCGAAAGGCTAGGAGTTAGCCAGGTGACAATGGGGAAGAGACGCTGAGGTTTTTTACTTTTACCATTGGGTAGGGGATGGTGCCATGCTGAGATGGGAAACACTGTGTTTTCATATGGTAGCCCCGTATGGGCAGATCAGAGATTCATTTTAGCATACATTGGCTCTAGGGTAACCATGAAACCTCCAACGGGAGATGTCAAGGAGGCAGCAGCTATTGCACAGAGCTTGTTGAGGGGTCTGGAGTGGCGCTGTGACTGGAAGATGTCTTATTGATGATCTAGTCTGTCTCAAAGGCGTTCCTCACCATCCCTTACCCAAATGCATCATTCATGGGGAAAACTCCCAGAATCCAGTCACCTGCCATCATCCGTCCTGGACATCTTAGGGCTCTCTATACCTCTAAGAAGACTTATTTATTTTATTTTATTTTATTTTATTTTATTTTTGAGACAGAGTCTCACCCTGTGGCCCAGGCTGGAGTGCAGTGGCACAATCTCGGCTCACTGCAACCTCCACCTCCCGGGGACAAGCAATTCTCCTGCCTCAGCCTCCCAAGTAGCTGGGATTATAGGCACGTGCCACCACATCCGGCTAATTTTTTATATTTTTGGTAGAGACGGGGTTTCATCATGTTGGCCAGGCTGGTCTCGAACTCGACTTCAAGTGATCCACCCACCTCGGCCTCCCAAAGTGCTAGGTTTACAGGCATGAGTTACCGCGCCTGGCCAGAAGACTAATTATAAATAGGAACATTCTCACTGGCAAACCAAAGACTTTCTTAAATAGTGAGTTATTAACACACACATAAGAGAGGTTTCCCATTTTTAAATATCACTGTTCAGACCAGGATGGAGGACAGCAGGAGAACTGCAAGAAGCAGCCACAACAAGCAACTGGCCGTCCTAAGGAACCAGGATTCCATAATCACACGAAACACCCAGTAGAAGAAGTCAAGGCCAAGGGGCCCTTTTTTCTATTTCTCTGTTGCCTATTTTATCCAATGCCTGATCTTACATTCAGCTCTGTATTGTTTTAAACAGGTATCTTTGCTTTTAAAATGAATGTTCATCATCAGTTCTGAATATGAATACATGGTAGGAGTGCATTTATTTTAATTCATTTGATGATGACTTTACTAAAGCTTAAGATTGTGTGTCTCTGAAAACCTCAAAAATTATTTGAAATGACTCTTCAGATGAATGCAGATACATGAAAAGAAAACTGGTTGAAGGTCATCATACAAAGAGCCAGCAGTAGCAGCAACAATTAAGACCAGGCATCTATTTTAATTTTTCAGGTGTGTGTTGATGAGGAGAGTTAGAACTGTTTTAATTGCTAATCTCTCAAAGGAAGGAACACACAATGTTAATTAAATTCACTGATGATAGAAAATGTGGAGGTGGATTAATCACTTCCAATGGCAGAACAATTTTCTTTAAAAGCTAGTTTTACAAATAAGAACTGGAATTAACCAAAAGAGAACTCAGTTCTTACAGAATGTGCATGTGCACACACACACACACACACTCACACAGCCTAACTACCCCCAGTGCATAGATTACAGGATGTGCACTTTGAAAGTTGCTTTAAAAAAGGTGCACTAATCACTGAAGAATGCCATCTTGAATTCACTCTTTGAACAAAGATGTACAAAGTACCTGCTATATATATAAAGCTGTGGCTTGAATAATAAAAAATACAGAAAGAAAATCACCTCTTCTCCTATACTTTTGGACCATGGATTTTCCTGTACAGTTTAGTACAGCAAATTCACTTCTCTCTGGCACCTCAATAAGGCAGCATCAAAAAACCATAAGGGGTGGAAATGTGGGTGGGTCATTTGACTAACTGAAAATGCTTTAGTTGCCCAGGCATTTCGTCAGGTATACACCTCCAGAAAGTATCTGAGTTTTGTCATTATAAATAAAGAAAATGGAAAGGTAAGTATAAGTACCAAAGTTTATATAATCAAGCCTCCAAATAGAAATGTGGCTGTGACTAGAGATATTACAATCACCAAAATCTAGAGACAGAGCAGCCAGTTATCAAGCTAGACACAGAAGCAGACCTATGGCAGAGAGGTGAGAGGAGGCTGAGAGGTACAATTCTCCTGTGGCTAAGGACTCTCCTAACATGCCTTTGGGAGTATAGTGCTTCTGTACGTGCTGTGTCCAAAACCATGCCTGTGACACAGGACACAACTGGCCCCAAACAGAGAACCCAAGACCATGAGCAGCAGCTCCCCTTGCTGAAATGAAATGAATTTGGCAGCTGAATTGAGTAGCAAGACCATGAGCAGCAGTCGCCATTGCTGAAATGACAACTGGGTTTTAGTGAGAGTCTTCCTCCTGGACCCCAGCGTTCCTAATTGGAAGCAGCAAGTATATATTTAAAAAAAAAAAAAGCAACATTTTTCCATTTTTTCCCACAAAAACCCTATTTTTCCATTTTCTTCTTGCCATGGTTTTCAGTGTAAGAGGTTGGCTAATGCAGGGACTAATGAAAGAAAGAACATAATAGGTTTCTCTGGTTGTTCACCTTTAGCAGAATGTAAATACCTTTTTGCATTCAAAGTGAGTTCCGGTTCAGACAGAAAGTTTGCCTCTGGGGTGCACCTTACTCATCCTGTCATAGAGGGAGTGCTCTCACCTGGTAACCCAGTCTTGCTGAAGACCCAGCCTGGTAAATCCACTGAAATGCTATGATCCTGGAGAACGTGATTGTGGGGGAAAGAATGGAATGGCAGACATACAAATTGTGCACCTCTGAATTTCCAGATGGCAATGGCAGAATTTTTTTTTTTTTGAGTTAAGAGTCTTGCCGTGTTGCCCAGGTTGTAGTGCAGTGGTGCGATCGTGGCTCACTGCAGCCTTGACCTCCCGGGCTCAAGCGATCCTCCTATCTCAGCCTCCAGAGTCGTGGGGACTACAGGTGTACACCACCGTGCCTGGCTAATTGTTTTTATAGAAATGAAGTCTCCCTATGTTGCCCAAGTTGATGGCAGAGTATTAAAACCAGCACAGGACACTTCTGAGAGTGGGGACCCTCCCAGGGTGGGGCACTTGGTAAGTGCAGCAGTCACACCCCCACGAAGCAGTTTTTTGGGGAGGACTGAGAGTGATACATTGAGTAGAGGCAGCAAAACTGCCTCTCCATCTTTTTCGGGGCCAGCTGGGCATGAGAATCAAATTGACATAAGATAGGCTAACAGATGAAAAGCATAAAATTTATTTTATGTGAGTTTACATGGCACCGGAGCCTTCATACAGAAAAGAAGACCCCAAGAAGCAGTTAGACTCAGTCCCTTATATACTGAATTGGACAAAAAAATAGTTGTGAAATGTGATAAGGCCAAGGGGACTGGGCTAGGGTAGGACACAGGGAGAAGGGTGACTAAGAAGATAAGGGCTGGCTTAACAAAGTTTGTTTGTACAGATTTATTCTGGCCTCAACTGTCCATCTTTGATGATAAGAATGTTATTCTGTAGAGGGCATCTTTCCCACAGGCATTACATCCCTGCTTTAGGAAACGACATGAAGGTTAGCGCGATGTTGTTGCACCTGCTGTTTTTTCAAGTATCTTTACTTAAATAGTCAGTATGCCAGGATGGCATATTTTGAGTGGTGTATTCTTAACTCTTTCCTTTGCATCTTGGGAGGTGTGGTCCTTATAAGCCAAATGCCACAGGCAGGTCAGAGGAGAGTGATGCCCTGTAAGAACTTTTATTCTTTTTTTTTTTTTAAGATGGAGTCTCGCTGTGTCGCCCAGGGTGGAGTGCAGTGGCACGATCTCAGCTCACTGCAACCTCTGCCTCCCAGGTTCAAGAGATTCTCCTGCCTCAGCCTCTGAGTAGCTGGGATTACAGGCATGCGCCACCATGCCTGGCTAATTGTGTGTGTGTGTGTGTGTGTGTGTGTGTGTGTGTGTGTGTTTAGTAGAGACACGATTTCACCATGTTGGTCAGGCTGGTCTCGAACTCCTGACCCCATGATCCGCCTGCCTCGGCCTCCCAAAGTGCTGAGATTACAGGCATGAGCCACCATGACCAGACAAGGACTTTTATTCTACCAGGCATCAGAGTCATTTAAAGTTTTCCATCTGCTCAGTATGTGGAGGATCTAGGCTGTAGGTTAGGAGAAGATTGTATCTTCGCAATTACAACAGCTACCCTCTACATAGCTCTTGTTAAGTGTCTGTTCCACACTAACACTTGTGCCGAAAGAATGTTGTCTATTAACCTATCTTATGTCAATTTGATTCTCAGGCCCAGCTGGGCCCCAAAGAAGATGGAGGGGCAGTTTTGCTGCCCCTACTAAATGTATCACCCTCAGGGCTCCCCCAAGCACTGCTTCCTGGGGGGTGGCTGCTGCAGAGACAGTTGTGGCCCTGTACCCTTGACTTGTGAAGCTAGCTCATTAGCACCAGCATGGGTGCTTCCTCTTAGCAACCCTTCAGACTGGAAAGATCTACTTGTAGAATTACATGGTAAAAAATAAAAAATCAGGATGCAAAACTCTATCTGTAGAATGATCCAGTTTCATAAAAGACTGGAATAAAAAAACACCCATAAATGTAAAACTGTTATTTTGTTTCATTTCACAATTTTTTTGAAGAGGCACTGAGGTTTCTGACATATGAGCATTGCCTCCTTCCCTTCTGTGTACCCTCATGGGTGTATCGTTCTCACTGTGAATTAGTACAGCAGCGTTCAATAGACTAACGAAATTCAGGCACACTTGAAGGGCACCTTCTCTTTTTTTGGTCCTGGCAAGACAGCTGGCAATGATAAAATATGTTTGAGTGCAGGAAAGATTGGAAAACAACTTTTTTTGTAAAGAGAAGCAGGAAAAAATAATAATAATAACATCCCTGGGCCGTGTCCCGCAAGTGTAGGAGGAGCTCCGTACACCTGTGTGAAATTACATCAAGGATTTTTATGTTTTCTCTCTGTCTGCATTTGATGAATTACACAGGTTTTGCTTAACATATTAGAGTTGGACACAAAGAGAAATTTGTTTGCTTGTTTGTTGCTCCAGATTTATGCCTATGAGATTTTGGCTTTGTACATAATTTGGAGGTTTTGAGATCTTTGAATTACATGCATGCACATCTTTAGCAAGCTGCACCAGAGAACTGAAAGCATAAAATCAAATTACATGCAGATTGAAGAAGTAGCAATGATTTCTTTACAAGCAATTGTCAATTTACTGCCCAAGACTGAGGTTCTGGTCTCCCCACTGATCTGGGAACAAAATGAGTAACTAAAACAAACACTAGAACGTTAAAATTCACTCCACCTACTGCAATTGTTAAATCATGGGCTTCTTCTTGATTTTTTTAAAATTAAGGTCGTCTCTCTGCAAAACCATCCAGCTATTCTGACCCAATAGCCTATTGGAGGAGAGAGTTGTGGCTGAGGAGATCCAAAGGCTGATGACATTCATAGATCTTATGATTTATAGGCAAAAACTATCTCAACGGATACAGTCAAAAAAACAATGCAGCTGTCAGAGAGCATTTTTGGCAAGTGTATCAGGGAGCTAACTCAAAATCTTGAGTTAAAATCAAAACACTTAAGCCAGGTTTCTCATCCTGTGCAATAACATTATGGCAGAGACTACTGCAAACTGTCACTTAAACTCTTTTCCTCTACTTCTTGAGAATAGCTAGACTACAGTTCCCAGCCTCCCTTGCAGGTAAAGGGGGCCATGGGGACAACGAGGAAAGAGTCTCTTCCAGGCTGGCCTGTGAAACATGCTCCATACAACCCTCTATAACCTTTCCCCTCTCTGGAGGTTAGGTATCCACACCCAGGTGACTTCACATGCGGGCTTTGAGGATTAACCAGGGCCTGGCTGCTCTGAACGACCATGTGCGCAGAGACCCCTCCATGGATTGTGAAGGGGTGGGTTGCCCCTCCACACCTGTGGGTGTTTCTCGTCAGGTGGAACGAGAGACTTGGAAAAGAAAGAGACACAGACACAAAGTATATAGAAAGAAAAAAGGGGGCCCAGGGGACCAGCGTTCAGCATACGGAGGATCCCCACTGGCCTCTGAGTTCCCTTAGTATTTATTGATCATTATTGGGTGTTTCTCCGAGAGGCGGATGTGGCAGGATCATAGGATAATAGTGGAGAGAAGGTCAGCAGGTAAACACGTGAACAAAGGTCTCTGCATCATAAACAAGGTAAAGAATTAAGTGCTGTGCTTTAGATATGTATACACATAAACATCTCAATGCCTTAAAGAGCAGTATTGCTGCCCGAATGTCCCACCTCCAGCCCTAAGGTGGTTTTCCCCTATCTCAGTAGATGGAATATACAATCGGGTTTTACAAAGAGACATTCCATTGCCCAGGGACGGGCAGGAGACAGATGCCTTCCTCTTGTCTCAACTGCAAAGAGGCGTTCTTTCCTCTTTTACTAATCCTCCTCAGCACGGACCCTTTACGGGTGTCGGGCTGGGGGACGGTCAGGTCTTTCCCTTCCCACGAGGCCATATTTCAGACTGTCACGTGGGGAGAAACCTTGGACAATACCTGGCTTTCCTAGGCAGAGGTCCCTGTAGCCTTCTGCAGTGTTTTGTGTCCCTGGGTACTTGAGATTAGGGAGTGGTGATGACTCTAACGAGCATGCTGCCTTCAAGCATCTGTTTAACAAGGCACATCCTGCACCGCCCTTAATCCATTTAACCCTGAGTTGACACAGCACATGTCTCAGGGAGCACAGGGTTGGGGGTAGGGTTACAGATTAAAATGGAGTCTCTTATGTCTACTTTCTATACAGACACATTAACAATCTGATCTCCCTTTCTTTTCCCCACAGGATTGTTTTGAAATAGAGCACTATTGCCTTTGCGCCACTATACATTTGGGAGAAGACAGGCATATCTCAGAGATGTTGCAAGTTCAGCTCCAGACCACTGTATAAAATGCTTAGCTTTAAAGCTTCAAAGTACAGGCTGCCTCTCTTGTTAAGGGCTAATGTAGTTGGTGACTTAAGTTGAAGCCAATGCTTGTTTACCATTTTGAAAATCCTAGGACCCTTAAGAATTATGTTAAGTCTTCTCTGCCTGTGCTCTAGAAATGGAACAACAAAGACAGATGGCAGTGCATCTCTTTACAGCATAGTTTACTAAATATTTTAAGCCCACTATTGAGATCTACTGCTTAGAAAAAAAAATCTTTCAAAATATTACTGCTCATTGACAATCCACCTGGTCACCCAAGAGTTCTGATGGAGATGTGCATGGAGACTGATGTTGTTTTCATGCCTGCTAATATAGCATCTACTTTACAGTCCATGGATCAAGGACTAATTTTTACTTTCAAGTCTTACTTAATAAGTACATTTTGTAAAGCTATAGCTGTCATAGAAGTGATTCCTCTAATGAATCTGGGCAAAGTAAGTTGAAAACATTCTGGAAAGAATTTCTTATTCTACACGCCATTAAAAACATTTTTGATTCAGGGGAGGAAGTCAAAATATCCACATTAATAGGAGTTTGGAAGAAGTTGACTCCAAACCTGATGGATGACTTTGAGGGTTTCAAGGCTTCAGTGGAGGAAGTAACTGCAGAGGTGGAAGGAACAGCAAGAGAACTAGAATCAGGAGTGGAGCCTGAGAATGTGACTGAATTGCTGCAATCTCATGATGAAACTTGAACTGCTTCTTATGGATGAGCAAAGAAAGGGGCTTCTTCCGATGGAAACTATTCCTGGTGAAGATAACCATGAACACTGTTGAAATGACAACAAAGGATTTAGAATATGACATACACTGCATTGATAAAACAGTAGCAGGGTTTGAGAGGATTGACTCCAATTTCAAAAGAAGTTCTACGGTGGATAAAATGCTATCAAACAGCTTCACGTGCTACAGAGAAATTTTTCATGAAAAGAAGAGTCAATCTATACAGCAAACTTTATTGATGTCTTATCTTAAGAAATTGCCACAGCCACCCCAACGTCCAACAACCACCACCCTGCTCAGTCAGCAGCCTTGAACGTAGAGGCAAGACTGTCCACCAGCAAAAAGATTATGACTCGCTGAAGGCTCAGGTAATTGTTACCATATTTTAGCAATAAAGTGTTTCTTTTTTTTTAAAGAAAAGGTCTCATTCTGCCCCCCAAGCTGGAGTGCAATGGTATAATCTTGGTTCACTGCAACCTCCACATCCAGGGCTCAAAAGATCCTCCTGCCTCAGCCTCCCAGGTAGCTGGTACTTACGGGCATGTGCCACCATGCCTGGCTAATTTTTGTATTTTTTGTAGAGATGGGGTCTCACCATGTTGCCCAGGCAGGTCTCAAACTCCTGGACTCAAGGGATTTGCCAACTTTGGCCTCCGAAAGTGCTGGGATTACAGGCATGAGCCACCACATCTGGCCAAAGTTGTTTTTTTATTTTGTTTTGTTTTGTTTTGTTTTGTGACGGAGTCTCACTCTGTCACCCAGGCTGGAGTACAGTGGCACAATCTCAGCTCACTGCAACCTCCACCTCCCGGGTTCAAGCAATTCTCCTGCCTCAGCCTCCCAAGTATCTGGGATGAGAGGCACACACTACTGCGTCCAGATAATTTTTGCATTTTTTGGAAAGATGGGGTCTCGCCATATTGGCCAGGCTGGTCTCGAACTCCTGGCCTCAGGTGATCTGCCCACCTTGGCCTCCCAAAGTGCTGGGATTATAGGCATGAGCCACTGTGCCTGGCCCAAAGTATTTTTTAATTAAGGTATATACATTGGTTTTTAGACATAATGCTACCACACACTTAATAGACTACATTATACTGTAAGCATAACTTTTATATGTACTGAGAAACCAAAAAATTTGTGTGACACACTATTGTGTCAGCCGGTACTTTGAAGCTTTAAAGCTAATCATTGACTTCTCCTATGAAAGTCGCATGAGGCATCTTTGTCCAACGTAAGGCTTTTTTACCTATGTGGAAAATCTATTGTTTAGTGTAGCCACCTTCATTAATGATTGTAGCTAGATCTTCTGGAGAACTTGCTGCAGCTTCTCCATCAGCACTTGTTGCTCCACCTTGAACTTTTATGTTTGCCGAGGGCTTCTTTCCTTCAACCTCATGAACCAACCTCTGCTAGCTTCAAACTTTTCTTCTTCTGCTTCTTCTGCTTCCTCTCCTTTCTCAGGCTTTGTAGAATTAAAGAGAATTTGGGGCCTTGCTCTGGATTAGGCTCTGGCTTAAAGGGATGTTGTGGCTGGCTTGATCTTCTATCCAGACCACTCAACCTTTCTCCATATCACCAATAAGGCTGTTTTGCCTTCTTATCATTCATGTGTTCACTGGAGTAGCACTTCTAATTTCCTTCAAGTTTTCCTTTCCATTCACAACTTGGCTAACTATTTAGAGCTAGATGTCTAGCTTTTAGCTTATCTTGGTTTTCAACATGCCATCTTTACTAACCTTAATCATTTTTAGCTTTTGATCTAAAATGACAGACGTGCAACTCTTCCTTTTATTTGAACATTTAGAGGCCTTTATAAGGTTAATAATTGACCTAATTTCCATATTGTTGTGTCTCAGGGAACAGGGAGCCCTGAGGAGAGAGACAGAGGCATGAAGCGAGCATATGCTGTTCACACATGGTGCCGATATGTTAGAAGCGTGTGAACCAGAGCAACTCCATCTTGAATAAGAGCTGGATAAAACAAGGCTTACACCTACTGGGCTGCATTCCCAGATGGTTAAAGCATCCTAAGTCACAGAATAAGATAGGAGGTCATCACAAAATACAAGTCATAAAGAACTTGCTGATAAAACAGGTTGCAGTGAAGAAGCCAGCTAAAACCCACCAAAACCAAGATGGCCACAAGAGTGACCTCTGGATGTCCTCAGTACTACACTCTCACCAGTGCCATGACAGTTTACAAAAGCCAAGGCAAAGTCAGGAAGTTACCCTATATGGTCTAAAAAGGGGAGGCATGAATAATCCACCTCTTGTTTAGCATATCATCAAGAAATAAACATAAAAAGGGGCAATCGGCAGTCCTCAGGGAGGCTCTGTCTATGGAGTAGCCATTCTTTAATTCCTTTACTTCCTTAATAAACTTGCTTTCACTTTACTCTGTGGACTCGCCCTGAATTCTTTCTTGCACTAGATCCAAGAACCATCTCTGGGGATCTGGATCGGGACCCCTTTCCTGTAACAGATAGACTTACTCAACTCAGGGTTGCCACAAACCTCCAATTTGTAAAAAACATAAATCCATGAAATGCAATAAAGCAAAGCACAATAAAACAAGGTGTGCCTGTATTTGGTATAAGGGTTAGCCTTGCTTACTAATTGTGATACTTACCAGAGCAGTTTAGGTTTGTTGCATTATTCAGAATATTTAATAAACCAAGTTTACTTTTGTTTTTTTTTTTTTCTGAGATGGATTCTCGCTCTGTCACCCAGGCTGGATTGCAGTGGTGCAGTCTCGGCTCACTGCAACCTCCGCCTCCCAGGTTCAAGCGATTCTCCTGCCTCAGCCTCCCAAGTAGCTGAGACTACAGGCGCGTGCCAACACACCCAGCTAATTTTTGTATTTTTTGTAGAGACAGGGTTTCACTATACTGGCCAGGCTTGTCTTGAACTCCTGGCCTCGTGATCTGCCCTCCTCGGCCTCCCAAAGTGCTGGGATTACAGGTGTGAGCCACAGCACCTGGCAAAGTTTACTTTTTATAAAATCACAGAATGGAGGCAGAGTTGGGAAATTTTACAGGGCCAATAAGAAATATAACAATATGCTATTGAAATACTATTAATTTGTGGCAGTATTTCATAAACTCAGTTGTGGACTCAAGTTGAACTTACATACTGAAATTTGCTTAAATACTTTCACCTAAAACAGTTTTTATGCTCTGGCAGTGGTGATTTTACAAGAGGCTAATTCAGCTTGTAATCAATTTCAAATGATGATCCGTTCACCTTAAAATTTATATGTAAGAAGTTTACCATATTTCATATTTG
Organism: Pan troglodytes; assembly: GCF_028858775.2. Lineage (NCBI taxonomy): Eukaryota > Metazoa > Chordata > Mammalia > Primates > Hominidae > Pan > Pan troglodytes. Next base: position 60,457,261 of record NC_072404.2, read on the forward strand.
TTTTTAATGTTTTCTGCCACTTTGGGGTTTTTTTAAATTATTTTATTTGTGACAGGGACAAGATTTTTAACTTGTGCAAATCCCTACCCACCACCTTCTGTGTCCCCAGAGGAAGCTCCCTCTTTCCTGTGCCTCCAAGCAACATGCACAGCTCAGAGGCAGGGCCTTTGTGATGGGGAATGGGACAAAATGGGAGGAAGCAGCCTGGGAGGCTGGGGAGGGGTCATGTTGATGCATAAATATTTTAATTGCATCATTACTTTGAACCTTTGATACCTCTTTTCTGTGCTTGAATCTAGGCTGTTGAGCGTGGATGGAAAAGCCTATTATCATTCTGATTTGTCTCCTTTGAATTCAGTACCACTAGCCTTAATGGGGAACTTCCTTAAACCACTCACCTAGTTGCCTATTTTTATTTTCTCTCTCCTCCTACCTCCCACACCTTCTTCTTATCCTCCCTCTCAGCTGATCACCTGACTTCTATTCCACCAAGGATGGAGAAGTAATCAGGGGAGGATGCCCATAGCTCCCTTTCTCACACTTATGCACAATCCCTCGCCCTGAATCTGTGTGCGCAGGCACTCTTTCTCCCTATTACTTTCTCCCTATTACTATGGAAGAAGCTTGGAGGCCAGCATCTCAACTTGTTCACTGGATCTCATTCTCTCTCTCTCTCTGTCTCTCTGTATCTCTCTGTCTCTCTCTGTCTCTCTGTGTGTGTGTGTGTGTGTGTGTGTGTGTGTGTGTCTGCTCCTCCACCCCTCCATCAATAAGTTTTCCCTCTCTTCTGGAGAGAAGAAATTTTGTTATTTCTCCCATTGAAAGGAACCTTTCTTTTGGTGTTACTGTGCCCTCCACCTACTGACTGATTTCTCCGCTCCTGTTTATAGCAAACCCACCCTAGAGAGCTGTCTGTAGTATATGCTTGTTGTTTCCAATTTCTCTCCTCCCATTCTCTCCAAAATCCACTCCAATCAGGTTCTGGTCTTCCCTACGACATCAATTACCTTCATTTGGTTCAATCCAATGGTTATTTCTCAGTCTTAACTGAAATTTTTGGCTTGCCATTTATGTACATAGACAGATCGATTAATCTTTCTTTTTTTGACTTTGACCTCTTCGTTTTTGTTTAAAAAGTCTTTTCTTTCTTCCAGTATCTCTAAAGGCTTACTAAAGTTGTCTTCAAGTTCTTTAAGGCTTTTTAAAGTTGCATTTAACTCCTAAATCCATCTGAAATATATTTTAGTATATAGTGTCAAAAATAAATCAAACTAGTTATTTTTCTCCAAATAGTTCATCAATAACCCCAAGTTACATCCCTTCTTTATATCGTCTTTCTTAATTGAGACAGTGCTATTTATTGAAGGTGGCATTCTGTTTTAAAGTCACACCCTGACTAAGCTTCTGTCCATCAGTTTTACATAAAGCCTATAGAAATCAGTTCAACGGGTTTTATTCATTGAGATTCTTCCCAAGATCTGAAAACAAGTTATGTTATCTGTGGCTCTTAATTTTTGTGTGGGGATTTCATGTACTTTAGTGAGAAACTGCAGAAGTTAATCTCAAGAGCTAGACCTTTAGTACCATTTTAAAACAAATCTCTCAGATTATGATTCTATTTTTATAACTTTTATTTGAGCACTTTATGAATCATTTTATCAAATTATGAACACCACTGCCCATAAAGTTAAGCAATCAAGCAAATTTAAAGATCTGATTTCAAGAATATTTAAAATATTATAAGAATATAAGAATATTTAGGAAAAGCTAAATATGTTCAGAAAAATGGATAATATCTCAATTGCTATGTAGGAAAATAACTATAGCATATCAAAATTTACATCTTTACCACCCTTTGTCTATGATAAACATTAAGAAGGAACAAAAGTGAATAACTTGACAATGTGAATACCTACACTCACTATTGCTACTCTTAATGCTATTCTGGAAGTTAGTTGATGGAAAATGTTCCATCCATGAAAACATAAATGCCATCAAAGAGAGTAATTTTACAATAATTCAGGTGATTCATTCATAAATTTTGTAGATTTTGATATATAAGCCAGAGACTATGATCATTTATCTCACTACTCCAAAAGGATGGCATGAAAATGTTTGTATCTAATGTGATGATTTACATGGTGGCAAAATATAAAATAAATACACAGGCATCAATTATATGTCTATTAATTTTCCATCACAATAGACAGTAATAAAACCGAATGGAAAAAGACACTACTCAATACTTCATAGCCCAGAGCAGTGTTTCCCAAGATGTAGACCCCACGCAAGGCTTCCCCACTAGAAATCTCGGAACACAGGCCCAGGAAGCTCCCATTTAACCATTTTAAACCAGCCCCAGATGCTTCTTTTGCTCTCTAAAATTTTAGAGTCCCTGATGTTGTAAGTAAGAGGAGACACTGTGTGAACTTGAGCAAATTATGACACCAATTCAGGCTTCAGTTTCCTTATCTGCAAAAGAAGGAGAACGATCATACGCACATTATAAGGTGCTTCGGAAGAACAAATAAAATAATGTAGGTGAGGGGTTTGTGATCTGCCTAGTGCAGAGCAAGTACTCAATTTTCATTCAATAATATTATTATCAAATATTAAAATAAAGTGATAAAGTATGCAAAAATAAGCTTCGGAAAGAATATTCAGGACTTAAGTGAAGAAAACAAAAATGAAATGAAATACTTTTTAAAATCACATAAATTGAGAGGCAAACTCTGTTCCTACCAGGAATGGTGGGGAACAAAAGGAGAATGAAACATGTAAAGAAATCACCTTTTCAAAATTGATTTTTAAATTTCAAGTAGCTCTATGCAAAATATCAAAAGGACACTTTTCATAACACACCACAATGCTAAGGGTCATCTTGAAGAACATGTAGAAAAAATTATCCACCCTCCGCCCCGACATGCAGAAGGAAGTACCTTGAGAGCCACTTTCATTGTTAGACATCATCATGCATAATCACAATACATTTAACAGTATAGTACTACTATTAAAAAGGCAGGGACGTCAATGCAACCAAGGAGAAAATACAGAAATCCATCCAAGTTATTCAAGATCACTTAGACTGTGATAGAATTGCATTTCAGGTCAATGGAAAAAATAGGAATTATTTAATAAATGGTAATTACATTATTAAGTAATTAGAAAAAAATAAGGTTGCTCCAAATTTATTTCCAAATGAATTAAAGACTAAAATTAAACTATAAAAGAGGAAAACTGAAGTATATAGAATAATTATTTCTTTGGAAGCATCCTGTATATTGTGTTAATAGAAGTAATCTATAAATTTAATAATTTTAGCAAGCCATGTTTGATTAGTAAAATGTAAGAAGAAATAGGCAAAATAAGAAGACAGAGGTAGTATACTATTCACAGTTTTTTTTATCATAAGAGGAAGATGAGCCAAGCACATTCCATCTGGTGGAGAAAACATTCTGGCTAAGACAAAACTGCATCAGCACTGCTCATGGTTGCCTGAGTTACTAGATATTCTCATCATGCTAATAATATAGTAACTAGCAAAACTACATTCAAGTCATTTAAATGCAGTTCATATTAATCAAGAATGGAATGACAAGTAGAGCTCCAGAGATCTCTGTGGCCCAGGCCATTCTGATATCCACTCTGGCTCCACCATCTAATGGGGGCCATGTCTACTTTCCGTGCCTGCCATTGTAGTCTAAGACTTGCCCTTGGTCACCCCAGCATATTCTCATACCTCCTGAAACCATCTACTGAAACCAGACTGCTGTCATCTCACCAGCATCCAGAGCCAACAGAAGATACCCATGAAAGCACTTTTCTTCCCACAGCAGGTTAGAGATATGCCCTATTTCTAATACTTTGATCACCATATCCACCTTGAAGAAGGTACAGTGTTTTATGGGCTTTTGGTGTGATCAAGGAGTGAGTAGGAAGGATACATATGATGGAGCTTCTCTTGTATATCAGTCTCCTAAAGGACAAATGGCCTCCCCAGTTAGTATAGAGGTACAACATTTCTAGAGGTCAGTCATACTGGGCATCAATAATTTTGGCAGTATGCATATGTTTTTGAGCCAGAAATTTCAGTTTTAGTATTTTCTATAGAAAATAATTGATGTTTTTAACTCAATAGTAAAATATAATAATCATCCCATTAAAAAGTGGGCAAAGGACATGAATAGACATTTCGCAAAAGAAGACATACAAATGGCCAACAGGTATATGCAAAAAAATTCAACATTACTAATAATCAGAGAAATGCATTCTCACATCAGTCAGAAAGGCTATTATAAAACAACAACAATGACAACAACAAAACATAAAATAACAGAGGCTGGCAAGGTTGCAGAGAAGAGGGGACACATACGCCATTGGTGGGAATATAAGTGAGTTCTGCCACTATGGAAAATAGTATGGAGGTTTCTCAAAAAACCTAAAAATAGAACTACCATATGATCAAACAATTCCACTATTGGGTATTTATCCAAACGAAAACACATCAGAATACCAAAGGTATACCTGTGCCCACAATTCACAATAGCACTATTCACAATAGCAAACATATGGAATCAACCTAAAATAAGGTATATATACAGCATGGAATACTATTTAGCCATAAAAAGTGAACACAGATGGAACTGGAGGTCATTATGTTAAGTAACATAAGTCAGACACAGAAAGACAAATATCACATATTCTCACTTATATGTGGGAGCGAAAAAGGTTGATCTCATCAAGGGAGAAAGAGTAAAATGATAGATGCTGGAGACTGGGGAGGTTATGTGGGGACTGAAAGGAATAAAGAAAGTTTAGTTAATGACTACAAACTTACAGTTAGGTAGAAGGTATAAGTTTGTGTGTGTGTGTGTGTGTGTATGTGTGTGTGTGTGTGACAGAGTCTTATTCTATCGCCCAGGCTGTGGAGTGTAGTGGAATAATTTCAGCTCACTGCAACCTCTGCCTCCCACACTCAAGTGATCCTCCAGCCTCAGCGTCCCAAGTAGCTGGGACTACAGGCAGGCACTGCCACACCCGACTCATTTTTGCATTTTCAGTAGAGACAGGGTTTCGCCATGTTGGCCAGGCTGGTCTCAAACTCCTGACCCCAAGTGATCAGCCCACCTCGGCCTCCCAAAGTGTTGGGATTACAGGTGTGAGCCACCATGGCTGGCCAGAAGGTATAAGTTCTAATATTCAATAGCAAAATTGAGTGATTATAGTTAGCACCACGCGTTATATATTTCAAAGTAGCCAGAAAAGAACTTGAAATATTACCAATACATAGAAGCAATAAACACACGAGGTGATGGATACCCTAGATGCCCTGGCTTATTATTATACAGTCTATCCATGTAACAAAAAAAATCACATGTACCTCATACATATGTAAAATATTATGTATCAATTAATTTTTAATATATCTTTTTTTAAAAAGAAAATTATGTTTTTAAAGATGTATAAGACTGGCCATAGCAGATGGGGCACAGTGGCTCACACCTGGAATCCCAGCACTTTGGGAGGCTGAGGCAGGCAAATCATCTGAGGTCAGGAGTTCAAGATCAACCTGACCGACATGGTGAAACCTCATCTCTACTAAAAAGACAAAAAATTAGCCGGGCATGGTGGTGCATGTCTGTAATCCCAGCTACTTGGGAAGCTGAAACAGGAGAAATGCTTGAACCCAGGAGGTAGAGATTGCAGTGAGTCGAGATTGCACCATTACACTCCAGACTGGGCAACAAGAGCAAAACTCCGTCTCAAAAAAAAAAAGACTGGCCATAGCAATACTATTTATCATTGCAAAAACAATGCAATAGGTGTTTTGTTTGTTTGTCTGTTTGTTTGTTTTGAGACAGAGTCTTACTCTGTCACCCAGGCTGGAGTGCAGTGGCACAATCTCAGCTCACTGCAACCTCCACTTCCCAAGTTCAAGTGATTCTCCTGCCTCAGCCTCCGGAGTAGCTGGGACTACAGGCACCCGCCACCACATCTGGCTAATTTTTTTTTTTTTTTTTTAATAGAGATGGGGTTTCACCACGTTGGCCAGGCTGGTCTCGAACTCCTGACCTCAGGTGATCCACCAAGATAGGTTGTATTTCTTTTCTTTTCATTCTTTTTTTTTGTTTTTGAGACGGAGTTTCACTCTTGTTACCTAGGCTGGAGTGCAATGGCGTGATCTCACTGCAACCTCCGCCTCCCGAGTTCAAGCGATTCTCCTGCCTCGGCCTCCCGAGTAGCTGGGATTACAGGCATGCACCACCACTCCCAGCTAATTTTGTATTTCTAGTAGAGACGAGGTTTCTCCATGTTGATCAGGCTGGTCGCAAACTCCCGACCTCATGTGATCCACCCGCCTTGACCTCCCAAAGTGCTGGGATTACAGGAGTGAGCCACTGCACCCGGCCTGATGGGTTGTATTTCTAATAATAGGAAACAGTCCAAAAATTATGATACACTGATAGAATATAATACTATAACATTAAAACCTGTGCTATAGCTCAAGAGTTTGTATATAGGAAAATACAAAATATGCATTGCTAATTTTACAAAAATCAGGTTAACTGCTCCAAAAAACATTAAAAATGGAGTGATTGAATTTTTGTAAATAAATGTGTGTGTGTGTGTGTGTGTGTGTGTGTGTGTGTGTGTGTGTGTGTGTGATAGGCCCAGTAAGTTGTAACTTTGGGTGTGAAAAAAGTCAAAATCCACCTGTATTTGTTGTGCATGAGACATTAAATCGCATTAAGAAGAATCCATTGCATTTCCCCTTATTACTTAGTCGTGTGAGAGAAAAACAGAATCTCAGGACTCCAAACTCACTATGACAAAGGGAAAGAAGCTTGGGAACTGTGTAACGCAAAAAACGACAACAACAAAAAAAAACAAAAACAAAAAAACAACTGCCTTCTGTCTTGTTCCCAAACAGAAAGCTGCAAGGTTAAAAGACCACATATCTCCTCAGGTAGCTTCCCTCTCAAATTGTTCACAAGGAAATTCCTTGTGGGCCCCTAAATTATTCAGAATACATACCCCCCTAAAAATTAACCCTAAAAGACGGTTCTGTTGAATCTCACTCTGATATTGTAAATTCACAGCTCATCTTTACAGGAACCACAAAGACAAGACTAGAAATTATCACTGCCCACCCCACCCCAGACAAATGCATATTTGACTGCTTCCTCAACTTTCATTATCTTATGTAAAATGCAGCTTCACTGAGCACAGAAGACAAATGCATAACTGACTTTTCCTCTACCCTCCTTTCGTGCGTGAAGTGTGGATTCAGTGAGCGCCAATCAAAGCCTCGCAAGAATGCAAAAACTCTCCTCATTGGCCTCCCTCTCCCTTTTTTCCTGTCCCTCTTCCCTGCCTGCTGGCTCTTTCCTCTTTAAACACTGAAGTCCTGAAAACTCTCTGGAAAAGGCAGGGATCACACACCCTCTGGTGATTTCTGTTTACTTTTCCAGGGTGTGTCCTCAGCCTTGGCCAAATAAACCTCAAAATCGATTGAGACATGCCTGGGAGCAAAATAGAGAAGTTTTTTGATATTTTCAAAAATATTCCAAGAATTGCAAGTGTACTGAACATGTAAAGTCATTTTACTTGTCATTATTCCCTAAACAATACAACAACTATTTACATAGCATTGACATTGTGTTAGGTATTATAAGGAAGCTAGAGGTGATTTAAAGCATTTGGGAGGATGTGCATAGGTTATATGCAAATAATACACCACTTTATACCAGGGACTTCAGCATCACCGGACTGCGGTGTCTTGGAAAGGTCCTGGGTTTTTTTGGTTTACATTAGCAATTCAGGTTCTTATTTTAGAGGAAGACTGGAACATAAATTTTGTCTGGCTTGGCACAGACTAAGAAATAAATAACTCAAAATTATGTTGGGAAGATGTCAATCATAACAATTCAAAAATTATGCGGGAGGAATGGTGAAATTTGTAAAGAAGCCAAGAGAGAAGAGAAGGAGAAAAATCTCTTTATTCTGTTTTGATGTTCAGCATCATAAAAAAACAAAAAATCTTTGCCCACTTTTTAGTGGGGGTTATTTTGTGTTTTTCTTGTAAATTTGTTTAAGTTCCTTGTAGATTCTAGATATTAGACCTTTGTGAGATTGCAAATATTTTCTCCCATTCTGTAGGTTGTCTGTTCTCTCTGATGATAGAAGACATTTATGCAGCCAACAAACATATGAAAAAAAGCTCAACATCACTGATTATTAGGGAAATGCAAATCAAAACCACAATGAGACACCACCTCACGTCAGTAAGAATGGCAATTAAAAAGTCAAGAAATAACAGATGTTGGTGAGGTCATGGAGAAATAGGAATGCTTTTACACTGTTGGTGGGAATGTAAATCAGTTCAACCTTTGTGGAAGAGAGTGTGGAGGTTCGTCAAAGACCTAGAGGCAGAAATACCATTTGACCCAGCAATCCCATTACTGGGTATATACCCAAAGGAATAGAAATCATTCTATTATAAAGATACACGCACGCGTATGTTCATTGCAGCATTATTCATAATAGCAGACATGGACTCAACCCACATGCCCATCAATGATAGACTGGATCAAGAAAATGTGGTACATGTACACCATGGTATACTATGCAGCCTTAAAAAGGAACAAGATCATGTCCTTTTCAGGTACATGGATGGAGCTGGAAGCCATTATGCTCAGCAAACTAATGCAGGAACAGAAAACCAAACACCACATGTTCTCATTCATAAGTGGAAGCTGAACAATGAGGACACATCGACACAGGGAGGGGAACATCACACATCAGGGCCTGTTGGGGTTTGGGGGTAGGGGGAGGGAGAGCATTCAAATAAATAGCTAATGCATGCGGGGCTTAATGCCTAGGTGATGGGTTGATGGGTGTTACATGTTTACCTATGTAACAAACCTGCAGGTCCTGCACGTGTATCCCAGAACTTAAAATAAAATTAAGTTAGATTTAAAAACAAACAAACAAACAAACAAAAAAAACTTCCGGTGAGCTGAAAGAGCCATGTGAGAAGCCCACCACAGGGCCCTACCAGACATCCCCTGTGAGAGACGTAGGAGAACCGACTCCTATCCTAGTGATGGGTGGTTTCAGCCACAGGACAACTGGTGCTAAATCTCCTGACCCAGCCCTGCTGCAGACACCCTCCTCCTACTCCACAGGTGGCACTGAGAAGGCCTTGGAAGAGGTGCTGGGAGATGGCAAGGCCATGAGGGGGTGACTGTGTGTGTGCACATGTGTGCACATGTGGGCTTGTGTGTGTGCACGTGTGTGTTTTGTGCATCTGTGTGGGAACATGTTTGTGTATATGCACTGACAGAGCTTTGTGGTGAAACATTTCACGACAATGCAAGAGCAAAAGAGAGAAACAAAAAACATTAGCAGCCACTTTCTTGGAATAGTTGAATTAAGGGTGACTTTGTTCGCTTGCTTTTTTAGAACTTATTTTTCTGTGTTTTGGAGAAAAGTTTGGAGTGATGCCAACAACACCAGGAATGACTCTCCCCACTCCTTCTTACAGGCAGCACATGTCAGAGATAAAAATTAGAGCTTTCTTTTCATAATCAGTTCCCAAAATGGTTGAGGCAGCTTTTGGGCAAACAGTTTGTGCTGTTTCTTTTCTCTCTCTCTCTCTCTCTCTCTCTCTCTGCATCTTGCGAGTTTCTTTTTTTTTTTTTTTTTTTCCTTTCTGCAGAGCCGTTTTGGGGGAACAGTCATCATTTTTGCTGACTGCTTTCTGGAATTGAATCCTTTTGGAGAAATCCCAGAGAGAGATAAGGCTCTAGGTTTTCATTTCAATAAATTACACAGGTTCTGGAAATACAGAGTCGGAACATCCATCCACCCCCTGCTGCCATGAGTGTGGGCGCACAATGCCAGGAGGACATTCCCTGAAGTACTGTTTGTGCCCCTGGCCCTGCCTTCTGCCCTCATTTTAAGGAATCAGGTCTGAGGAAGACGGGGGGTGGGGAGGGAGGGAGGTGCTGTTCTGGACACAGCAACGACGGGAGAATTCCCATCCTGACCAGTCGTGCTGACTCGGATTTCGAACATTTCTCCTTGTTTTTGTTTTTCACCTTTAACTGAGTATTGGGAAGTTACATGAATGCTCCCAACAGTAAAAAGGTAAAGTCAAAATAAAATTGGATGTGAGAGGCTTTAGTTTCCCTCATATCAGCCCTGGGTCTTTTTTTTTTTTTTTTTTAAGACAGTGTGGCCCAAGCTGTAGTTCAATGGTACAACCTCGGCTCACTGCAACCTCCACCTCCCGAGTTCAAGCGATTCTCTTGCCTCAGCCTCCCGAGTTGCTGGGATTATAGGCACCCGCCACCATGCCCGGCTAATTTTTGTATTTTTAGTAGAGACCGGGTTTCTCCATGTTGGCCAGGCTGTTCTCGAACTCCTAACCTTAGGTGATCCGCCCTCCTCGGCCTCCCAAAGTGCTGGGATTGCAGGCGTGAGCCACGCGCTGGGCTGCCCTGGGTCTCTATAATAAAAAATAATCAGAATTGTGGTTAAAGTGGCAGAACACAGATCTACAAGTCCTCAACCCACGAGGACAAAAAATGTAAGAAAGGAGAGCAGTCGAAAACAGTGTTCAATCTGTACTTTGGAAACTAAACATGGATGGAGCTCTTAGAGCCAACAGAGGGGAGCAGGGAGGGGCCCACAGCCAAGTCCTTGCCTAGGGGACCCTAGAGCAGAATTCGGCCAGTTGCCACAGAAACCCGAGTCGCCGCACCTGTGTGCAGCAGGAGCTCAAAGGCGGGGACAGCAAGGGACCTGAGAGAGGGACCACTGTGCACTGAACTTGCGGATCCAGAGTAGCCCCGCCTCGGGGCCTGCCCTTCTCATGCAGTGGGAACAGGTTAGTGGCCTATAACCTGGAAAAACCCAATCCATGAAAATACAAGGAATTAGTGAACGTTCACAAATGGAATTGGAGAAAATTCACCAGCCAGGGGCCTGTCCCTGCTCCTGCACCCCACCTTTACCCCACTCCACTCGAGTCACAGATTGAAGAATAAGATGTTTGTTTGTTTGTTTGTGAGATAGAGTCTCGCTCTGTCGCCCAGGCTAGAGTGCAGTGGTGCGACCTGGGCTCACCGCAACCTCCACCTCCCAGGTTCAAGTGATTCTTCTGCTTCAGCCTCTTGAGTAGCTGGGATTACAGGCGCGCACCACCATGCCCTGCTAATTTTTGTATTTTTAGTAGAGTCGGGGTTTTGCCATGTTGGCCAGGCTGGTCTCAAACTCCTGACCTCAGGTGATCTGCCCAAAGTGCTGAGATTACGTGCATGAGCCACCGGGCCTGGTCAAGAATAAGGTCATTTATTGTTGTATAGGCAATAAGTGTGAATCAAGGATACTTTTAAAAACTCATAGGTGAGCCCAGGCATGGTGGCTGAGATCAGCCTGTACAACCCGTAGTGAGACACCATCTCTACAAATTAAAATTAAAACTTTAGCCACACGTAGTGGCTCATGCCTGTAATCCCAGCACTTAGGGAGGCCAAGGTGGGAGGGTTGCTTGCGGCCAGAAGTTTGAGACCAGAGTGGGTAACCTGTCTCCCCGCAAAATTTAAAAATTGGCCTGGCATGGCCCTAGTCCCAGCTACTTAGGAGTCTGAGGTGGGAGGATCACTTGAGCCTGGGATTTGGTACAATAAGCCATGATCACAGCACTGCACTCCAGCCTGGGTGACAGTGGGAGACCCAGTGTCAAAAAAAAAAAAAAAGCCTGACAGATGAGTTAGCAAATGGTACTTTAAAAAAATAATTAGGAGTGCTATAAAGGAAAATTCTAGAATGATAATACAAGTTTTGCTACCAAACGAAATAATTTTTAAAAAGCAAAGACACCTCAAAGAGACAAATATTGCAGTAAAATACACACACGCGCACACTCCTAACTGAATTCTGCCAACAATCACATGACCTTGGAAGAGGACCCCAAGCTCAAGAAAGGAACCAGCCCAACCATTACCCTGTTTGCAGCCAGCCAAGCTATGCCTGTACTCCTGATCCACGGAAACTATGAAGATAAATGTGTGGTGTCTTATGCCACAAAGTTTGTGATGATTTGTTACACAGAAATAGAAAATGAATGCAGTAGTGTGCAGGAAAAAGTAAAATAAAATAGAGGTGATATTATTCAGTGCACAGAAAACGCTATTAATATTCTTGGAGTAGAGATATTGGATTATGTGGGAGGCAGTTATGCAGAAATAGAGAAATCAATTAATTCATCAATCAACAAATAAGAGGTAAGGGATATTAATACCAAGAATATGTTAAGAATTTTATAAGAAAGAAATATTAAGCACATGGCTCAAAAATACATTTTAACAATATTGCAAATACTGATATTGATTTAACCATACATTGAAATGTAACTAAGTTAGGTGATATTGTTGTCAAAGAGCAACATGGAAACTTAATATACTATGTCTAATATTAATAAATCAGCAAAAAGTAACAGAATAAGGCTTTTTTATAATCATGGAGATATATTGGTGAAATGGGCTAGAGGAGTTGAGGCTGCTTACCTCTTGGGAACAGTTGCGGGTGGTGGAAAGAGATGAAATGAAGAATAGCTGGCCCTCTGTATCCATGGGTTCTACATCTGTGAATTCAACCATTTTCAAAATCTTCAAAAAAAAAGTTTTTTGATATTTTCAAAAATATTCCAAAAATTGCATGTGTACCAAACATGTAAAGTCATTTTTTCTTGTCATTATTCCCTAAACAATACAATATAACAGCTATTTACCTAGCATTGACATTGTGTTAGGTATTATAAGTAATCGAGAGATGATTTAAGGCATTTGGGAGAATGTGCATAGGTTATATGCAAATAATACACCTCTTTACACCAGGGACTTGAGCATCTGTGGACTGTGGTGTCTGGGAAGGTCCTGGAACCAATCCCCCACAGATAATGAGGGAGACTGTACTACTATTTTTTGTGGTAAGACATTTGACACTTTAACTATATGAAGATAAATTCCTCATTACATTTGGGGTCAAGCAGTAGTGGACTGGAGCCACCTCATAATGCTTTATTTTCATGGTTGACATTTTCAGGAATCTTGGTGCCAGTTAATAAAAGATGTCATTATTAAAATTGAATGACATAACTTTACAATTAAATAAATTACACTTAAAAGGTAATATATACTAAAAACTCATCATTTTCTAATTCTTTTACTTCCTTTTCCTATTTGAGGCTATTTATGTCTACCGCATTTTACGATGGACGTAACGATGTGCTACTGTGCATTTTTTCCCACCTTCTCACTCACTAATGTCATGTTGGTAGACTGCACTGACCACCTCGGAAGTATTCACAGCATGGAAATTAGCAAGTGCTTCAAGTCAAAGCTTGATTTATTGTATTTTATTGTCTAAACATCATAAATTGATGGACACAATGTTAATATTGAAGATTAAACCTAAACTTTTGCCATATTCATAGTGGCTACATTGTGAATAGCACAAACAGTCTTGAAAAATATTCTTCCAGTATTAGAGAACTGTTATCCAATTTAGCAAAGATGTCGCTCCTAGACAAATGCGTGAAGTTCCAACATACGTCTTCACAGTTTCACTTTTGTCTTACTTGTTAACATCAACCACCATTCATAACAGAACTGTACTAATTTACCAACTGCAACCGTAGGCTGGCTATGGATACCAGGACTTTGACTAATTATCCGTGAAAGCCTTCTGTGACAATCAATTAACTACTTAGAATTTGCAATAAAGAATGTTGTATAATTTACTATTATTTGTAAATTGAATGCTACACATCATTTATATCAGTAAAATCTAGAATAAAGTTATATATATATACAGACACATATAGATTGTGTATATATAAACACCCAAAGCAGTTGTTAAAATGTACTAGCACGTTGGTGGGTTAAAATATAATTTATTGAGTTCTATTCCAATAATTCTGTGTTCCCTTATTTATTTCTAGAATTACATATATTTTAAAATAAATTTTAAATAAATTGGTACCACCTTTTTCAGAATTAAAAACCACAAGACTCTAGATTAAAAGTGGCCCCCGAACATAACATAACAATGAATGCTGGCGCAAAGACTTTACAGGCAATTTGCCTCATTCTTCAAGAACCTTAGAATACGCAAAATTTTAATCAAATAACTATACATTTAAATATATTTCACACGGGAAATTATCACAGAAGTGAGCACTATTTATAAAATAAGATGCTAATATTATTTGCAAAAGCAAAAATTAAAAGAAATTAAATATTTAAATCTAATATTTAAAGTAATTACATTATGTAGTAAAGTACTTTGTAACTAACAGATTCTCAGATCAATTTTATGAAATTATATACATTTATAACATTAACAGTGCATACAATAATATACAAAAATCTGAAATATGCAAAGAAAAAATTTTTTGAAAAATATCAACATGTTAACTGTTACTATTAGAATGTATGGTTATTTTTATTTTTGCTACGTTTCACGTGTCTGTGATTACTGAATTTCTCCAATAGCACTTTCATAATGAATAAATATAAGGATAACAGAAAAATTATGAAAAGAAATTGAATAGACCTTTATTTGACCTTTGAAGAAAGAGGTACTTGCTGTATTTAGAAACCACGAAATGATTAGATGAGTAGGCAAAGGACATAAGATTTTTACAAAATAATATGATATCATAAACCAATGTATGGCAAAATGTTCAATCATAGTAGCAAAAAAGAAAAACAGTATAAAATTAGTACAGAATAAGATATGTAGGGACAAATTGAAGAAAAATGATAATTTTAAAATGTTTGGCCTTGGATGCAATGGTTCATGCCTGTAATCCCAGCACTTTGGGAGGCTGAGGTGGGAGGATCATTTGAGGCCAGGAGTTCAAGACCAGCCTGGGCAACATAGCAAGACACTATCTCTACAAAAGATTTTAAAATGTTTAAATAAAATTTTTTTTAATTTTTGAATTGGATTATAAACTGGAATGAAGCCTTTGAGAGTATATATAGACTGTATATATATATATATATATATATATATAAAATTATGCATAGTGTTTGTATGTATATATACACACACACTACATGTATACATATGCCCGTTTTCTCATCATTACTATTCACTGAAGAACTTCAGTTCTAGATTTCTATACTAAGCGACCAACTCCAAAACAGATGAAGCTTTTCTCACAATGTAAACTACTAGAGAAAAACAGGAAAACAGTAGGAAAATCATACACCCATACCCACACCCACCCACACACACACACAGGCAGCCACATACTGACATATTATGGAAGTATTATCCACCCAGTTACAATTTTATTTAACATTTTTATTAAAAATGTTTATATCTGGATAGGAAAAAGCATACAGTATCATATGAAGTGAAATGCAAAGTACAAAATTGTACAACTGTGTGAATGAAAATAATTAATATTTATTAAATACTATGTATTAAGCACCATGCTCTGTGCTTTATGCATTTAACTTTGTTTAATCCTTCACAACTCTATGAGTAGGCATGAGTATTACCCCAATTTTATAGATGATGGAACTTCATAAATTAAAAATTCCGTATAAAAATTGAAATGAGATATAACAAAATGTTAACAAAAATTTTAGATTATAGGTGATGTTTTCTATGTTTATTTTTCTGAATTTTTGTACATCCCCTAAATGGAGACTACTGTTTATATTATTGGAATACAAAGCAATGCATTTTAATTTTTTTTTTTTTAAGACAGAATCTTGCTCTGTCACCCAGGCTGGAGTGCAGTGGTGCGATCTCGGTTCACTGCAACCTCCGCCTTCCAGGTTCAAGCGATTCTCCTGCCTTAGCCTCCAGAGTAGCTGGGATTACAGGCGTGTGCCACCACGCTCTGCTAATTTTTGTATTTTTAGTAGAGACAGGGTTTCACCATGTTGGCCAGGCTGGTCTCGAACACCTGACCTCAGGTGATCCACCCACCTCAGCCTCCCAAAGTGCTGGGATTACAGGAGAGAGTCACCATGCCTGGCTTGCATTTCAATTTTTTAAAATGGTCGTTGGCAATAGAAACATAGATCAAAAAACAATGGGAAAATGTTCTGTCTCAGATATTAGCAACAAAAGAAAACAAATGGAGAAGCCATAAAAAGTGTAGCTGCCGATGAAAAAATGTATGATTTGGTAAACAGAATGCCAAGAACAAGTACACAGTGAAATGTCATTTAATAAGATAGCATTCTTAGTGTATAGAAAGTGTGTAAAAATCCTGACCTCAGGTGATCCACCCGCCACAATGAACTCCTGACCAACATGGTGAAACCCTGTCTCTACTAAATACAAAAAATTACCCAGGCATAGTGGCGCATGCACCAAGTGGCACATGCGCTACTTGGGAGGCTGAGGCAGGAGAATCGCTTGAACCTGGGAGGCAGAGGTTGCAGTGAGCCGAGATTGTGTCATTGTACTCCATCCTGGGCAACAAGAGTGAAACTCCATCTCAAAAAAAAAAAAAAATCCTTAAGGTAAATCAAACAAAATAATTTCCAGATCAAGCCAAAAATAAAACTTTAAAACTCTAAAGAAAAATCCACAGTAATATGATAGAAGATTTGTCAAATCTGTATCATAGAGTGATCTTGGGTTTGAAGCAATAGAAGAAGTCACAAAGGGATAAACAAACAGATTTGAATATAAAATATTTATAAATGGTAGAAGGAAGAAAAAATAAACTAAAAAGCAACAGACTAGAAAAACACTTTAAAAATATTACAACTGGGAAACAGTCATATTTTTAAAGTTTAATTTTGCATTTTAATTGGATATTTACATTAACATCCCATCAGATATTTGGGAAGAGATTAAAATATTTCACACAAAATTGTGTAGAGGTTTGCAAATAATAAATAAAACATTAGAAAACATGACCCTAAATAATAACCAAAATGCAAATTAGAGCAATAGCTGAGTGTCTTCTCCATGTACTTAACTAGCAAAAAATGTAGTGTAAAAATGATATAAACACCCAATGGATGTGAATATCTTGAAGCTAGATTATCGTGAAACTACCATGGCTCACTTTAAGTCTTACATTCTTTCAGGAAAAAATTCTGGCACAAAAGAACCTCATATCATTTGACTTCTCACTTCCACATATAGGACTTTGGTTTTATGTATTGATATTAAGCCGTGAATTTCGTATCTCATGCCATTCTCACAGCCATCTGGAAAAATAGGGATTGCAGTCTCCATGTAGCAAGATTGAGCCAAGGCTCAGAGCATCTTTAGTCATCAGAGCTTTATCTCCCCTGAGGAGACTGTTTCTTGCACCGACATCTGTGGCCGCCAAGCCCTCCAGCAGCCCCTCCGCAGCCGCAGGGGACCCGCACAGCCACGCGCACCCACTGCCTCTCGGGGTCGGCCTGCGCGCTGCCATGGACGCGTCAACCTCCACGGCCTGGCACTGCTGGGCACTTATGCGGGTCGGGACCCGTGTCCTTAGTCCCACAGAGGGACGGGACGGGCAGCAGGTGTGGTGGGTCGCCTAGCAGCTGAGGAGCTGGCGGTAACCTGCGGCGGTGGTTTACAGCCTGCAGCTGCACCGAAGGAGGCAGAGAGGAAACCAGGGGTGTGGGCGAGAAACAGCCTGGAGGCAGCCTCCTGGGAGATGGGGAGGGAGGTGGCAACGGTGACAGCTCCTCCCAGGCTGCGTGTCCCCTGTGTTCTGGTGAGAGCCAGAGTGTTCTGTAGAGGCTTGGGGTGGACGGTGAATAAGCCTCTCCAGTGACCTGCTGGAGACATCTATGGGCCGCAGCCACACTAGCCCCCCGGGTTGCGTTCGTCTTTCTTCCTGCTCTGTGCCTGTGGTTTCCGTCCTGATCCGGGTTCTACTCTTGCTGTCCCTTGGATATCTACCTTTCCAGTATGCCGCCAAAACCAAGGGTGGCTCCAGTACCTATTTAGGAAGACTTCTTGGCAGGTCCACATTGCGACCAGACCTCCCTGAGGTCCCTGTGCAGGATTGGGAGGAGCTGTGGGCGTGTATTAAACAGAATCACAGCACTTGAATGGAAGACTCTCCATTTAGTTACAACTTGCTGTTTTAGTAGAAGATAGAAGATTCCTCCATTACCACCACCGCCATCACCACCTTCTGCAGCGTGTCCCGGGTGGAACCGGCTTTTGCCCAGGTGCTGCTCCAGGTGGATGTTGCCGTCCGTCTGGCTGGATTCCTTCTGCCAGCAGCAACCATGAAAGAGCTGCAAACTTCTTGGGTTGGAAGGTCTCTCCCAGTGGGGGCCTCTCCCATACCTTGTGATATGGATGTTGAGTTAGGACATTTACTGAGGTAATTTTATGGTCAGGTGTCTGGTAAATAGGAAATTCAAATAGTTTAAGAGGAAAAAAAAAAAAGCATTGAACTTCCCATTTATTCCCCTGTGGGCTCTGATGACCAAACTCTATCAGCAGAGGCTCTCAGGTCTCACTGAGCAAAGACAGTTTTCTAGGACTGCAGATTTATTCTCTCTCGGTTCTGAAAGTCAGAAGCCTGACCTCCAGGTGCTGGCAGCACTGATCTCCTCTGGAGGCCCTGAGGGAGAATATAGCCCATGCTGTCTCCTGCTTCTGGTGGCTGCTGCCAGTCCTTGGTTTTCCAGGCTCATGGAAGCATCACCCTGATCCACACACATGGCGCGTCAGTCAGGGCCTCCCAGAGAAAGGAGAAAGAGAGGTATTACAAAGAACTAGCTCAGGTGATTATGGAGGCAGGCAAGTCCCAAGATCTGCAGGGTGCACTGGCAAGCTGGAGACCCAGGAGAGCTGATGGTTTTGTTCTAGGCTGAATTTGAAGGCCTGGAAATCAGGAGAGCCAATTGCTGTTGTTTTTGTCCAAAGACTGACAAGTTCAAGACCCAAGAAAAGCCAATGTTTCCGTTCAGATCTGAAGATCCCAGTTAGAAGGCAGTCAGGCGGGAAGACTTCTCCCTTACTCAGTGGATGATCAGCCTTGTTCTGCTCAGGACTTCATCTGGTTGGATGAGGCCCACCCATGTTGGGGAGGGCAAAGTGCTCTACTCAGTTCACCAATTTAAATGTTAATCTCATCCAATAATGTCCTCACAGAAACACCCAGGATAAGTTTTGTCCAAATATCAGTGTACCTCGTGGCCCAGTCAAGTTGACACATAAAATCAACCATCACATGTTCCCTCTATGTGTCTCTGTCTAAAGCTCAGATTCTTGTAAGGGCACCAGTTATTGGATTAGGGCCTGCCCTACTTTGGTATGACTGCATCTTACCTTGATTACATCTGCAAAGACCCAGTTTCCAAATAAGGTCACCTATACAAGTACAGGAATTAGAACTTATGCATATTCTTGGGATTGAGGGAACACAATTCAACCCCAAATAGGTATTCATAGTTGAAAGCTGACTTGATTTCTGGCAAATTACATCTTCATGGGGAAAGAGACCTTGACTAGAATCAGTTGAAAATTTTGTCGAGAAATAGGAGACAGAGGTCACCTATGCCTCTTGCCAGGGGTTGACGTCATAGTGAGAGGGTTGTCAATTTTAGAGATGTTAGATGAATTTAGTCTGGATGCGAAATTGTTTAGCTCCTAGCATGTTATGAGGATGGCTCCCAGAAAGACATGCAATTTCCCTTTTCTGATAAAGTCAGGGTAGAAAAATGAATGAGAAATAAATTGCAGTAGTGTTTGCTGCTTGGAGTGTAAACTGGCACACCACTTTGGAAAACTGTTTGATATTTGCTCCTAAAGTCTTACATATGGCTCCCCCAGGACACCGCAATCCCCTCCTAGACGTACACCCAGGAGAAGTGAGTGCATTTGTCCTCCAAAAGATGTGTGCAAGACTGCTTACAATTGTCAAGAACCCACATTTCTATCAGAAACCAATAAATGTATGGTGGCATATTCATACGGCAGAATAGTCCCCAGCAACAAAAATAAAAGAGCAAACCACTGGCTCAACAACAATGTGGGTGGACCTCACAGACATAACATCGAGCAAGAGAGACCAGACACAAAGGAGCAGGGACTGTGTGACTCCTTCCCCACACACTTCAAGAATAGGCAGCACTGATCCGAGGTGACAGACCCCAGATCCATCGTTCCCTCCTGGACAGGGACTGTCTGCAAGGGGCAGAGGGAGCCATCTGGTGTGAGGGAGATGCCCTCTGTCTTGCCCTAGGTGTTAGTTATATGCATGCATGCGTATGTAAAAATCCATTACACTGTACACTTAGCACTTGTGCGCTTTGGGGATGTATTTTATACCTCAATTTATTTTATTTTATTTATTAATCTTTTTTGGAGACACAGTCTCACTCTGTCACTTAGGCTGGAGTGCAGTAGCAGGATCTCAGCTCGCTGCAGCCTCTGCCGCCCGAGTTCAAGCCATCTTCCTGACTCAGCCTCCCCATTAGCTAGGATTACAAGTGTGCACCACCACACCTGGCGAATTTCTGTATTTTTAGTAGAGGCAGGGTTTCACCATGTTGCCCAGGCTGATCTCAAACTCCTGACCTCAAGTGATCTAGCCGCCTCAGCCTCCCAAAGTGCTGAGATTACAGGCATGAGCCACTGTACCTGGCCTGTACCTCAATTTAGAAAAACTAAAAAATGAATGTGTTGAATTCCTACTACATGACAGGCATTATTCCAGGCACAGCAGTAAAATCAGAGTCCCTGCTCCTGTGGAACTTACAGTCTAGGGAAAGAAGACATTTCCTACACTAATCCACTAGTAAATGGAAATGCCGAGAGTCTGGGAATAACACAAAGACAGAGCCAATGGGATTTGCTGACGGATTTGATAGAAGATTTTCAAAAGAAGAGCAGATTTTTACTTTGGGCCCAATCATCTGATAGCCTGAAGTTGTCTTTTATGTATGTGAGCAATACAGGGCTAGATGCAGGCTTAGAAAGGAAACTCAAGAATCTGCAATTCCTGTGAAGACATCTAAGTGCAGGGCCCAGGTAGGGGCAAGACGTCTGCATCTCCAGTGCAGGGGGGTGGTCTGTGCTGGAAATTTCCATGTGTAAGTTTATAGCATATATTTGATTTCTTTTGTTCTAATAATGGAACTGGGTAAGACTGATGAGAGAGATTGAGGCAAGGGAGGGGTTGGGTTAAAATGAAAAAAAACCCTGAGTATTATTTGACTTCTGAAATTATGTGCCTGCATAAAACAAAAACTAAAAATAAATGTAATCATGAACGAAATTTACTCTCAAGGTTAAATAATTTCTGTACACATTCTATCCATCCTTCCCTCAACTTCATCTTCTTTCCTCTGAAATATGTCTCAATGGGTTTCAACGGTTGTCTACGCATAGTCTTTCTACATCTAAACATGTCTAACTCATCTTGAATGAGAGTTTAGTTAGTACAATGGGCTATTCAGTAGGAAAATTCAAGGCACTCAAGTACAGGTGAGTTGTAAAATGGGCAACCTTATGAGAAGGATGCAATTCTCATAGGAAATGGCTCCAGCCGCTGAATGGCCTCTAGTGCCACAGGAGAAACAGCAGAGTTGCTGTGTCTTGTTCTGCCCCCACCCAGGGCGATGGTGGGGTGAAGTGGGGCCAACTCCTCAAATCTGGCTCCAACTGGATGACTTGGAGAGTTGAACATTGAGTCGGGGAGTGCGGGGAATGAAGTGGCCAGCTTCCAAATCCCGCCTATGACATCTGTAGAGGCAGAGACAGGCGGGTGAGCTGCTGATGGAAGAGCTGAGAAGCAGGAACCAGTCAGCAGCCTGGCATTGGTCAGGACAAGGGGAAGCAGGAACTCCAGGGCCTGCACTCTGAGAGCTGACCTGGAGTCCTTTGGGGCCCCCTGATGGGCAGTGGGGTCCCAGCACAGAAGCTGAAGGTGGACCCCTTTATTCGTAGAGGCCAGATGGGTCAAGGCATCTGTGGAAAAGAGAATGTCTGTGAAGGAAGGGGTCTAAATAACACGTCGTGTGGGTCTAAATAACACGTCCACTCCACGCAAGTCAGAGTCAACTTCAAACATGGCACAGGCCTGAAACGTGCAGGGCCAGCACTGAACACGACCGGCGGAGTGTTCCTCTCCCCTGCCTTACCTTCCTTCTAGCCGCCTTGGCTGAGGGAGTGACAGCTGGTGATTTTGAATCAAATTAGGAGCTTTAACCCTGGGATGGGACTGGACAGTCTAGGTTCATGGTTTGAAACTGTGTTTTGTGTCTTTCTTTTTCTTTTTTTTTTGAGACAGAGTCTCACTCTGTCACCCAGGTTGGAGTGCAGTGGTGCCATCATGCTCACTGCAACCTTGACCTCCTGGGCCAAAGTGATTGTCCACCCTCAGCCTCCAGAGACTTGGGACCACAGACCCATGCTACCATGCACAGCTAATTTGTTGTTGTTGTTGTTATGGAGTTTCACTCTTGTTGCCCAGGCTGGAGTACAATGGCGCTATCTCGGCTCACTGCAACCTCCACCTGCCCAGTTCAAACGATTCTCCTGCCTCAGCCTACGGAGTAGCTGGGACTGCAAGTGCCTGCCACCACACCTGGCTAATTTTTTGTATTTTTAGTAGAGACAGCGTTTCACCATGTTGGCCAAGCTGGTCTCGAACTCCTGATATCAGGTTATCCACCCGACTTGGCCTCCCAAAGTGCTGGGATTACAGGCGTGAGCCACTGTGCCTGGCCTGCTAAAGTTTTTTTAAATTTTTTGTAGAGACCAGGTCTCGCTATGTTGCTCAGACTGGTTTGATCGCCTGGGCTCAAGCGTTCCTCTGGCCTCAACCTCCCAAAGTGCTGGGAGTACAGGTGTGAGCCACTGTGCCCAGCCTGTTTTGTATCTTAAAGCTTCCACACAAATTTTAGTTAACTTAAGAGTGCTCAGAAACATCTCCACAAGCCTGTTAATTTTGAGAGTGGAAAAGGAGTTCCTTCACAGAAAATATTTCAAAGGGAGACTGGGGAACCCACTAAATTTGCAAGTATTCCATCCTTCCCTGTTGGGTTGTCCAGCAAAGAGGGGAAATTAGCTACATCAGCTGTCTGAAGATATTATCCCGACTCACCAGGGCCTGTGGTTCATCCGTGGCGGGTTATTGGTCTTTTCTCTCAAGATGCATGTTAGACTTTCTTTATCTCCTGGATGGTCTGCATTTTGTTACATCTCAAGTGTGGATGTTTTATTTATCTGATTTGGAGAGCTTAGGCCACCCTCTTGATCTGAGGTCTCAAAATCATTCATTTTTTTGTTTGTTTCAATACTGAAAGTTCTCTCTTAAAATATGGGCTTTTCATCATTCCTTCTAGTCTCTTCTTCTGGAATCCTCAACAAACATATAAGAGAGATTCTCAATCCATTCTCCACATCTCTGGGTTTTCAGGATTTTGGTTCTGGCTCTTAAAATAGTGCCCTAGAGATAATTTTCCAGTATTAGTTTCTAGTTCACTGTTTTGCTATTCAACTGTGTCTAGTCTAAAATCCCTCCCATTTAGTTTTTTTAAGATTGCCATCGATTCTTCTTTACATCTTCTCTTTCTTATTTTTTTTAGCATATCATTGTTCACATTTCATGAGTGCTATTCCTTTTTAGCATCTTAAATGTAATTATTGCAAATATTTGTTAGTCTACACCAGATAATTTTATCTGCGGTAAATTTAGTATTTCATTTTTTGCTTTTTCCTTGTGTCTTTTTATAAAATTAAATATTTTAATTAGCTATAAGATGGGTAAGTTCTGGGGATTTTATACATTTTTGCAAGTATGTGTTGCAGGAAAAACTTGTTTTGTTTTGTTTTGATTTGATTTTCTCTTTCTTGTTCTCTCTGTTTCTCTCTTCCTGTGTAGATATTTTGTATTTGCCTCCAGCTGGTCCCTCAGATATAAATGTAGAAACGATAGTTTTCAGACTTCTAGTCCACATTAACGTTGAAGACAGTGAGATGTGATCACCAAGCCAGTGGGCAGCTTGGCTCACATGTGGACATGAAGCTACGCCTTTGTCAAACTTTCTTCCTAGGCCAAAATCTTTCCATGAATTGGTAAAGTAGACTTCATTTGATTTTATTCTTTTTTCATGAGCAAGACAACTCACTTCTCACCTGCTTCAACCTCAGGTAGACACTCTTCCTTCTCTTTACCCCACAGGTGCCCAGCCCCTGTCCTTGCTGAGCCCAGAGTCCACAGGCCAGCACCCTTTGCTATCAACATTGTTCCTGTCTTCTCTCTTTTACATCTTGTCTACACGGTTTAGGATTAAAGATATGGGAGGGACCAATTCATGAGTTTAATTTGCCACCTTCCTCAGAAGCTGCTTCTCCACCCTAACTCATGGAATTTACTACTTGGTTAACTTAATTCATCCTCACTTTAAAAACAAAATAATTTTTGGCTTCAGAGTTTGATCAAATTCCATAAGTTTTTATATAGCCTTCTCATTAATTTCACTTTCTCAGTAAGCTATAATTTTTTTTTAATTTCCTCATTGGCCTAAGAGCTATTTAGAAATTTTTGTTTCTTTTGCATCAGAAATATGAATCAGTGAATAAACCACCTCGTTTTCTAATTTTAAACCTTTTTTCAGCTGTTCTATATATATGTTTCCCACCACATGAATGATGAAAGAAAAGTCCCAAGTCATCAAAGTCCCTATTTATCTGTCCTCAAGAAGAAACAGAAGAAAGCCTACCTCAGCAAGCCTCATAGCTGTTTCCTGTCTTTCACTGCTTATGAGATGCTGGCTAAAATTCCCCATAGCTGACAATGTGGCCAATAAAATAATATCAGATTTTTTTAGTGACACATGCCTCCATTCTATAATGTTAGCTTTATATTATTTTTACTCTATCTTATATGTACTCTGACATTTCAAATCGAGAGAAGAAATAAAAACACTTCAAGAGACTTATGTGTACCCATTTTATTAAATTTAAACCCACTAAGGCAGTCAAGAGTGTGCCTTGGAGATAGAAGCTACTTGGGGCAGATTTCTATATTTTGTCCTATTTCATATTGTTAGATTCAGTAAAAATGCATTGAGAAAACAGGTAGGAACATTCAGTGCATTTAAATCTATTTCAGCTTCTGACTTAATCTGATGAATGTGTACCCCTCTTTTGAGAGTGAACTAAAAGTTAAACTTTAAAACAGGCTCCATGACAAAGGGATGTTACAGAAGGGCAACATCAGCATCAGGGTTGGCTTCATTCCAGCCTTTTCACCAGCAGTCTGATATGAGTCATTGGTGTACTGGCACCTCGGCAACCCAAATGAACCGATGAGAAGAAAAGGAAGTTAGAACTAGGCTTGGCAGGGGTTTGGAAGAAAGCCAGGCAGGGATCCTTTCCCCTAGGTGGTGTTTCATTCAGAGCACTGGTTCTCAAATGGTGTCCCTGGAAGTGGAACATTAATTCTATCCAAGAGCAGGTTAGAAATGCAAATTCATGGGCCCTCCCATGACCTATTGAGCCAAAATCTCTGGGGAAAGAGCCCCGGAATTTGGGTGGGAAAATGAGGAGTTGTTGCCTGCAGGGTACAGACTTCCGGTTATAAGATGGATAAGTTCTGGCTGGGCCTGTAATCTCAGCGCTTTGGGAGGCTGATGTAGGTAGATTACTTGAGGTCAGTAGTTCCAGACCAGCCTGGCCAACATGGTGAAACCCCATCTCTACTAAAAAAAAAAAATACAAAAGTTAGCCAGATATGATGGCACATGCCTGTAATCCCAGCTACTTGGGAGGCTGAGGCATGAGAATCACTTGAACATAGGAGGCGGAGGTTGCAATGAGCCAAGATTTCACCACTGCTTTCCAGACTGGGGGACAGAGTGAGACTCTGACTCAAAAAAAAAAAAAAAGAGGTAAGTTCTGGGGATCTAAGGTACAGCATGGTTACTTTAGTTAATAATACTGGATTGCATTCTTGGAACTTGCTAAGACGGTAAATCTCAAGTGTTTTCATCACAAAACAAAGGTAATTATGGGAAGTGATGGCTGTGTTAATTAGCTTGATAGTGGTAGGCACGTCACAATGTATATATCAAATCCTCACGTTGTATACCTTGAATGTTTACAAATTCTATCAATTTTTACCTCAATAAAGCTGGGGAAAAAATCTTAAGCTGCATTCTGCGGGGTTTTTTAAAGTAATAATATCACTATTGTTTTTTCCAAAACAATGATATAGATAGACATATAGATATTGTGAACCCCAAATATCTGAGACAGGCCTCAGTCAATTAAGGAAGTTAATTTTCCCAAAGTTAAAGATGCGCACCTGTGTCACAGCCTCAGAAGGTCCTGATGACATGTGCCCAAGGTGGTCTGAGCACAGCTTGGTTTTATACATTTTAGAGAGACATGAGATGTTAATCAGCGTATATATATATAATGAAGGCTGGTTCTGTCCAGAAAGGTGGAACAACTTGAAGCAAACGCGGGACAGCTCGAAGCGGGAGTGGGCTTCCAGGTCACAGGTAGGTGAAAGACAAATAGTTGCATTCTTTTGAGTTTCTGATTAGACTTTCCAAAGGAGGCAATCAGATATGCATATACCTCAGTGAGGAGAGGGATGACTTTGAATAGAATGGGAGGCAGGTTTACTCTAATCAGTTCCTAGCTTGACTTTTCCTTTTAGCCTAGTGATTTGGGGGCCCAAAGATTTATTTTCCTTTCACGTGCCCCCTCTTTTCTTTTTCAAATCTTCCATAGAAAGCATTTTAGAAGAAAATGAGTCCCTGGTCTCAGGTTTTGTCTGATCTTTCATGGCTAGGATGGTTTTTTCCCAGATGGGCAGGTCCCATGTTATTAGGAAAGCTCATTTTTAGCAGGTTGTGATGTCTCACTTCTTATTAAGAGAAAATGGGGGAGGAAGGGAGAAAAACAACAACAAACAAAAGAACAACTCTGGAAAATTGATATAGGCCACACTACTCTGAAGTCCATACATCAGTATGCAGGTATGAAAGTGGCTTATGTATGTAAATAGATTTCCAGTATTTTCTTCGGAACTTTAAGTTGTCTAGTTTCAGTTCACAGGGCTTTAAGAAAGCACAGCTTAGTTTTCAGAGATTTCAAATCAGGAAAAATGGAGGCAGGAGGGAAAAGAAAGAAGAAAAAAATGGAAAACATTTGTTTTGGAGGCTTGGAGACAGGAAAAATTAGAATTCAGTCCAAACTGTAGAAAATAATAAAAATTGAAAAAACACAGGGCAAGACTAGAATCTAACAACAGGTATACTATAGTTTTCGAAACAAATTTTCTCTCTCCAGTTTCCCTTTTCCAGTAAAGACAAATCATGGTAGGACTGATTTGGCCAGATGATTTGTATAAAGAGAAGCAAGAATAATTATATTTTACATAGGCTTTTAAAATTGGCTTTGATGGAACTTTGTTCCATAGAAGGAATCTCAGATAAGACTTTCTTTTTTTTCTGTTTTGTGATGGAGTTTCGCTCTTGTCATCCAGGCTCAAGTGCAGTGGCATGATCTTGGCTCACTGCAACCTCCGCACCCCCAGTTCAAGCGATTCTCCTGCCTCAGCCTCCCAAGTAGCTGGGATTACAGGCACCCACCACCACACCTGGCTAATTTTTGTTTTGTTTTGTTTTTAGTAGAGACGGGATTTCGCCATGTTGGCCAGGATGGTCTCAAACTCCTGGCCTCAGGTGATCCACTAAAGCCAAGCCCCACCATGGATTTGTACCATCAGATACCTATGAGTTGGGTAAATTCCTCTCCTCTTGAGGTCCCAAGATAACTTGAGACTCCTGGACCTGTCAGAAAGTGACTTTCTTTACTTACCACAGGTCAGGAACCCTGTACAGTGACTCTATAGACAAAATATGAGGCCAGTTTCCCCAAGGGGCTTTTATTGGCTCTATAAGTCAAGTTCGATTCCTTAAAGGAAAGCACACCATTCCAGTTGAAGCCTTGGTAAAATAACCAATTTCCCTAATGGTGTCCTGTTGCAAAAGAAAATATTCTTATTGCACTTATGCAAAGAACTATATTGCCGTAAGTTAAGAGTACTCACAAGTAGTTTCTAAATCTGGATAAATCAAGTAGACAGAAACAAATATGCTCCAAATTTTGTTCCAGAAGTAAACTTTACTCAATTGCTACAAGCTGTAAGTAGCTCAAAAGAAAAGTTTTCTTGACTGTGGAAAACAAAACAAAGGATCAGCAATATTTTAAGCAAAAAAGTCAAAAAAAGATTACTTAAATCTTTTATTAGTTCAATCCATGCTGTTAACTCCTGTTCCACATGACATTCATGGACATCCCAGCTCTCCATGAAAGACCTGAAAGTTTTTCCTCTATTCTAATGTCACAATTTCCAAAGTTATCAGAGCCCTGCATTCAACAACACCTACTAGAGTTTTATAGCTGATTATAAAACCACCTTCTAGAGAGGACCAAAACAAGACAACAATTGTCCATGGATGACAAAAAGTTTTAGGGCAGCCATAGTCAAAGACACAATTGACAAGGAAATTAGTTATCTCTGTGGCACACAATAATTTAACATAATAGTTATAATTATTACTGATAGCATACACTAAGTCATATCAGAATTATACGAGTTTCCCATAATTTTGAAACACATACCAATAACATATTTATACAAATACAGCCCAAAGAAAGCCAAACATTTCATATTTGACAATGCTTTCTGCATGATTTTTATGCCAAATAAGCCAAGTATGTCATTTTTGGAATTTAGGAAACCTAATATCTTAAAGGATTAATTAGGTCAGAAAAAGACACAATTTATCATTTGATTTTGGAGAGTTTGTAAATATCAAAGGTTTAAAATGCTTGATATCACAAAATAGGATCACAGGTCATTGTAAAATAAGTCATTCATTTAACCGAAGTGATAACTCAAGGATTTAAAAAAAAAAAAGGCAAATCCTTTATTCTTTGATAGAGGAGACTTAATTTAATCCTTTAATGACTCACCAGGTAGAGGGTTAGTATGTTGGAGGTAATTACCCTGTAAACACCCACACACCCTTTATCTACCCCTGTTCTAGACCCACTCATTACCTACTTCTGCCCCACACCCACTCATTAGCTACCCCCTCGATATCCCTGCCACTCTCTATCCCACACCACTCACTACCTCCCACACACCTCACACCCACTTGTTCTCACAACTCTACAGCTACTCACTGTCAAACCCCTGCCCCATCACCATTTTCTACTTCCTGCCCCACATCCACTTGTAATTTGTCCTAAGTTCCCTATGGATACTTACTTAAGTATTCAGTAATCCTATCTCTCTCTCCATCTATCTGTCTATCTACCATCCACCCATCCATCCAACTATTTTAACAGGGAGTTAGGAAAGGGCAATTCAGCTTTCCTAGCTACTCATGATCTTAAGCTAGAACCTCTACCTTGCACTTACTTACTTGAAACTGCTTGTGAGTGGAGCATGGAGGCTTGGCATCCTGGTGAGTTTAGTGTCTCACACTCAAGAACTGCTCTCTTTCTTTTTTTCTCTTTTGTGGGAGTCTCATGCACACTCACACAGCATGTGGACAGAGCTGTGCTCTTACAGTTTGCTGGAGAGTCACATGTTGGACTTACTGTGGCCACAGTTATCAATAGTAAGAAACCTTAGTAATTCCATGTTGAAAATTACTTAGTATTAGAAAACATCTTCTTGTCATGTGATCAGCTATGTTAAAAACAAATAATTTTTAAAAACATTTAAATTATTAGTTATTTATTTGTCCTGTCCTAAGACATACTGTTGAAGTGTATTATTAGGAATTATTCAGGGGCCTGATATCAATTAAGAGGGGCATAGTAGAACCCAGGCAGTCTTTCTTCCTTCCCCCAGCAGTGGAAGTTGTTTTAAAACAAAATTGCTTGACCCAGACATTAAAAAGAGAGCTTCCTGGCCAAGCGCAGTAGTTCACACCTATAATCTTAGCACTCTGGGAGGCTGTGGCAGGTGGATCACCAGGTCAGGAGTTCAAGACCAGCCTGACCAACATGGTGACACCCCATCTCTGCTAAAAATACAAAAATTAGCTGGGCATAGTTGTGCTTGCCTGTAATCCCAGCTACTCAGGAGGCTGAGGCAGGAGAATTGCTTGAACCTGGGAGGCAGAGGTTGCAGTGAGCTGAGATCGCACCATTGCACTCCAGCGTGGGTGACAGAGTGAGACTCTGTCTCAAAAAAAAAAAAAAATAGATTTTTCTTTTATTTTCATTTTCTGGCTATCTTAGAATAAATTTACAAATATCTCATTTATTTTTTCTCCTTGAGGCTCTTGGTCCATATAGTAAATAAAATTTAGACAACTTTTTCCTGAGAAGATCCAAACTATTAGACAACAATTTATCAGACAATTGGGTCCCATAAAAGTACTCTTTATTCATTCCTTCTTCCTCACAGATTGTGCAGTGTCAAATTGATGGAAGGAGCTTCTTTTAAACATCATTTATATAAAAACGTTTGCTTTTAAAAGGGCCTCAAGGCTCACACCTGTAATCCCAGCATTTTGGGAGGCCAAGGCAGGTGGATCACAAGGTCAGGTGTTGGAGACCAGCCTGGCCAACATGGTGAAACCCTGTCTCTACTGAAAATATCCAAATTAGCTGGACATGGTGGTGGGTGCCTGTAATCCCAGCTACTCGGGGGGCTGAGTCAGGAGAATCGCTTGAACCCGGGAGGCAGAGGTTGCAGTGAGCCAAGATCACGCCATTGCATTCCAGCCTGGGTGACAGGGCAAGACTCTATCTCAAAAAAAAAAAAAGGGGGGGACCTCAGGTCATTGTATTCCTGACTCCCATGCAGCTGTTTTCTATGCAAGAGATAATATAATCTTTTTAGTTCAATTAACCTTTGATTTTAGTTATGTAACCTAGGATCTAGTGCTCACAATTATAGAATCATAATGTAGAAAAATGGGTCCTAAGTCCCTAATACATATCAAAAGATTTACAAAATTAGTTTTACTTAAAAGATTTAGTCATTTTCAGAAGAATTTACCAGAGGAAATACTAATATTAGTGATTTATATCAAAGGGGTAAAACAAAAGCTGAAATGTTCTTTTCAAAGTAAGAAGAATTGGTCTTCTTTACAAGTGTTCTAAAAACATGATATAAGCCCTCAATTCGACAAAATAGATCAGAAAGATTCGTTGCTTTCTCCTGTACCTGTTGGAATCTTTTTTATGTGTCCAATAGCTTTGTGATTTAGTGATTCATACATTTGCTTTGTAATTCATTCACAACACATCTGCTCCAAAGTTTCATCCTGGAGTTTCAATAAGCATTGTCTCCCCCAGTGTCCCATAGCTCCTACTCATCTGCCTATTATGCATTGATTAAAAGCTAAAAATGTGAACTTTTTTTTTGAATAGTGATATTGCAAAAACTATTGCATAGACTTTCATGTTGCTTATAATTATTTTTGGTCCACAGTTTATAAAGAATACATAGTTATGCCAATTTCTGGAAATACATGCTTCCAGACTACATGAATAGCTTGAATTATTTAAAAGTAATATTTTCAGTTGACAAGGTGCTAAGATAACAAAAAATGAATTAAATATTATAGCTACCTTAAGGCTGGGCATGGTGGCTCATGCTTGTAATCCCAGCACTTTGGAAGGCTGAGGTGGGTAGGTCATGAGTGGATGTGCAGTGGGTTGTGGATAGTGAGTGCATAGGGGTGAGTTTGCATGGCAAACAGTGTCATCTCTGAGTGGGTTTGAGGTGGGATGTAGTTAGTAAGTAGGTAGGTAGGGAGTGAATACAAACATTGGACCTAGTCCTGTAATTGGAGTTTTTCAGTTCATTGGACCTGACTGTACATGGGACGTGATCTAGGAACCATACTTGGGATGTGGCTCTTAGACCAGAACTTTCCACGTAGAGTTTGAACTAGTGCCCTAGATTTGGACTTTACTCCTGGGTGGAACTGGCTCTCTTACCTCAGACATAGACTTCAGCCTTGATGTTGGATCTCAGCCTAGACCAACTTTTCTCATAAACGTTGTACTGGAACCTCAGACCTTGACCTTCAAATGTGCTGGACTTAGACCTTGGTACCAGAACCATGGGTGCAAACATCAACCCTGGACCTTTGACATACACCTTGTATTTGGATCTGTATCTTGCATCTGAACCTGGATCTGCAAAGTGGATCAAAACCTGGATCTTGAAACTGGATCTTGGACCTTGCTCCCATCTGGACATCAAATCTGACCTGAGGCATAGAAATTGGGCCTGGACCTTGACCTTAGAATTGGACTTCGGACCTTGGAGCTGAACTTTGCCCTGGAAATAACATATCAGACCTCTATCACGATCTCCATTTCAGACCCTGGACTTGAACCTGGGCCTGAAATGGAAAGTGGACCTTGAATCTGGATTTGTCCAGAATTTAGGACTTAAAATTAGTCCTAGATCTTGGACCCTGGTGCTGTGCCTTTGACTATAATCAGGGGTTTGCACCCTATCTGTGGTTTTCTTGTATGAGCACAGGATCAACTCCCCACAGAACAGATGTCAACACTGATGATGCAACAGGCTCACCAAAAGCGTACAAAAGGTTTCTTATTCACACAGTGAGGCTTTCTGGGAATGCAGGAAAGGCATCGCAGATGGTCTCGAAGAAGCTGAGAGAGCAAGGAGGGGCAAGTGGCTTGCGGCTTTATTGTAGTTAGTGGGTGGGACCAGGGCATGGACCAGGACTTGCATGGTCTGAATTTTCTGCCATTGCCAAGGGAGGAGCCCATGGGATTTCTAATCATCTCTCCAAACTATGAGGCAAGTGGGAAAGAGGGAGGGCTGGGCTTGAAAGTCACTCAGATATTAAAAGTGGCATAAGGCTCTTCATTGTAATTCATACCTGATGAATGACTGATGGCTGAAATATGCCACATTTCACATAATTGAATTTAAACGTGTTTAAGTACGCCATTATGATGTTTTATGATGCCCTTAGTCTGAGTCTGGTAAGGGAGATAAAATTTCCATTGAACGCCATGTTCAAGAGCCCAACATTGTGTATTTTTAAAAGTGAACTGAGGATCTTGGCCATTATCAATAATACCTCAACTGTTGCGGGAAATAGAGAGTACCTGAATTGTAGATTAGTATTTACTGAGACATGTGTGACCTTGGTTTATATTGTTGATAGTTGTGAGACAAGAAGTTCTAAGAGTTGTTTACTCCCAAGGTTGTGTTCTTAGAAAAAAAAAATTTTGCTCCATTGGCTAAACTTGATGGCCAGATCATGGACAATGGCCAAGGATCTATAAGAATGTGCAGGTGGCTGGGCATGGTGGCTCACGCCTGTAATCCCAGCACTTTGGGAGGCTGAGGTGGACAGATCACCTGAGGTCAGGAGTTTGAGACTAACCTGACCAACATGGAGAAGGCCTATCTCTACTAAAAATACAAAATTAGCTGGGCATGGCGGTACATGCCTGTAATCCCAGCTACTCAGGAGGCTGAGGAAGGAGAATCACTTGAACCCGGGAGGTGGAGGTTGTGGTGAGCCAAGATCGCACCATTGCACTCCAGCCTAAGCAACAAGAGCAAAACTCTGTCTCAACAACAACAACAACAACAACAACAACAACAACAATGAAAAAAAAGAATGTGTGGGTAAGGGTGGCTGTTGGACAGAGCATCAGTGCTAAGATGCCAACCTGAAGTTCAGCCAATTGCACTGAACATTCAGTCCCGGACTTTATCCAAGACACTGATTAAGGGATGGCCAGCAGCAACTCTCAACAGGCTCTAGCATGTGTCATGCTGATGATGCTGTCCATAAAGTATATTAGCTCCCTTTCTTATTTACTCAGGGGACCCCCAAGTGACCAATGAGTCCAAGAGAGGAATGATTTCCTCCAGGCCTATATGGTAAATGACTGAGGACAAGGCGAAGCTGCTTTCTCCTGCAAAGTTGATATGCCAGATGTCACAGATCTTGCTTTATCCTATAAAACATCACTTTTATTTTAGCAAGGTTTCAGTGGCCATGCCAAGCCTGCAGGGTACTGCCTCCATGATCCAAGGCATAGTGAGAAGCTCGGGGCCTGTGAGAGCCTTTGCCCAGAAAAACCCAATGTGCAGCCCAATACAGCTAATGGTGTAAAGCACGGGGCTCAGGGAGGCAGAAGCCCAGGAACAACTTAGGGCCATTCTGGCCAGACTCCAGGAGGCAGCAAAGGAGGCTGCACAAGCTCTACAATGAAGGAGCCTCTGGGATCCACTGATTGGAGCGCCTGTTTTGTTGCCATTTGAACATGTACTAGAGCCTTTTGTTGTAGGAGGTCTCATTCAAAGTGGGCCAATTAGCCAGTAACAGAATAAATGGTTTTAGGTAAAATGTAAATGAAACCCAAACCCAGAAATTCCTAAAAGATGCCAAACTGTTCTAACATTGTGGGGGCTGACGGTGTCAATTGTTGTTTCTTGACAGTTTCAAGGATGAAGTAGCCCTCAAATGATCAAATAAAGCTCAGACATTTTGCTAAGGCGGAAGGGTCTTGTACCATGTGTGGGACAGTAGTGCATCCCTTTCTGTGAGCTCTTTTATGAATATTTGTATGTACTGAATAAGTGTGTCAGATGAATCTCTTTGGAGAAGAAAGTCACCAATGCAACATCACACCTATGCTCCTGGAGAAAGGTGGCTGTAGCTAAGATCTTTCCTGCAAAGACAGGCTGTATGATAGTTGCGACAAAGACTGCATGATGGTCAGGACAAAGACAGACTGTGTGATGGTTGGGCTGTTGAGGTACCTCATGGGCAGCTGGGTAACGGTGCATTGTGTCCCCTTGAAGTTGAAGGCCACCGAGAGGCTGTTGCAACAGGTGCAGAACAGAACATACCAGCCAAAGTTATGATTGTACGCTATTTTCCAGTTGCTCATTGGATGAAGTCAGTAGTTTTAGTAACACTGAGTATGGGGATTATAATGGGTAGAATCATGGCATTAAAGAATTCACTGTGAGATACCATTCATTTTTTTCAGGTTTAAGAATAGGCTAAATTAAACCAAAATAGGACTTTGATCCTTGAAGGTCCTGATTTAATTTATTTGGAGCTGTGGTAACAATTATGATAGATGGGAACAAACCCATAGGGTCACATTCTATCATGCCAATTCTAAGTGCCAAAGACTGAATTTAATTCCAGTGTATTACTTATTGGGTCAGAGTGTCCATACCTGCTATGGGATATTTTAAGGCAATTGGCACAATGGTCATGGGGAATTTAGGCAAAGCAATAGTTCTGATTGCTTTAAGGTGCAGCATACCTATGTTTCTTTTATTTTATATTTGCAGTTCCTCTAAGAGTATAGAGGGTATCTTATTAAAACTTACTGAGGTCCTCAGGTATAGGATAACTTATTTAAATTTAGTGAGGTCCCCAATTATAATAGTAATTTGACATCCAGTATAGATCAAAGTGATGAAGGTTTACCAGTTGCAGCACTTCAGCAGAGATTAATTTGGAACCTATACCGTAGAGGCACAAAATCCATTCAGCACCTCTTTTATCTTTTTATTATGTATTTTCAGTAAATTTCAGCTCTGCAGTTGGATCAAATTGTGGTACAGAGTCAAAGATTCAGGTCCAAACTCTAGGTCCAGGTCTAGTTCCAGGCTTAATATCCAACTGCAAGGTATGGACCCAAATTTCAGGTTTTAGGTCATGCCCAAGAAACTTAAAATCCCAGGTCCAAGTTTTACAGCCAACATCCATGTCCAAAATTAAATCCAGTTTCAAGTCTGAGGTCCAGATCTGACTGCCTGATCCCGAGGTAAGAAGCAGTTACAAGGTTTACCTCCAAGGTCCTAGAAATAGGTCCAAAATCCAGGTATTGGTCAGTTCCAAAGTACAGGTTGAAACAATTACAAATTTGTGTTTAACATCTAGGGAAAGTTCAGGGTTCAGGTCCACAGTATGGATCAAGGATCAAGTTCTAAGTACAAGTTCCAGGTCCAGGGTTATGTCCAGGTCTATGTACAAGATCCAAGAAAAACTTTGGACATCAAGATCCAAGTCCTAAGTCTATAACAATGACCAAATTAAAGGTCAGGCCCAAGGTCCTAGACATATCCAGGCCCAAGGTTGACGGCCTATGCCCAGGTCCAAAGTCAAAGTCATGGTCCACAGTCCAGATTGAAGTCTGAGCCCCAGGTCCTTGTCTAAAGTCCAATTCTAAGTTTCATTGTCCAAGTCTTCATCCATGTATGAGGTCCAGGTTCAGGTCTAAGGAATGATGTTTATGTGCGCATTCCAGTTCTAGCTCTCTGAGGACTATTTTGAAACATCTCCAGGTATGAGGTCTAGAAATGAGGTCTGAATTTTATTTTCAAGTTCTGGGTGCAAAGTCAAAAATCCAGTCCAAGACATCATACCTAGACTCCAGGTATGAAGTCCAGGTCCAAGATCTACATCCATAGTCATGTTCAGGGGCAGGTTAGAAGTCCAGATTTGAAGTTTAAATTGAAGTTTAGAAGTCTAGTTCCAATGTCCTCTTCCAATTTCTTGGGCCAGATCCAGATCTAAGGTCCTGATCTAGACCAAAATACAGGTCCAAAATCAATACCTTAGGTCAGATTTAGGTCCAAGTCTAGAACAGAGATCATGATTCGAGTTCAAGATTAAAGGTCTAGGTCCTGGCTTGAGATCAGTTTCAAAGTTCAGGTATGAGGCTTGGCACTGATGTTAAGGGTACAAATCCATTTCCAGGTTAAAGTCCAGATTGAAATCTATGCCTTGTGCAGATAACCCACGGTTGAGATCCAATATCCAGGACCCGGTCTAGGTTTAGGTCTAATATCTAAGTGCAAGGCCTATGTACAGGTCTGAGTTTCAGGCATAACGGCAGGTTAAAGGAACTGGGAAAATCCAGGTCTGAGGCCCCGGATTTAAGATTTGCCTGAGTTCCAGGTCTGAGGTCCACATATGAGTTTAGAGATCCAGTTCCAAGGCATAGGTCCAATGTCCAATGTCCAAAGTCTGGGTCAAATTTATGTCAGAAGACCAGGTTCAAAATCTAGGACCAGGTCAAGGTTGAGGTCTAAAGTCCTGGTCAAAGTTTGAGGTCCATAATCTTAGTTAAGAATCAAGGTCCAGATCCTAGTACCAGGACCAAGATTATGTTCTAAACTAGGTTTGAGACCTAAGATAAAAGTTAGATGTCAAGGTCCAAGATTCAGGTCCAAAGTCTAGTTCCATGACCAAGGATACTGACTAAAGTCAGTGCCAAGTTCCTCAGCAACCAGGTCCAAGGTTGAAGTGCTATGTTCCAAGGTCCAAATTCCAGGTCCAAGATCCAAAACCATGATCTACATTCAAGGTCTAAGTCAAATCTCAGCTCTATATCCAGTACAAAGGTCAAAAGCCCAGTTCAAAAGTCCAAATCTATGTCAAGGTACAGGGCAAAAGGCCAGGTCCAGTACTTAGGTCCAAGGTCCAGATTCCAAATCCTGGTCTTGGTCTAGTTCCTGGTCCAATGACCAAGACCAAGATCCAGATCTAGAACCAATATCAAGTT
Source organism: Pan troglodytes (assembly GCF_028858775.2). Lineage (NCBI taxonomy): Eukaryota > Metazoa > Chordata > Mammalia > Primates > Hominidae > Pan > Pan troglodytes. The sequence goes on from NC_072404.2 coordinate 60,494,860, forward strand.
CTAAGTCATTTCCATGTCTAGTGTCCAGGCATAACGTCAAGTCCTGGTGTAAAATCTAGATCCAAATTTCAGACCAAAGGTTCTGTCTGAGTTCAAGCCCCAAATCAAAGATCTAGGCCCAGTACCAAAATTCAAGGTCCAAATAGAAGGTCCAGATAGACATCCAAGTTCCAAGTCCAGGATCCTGAGCAAATGTCTAGGTGCAGGCTCAGATTCTGGTCCACTTCTAAGGAAGGTCATAGTAAAATCCATGTCTCCATATCCTACCTTCAGAGTCAATGTCCAGGACTAGGTCAAGATTCAGAATAAAGGTCCAGGTTCAAGGTCAAGGCCACACCCTTCTTTCAGGGTCAAGGTTTGGGTTTAAGTTCCAGGTCCAAGGTCACAGCTAGGTGCAGATGTGAGGTCTAGGTCTGAGGTCCAGTTCTAGGCTGTAGGTGTGCAGTACAAGTCTGAGCTAAGAGATCAATATCCAATATCTAGGTCAACGTTCAAGCCCTCTGATTAAGACAAGGTCGAAGTTGAGGTCCAAGGTCCTAGACAAATTCAGGTCCAAGCATAAACCTGAAACATAAACCTGAAAGTATAAACCTGAACAGTTCCAAGATCCAAAGCAAGATCCAAATTCCAAGGACAAAGACCAGTTTGTGATCTGAAATTGGTACAACATCCAGGTTCAAAGCCCAGGTCCAAAGTTCAGGAACAAGGTCCCAGGCCCAAATCCAATATTCACATCCATGTTTAAAGACCATCTCTACATCCATGGTCCAGGACCAATGTATATATGTCCAAGGCGAAGTCCAGGTCCACATGAGAGTTCTTTGTGGAAGGTGCAGGTTTGAGTTGAGAGGACCAGGTCCAAAAACCAGGATTTGACAGATCTAAATTCCAGGCTAATGCAGGGCAAAGTCCAGCTCCGGCCAGGCACGGTGGCTCAAGCCTGTAATCCCAGCCCTTTGGGAGGCCGAGGTGGGTGGATCACAAGGTCAGGAGATCGAGACCATCCTGGCTAACATGGTGAAACCCTGTCTCTACTAAACATACAAAAAATTAGCCAGGTGAGGTGGTAGGTGCCTGTATTCCCAGCTACTCAGGAGGCTGAGGCAGGAGAATGGCATGAACCCAGGGGGCGGAGCTTGCAGTGAGCCGAGATCACACCATTGCACTCCAGTCTGGGCGACAGAGCGAGACTCCGTCTCAAAAAAAAAAAAAAAAAAGTCCAGCTCCAACATGGAGGACTGCTAAGTCCTAGGTCTGAGTCTCAGTCTAAGGACTGAGTCTAGGTTTGTGTCCAAGCTCCATGTCCAGGCCCATGGTTCAATTCCAACCTACTTGTCATATCTGAAGCCCCAGTCACCACCTACCCCCACCTCACAGCCCATCACTACTGGCAACCTGCCCCATACTCATTACTACTCTCCTTGAACTCACTACCTAATGCATCCTTACACTCAGTCACTACTTACTCCTTTTCCCACACCTGCTTACTACCTACATTGCACCTTACACTCACTCATTACTTATCCTCACCCCATAACCACCAACTGATTTCCTCCTGGCCACAGCAACTCACTATGCCCCAGGCATACTCAATACCTCACTTCCCACCTCCTCATTACGTGCCCCTCACCCCAGACCCAGTCATGAACTACCCACTGCCCCCTACCCACTCTGTTGACACTCTGCCTCATACACACTCAACACCTATGCCTCAACCCTCACCCATTCACTACCTATACCCCTACCAACACCCACTCATTCCTTAGCCCCTCCACACTCAGGGTTTACATGCACATGCTCATAGTCACCACCTGATCCCATCCACACTCATTCATCCCCCAACCCCACCTCACACCCATTCACACCTCATCCACCCACAACCAACTAGGACCTAGCCTCTGCTCCATACATGATACAGTTTGGATGGATTTTCTCCTCCAAATCATGTTGAAATGTGATCCCCAATATTGGAGGTGGGGCCTGGTGAGAGGTGTTTGGATCATGGGGGCAGATCCCTAATGGATAGCTTGGTGCCCACCCCATGGTAATCAGTGAGTTCTCACTCTATTCATTCATGCAAGAGCTGGTTGTTTAAAAGAGGCTGGCACTTCTCTTGCTCCCTCCTTTGCTATGTGACATGCCTGCTCCCCTTCACCTTCCTCTATGACTGAAAGTTTCCTGAGGCCTCACCAGAAGCAGAGGCCAGAGTCATGCTTCCTGTATAGCCTACAGAATCATGAGCCACATAAACCTCTTTTCTTTATAAATTACTCAGCCTCAGGTATTTATAGCAATGCAAAATGAACTCATACAACACCACTTACTCCCTACGCCCCCACTGCACAGAAAGTGCAAATAGATTACAAAACACGATCATTATGAGATAAAACAGACTCAATCTGGCATTGCCTAATTTGCCCATTCATGCATTCACTTACTCATTTCATAAATATTTATTATTTGCTTCATGTACTTATTAACTATCAGCTATTGTTTTAGAAATTGAGAGAATAGATAAGAGCTAAGCATAGCTCCAAACCTCCAGGATATTTCAGCCTATATAAGACATGTGTAAGTACAGAAAAGAGCTAGGGCTGCCATGAAACACAGGGCACCCAACTGACAGGTGCGGCTGTGGGAAAGTGGGGCAAGTGAACTGAGCCATGAAGCACAAGTCAGCTCCAAGTGAAAAGAGCCATGTGGGCAGAGCCGCAGGGCAAGAGAGAATGTGGTATCATCAGAGAATGGCACATGGGCCATAAATAACAGGAAGGTTACTGATGAATGCTTACTGAGAGCCACCATGCTACCAAGCACGATGCTGAATGCTGTGCGTGAATGACCTCACATACAATTCGCCCAGCTCCATGAGCAGGGGCCATTTTATTCATTTCATAGCAAGGAAAAAGTGGTGGAGAGAGATTGGATAAGCAACTTCCCTAAGTCATGTGGCTTCTACATGGTAGGATCGGAACTGGAATCTGTGGCTACTTGATGTTAAACTGGTTCTATACCGCCTCCTGACACTACCCAGAAGTAAGGGCTAGATCACGGTGCCCCATGGGGATGTACCAAGAAGCTGAAGCTCTCTTGAAGTCAATGAGAAGCCCTGAAGAATGTACAGAATAGCATTTTTTAGGGGTTTTGTCCCTAACTATAAAAGTAATTTTAAGTCTTGTGATAAAAACAATACAGTAAACCCCTCTCAAATTTGGGAAACACAGGAAAGAAAAATCAGAAACATGAAAATCAGTCAATGTGACAACACTGGGAGTTAAGTGCTGATAGCATGGTAGTCATTTCCTTCAGATCTTTTGTATCATTTACCATTTGCTCATTAAAAAATAATTCACTGAGGCTGGGCGCAGTGGCTTATGCCTGTAATCCCAGCACTTTGGGAGGTCGAGGCGGGCAGATCACCTGAGTTCAGGAGCTCGAGACCAGCCTGGCCAACATGGTGAAACCCCATCTCTACTAAAAAAATACACACACCCACACACACAATAACCAGGCGTGGTGGTGCACACCTGTAATCCCAGCTACTTGGGTGACTGAGGCAGGGGAATTGCTTGAACCCAGGAGCTGGAGGTTTCAGTGAGCGGAGATCGTGCCATTGCACTCCAGCCTGGGCAACAGAGCAAGACTCTGTCTCAAAAAAAAAAATAATAACAATAATAATAATAATAATAAGTCAGTGAGCACTGAATTGGTGCTGAGCACATTGCTAAGCACAGGGATACACTAGGGAACAGGACAGAAATGCTCTTCTCCCTGAAGAGTCTGCTGTTTGGTGATAGTGAAAATGCTGAGCCAGGAGGGATGGAGGCACCGTGCCCTGTGACAGGCGCTCCACAGGGGCATGACCCAACCTGGCTGCACGTCCAGTGAAAACCTTGAAGGTCAATCTGAGCAAGAGGACCTGGCTGGGTGGAGAGTGAAGAAAGACTGTTCCAAACGAGAAGGACAGGATGTGGTGAAGGTGCTGAAATGGAGAAACATATGACCCTTTTGAAGGGCAGGAAAATATTCAGATACAGCGGGAGCATGTCGAATAAAAGACAAAGTAGCAGGAGATGCATTTGCGGACCTTCTCAATGACCAGTCAAGGCAAGACTTCAGAAGTCATTTAAGCCCGTTGGACTTTATCCTAAGAGCAATGGGAAGCCGCTACAGTTCCTTCAGCAGCAGAGCCGCATGGAGAGATGGAGTGTTTAACTTTCACTCTGGATTGCTGCAGCTGCAGTGGGTGATGTGGAGAGATCTGATGAAAGGTAACTGTTCAGACACATGATGACGGAGACTGCTCCAGAGCGCTGTCCACGGTGTGTGTGTGTGTGTGTGCGTGTGTGTGTGTGTTCGTTCACAAATTCAGATGCACAGCAAAACACCTCTGAAAACTCTCTTTAAATTTTTCAGTGATGTAGGGATTTCTCATCCTCAGCCTCCACTCTCCTTCTTACCCTGGTATCTACTTTTCTTCTCTTTCCCTCTCTGACTGCCTATCTTCCTCTCCCCAGCTTTCTCTCTGTGTGTCTGTCTCTCTGTCTTTCTGTCTCTCTCTTCTCCCTCTCTCTCCTTCTCTGTCTCTCTCTCCCCCTCCCTCTCACTCTCCCACTCTGTCTCTGTCTCTCTCTCCCTGCCACTCTCCCTCTTTCTCTCTTTCCTTCTCCCTTTCCCCTGTCTCTCCCTCTTTCTCTCTCTCCCTCTGGTTCTCTCTCTCTCACTTTCTCTTCCTTTCCCTCTCTCTCTGTCTCTCTCTCCCTCCTCTCCCTCTTTCTCTCTCTCCCACCCTCTTTCTATCTCCTTCTCTCTCTCTCTGTATCTGGGTCTGCCCAACTTTTTCTCCCCTCCCCTTTCTCTCTCTCTTTTTCTCTCTCTCTCCTTCTCCCTCTCTGTCTCTGCCCTCCCCTTTCTCTCTCTTGACTGTGCACTTTCACTGCCTCTCTTCTTATGTAAGGCATTTGTAAGGCCAGCTGACCTCTCTGGTTTCACACATCACTCTGCCCAGCACTTTGCACATTTACCCACCATCCTTTCTTATTTTGCATCTATTTCATTAGAAGGCAGGAGGTGAATTATAAATGAAATATTTATTTATTACCTTTTATACTTAGCTCACTATTCCATATTAAAATTATTTCATTCTATGATGTGAGTTAAGCATCTATCTCTTTAAACTCCAGATACCTGGCCACTTTTTCCAAAGCCATGTGCTGGATGGGCTCTGCCCTCCTGCTGTGTTTGAGGCCCAGTACTCAAACACAACAGGGCCCTTTGGGGTCTGCTTCCTTAAAATATTTTATTTATTGGTTCTGGCACTACCATCTTGCAGTGTTAATTTTTTAACATTGCTTGGCAAGTTTCATCTGTTTATTTTCCAAAGATCTTTAGAATTATTGAATGATAGTTTTATTTTAATGTTATAAAATCAGAAAATCCAAATTGCATTAAAACCAAATCTTTATAATATTTGATATTTTATGCCATAATTTGCTTCCCTCAATTAATTCAAGTATTCTTTTATGTTTTAGTAATAATTTATTTTTTTCATACAGCTCTCACACATTTCTTAGATCGTATAGGCTTTTGCTGCCAATGTTATTTTTCCAATACAGTTTATATATTGTTATTCCATTCATTAGCCACATAACAAATATTTACTGGACACACACCAACTGTCAGACACTGTATGTAATAGGTGCCGATGACCAAGACAAATTTAGAATGATTAATATGAGGGAATTCAGATGTGCTTTGGTGTATGCAATGGAAGGACTCAGCCTCTATTTCAGAATGGCATTGCTTAATGAAATGATGCTTAATGACATTTTAAATAAAATGAGCCTCCAACTAAATGATCTCAAATTGGACCCCTTAGGTGGCATTTTGGAAATTCATGTGGGCAATTTCAGTTGTCACGGTGAATGTGGGTACTCCCAACATTTTGTGCATGGCAGATATGACTGACATTTTGTATTCAAGGATGCCTTGTCACTACAAAAATTATGACCAAACCAAGTTGAAGGCAGTGAGAGGACTAGAGATAGAAATTGACAGGGATTTGGGGAATGAGCATAATGAATGTCTAATATTAAAACTCAAGAAAAAGCTACAAAACTGTAAGTGTGCATCGCTGGCACAGGAAATGACAGGATGGTGAAATGAGACCCAAATACATAGTTGATTTTTGTAAATTAGAAAGATCTCATTTTTAATCAGTAGAGGAAATATGAATTGGTCACTTGTACTAAGATAATCATCTAATGGTATGGAAAAAATAAAATTTGATTTTTTACCTTGTAACACACATCCAAATGGATCTAGATAAATCAGAAATTCAAATGGAGGAAAGATCACGTAAGGACAAGAATGCAGATACGTGTAACAAAATATTTTTAATTCTTGAGGTAGAGAATTTTTTAAAGCATATCATCAAAGAAACGAAACTCAAAGGAAAAGATTCGTAGCTTTGATGATTTTAAAACATGAATGTATATATGTCAAAAAATACCATATTTTGACTGGATATAAGGATAACAATGATATGTGTTTATGTAGAAAACTCAGTATTCTCACAGACATATAATTTCTGCAAATTATTTTCCTATTTTCCAATGGTTTAAAGAAATATATAGAGAACACACCAAACAAATATGAAAAAATGGTTAACAATTAGTGAAGACAGGTAGAGGACATAGAAGTATTCACTGTATTAGTTAATTACTTCTGGATATTTGAAAATATTCACAATGAGATTATGGGGAAATACACTGTTAACAAAATTAAAGGGGAAATGATACACTGAAAAATGATATTTCCAATTTACTGTGCCAGAGAACCTAGAGAAATCTTGCCTGGGCCTGAAAAGACTTTGATCATTTTCCAAATTAAAAACTTTCTTCCTTTATCCAGAAAAAAGCAAATCCTGGAAAAATGACATTGGGGGTTGATTGTGCCACAGGCTTATGTATTAAGTTAAAACAGAGAGAAAGAAGGAAAGTATGAGATAAAAAATAATTATAGCTTGTTCTATATGATGAAAATGTCTTCATCGCTGGGCGCAGTGGCTCACGCCTGTAATCCCAGCACTTTGGGAGGCCGAGGCGGACGGATCACGAGGTCAGGAGATCGAGACCATCCTGGCTAACACAGTGAAACCTCGTCTCTACTAAAAATACAAAAAATTAGCCGGGCATGGTGGCGGGCGCCTGTAGTCCCAGCTACTCAGGAGGCTGAGGCAGGAGAATGGCGTGAACCTGGGAGGCGGAGCTTGTAGTGAGCCGAGATCACGCCACTGCACTCTAGCCTGGGCAACAGAGCGAAACTCTGTCTCAAAAACAAAAACAAAAACAAAAAAACAAACAAACAAAAAGAAAATGTCTTCATGCATGTTTTGTTATAATGTTTCCATTAGAGTAGGAAAGAAGTTCAGCCCTCTGTACCCTGTATGAGAAAGAAAATGCCATAATTGGATGCCATTACTGTCAATCATCCTACATATTATAGAGAAAGGCAGGTCACTTCATCTTGGGAAAAAGCAGCGACGGGATTGTGTCCACGAAAGTTTACCATTGACCCACCTCATGTTTGTCCCCACCTCTGAAAAGAGAAGTAGTTTCCAAGTTTGCATGGGTCGGAAATAGACCAAAGAAATACACCTTGCCAACAGAAAGCTATAAAGCCAGTACAGATTGCAGCCAATCGTTAATGCTGTTTATCGAAAAAGTAAAGGACCATTTAAAAAAAAAAAAAAAAGTCACTCTCCGGAATCCTCTCTGCCTTTTACAGAAAAGCAGTGAATAAATTAAGAGTTCTGCAAGAAGAAGGCTCCTAATCTTTGGTTCATAATCCCTGAAATGAACACAGGACATGGAAACGTTAATTCTATTATGTAAAGAACTCTAACAAACTAAATAAGAAAAATATTTTTTAAGAATAGCAGCATAGGCAAAAGCCACAATCATGAAATTCACAAAATAAGAAATACTAGTGTAGGTAAACAAATAAAAACAAGTTTAATCCTATTATTAATCAATGAAAAGCAAATTATAGCAACCAAGAAATATTTTTATTTATCAAAAAGCATACATTCTTTAAAGAAACATAATATGCAGCAATAGACATCTATTATATACCATTCATATATGACAGTTATGGACATAAATTTGGAGAAAACCATTTGGAAAAATACATTTAGCAGGCAAAAATCATTGTTTGATGTGTGTATATCTGTGCATTTATGTGAAACAATAGCTAATTAGTGAAATAAATTACAGTGCATTCCTAAGATACAGTCAGTAAAAATGAAGTTGAATTAAAAGTAAACACATGTATACTCTAACCTAATTTTAAAGCAATTAGAAGTTCAGGTGTAGGCAAAGAAAAAATACTGGAAGTATTCACACCAAGCTCAACTGTGTTTACCCTCTGGAGTGGAATCCTGAGAGATTTGTCATCCCTTTTTTGGGGGTGCTTACTTATTTCCTATGAGCATTTGTAATTACTTTTAAAGTGTATTTTTAAAAGAATGTGAAACAGGTGTCCATATCCTAACTTATCAAAACTCAAGCTCTTAATACATGGTAAAATCAAAATTCCAACGTGAATTTTTTTTTTTCTTTTGAGACGGAGTCTCCTTCTGTAGCGCAGGCTGGAGTGCAAGTGGCTCGATCTCAGCTCACAGCAACCTCCACCTCCCGGGTTCAAGCAATTCTCCTGCCTCAGCCTCCTGCGTAAGTGGGACTACGTGCCACCACACCTGGCTAATTTTTGTATTTTCAGTAGAGATGAGGCTTTACCACGTTGGCTAGGTTGGTTTCAAACTCCTGACCTCAAGTAATCCACCCACCTCCCTACATGAACGTTTTTGCGTCTTTTAAAGTTCATGTTTTTATTAGTACACATTATAACTTGCTCGTTGAAAAAATATTAAATTGAAACAGCAGAGCCAGAATATGTAAGACTGGAGAGAACACAGGATGGCCTCTGCGGGTGGATGGATGAGAAGAATATCCCTTCCCTCCTGCCGATGCTGCGCCACACCACAGCCTCACGGCTTGTTCTGTTAGACCGATGCCTCCACCCGGCTCTCTCCGTGTCCTGCACACAGTACGCCACCACCCGGGGTATGAAATAATACGTCCAAGGTCACTCAAAGGGCATCATATTTAAGACTTAAAATCTCTTCAAGTTCCCTGCCACCTCTGAAAAGAGTAGCAGATAATGAAATTCAGAACTTCGTTGTCCGAGTGACCCGGCACATGTGAGACTCTCCGGAGTTTTAGGGAGGAAAGCCCTTTATTATATGAAATACTAATTATGCACGGAGAGAGAGACGTCAATCACACTGCATCAACGGGAGAGCAGATACTTACCTGCCAAGGCAAAGAAGATGGAACAGTAGCTAATAAACAATAATAGACTGTTAATAAGACCTAAACATCAATATTTTCTCCCACAACAATGGCAGCGAAATTCAGGTTAAGAGAATAAATATATAAATATCAGCTATGTTTTCTAAAGATGTGTGCAGCTGCATTCCAAGTGAGAAAAATGTAAAAGGGAGATTCTGTGACATACCATATATATGGAGTTTTAATAATGCAATGTTGCCAACAAAATGTGTAAAGGATCCAAGGCATCACAACTCGAATTAGGGATATGCTTGATATTCATTTTAGAAAAATCTTTCCAATATTAGGTTAGTTAATGCAGTATTCTATTTTCAAAATCATGATCTAATCATTTCAATTTTATGTCTCTGTCATTAACCATTCTGCCAGAAGTATACCATGTGGTTTGGCCCTCTATTCAAATACTCATTCTTTAATATATTTAAGTGGCTTGGGTTATCATAGAAAAAGGTCAGTCCTCCTTGGGCTCCCAGTCAGAGTTCCACTGATCTTCTCCCGTGGCTTCCTCCGTGAATTTCTCAGCAATGTTGCTCATGGTCTGACATCTGGTTGTGTGTGCCCATGCTCACCCCACCATGCTCTGAGGAGGATAGGAAGCCCCTCTAGGAAGCACCAGACATAGGGGCGACTGTATGGTCACCTCCCAAATGGTATCATTTATTCTCTCTGTGTTCAAGGATGATTACAAAGAAAATACGCACACACATACACACACACACTATCATATGAGGATAATGTACAACACCAAAAAACAGGCACGCTATACTGAGAATTTAGAAGCAACATCATCTCTGAAGAAACAGATAGGATTCTGGGAAAGTTCTGTATCTTGATTTGAGTGGTGTTTATCTGAGCAAATACATATGTAAAAATTAATTGAGCTGTATACTCAAGAAGTGTGCACTTGACTGCATTTAAGTTATATGTCCATTTATAACATGTAAAGGGAGAAGGAACACTAGGGGAAAAGATTCAATAACTGAGATTGACTGGGACACCATCACAAAGAAACCCCTGTATGTGTCAACACTGAGTGTAATGAAGCATGTGTGAATGCCCTCACAACTGCCAACCACAGTTACCACTCAGAAGAATGAAGAAAAGATAAGCGATTCAGAAGGCATATCCCCGAGATCCAAACTGGAAATGCAGGTGAGCATCAGAAGCAATTCTAAACAAAGGAAAAAAGAAAACAGTGTTGACCTTCTAACAATCTTTATCTCCTAAGAACGCTGGCCCTTTGTCATGTAACTTGTGCTGAATCATGCAACTGTGCTGCATCCTCAAGGAGCATCCTCAAGGAGCCAGCCTGGGCTCAAGCAGAAGGTGCAGTGCTCCAAGTATTCCAATGCTGAACTGCACGTTGTACGGTCTCTTCAGGTCAGGCTCAAAAGTGACAAAGCCTCACTTCACCAAAGTCTCTTGTTCAAAGCAATCAGAGCCAGTTCAAATTCAAAGGGAGGGGAAATAGAGTCTATCTTCACCTGGGACATACAATGAAGTCATGGGGACATGCATATAGGATGAGAGAAATTGTAATGATCATCTTTGCAAATATTTCCCAGGTTTTCATTTGACTTAGAGCATTGTTTATTTGTTGAATTAGTTAATATGCCCAATATATACCATGCTGTATTTGTGGTTTCTTGTTATACTGAGAAACTCTTATTCCAAAGCAAGTAAACATTCATTCACATTTTCTTTCAATAATTTTAATTGTTTTAGTTCAGGGTTCAGTAAAGTTTTTCTGTAAAGGGCCAGATAGTAATTATTTGAGGCTTTGTGAGCCATAGAGTGTATGTGACAATTCCGTCTAGGAAAGCAGCCATAGACAATACATAAACCAATGTGCATGGGCATTGATATGGTTTGGCTGTGTTCCCACCCAAATCTCTTGAATTGTAATCCCCATAATCCCCACATGTCATAGGAGGGACTCATTGGAGGTAACTGAATGATGGGTGCAGTTTCCCACATGCTGTTCTTGTGATAGTGAGTCAGTTCTCATGAGATCTGATGGTTTTATAAGCATCTGGCATTTCCCCTGCTGGGACTCATTCTTTCTCCTGCTGCTGTGAAGAGGTGCCTTCCACCATGATTTTAAGTTCTTGAGGTCTCCCCAGCCATGTGGAATTCTTAGTCAATTAAATTATATTTCTTTATAAATTACACAGTCTCGGGTATTTCTTCATAACAGTGTGAGAATGAACTAATACAGCCATGTACCAATAAACTTTATTTACAAAACCAGGTGATGGGCTGGATTTGGACTTCGGGTAGTAGGATGCTGACACTTGCCTTAAGGTATCTGGTCTTGTGTTTGTGTATGTGATGGGAAGAAATACAAACCTTTTCAAACAATTTTTATGGAATAATTATCAGATGAACAATCGTTTTCTTATTGCTCTCTTATAGCTTATTTATCATCTGGTGAGTAGGGCCAGTTTCCGTGCTGTCCATTTGGTTCCATAATCCTTTCATTCATGCACCTTATGTGTTTAATTATGTTTGCCTTTACATTACATGTTTTGTACCAAAGGTCAAATATATTCTCATTGTTCCTGTTTTGCAAAAGTGTCTCAGCTTATCTTTCCAATGCAGTCTTAGAGGTGAACTCTAGGATAATATTCAAAGTATCAAAACAAACTTAATTTTTACTGGTATTCTTACAAGAACTACATTAAGTTGTATATTTTAATTATTTTATTTTATACTTTTAGGTAAAAAATACATCTTTACAATATTAGGTCTTTCTACCCAAGATCATGACACTTCTCGTTACTTAACCCTTGGTCTTGTGTAGTCTCCTGGATGGATGCTGAAGATCCTGTGGAAGATCCAAAGCCCTAGAGAGTGGCAAAGCGGCTAGAGGGAAGGAATTTGGACCTCCATAAACCATTATGAGAAAGACTATCCACCCCAAACTCATTTGCATTATGACAGGGAAGATAAACCTTTCCGTTGTTCACCAACTGAGGTTCTATGTTGTTTGTTTTTGTTACAGCAGCTAGTCGTCCCTGATTTATACGGTATCCTATACTCTTGTCCTTATACTAAATGAGTTTTTGTTTCGCTTTACATTTCCTAAATGATTACCTTAGAAATCTTAAGAAAACTATTGATTTTGTCGTGTACTTTTAGAGATATCTTAATCTTGTACATTACTAATTTAAATGATTTGTGTTGTTTTTCAATTGATTCTCTTGTGATTGTCAGCTGGATGTGAGCCTAACGATGTTACTTGTCTGTTCCCTTTAGATGGTATTACTCTTATTTCTGTTTCTTAATTTATTAGATTTTAGAAATTCTTCAATAATTATGAAACAATGGAGAGGATAAAGAGCATTCTTGATTTTATCTCAAATTTATTTAAAATATTATGGTATTTTACCCCATTATGTTCTTTTTAGAGAAATACATATTCTTTACCATCATTTTATGCTAATTTTTTTCAAGAATGGGCATTGAGGCCGGGCGTGGTGGCTGACACCTGTCTGTAATCCCAGCACTTTGGGAAGCCGAGGTGGGCAGATCACCTGAGATCAGGAGTTCGAGACCAGCCTGGCCAACATAGTGAAACCCCATCTCTACTAAAACTACAAAAATTAGCTGGGCATGGGTGGTGGGCACCTGTAATCCCAGCTACTCAGGAGGCTGAGGCAGGAGAATTGCTTGAATCCGGAAGGCAGAGGTTGCAGTTAGCTGAGATCATGCCACTGCATTCCAGCCAGGGTGACAGAGTGAGACTCTGTCTCAAAATAATAATAATAATGGGCATTGACTTTGAGAAAATCATGTACATTGTTTTTCCTTGAACTGTATTTAAATAAACTATTTTCATTGATTTTCCAACATTAAGCCATTCTTCTATTGCCTACTTGGTTATGGTAAGTTCATTCTTAAAATACAATATTGTCTTGAGGTTATTAGTTAAGAAATGTATGCATCCATATTTAAGAAATTTATGCATCTATATTTTAGATAAAATTTGTAGCTTTAGTTTTGGTTTGCATATGTGAAGTTTTACTACATTAGTTTTAGTTCTATTGAATTTTGAAGTTTTCCATCTATAATCTAGTTTGGAGTCAACATTGTTCCCTCCTTTTGGCCCAAAGACAGTGAGTACTTGGACTAGTATCACCGCTAATATGAGTTGGCATAAATAATGGTTAACAAATTCTTCCCTTTTCTGCACAAGAATTTGACCTTTAGTAAAATGTCTAGATCTGATTATCTGGAGACATGATAAAGGTATAATGTCAACCAATTCTAAGACAATACAGCTTATGGTAAAAATTAACTCCTAAGTAGCAAAAATGCATCCTGACTAGGAGAATTACAAGTACCCAGAAAAATGATATGATTGGGCTTCCATAAATGTAGTGACTTGAAACTGGGCATCTCCCTTGCGGATGCCCTAGAAGCCATGCCAGTGCAAATATTACAAGAAATTTTAGCTCCTGTGCTTCATAAGGCTTTCAAGCCAGGGGGCTCACCCAAGTTAATCAATAAGTATCTTAATTCTTTGCACCTAAGATGTTACCAGGGACCAAAAATATTTTCACCAGACAAATTTATGGACTATTGCAAGGAATACCACAGAAGAGAAATACCTGTCACTGCACTGACAGCATGCGATGCTTCCTAAGTGATTATGCTGCTGAGAGTGACTTATGGTAATCTATGAGTCTGAACATTTAATTGAGTTTAAAAAGACCCTTTGGTGAACACTGAAGCACTACCATGAGCACAATACTCTTCATCAGGATGTTAACACAGGTCATTATTAGAATCATTGTGGACCCATGGGCAATTCTAGTCTTACAAGTATAGCACTTCCACACTCTAGAACGCATTACTTCTTGCTGCTTCCTTCCACAGTGTCAGCATGCAATGAAGGCTGATGTTTGTGTTGGTGGACATTTCAATTTTACTACAACTCATATTTCTACTTCTTTCTCTTACTCCTGCCTGGAGTACTTGTTCTAGCTGTCTTAAGAAATGCCCATCACCCCACACTGATGTCCAAGTTTTCAATTTAAATAACTATGTTTTTGTATTTCTAGAAATTCTATTGGCTATTTTTAAAAACTGCCTTTTTTATGTTGTCTTTTTCTTTCATTATAGTGCCTATCTCTTCTTTTACATTTATAACCACTTGAAAAATTAGTATTTCCAAATTAAATAATATTACTTCGCTGACATGTTTAGACTCTCTTTTATCTCAGGTCTTCTAAGTACTATACGTGGACATGTTTTATTTGTGAACTCTCACTTAAAATAGATTATTTCCTTATGTAGTTTATTAATTATCATATGTTAAGTTATGCCTTGGAAGCAAATAATCTGAAAGTTTAAATGTTTTTAAAACTCCTATCTATTGGGATATGAGTGTAAATCATTCTATTGGTAATACCCTTCCCATGAGGACTGAGGTGGACATTCTTTTTCAATACATGCTTCCGAAATCAGCCACCTTGGCAGAATGAGAATAGCACACAAACTCTTAAGTGCTTCCACCAGAAGTGACACATATCATTTCCAAGCAATTTTATTGGCTAAAGCAAGTCTCGTTTCATTCAAGAGGATGAAGGAATGCATTAACACTGAGTGCCTAAAAAGGGGAAAACACAGACATGTTGATGAGTAGCTTAAGGAACTACCACCCATGGTGTCTAATTTTTTATTGTGAGCTCAGCTTAGTCGAGAACTATTTTTATGATGGGCACTGTTTGTGCTCTGTATATTTGAGGTGCCCTCACAGAAAATATTTGTATTAATTTCTGCCTGATGCCCCAAAGATTTTAGGATTTTACAGATATAACCAGTTTTGGTGTTAACTTTTTAGCTTTGGTTCGTCTATCTCATAAATTATTGTCTGTCTGCCCGAGGGTTGCTCAGGTTTATAGTTTTAATATTTCACTGGATTTTTTTTTACAGAGGTAAGCTTCCTTATTGCTCACTTAGAAATTTTAGACCAATCACACGAAACATGCAGCCATGTCAGTTTCCACCTTCCACCTTGCCTGTCCTGTGTGCATGTTCAAACCCCTGCCTCTAGCATTAAAGTTCATATCTTATCTGATGTCCTTGTAAGCCACCACAGTATCACTGTGCATATTTAACATATTTTATTTTATTTTATTTTTGAGATGGAGTTTCGCTCTTGTCGCCCAGGCTAGAGTGCAATGGCGCCATCTCGGCTCACTGCAACCTCTGCCTCCTGGGTTCAAGAGATTCTCCTGCCTCAGCCTCCTGAGAAGCTAGAATTACGGGCATCCACCACCACACCTGGCTAATTTTTTCTATGTTTAGTAGAGACGGGGTTTCACCATGTTGGCCAGGCTCCTCTCGAATTCCTGATCTCGGGTGATCCACCCGTCCTCGGCCTCCCAGAGTGCAGGAATTACAGGCGTAAGCCACCGCACCCGGCCTACTTAACATACTTTAAATGAATATTCTCTTTATTTATGTTACTTGAAATTTCCTGGCTATCCATTCACAAATTTGGTCAAAATTTATTCTGCGTTTCTGTTATTTTATCTGCTATGTTGCCAGAAATGCAAATACTGTGCACATGTTTAATTATGAATCTTCTCTACAACATTGTTAACTACCACAAAGATAGGAATTACATCAATTTATTAACTCTTATCTCCATCTTGTATCCCAGAGCTTGATAAATGTTTTACAATGAACAAATAAATATTACCACCCTAGGGTACTTGAGTGTTTAATGAAAGCAGACATCAATCCTTTCTCTTCTTGTAAAAGCATGCCTTTCATCTCATCAAGAAATGAAATCTATTTCCCTTCTCCTGAATCTGGGCTGGTTGTGTGACTTGACTTGTCCAATAGAAAACAGTGGAAGTGAGGTTCTGGGACTTCCAAGCTTATGTCTTAATGTAATTATAACTTCCACTTTTTTGTCCTGGAGCTTGGCCATTTGAATATAAGGAAATCCATACTAGAATACTAAATGAATGAGACCACATGGAGAGAAGTCCTGTAGAATGAGAGGTCACCTTGGATATTCCAGTCCCAGCCAAGCTTTCTGCATAACAGACTTCAAACATGACCATCAGAGAAATCACCCAACTGAGCCCCAGTCAACCAATGAAATTGTAAGAAATAATAAATTCTTAGTGTTGAGGCAACCAAATTTTGGGGTGGTTTGTTACATAATAATAAATAACTGAGACACTTAGCTAATGACCAGTAACTGGCTGTGCCACTGAAAAAGACAATTGGACAATTATCTTAAAATTTACATCATAATTTGTAAGGAAAAAAACCCTAGAAAGTAGAATGACAGTCTTAAGCTGACACGACTAAAAGAAAAAATAATTTAAACAATTATGAATGTTTTAAAAATTGATTCTAAAACTCAGATACATTGGCATTTGGAGACTGGTTTACTCTTGGGTTAAAAGGTGTACAGGTAATTGATTTGTTCAGCCAATTTCTGAAAAGATTTACTGAATTTGATGTGAGATTTCTCACATTTACATCACAACTTGGTTTTATACAGTTAAATTTCTTAAGTAGAAGAAAATAATCTATAGATTTCTGGCTGAGGAAACCCACCAAGCGCTTTCCCACATTCTAATGTATTCAGTTCTTTACCCACAGGTCTTTAAATCTGGCATTTTACAATGATACCACTCTAGTACTGATGCCAAACAAAGGCTTCAGCAATGATCATCAAAGGTTGTAACTTTTCATGCTTTTGACATTTCATAAACTCTGACTGGAGATTGTAGAAAAAAAGTGAAACAAACTCTAACGTGTTAACTGATTTTATTACAAACATAAAACATTTCATATTATAGCACAATAATTTTTGTGTTATGATTGTCCAGATCAAGGCAATGTAGCTATTTCCATGCATTTCAACAGAATTGCCCACAAGATGTGTTAGGTTGCATGGAAGAGAATGAGTTGGGAGGATCACACCAAAAATAAAGCACATCGTAGCTTTATTGTTGTTGGCTGCTGTTTCTGCAAAGTTTCTAGAAAATGAAGAACTGTTTATGTGATGGATTATGTTTATTGACCTGGGTATGTCGAACCAGCCTTGCATCCCAGGGATGAAGCCGACTTGATCGTGGTGGATAAGCTTTTTGATGTGCTGCTGGATTCAGTTTGCCAGTATTTTATTAAGGATTTTCACATCGATGTTCATCAGGGATATTGGTCTAGAATTCTCTTTTTTTGTTGTGTCTCTTCCAGGCTTTGGTATCAGGATAAAGCTGGCCTCATAAAATGAGTTAGGGAGGATTCCCTCTTTTTCTATTGATTGGAATAGTTTCAGAAGGAATGGTATCAGCTCCTCTTTGTATCTCTGGTAGAATTCGGCTGTGAATTCATCTGGTCCTGGACTTTTTTTGGTTGGTAGGCTATTAATTACTGCCTCAATTTCAGAGCCTGTTCTTGGTCTATTCAGAGATTCAACTCTTCCTGGTTTAGTGTTGGGAGGGTGTATGTGTCCAGGAATTTATCCATTTCTTCTAGATTTTCCAGTTTATTTGTGTGGAGATGTTTATAGTATTCTCTGATGGTAGTTTGTATTTCTATGGGATTGGTGGTGATATCCCCTTTATCATTTTTTATTGCGTCTATTTGATTCTTCTCTCTTTTCTTCTTTATTAGTCTTGCTAGTGGTTTATCAAGTTTGTTGATCTTTTCAAAAAACCAGCTCCTGGATTCATTGATTTTTTGAAGGTTTTTTTGTGTCTCTATTTCCTTCAGTTCTGCTCTGATCTTAGTTATTTCTTGCCTTCTGCTAGCTTTTGAATTTGTTTGCTCTTGCTTCTCTAGTTCTTTTAATTGTGATGTTGGGGTGTCGATTTTAGATCTTTCCTCCTTTCTCTTGTGAACATTTAGTGCTATAAATTTCCCTCTACACACTTCTTAATATGTAGAAAGATGAAACTGGATCCCTTCTTTACACCTTATACAAAAATTAATTCAAGATGGATTAAAGACTTAAATGTTACACCTAAAACCATAAAGACCCTAGAAGAAAACCTAGGCAATACCATTCAGGACATAGGCATGGGCAAGGGCTTCATGATTAAAACACCAAAAGCAATGGCAACAAAAGCCAAAATAGACAAATGGGATCTAATTAAACTAAAGAGCTTCTGCACAACAAAAGAAACTACCATCAAAGTGAACAGGCAACCTATAAAATGAGACAAAATTTTTGCAATCTACCCATCTGACAAAGGGCTAATATCCAGAATCTACAAAGAACTTAAACAAACTTACAAGAAAAGAACAAAAAACCCCATCAAAAAATAGGCAAAATATATGAACAGACACTTCTCAAAAGAAGACATTTATGTAGCCAACAAACACATGAAAAAATTGCTTATCATCACTGGTCATCAGAGAAATGCAAATCAAAACCACAATGAGATCCCATCTCACATCAGTTAGAATGGCGATCATTAAAAAGTCAGGAAACAACAGGTGCTGGAGAGGATGTGGAGAAATAGGAACACTTTTACACTGTTGGTAGGACTATAAACTAGTTCAACCATTGTGGAAGACAGTGTGGCAATTCCTCAAGGATCTAGAACTAGAAATGCCATTGGACCCAGTGATCCCATTACTGGGTATATACCCAAAGGATTATAAATTATGCTACTATAAAGACACATGCACACATATGTTTACCGAGGCACTATTCACAATAGCAAAAACTTGGAACTCACACAAATGTCCACCAATGACAGACTGGATTAAGAAAATGTGGCACATAGATACCATGGAATACTATGCAGCCATAAAAAGGATGGGTTCATGTCCTTTGCAGGGACGTGGATGAAGCTGGAAACCATCATTCTCAGCAAACTATCACAAGGACAGAAAACCAAACACCGCATATTCTCACTCATAGGTGGGAATTGAACAATCAGAACACTTGGACACGGGGCAGGGAACATCACACATGGGGGCCTGACATGGGGTGGGGGGTAGGGGGAGGGATAGCATTAGGAGAAATACCTAATGTAAATGACAAGTTAATGGGTGCAGCAAACCAACATGGCACATGTATACCTATGTAACAAACCTGCATGTTGTGCACATGTACTCTAGAACTTAAAGTATAATTTTTAAAAAAGAAAATAAAGAAGTGAAGTTTTCTCTCAACTCAACATTCTTTATCTGATTTTGTAGAAATAAAGTATATTTATCATCCATATCATTTACGTTGATGATTGCTTAAGCATGAAATAAGAGAAAAGAGGAGAGCAGAGGGTCACTGCTCATTGCCAAGTACAGGTTAATGAAATCCCTGTCTTCTGTGAGTGCTTTTTGCGTGAAGCTGTCTTTTGGTCTTAAAATAGCTCTTCCAACACAGCTCTTCTGATATTATTCTTCCATTAAATCATCACCAAGGTAATTGTATCCTATTGATGAAAGAATCTATTGATGCTCTATTTCCTTTTTATCAAGTAAAGGTCACATTAAGTGAAAATGGCTATTAAGTAAATAGCAAATAAATTGAATCCTGTAACGAATGTCTCCATCTGTATACACCACAGAGAGGAAAAAATGAAACTGTACATATAGATTTAAAATTAGTTGAAGATAAATGTAAAAATATGGTAGTCTCTTGAGAAAACATTGCATAAATGAAATTCAGACAGCAATGGGTTTTAAAGAGTGGACAATTTTTCATCACTATAGAAAACTTTTACTGTAAGGCCAGTAAAACATTGATACTTTTCTACTGGTTTGAACAGTATATTTACACAACACTAAACAATTTAGAAGAATAATGAAGGATTACACAAATTTTATTTTTTTATCCATACAGTGTCATAATACTTATTAGGAATTTTATCTGGACTTAATTAAACAACATTCTATATACATACATATACACACAGTAAATCTTGAAGCTCAGACTTAATTCATTACACTTTCTACCAAATCATGAAAATATCTCTTTTCATAAAATGAAACTATTCACTAAATAGAAACAACCCTAAATTTTGAATAAGGATAAATTTTGAGTCTTCTAAGCAAGTGTGAACCAAGGAACCAATTATTCCAATTCCTTGTTATAGGCACAGGAACATAAAGACAGTAGTATTCTTCACTAAATATTCACAAGCTTCTCATCATATATGCAAATCTTAGAGCCATCCCATATATTTCACACAACAAAGAGCCATTGGGAGTGCTGTGTGATGGGCCTGAGAGTTGACGCTGCCGTGGGGAAAGGGACTGCATGGACAAAAGGTGTGTTCCTGAGAAACAGATTCGAAGAGGGGCCTGGATTTCTCTCTTGCCAGAATGAAAGCTTTGAGAAACCAAAGATCAGTTGCACAGCACAAATTATGTGAGAAGAGGGGTTTCTATATGAAGACAATGTTAAATTTGCAGGGCTAATGGTAGGAAACTGACTCTACAGAACCCTAGAGAGCCTAGGAATGCCTGATGCCTAAACCATTTTTTCCACAAATGACAATGTGGTCTTCATAATTCTGCATTTGACTCAAGAATCAAAACCATCTGGATGTCTGTATATTCTTTTGAAACCACAGACTAATGGTTTCTGACATGCATAGTTATATGTGCCCCAATTATAAAAAGGTGTGTGATACCATATAACATTAAGATTCTAACATCTACCAAGACCCTTATCTTTCATGGAGGATGTCACCAGTAGTCAAAGACCCTACAGAAACACTCAAGGCCCTTAAGCAGCTGCCCAGAGGCAGGCTCTTCTGCTGGGAGCAGCAGCTTACTCTCAATAACGTGTGGTTTTAAAGCAAAGGCCTAGTCTAAGTGGGCTTGCATAGTGAGGAGGGGGCTCTTCTCAGCAATCTTTAGGCCCTGATTTAAGAATTTTTAACCAATGTAATTAGAAAGTATGTGTAAACTGGGAATTCAGAGTTGTGGGATTAAAATTAGTTCAAAATTCTAAAAATAAAGACACAAAAATCTGTTATCACAGGATGACAAGTGTGGGTAATAGTCTACCATGGAATGAGTAGAAGCTGGGGATTTTAGGGAGAATGGCAAGCCATGGCAATGAGGAACAAGGCAAATACCTGCCCCACGTCCAATCTTCCGTGTTCTGGTGGGTTTAGGGTAGGGACGGGAACTAGTGGAGAGGGCAGGCAGTGTGCTCACTGTACACTTCACACTTCTTGTAAGAATGTGTCCAATCATGTACTCTCAAAGAAAATGGGATTTCCCTCTGTTCCTACCAGAATACTGGTGGGATGGACAGAAACTCTGTCTATCCATAGACAGCAGCCATTCCTAAATTGCCTTACTAGGGCTTTATAGTTACAAAGAAGGACAACCCACTCATCCCAGCTCAGGTGAAGGCGTCTATTGTAAGGAAGACTATCAAGCTGCATGGAAACATAGAAAGCAGCAGAAACGGAGGTCGGCTCCACAGGAACTAGGAACTGGGAACTGAAGCCAAACTAGTCTGTCAAAGGCCCTGTTTCCCTGCATCTCCCCACACAAGGCACCGGGACACACTAGGGGAGGAGAAAGAGTGACAAAGGGCCTGCCCCGGGAGCAGAAAATCACACACACATAAACGAACTCATGTTTACAGAAAGCCGTGTTGTGGGTTATCATGAAAGGAACAGAGTTCTAGAGTAGTACACAAGAAAGGACACAATTTCATCCATCAGTCAGGGAAGTTCTCCCCGGAGACGTGACTTTTCAACCGAGACCAGAAAAATAGCCAAGGGGAAAAAAGCGAGGAGGCATGGGAGACCGTTTTGCACCACAGAGACTGGAGCAGAAGAAAGCCACAGCCTTGCAGCATGCCAGACGCCCCACAACTGAGACTCCCTGACGCGCGTGGACCCTCCGTGCGAAAGCTCCTGGGCTGCGTGCCTAGGGTCCATCTTCTCTGAGAAAACTTAACAAAAATGCCCCCTCCTGAGTTCCTAGTGCCTTTTTGAAACATTAAGTATCACAAAGTACTATTTATGGTCTCCAATCTTAGGATTGTCTTTTTTTTTTCTAGTTAGTTGTTTTTAATATTTTTACTTATAAAATCTGTAATTCTACCTATTCAAAAATAATAAAATATTCATTTTAAGTAAACAAAGTGTAGCAGTGAACCAAATTCAGCGAGAAGTAGGCAGTGGTTCTTAGCCTTGTCTGCACATTAGAATCACCTGGGGGAGGTTTTTTGGTTTTCTTGTTTTTTTAAATTAGAGATTCTGGGGGTACATGTTGTGAAAGAGGGTACATGTTGTGAAAATAAATCTTGGGGCCCCCAAATCACTATGCTAAAGGGAAAAGTCAAACTGCTTAGGGCAAACCTGCCTCCCATTCTATTCAAAGTCACCCCTCTGCTCACTGAGATACATGAGTATCTGATTGCCTCCTTTGGAAAGGCTTATCAGAAACTCAAAAGTCTGCAACCATTAGTTCCTCTATCACCCACCTGTGACCTGAAGCCCCCTCCCTGCTTCCAGTCTTCCTGTCTTTGCTTCGAGTTCTCTTGCCTTTCCAGACTGAACCAATGTACTTCTTCCGTATATTGATTGATGGCTCATGTCTCCCTAAAATGTATAAAACTAAGCTGTGCCCCAACCACCTTGGGCACATGTCGTCAGGACCTCCTGAAGCTGTGTCATGGGCACATCCTCAGCCTTGGCAAAATAAACTTTCTAAATTAACTGGGACCTGTCTCAAAAGTTTGGGGTTCACATTTTGGTAACCACGGGGGATTCTGAGTGGAGATGCCCCTGACCTTTGACAAATCTCACATCGGTGCTTGGTACCAGCATGAGCTAACTTTATGGCTCAAACCAAAAGGACAATCTGCTGAGGTCTGAACGCAACCCCTCCAGAGAATCCCTGATCTCCCGAAATTTGAGATCTAAAGTTTATTTTGCTGTACAACTCCTTTTTTTTTTTTTTTTTTTTTTTTTTTTGGAGTTTTGCTTGCTTCCAATACAAGGAAGACTAGTTTTTCCTGCCTCTGTGATGATGGAAGGCAAGTAACTCCTTTATAGAGTTTGAGCTGTCTTCCAACAGGGAAGATGAGTTATCTGTTTTTTTGTTTTTCTGTTTCTAAGATGGTAGAGAGCAGTCTACAGCCTGAGACCCATCACTAGTAAGAAACTGGTTTGGGATTCTGTCTTGCACATTCCCTTTAAATGACTAAAGGTAGCATTAACACCAGCTGGTGTTAATTTCTGCTTACATTTAAGGGCTCAGAAATCATATAATTTGTGTGATCATAGTTCGTTTAGCAGCATTTTGTCCTAGCTGAAATATAGCAATAAGATTTTTTTAAAAGCTTTTTTTTAAGTGTTCAATGGTTAAGAGTCAGCTCAACTAAAAGGCTAACATCCAAGATGTATGTGTGTGTGTGCGCGCGCATGTGTGCATGTTTGTATTTGAAAGGCCTTTATGGTTTTGTTTTAAAAGCTAGCTTATTTATTAAAGATTTTACTCTCCTAGGACCTTGTCTTTCTTTTTGAGCAAAAGTTTTTCTTTCTTTTCATTTGACTGAATTGTTTTCACTTGATTTTTTTTTTTGACTAAAATAGTTACTGCAACAGAGGGTACTCTTGGTTTTTAAGAAATTTATGTTTAATTTGGCTGAAAGAAAAATAAAAGTGTCTCCCTCTAGCACCACCAGACCTTTTCTCTCTGTACCTTAAGTGAGGTAAAATTTGCTATTTGATTTTCACAAACTGAGTTGTTTAATGTGCAAATTTAGGGCTATTTAGCTGACAACTGCCTAGGGTTGTGAAAGAGGTTATCAAGAATCTGAAAGTCTAAGCTAGAGAAAAAAAAAGGGAGGTGACTTTATAAATCTATAAAATGTACTTCCGTCAGCATGCCTAATACATCTTTATATGTATTTATGTGTTGTATACAAAATATTTCACTACTAAAAATATATAAAAGAGCTCTAACTGGTTTCAAGAAAAATAAAAGCACCTAAATCAGATACTAAAAAAGACTAGTCACATGCTTTTTTCAGGTTTATGCAACAAGTAAAATCTTTTTTCTTCTGAGACGGAGTCTCACTTTTGTCTCCCAGGCTGGAGTGCAATGGTGGGATCTCAGCTCACTGCAACCTCCACCTCCCAGGTTCAAGTGATTTTCCTACCTCAGCCTCCCGAGTAGCTGGCATTACAGGCACCCGCCACCACGCCTGGCTAATTTTTTTGTATTTTTAGTAGAGAGTGTTTCACCATGTTGGCCAGGCCGGTCTCGAACTCCTGATCTCAGGTTATCTGCCTGCCTTGGCCCCACAAAGTGTTGGGATTACAGGCATGAGCCACCACTCCTGGCCAACAAGTAAAATCTTTTTTTTTTTTTTATTTTGAGACGAAGTCTTACTCTGTTGCCCAAGCTGGAGTGCAGTGGCGTGATCTCGGCTCACTGCAACCTCTGCCTCCTGGGTTCAAGTGATTCTCCTGTCTCAGCCTCCTGAGTAGCTGGGATTTACAGGCACCCGCCGCCACATTTTTTTTTTTTTTTTTTTGTATTTTAGTAGAGATGGGGTTTCACCATGTTGCCCAGGCTGGTCTCGAACACCTAAGCTCCGGTAATCCACCCGCCTCAGCCTCCTAAAGTGCTAGGATTAGAGGCGTGAGCCACCACGCCCAGCCAGTAAATTCTTTAATAAATACGCTAGCTTTAAAATGATTGGTAAAGAAATATTAGAGGCTGGACACGGTGGCTCTTGCCTGTAATCCCAGCACTCTGGGAGGCCGAGACGGGCAGATCACCTGAGTTCAGGAGTTGCAGACCAGCCTGACCAATGTGGTGAAACCCCATCTCTACTAAAAATACAAAAGTTAGCAGGGAATGGTGGCATATGCCTGTAATCCCAGCTACTTGGGAGGCTGAGGCGGGAGAATCGGTTGAACCCAAGAGGCGGAGGTTGCAGTGAGCCAAGATAGTGCCACTGCACTCCAGCCTAGGTAACAAGAGTGAAACTTAGTCCCAAAAAAAAAAAAAAAAATTAGAAATGTCTTAAGAATTGCCAACATAGATTTTTTGTTTTGCATTTATTAATCAAACAATTCACACTTATCCCTGACAAATACTGTAAGATGTCGAAATTTGTCATAGGGGTTTCAAAACTATAAACCCAGCCCAAAACAGAATGATGTTTTTGTAATTTTTAATAAATAAGACATTGATAGGGGTTTATTGAAAATAGCTGCATCTTGAATTTAGTAAGATTACCATAACTTCTAAGCCTGTGGCTTTAGGCAGTCTAGTCCATTGGCAATAAGGAGGTTTGTTTTGAGAAAGCACTGTTATCTTTGTTTCAAAGCTATAAACTAAGTTCCTCCCAAAGTTAGTTCAGCTGATGCCCAGGAATGAACAAGTACACTGTGGAGGCTAAGAGCAAGATGGAGTTAGTTAGGTCAAATCTTGTTTCACTTTCAGTTATAATTTTGCAATAGCAGTTTCATAACTTTAAATTCATGATTATCAGAGTTTTCATAAATAATCTAGGTAAACAATTAAAATAACTAGGTACATGTAATGGGATAAATACAGACAAACCGGTCATAATTTAGAATATAAAGTTATATTAAATTAAATAATAGATACTTCATTATTTGGGTATTTTCCAATAAATATATATTGTAGGAAAATGTTCTTGCAAAAAAAAAAAAAAGTATGTCCTTTTTTAAAAAGATTAAAAATTTGTGTCTAATTCAAAGCTTATTTAAAGATTATATATAAAACAACGTAAAAGGAACCAGGAAATAAACTTTCTAAATTAACTAAGACCTGTCCCAAATTTTCAGGGTTCACAATGTACAAACTTGTTGCATATGCATATATTGTGTAATGGTGAGGTTTGGGCTTCAAGTGGACCCATCACCAAAATTACAAAGGTTGTTCTTTTATTACTACCTAAGCTAAACTTCCACTTAGCTCTTAGACCATTAGACTCCTGTGGCTGGCAATGTAACACCACTTACTATGACAACAGGAAGCTTTTGGCTAAAATAGTTTTCATTTCATTATAGGGGAACTTTCTCATGTCCTATCTTTGCAGTCACCTATGCTTCTTTGTCTTGCATTATGCCTACCCACATTGAGACCAACGCCAGACATCTCCCCAACATCCACTCTTATGGTGGACCTTTCATTATGATATAAACCGGCTGGAAATTCACTGAAGCATTTTTCAGTACTACCTTCTCTAACATGCAAGGGATTTTAAGAAAATTAATATGGTAACCATTTGTATTTATTCGCCAATAAATATTTGAACCTATATCCTGTGTCAGGCACTATTTTGTTTGTGGAATGCATCCATGAAAACAACAAAGATCTCTGCTTTTGCAGAGTTTACACCCTAAAATTGCCTCTTAAAATGGTAATAGGGATTAACTTTGTAACTACAGTAGTTATAACATACCTGTGTGCCACCCTTTCCACATTTCTACTGCATTCGGGGGTCCAAGGTCGCCATCCTAGGAGAGCTTATGAGTGTTCTGGTTTTTTACAGAAGTGTGAGAGTCGTCCTCATAGGGTAGGTCACATGGGGGCCAGGAGAGAGTTGAAGCACAAATAGTCAAATGCCTGCCAGGTAATACCTGGCATTATTCTGACAGCATCCATGGAAGGCCCACACCCCACAGGAGGAGGCAGAGCCACATAGTTTTTCTTCCAGAACAGTTTGTGTTATTCCCTCCAAGGAAATGGTCTACAAACATGGGCTAAGTTCTCCCTGGGTGCTTCCCTGGTGTGGCCCAAAAAGTACTGGCCTCTGTCTAAGAGGGAGCCTCATTCCCTCCCTCACTTCCTACCAGGTCAGACCTCCTCCTCTCCTAGCCCACACCCCAACTCCTCTAGGATCCACTGGTTTCTTCACAAACCCAAGAGCAGGTGAGGATGACAGTGGTCTCTTACTTCCTCTACACGCCTACCTCCTTCTAGTTCTATTGTTATGCCATATACTACCCTGTGCCTTCCTATCCTCAAGATTTACCTTTGATTCTCAAAAGTCCTGTCCTATACGTTGAATAAAACTTGAACTTTGACTTTGTACAGCTCCTTTTACTCACTCCACACTAGTCCCTTCTTTGGCATGCAATGTGTTGCCTCTGACTTGGGAAAAGTAAATTTTCAAGTGATCAGGTATAAAAAGCACAAAGTTGATTGTTTCTTGATACTGTCCTATTGTCATAGCTTCTCTTAAAACAATGTGCCAACTCTAGGAAACTCTGAGGAACAAAACATGTACCCATCCTTTGAGACAACACCCGTATTACCTCTAGTATCTGCCTTTTGAAATCCAATGTATCCTAAAGTTTCCTCTACAATATATGCTCCTCAGGAAAACCTTTCTCACCCTACCCGATACACACAAGCGGGTATAAGTATTAAGAATACTCTCACGAATGTCTCCAATGCAGGAGCCAATGGGCTCTCCATAGAACTAAATCTTCTGTCTCCTCTACCCTTGTTCCTTAAAGTAGCATCAGCATCGCCTGGGAGTCCATGTAAGTTCTATAAAAATGTGAAATCTCAGCCCCCTCCCACACTTCCCGAACTGGGATCTGCAGCAAGACCTTCAGGTGGTTCATCTGCACACTGCAGTGTGGGAAGCTCTGCTCCTAGCACCACCAGCACATGAAGACTGGGCCTCAGAATCACACCCTCCCGTCCTCCAGTCTCACTGCCTTGCCTCAGTGAGTCTCACTACCTTGCCTCACTACTCTCAGGAAAAGAAGGGCAAAAACCATCATGCCCTTAATTCCTACTCATTTCAGAAGACCAAGACTCCTGACCATCCCTTATAAGCTGCTCTCTTATTTCTCTTTTTCTGATTCCATCTTTCACCCTTCCTTAACTCCCGAAACCCTTCCATGCAGCCCATCAGAATCCACGGTCAGTTATAGAGAATCTCAAACACGTCAACCTCATTTCAGAACATTTCCTTTCCCCTTATGCTGTTCCAGCACTGTATAGCCAGCAGCCCTATCCATGGAGATTTCATTCCCTCTCCCATCCTACTCACAAGGCTGGGGCTGGAGGGCAGGCAGCTTCTCCTTGTTCCTCAAAGCAACTTCGAGATCATCCTCTTCTCACAGCTCCACCCTCCAGTTCTGACACGTGTATCATCAGTCAGCAGCATCCACTATCCCTCCTAACAGTATTCATCTGAAACAGCACTCACCTCCGGTCATTGTGCCCTCACACCATGCCCCAGAAGACTTTGGCTCCGGGATTGCTGTCCTTCTTTCCAACCCTACTTCTACGGTAATTCACGGTAATTTAATACCCACAAACGTAATCCTTCTCAATACACTGGCCTCCCAGCTTCTTGACTTCCTCACCTCCAAGAATCTTGATTTTCAACCTGTATTAGCTACTGAATCCCATGGTCTTTCCAATGTTACAACTGGTCATTACCAATAACTACAGGCCCTCCATAATTTGATTCCAAGCATTGTACTTTGCAACCAGCAATTCTACCTTTCTAGTTAATTCTCCTTAGGACCCCAATTTAAACAAACCTGTACCTCTCTGGTACACACAGTCTATGTTGTCCCTCACGCACATCTTGCCTTCTATTTCTTACCTAGCTTGAATTCCATGGAACTACTCTATCATTCTGACATGTGTCCTCAACCTCACTGCCTCCTCCCGTCTTCTCCTCCTTGGAAAGAGTCTGATTCTGTACTCATATTCTCCCTCATCAGCAAGAATGAGCTATTCCCACTACCACTTGAACCAGACTCCCTTTCTTCTCACCCCCTCATCAATTTTCCCCTCAGACCATTCCTATCACCATAAAAACACACTGCTAGTTCTCATATTAAAAATAAATCCTCTCTCAACCCAAATACCCCTTTAACCTACTGCCCTTTACAAAAATCACAGGAGCAGTTTGTCCATACTCCTCAACTCCCCTCATTGTCTTTTGAACCACCCCAGCCAGGCCCTCCAGATTATAACCAACCTCTACATTGCTAAGCCTGTGTCAAACCTTGATCTTTATCTCACATAACCTATCAGCAGCATTTGGCTCACCTGCTCACTGATTCCTGGAAACCTTTCTTCTGGCTTCATGATTCCCAAATCCGTATCTCTAGTTGAAACATCTCCTCGGAACTCCAGACCAGTATATCCAACCGCACATTCAACCTCTACTTCACTAATAGGCATTTCAAACCAGCATTCCCCAAACCAAACTCCTAGCCATTCTCCAACATCTACCCTTCTCATCTTCCCCATTTTAGCAACTGCAATATCACCAGGCTTTCATTGTTTGTCAGTTATATGTATGTAATTATTCACAAAGGAGAACTATTTTGATGCCTAGTTGATGTTCAGATGCTTTGAGATTGAATTAAACAAATTAAAGTACTTTTTTTTTTTTTTTCGAGACAGAGTCTCACTCTGTCACCCAGGCTGGAGTGCAGTGACACAGTCTCGGCTCACTGCAACCTCCGCCTCCCAGGTTCAAGTGATTCTCTTGCCTCAGCCTCCCAAGTAATTGGGACTACAGGTGCACGCCACCACGCCCAGCTAATTTTTTATATTTTTAGTAGAGACAGGGTTTCACCATATTGGCCAGGCTGGTCTCAAACTCCTGACCCTGTGATCCGCCCGTCTCAGCCTCCCAAAGTGCTGGGATTACAGGCGTGAGCCACTGTGCCCAGCCGCACTTTATTCTTTCATGTTGACAGAAGATGACTTATTGTCAGTTAGAATTAACTCCTCAGAGATAAGAGAGGTCTGAGTAAATAATGCATTGGTAGTTGCCTTAAAAAAGAATCAGAAATACAAAGAGTTTTATTTTACTCACCTCTACCCTGCTCTGCTTGGTTGCCTGAGCCTTAGCTCAGCATTTAATGAACTTAGAATGAGAATTGTGCAGTCGTACTTCAGAAGTATTCTTTTCTGAATGAGGCTGTCCATGTTTCTGAGTAGCTACATGCAGCTAGTTACATGGGAGCATTTTCTACTAAAAAGTCATAATACAACAAGCTAGTGACCTCCAGCTGGGCTTTAGCTGAAAAGACGAGCTGTGTGGCTGAGTAACGTTTCTCAATCTCAATTGATGTTAAGAATCACCATCTAAGAGCATTTTTATAAAGCAAAGAATCCAAGGCCCAACATCTAGAGATGCTGATGTGGTAGATCTAAGGTGGGGCAAGTGCCCAGGTGAGTCTTATATTTGAGAAAGGTGGAAAGCACTGGTCAGTGAAGATGAGACTGGGTAATCCTATAAGAAGCTGACAATATTAATAATAATACACACAAAAGTTACAAATGTTAGGTGAAAATATTCATACAGTAAAATTACTATCATTGAGAATTCCTTCATCCCAAAATACCATAATGTAAATGAAAACACCTGCCAAAACAAAAGAAGACAGGCACAATGTACTAATAGGAGAATGTAGAGCAGGAGTCTCGTACTGGTGGGGTAGAAATTAGCATGACTTCAGAAAATGATGGGCATTACCAAGGCTGAACATGGACATAATTTGACACTGTAGTTTTACTTAGGTATGAGACCAAATGAAATGCTTGCACAGCTATACCAGAAGACATGTATACCCACATTCTTAGCAGAAAACTTGGAAGAACAATTGTTGAAAGCAAAAAACTGAAAACAACCCAAATGTCCATCAATAATAAAACAAATGAAAAAGTTACGGAATAATTTCATAACAGTAAGTTATATACCAGTGCAAATAAATGGACTACAGTTACTGCAGCTATGCTATCTGCATGCATTAACCTCAAAAATACTCTTTTTAGAGAGAAGGCAAGTCACAAATGAATACAAACAGCATGATTCCAATTATATGATGTTAAAAACAAGTGAACAAAAACGTGTTGTTCACGTACCCATACACGTGGTACACAACCTGAAGAAAAACGAGATGACTTTGCTTGCAAAGAAGAGAAACTGGGGAACTGCTACAGGAAGGGCATTAGTATGTTTTGCTACAGGTATTTTAAAAACAGAAAATGTTTAAGAAATTCCTTCAGGCGATTCATGCATGGTGAAGTTTAATACTGTTTCAGAGCACAATGTGCCAGCTCTCATATATGCTAGGAGTAGGGTGAATAAGAAAAATATACTTATTCTTTCCTACTTAAGAAATGCAACTGTTGCTTGTGAAGGTTACTCTGCTCTATCACCAGAATTCTTGGTCAGCCCTCATTTCATTTGCATGTATACATACAAAATATGTATGTAATACCTTATCTGCTCATGTGTCAAGAACCAAGTAAGTCATCAAAATAATCAGCCTAAATGTATGCTATAATAGGAATTTACAATTATCTTATGTCAAAAAATATTAATGCTCAGAATCATCTTAACCAACAACGTAATACACATTTGCCAGCAGCAAGTCTACATTTCAGAATTTCTACCGTGTTTAAAATATACACGTATATAGGTGCATGTATGTAAATGTCTATCTATATATACATATATGTAAACATACACAAGTATACACGCACTTGCTATACATGCACATACAATTTTGGCCTTTAAGCAGCTAATAGCTATAAATGTGACTATATGGTCTCCTTAGGCTTAGAGATGACCAAATTTTCACTGTTTTTTTTTTTTTTTTTTTTTTTGAGATGGAGTCTTGCTTTGTGGTCCGGGCTAGAGTGCAGTGGCACGATCTTGGCTCACTGCAACCTCTGCCTCCCAGGTTCAAGGGATTCGCCTGCCTCAGCCTCCTGACTAGCTGGGATTATAGGCGCCTGCCACTGTATCCGGCTAATTTTTGTATTTTTAGTAGAGATGCGGTTTCACCATCTTGGCCAGGCTGGTCTCGAACTCCTGACCCCATGATCCACCCACCTCTGCCTCCCAAAGGGTGGGGATTAGAGGCGTTAGCCACCGCACCCGGCCTTTCACTGTATTTTTATCTTTGAAGACATCAATTCATTCAAGATTGAAACACTGTCAACATTTCATTCAGTAGGCAGAAAAATTTGTTACTGTTACTACAAAAATAGACCAGAATCTCTGAACCGTGGATTCCAAAACTGAGGAATACTGCGCAGTCACACTAATTAGACACTTCCCTACCCTACTGAGGATGAAAGAACATGTAAACATGTGTTTTGCTAACAAATTTCTAAAAAATATTAGAAGTAGGGAAATAAAGCTCAATAACTAAACACTGAATGAACAAATTGAAGCAATGCAATTGCTTTTTTAAAAAAGGGGGAATACACTCAAATTTAAATTACTGCTTGTGTTCTATTTTTAGAGACAAGATCTCACTCTGTCACCCAGGCTGAGTGCAGTGGTGCAATCATGGCTCACTGCAGCCTCAAACTCCTGGGCACAACAGATCCTCCCACCTCAGCCTCCCAAACAGCTGGGTCTACAGGTGCACGCCACCACACCAGACTATTAAAAATTTTTTGTAGCGTTGAGGTCTTGCTATGTTGCCCAAGCTGGTCTTGAACTCCTGGTCTCAAGCAATTCTCCTGTGTAGGCCTCCCAAAGTGCTAAGATTACAGATGTGAGCCATTGCACCTGGCTTCACTTTTTTTTTTAAAGGGGAAAGAGGATAAGTCCCCTTTTCATTTCAGACTCTTATCAGTGAATTCTTAATAAAATTCAGAACTCCAGTGTTCAAGATAGAGTGACTGCTTTAGTACATCTATAAGAGGACCTCTTACTTCTAAGTTTTAACCATAACTCTAGGAAACTATTTCAAGTAGCTTCTAAACTATAATAATTTTGACTATCTATTTAAAATTCCTGAGGTCAGGAGTTTGAGACTAGCCTGACAAACATGGAAAAACCCCGTCTCTACTAAAAATACCAAATTAGCAGGACGTGGTGGCACATGCTTGTAATCTCAGCTACTCGGGAGGCTGAGGCAGGAGAATTGCTTGAACCCGGGAGGCAGAGGTTGCAGTGAGCTGAGATCGTGGCATTGCACTCCAGCCTGGGCAACAAGAACGAAACTCCATCTCAAAAGAAAAAAAAAAAAAATTAAGTGCTTACAGAAAAACTCGTACCCTGCCCTCAAATTCTAATAGGGAATCACCATCTTTTACTTCCTGTTTCGTCTTGGACCATAGATAAACATTTATCTGATAGCAGATGCTGTAACTTGAATGTTTATGTCCCTCAAAAATTCATGTTGAAATTCAATCTCCAGACAAGCACAGTGGCTTAGCCGGGTAATCACAGTGCTTTGGGAGCCGAGGTGGGAGGACTGCTTGAGGCCAGGAGTTCAAGACCAGCCTGGGCAACACAGTGATACCCTATCTCTACAAAAAATTAGACAGACATGGTGGCATGCGCCTGTAGTCCCAGCTACTCGGGAGGCTGAAGCAGGAGGATGGCTTGAGCTCAGGAGTTTGAGGTCACAGTGAGCTATGACCTGGGCGACAGAGCAAGACACACATACATACATACATATAAAGAAATTTAATCTCCAATGTAATAGTATTAAGAGGTAGGGCCTTTAAGAGGTGAGGAGGTCACAAGGGCTCTTCTCTCATGAATGGGATGAAGGCCCTTTGCCTGTCTATCACTTTTGCCTGTCTATCCCTTTTGCCATGTGAGGACACAACATTTAAGCCACCAGCTTGTAAGCAGAGGCCAGGCCCTCACCGGACACCAAACCTGCTGGTACCTCGATCTTGGACTTCCCAGTCTCCAGAACTGTGAGAATAAATTTCTATTATTTATAAATTACCCAGTCTCAGGTATTTTGTAATACTAGCATAAAGGGGTAAAACAGAAGAGCTCTCAGAAAGTGTAATATTTCACCAAACCCTTTCATTTCTCTTATAAACCAAATTATTCAGAGAAAGAAACTACTATTTTTTATCGTTGAAATGTGATAAGTATCTATGACAGAAAAAAGAGATATTCATTTACTTTGAAATTACTTTAATTTAGAAATAGAAAACATCTTGAAAGGAAAAAAAAAAACCCACAAAACATACAGGCAAATTTGTATTCTGTGAGTTTCTCACACCCTCACACTTGTTCACCAATCTCTAAGATGAAAAACTCTCTTCGAAAATGTATTCAGCCACCACTGTAAAAGAAAGAAAAATTATTACTTCTGAGCATAGATAAGATTTTAATAATTATTATTATTTGAAATGCAATATGCTATAACTTTAGTGGCTCAAGACCAATTATTTGAATCCCACCTAACTTTATCTAAAGATGGCATAAAAGAATGGCACAATGAACTTTAAAATCCTGAACCTGAAAAGATGATGTGGCTACTGGAAGAGGTCTATGTGTAAACTCACAATGCCCATTCAGGAAATGCCATTTTGGAACAGTCTAGCGTAACGCCTTTCTGAACACAACAAAAAATATCAACTACATGACAGGATGGTTAGTTGAGAAGCTTTTCAAGTTGATAACGTTGACACACCAGTAGAACACACCAGCAAAAAATAGACTGCAGATGAGCACAAGGTACTCAAGCACTGCATCTTACCATAATCATTGCAAAATCTGGGTTAGTCATGATGAAAACAAAAATCACCTTTTCTACAGAAGAACTTCTGAGTTTTAAAAGCATAAACATTAAAACTGCATAGTCAGATATACATTCTAGTAATGTTAAAGCAAAATAATTCCATTACCATTAGAAAATTATATAAAATAGGCCAGGCACGGTGGCTCTCACCTGTAATCTCAGCACTCTGGGAGGCTGAGGGAGGCAGATCACCTGAGGTCAGGAGTTCGAGACCACCCTGGCCAACATGGTGAAACCCTGTCTCTACTAAAAATACAAAAAAAATTAGCCAGGCATGGTGGGGTGCAACTGTAGTCCCAGCTACTCAGGAGGCTGAGGCAGGAGAATCACTTGAACCTGGGAGGCGGAGGCTGCAATAAGCTAAGATTGCGCCACTGCACTCCAGCCTGGGAAACAGAGCAAGACTCCATCTCAAAAAAAAGAGAAAATTATTATATAAAATACCCCTGAGCATATACTTTAATGTTTAGCATTTTAAATGCTTATGCTATTAAATAGTATTGCTATAACTAAAAGGCCAGCAAGTGCCTATTTTAAATTCTAATACTGTGAATATTAATTTTGATTGCTATACTTATAAAAAAAAGAAGAAAAAAATCATAAGAAAAAACTGATAATTCAACCCAATGAGTTATTTCCCTTGCTACCATCTCAAAATGATTTAAACAATGATTATCCTCTTTCAAGCAGGAAAAGCAAGATTCCTTTCAGTTTTACAGCTGTCCTGGCATAACATGAGAAAAGAGTAAGTTTTCTGTAGTGTCTCTCACAAAATGTTTTAATTGGCCTTCATGTTAAGGTAAAAAATATCTAAAGATAGATTTTTTTAACTTCTTAAACATTGAAACCATTTTTTTTTAACTAGAAGAAAAGTTTTCTAAGTAACTAGCTTCTGAAAGATTTCCTGTGTTGCTCTATCACTAGCCATGCAATCTGAGTAGATTACTTAGCCTCCCCATGCCTGTTTCCTCATGAAGATTAAATGAGTTGACACACAGTCATGGAAAGTTCTCAATGAATGTTAACTATTATTATTGCCACCATCACCATTAGAAAAGACAAGAACCTGAAGTTGTTCACTTAATTCAACAAACACTTATTCAGTGCTTTTAACGGATACAAGGGGGCTCTGGACCAGACTCTATAGGAGAGACATACAATATAAATAACAAGGCAGGCCTGCCTCACAACTCATAATCTAATATGAAAAGACGGACCTGAGTATGACCCAAGGCAGACAATGATGTCCGGCAAAAGGGACAAAAATATAGGTTAAGTGAAGGCCAGGGAAAAAATTTGAAAGGTGCTTGTATACCAAAAAATTGGAAAAGGTGGGCTTACGTGTTCTTCTGAAAGGTACAACTAAGAACAATGAAGGGTGATTATCACAGGAAACTAATTTTGTTATCATTTTAAAGAAACACTTCCTATCAATAAATCTGTCTCATGACAGAATGGGAAGCAGAAAGAGCAGAGGCACCGAGTATGAAAAAGAAGGGACTTGACAGAGACTCTGCCACTTCTTTTTACTGATTTCCTCATTCTACTTCAGTATTCTCCCCGTGATTCCACAGTTCTACAGTTGGCATTTCTCACTGGTAAAATACAAGGGATTTCTGAACTGACAAATGAGTTATCAGTGACTTGGGCCCATCTATTTCTAACTATTTATGATCCTGAATATCACTTTGTGGCACTTCTGCCTTAATAACTATGGTAACCTACTTAAGAAATCCCTCTGACAATATACATTGTTACTTGTCATTTAAAAGGCAACCTGTACCAGTACCTGGGATAAAATACCTAGTATTTAGGAGATTTATAGTTTAGAAATTTTTTAAATCATTGCTTCAAACTTCACCACCCCATAAAATCAATTGATGTTACTGATTGATATTAGATAGATTTCAATACCATATGGAAGTTCTCAATGAATGTTAATTATTATTGCCACCATCACCATCAGAAAAGGCAAAGAACCTGAAGTTGTTCACTTAATTCAACTAACACTTATTCAGTGCTTTTAATGGATACAAGCACTGATATACCTGATATTATTATCAGGTAATAATAGATTTTATTACCTCCAAACAGTGGATGAGGCTGAGATTAAATGCATACAAAATCACAAAGTAAGTAAGTACTGAAACTCATTCTAAGTCCTTACCCTAAACTGAATTACCTAATTGCTCTAATTGCTCAATGCCACAAGGTGTCCCAATGACTTGTAATGAATTTAAAAAGCAAAATTATTTGGAAACGAATAAAGTGATCCCAGTGTTTCTCAGCCTTTTTTGCCTCCTAACATACTTAAAAGTTATGATATTCTCCTATCAGTATCAATGGCTCATTACAGTAACAACTTTCACTTGTATTCTTACCCAAATTGTTTCTGGGGCCTTACATGACTTAAAGTCATAATCCAAGTAAGAACTATTATCCCCACTGAATAAACTGGGCACAGAGAGGTTAGGCAAATTGCCTGAAGCTAGGACAGCTACTGCATAACAAGAAAAAGGTTTTGGATCTAGGCAATCTGGTCCAGAGTTAGAATTCTATCACAGCAGTGATTTTTGGATGGGAAGCATTTGCTCTGCACATTAGAAATTAACAAGGTAACAGCACAAAGAGGACTTAGGTTTCAATGCTGGCTTTGTGACATATGAGTGTCTTTAATACTTTCTTGACTCTGTAAAATTTTATTTATTAAAGAAAATAGTGCCTAGCACACAGAATTTCTGGAAAGATCATGTAAGATCTAAAAGCCCTCAATTATCAGGTACTCGTAAATATCAGTAGACTCCAACAGCACTAAAAAGTCAAGAGATGCATCTCTATATTAACGAAATAACAGCCTGTCATCTCAAATGGTTTCGAGTTTCATTCAATCCTAGTCTATTTCATAAAGTTTACTTACACAATGATGTTATTAATAGGAATATGGATCAATTTCACAAAGAAGCCAATGAATCCCATTATAGCAAATCCTATTGCTGTTGCCATGGCAATCTTCTGGAATTCTGCATTTAAAAACAGGAAATTCACATATTTTTTGCACTGTCACTGAAAGTATGGGGAAAAAACTATCAGCAACATAAATGAACTTAACTAGTATACATTTCTCCTGTTAATAGATATATAATTCAAAAATAAAAAGGTGAGACTATTAACAGTAAACAAGTTGTTTGACAGGTTTTAAAATTTCCATGTTTTGTTGATATTTAAGGAAACAAATAATAATGCATATCTGTCCTAGTGAGTTCATCAGCAAGTACTAAAAATATTTTTTCTTCTTAGCAAATGACCAGAAAATATCAAAAACAAAAAAAAGGTCATGGATGAAAGAAATATACATTATTTTTCTTAAGTTTTAAAATGTAACATTGTAATTTTTATCATAACATATCGATTATACGGGCAGAAACATACCTTTTTTTGGGTACATTATAAACGATGGGTCCGGTGCCTTTGCTATTATGATGAAGCCAAAAATAAGACTTGAAAAATCAAATTGGGCTGGTCCCAGTGGCTTGTGCCTGTAATCTCAGCACTTTGGGAGGCCGAAGTGGGCAGATCACCCGAGGTCAGGAGTTTAAGACCAGCCTGGCCAACATGGTGAAACCCTGGCTCCACTAAAAATACAAAAATTAGCCGGGCGTGGTGGCGCATGCCTGCAATCCCAGCTACTCAGGAGGCTGAGGCAGAATTGCTTGAACCCAGGAGGCGGAGGTTGCAGTGAGCCGAGATCGCGTCACTGCACTTCAGCCTGGGCAACAGAGTGAGACTCTGTCTGAGTTGAGCACAATTTTATAAAACATTACACTGGTAATATTGTCATTTTATGTTACTTCCTAAGAGAAGCTTTCCCTGATCTCCTGACTTGGTTAGTCCTCCTATTATGTGCTGTCAAACTTCCTTCTAGTTATCTTCCATAATACTTACCACAGCAGTAATTAAAAAATATAACTGCAATAATTTGTTTATGACAGTCTTCCTTGGTAAGAGTCTAAGCTCCATGACAGCAAGGACTATTCTCTTTACTATATTATATACATGTTATATACTATATTATATACTATATTATATACTATATACTATATACAATATTATATATATTATATACTATATATATACTATGTACTACATTATATATACTATATACATTATATACTATATACTATATTATATACTATATACTATATTATATACATGTTATATTCTCTATTATATTACCAGCTCCTAACTCAATGAATGAATAAAAGTAGACAAATTTAACACATGAATCATGATAAATAACAAAATTAACTTTCTAGTTTGGCAAAAACTATATTGTTGGTTTCATGTTAAGGTTTTGTTCGTTGGGGTGGGAGCTGAGTAGGGAGACTTCAAAGCTTTTCCAAAGAGAAAATATGTAAGATACTAAAAGTCATAAAATGTTACTAACTAAAATGTTACATGGAACATAAGGCTGTAATAAATAATCTTACACCATTTGAAAATACATAAAAAATTTAGACGAGTAAAAAATTTAGAAAGAAGTGACAACGTTAAAAAGCCGTCGCGCAGGATCAATCAATAAAAATGTTGATGAAAGTAATGCAAGGGCTATTAATCAAGATGTTAAACAAAAGGCTTAGAAAATGCAAAGATTTAATTTTTTCTCTCATAGTCAAGCAATTACCTTTTCTATCAGGTTTAGTGCATCTTTTAACCAGCCGAATGGAGTCCTTTACAAACTGCCGACTTGGCTCAACAAACTGCATTACCTGATCCATGACTGCCTGTTTAAAACAAAAAAGATACTCACTGGTATTGGTTCTCATACAATAAGCACTTGCTCATTTATATAAAGATGTAAATGAGACCAGCCACTGAATTCACGTCTAACATGGGTCAATTCCACCTCCTAAAATAAAACAAAAAACAAACTCCAAAGCCTAAATTGATATTATTTTTGGACATTTCAGTTAATTATCAAAGGCAATAAGAAAAGCACAGATCTTACTCATGATATCTTCACTGACAAAGAACAGCACACGCAATATAAAAAGCCTATCTCTATTAAAAGGTTAAAAAAGGTTACGCATTTAGTAACACATCCATTCCTTTTCTCACTCTGCAGTCCCATCCATTTCTCATTCTACAGTCCCCTCACCGCTCCTAAGGAACCATCAGTGTTGAGATCCAACAATTACTTGCCATATTTTATTTTAAACTACGCAGAAGCCAGTGTCTTGTACAGTGAATGCCAACTACGGTGCTGCAAGAGCCTAGAATGGAGGCAAACGTGAATTTCAACCTTGATTTTTCTAAAACGTGCCAATACAACATACTTCTCTAAAGTATAAAGAATGGCTAAAGGAAGACGCAGATTCTGAGAAGCTACTAGCTAAATTTCAAACTTTTCGATTTGAACACATCTTTTAAGGAAACAGGGCTATATATTTTACCATACAGGTTCTTTTGAGGAATCTATTACCCAATAGAAATGTTATCCGATCTTAGCTTTGAGAGCCACTGCTATAGTAAGTAAAGCGGCCAGGGTGTTATTTGTATTTTCCTCCATTTCCAGTACTCAGAACAGTGGCCAGGTGGTAGTTCAAATCACTGGCTATGGAATGTAAACCTCTGTAAGCCCCAGTTGCCTTACTTAGTGTAGGGTGTGGACAACGAAATGAAATAATGTCAATGAAACACCAGGAATTCTGCAACGTTCTGAGGGCAAAAACACAGTAATGTCTGTTTTCTCAGTATTTCACTTAACTTTGCTCTTGAAATCCAAAGGGCTTAAACTTTTTGTAATCATAGTTGTCACGAAGGAAGCTAAGAATTCTTTATCCAGAAAAACGCACGCTACACACAATACCGCACTCAATGTCAGGGGTAGAGATCCAAAAACCAACTATGATCTCTCGAACTAGACTCTAGACCAATGCTCTCACTTTAAACCACGGAAGCGGCGGCAGGACCAGAGCTGAGTACAGCTCTTCCCAGACAGGACTCCACACCAGCACACAGAGCCAACCCCGAAGGGATCGGGCAGCAGGACATCATCTTTGGCTGCAGCACAGAAGACGCCGGGGCAGGACGCTAAGCCCTGGAGCCCCGCGGGCCGGCCACCCAGCTCGCCGGGAGTCCGCGGCCCTGGGTTTGCCTTCCGCCAGAGGCCGAGTTGGTGGGATGTCGGCGGCCAGACCCCGGCCCTGAGCCAGGGGACCACTTACCGCCCGCCCCGCGACGGCCGCCCGGGGAGACACGCCGGCTCGCCCACGCCCGCTGCCCCCAAGAGTCGCAAAGGTGTGGCCGCCCCGTTCGCCCGTACCCACCGGTGGGAAGAAACTCACCTACCCAACCGACACCTAAAATGCCAGAGACACGTAGCACTGGAGCTTGCTGATGGAGGCCCACCGGAACCGGAATCCGGGTTTCTGCCAACAGCCCGCCCACTCCTCCGTCCTATTGGTTCCTTACGCGAAATCTCAGTGCGCAAGCGCAGCGCGACGTGCGCCCGGCCACGCTTCCTGGAAGAGATGCATTGCGGGGCTCGCTAGTGGGGCGTTGGCCTGCCTTAGGAGTATGAGTCTGGCGTCATCCCTTTTTTCCCGGCTGGGTCCCGGGATACCCCACCAGCCCGACCTCAACCCACTCGCGTCCACAGCACGAGCCCCAGCGGCCTTGCGCGGTGCTTGCTCTCTAGTAGCGGCTGACTAGGTAAATCCTAAGTTGTGGTTTTTTTTCCTGCGGTCCAGCTTGATGTGTGTCCTTACGGTACATACTTTTTGTATGTATATAATGTTGGTCGAAATGAAGCTTATGAGCAATATAATGTTATGGCCTAATTCAAAATAGTATCCCCACCCCAAACTATGACTTTGGCTGTCATTCACGGTAATGAATGCCGCTGTAATTGAGGCCTTTGTCAAACGCTAGGTTTGGTTACGGGAGTGGTCATAATGTACACACAGCTCCCCACTTACCCACAAGGATGCATTCCAGGAACCCCCCGCCGGATGGCTGAAACCGTCAGTAGAGACGGGGTTTCACCATATTGGCCAGGCTGGTCTTGAACTCCTGACCTCGCGATCCACCCGCCTCGGCCTCCCAAAGTGCTGGGATTACAGACGTGAGCCACCGCGCCCGGCCATGTTTCCTTTTAGCAATGGAGCATAACGGGATCTGAGGAACAATATAACTCAGGAAGAGCTGATGGAACATTAAGACGTGTTACAACTCTCAGTGCTTCTTAAACTTCTTCAGTAACTGAAATCTCCTGTTAAGTTTTTTAGTAAATGAAATTTGTAACCCCAGAACCTCCAGATATTGATTCAGTGGGTCAGGGTTAGAGGTCACACACCTCCGTATATCTGACTGTAGGTGGTCCATACACACTACACATACCTTGCCTTAGCTTTAAGAGTCACTTTTAAATTCTGAACAGACTGAGATGCGTTTGACTAGTTCTTCATCCCTGG
The DNA here is from genome assembly GCF_028858775.2 of Pan troglodytes. Classification (NCBI taxonomy): domain Eukaryota; kingdom Metazoa; phylum Chordata; class Mammalia; order Primates; family Hominidae; genus Pan; species Pan troglodytes. Next base: position 60,537,250 of record NC_072404.2, read on the forward strand.
GACTTCAGCCCATGTGTGATCTCCTTAGAGGCCTATAGTGACCATCTAAGGCAATCCTGTCTATCTCATGCTCTTTTTTTCCTTTTTCACAATACCTTCTTCATTTGCTGCATAGCATTTGTATTAACATGTATTTATTTATTCCTCGGTCTGTCTCCCTACACTGTAAATCCCCTTACTAGACCATAAGCTCCAAGTGGGTATAATATAGCATCTAGTAAAGTGCTAAACACAGTAAATGCTCAATAAATAATTTTCAAAAAAAAATTCATTCCAAAAAAACATAAAATCACATGTTGGCAAGTTCACCCCAACCACCAAATGTCTGAGTTGACAGTATTTTCAGCAAAACACAGAAAATCAAGTAACACATACAGTGGTTCCCCTTATCCAAGAAAATCTGGTTCAAAAAGAGATGTGTACCAGAAGGTAATCTGAGAGAGGCCACATTCAAATAACTTTCATTACAGTGTATTGTTATAATTGTCTACTCACCTGATTTCGGGAGTTTGAGACCAGCCAGACCAATGTGGAGAAACCCCGTCTCCACTAAAAATACAAAAATTAGTCTGGAATGGTGTCGCATGCCTGTAACCCTAGCTACTGAGGAGGCTGAGGCAAGACAATCGCTTGAACCCGGGAGGTGGAGGTTGCAGTGAGCTGAGGTCACACGACTGACTGCACTCCAGCCTGGGCAACAGAGCAAGACTCCGTCTGTAAAAAAAAAAAAACAGGCCGATAACAGCAAATCTGTGCAAAAATACGTAACAATCAGAACTCTAGAACTCTAATTCCTGGTTACTAGGAGTGTAAAATGGCATAACCCTTTTGGGAACAGTTTAGTAGTTTATCATAATATGAAGCATATATACACCACCTATGGCTCCACAATTCCAATTCCAGGTACTTATTGAAGATATATGAAACTAAATTCACAGAAAGACTTGTACAGGAATGTTCGTAGTAACTTTATTGATAACAGAACTAAAAGCAACAGGGTACCATCAATAGAATGAATAAACATACAGGTATAGTCCCACAACAGAATAGTACTCCATAGCTAAGGAAAGAAAACTCTCTGCCACAACATTGATGAATGACAAACATGGTGAGTGAAACAAGCCTACGCTAAAGAAGGCACAGTGTGCAGTTCCATTTGCAAGAAATTTTAGACAAAGCAAAAATAATGAATGGTGGAAAAAATCAGAACAGTGTTTGCCTGGGGCTACAGATTGAGAAGGCAGGTGAGGGAACTGGGGAGTGAAAGTAATGCTCTGTAATTTAACAGGTCTTAGGGTTTCACAGGGGTTAGTCAACGTGGGCAGCTATAACAGAGTATCATAGAGTGGTGGCTTACACAACAAACATTTATTTCTCACAGTTCTGGAGACTGGAAGTCAGAGATAATGGTCAGGTTCTTGTGAAGGCTTTTACTGGTTTATAGATAGCTACTTTCTCATTGCATTCTCACATTGCGGGAGATGGAGGAAGAGAGAAAGAAAGGACCAGCTCTCCTCCTGGTCGTAAGAACACTAATCCCAACATGGGGCTTCAGCCTCCTGACCTAATTACCTCCCAGAAGCCCCTCGTCCAAATGCCATCACATTTGGGCTTCCCCATATGAATTTGGAGGCACACAAACATTCCATCCATAGCAGCAGGTCTGTGCCTTTTTCCTCAAAAAAAAAAAAAAAAAAAAAAAACCTCAACAAGTATTGAGCTCTAGTTAATTATACAATTGTCGATGCATTTAGGAGGGAAATGTACAGGTATCTACAACTTATTTTGATTTTAAAAAGGGCAGGTTCATGGTTAGAGGAATAGACTGGTGATAATGCAAATACAACAAAATGTTAAATGTAGACTTAGTTGTGGTGTAAGATGTTCATTGAATAATTCTTTCAATTTTTCTGTATGTTTAAAAATGTTTATAAGATGGGAAAAAGTCAATATATAGATCACCAAATCAAGTTTTAAAAATTTTGACATAAATTGTACTGAGTGTAAATTGAATGTATATAGCAGAAATTTTAAATTGCCCCTCAATTTAAAAATACATGAAATATTAATAATATCGTTTGAGATAAGCTGAATTAATATTCCATTTATATTCTTGAATCTCTGCCTGAAGCAAGAAAAAGTTTAAGAAGATCTATGGAGAACCAAGGACTCCATAGCAGCTGTCTTTTTGTTTTGTATTACTTCATTTAGGTATGATGACAAAGTAGAAAGAGCTGTATCTTTTTAAAAATGAAGCTGACACAGTGGTTGAAATTATGAAAGTGTCAACAGTTCCCCAGGAAAAATCAAAGACTGGACCTAGATTCAAACATAAAGACTTTTAGACAGGAATATTTTAAGAGTTAAATGTGATGAGATCAAATAAAGTTTTCTCCCCTCCTCAAACCCTTTTTGAAAAAACAAGGTTTTAAGTACTATAAAAAAAGTTATTCCATCTTATTTAGTTAAAAATGCAGTAACCAGAAGAGGGTGGTGAAGTTGACTCGAAAGATTTAGAGATCACAGAATTAGTTGCCAGTGACTCTATATTATCAATTACAGTAAACAGTTTCAATTGACTACTTCCTCCTGAAACTCACTGTTCCCTTTACTTCATGATCATTTTCTTAAAACAAAAACAAAAACCTTTCTGAATCTGCCTAATGGACTTATTTTCCTGCATTGGCCTGTATTAGAGAAGTCTAACTGCTCTGACACACATAGCCACCCTCTGGGCTGGCCACGTGCTGATTTCTGCCCAGGCCAGTCTCCGCAGATCTGATGCAGGGCTGTGTTCTTTCCACATAGTAAGTCTCCGCGGATCTGGCACAGGGTCGTGTTCTTTCCACACAGTCGTGCAGGGTTTCAGGCTCTCCAGGGTGCAGTGCTGCTACTGCATGTTAAGGTTCTTAGTATATTTCAGGAGAAAACAACCCAATTAAAAAATAAGCAAAAAGGCCGGGGGCGGTGGCTCATGCCTGTAATCCCAGCACTTTGGGAGGCTGAGGCAGGGCAGATCACAAGGTCAGGAGATGGAGACCATCCTGGCTAACACGGTGAAACCTCGTCTCTACTAAAAATACAAAAAATTAGCCGGGCATGGTGGCAGGTGCCTGTAGTCCCAGCTACTCAGGAGGCTGAGGCAGGAGAATGGTGTGAACCCGGGAGGCGGAGCTTGCAGTGAGCCGAGATCGTTTGCCACTGCACTCCAGCCTGGGCAACAGAGCGAGACTCCGTCTCAAAAAAAAAGAAATAAAAAATAAATAAGCAAAAGATCTGAACAGACATTGCATAAAAGAAGATACACAGATGGCAAATAATCATATGAAAAGGTACTCACCATTACCTGTCACCGGGAGATTGCAAACTAAAACAACAATGAGATACTACTGCAAACCTATTTGAATGTCTAAAGTGCAAAATACTACATCAAGTGCTGGTAAGGATGTGGAGCAACAGGAAGTCTCCGTTGCTGGTAGGAATGCCAGTGGTACAGCCACTGTGGAAGGCACATTGGCAGTTTCTTACAAAGCTAAACGTAGTCCATACTATCCAACAATTGCGCTCCTCGGTATTTAAATAACAGGAAGAGTTATGCTCGCACAAAAACTTACACTCACGTTTATCACGGCTTTATTCACAATTGCCAAGACTTGGAGGCAACCAAGATGTCCTTCAGCAGATGAATGAATAAACAAACTGTGATAAACCCAAACAATGGAATATGCTAAAAGGAAGTGAGCTCTCAAGCCATGAAAAGACAGGCAGGAACCTCAGATTCATACTGCTATGTAAAAGAACCAGTTGAAAAAATACACACTGTATGATTCCAACTAGGACATTCTGGAAAAGCCAAAACTATAGAGACAGTAAAAAGATCGGTGACTGCCAGGTCTTGATGGGGCTGAGGGAGGGTGAGAGAGAGGGAAGAATAGGTGGAGTCCACGGAATTTTTAGTGCAGGTGAAACCAGTCTGCGTGATGTTACAGTGGTGGATGCATGCCATTATGCATTTGTCAAAGCCTGAAGAACTATACAGAGTGAACCCTAGTGTAAACCATGGACTGTAGTTAATAATAGTGTATCAATATTGGTTCATCAGTTGTAACAAATGTTCGCTAGTACTGTATTAATAATAGAGAAAACTGTGCAGGGAGGATGCGTAAAAGGTTGTGGTACCTCTTTATTTTCTACCCAATGTTTCTGAAAAGCTAAAACTACCCTTAAAATAAAGTCTATTAGTAAAAATTAGAAATAAAATATAAGATCCTAGGAGAGGGAGAGAAACTAGAGTCATCTCACTGCTTCCTTTATGCTCTGGCTGAAGCACCATCAGGCTCCTGCGCTCTTTCCCTCCACTACCAATCTTTTTTTTTTTTTTTCTTTTTTTTGAGCCTTGTTGCCCAGGCTGGAGTGCAATGGCACAATCTCGGCTCACCGCAACCTCTGCCTCCCGGTTTCAACCGATTCTTCTGCCTCAGCCTCCCAAGTAGCTGGGATTACAGGCATGCGCCACCACGCCCGGCTAATTTTTGTATTTTTAGTAGAGACGGGGTTTCTTGATGTTGGTCAGGCTAGTCTCAAACTCCCGAACTCAGGTGATCCACCCGCCTTGGCCTCCCAAAGTGCCGGGATTACAGGCGTGGGCCACCGCAGCCGTCCCCAGTCAATCCTTTTGTCAAGATGCTGAGAAGCCCAGTGCCTTTCCCAAGACAAAGCCATTGACAGACTCCAGTTTGACCACAAACCTTGTCATAACACGTTGACTTATTTAAACAAGGTAAGGGGTTCTGGCTTCTTCACTACATCCCCTGGAGCTGTATGATGAATTACGACTTATGACAGCATGAAGTCACTTTTTTACATTATTTGAGATATGGAGGATGTTACGGACTGAACTGTGCCACCCCCAAAATTCACAAGTTGATGGCCTAACTCTTACGACCTCAGAATTTGACTGTATTTGGAGATAAGGTCTTTTCTGTTTTTGTTTGTTTGTTTGTTTGTTTTTGAGACAGGGTCTCACCCTGTCACGCAGGCTGGAGTGCAGTAGTGCTAACACAGATCACTGCAGCCTCAACCTCCTGGGCTCAAGCGATCCTCCCACCTCAGCCTCCCCAGTAGCTGGGACCACATGCATGTGCCACCACGCCCAGCTAATGTTTTTTCTTTTTTTTTTTTTTTTTGTAGAGACAGGGTTTGGCCACTGGAGATAAGGTCTTTAAAGAGGTTATTAAATTAAAATGAGAGGCTGGGTATGGTGGCTCACACCTGTAATCAGCACTTTGGGAGGCTAAGGCAGTTGGATCACCTGAGGTCAGGAGTTCAAGACCAGCCTGGCCAACATGGGGAAACCCCATCTATGCTAAAAATACAAAAATAAGATGAGCATGGGGTTGCACTGCCTGTAATCCCAGGTACTCAGGAGGCTGAGGCAGGAGAATTGCTTGAACCCAGGAGGTGGAGGTTGCAGTGAGCTGAGATAAGGCCACTGCACTCCAGCCTAGGCAACAGAGAGAGACTCCATCTCAAAAAAAAAAAAAGTTAAACTGAGGCCAGAGGTGTAGGCTATAATCCAATATGACAGGTGTTCTTATGGACACAGATGTACAGAAAGAAGGTGATGTGAAGACACCAGGAGAAGATGCACAAATTAAAAAAAGAGGCTTCAGAAGAAACCAACCTTGCTGGCATCTTGATCTCAGATCTCCTGCCTCCAGAACTGTGAGAGGATAAATCGCTGTTGTTCAGGCTTCCCAGTCTGTGGTATTTTGTTATGGCAGCCCTCACAAACCCACATAGAAGGCACGCTTTCATTGCCTTTTTTCCCCTCCTGTTTCCTAAGAGAGATATTAACAGTTCAAGCGAGTATAATTTTTGGACGCACACAGAGTAATCTCATAGGAATATAAAAATCAGGACATGTCCTGTCCTATTGCTGCAAGGTAGAACTAATCTTTTAGGAAGAGAGCTTTGTGAGTACTCATGTGAGGGAAAGGGATCATAGTTTTGAAACTTCATTTTAATACTTATTTCTTAATCAGTTAAATTTTATTGTCAAGTGGTTTTCTTTAAGGAGCTTAAGGACACGGTTTTTCCTGAGTTTATGCGTACCTGAATATGCCTGTCTGTATACTTTAGTGATGTGGGTGCATATAAATTTGGGCATCACTTTCTTTTCTTTATAATCTAGTTGAAAGATAAATACTCCATTACATCCTAGCACTCAGTGTTTCAGAAGGGAAATCTGATGCTACCTCAGATTGTCCCATCCTTGTCCCCTTGATGTGATTAAAGGATTCTTTCTCTGCAACTGAGATTCAGTGACAAACAGGATCTCAATGAAAAGTGACATTCTATATCATTTTTTCCCAAGACTGCTCGATTCTTACTTCAGGGAAATGTTGTGTTCTTGTAATATGTTTTCTGTTTGATCTGTTGGAGTATCTGTTTAAGGCAACTACCCTTTTGTTAGCTTTTCTTTGTTCTTTTTATATTTTCTTAATTGTCTTACCTTAATTACACCTCTGTACTCACCTTGGTCAGCTCAAGTTTTTTTATTTTTTTTTTTGCACTTTATTAACTCCATTTTTAACTACTGTGTTTCTTGCTATTTTAAATTTATTTTGTGATGTCATTTTGGTTCTCAATTTTTTCTTTAGTGGGACCGTCTTCCATCCTGTTTCATTCTATTTTTAGGTTAGTTCACTGATTGAGAAGCGTTTTGCAGGACTCATGCCCTGAGACCTTTCTGGTTGCAGAGAGTGGCCATGGAGGCCTCCTGTCTCCGAACTGCCTCCTCACCAGCCTCCTCATCTGGCTTCTGCATGCGACCGCCACCTCTCGATGTATTTATCTTTCAGTGGCATATTTGTATAATTTAAATTTAGTAGATCCTTTAAAAAAATGTATGTTATAAAAGTTTAAAACTCAAAACTGAAGAGAATATAATCTTGTCATGGCTTTTCTTGCACATTCAGAGCAAGCGGCTCTGCCTTCCGCCTTGCTCTCTGCTGTGTGGCCAGGCTTCTCTCAGTGCCCTTGGTACATTTCCGGAGTCCCCTGTGCCCGGTAGAACTCTCGCCTGTAAGCTGTGCTTTGCTTGTGTTCACTTCAATGTAGACAGATGGCTAGGCCTCGTTCCAGCCGCTCCTTTGCAAAGGATATGGATTCTGTTTTCTCCTCAGAAGTGTGACCCAGGGCCCTATCCAGGGCACAGTGACAGTGGGGACAACCCCGGGTCTCAGGCTCTTCCTCCAGGGCCCCAGCTAGCGTCCCTCTGGCCCGTGCTCTGCATCTTGCTGGAGAGGTCTCTGCTCTTGGATTGTGTTTTGACTTTGCCTGAGCTTCCAGCTCAACCCCCTCAGACAACATTTCTCCAAAGCAGGAACGATTTGTGGAAATTCTCAACATTTTTTTCACTCTGTTTTGGGGGCTTAGGGTCCATGATAGGGAGCTATGCCAAGTCATGGCAGAGTGTTCTTTTTCTGTTTTCTTATTTCATTATGGCCGCATGAAGTTGTACACGTTTCCGTATTGGGTTCTTGCTCTTGCTCTTTTTGCTGCTGTCAATAATTATTGTTGATTACATCAGATGTTGGAGGAGGTGAATTCTGGGTGCCTGTTTTACTTCACAGCCATTGCTGTTTTAATAAGAAGATGGGGCTGGCTAACACGGTGAAACCCCGTCTCTACTAAAAAATACAAAAAATTAGCTGGGCATGGTGGCGGGTGCCTGTAGTCCCAGCTACTCAGGAGGCTGAGGCAGGAGAATGGTGTGAACCCGGGAGGCGGAGTTTGCAGTGAGCTGAGATGGCGCCACTGCACTCCAGCCTGGGCGACAGAGCGAGACTCCATCTCAAACAAAAACAAACAAAAAAAATAAGAAGATGGGGAATTAAAATATCATGCCCTGCCATCTTGTGATCCTTTTAACTCAGGAGTCCTTTTTAACTGGAAAACACAGAGATGTCTCTACTATTTCAAGAAGCTATTAGATATGTCCTGTTTTTCTATGCCATTCACTTCCCCTGAATTGCTCTGAGACCTACCCTGTGCTCGTTGGTGCAGTGGGAGTGATCTAACCTTTAAGGGGATAGCTGTTCCAGCCTACCGAGATGACCCCACTAAACACGGGGTAATGCTAGCTGGGAGAGAAACCAAAACAGTAGAAAAATGAAGGAGCCAGCAGGTTTATTGTAAAGAGTTCAATTGCCTACTGTTACAGACAGAAATGGAAGCAAGTGAGGAAAATACATATAGATGCTTTTGAACCAAGTTTCCTAACTCCCAGGACAGACATTTTTTCCCCCATTTTATCTGTATGCTTTTCTGCCATCCCTTACTGGCCCCTGGATGGTTACTTTCTATCTGTTTTTAGAAATGGGAAATTAATACCTAGTCCTCAGGTTAGTTCAGTTCAGTCTAAGAATTGAGTATCAACGAAGGACATAATTTATTCACTGTACAAAAGACCACCCAGCTACAATGCCCAGTTTCGTCAGTTATAACTGGGATTAATTAAGTGGATTTTCATATCTCCTCCCTTTTTATTGTTCATAAAGCTTCCCACCTAAGACTGATAGTGCTGTCAACAGCTCTGTTGAGGCCAGGCACAGTGGCTCAGTTATCCCTGTTATCTCAGTGCTGTGGGAGGCCGAGGCAGGAGGATCAATTGAGGCCAGGAGTTTGAGACCAGCCTGGGCAACATAGTGAGACCCTGTCTCTACAAATAAAAATAAAACCTAGCAGGGCATGGTGACATGCTCCTGTGTCCTAGCTACTGAGGAGGTTGAAGTGGGAGGATCTCTCGGGCCCAGGAGTTGAAGGCTATAGTGAACTATGATTCTAGCCTGGGTGACAGAGCAAGGCCCTGTCTCTCTGTTAAAAAACAAAGACAAACAGAAAACAGCTCTGTCCAAGGGGTTGGGAGATCCTCGATGAAGGAAGAGAAGATAATTGGTTGGGGCTGGAGTGTACAAGGACTTCAGGTTCTAGCCATGGCGGAGAAACTGGAGCAAGACCTGCACTCCCAATACCAAAAATGAGAAAACTGGACAAAATATGTGAAACAACTCTTTCAGACACTGGGAAACAGGAAATACAAGACTATGATTCATAAGGGGAGGGTAAAAAAGTAAAGTGAGTCTACCCCCTCAGAATTCTGCTTGAAAGGCAGTTTTCAAACCAAAGCCACAAGGTAAGGGGAAAAGATTATATGCAGAGAATGGTAATTATTAGTGACCAGGAAGATAGATGGGTGGAATTTCTAGGGCATACTAGCATAGAGGAGGGTGCCAAATGGAAAAAGAGCTCTAGAAGTCTGCAAAAACCTCCCATTGCGTCTATTGAGGAAAACCAATAGTGCCTATGTAAGATGTAACACCATGAGGCTGGGCTAACAATGACCAGGAGCTGTAAGATGAACAATTCGCAGAGGACACAAGGGCTGGGAGACTACGAGTTCTAACCAGCCAGGTGGAGAGTCCTCCTTGACTGTATGGGACATTTAGTGGAAACCTCAGGAGGGTGGCATCTTAGTAACAGGGCTAAATTTGCCATAGTGTAAAGATTTATACAAAAAAAGGAAGGAAAAAATTAAAGCTACACACTTGAAATTAAAAATTATGTTTGACATCCACTCAAAATTACAAAACATGCAAGAAAGCAGAAAAATGTAGACTTGTAACCAGGAGAAAAGTCAGTCAACAGAGGCAGATGCAGAGATAGCAGAGAGGAAGGACTTAAGTGAGTGACTTTTAAAATCCTTTGTAAAAATAAGCCCAAGGATTTAAAGAAAATTAAACATAATGAAAAAATCAATAGAAAATGTTTTAACAAGAACCAAACAGAACTTCTAGAGCTGAAAAACATATCTAGAATGAAAAATTTCCACTATAGGTGTAACGTCCAATGAGAACTTCAGAAGAAAAGATCAGTAAATTTGAACACAGCCATAGAAACTATGATAGTAGAAGCACAGAGAGAAAAGGAGATTGAAAATGAGCCCAACATTAGTGAACTGTGGGCAGAAATATATTGGCAAATTTTAACAAATACCTTTATGGAGAAAAAAGCCTCAATCTATAGCATTGGCCAATTTTCATGATGTAAATATTCCCACTCTGGCTGATTTCAAGGTGCCAATGTGACATCAATGAATACAAAATTTTCCAAATTTGACTAATTATAAACTGACGTATCCAATAAGCTCAGAAAACCTAAATAAAAGACATAGTAGAAAAAGATAATCTTAAAAAGCCAAATTTTAAAAAGTACACATATACAGAGGACTAAAGATAAAACCAAGAGCAGATATATCATAGGAAGCAATTAAGGGCAGAATCACCTCTTTAAACCACTAGTTGGGGTGGGGAGTGAGAGGAGGGAGTATGAACCTCAAATTCCATATCCATTGGGAATGTTCTTCAAAACCAAGGAATTATACTTTCTTCATCAGAAAGCTAGAAAAAATGAGAATATTAACACCAAAGTAAGTAGAAAGAAGCAAAAAGTAAAGATAGACTTTTAATAAAACAAGGGTCAGCAAATCACAACTTTTCAGGCAAAAATATGGCTTCACACTGTTTTTGTGAATATTTGCATTTGAAAATAGTCCCACTCATTCATTTACTTATTGTTGTCTAGTGCTGCCTTACAAATCATATGGCCAGCAAACCTAAAATATGTATTAGTTATTTACAGAAAAATTCACTACCCCTAGAAACAGACAACAGAGATAAATCAATACAACTAAAAGGATTCTTCAAAAAATCAATCTCGATAAATCTATTGCTAAACTGATCAGAAAAAAAGAAAAAAAATAGAAATTTCCAATATTAGGGATGAAAGAAAAGACAGTGCTACCAGTCCTACAAACATTAAATGGGTAATAACAGTACAAACAAATTTATGCCATTAAATTTGATACCTTAGAATCAATGAAAAAATTGTACAACAAAAATTGTTGCTAGAAAATCTGAATAGCTCTATATGTATTAAAGAAATTGAATTCATAATTTCCTTCTTACAGCAAAACTCCCAGGCCCAAATGTCTTCACTGGTGAATTTTATCAAACATTTAAAAAAGCAATAATAATTGTAATAAAACATAACCTCTCTCAGAATATAAAAAGAACCCTTTCCAACTCAATTTTTGAAGCCAGCATCATGCTGATACCAAAACCAGACAAATAGAGAAAACTTTACACCAATATTCTTCATGAATCTAGATGCAAAAATCTTTAACAAGATATTAACAAATAGAATCCATCTATGTATAAAAAGGACGATATATTACAATCAGGTGGAACATTTCTTAGAAGTGCCAGGTTGTCTTAATATTTGAAAAACCAAGGCAACTCCTCATATTAATAGGAGGGGAAAATGTTTTTTTTTCCCTTAGGGCTAGAAGAAAAAGTGCACTTGACAAAATTTAGCCACATTTATTACAAAAACTTTCATCAAAGCAGGAATAAAAAGAAACTCTCAAGCTTATAGAGGGCACTTTTAAAAATGTGCAGCTAACATCATACCTAATGGCAAAAGACTGAACTTATTTTCTCTAAGAACAGGAGCTAAGAACAGGAACAGAGCTGATGCTGGTACAGTTATATATCTGTATGGAAAAAAAAAAAACTTTAGTATTTCCAACATATGATACACAAAAGTTAACATGAAAAAGATCATGGATGAAAATGCAAAAAGTAAAACTATAAAACTTCTAGGAAAAATGTAGGAGAAAATTTTTGTGATCTCAATGTAGGCAAACATTTTTGAGGTAATAAATCTATTTTTTTTTTTTTTTTTTTTGAGACGGAGTCTCACTCAGTCACCCAGGCTGAAGTGCAGTGGCGCGATCTCGGCTCACTGCAAGCTCCACCTCTCGGGTTCACGCCATTCTCCTGCCTCAGCCTCCCAAGGAGCTGGGACTACAGGCGCCCGCTACCACGCACGGCTAACTTTTTGTATTTTTTTTAGTAGAGACAGGGTTTCACCGTGCTAGCCAGGATGGTCTCAATCTCCTGACCTCATGATCCGCCCGCTTCAGCCTCCCAAAGTGCTGGGATTATAGGCGTGAGCCACTGCGCCCGGCCCACAAATCTGTAACTTTAAAAAATGATAAATTAGACTATCAAAATTTAAAATGTTTGCTCCCCAAAGGATACTATTAATAATATAAAAAGGCAAGTCACAAACTAGGAAAAAAAATAACTATATATATGTGACAAGATACTTTTATAGAGCATCATATATAAAGAAATCTTATGATTCAATAATTAGAAGATAAATAACCCAATTTTATAAAGTGAGAGAAGCAAATGAATTAAACAGACTTTAACCAAAGAATATATACAAATAGCCAATAGCCACATGCAAAGATGCTCAGCATTATTAGTTAGCAGGAAAATGCAAATTAAACTCATCATGAGTCACCTCCACACACCCATTAGAATCAATGTTCAAAAGGATGATCATACCAGATATTGACAAGGACATGGCTCAGCCAGAGCTCTCACTGATTGCCGTGGGAATAGAAAATGGTGTAACTGGCCAGGCGCGGTGGCTCACACCTGTAATCCCAGCACTTTGGGAGGCCGAGGCAGGTGGATCACTTGAGGTCAGGAGTTCAAGACGAGCCTGGCCAACATGATGAAACCCTGTCTCTACCAAAAATACAAAAATTAGCCAGGTGTGGTGGCAGTCACCTGCAATCCCAGCTACTCGGAAGGCTGAGGCAGGAGAATTGCTTGAACCTGGGAGGTGGAGGTTGCAGTGAGGTGAGATCGTGCCACTGCACTCCAGCCTGGGCAACAGAGCAAGACTCCGTCTCAAAAAAAAAAAAAAAGAAAAAAGAAAATGGTATAACTATTCTAGGAAATACTTTGGCTGTTTTTTTATAGTTAAATATCTACTTACTCTACCAGTAATTTGCTTCTAGGTATTTACCAAGAGAAATGAGAACATTTGTACACATTTGTTACACACATTTGCTCATAGCAATCTTAATAGTCAAAAACTGGAAGCAACCCAGGTGCCCATCAACAGGAGACTGGGTCAATAAATTGGGGTATATTCATACGAGAGAATAGTACTGAGAAGGAAAAATGAATAAGATACTGTTAGATTTAACAAAATGAATAGATCTCAAAAGTGTTATGTTAAATGGAAAAAGCAAGTATTTACATAGACACAAAAGAGTACATGCTATATAATTCCTTTTAGATGAAATTCTTAAAAGTCAGAACGGATCTTTGCTGACATAAAGCAGATCAGTGGTTGCCTGGACAAGAGCTGGGGTGAGCTTGCCTGTAAATAGGTACAAGGGTACTTTGGGAGGTGATGGAAATCTACATGCTGTGTTGAGGTTGACTGGGTGTATACATTCGCCAAAACCCCTTGAACTGATACAAAGGTGCAGTTTATTGAATATAAACTACACCTCCGTGCAGTTTTTTAAGAAGAGTTTATGTGTATTTTCTCCTGTTTGAGCTTTGAAAGAACATTCCAAAGCTCCCAAATGCTTTGGAATCCCAAAGCTCCCAAAATGTTTTCTATTAGAAAACATTTAGAAGTGCTCAAAGTAGCAAAAGGTTTGCCTAGTTTTATCGGAAGTATGGAGAAAAGACACAAGATGGCGGTGTTACTCAGAGAAAGCAAAAGTGTATGGCGTCTTTCTCAATAAAGTCTCATTTCACCTGGCAGTTCTTCACGTCATTGACACGATTGTCCTCAGTACTTTCTTCTCCAGGTGCTTATGGGAGTCTTCTCTAATATACTTAATTACTGTCTACACTCAATAACTACGTCACGGATCCTTTAAACATCTCAAGAGCTTTTGTTTTTCTGTTGTTATTGCAAATAAAAGTGAAAAATGTAAATAGTTTGCAATCCAGTAATCTATTTCGTTATTAGGGAGACTCATGTCTACTGCAGTTTGTTACTCCATAATGGAAGCCCCTGAGAAGTCGCCTTACCTCTGGGAAGAGCGCTTTGCTTCCCAGAGAATCTGATTCGCATTTCAGGCAGTCAGCCACTGGAGGGCAGTGCAGAAGCGTGAATGCCCTCACCTGCTCGGAGGCGGGAAACCCTGCAGCAACTGCGTCTTCTAAGGGAGCCTAGGACCAGGTTATTAGCAGAGGGGAAAAGAAAATGAATCCATTCTGGAAACCATCCGTTTGATTCAGAATGTTTTGTGTAAGACAGTATTTCTTGGGCCAGGCACAGTGGCTCACGCCTGTAATCCCAGCACTTTGGGAGGCCCAGGCGAGCAGATCACTTGAGGTGAGGAGTTCAAGACCAGCCTTGCCAACGTGGTGAAACCCCTTCTCTAATAAAAATACAAAAATTAGCCAGGTGTGGTGGCGTGTGCCTGTAATCCCAGCTACCCAGGAAGCTGAGGCAAGAGAATCGCTGGAACCCGGGAGGTGGAGGCTGCAGTGAGCCGAGATCATGCCACTGCGCTCCAGCCTGGGCGACAGAGCAAGACTGTCTTTAAAAAAAAAAAAAAAAATATTTCTTGGTAATTACAAAGTTGTGTCCATCAGACGAACTCTAGAACTCTACGGATAACTGTGGACTCTAGCCTCCATGTACAGAGCAGCTAAGTGCAGACTGGAGAGAGGGCAGGCAGGGGCCGGCCGAGGGCGGGGTCCTGCAGGAGGAGGAGGCGCCGGTGAACCTCCCATTTCCACGACTTGTACTCTTGGGGCAGCCCCTGGTCTGTGCCACGTGGATGGTGAAAGCTCACATGGAGAACATCCCACTGCCTTGAAGAACCAGAGGACAAAGTTTAGGACAACTGCAGTCACTGGCTGGGGGGTGGTGTGGGGCAGGGATGGGGGACTGACAAACAGAAGAGCTGGGAGACAGGGAACCTCAGACCATGAGTAAAGGCTAACTTCCTAGCTGGGCCATGCATGGACCTGACAAGCTTCCCTCGCTAAGGCCCAACCATGCAGCCCTGATGGCCCTGCTGCCCCACCCAGGTTCCCCGCACTGTGGGGAGATAAGCGGAAGCTGGAAGAGGGCAACCCTGGGCTTACAGCCTGGTTCTGCTCCCAACCACTACTCCTAATGTCTTGAGCTTGTTACCAAAGCTCCCTGAGCTTTAGTTTGTTTTCCAGAGAAAAGATGAAACCAGACCTCTCTCCTAGGGCTGCTTTTGAGGACTACCAGGGATAATGTGTGCAAAGCGCCTGACACAGAGGGCTTCACTCTGTCATTAATTTGCTTCCCACCTCTCGTTTGTGGTTTCTCTGGAATCTTGTGACTAACTCCTGTTGCAGGAAGTCAGGGACCCCAAACGGAGGGACTGGCTGAAGCCATGGCAGAAGAACGTGGATTGTGAAGATTTCATGGACACTTATCACTTCCCCAGTCAATACCCTTGTGCTTGCCTATGCCTGTCTTTACTTTAATCTCTTAATCCTGTCAGCCAAGGAGGATGTATTTCGCTTCAGGACCATGTGATAATTGCGTTAACTGCACAAATTGTACAGCATGTGTGTTTGAGCAATATGAAATCTGAGCACCTTGAAAAAAGAGCAGGATAACAGCAATTGTTCAGGGAATAAGAGAGATAACCTTAAACTCTGACTGCCGGTGAGCTGGGCAGAACAGAACCATATTTCTCTTCTTCCAAAAGCAAATGGGAGAAATATCTCTGAATTCTTTTTCTCAGCATGGAACGTCCCTGAGAAAGAGAATGCGCGCCTGGAGGTATAGGCTTATAAACAGACCCCCCCAGGTGCACCTGTCTCTTATGGTCGAGGCTGCAGAGATGAAATATACTCCAGTCTCCCATAGTGCTCCCAGGCTTATTAGGAAGAGGAAATTCCCACCTAATAAATTTTGGTCAGACCGGTTGATCTCAAAACCCTGTCTCCTGATAAGATGTTATCAATGACAATGGTGCCCGAAACTTCATTAGCAATTTTAATTTCGCCTGGGTGCTGTGGTCCTGTGATCTCGCCCTGCCTCCACTTGCCCTGTGATATTCTATTACCCTGTTAAGTACGTGATGTCTGTCACCCACACCTATTCACACACTCCCTTCCCTTTTGAAAATCCCTAATAAAAACTTGCTGGTTTTTGTGGCTTGTGGGGCATCATGGATCCTACCAACGTGTGATGTCTCCCCAGGACGCCCAGCTTTAAAATTTCTCTCTTTTGTACTCTGTCCCTTTATTTCTCAAGCCAGCCGACGCTTAGGAAAAATAGAAAAGAACCTACGTGATTATCAGGGCAGGTCCCCCGATAAACTCCGTTTCTGAGATCAGTTCTAGTGGCAACCCTCCAAGTCAGCTAGGCCTCAGTTCCTGATCTTACCCGTAAACGCAGTGAGTTTGCTTCTCACAAGCTTTGGTTATCTTGTCTGTCTCCCTTTTTGAAATCCAGGTTTGAAGACTATTCGGCCATGCTTTTGCAGTGAGCACCAGCTTGCTAGAGCCCCTGGGGGGCCGCAGCCAGCAAGCTGGAGAGTTACCAATGTTCCAAGAATGTTTCAGAACCACTTGCTTTGTCAAAGCTTGGCCTTGTGGACTTCCCGTTTTACATGAGATTCTCTAGTCTTTGCCCATCTTCATTTCCTATTGCCTCCTATATTTTTTTTTATTTTTCTTTCTTTCTTTCTTTCTTTTCTTTTTTTTTTGTCAGTGGCAACTTTTACATGATTTTCTGTGATCATGCACACAGGGACTAAAAGCACTCACTCTCTCTGCATCTGGGACCCGTCCTCTCCTCTACCTCTCACTGCAGTCAATGGTGTTTGCTCCTCTGCCCTTTGCTCTTGCTGGGCCGTGGTGACAGCTTCCTGTCTAGGTTCTCTGCCTTCATTCATGGCCCTGTGTGCCATTTTCCCCGACATCCAAGACTTAAACTTTTAAATACGGTCATCACATCATGTTAACTCTTCACTTTCACTTCTTGCGTAGCTGCTTGCTGTAGCTGGAGTCAAATCTACCCTCCAAAGACCCCCGGCTCCCTCTCTTCCCCCGACTGGCTGTGCTCTGGCTCTTTCCGACCACACGTGTGTCAAGCTCCTACTATCATCCAGGCCTCCCCACGTGCTTGTCCTGTGCTCTAATCGTCTTTCTTCACCCAGCTGCTGCCTTTTATCATTCCTGCTTTGGTTCTATCACCGTCTCCTCAAAGAGGTCTTCCCGGCTGTCCCAACTGAAGTAGTCCTCACTTAGCCTCAGCCCCTGTCTAAGCCATGGCAACGTTTCGTTCCCTTCATCACACTTAGCACTGTTGAAAATTGTCTTTATTTATTTGTTCCAGCACCACAAAGTTCAGGTGTAAAATATAGTTTACTGGAGGAAAACAGGCCAAGAAGTAGTGGGTTGCACGGTCTCCTTAAGTCGTGTTACTCCTTAGCGCTTAGACAGGATATAGACAGTCTGGTGCGTCAGGGCCAAGGCACCAGCAAGGAAGGACAATGTCCCCATGACGCTCTGTATATTTATGGTGTGTATTTAAGAGAAGGGAGCAGGGGATATCTGTGGGACCGCACACGTTCTCTAGTTGAGAAAGTGGCCTTGTTGGAAGGGAAGGTCCTCCAGAACCTGGCAACCAGACACTGACCCGTCCTCCTATTAGGCTCGGGTAGAGCGCCTACCAAGTACTCTGCTGAGCTATTATATAAAGGCAGGGAGGAAGTGAGTCCCTGGGGCCATGCTCTTCTGCCTCTCCTGAGTAAAATATAAGCCCCATTGAGAAACAGAGTTTATCTTGTTTACCACTACAATAGTACCAGGCACATAGAAAGGCAATCAAAAAATATTTATTGAGTGAATGGGAGAATAGCAGAATGAGTAATAATAAAATCATGATTCAAAAGTAACTGAAATTCAGAGAGAAAGACCAACTTTACTAGAAATGGTATCTTGGTAGTGACCTGGAGCTGATGAGGAGGGGGTGTCTAATTTACTGCAGCATTGTAACTACGCATAGAAGGCACAGCAGGAGGGCAGCCACTGATGTGGCTCCAACTCTTAGAGGTTCCTTTCCTGGTTTTAAATACATGCCATGGCTGGGCACGGTGACTCATACCTGTAATCCCAGCACTTTGGGAAGCCGAGGCAGGTGAATCACGAGGTCAGGAGATCAAGACCAGCCTGGCTAACACAATGAAACCCTGTTTCTACTAAAAATACAAAAAAAAAAAAAAAGCCGGGTGTGCCTGTAGTCCCAGTTACACGGGCGGCTGAGGCAGGAGAATGGTGTGAACCCAAGAGGCAGAGCTTGCAGTGAGCCGAGACCACACCACTGCACTCCAGCCTGGGCGACAGAGCAAGACTCCATCTCAAAAAAAAAAAAAAAAAAAAAAGGACACGCATGTTAGTCCTGCACTGCCCACAGCTTCATTTACGGAATTACCACTGTCAAGTTGACATGTGCTGTCTCTTAAATTACTCTTCGGTATGAGAAGCAAAGTTGCATGTTTATTTTTGTCAGAGAAAGAGACTGGGATTCTTTGGAAGACATAGGCCAATTGCCCTTCATACCAAGAAAAATCTTTCTCATTCTGACTGTTTTGTTTGTCTCAAACCAGCATCACAGACTGCCCTGGATGGGTTTTGGCAACAAGAGTGATAATGAAGTCATTTCCATGGTGATAAGGTCAACGTTGTTAATGCTTACTGCATCACAATCAATTTTTGAAATGCTTCTAAATTAGAAAAGTGAAAAAACGTGTTAAATGAAGGAAAAGTGTACGATGAGCTAAATGCTGAGGAGAATGACTAATACTCCACATGAAATACTCATCAAGCACTTGATCACATGCACCTCTGGAGGGTTTCTTATTAGAAGACACTTCCCTGGAGATGAAGTCAGTGTTCTGGTTGCCCCCATTTCACAAATACCAACCTTGGAATAGATATTATTGACTTGTAAAATGGACAAAATTTGTTTTCAAAATGTCAATAAAAACTATTAAGTAAGCAAAACAAATCTTTAGCAGTCTCTATCATGGCCCATTAGTGGAATTACTTTTCTCCACCAATGTAATAATCTGTGTTTCAGGTCTCTTAGGAACTGAAAAAATTACGTATAATGGAGAAATTATACCTATTAGGTCACTATGTGTTTCTACAAGTCAAGTAGTCTGTTGCAGTAGCTTTAAAGCAATTTTCTCAAGCTAATGATTAGTTTAGCACGGTCTTATCCTCTCTGACATTTTACACTCCTGACGACTTTTTTCTTAGAATTCTCCTTAGCGCCATGTTTCCCCATTTTGATGCTGCTCTTTTCCTGCTCCCTGTTGGGGCTTTTAAGTGATGTTTCTTTCTTTGATCACCTCCTGAACATCAATGATAGTCCCCAGTTAATCCATTCTCCTCTTATACTTGACACTTTTTTTTTAACCTCATCTGATCACATAGATTCAAATTTCACTTAAATATAGGCTTTCAGTCAAACTTCTCAATAATGTTTGTAGCCATATCTAAAACTGGACTCATCTCCACTCAACAGTCCCCCAGGTTCCTCACACTCAACTCACCCACAGCTCCTCCGTCCCCACCACCAACTCCAGGTGCTTCCTTGATGTCCACATTGGGATGGATGTGATTCACTTTCCAATGCTAAGTGTGGGAACCTTTCTGCAGCCCACCCTTTCACTCACCACCGTTCTCTGAATCCAGCCATCAACCCAGCAGCCTGCAATTCCTTAGGATCTTTTCTCTTTTCCTTCCTATATATCTTATTCCAACTGGAACCACTGTAAGGCTCATGCCTAGTCTCCCTAAGCTCAGAAGGCACTCAGCTTCCAGCTGGGAGGAGCGGGCCTCAGTCACCAAGTCTCCTCAAGCCTCTTTGACGAGATGAGGTGGGACCTCTTCAATATTAATATGGCTCTACATTCATTATACTTAAATTACAGAGAGTTTATCAGGAAGAAATACAATTTATGCTAGTAAATATTTCTTCTATATAAAAAATGTAAAAGAATTTGGGAATAAAAACCATGGAAGTGAAAGATATGAATCCTGACCTTCAGAAGGAGTGGGAGTGGGTGAGAAACCAAGATTGCAGTGACCTGGGTCTGGATTTCAGCTCCTCCATTTGTTTGACTGGGGCAAGATATTTTAGTTTTGGTTTCTTTGTAAAATGAAGAGGAACACTTCAGTCAAAGGTACGTTTTGACATTTAAATTATATTGCATATGAAGCATACATCCCCAAAACTTGGACATGGTAGATTCTCATCAAATCATAATTATTATAACTTAGAAGCACAAGACTTTCATAATTGAAAAGTAAAATATCAGTAATAGTTTAAAATAACAGTTTAAGTAAACAATAATAGAAACGCCATGAGGAATCCACCCTGTCTACCAAGGAACAGTGCGGACTGCCATTCCTCAAGGAGCCCAGATTGTCTGGAGCGGAAAGAAATTACAGACAGGAAACCCCTACCTAGACACAGCAGCACCACACACCAAATGTTCTCTGACTCCTCAGCTCCTGAAAAAGAAGATTTTGCTACACAAAGCAAAAAAAAAAGAGAGAAAGTTTTATAGATTTTTATGGTCTTTAAATAAGATTAGGGCCAGGCCCGGTGGCTCACGCCTATAATTCCAGCACTTTGGGAGGCTGAGGCAGGCGAATCACAAGGTCAGGAGTTCGAGACCAGCCTGACCAACATGGTGAAACCCCATCTCTACTAAAAATACAAAAAATTAGCTGGGTGTTGTGGTGCGTGCCTGTAATCCCAGCTGCTCAGGAAGCTGAGGCAGGAGAATCGCTTGAACCCGGGAGGCGAAAGTTGCAGTGAGCTGAGATTATACCACTGCACTCCAGACTGGGTGACAGAGCGAGACTCCGTCTCAGGGAAAAAAAAAAAAAAAATTGAAAAGTTAAAAAATAAGATTACTCTAAGACTCACCGCTCACCTGTACCCAGGGACTTCTAGGTTTGAAAGCATTTCCACCACTACTGATGATCTAAGGGAGGCACTGGGGAAAGTATAGCTGCATAATCCTTCCCTGTGGGTGTCACTCCCTAACCTCCAGGCTCTCCTGGGTGTGGACTGGTTGGGGGAGATGATTGGAAACTGCCATTTGTGTCTACTGCGCACAATGATAAGAGATAAACTTGGCTGGGGCTATTAGAGGTCGTTTATTTAGTTCAACATTTCGTGTACTAAAGAGGAAACCCAAGTTCAGACCGGCTGAGTTGGAAAAGTCACCTAGCTACTGGAAGCAGAGCCAGGCCTAGATCTCCTAGTCCAAAACTTCTTTTCTCCCACACCACAGCTGCTGCTTTACATTACTGGGGTTTTGGAATTTTACTCATTCAAATGCAAATGTTTTGTGTGCTTCTTTAATGGGACATTTTTTGTCTTACTTTACTAAGTAAAGTACAGAGTGAATGAGAGTGGATTGGAGGTGTTGAAATCGTCAACCTCTTTTAAAGCATCATTATTTTTCCTTTGTTTCTCTTTACGATGTGAAACACTTACTTCTTTTTCTTCCCAGCTTGAATTGGAGACAGCAGCACAGATAACTTGACTTTCTTGTTCTAGTGGATGATGCAAGTAGTGAGGATGCGATTAACGAAATCAATGGCTCATGGGAAAGCCTTCCCATTTCCAATCTCACCCCTACTTTAGGATATGGTCCAGTGAATCCGTTGCTATGAAACAGTGCTGCAGCTGGGCTCAGTGGGGGTCTGGGTGGTCTCACAAAAGCTAGCAATAGTTGTGACTTGGAGAAATTAGAAGTGTTACGGGCCGTCCAATATCACATCACTGGGATAAGTCATGATCGTGTGACTTCATAAAGTTTGCCATTGACCCATTCATCAATTGGTTATTGAAGTCATACTATATTCCAGGTATTGTATTAGGTTCCAGAGATATACTGTCCTTGCTCCATAGTCCACATGGACAAATCAGCGAGTGATCGTGATGTGATGTGGTGGATGCTGTGATGGAGAAAGACGAAGTGAAAATATTCATGCACCAGAGTGGCATCTAACCCATCTTCCGAGGTCAGGGAAGGCTTTTTGGAAGAGATGATATTTAAGCAGAAACCTGAAGAATAAAATAGATGGCACAGGTGAAAAGGTGGAATAGAGGATGTTCCTAGCAGAAGAAGCTGTATTGTATGTCAAAGGCTCAGAGGCATCAGAGAACCGGCAGAACGCAGGGAAGTACAAGCGCACAGTGTGCCGAGAGCACAGGATACAGGTGCAAGATTGGGAGGAGGACGTGTCCACAGATGGGGTGGAAGCACTGCACAGCCTCCAAAGCTGTACACAGCCTCTCCTTGTCTGCCACAGGACTTTGCGTGTGACCACTGCACCTCCAGGAAGGCCAGGTGCACATCGCTTCCCATGCGCCCGGCCTCATGGCCTTTGGGGGTTGTCGTGTGGAATGGAGATGACACGAGTGGTGCATGTGAGGTCAGGGAATTGGGTATGCATGTCACCACTCAGAATGGGGCTCCTGGGTGGTGGAGGGAGTGCAGTTTTCTGCAGTATCTTTGAGCAAGGACAAAATGGCAACAGAGGAGTAGCTACAACTAATAGAAAGATTTCAACTAGCAATAGCTTAAAGAAGGTAGAAGTCTTTTCCTCGCATGGGAAGGCAGCCTGCATACAGGCAGCCTGGGCCTTTTGTGACAGCCACACAGCGTCCTCTGAAAGGGCAACTCGCCTCCCAGGTTTCTGAAACCTAGTTCTCCGCATGTGGCTTCTACCCTGGGGCTGTGTAAACGTCAGCATTCTAGCATGGAGCTGGGCTGGACAGGTAGCAGCCCTTTCCCTAAGGCTAATGCATTTCTTGTTTCTTTCCAGGTCAGTCAGGATCTTTGATTTTGGAGCACAAGCCTTCTGCGTGCTACTGACTGGGTCCTGGCCTCCCTCCTTCCATGGCATCGTCGTGAATGGGAATTTCCACCACTGCCTCCATTAGGTAACTATGGTGAGCCTGGCAATCGCTTACTATTATTTCCAGTGCTGCTGTTTTTGTCTTTTTAAAAATTATTCTTTATTTTTAACATTTTATTTTTAAATAATTTTGGGGCTGGGCGCGGTGGCTCACGCCTATAATCCCAGCACTTTGGGAGGCCGAGGCAGGCGGATCACAACGTCAGGAGATTGAGACCATCCTGGCTAACACAGTGAAACCCTGTCTCTACTAAAAACACCAAAAAAATTAGCCAGGCCTGGTGGCGGGCACCTATAGTCCCAGCTACTCAGGAGGCTGAGGCAGGAGAATGGCGTGAACCCGGGAGGCAGAGCTTGCAGTGAGCTGAGATCACACCACTGCACTCCAGCCTGGGTGAAAGAGCGAGACTCCGTCTCATAAATAAATAAATAAATAAATAAATAAATAAATGAATAATTGTGGACACAAAAAGTTACAAAAATACTACAAAAAATTCCCATATACCCTTTTCGTACCTTCCCAAAATGTCACTATCCTAAATAACTGTAGTATAATCATCAAAGCCAGGAACTCAAATTGATAGAATACTAGAAATACATCCATATACCTTATTCAAATTGCAGTGTCCCACTAATGTACTTTTTCAGGATCCAGACCAGGACCACAAGTGGCATTTAGTTGTCATGTCTCAGTCTCCCGCAACATGACTATTGTGCCTTCTAAATGCATCATATCAGACTGTGTATGATCTTACACTTTGATGCCTTGGTTAAGGTAGTATATGGCAGGTTTCTCCACCATAACATTTACTATTTTTCCTGTTGCAATTATTAAATATCTTGTAGAGAGCTACACTGAAACTAAGCAAATGTCCTGTTTCTCGTTATACTTCTCTCCTGCCCAGCTGGTTTTAACACCTGTTGATGACTTTTGCCTGCAACAGCTGCTCCTGTGGTATTTGTCAAATAGTGATTTTGTTGTGGTCTTTTAAAGTGCCATCATGGGCACACAATCCACAGCTGGGTTTGAGAATGTCCAGGAGTTGACTCTTGTCAGACCACTATCCCCTGTGGTCCCTGGTCCTTCCAGGTCTGCTATGCTGACACGGGCCCCTTCAAGGCTTCCCTGCGAAAGCCAGCCCCAGGCAATAGCACTGTTCCAGGCTCCACTTTCTGCTTATTCTCCACCTGCTGCTTCTGCTCTTCTTTCTCTTCTGGATCCAGGCTCTGGGGGTTATTCCTGGAATAAATCTAGATCTAAGGTTGGGCTTTGCATGTTTTTGGTGCAACACCCCATCGTCTGTCCTCCTGGGTTTATTAAACCTGAATTCCACCTTCCTCCTCCCCTAACACAGTCCTCTGAAGTTGGAGTCTATCACAGCCTTCATCATGCAGGTCATTTACGGAGGTCCAGCTCTTCAAATCTCTGTGCATTTGTGGAGGTGTTCTCTAACATTTTCTCTTTGGAAGACTAAGAGCCAATATTGGACAAATTATTCATGTACTTGGGAATTTGTAGACATAGTCAAATTGAATAAGTGATTATTTTGTCATTAAAAAGAAACTATGCTCACCCCTGATTATCCACCAAGGGATGATGGGAGTTGAGGAAAGGGGTGGTAGGGGCAAGTCCCACAGAGGAGTAGGTCAAAATCTCCTTGGAGAACTAGGCATACTATTTTTATGTTCATCAGAAGTATGCACTGATCAAAAAGGCTGAGAAATTGTCTTAGCACAAAGTAGACTACTTTGAAGATCTAGATGTGAGTATAATTGAGACAGGATTGGGGTAAAGGAGTCAAGCTAGTCTCAGCAATTGCAGCATAAAACAGGAGGAATGCAATAATAGCAATGAGATCTTTACTGAGTCCTTACTAACTCATTTAACCTCCACAGCAACCTAGGGCAGTAGGTAAAATTGCTGTTCTCATTTTAGAGCTGTGGGTTCAGAGTGACAAGGTAATCAAAGGGCACTCAGGCAATTACTTGGGGAGCCA
This sequence comes from Pan troglodytes, assembly GCF_028858775.2. Taxonomy (NCBI): domain Eukaryota; kingdom Metazoa; phylum Chordata; class Mammalia; order Primates; family Hominidae; genus Pan; species Pan troglodytes. The sequence goes on from NC_072404.2 coordinate 60,562,145, forward strand.
ATACTGCAGCCCAAAGCATCTGACTCCAGCACTCACATCCTGATCATTGCCGACCATGCCTGGCCAGGTATGAAACAGAATGAGGTTTCGCTGTGATCTGGGGGGACGTAGTTTGTAAGGGTGCCTGCACCCGTGCCTGTCACAGAGCACACTTCCCATTGGGAACATCCCTGTCGACACTGCTGGCCACCATGGCGCCCTCTGGCTTCCTGCCCACAACAGGAACAGACCGTGGCCTCCTTGGTGATGGTGGGTCTTACTTTGGCTATTGCATCACTGCTCACTTACCCTCATCTCACCTAACCAGTAAGTCCACATGTGGGATCCCTGTCCCTACCACACACACATCCATTCAGGACAGGAAGTGCATGATGTGACTCACGAGCAGAGGGAAAGGGAATTGCGCTCAGCTGGTAAAGGCAAAGAAAGAACAAATAGAGGCTATAGCCACCAAGAAGAAGAAGAGAAGAGAAAGGACCAAGGCTAATAAGCACTGAGATGGCCTTGCTTCTTGTTAAAATATTGAGATGTTTCCAACTGCTTGGTAAATGGCCACTGCTCCAAGCCCACCCCCTTCCTAGTGCCCTGTCACCCTATCACTGTCTTTCCCCTTTCCAGCAGCTACAGAATTCAGAATGGTTTAATTCAGAATGGTTAGGTCCTAACCACTTGAATATTTTAAGTATTACCCCAGAAGAGAACTAAAACCAAACATTTGGCAAAAGTAGATTTTATCTACCTTTCATTGCCTTACTCCAGAGCGCGATTTCTGTGGCGCACAATTCCTCTCCCTGTCAAAATGCTCTTCCCCTTGGCAGCTTTTATCCTGCAACGCGGTTGCTGAAGATTCTGCTTTCACTCCCCTTCCTTGGGAAAAGCCCAGCAGAGAGGACCTTCCAACCAAACTGCCCTTAGCCATTCAGCATGGCCTTGCTGCCCAGAAGTTCACCCTCTTGGCAACTGTGGCCTACACTGTCCCAGCACGGACCCACGGCAGAAGAGGGCCCTCATGCACTCTGCACCCCTGTCAGACTTCTGTGAAATTAATGGCTCAGATAGCAAAGAAACCCAGTTCAGCCACCAAACTACTTAAAAGGCAGTTACAATCAAGGCATAAGATGTGATAATTTGATACACATATTCATTGTGTAATAATTTTCACATTAACACATCCATGGCCCCCAGTAGTTATCGTGTGTGTGTGTGTGTGTGTGTGTGTGTGTGTGTGTGGTTAGGACATGGGCAGTCTGTCAGATTCAAAACCAAGAACAACACTTCTCCAGCATTCCTTCCTCCAGTCCCCATTCTCTGCACCCTAGAGCAAACCCGCCTCCTGTGAGTAACACAAATTAACTCTAGTGTTAGTTAGAGAATTCAGTGTTTAGGAAATGGCCTTTGAGCCTCGGACTCAGTCTAGACGTTTTTCAGCCTGTGCCTCATCTGGGTGCCTTGCCGTCCTGGTTTCAGTGAGACCTGGAGCCGGCTCCGCTTTCTTTCCTGCCCGTGCCGTCTGCTTCATGCTCCCATACTTTTCTTATAAAACAATATTTTAAACTCTTAAATAAAATTGTAGGAAAAAAGTCATCCATAAACCTAACTCACAAAGTAATTACCTTACATTTTAGTCTATTATTTTCATGTCTGTAACCATATAAATAATTATAGCCATAGCCTTAAATTTTTCTCTCAAATGTTTTATTATTACATAATATAATTTCATATTTTTAAATTACCATTTTAATAGCTAAATATGCCATTTAGCTACTATGTCCTAATTTCCTTAACCATTTCCTTATTGTTAGATACTTTTTTTTTTATTATTTTACAGTTACAGATCACGTTACAATCAATACTTCAATGGACTTCACTTTTTTTCCTTTCCACTGTTTTCTTAGAATAAATCCTTAGGAGTTAGAATACTGGTCTGAGTCTTATAAATATTTTTATAGCCTTTTAACTTTCCATGAGGGCTATATTTGTTTATACCACTTGCCTCATTTCATGTCTGCATTCTACTTGCATGTCTTACCCAATCTTCTTCTGTAATTTTTATATTATCCTTTCTTTTACTTAGAAAAATTGTATATTTTTATGTAATTGCATCTGTTATTTTTCTCTTCTATCTTATATTGCCTTAATTCTTAGAATGTTATCAACACTTTAAAGTTCTGCCTTTTTGCTGGCCCATCTATAATTTCCTTAATATCTTGTTCTTTGATATATTTGGGAATTTTGAATATAGTTGTATATATTTTTTTCCACAACACTGTATCATTAACCCAATATCATTTATGATGTTTTGCTGTTTTACAAGGTTATAGTAATCCTACACTAATCTAGGTCAATTTCTGGGCTCTCTACACATTTGCATTCATATGTTTTTATACTTTTCATTCATATTTCTTTGTTTTCAACATGATGCTACAGTATGTTTTGATATCAGGTACAGATACTTATTCCTTGTTATTATTTTTCTAAAAACATTCTTCTGTTATACTCTGACAATCTTCACGTCCATGCTATTTGAGTAGTCTGTGCTCTTGGCCACACCCTAAGCTAAGCCAGCACCGTGATTATCCCACCTGTGAAATAATAAACTTAAATCCCACTAAACCACGTACTCATTCTCTTCACCTTCTCCACTCTTTTATTCCAAGTCACCCTGCACTTTGCACCATTGGGATCTATTACTCCAGCTCCTCACTTCACTCCTCATCACCCCGGCGGAGCAAAATGATCAATTATTTTAGGATAATTCCATCAGCATTTCACGTTTCACAATTTCTTGTCTATCCGCCAAAGTTACGTTGCCCATTTCCAACTCTGGAGGCCCCTGTCTGTCCAGGCTCAGTTTCTCCCCTCAGCTGCCCGCTGCAGCCTCACAGAAATCAAGGGCCCCTGTCACATTACAGTAGTTTCTCTGGTTGCGCATGCAGGATTTGCGTCAGGGTGGTAGAAGATTGGAATTGGCAAATCCAAATATGCTGCATTCTCCAATCTACGATGTTGTTATAGTGAGTGTTAAAAATTCTGGAACAGATTTTTTGTTGTTGTTGTTGTTGTTGTTGTTTTCTTTTATTATTATAGTTTAAGTTTTAGGGTACATGTGCACATTGTGCAGGTTAGTTACATATGTATACATGTGCCATGCTGGTGTGCTGCACCCACTAACTCGTCATCTAGCATTAGGTATATCTCCCAATGCTATCCCTCCCCCCTCCCCCCACCCCACATCTGGAACAGATTTTAAAACGTGTCAGTCACCAACTAGGAGACTAAAGAGTTACCCTAGAAACACTGCATGGCATGTAAGAGCAAATTTCCTTTTTTACCAGTAACATTCATTTAAATAGGAAATAGGAAACTATAGAAGGAAATATGTGTGTGTGTGCACGCATATGTGTGTGTGTGTGGGTGGGTGGGTGGAAGGGGTAAAACGGAAACACAGGGACAGAGACAGAAACAGTTGAGAATTCCTGCCTCAAAAAACCCGATCTGCTGGAGTTTGTATACATTGTCTTTTCCAAGCTTGAAAAAAGTTCTCCACAGAAGTAATGACCCTGGACTTGCAGAAGAGAGCGCTAAAGCTCAGAAAGTAAAGTCAGCTCTCAAGAAGACTTCGCTAGTAACTGGCGAAGTAGGATCCCACCCAGATCTGCGTTCTCCACCTGCTGTCACATGATGCAGTGAATCAAACAGTACTGTCACTGCTTACCTCATTACGATGCCACGCTGACTGTCTCAGCTCCACGACAGAGGTTATTGGCCATTTTGTTCAATGACACCTAGCAATGCCTGCTTCCTACCAGTTACTTAACAATAGTTGTTGAATAAATTGCTCCATTCACTTATATTCATGGCATATGGATGAATAAAGAGCATGCTCACCAAATATTTGGCTAGCAAGTACTCATGTATGTACAAAAGAACAGCCATGTGTCGGGCAACAGAATCAGGGTCAGAAACTCTCCTGTCGGGTCAGGGAGCAATGTGGTGGGACAGGGGCTGCCTCAAAGCCTCCTTTTGGGTTCAAAACCCACAGGAAAATGCAGCAGAAGAGTTTAGGAAGAGTACTTTCTATTTTGTTTGGAGGTTGGTTTTTTTGGTTTTTGGCTATTTTTAAAAATTAACACCTTGCATTGGTGTGGTACCTTTGTTACAACCAACAAACCAACGTTAGTACATTACTATTAGCTAACATCTGTAATTTAAATTAGGGTTTACCCTTTTGTTATATAGTTGGATAATTTGTGTTGTAGAGTTTAATGAGTTTTCACATATGCCAGTATCACTCATCCATTATCATAGCATCATACAGAATATTTTCACTGACCTAACAATCCCCTGTGCTTAACCTATGTATGCTCCTCCCTGTAGCTCTCAACACCTGGAAACCACTGATCTTTTTACCATTTTTATAGTTTTTTTTTTTTTCAGTGTGCTGTACATTAAGAATCATATAGCATGGAGTCTTTTCAGACTGATTTCTTTTACTTAGGCATATGCATTTAAGGTTCCTCCATGTCTTTGTGGTTTGAGAGCTCTTTTTTTAAAACCAGTGGATAATATTCTGTTGTCTGGATATACTGCAGTTTGCTTATTCATTCAAGTATTAAAGGTTATTTTGGTTGCTCTCAATTTTTAAGTTATGAATTCAGTTTCTAGTTAGCAGAGAACACATGAGCGTCAGTCTCTGGTACTATGCTGTTTCTAGAGCTCTATAGATGTGAGCCTACCACATGCTACAGCAGGAGAGACGTCTGCACACAGTGGGCCTGCTCTTCTCTGCAGTCTTCAGACTGGCTTTCTGATGCTTTTCATGATTATTTATTGAGGAATATAGTGTTAAATTCTAAGCCCAAATATTTTCTGATAGACTGGCACATTCGGGAAAAAAATGCAACAAAGACAGTTGAAGGACTCAAAATCCTCTCCTTTGAGGAAACACGGAAGAAGAGAGAATTCAGAGATGCTGCCAACCATCTGCAGCCACCTTAATGGCAGTCATCGGAAAGAGGGCCAGCCTCGCTCCGCAGGACCATGGGGGATAGAAGTAGGAGCAATGGGTGAAAGGAACCTTGGAGCCGTTCCAGGTTTTGAGAGGACGTTGAGGATTCCCATGCATTTTGTTGCAGACATTTCCCCATCTCAATCATCAAAGAGCAGGGGATAGTTGCCATCTGACCATCGAGTCTCAAAATATTGCAGCCCTGATAAGTTCTTACATATACCCACAGGAACTTGATTCAGAAACGTGTCAATCAAAAACATTTCTGAGACAATCTTGAAATTGAGTCCAGTAACCCACACAGCCCAATTCTGTTATCTCAGATGTCATCAGACGCCCTTGAAGGTGATTGAGGTTGCTTTTGTAAAGTTGGAGTTTAGAACCCTTAAGTGAGCACATCAGCTCTCGCATGGGGTATGGTGGCACCTGGAGAAGGCAGGCATTGCTTTCCTCTGGTGCTTGTGAGTTTTCATATTCAACACGTTTTGTCTTCTCTCCACCTGGGTTCAGAATTCTTCCTGCAGTTCTCACCTGAAACCACAGCCATGGGTGGCCCCACAGTGCTTTTCACTGAGTGACATGAGGACCCTGTAGGTCTTCTTCCCTCTGGAGCTGAGGCATCTGGTGTACCCCCTGTTTCAAGCAGTTCTTGCCCCATGGAGGGAGACCCTCTTCTGGGGACTTAGTGCCACACAGACACCCGTCCAGGGCCCAGCGCGTACAGCAGCTCCAGGAAGAATGCTGGCTGTTTTCAGGAACTAAGCTGGTTGGGTCCTTAATTTCATGCCTGAATCTCCTTTCATTTTCTGAGAGCCAAGTTATGTGGTATTTTCCTTGATTGAAATTCTTAAAATCATCTTGGTCCAGTGCCTACCACCCACCCTCTGCCTGTTGTTTCTCAGTATTTCTATAGAAACAGACATCCAGGTATTCAAATCCTACAGTCCTAGAAATGGCTGTTCTCACCAGAGGACGTCAGAGCCCTGTCCTTTGTTGTCCAATGCCCAGTGCAATCTCCCTGTGGCTCAAGCTGGGCTCTGGACAAGGAGATCGTTTTCCACAGGCAAGAGCAGCACCCCTGTGACACGCCTCACCTTCATGAATTCAGCCTGGGCTCCTCAGGCCAGAGTCCTAAAAGCAGTTTTGAGTCAAACCTATATTTCTTTTGGCTTCAAGGAAGAACTATATAAATTTCAGTTTGGCTACGCAGGTCCCGAAAGTAAATGTCATTACAGGCCTTTATTTAAGATCAGATTTTACATTTGACACCTTTTCTGTCAGAGGAAAGTACATGGAAATATCGAGTCATGCTTATAGTGCAATCAGTTTAATTAGTTTGTACACACTAGTAAAATATCAAACATTGGCAGAGTCACATCTTATGACTGTGCCCCTTACCATGAATGCATTACATTGTTGCCATGGAGTTTCATGTTAAAACACTATTTCATCATTTCACACTCCAAAACACTATTTGTTCAGCCAGTTGTGCCAAAACAATTGAGGAAGAGAAAAGCAGGCTGCAAACACAAAGCCAAACCTTTGTGGTGAGGTGGGATCGATGGCCATTTTAATCCTGCACCATTCTGTATTTTCTTAAAATTTTCCTCAGTGACAGATTAAGGGGCCAAAGGAAAAGTTACTGTGCAAAGAATTTGAAGAGACAGAATGAATTCCAGAAGTTGTCCTGATCAGAAACTGGTAAGCCCAACAACAGTCAAACTGAGAGCCAAGTCAGGAATGCAATTTCATTCACAATTGCCACAAAAAGAATAAAATACCCAGGAATACAGCTAACTAGGGAGGTGAAAGATCTCTACAATGAAGTTTACAAAACACTGCTCAAAGAAATCAGAGATGACATAAACAAATATAAAAACATTCCATGCTCTTGGATAGGAAGACTCAGTATCATTAAAAGGGCCATACTGCCCAAAGCAATTTACAGATTCAATGCTATTTCTATTAAATTACCAACGACATTTTTCACAGAACTAGCAAAACTTATTTTTAAAATTCGTATGGAACTAAAAAGCCCTAATAGCAAAGGAATTTTTTTTTAATTAAAAAGTAAACTTTAATGTCAAAAATGCAAACTTGGGGAGGGCAGAAAGATCACACACAAGGCTGTCACTTCACACTTGGAGGGTTGCTTCCCAGAAGGTGGGCAGCTGGGCAGAGGTGCTCCTCTCTTCCCAGTCAATTGGGCAGCAGGGCAGAGGTGCTCCTCACTTCCCAGAAGGTGGGCAGCCGGGCAGAGGCTCTCCTCACTTCCCAGAAGGTGGGCAGCCAGGCAGAGGCACTCCTCTCTTCCCAGACAGGGTGGCGGCCAGACAGAGGCACTCCTGTCTTTCCAGTCAGTTGGGCGGCAGGGCAGAGGGGCTCCTCACTTCCCAGACGAGGGGGGCGGCCGGGCATATGCGCTCCTCACTTCCCAGACAGGGCCTCGGCAGGGCAGAGGAACTCCTCACTTCCCAGACCGTGTGGAGGCCAGGCAGAGGAACTCCTCACTTCCCAGACAGTGCAGTGGCCAGGCAGAGGTGCTCCAACTTCCCAGATGGTGGCCACCGGGCAGAGGTGCTTCTCACTTCCTAGATGATGCCGGGGGTGGGCAGAGGCGCTCCTCACTTCCTAGATGGAGCAGCAGCTGGGCAGAGGCCCTCCTGTCTTCCCAGACGGGCAGCAGCTGGGCAAAGGGGCTCCTCACTTCCCAGTAGCCAAGGAAATCTTAAGCAAAATAAAAGCAGAGCTGGAGGCATCATGCTACCTGACTTCAAACTACACTATAGGGCTACAGTAACCAAAACAGCATGGTACTAGTACAAAAACAGACACATAGACCAATGGAAAAGAATAGAGAACCCAGAAATAAGGCTACACACCTACAACCATTTGATCTTCAACAAACCTGACAAAAGCCACGGAGAAAGGATTCTGTATTCAATAAATGGTGCTGGGATAACTGGCTAGCCATATGCCTAAGATTGAAACTAGACCCCTTTCTTATACCATGTACAAAAATCAATTTAGGATGGATTAAAGACTTAAAGTATAAAAGTATAAAAACTCTGAAAGATAACCTAGGCAATACTATCCTGGACATAGGAATAGACAAATATTTCATGATGATGCCACAAGCAATTGAAACAAAATCAAAAGTTGGCAAATGGGACCTCTTTCATAGTTAAACTAAAGAGCTTTTGCACTGCAAAGGAAACTATCAACAAAGTAAACAGACAACCTACAGAATGGAAGAAAATTTTTGCAAACTATGCATCCAACAAAGGTCTAATATCCAGCATCATCTATAGGGAACTTAAAAAAATGTACAAGAAAAAAACAAACACCCCCATCAAAAAGCAGGCAAAGGACATGAACAGACACTTTTCAAAAGAAGACATACATGCTGTCAATAAGCATATGAAAAAAGCTCAACATCACTGATCATTTGAGAAATGCAAATCAAAACCACAATGAGATACCATCTAACACCAGTAAGAATGGCTATTATTAAAAAGTCAAAAATAACGGAAGCTGGCAAGGTTGTGGAGAAAAAGGAATGCTTATACACATTGGTGAGAGTGTAAGTTAGCTCAACCATTGTGGAAGACAGTGTGGCAATTCCTCAAAGACCAAAAAACAGAACTACCATTCAACTCAGTAATACCATTACTGGGTATATACTCAAAGGAATATAAATCGTTTTATCATAAAGACACATACATGTGTATGTTCAATGCAGCACTATTCACAATAGCAAGACATGGAATCAACCTAAATGCCCATCGATGGTAGACTGGATAAAGAAAATGTGGTACATATATACCATGGAATACTATGCAGCTATATTCTTTGCAGGAAGAAAGATGGAGCTGGAGGCCATTATCCCTAACAAATTAATACAGGAACAGAAAACCAAATACCAAATCTTCTCACTTGTAAGTGGGACCTAAATAATGAGAACTCATGGGCACATAGAGGTGAACAGCACACACTGGGGCCTATCTATTGGAGGATGGAGAATGAGGGGAGGGAGAGGATCAGGAGAAACAACTAATGGCTTAATATTCCAGGTGATGAAATAATCTGTACAACAAATCCCCGTGACACAAGTTTACCTATATAACAAACGTACACATGGACCCCTGAATTTAAACGTTAAACAAAAAATAAGATAAAAAATAAGCACATGCAAAAAACAAACAGAAAAAGAAACTGGTCAGCTTTATGTGTGGAAGAAATGGGGGGATAGGAGACTCATCAAATCCACTCAATTTGATGCATATTATTTGGCCTTAGTTCCAGAAACCATGCAAAAGGCTGGGCCCAGAGGTGAGCAGGAGCCCAGCACACACGCATCCTCCCCAGTGTGGGTAAGCACCACCGCAGTAGCCGAGTGGGCAGAGGAGAGAGCTTTCCATTCGTGTGGAGGGGTTGGGGTAGATGCCATGGGAAGCCACTCAGAGGGACTCTTGGATTTAATGAGTCCCAGAAGTAAGAAGAGGAGGTCCTCTCAACGTAATGAAAGATACAGAGGTTGGCTGGGCGTGGTGGCTCATGCCTGTAATCCCAGCACTTTGGGAGGCCAAGGAGGGCGGATCACCTGAGTTCGGGAGTTCGAGACCAGCCTGACCAACATGATGAAACCCCGTCTCTACTAAAAATACAAAATTAGCTGGGTGTGGTGGCACATGCCTGTAATCCCAGCTGCTTGGGAGGCCGAGGCAGGAGAATCGCTTGAACCTAGGAGGCAGAGGTTGCAGTGAGCTGAGATCGCGCTCCAGCCTGGGCAACAAGAGCGAAAATCCATCTCAAAAAAAAAAAAAAGAAAAGAAACAGAGGTTTAAGAGGTTATATTGTTTGGGGGCCATCAAATAGAGCACAGTGCTGGTCACAGAATTCCCAAGGGCAGCAGATTTAGCGTCAGGGGCCTCTTTGAAACTGATCCTCTCTCCAGCAAATGTGCATACACGAAGACAATACACGCTGTAAACGATTTCTGGGTTTCGCGGATGTTGAAGAGATCCTGTTGGCAGCCTCTGAGTTTGTATTTGCAGGCTGCCTGGCTTCCCAAGAACCAGGGTTGGTGCTTTGCAAATTAAGATGTTTATGATATGAGTGCTTGGTCACAACTTTGGAACCATGTGATAGCTACTTTCATAAAAATCCAATTAAAAATGGATTAAGATCACTTTAATACTAGAGGAAACTTAAGAGATTGATGAGCTTGGCCTCTTTTCCTCCTCAGCAGACATGTTTTGTCAAGCCATCACAGATGGATGTGCATTTTCTTCCCGAGAACACTTGAAGCCAGGAAGGCCATGCTGCAATATTTTCCTCCAAATGCTTTTATTGAATGAAATATTTTCTGTTGTATTTGAAGCCACTTGTTCTTCCTCGATTCTTTGTAAACACTGAGAAATACTGATTAGGATTTCCAGAAAAAATAATTATTTTCCACTTACCAATTGACTCTGGTGTGTATTTTGTGGATAAAAACTAGAGTAACAACAATAATAGGAATTTTGTCAATATGGGTAAATCATGTGCCCCAACAGCAGTGCCCCCAGCTGGTGAGTGGGTGGGCGACCCTGGCCTGCGTTTCTTTCCTCTTTTGCAATGTTTGTCATGCCGTCTCCACCTTGCATTGATATTTTTAATATTTTGACTGTAGAGTGTATTTCCTTATGCATGCCCTTTAAAAATGATGCAGGATAATTTCTAGAACTGTAAATTTTTCACAGTCAGAAAAACATTGATGTATATCTTTTAAAGCAGTGGTAAGCCTAATTCTTGATGTTTCTTTTAAAAATGTAAATAGCTTAATTCTATAATCAATGAGTCCACAAATGTTTGCAGACATTCTGCTATACACAAGGCAGCATGTTCTTGAAATAACAAAATATTAAATGCGCCATAAAAATTCTCTCTCTAGATTACTGTTTGAGCAATCTGGATATTACATGATTAAACAGTAATTTCCTGAGCACTTCTGCGTGGTTCTTTAATAAAGAAGAGGGATTATTTACTGGTGTAACCTGAGACTCACCAGGGCATAGAGAAAGCAGAGGGTCTGCTTTCAGCCTCGTCTCTGAGCAGAACATCATTTTCTTATCAGTACTGGATTAAGCAATTTGTGGTCCCATCCCCTGGGCCACTAAACCATTTTGTGGGCAATAGTCCATAATCACGGAAAGCTGGCAAGATGTTTGTGTAGCGCAATCATCACAAGTCTTTCAGGACGTTCTGATGTCGTTGAAAAAAATACTTTGCTAAACCATCAGTGTGAACATGCTTGAGTGACACCTGGTCACTATTCTGTCTGCAGGGAGGCAGGGCTGATTCCCAGAGGCTCCTGTCTTAGAGAAAGATAAGAACCGCTGACAGGGACCACCTTTCTCCCTTCTCTCTCAGGCAGCACCCAGCCTTCTCCTCTAGAAAAGCACTGGACCAAGACAAAGAATCCCTGTTTCAAGGGATGCCAAATGACCACTCTGACCTGTATTAGACCTGGGTGAGCACTGATTTTAAGGTTTTTTCATTGGTAATGAATCCGGTTGAGGTGACCCCATTGTCTAGGGAAGGCAGGGCCAAGGACGCATGTCCCTGCTGAGGTCTGTCTCAAAAAGGACATGTTGGGCCAGAGGATATTGTCTTACACACATGCATCAAGAAAGGGGCTGTATTTGAATCGATAGAAGTAGAATTAAATTTTCTCGTAGAAGCAGTGTTGTGATACTAGGATATAGACTTGGCCAGTGGTATCACATAAAATAGCTCCAGGAGACATTTATTTACTCTTTCATTTACTCCAGGTGCTAGGCTATATCTCAAGTACTTTTCATAAACAAGGTTATTAAGGACACATGCCAAAACACTGTTCTGGAAACTTTTTGTTTTGTTTATTCCAGAATTATGCAAGGCAGAGTGGCATTTCAAAAGCTCTATTTTTCCCAGTTTTTCACAGCTGATTATTTTTTTAAAAGCTGCAGTTCTACCTCCATCTTCAACAGAGGCAGATGCCCAAGTCTTGCCATTGCTACGTGGTGTCCTGACCGCCAAGGAGGTAGAGCTCACAATCACATAGGAACATGTATTTCCAATTTTCTTTGTGCTAACTTCCTTGCCACCATCAGTGCACTGGGTTTTGTGGATGTTGAAGAGATCCTGTTGGCAGCTTCTAAGTTTGTATTTGCAGGATGCCTAAAATCATAAGATATTATGTGCTGGGACATCAAAAAATATATCAGCTGCTAGCTCCAGAATAATGAGACTACTCTCACAAGTGCAAATATGGGTCATTGTCACTGCAATCTGGGTACCTCAAAGGCCTTCTAAGACAGAGACCATTGTCTATGTATCTTGCTATCCCCAGGCCTAACGCAGAGCTTGGCATCAAGCTCGTATCCCACCAATTAATGTCTATGAAATGAATGCATGAGCTATTAGCCCAGAGAAGATCTGGATAGTTTGCCTCATCAAGGCCTGTAAGTCTTGACCAAGGCTGGCCAGGGCAGCACAGGCTTCAGGGGAGAGCCAATCAAAAGGAGGCATGGCCAGCTCTGGGCAGGCATCGTGTACCAATGTGGGGACTAACCACTGAAATGCCAGTCAAGACACAAGAAGGGACCTAGGCCAAAACCTGCCCAAGGTTAGCAGAGCGGCAAGGGAAGGAAGTATCAGGAGGATCGAAGTATTGTGGGCACAAAAAGGCAAAGTGCTAGTATTGCTAATTTTGACCCAGTGCCCGTGGGCCACCAACAGGACAAAGGCGGCTGTGTGGTGTTCCCTGTCCCAGGCATACTGAAGGTGGGATAGAGTGTGAGAACACCGCACAACCCAGGCTGCACCAGGGCGCTGGACACCAACAGAGCTCACGGATATTTTAGCTTCTGATAATTCAGCTTTCTTCTCTCACAGGTGTAAACTCACTTTTAGAAAAACAGTGAACCATGGGACTGTACTAACAGAAGAACAACAAACGCCCACCACAAGCCCCGCCTGTCTGTGACGTGGTGGCCAATGCAGTTAGGAAGAGAGAGCTCTCATCTCAGACTCGTTCACATCGAGCTGGTCATGACTGGAAAGTTTACACGTATTGGCAAATATGCATGTTTTAAACTATGGTGAAACCCCATCTCTACTGAAAATATTAAAAATTAGCCGGGCATGGTGGTGGGCGCCTTCAGTGAGTTTCTGAATTAGTGTGGGGCATTGAGGAAATATTTCAGGGACAGAACTTCACCCCAGCCCAGGCCTTTTCTCACATGCAAAGGCAGATGCAAGGGCAGAAGTCATCGTCTTGGGATGAAGGTCTGCAAAGTCATTCATTTATGCCCAGGAATTGGAAATCTCAAGACTCTAGGCTGTTTCCCTAGTTAGCCTTTGCACTCTGAACTTGGCTTACTCCCCTCCCTAGTGACCACTCTTCTGAACTTCACTCACATTTCTGTCTAAGAACTAAGACGCAAGAGGAGGTCCCAACCTCAAAGAAACTTGTTTCAAGTTTCTTTCAGAGGAGGAGTTAAGCCAATTAGATGGTTACGTGTTGTGTAACTGAGCTCATAAAACATGAAATGGCTTGAACTAAGGTAACAGGGGATAAGTGGCTAGAAGACTTTTTAACATTCTTAATTTGGCTGTAGGGTGGAACACATGAACGACTTCAGAAACATTTTTGGTGAGCAAGATAGAATGGAATTGTTCATGTATCAGGCAACTTAGTGTTTGGGAGATAACCCCAGATAAAAGGAAAATTATCATGGGATGAAATTAATGAAATAAGTATTAAAAAGTTCTTAGCCATGAAACAGCTAAGGACAATTTACAGAAGTCAGAGAGGCGAAAGTGAGATGAGGAGGAAGGAGGGAAATGCCTCTGACAAACACAGCCAATTAAAAAGTACCGTGATTCTAAGCCGCAGCACGCTCTGTCTGGTCTGGCCTCGCCTAGAGTTCTTCTGCACCCACACCGAACCCAGCTGCTCCCCTCACTCCCCACCATCCTGCGTCTCCTCACACAGCCCAGTGGAATCCAGCGGTGTGCGTGCTCAGGTCAGCCTTCTCTCTTCCAACCCTGGTAGCTCATGACCAGCTTGTGAAAAAGATCACTACACAGCGTGGCAGAATTGCGCCACTGAAAATGCACGTTCTCAGCGTTCAGCTGGCCTCATGATTTCACTTCAGTCTCCTAATTGTCTTTGGTGAGAATTTTCTCTTTTTTTCCTTTTTTTCTTTTTTTTTTCAGACGGAGTCTCGCTCTGTCGCCCAGGCTGGAGTGCAGTGGCCCGATCTCAGCTCACTGCAACCTCTGTCTTCCAGGTTCATGCCATCCTCCTGCCTCATCCTCCCGAGTAGCTGGCACTACAGGCGCCCACCACCATGCCCGGCTAATTTTTTGTATTTTCAGTAGAGACGGGGTTTCACCATGTTAGCCAGGATGGTCTCGATCTCCTGACCTCGTGATCCGCCCGTCTTGGCCTCCCAAAGTGCTGGGATTACAGGCATGAGCCACCGCGCCTGGCCTTTTTTTTTCCTTTTTAAATTTGTTTTTAAATTAAGAATTGTATCTATTTAAGACTTTTCTTTATCTCCTTAAGCCACCCCTCATCTGTGCTAGCAGGCTGCTCGGCATCCTACTTCGAGGAAGTTGAGGACAGCAGCCCTGATCACCCCCAAATGCCTGACCCTGAACTTTAGAGGTATCTCTAGCTTTTCCGTAGCTTCCTTTCTTTTTCTTGGCTCAGACCTTAAATTCTTGGCTCCCTGCTTATCTCCTCCACACACTCCCCTTAATTAACCTCATGAGCACTTTTTGGATTCTCTGCCTATTTCCTCTGACTCTCCAATCCTGCTCTCCATTTCTGCCCTTCCCCAGGCTGCAGAGACAAGGACCTAATTGCCTCGGGGGCATCATCCCTATTCTGGCGTCTCCAATGACATCATCACCTACCTCTTTAGCTAGCCCTTGCCTTTTCTGTACTTTGCTGTGGCTGGTGGGGACTATCACCAGTTATCAAAACCTAGAAGTTCTGTCTTTTCCATCACCTTCTCTACCCCTGGAGGTCTTTCCAATTTCCCTTCATTATTATTTCTCCAGCCTGCTCTGCTTTTCGTCGTCTACTCCTACTGCTTCAGTCCAAACCCTCACTAGCACCTAGACAACTCAGAAGCCTCCAAAATCATCTCTAGTCTCAAGTCTTGTCCCTTTTAAATCTGTCTCCCACACTGTGGTTTGGGCACTCACCTTTAAATGGAAATTTGTCTGGCCTAGCCCCTTTTAGTGCCTTGCCATTGCCCACATAAGAAATCCAAGGCCAGGCGCAGTGGCTCACGCCTGTAATCCCAGCACTTAGGGAGGCTGAGGAGAATCACTTGAGGTCAGGAGTTCAAGAACAGCCTGGCCAACATGGAGAAACCCCGTCTCTACTAAAAATACAAAATTAGCTGGGTGTGGTGGCATGCACCTGTAATCCCAGCTACTCGGGAGGCTGAGGCAGGAGAATCACTTGAACCTTGGAGGCAGAGGTTGCAGTGAGCCAAGATCGCACACCATCGCACTCCAGCCTGGGCAACAAGAGTGAAACTCCGTCTCAAAAAAAAAAAAAAAAAAGAAATCCAAGTATGCTACCAGCACACACAGGGTCCTCCCTCTCCAGTCTGCCATTGCCAGCTCTGCCTTGCACGTCATGGTCCAGCAACACAGAACTGCCCATAGTCCCCACACTCGATGTGCCATTTCTGAACACCTTACAATTTTTTATCCTCCCTCTTTGGCCAACTCCTATTTTGACAACAAAAATATTTTCCTCAGGACACCCTTCCGAATTCTATAGACCACATGAGGTTCCCCTCTGCATTTCCATGATGCTTTTTGTTAATGAACTTTTAAGAGTTCCTTTTGCTGGGTGCAGTGTCTCACGCCTGTAATCCCAGCACTTTGGGAGGCTGAGGTAGGCGGATCACAAGGTCAGCAGATCAAGACCAGCCTGACCAACATGGTGAAAGCCCGTCTCTACTAAAAATACAAAAATTAGCCAGGTGTGGTGGTGCGTGCCTGTAATCCCAGCTACTCAGGAGGCTGAGGCAGGAGAATCGCTTGAATCCAGGAGGCGGAGGTTGTAGTGGGCCGAGATCGCGCCACTGCGCTCCAGCCTGGGCGACAGAGCGAGACTCTGTCTCAAAAAACAAAAACAAACAAAAAAAGAGTTCCTATTATGTTTCATCCGAATGAATTAGACTTAGTACACAGTTGATTTTCTCCACATCTGATGACTAGCTGACACTGAACATCAGTAAGCTAGCCTTCCTACATGAGAACTTCATGTGCATTCGGTAACTCCGCATTTCATGTGATCATTACCTGCATTACTCACATGAAATCTCACTGACCTGGATTGTAACAACCTTTCCACATGTCTTCCTCAGCAGTCCCTCAGTCCCTCGAGAGTGGTAAATATGTCTAATTGATTTACATATTCTAATATCTGACAGTGTGACTGTTTCAAAACAGTTGCTCCATAATTGTTGAATTAATGAAATACTAACTCTCCTCCATTTCAGCGTAGTATCCTTCTGTCTTTATGACAAGGATTGCTAATTTCAAGCTTTTAACCCAGTTGTTTGGTAGTCAAGGAATATATAAAACTGTTTCCTCATGGAACAAAAATAGTAATATCCACAAAACCCCATTTTTCCATCCACCTCCTGTATATAAATAAACCTAAGATCGTTAAAAGGGATGTCGTGACTCGAGAGGTCTCCACCTGAAACTGGGACTTGACTTTGGTTTTACTGGCTCTGCTAGGCTGTGGGCTGAATATAAAACCATGCCTAGTCCTTTGAATCCACTTATTATTTCTTTACAAATGCAATTTGTAGTGGACTTCCTGAAAATGTTTCAGAACAGGATATAGCATCTTATTTTTTTTTACTTTTTCTTTAAAATATTCAAGGAAATCTAAAAAGCAGAGAGAGGAAACTCAGCACAGCTCTGGCAGCAAAGATCAGAACCATCAGAGGCCAGCATTAGGGAAGGTTATGGTAAGAGGCAGCACTTGCAGTCAAAGTCAGATTCTTCATCAGACACAGTGCAACGCCGACCCAAGCAGCTCCTGGCTGGCACGGGGCCATGCTCCAGGCTGGGTCTTCTCCAGTCCTTTCGTTCACACCTGCACTTGTACGTTTTGCTTCAGTTTATTACTCTGTCTTTCCTTTGCACCTAAACAAAACAACTACTTTCCCCGCCCGCCCCCGCCCCCCCAACCCCGAGTAAGTTTGGACCATTCTCTCAGACATTTCTTGGTATGTAGAAATTTCTGCCTGGAATAAAGTTACTTGAATGACGACGCTAACCCTTCTTGGATTTGCCCTTGGATCGTAACTCAAGGACCCTGTGCCCCTCACTAAGTCTCAGATGCATCTCTCTTGTTTAGATAATTCTACATCTTCTTCTGGGTCTTCAGGCCTGGCATTCTTCTTGACATTCTGACGTCTGCAAATCTATCTCATTCACTCCCTTATGTTATCGACTGCAACTTTCTTCAGAGCACTGGCTTTTCGATGCCTGAGTCAATTAGATCAGGATAATTTGTGAGATAAATGGAAAATTCCTACACGTGCTCTTGTGTCAATATTTTCTCTCCATGAGAAATCACACTTTGCTCCTTAGCCGCTTGGGTTGTTACCTTAGCACAGTATGACTGAGTCAGGAGAGCATATTTCTGTTTTTCACTGATTCAAATCTCAGCTGAGGAGCTACCCGCTAGGCTGGCACCTTCCCTCACTACCTACCCGGGCCTTCCACTGCATTTGGTGGGTGCACTCCTGAGCGGCTTGCTGAGTCAGAACTAGTTGGAAGATGACTAGGACTTCCAACAAGGTTGCTGACAAGTTTCTCTTCTAATACATGTGAGCAATTTCCTGGCCTGCTTTTTTTTGCTGCCTCTCCACTAGATGTTCTTTGAAAGCATGGTAACCAGTCATGGAAAGGTTTTCTGACATACAGGAGACCAAACGTTGGCTAGCTAATTCTTAGGCTGAAATTATTACTGTAATTTGAAATAATAATTATAAAAACATGCAGGATGTGAATCTTTAATAATCCAACCAAATTCAGAGACCGAAACATGTTACCAGGCAGCTTGTAAAAATGTTCCCGGTACAGTATGCTGTTGCATTCTGGATAGCGTCTCTTACCCCTCTGAGCAGTGCAATCACCCTGTAATAATTCTCCACCTTTTACACTCTTCTGCCTGGAAGGTGGCAGAGTGGTGTAAACAGGCTTTCTGAATTTAAACAACAACAACGCTGATTTGCGGCATTTGCTGACTTTTGTTGTGTAAAGATTCCTGCCATAGCTGATTTCAAGCTATAAACAGTTTAGCAGCTTCCTCATAGAATTCCTGTGCATTTAACAATTGGTGCTCTGAGCCCACAGGAGCTGCCTCCAGGATAACCCTGGGTGTGGAGCCCAACCTGAGACACCCATCGCCTCTCTTACGCCCAACTGAGGGTTTGCCAAGGTCCATGTGAGAGGTGAGGCCAGCTGGACTTCCTGGGTCCAGTGGGGACTTGGGGAACTTTCCTGTCTTACAAGAGGATTGTAAAACGCACCAATCAGCACTCTGTAAAACACTAATCAGTGCTCTGTAAAACACACCAATTGGCGCTCTGTCAAATGCACGAATCAGCAGGATTCTAAAAGTAGCCAATTGTGGGGAGGATTGAAAAAAGGGCACTCTGATAGGACAGAAACGGAACATGGGTGGGCATAATAAAGGAATAAAAGCTGGCCATCCCAGCCAGCAGCAGCAACCCGCTCAGGTACGCTTCCACGCTGCAGAAGCTTTGTCCTTTTGTTCTTCACAGTAAACCTTGCTACCCCTCAGTTCTTGGGTCTGTGCCATCTTTAAGAGCTGTAACACTCACCATGAAGGTCTGCGGCTTCATTCTTTGAAGTCAGTGAGACCATGAACCCACCAGCAGGAACCAACTCCGGACACACATGGTCTCTTCAGAAACAAAGTGGTCTCAGCAATGAACGTTTCCAGCGAACTCCCTATATAATTTGAATGTAACAATATATCACAACATAAACAGGCTTTCCAATTTATGCAATAGGCTTTACGTTTTCTGTATTTTTGTCTGCATGTATAGAATTGACAAAGCCTATATTTTCCACATAGGAAAATATACAACGAAGAGTTATTTTGTTTTTGTATCAGTGTTGCGTGGAATATTCCACTTCAGTTAAAACAGCTGTTGTTTGGGCAGAGTATCAACGTGTGGCATACACAAGCTAAACAACCCAGTAGAGACTGCATTCTTTAAGAGGAGCTGCTTACCTGGCAATGCCCGCTGGGAGCTTCCCTAACTGGAGGTCCCCTCACTGGGAGCATCCTGCCAGTGCAGACAGACGTATAACCTGGGATGTCTGTTTTTTCTTTTTTCTCTTGACCTAGTCAGAAGATTGAACATGTTGTAACTGTAGAAAGTCCGTCATCCTTGTGTATGCACTTGCTGAAAGATCCACTGAAGAGCAACCTTCATGAACATTACCAGGGGACTTGTGCTCCTATAAAACGCACTGTTTTCCTCACTGCGAGGTGGGTCTCTCACCGCGATGGACTATCTGTGATCACAGAGCACTTCTTCCCTGGGCCTTCCCTGTCACACTGATGGCGTGAGTATGTAGGGCAGGGGTGGGAGTGAACATGTTAATCTCTTTTGAATAAACTGATTTTGAAGTAGATGTCTCAAAAAAAAGTTTGTCGCAATACTTTCTGGGTAGTGACATTAATTCTCCCCACCAAGAGTAGTAGTTTGGAGTTATTACTTATAAGCAGTGTGGCTTATTTAATAGTTTTATTCCCAGTGCATTTCAGGCCACACATCTTCAACGTATAAAGTGTTTGTGTAGGGGAGAATTAAAGTAAAACAGAGAGCCACCTCTTCCTCCCAACCTGTCTCCAGTGATTCCAGAGAGAATGCGGCAGGTCATAAGTACAGAACGATGCTTTGCACCTGAAATAAACCAATAAAGTAAGGCGGACACAGGAGATGGTTCAATCCCAATTTAGGTTTTGGGGACAGAAGGGCTGACCGTCCTGGGGATGTGGCCTTGAGTGTTCTCTGTACCCCGTGCAATTTTCCACAGGAGCCTTGGCAGAGAGCTGCTGTCAGAGTCTGGGGCTTTTTCCATCCAGAGCTGGGCAGCATCACCTCCCATGCCCTGCCCAGTGCTGCCTGGGCTTAGAAGCTGGCATGGGCTCTTGGTGCAGGCACGCACACATACACCAGCAATGAGGTCCACACATCAGTCACCCCAAACTCAAACCCCTGGGCTCTCGCACGCCAGATGAGAGCATGCTACGATTCTTCAGTTATGTTGAGAAAAGACGTAAATAGCAATAATCTTGAAACAATGTTAGGGAAATAAAAACACAAGTGTAAGCCAGAAAAGAAGTCAGCTGTCAATATAACAACAAATATAAGAACAAAATCAGAAGTCCGGGTGTGGTGGCTCATGCCTGTAATCCCAGCACTTTGCGGGGCTGAGGCAGGCGGATCACGAGGTCAGGAGTTCAAGACCAGCCTGAACAACATGGTGAAACCCTGTCTCTGCTAAAAATACAAAAATTAGCTGGGCATGGTGGCATGCGCCTGTAACCCCAGCTACTCAGGAGGCTGAGGCAGGAGAATCACTTGAACGTAGGAGGCGGAGGTTGCAGTGAGCCGAAATCGGGCCACTGCACTCTAGCCTAGGCGACAGAGTGAGACTCCATTTAAAAAAAAAAAAGAACAAAATCAGAATGTGTAACTTTCAGGGGTAGCAGAGAAATTTTGAACTATTCAGAGGAAGTTTAAAAAAAGGAAGAAAAAAGAAACAAATAAAATATAGAGAATTGAAAATGTAAAATAAGATGAGAGAAACAAATCTGCTATATGAACAAGTATAATTTGGGGAAGATTGAAGTGAGTGTGCATATCCCTGAGACTGGTGAGGAACGTGTGCGTGGACATGAACATGTGGATGGGATGCCCAGGGGTGCATACAAAGCTGGGAGGGGGAGCCAGGGCATGGGCCATGGGCAGGCTGCCCCCCCCAGCCTCCCCTCCCATATACCTCCTATCGGGGAAATTCAGGAATCCCAAGCTCTGTAGAACTTGGCCTTCTACATCATTAGGCAGTCATCTCTACCAAGGAAGGAGGAGAGAACTTTTTAAATGTACTTTTAAAATTGTTTATTTAAACATTTTTTACTTATCAAATTAAAGTTTGTGGGTTTGATGTATAAATTTTAAATATTTAGACATGTGTGAGCGTGTCTTTGAGCATCATGTGTGGGCCAGGCAGTGAGGGCCCTGAGACGTGGGCAGATCCTGGCAATGCAAAGAGCAGATCCAGCTGGTCTTGCTAGGGGACTGGAGCTGGGGAGTCAAAGAAAGGGGGGCCCATGGACCCACAGTGGACTCAGTTGCCACCACAAGGGATAGGGAAGGCCGTGTGTGGAGTGGATTTGGGGAAGAGCATTCAAGATTTCACTGTTGGGAATGCTGATCACGAAACATCCACGGGAGCTGCCAAGTAGGCATTTGGATGTGTGGGTCTCCAGGTCAGGAGAGGGTCCCCGGTAGACTTCCATTCATGGACAGCAGCAGGCAAATGGAATTTACAGCCATCATAGATGGGGACAGCAGCAAGCATGTGACTGTAGACAGAGAAGAAGAGGAGTGAGGACTGAGCCCTGGGATCTTCCGATGTTAGCCAGTAACTCACTTTACTCAATGCATCACACATTCAGGTATTTGAAGTATATTTTTAAGGGTCTTGTAAGAGGTTGGAGAAAATCTAACGCTATTCAAAGCTAACTGGAGTCTATTGAAATTCTCTGAAAAGTTTTAAAGTAAAACTGTTTCTTCTATCAATCTCCTTGATTTCAACAAGGTTTTCTTAACTTTTTAAAGCAAATTCCAGAATGTTTTGCACAAAATTAAAATTAAAGGGTGTTGCCTGTGGGCACCTTAAAGAGTCTCTTTGATAAGTCTGCATATTGGCTTATTGCTCAAGAGAGATAAGTTGGGGTCCCCAATTTTTATAACATACTGTCAACTCTGTAGTCACACTGTCTATTTCATGTCATTGCTTGTTAGAAACAGACTATCCGCACTGAGCAGAAAGTACCAGTAACTATTCTCTGCTGCAGCAGCTGCCCATGATGCATTGTGTGGTGAGCCCTCGCCCTCAGTTTTCTGCCAGGTATCTCTCTGCCCTGCTTCCTCTGGGCTCTCCCTGAAGTTGGGGGACACTCAATCATCACAAACCTTGAGGTGGAGGAGGGTAAAATGCCCAGGAAAATCATCAACCAATGGAAAAGAAAATGCAGTGAATTAATTCCCTGGGCTGGTTGCTCCTGCCTTAGCCTCCCAAAGTGCCAGAGGAACACTTGAGGCCAAACGTTCGAGACCAGCCTGGCCAACATGGTGAGACCGCCCCCCTGCCGTCTCTGCAAAAAATGATACTAAAAAATAAGTGCCAGCCACCTTTGTCTAGCGAGACATGCTCTGTGTGAATGGGGTCCCGGTGAACAGAGACCTAGTTGTGCACCCAGGAATGAGCTCATGAACATACCCTATTCTGACTTTCCTCCCTTCTGTCTTACTTTTCTAGCCACTTCCTTTGGTACCAGTCCCAAATAAAGTATCTGCTCAGGTATCTAAGGAAAGATACTCCTATTAAATAGCACAGGCTCAACTTTATTTTGAACTCTCTAGAAGGATATTACCATATAGGTAATGTGGAAGATTATCAAATGAAAAGATCTTGTATTACTGTACTAGCTTCAGGCCTTTGCAGTGGCTATTTGCTCCACCCTAAATGTTCTTTCTCGAGATGGTTCACTCCCTCACATCCCTCGCAATGGAAATTCAAATGTCACCCTCCTATGTGGCCTGGCCAGGCCATCTTGGAGACCAGCACACCTCACCCTATGTCACTTCTCTTGTAATTTTTCTTCATAGCATCATCTGACATCATATATGTTTTATTAGTTGTTTGCCTACAAAAGCAAAAAGGACAGGGGTTTTACCTATTTTTTACACCAATATATCCAGCTTTGCCCACAATAGACTTGGTACAAATAGGCACTCAAATTTTTGTCAAAGCAAAATTTATAGGGCAATATTTGTCTAAAGGATATGGCCAGAAACATGCTTTTTTTCTTCAAGATATTTTTTAAAATCTTCCAGTAAGCATTATACATTTATTGTGGCATCTTTTCATGTTGCGGGAAGACAGGAATCCCGAACAGAGGGACTGGCTGAAGCCATGGCAGGAGAACATAAATTGTGAAGATTTCATGGGCATTTGTTAGGTCTCCAAATTAATACTTTTATAATTTCTTACACCTGTCTTTACTGCAGTCTCTGAACATAAATTGTGAAGATTTCATGGACATTGATCACTTCCCCAATCAATATTCTTATAATTTCCTATGCCTGTCTTTACTTTAATCTCTTAATCCTGTCATCTTCGTAAGCTGAGGATGTATGTCGCCTCAGGACCCTGTGATGATTGCATTAACTGCACAAGTTGTTCGTAAAGCATTTGTGTTTGAACAATATGAAATCTGGCCACCTTAAGAACAGGATAACAGCAATTTTCAGGGAACAAGGGAGATAACCTTAAAGTCTGGCTGCCTGTGGGCCGGGCAGGACAGCCATATTTCTCTTATTACCAAAAACGGGTAAGAGAAATATCACTGACTTCTTTCCCTGGTAAGGAATATTAATAATTAACAGCCCTGGGAAAAGAATGCATTCCCCGGTGGGGGGGGGGCCTCTAAAATGGCCACTCTGGGGGGTGTCTGCCTTGTGCAGTTGCAGATAAGTGATGAAACATGCCCTGGCCTCCTGCAGCACCCCCAGGCTTGCTAGGATTAGGAAATTCCAGGCTGGTGAATTCTAGTCAGACCGGTTCTCTGCTCTTGAACCCTGTTAAGATGTTTATGACAATGCGCGCACAGTGGGACGTGGAACTTCATTAGTAATTCCAGTTTTGCCCTGACCTTGTGATCTCGTCCTGACCTTCTGCCTTGTGATCTTTTGTTGCCCTTGAACCATGTGATCTCTGTGACCCACACCCTATTTGTACACTCCCTCCCCTTTGAAAATTGCTAATAAAAACTTGCTGGTTTTACAGCTCAGGGGGCATCACGGAACCTGCCGACATGTGATGTCTCCCCCGGACACCCAGCTTTAAAATTTCTCTCTTTTGTACTCTTTCCCTTTATTTCTCAGACCGGCCAACATGTAGGGAAAATAGAAAAGAACCTATGTTGAATTATCGGGGGCTAGTTCCCCCGATATTTTTGTGTTGGCTAAATTTAATACTCAGTTATAGCAATTTTTTTGAGACAGGGTCTCACTACGTTGCCCAGGCTGGCACAGTGGTACGATCTCGGCTCACCACAACTTCTGCCTCCTGGGCTCAAGCTATCCTTCCACATCAGCCTACTGAGTACTTGGGACTACAGGCACGACCCCACACCTGGCTAATTTTTTGTTTGTTTTTTGTAGAGACAATGTCACTATGTTGCCTAGGCTGGTCTCAAACTCCTGGGCTCAAGCAATCCACTTGCCTTGGCCTTCCAAAATGCTGGGATTACAGGCGTGAGCCATCATGCCCAGCCAGTTATAGCAATTTTCTTATCATTTGGTTTAGCATTCAATAAATGCTAGCTAATATTTCTGTTGACAAATATTTTCAGAGTTAGCAGATAACTAGACAGAGGAAATCAGCCTAAGTGAAACAAATGACAATTTGACCACTAATACATTTAAATTTGCTAAAGTCAAATACATTTCAGTGTATTAAAATAGATTTTCATCTCGGTTTTAAAGGTCTCTGGTGAAAGACCCCAGATAGATGTGGAAATGTTTTGAAGTAAAGTCAGTGCTGGACATAAGTTCTCAGATCTGATGGGTGAACTCACTTAGATCGAAGCAACTGTGGGATCAAAGCCACTTACAAAATTGCAGTACACTCTGAATTTTAGAATGAAGACATTCTTAGGGACACATAAATAAAATCACACTGTTCTCTGAAGTTAGACTGTCATGTAGATGGTTGGTGCCAATTAACGTTATTACTGGTAAATGTTCTACTGAGGAGGACAGATTAAACCATCTGTTTAGACTGTGAGATATTCCTTCAGCAGTGAGGTAGGAATCCTTCCTGCCACCTTTTAACAAAGGACAATATCATTCTGTGTCTTACTGGTATACACGTTATGAAAGATTATTTCACTTCCTTACACATGCTCAATGGGGTTTCCAAGTTTCCAGAAATGTTTTCTTCTTCCTAAGAAAATTAGTTCTTATGCATCTTAAATATTTTCTTACCAATTCATTGAGGTTCTCAAAACAATGAAATGAATCATTGAAGAAACGCTCCTACACAGACAGAAAAACACCTATAATTCTTGCTGATCAGAGTTCTTTACAGAGGAAATTCCAGAATACATGTTAGTCTGCAGAGTACTCCTAAGATCTTCTAAAGGGCTATTAATTTAAAAATACATAAACAAAATAATGTCAATACAATTTTCCTCAGCCCCTCCTAGAGGCCCCTGGCTCATTTGTTTGTAAACACCTTTTCCCTGCTGTTCTCATGTTAGCATATCTTTGCATCGTTACTATAGTTGGTATCATTTTGTTTATGATTTTTTTTATTTTTACACACACAAAAATATTTTGCTATATCACTAATTTTTTGTGTTGGCCAAAGCATTTCACGGAGAAGAACACACACACATGCACACACACACACACAGAAATGTCGCCTTTTATCATAAACATGGTAGTTGAAGAATGATCAGAAATCACACTTTCTGTTCTCAGGGATTTATAGAAACATAATGAAAACCCAAAACAGGAAGCATTGCTTTTTCTGCAAAGAGGAGATTCCCATCGTATGAGGTCTTGACACAGTTATTCTATTTTCTTTGAAGTAAATGTGAGTTTGTGTGTTTAATTCCACTCTGGGGCTTTCCTGTTTCTTTTTATAGAGTGTCTCTACTTCCATCAAATATGGCTTTTCACATGTTTTTTACTTTAACTGTGGTTTTATGGGAATAAGATTCTTAACCAAGTATATACAGACAATTTCCTGTAAAGTTTCCTGACTTTATGCAGGTCTCCATTATGAACACTGATTGATAAAAATCTACTAAGAGAAATTGTAGTGCCTGTCATCCCCACTTCACCCTAAACTCATTTCCTGCCAGGCCAAACTCTTGAAATAGTTCAAGCACAGTAATCCTAAGAATACAACAAATTACATGCTGATCTCATTGGAGAGCATTAAGTTTGTGGTTTGCCAGGAGTTCATTTCTAAGTAATGCTAAGATAGATCACTTGCCAAAAAAATAAAAAATAAAAAAAGCTATTTAATGTTTCAGTTGAGCAGTGATTTATTTTCAAAAATATTTCCAGATGTTCCAATTCACCTACACTTTATAAGGCCACATTTCTAAAAGCAAGTGGCCTTGACTTCCAGCTACTCCATCAAGTTATCCACTTTTGTTTAATACGTTGAAAGAAAGATGCCTATTTATCTCACCTCAGGGTCTTCTTGGTGCGGGAAGTCCCCAGGGTAGATGTCCTGAGAGTCAACAGTGAAGCCGCATGGGGAGACTTGTGCCACATCTGCTTCCAGTCAGTCCCTCTGCTGAGGGCCACAGGGCCGCTGCTGCTCGTGAGAATTCCGGCTTTCATGGCCTCCCACTGCCAAAGAGAAGAAAGGGCCAAACTGCCAAGTGACCTTCATCATACCACATGCTTCTCAGTGTAAACACGTTCCTGGGGACGTATACTAAAGTCAGAATGGTATACCTTTCCTTCATTCCACTGTCAGAGAGTATGTATGCATTCCTCAGACTGGGGTTTTAAACCTTGGCTCTTGCTCAAACGTGAAGTAATCAGAAGTGATATGTTGATAAATTGTCTACTTGTTTGATGTAAGCAGGGAAAAGCCATTTTCCATGTAGAGTTTGAAAATCATACTTAGTTTACTTACACTTAGTACAAAGAAAGTTCCACCCTCCTACTGAATAGGAGACTTATTGAACCTGCTGCTTGACAGTTGCTTAAAAATATTTTAATATTAGCTGTAGGCTCCTAGAAACAAAAAGTGTATTTATAAAAAAATTACATTTTAGGCCAGGCACGGTGGCTCATACCTGTAATCCCAGCACTTTGGGAGGCTGAGGCGGGTGGATCACGAGGTCAGGAGAACAAGATCATCCTGGCTAACATGGTGAAACCCCGTCTCTACTAAAAATACAAAAATTAGCTGGACGTGGTGGTGGGTGCCTGTAGTCCCAGCTACTAGGGAGGCTGAGGCAGGAGAATCGCTTGAACCCAGGAGGTGGAGGTTGCAGTGAGCTGAGATCGCACCACTGCACTCCAGCCTGGTGACAGAGCTAGACTCTGTCTCCAAAAAAAAAAAAAAAGACATTTTATAAAATGATCTTTCTCTGCAGAAAGCTGGCTAGTAATGGATATTCAGTGGGTTAATTATACTTACTGTAAATGGGATTCTAATTTATTGACATTAAGTGCACATTGCTTTTGGAGTAATATCCAATTAATACATTACCCATTAAGAGTCCTCTTCACAGGGCCTGTAATGCCTACTGCACAGTTCACTGACTTAAGTGTACAGTGTGCACACATGGGGCTCTGAGAAGCTTCTGCTTAGATCCCTGTCTGAGCTAAGACTCTGTGGTAGTTTGGAATGATGATCAACACTCCTTTGGACTGGCTGGATGCGAATTCAAACCAGCTCTACCTATCATTCACTGGCTATGCGAACTTAATGTCTCCTCACTTGTAAAATGCAGATATTACATCTTCTCACCACTGTGAGCAATAAGGCACTAAACTAGCATGCTTAACACGGTCTCTGGAACATCATAAGTGCTCAATATAGAATCCTATTTTTATTACGATTATCATTTTTCCATTTGTTTTCATCAACTACAGACCATCTTAATTATCTATTGTGGAATTCTACTGCATGTCTCCTTGAACAAGAATTAATTATTTACAAAAAAAAAAAAAAAGAGAGAAGCCGGTATTCTTTTCTCAAGCTATATCATGTATTCAGTCTTTTTGAAATGTCATCTTTTCCTTAATTACCTCAAGAACATTATTTTCTGGGTTGGTTGTGGATCTTTTTCATCAGAGACCTTCCGCTATAGGAGATGATCTCTCCTGTGTTACCAGAAGTCACAAGTTAGAAAGCCTGGGCACATTGCCCTGCTGGGCGCCTTCGGGAGACAGCTGCACAGGACAGCTCTGAACTGGATGGGACTTCCTTAGAGCATTGCTGTGGTTTTTGTCTCTGTTTTACACCCCGCCCTGAATTCTGGCTAGCTCATGTGCATGTGCAAACCGCAGAATATTGGATGTAAAATTGGAAAGCTCACACCGTGAAACTTGCCAGGAAGAGTGTCGCTGTGTTTATAGAAAGTAAAATGGTGTTGAACAGTGTTGAACAACGATTTTGAACAATGGAGCAGCCATTTTCAGCTCTGGTGCAGTGCAGAAAGCAACTCTTCCTGCCAGACAGACTTAAAACCTCCAGCTTCCTTTTCTGATTTGCCTTCAGCTAGGCCTGTGTGCTTCTGCTTTTTATTCATTTCATGGGAGTTACGCTTTCCTGCATCTTTTTGCAGACTCCTTCACATAGAAATTTTCCTAGACAAGGTCATAATTTGTAAGCCCTCCTTTGTCTTTGGTTTGCAGCTACCTGTTGAAAATAGGTCCAGGTTGGTTTATTTCTACCACAGATTTTGGATTGAGGAAGATGCATCAGGTGCAGTCTGGGAAGAGTGACCATTTGTCCTCGTATGTCAGACTGCAGCTCCTATTCCAACATAATTAATAGTGCACTTTTACTTGCTAAGTGATCTAGTTTAGAAAATACACTATATGATCACCCTGAATCTCAGCCCCCAGAAAGGGTGAACATAAAGTCATCAACTTTATTACTGATCATGGCACTGCCCCTCTCCCTAGTGAGGAGACTTGCAGGAATAGGTTGATTTGCATCTTCCTGGATTTGTTTATGTTTATCCTTTTGTTTGTTTCCCCAGTTGGAGTATGTTGCAATGAACGGCTCACGGAATGGAATCACGGAAGAACTTATTGGAAGGGGAACCAAGGCAGCTCCAAGGTTTTCCACTCAGGGGCTCGTGGCTGTCCCCATAGAGTGCTTCTACTGATACACTGAGGGGCCCATAATTTCCACTTTGTAGGTTCATACGTTTCTAGATTCTCAGCTCCAAATTACACAATCCTGGCACAAAATTCGACTGGCTCAGTTTGAGTTAAATATTTACTGACTCTAGCAGGAGGCAGGGCTCCTTACCACAGACAGGATGGTTGGGAGAGTTTTCAGAGAAAAGTGAATTGGAGTCAGGCAGCCATCCTAAGTGGTGTCTACTCCATTTATTTTTTCTTTTTAAAATTTATTTAATTTTATTTTTTTATTTTTTTATTTCAATAGGTTTTTGGGGAGCAGGTGGTGTTTGATTACATGAATAAGTTCTTTAGTGGTAATTTCTGAGATTTTGGTGCACCCATCACCTAAGCAGTGTACACTGTACCCATTGTGTAGTCTTTTATCCCTCACCACCCCCACCCTTTCCCCCATGTCCTCAAAGTCCAGTGTATCATTTTTATGCCTTTGCATCCTCATAGCTTAGTTCCCATACATGAGTGAGAACATACAATGTTTGGTTTTCCATTCCTGAGTTGCTTCACTTAGAGTAATAGTCTCCAATTCCATCCAGGTTGCTGCAAATGCCGTCATTTTGTTCCTTTTTATGGCTGAGTAGTAGTACCTGGTATATATATGCCACATTTTCTTTATCCACTTATTGACTGATGGGCACTTGGGCTAGTTCCGTAATTTTGCAATTGCAAATTGTGCTGCTATAAACGTGTGTGCAAGTATCTTTTTCATATAATGACTTCTTTTCTTTTGGGTAGATACCCAATAGTGGGATTGCTGGATCAAATGGTTGATTTACTTTTAGTTCTTTAAGGAATCTTCACACTGTTTTCCACAGTGGTTGTACTAGTTTACATTCCCACCAACAGTGTAAAAGTGTTCCCTTTTCACCACATCCACACCAACATCTATTAAAGATTTGTTCTTTTCGCTTAGTCTTGCTTTAACTATGTGGGCTCTTTTTTGGTTCCATATGAATTTTAGGATTTTTTTTTTCCTAATTCTGCGAAGAATGATAGTGGCATTTTGATGGGAATTGCATTGAATTTGTAGATTGCTTTTGGCAGTATGGTCATTTTCACAATATTGATTCTACACATTCATGAGCATGGGCTGTGTTTCCATTTGTGTTGTCTATGATTTCTTTCAGCAGTGTTTTGTAGTTTTCCTAGTAGAGGTATTTCACCTCCTTGGTTAGGTATATTCCTAAGTATTTTAATTTTTCTTGCAGCTATTGTGAAAGGTGTTGAGTTCTTGATTTGATTTTCAGCTTGGTCACTGTTGGTATGTAACAGAGCTACTGATACGTGTACATTAATTTTATATCCTGAAATTTTGCTGAGTTCATTTACCAGTTCTAGGAGCTTTTTGAAAGAGTCTCTAGGGTTTCTAAGTATATGATCATATCATCAGCAAACAACGATGGTTTGACTTTCTCTTTACCAATTTAGATGCCCTTTCTTTCTTTCTCTTCTCTGATTGCTCTGGCTAGAACTTCTAGTACTATGTTGAATAGAAATGGTGAAAGTGGGCATCCTTGTCTTGTTCCAGTTCTCAGGGGGAATGCTGTCCACTTTTCCCTGTTTAGTATAATGTTGGCTGAGGGTTTGTCATAGATGGCTTTTATTACCTTAAGGTATGTCCCTTCTATCCCAATTTTGCTGAGATCTTTAATCATAAAGTATTGCTGGATTTTCTCAAATGTTTTTTCTTCATCTATTGAGATGATCATGTGATTTTTGTCTTTAATTCTGTTTATGTGGTGTATCACATTTATTGACTTATGCATGTTAAACCATCCGTGCATCCCTGGTATAAAACCCAATTGATCATGGTGGGTTATCTTTTTGATATGCTGTTGGATTTGGTTAGCTAGTATTTTGTTGAGTATTTTTCCATCTATGTTCCTCAGGGATATTGGTTGGTAGTTTTCTTTTTTTGTTATGTCCTTTGCTGGTTTTGGTATTAGGGTGATACTGGCTTCATAGAATGACTTAGGGAGGATTCCCTCTTTCTCTATCTTTTAGAACAGTGTTAATAGGACTGGTATCAATTCTTCTTTGAATATCTGATAGAATTCAGCTGTGAATCCGTCTGGTCCTGGACCTTTTTAAATTGGCATTTTAAAAATTACCATTTCAAGCTCACTGCTTGTTACTGGTCTGTTCAGACATTCTATATTTTCCTGGTTTAATCTAGGAGGATTTTATATTTCCAGGAACTTATCCATCTCCTCTAGGTTTTCTAGTTTATGTGTATAAAGCTGTTCATAGTAGCCTTGAATAATCTTTTGTACTTCTGTGGTGTCAGTTGTAATATCTCCTGTTCCATTTCTAATTGAGTGTATTTGGATCTTCTCTCTTCTTTTCTAATGGGCTATCAATTTTATTTATCTTTTCAAAGAACCAGCTTTTTGTTTCATTTATCTTTTGTATTTTTTGTTGTTGTTGTTGTTTCAATTTCATTTAGTTCTGCTCTGATCTTGGTTATTTATTTTCTTCTGCTGGGTTTGGGTTTGGATTTTCTTGTTTCTTCTCTAGTTCTGAGAGACGTGACCTTAGACTGTCAGCTTTTGCTCTTTCAGACTTTTTGAGGTAGGCATTTAACGCTATGAACTGAAAGGAAAATATCTTGGACCCCCAAAATCACTAAGGAAAACTCAACTAAGGAAACTGCTTAGGGCAAACCTGCCTCCCATTCTATCCAAAGTCACTCCTCTGCTTACTGAGCTAGATGCATATCTGATTTGCCTCCTCCGGAAAGGCTAATCAGAAACTTGAAATAATGTAATCCTGTATCACCTATCTGTGACCTGGAAGCTCCCTCCCTGCTTCTCGTCTTCCTGCCTTTGCTTCAAGTTGTCTCACCTTCCAGACCAAACGAATGTACTTCCTACATATATTGATTGATGCCTCATATCTCCCTAAATGTATAAAACCAAGCTGTGCCCTTACCACCATGGGCACATGTCATCAGGACTTCCTGAGTCTGTGTCATGGGAGTGTACTCAACCTTGGCAAAATAAACTTTCTAAATTAACTGAGACCTGTCTCAAATTTTGAGGTTCACAGAACTTTCCTCTTAGCACTGTTTTTGCTGTATCCCAGAGGTTTTGATAGGTTGTGTCATTACTATCATTCATTTCAAAGAATGTTTTAATTTTTATCTTTATTTCATTGTTGACCCAATGATCATTCAGGAGCAGGTTATTTAATTTCCATGTATTTGCCTGGTTTTGAGGGTTCCTTTTGGAGTTGATTTCGAATTTTATTCCACTGTGGTCTGAGAAATTACTTGATATGATTTTGATTTTCTTAAATTTGCCAAGATTTGTTTTGTGCCTATCATATGGTCTATCTTGGAGAATATTCCATGTACTGATGAATAGAATGTGTATTCTGCAGTTGTTGGGTAGTATGTTCTGTAAATATCTGTTAAGTCCATTTGTTCTAGGGTGTAGTTTAAGTCTATTGTTTCTTTGTTGGCTTCCTGTCTTGATGACCTGTGCAGTGCTGTCAGAGGAGTATTGAAGTCCCCCACTGTTACTGTGCTGCCGTCTATCTCATTTCTTAGGTCTAGTAGTAATTGTTTTATAAATTTGAGATCTCCCATGTTAGGTGCATATATATTTAGAATTGTGATATTTTCCTGTTGAACTAATCCTTTTATCATTATATAATGTCCCTCTTTGTCTTTTTTAATTGCCATTGCTTTAAAGTTTGTTTTGTCTGATATAAGAATAGCTACTTCTGCTCACTTTTGGAGTCCATTGACATGGAATATCTTTTTCTACCTCTTTACCTTAAGTTTATGTGAGTTCTTAGGTGTCAGATGAGTCTCCTGAAGACAGCAGAAACGTGGTTGGTGGATTCTTATCCATTCTGCAATTCTGTATCTTTTAAGTGGAGCATTCAGGCCATTTACATTCAATGTTAGTATTGAAATGTGAGGTACTGTTCTATTCATTGTGCTATTTGTTGTCTGAATATCTTTTTTTATCATGTTATTGTTATATAGGTGAGATTTATGCTTTAAGGGGTTCTATTTTGGTGTATTTTGAGGATTTGTTTCAAGATTTAGAGCTCCTTTTAGCAGTTCTTGTAGTCCTGGCTTGGTAGTGGGGAATTCTCTCAGCATTTGTTTGTCTGGAAAAGATTGTATCTTTCCTTCATTTATGAAGCTTAGTTTCACTGGATACAAATTCTTGACTGATAATTGTTTTGTTTAAGGAGGCCAAAAGTAAGACCCCAATCCCTTCTAACTTGTAGGGTTTCTGCTGAGAAAGCTACTGTTAATCTGATAGGTTTTCCTTTATAGGTTACCTGATGCTTTTGCCTCACAGCTCTTAAGATTCTTCCCTTTGTCTTGACTTTACGTAACCTGATGACTATGTGCCTAGGCAATTATCTTTTTGTGATGAATTTCCCAGGTGTTCTTTGAGCTTCTTGTATTTGAATATCTAGATTTCTAGCAAGGCCAGGCAACTTTTCCTCACTTATTCCCTCAAATATGTTTTCCAAACTTTTAGATTTCTCTTTTTCTTCAGGAACACCAATTATTCTTAGGTTTGGATGTTTAACATAGTCCCAAACTTCTTGGAGGCTTTGTTCATTTTCTTAAATTCCTTTTTCTTTGTCTTTGATGGGTTAGGTTAATTTGAAAGCCTTGTCTTTGAGCACTGAAGTTCTTTCTTCTGCTTGTTCAACTCCATTTATTTTTTCAAGTTGAGGTCTCACTCCGTCACCCAGGCTGGAGTCCAATGGTACAATCACAGCTCATTGCAGCCTTGAACTCCTGGGCTCAAGCAGTCCTTCCACCTCAGCCTCCTGAGTAGTCTACTCCATTTTTATCTGTGCTATCTCAGTTACTTTTTTTTGTTTTTTTGAGATGGAGTTTCACTCTTGTTGCCCAGGCTGGAGAGCAATGGCATGATCTCGGCTCACTGCAACCTCCACCTTCCAGGTTCAAGCAATTCTCCTGCCCCAGCCTCCCAAGTAGCTGGGATTACAGGCACCTGCCACCACACCCAGCTAATTTTTGTATTTTTTGGTAGAGACGGGTTTTCACCATGTTGGCCAGGCTAGTCTCAAACTCCTGACCTCAGGCTATCCGCCTGTCTCGGCCTCCTAAAGTGCGGGGATTACAGGTGTGAGACACCATGCCTGGCCAGTTACATTTTTATATTGGAACTATTTTTGCAATATGAAGAGTTTTTTGTCTCAATATTTCCCTTGACCCTCTCCCACAGTCATGCCCTGGCCACCTGTGCTCATTACCTTAAGAACAGGCATGAGATATCAAAAATGAGAGAAAAAAATGGACCCTTAAGGAGAGGAAAGTTCTTATGGGATGGTAAGAGAAGTATTAACAGCAAGGATTCTCGACCAAGATTATTGTTCCTTAAATTAGGGAGATATATAGAGTTGAAAGGAAACTTTGAGATGAAAATATCAGTAGGACCAAGAAAGAGTGACCTCGCACACTCCTTCCCAGACCATGCCCCAGGGGGAAGACAGAAACTCCAGGCTGATTTGTGGATCTGAGACATTCAGTGTTTTCTGGAGAGACAGCAAGATCCAGGAGGAGCAGAATAATCCCCAAGCACACTGGGGCAGTATGGGAGTGGCAGAGAGAACCACTAAACCCCAAAAGACCATGCAGGTGGGGAAGAGGGAAGGCCCCATACACAACTAACTGCCTAGGCAATGGACATGCCACCAGCTGCCTAGAACACAGCAGATAATGAACCAATCAATCAATACCTCCATTAATAAGTGTCATTGAGGGCTAAATCAAATAGTCACCTGTGACACTGTGGTACCTAGTAAACTCCATAGAATTTAAGCAGAATCCTGAGGAAACCAGGATTAAAATGCTGCCATCCTGAGTTGAAAAAGAGAAACAAAAATTTTCATTTCTCGCATGGTCAAAGCTGTGAACTGAGATTTACACTTGCAATGCTTATGTGTGAAAACTGAATTACACACAGTAACTTTTACTGCTCTGTGAGACTGTTTATATGGAATGGGATTTATTCATTTCTTGAAAGTTTGAGCACCTTCACCATCAATACTAACTATACATACATACAAATGTAGCTTTTGAGGAAATGGATAGAATTTTGAAAACATTGACATTGGTGTTTTGGGAAGTTTTTGCTATTTTTACTTTCTTTCAGTATTTTTTTCTTCTAACTTTTATTTTAGGTTCAGAGTTACGAGTGCAGGTTTGTTACATGAGTAAATTGCATGTCACTGGGGTTTGGTGTATGAATTATTTCATCATCCAGGTAGTGAGCATAGTACCCCATAGGTAGTTTTTCAGTTCTCCCCATCCTCTCACCCTCCACCCTTAAGCAGGCCGCAGTGTCTACTGTTCCCTTCTTTGTGTCTATGTGTACTCAATGTTTAGATCCTACTTACAAGTAAGAATATACAATGTGTTTTTGAAAAGGAATCACATTATTTACTTTTCCTTCTTGTTTGGAGCAATAAATACTATTTTCCTTTATTAAAAAGTGATATGTGTCATGGCTGGGCACAGTGGCTCACAACTACAATTCCAGCACTTTCGAGGCTGAAGTGGGAGGATCACTTGAGGAGTTTGAGACCAGCCTGGGCAACATAGCAACACTCTGTCTCTATAAAAACAAAAAAAATTTAAGTGGTGGTGTGCGTCTGTAGTTCCAGCTACTTGGGAGGCTGAGGTAGGAGGATCACTTGAGCCCAAGAGGTTTAGGCTACAGTGAGGCATGATCTGTCTACCACACTCCAGCCCAGGCAATAGAGTGAAACTCAGTTAAAAAAAAAAAAAAAGTGGTATGAGTCTCTTGTAGAAAATTCAGATGAAGCAAAGACATTTTAAATTATCTAATTTTATGATTCAGAAATACTGTTGTTAAGAAATTGGTATCTTTATCTGTAATTATTAAATATATCATGCTTAATATTTGATCATCTATATTTTCTGTATTTTCCATTTCTTTTAGACATTTTAATCAATTATTTATAATTATATGGAGTATTTACTTATAATTTGTATTTTCAAGTATCTTATAATGTTATTTTTTTAACCCATCAACTAGTTTTATTACCAAAATAAAAACTGTAGCAGCTACACACATTTTCTTCATTGCTTATTGTACATAACACTGAGTGTTGGTGGTTAATTTTACAACCTAGCCTTTAGATTATAGAATGTCCAAGATACAATGGTGACTAAAAGAGACGAGGACTTAACATCACCCTGGGATGAATGCAGTGGCTGCAGCCGCCTCCTCGCAGGGGTCCACTCTGTGCTCCCTGCTTTGGGGAAAGAGTGAACTTGTATTCATCTGTATGAGAAATATAGTTGCATTCCGTTAGGAAGAAGTGTTTATAATGTTATTTTAAAATATAATTTAAATATTTGTCATGGTAAAATTTGGGAAATAAACACACATATAAACATACAACAAATAACTTGTAATACCATCACAGAGAGAGAACAATTGTTAACATTTTAGTGTTTTCATTTCAGGTCTTTGTGTTTACACATACATCACACATGTACAAATTGAGATTATATGATATATTATATTATAATTTGTAAACTTAAAAATTCTCTTTACATATATGCACTTTCATTTTTTTCTTTACTAGATTTGTTACAAAACTTTCAGTCATCATATAAAATAAATTTTTATTAATTATTACATATATTGTGTTTCTTTGAATTATTTCTAGTTTGGGTTTATTATGTTCTTGTTCCTGTTCTCTTAAAAATGTCTTTGTTGACACTTGTTTCTTGGTTGGGCAGTTTATTTATTTTCCTCCTTTTATTCAGAATAATAAAGACATCTATGACTGTGGCAAAGTGAAAGCTAAAAAGTATGTTATTTTCTTATTTTTATTTTTCCTCCTTAATTCAATAGTTATTTGAGATATTGGATTTAAAAATAGATACACAAGTTAATATTTTTAAAGTGGCATTTTTTATGATTCTAACACTTTGGAGAGAAATATGAAAGCACAATAAAAGTAAAAATTAACTATTCCATAATACAGCAATAATTGTTATCAATATTTAGTCACATATACTTTTCATTGTTACCAGCATATGTAAAATACATTGAAATGAGATAATATTGTGTATATTGCTTTGTGAAATGCCTTTTTCTGCTTCATAACACGGCATGAATATTTCACCACAGTATAATTTTATAATGTTCCTGTAGAATCTTACCATATTGAATGCTTGGAACATTTATTCCCTTTTTTCCTATAGCAGACACTCTTGTACATAAAATCATTATAGATAGATCTGATTAGTTCTCCAGGAAAACTCCTGAAATTGAATTATTGGGTCAACTTTTAAGGGCATTTTAAGGCTTTTGATTTATAGTAGTAATTAGTTCTACAGAAAAGTCACCCAAACTTACACTTCCATCAGTAGTAAATAAAAGGTCCTTTTCATACTATTTCTATTTCTTTTTTATGAGTAACTTCACGTTTCTATTCATTAAACAATCATTGATTCCATTTTTTTCTTATTTACTTGTTACAGCTTTTACAAGTTTATTATCCCTTTGTGGACCATGTTGTTTCTTTTTTTTTTTTTTTTTTTTTTTTGTCATTTACCTTTTAAATTTGCCTTTGCTTGCTTTTTCTATTTAAACGTTTATTTCTTTCCAATTTTGTTGCATTTTGGTTATTTATAAATATTATACAAGTGATCATTGCTAAAGTATACATGAGTGTAGCTGTCTCTTGTGTTTATTCTATCTGATTTTTTCATGGTTATCTCCCTGTTGCCTTGAGAAAGACAGTTGTCACTTAGTTCTCTGGCAGTGTTCTTTCCTGTTCTTTGTTAATTCCATAAGAGCCCTTGCATCAATTCATTTTCCAACTCTCCCTCTTACTTGTTCCAGCAAGTAAAATCAAATTGGTGTTTATACAATGAATAAACCAAAGGTAGCTGAGATCAAAGTTTTCTGGAAGATGATTGATAAGGGGACTTTGGTGTAATACTTGTATTAAAAAGTAAATATTTAATTGGAAAGCAATACATTAAAAGGACACTATGTATTTTTAATTAACTTCATTCTGTTGCAATTCCATTCTATTTCCCTCTGCAATTATACTTTCTTCTGAGTCATCTACTTCTCTTTCTCTCTCTTTGCCAGATCATTCCCATATACAACCATGGGCTGGTGTCTCCAATTCTAAAATGAACAAACAAGCAAAACACAAGCTAATAATACATAAATTAACCTCCCTTTGTTCCGCATGAGCTTGTGCCTATTTCTACGCAGTCCTTCAATTCAAAACGGCTGGCTAGTGTTGTCAGGAGCTGCCATTTCCACTTCCTCTCATCACATTTCCTCTGCTAACATTTCTAGTCACACTGTTTCCCCATTTCTTCACTGAGGCAGCTCTTGTGGAGGTCACCAATGTGCCCCGTTTTGTTATATCCAGTGGTCACTTCCCTGTTCTGATTTCACTTGCTCTTTCATTAGCAGCAGACAAGGACGGCCACCACTTCCTTCTGCTCTTGATTTCAGTGGTGCCACTCCCTCCTGATTTCCTCCTATCCCTTGGGCTGTATCTCCATAGCCTCCTTTTTTGGATCATCTTTTTCTGCTTGGCCTGGAAATACTGGGAAACTCTAAAATTAATACTGGACTCATTTTCTTCCCTATCTATATAATCTCCCTATAAGACTTTATCCTGTCCTGTGGATTAAAATTCTATGTAAGGGCTTTTCAATGTCTGTTTCCTTTCACTCAGCAAAATGTTTTTGAAAGTCATCCTTGGAATTGCATGTCGTACTAGTTTGCTTGTTTCATGTTTATTGCTGTGTAGTATTACATTATGTGACTGTACCACAAATGGTATATTTATTCACCTCTTGGTGGACATTAGGGTCATGCTTGGTTTTGGCTACTATAAGTAAAGCTACAATGCACATTCAAGTTATATGCATCTCTATATGGAGATAGTTTTCATTTTGGGGGCAGTGAGGGAATGCTTTCATGAGGAATTGCTGCATCCTTTGACAAATGTATGTTTAACTTTAGGAGAAACAGCCAAAATATTTTCCAAAGCAGTTGTACCATTTCACATTCCCACCTGCCATGTATGAAGTTCCACTTGCTCTACATGCTTGCTATTATCTGTTATTGCTTGATTTTTTTAAAAATAGCCTTTCTAATGGATCAGTCATGATTTTAATTTGTGTTTTCTGATGAGTAATGTTCTTAAACACCTTTTTGTGTACTTACTGGGGAAATGGCCAGATTTGTTAGGTTATTTTTCTATTATTGAGTTGCAAGACTGGTTTGTATAGTCTGTATATATATCCTTTATCAGATATATGTGCTGGGAATAATTTTTTCCAGTTTATACCAGGCTCTATCCCTCTATCTAAGGATGCAACTTCTCTACAAATAGCCGACTGTACAGGATTCAGCTTCTTTCTGGTTTCAAGTAGCCACACTCTCATCCTCCCTTCAGGTCTACACATGATACAAGCCAGGCTGCCTCTCACTAGGGAACACTGCACCAATATATACCATTCTCCTACACACACGTTTGTGTGCAGGAGATATTTCTTTTGAAAGTAAACACTCCTTTAGCCATATTTCTCTTTATGGTCCCTTTTCCTCTATTCTTTTCCCTGTTCCTCTGTTCTTTTCCCTTTTTTTCTTTCTTCTTCCTTCTTCTTTCCTTCCTTTCTTCTTTTCTTCCTTCCTTCCTTTCATTCTTTCTGATTGAAAGAATCTTCCCCCATTGGAATATAAACATTATGAAAGAACTGACCCGTGAGTCTTAAAAGTGATTGCTGTATCTTTTTAAAAAGGCTTGCTAAATAAATATTTGTTGAATGAATAAACATGTGAATAAAGAGCAAATTTTTTTTCCAGGAAAAAAGCCTAGTTTGATTCCAGGTTAATAGAAAGTTTTAATAAACCTAAAGAAAAATATAAAAGGAGACTTTCTCCTTCTACAAACCAGGCCTTTAGGACAGCTTCATCAGCAGGGGGAGTGAGCAAGAGACTGGGCAGCACCACAGAAAGCTTCTGCAAAGCTTCTCTAAACACCAATGCCCAGGGTTCACACCAGGCACACTGAGGCAGGACCCCTGCAAGTAGGTTCTGGGAATCTCTGCTTTTCTAAAACTCTCCAGGTAATTCTAGCACAGTGAGTTGCTTCTCCACACAGCCACTGCTGCTGCTTCCTCTGGCTTTGCATCACACCACCATAAGCCACATTTCTCTGCAGGTCAAAGATGAAGGTCAGTATGGCATGGTAAGGCCACACTGAATGTTTATAAAAAATATCTACTACTATTTGTATAATGTGTCTTTCAGTCTTGGTCCTTGGAAAACAAGTATCAGTCTGTCATTGTATTCAAAGGCAGAATTCAGTCTTAAATTTTGGCAAGAAGTTCAAAACTTGAGAATACTCAGTTATAATCTAAACAATTAATTCACAGTGATCCTCAAGCAAAACGAATTGTTTTTACCTCATCCTGGTTAAGAAACATTATAAGAGATTCTATTATGATGCGAATTACTCCTTTAAAGTCTGTTTCCTTACAGAAATAAGCCTGTTTTGCCACTCCTATTCAACATAGTACTGGAAGTCCTGGCCAGAGCAATCAGGCAAGAGAACGAAATAAAAGGCATTCAAATAGGAAGCGAGGAAGTCAAATTATCTCTGTTCACAGATGGCATGATTCCATATCTAGAAAACCCCATAGGCCAGGCCCAAAAGCTTCTTAAGGCTGATAAACAACTTCAGCAAAGTGTCAGAATATAAAATTAATGTACAAAAATAAGTAGTATTCCTGTCCAGCAACAACATCCAACATGAAAGCCAAGTTAAGAACACAAGTCCATTCATAGTTGCCACAAAAACAATAAAATACCTAAGAATACAGCTAACCGGGGAGGTGAAAGATCTCTACAATGAGAATTACAAAATACTGCTCAAAGAAATCAGAGGTGACACAAACAAATGGAAAACATTCCCTGCTCACAGACAGAAAGAGTCAATATTGTTAAAATGGCCATACTACTCAAAGTAGTTTACAGATTCAATGCTACTCCTATCAAACTCCAATTACCTTCTTCACAGAATTAGAAAAACTATTTTAAAATTCATATTAAACCAAAAAAGAGCTCAAATAGCCAAGGCAATCATAAGCAAAGAGAACAAAACTAGAGGTATCATGTTACCTGACTTCCATCTATACTACAGGGCTACAGTAACCAAAACAGCATGGTACTGGTATAAGAACAGACACATAGACCAATGGAAAAGAACAGAGAACCCAGAAATAATGCCATGAATGTACAACCATCTGATCTTCAATAAAGTTGACAAAAACAAGCAGTGAAGAAAGGACTCCTTGCTCAATAAATGTTGGTGGGATAACTGGCTAGACATACGCAGAAAATTGAAACTGGACCCCTTCCTTATACGGTATTCAAAAATCAACTCAAGATGGAGTAAAGACTTAAATGTAAAACCTAAAACTATAAAAACACTGGAAGATAACCTAGAAAATACCATTCTGGATAAGGGATTTTATCACAAAGATGCCAAAAGCAACTGCAACAAAAACAAAAATTGGCAAATGGGACCCAGTTCATCAAAAGAGCTTTTCTGTATAGCAAAGGAAACTATCAACAGTGAACAGACAACCTACAGAATGGGAGAAAATATTTTCAAACTATGCATCTGACAAAAGTCTAATATCAAGAATCTATAAGGAGCTTAAACAAATCAACAAGCAAAAAACAACCCCATGAAAAACTGGGCAAAGGACATGAACAGACACTTTTCAAAAGAAGACATACAAGTGGTTAACAAACATGAAAAAAATGCTCAACATCACTAATTATTAGAGAAATGCAAGTCAAAACTACAATGAAATACCATCTCACACCAGTCAGAACAGCTATTAAAACATTAAAAAAATGACAGATGCAGGTGACCTTGTGAAGAAAAGGGAATGCTTACAAACAGCTGGTGGGAACATAAACTAGTTCAGCCATCGTGGAAAGCAGTTTGGTGATTTCTCAAAGAACTCAAAGCAGAATTACCATTCAACCCAGTAATCCCATTATTGGGTATATATCCAAAACATATAAATCATTCCATTATAAAGATAGGTGCATGTATTTGTTCATCACAACACTATTTACAATAGCAAAGACATGGAATAAACCTACATGCTCATCCGTGGTAGACTAGATAAATAAAATGTGATACATATACACCATGGAATACTATGCAGCTATAAAAAGGAATGAGATCATGTTCTTTATTGGAACATGGATGGAGCTGGAGGCCATAATTCTAAACAAACTAAAACAGGAAGTGAAAACCAAATACCATATGTTCTCGCTTGTAAGTGGAAGCTAAATGCTGACTACACATGGACACAAAAAAGGGAACAACAGACTCAGGAGCCTACTTGAGAGTGGAGGGGCAGAGGAGGGTGAGGATTAAAAAATTACCTATCGGGTACTAATGCTTATTACCTGGATGGTCAAATAATCTGTACATCAAACCCCCATGACACAAGTTTTCCTTTGTGACATGAATCTAAAATAAACATAAAATAAAACTAACTCATAT
This sequence comes from Pan troglodytes, assembly GCF_028858775.2. Lineage (NCBI taxonomy): Eukaryota > Metazoa > Chordata > Mammalia > Primates > Hominidae > Pan > Pan troglodytes. The sequence continues at coordinate 60,605,081 of NC_072404.2, forward strand.
AAACAAGTTTTAAAAAATGAGCCTGTTTTGAAGGAACTAGTTCCATGTTCTTTACACACTGCTGCCATCATAAAGCATGAGACAAAGTAGCCTTCTTCTTGAAGGAAAACTGAATGCCGAGTGTTGCTCCATTAATCGACAGGCCTTCCCAATTCAATTCTACATGACCACAAACATGATTCTCCAATTTGTCCTTTTTCTTCACATCTTCGCTTGCATTCTAACTACCTAGATTATTCAAAGAAACCTCTTATCCCTTTAAATGATTTCAGTTTCTATGACATTCTGAATTCTCCCTGCTGTGAATTAAAACTTGCCGAAGCAGAGCTCCATGCATGTTCCTCTCACACTTCAACACTCTCGACCTGTTTTACAATGTCATCTACCTTCCCATCCTCCAAATGCATTTTACAAATTTCAACCTCAGTGCTTTTGTTTTCAAATATTCCTGGCTTGTTCATTAGTAGTTCCAAAATTTCTATAAAGGAGAGACTCTGGGACAGTTCTGTGACTGGAAAGGCTGAGGGTTGCTAGCTGGGGACTTTTGTGAAGATGGCATGTTGGTTTTATTTATACCGCAGTTCAGTTTTCTGGAGGGGGAAGTTGTGGGTATTATGATTATGGAGTGTAGGGATGGGGATGTTAAATTCTTGGCTACCAATTTTTTAAATCTCCCAAAATGCACTTCTTCATCCCATGACCTGTCCAATGTGTACTCATTTTATAGAACGGGCCTCATGTCTGAACTCCTTAAAAATTACTCTTGACAATCTCTGGTAACTTTCTTAATGCTTTTTGTTTTAGTCCCACATTAATTATACATGAAAATATGTCTGGGCTCTCCAACTACAGTCCAACTGGACTGAGCACAAGAAATACATCTGAACTGAAATATCTATTTAGCATTTAACATGGTTCTGTTAAAGTAGCAGGCAGCTGACTGACATTTTTTGTCCATTCACTTAGATAACTAAAATTGTAATGGAAATAAATAAGTATGTGAAAGAAAGTAGTGACTATCCAAAAGTGTCTTGAAGACATTTTGAGTCAGAAGACATGGGTGCAATTCTACCACTGTGACCTTTGCAGAGTGCTATAGTTTAGATGTTTTGTCTCTCCCAATCTCAGGTTGAAATGTGATCTCCAATGTTGGAGGTGGGACCTGGCGGGAGGTGTTTTGATCATGGGGGTAAATCCCTCATGAATGGCTTGGTGCCATCTTTGAGTTCTCACACTATGAGTTCACAAAAGATCTGATTGTTCAAAAGAGCCTGGAAGTACCCCCTCTCTCTTTTGTTTCTTCTCTTGCAATGTGACACACTGGTTCCCCTTTGCCTTCTGCCATGATTGGAAGCTTCCTGAGATCTCAGCAAAAGCAGATGCTAGTGCCATGCTTCCTGTACAGCCTGCAGAACCGTGAGCCAAATAAACCTCTTTTCTCTATAAATTAGTCAGCCTCAGATATTTCTTTATAGTAACACAAAAATGGACTCATACACTGAGTTAGCCACATTTATTCCCAGTTTTCCAATGTTTGTGAGCCATACATGTGATAAGGAGTTAATTTCCAAAATACTTAAGAAACATATTTGCTACAATATTTGCTAAAACTCAATAGCAAAAAAAAAAAAAACAACAACAACCTGGTAGCACAATTTTTAAATGAGCTAAAGACCTGAATAGACATTTCTTCAAGAAAACATACAAATGGCCAACTTGTATATGAAAAGTTGCTCAATGTCACTAATCACGAAGAAATTTCAAATCAAAACCACAATGTGAAATATCGCCCTACTCCTGTTAAGATGTCTATTATCAAAAAAACAAAGACAACAAGTGTCGGTGAGGATAGAGAGAAATTGAATCCCTTGTACATAGTTGGTGGGCATGTAAAATTGTGCAGCCATAATGAAAAACAGTATTGAAGTGCCTCAAAAAATTAAAAATAGAACTAACATATGATCCAACAGTTCAACTTCTGGGTATTTATTCAAAAGGATTGAAATAAGGATCTTGAAGAGAAATTAATACTCCCATGTTCATTGCAGCATTATTAACAATAGTCAAGATGTAGAAACAACCTAAATATTCATTGGAAGGTAAACGAATCAAGAAAGTTTGGTGTATACATTCAGTGGAATACTATTCAGCCTTAGAAAAGAAGGACATTCTGCAACATGTGAAAACATGGATGAACTTTGAGGACATTATGCTAAGTCAGTCACAGAAAGATAAATACTGCATGATTTCACTTACATAAGGAATCTAAAACTGTCAATTTCATAAAAGCAGAGAGTAGAATGGTGTTTGCTAGGGGCTGGAGGGAGAGGAGAAGGGGAAGTTACTGTCCAATGGATATAAAGTTGCAGTTTTGCGAAATCAATAAGTTATAGAGATCTGATGTACAGCGTCATGCCTACAGTTAACAATACTGTATTGTACACTTGAAGTCTGTTAAGAAGGTAAATCTCATGTTAAGTGTTCTTATCACAAATGAAAAATAAAGGGGAATGAGGAAGACCTTTTCACAAGTCTGGAATGAGGATAAAATGAGACTATGAATGGGAAAATACTTTGTAAACTGTAAAACTTTACAAAAACATTAATTCATAAAGCAGCCAGGACCATCTTTTTAAATCTAATAATCAGGTTGTCTCATTCGTAAGCTTAAAACTCTTCAAACATAATATTTTACACTAATAAAAGGCTCTCTCTAGCCTCATCTGTCTTTCATCACCACACACACACACACATGCATGCACACACACGCACGCACACACACACGTACACATACACGCACACGGGTATTTCAGCAGTTTAGCCTCCCTTCCATTCTTGTAATATTTCAAGTCCCTTCTATCCCTGAGTCTTTCTTATCCTTCAGCTCTTAGATCAAACACAACCTCTACAGAGACCTTTCCAGACCATCCTATCTGAATAACCTTCTCCCACCCCTTGCCTACTCATTCATCATCTTGTTTATTACTACCTGATGCCACACTTTGAAATCATCTTGCTCAATTTTTTTTGTTTGTTTTCTTATTCATCATCGCTCCTGGCTCCGTGGGTTCAGGGTGTGGCCTGTCTCTCTTCTGTCCCCAGAAGCTCTGTACCAGAGCAGAATCTGGTACATGGTAGACGCTCAGTACCTGTGTGTAAAAATTGAATGAGGATGTTAAGTGTTCCCACCACAAAAATGACAACTATGTGAGATAATGCAAGCTAGATTTAGCCATTCCACAGTGTATATATACAGTAGTCCCTACTTATCCATTCCAAGAGGATACGTTCCAAGACCCTCAGTAAATGCCTGAAACCGTGCGTAGTACCAAACCCTACATATACTTGCAAAAGGAAAACAAAAACTTAGGAACCTAATTTCACTCTGCTAAAAGAAAATATTAAGCTGAAAGCTGAGTCATGCAAGAAGCTGCTTTTCCTTTTATTCCCAAGCAGAGTAGTACAGATAAAAGGTTAAACATCTCCACAGGTAGCTACTGTACCCTCACCTTATCTTAAGCAAAGCGCCGATTTACTGAGAGCTAGAAGAACACATAATAGGCTATTCCCCTACCTGCTCCTTTTCTCTTGCAACACATGGATTCAGTCATGTAACCACAACTTCCCTCTTTCCCCTTTAAATACCAAAGCCCTCAGAATCGTCTTTGGAGCAAGGCACAGACCTCCCTTGCGGGCATTTCCTTAACCTTGGCAAAATTAACTTCTGAATTGATGGAGACCTTTCTCAGATACTTTTTGGTTTACACACTATACTTGGCAGTCAGTCTGATCACCAAGACAGCTAAGTGACTACCGGGCAGGTAGTGTATAACAGCCCAGGTACGCCGGACAAAGGGATGATTCACATCCTGGGTGTGATGGACGGGACAGTATGATATTTCATCACACTACTGAGAATGGCACACAATTTAAAACTGATTCTTAATTTCTGGAATTTTCCATCTAACACTTTTGGACCATGGTTGACCACAAGTAACTGAAACCGCAGAAAGGAAACTGCAGATAAGGGAAGACTACTGTACTTCAGAACATCATGTTGTTCATAATAAATACAAACAATTTTTCTGTCAATTAAAAAATAATAAATAAAAATAAAATGTTTACTACCATAAAAAGAAAATGTGATATACACATATAATGGAATATTATTCAGCCTTTACACGGAAGGAAATTCTAACACATTTCTGCAACATGGGTAAAGCTTGAAGACATTAGGCTGAATTAAGTGTACCATTCGATTCAATACATATTCCTTTAAAAAATCTATTCCACGTCCTCTAAAATATACCATACAACTTTCAAACACTGAAAAAATACACAAAAAATATAAAGTAGAAAAGGTGTTAGGAGTTATCTTAGTATTTTTACAAAACAGTAGTTAAAAGATTATAGCAGATGGAAATAACGTAAACAAAACAGCATTAAAGCATTTAAACATCATTAAAAAGATTAAATCATTGTTGGTTTTAAAATACACCTACCCTCTTTCTCTTTTCATAATATGTACCTCAAAAATACAATAAAATACTAGTAGAAATTATCTCTAGAAGTTGATATCGCAGAAATTATTTTTGCCTTGAGTTTTTTGCGATGATAATGTATTACTCTTAAAATCAGAGAAGCTGTAATGCCGTTTCAAACAAAGTAGAAAAGCCTCCCCATTCCCTGCCCCACCACTTCCCTCTTGCAGTGCGGTTTTTCAATAGAAGAGCAGAGTAGAGGAAGGTGATCCTAAGGATTCTCCTCCTAAGAGGGCCAGGACTGCACCTCCCTGGCTGGGGTTCACACAGGACTGGTCCTGGAGCCCTGCCTGCTCCATCTGGGAGAGGAAGCCCAGGACTGGGCTGCAGGTTTGTGAATAGGGGCACCGAGGCGTGCAGCGACGCTGAGTGACTCTTCCATAATGCAGGGCTGAGTGGGCGGCAGGCCAGACGTGGGTCAGGGCCCGTTCATCCCGAGCCGTGTCCAGCCCTGGCCTCGCCGGCCCAAGTCGCCCGCCCTGTGCAGCCAGAGGAAGGCGACGAGGCTGAAGTGCCGCTTGTTTCCGAGCCTGGATGAGTAATGACGCGTTTGTTTTCCAGAAGCAACGTAAATCTGGCTTGAGGCTGGCACAACACAGCAGGAGCAGTGCAGGCTGGTGGCCAGGCGCCCGGCCCTGCGGCTGCCGAATCTTCGCGAAGCCTGCATCCGAGGCGCGCACTGGTTCCAGGCCCTGCGGCCATGCGAGGGAAGCCGCAGCGGTGGCCGCAGCGGTGGCGGCTCCTAGAGCGGTGCGGGCTGGTGCTGGCGGCAGGTGGGATGGAGGGGGGTGGGCTCTTCATGTCTCTCAACCCCTGATTAGAATCCGTGTCGACTTCTGGACACGCGGGCCGAGAGGAGCTGAGATCCGGCCGGCATTTCTCAGCCATGGGTTCTTTTTTGTTTGTTTGTCTTTGTGTTTGTTTTGAGACGGAGTCTTGCTCTGTCTCCAGGCTGGAGTGCAATGGCGCGATCTCGGCTCAATGCAACCTTCGCCTCCCGGGTTCAAGCGATTCTCCTGCCTCAGCCTCCTGAGTAGCTGGGATTACAGGCGCCTGCCACCACGCCCAGCTAATTTTTGTATTTTTAGTAGAGATGGGGTTTCGCTATGTTGGCCAGGCTGGTCTCGAACTCCTGACCTCGTGATCCGCCTGCCTCGGCCTCCCAAAGTGCTGGGACTACAGGCATGAGTAACCGCGCTTGGCAACCATGGGTTCAAAGCAGGCGCAGGGAAGCTTCCGGAGGGTGCCTGGACGGCAGCTAAATGGTTGGGGCCTGGCTCCTGGCTGACCCTGTCTCATCCCCGGTGGCCGGCTCCCACCCGTCTCTACAGGGCCGGCCTCCTGCCCTAGGATTCTGACTCTGCAGGCTTCCGAGCCCAGGATTCCTTTTTTTTTTTTTTTTTTTTTTTTTTTTGAGACAGAGTCTCACTCTGTCGCCCAGGCTGGAGCGCAGTGGCGCGATCTCTCTCGGCTCACCGGTTTCACCGTGTTAACCAGGATGGTCTTGGTCTCCCGACCTCGAGATCCGCCCACCTCGGCCTCCCAAAGTGCTGGGATTACAGGCTTGAACCACCGCGCCCGGCCCCGAGCCCACGATTCTAACACGCAGTGGAGGCTGAGAGCCTTGGCTGGGGCGCCCTAGGGTCAAGCTCACCATGTGGCCTTTGCGGCACGTCTGCTTCTCTCTGCCTGGACCGCTCGGGTTTGAAGGCCCAGGGCGGGCCCCAGACGTCTCAGGGGCCACAGAGGCGCTGCTTCCGGAACTGCTGGAAGAGGATGACCAACTGCTGCTGCCGGGTCGAAGCGTCCTTGCGGAGGGACCCCACCAGGAAGGACAGGGAGCCACAGCCCTAGTCCCCTCGGCTCTCCTCCCGCCTCCCAGTGCCTGGTCCAGTGTCCCAGTGGCAGAAGCGAACAGGGACCAATCCGCAAAGGAGAAATTGAGTTGGCAGTGACATTGCCGGAAAAATCACTACTGCGGAGTGCGGAGAGGTGGTTTGGGGCTGACAGGCAATGGTTTAATTGCAGGCAGAGTCTTGCGCCTGATTTGCCTATCATAATGTCCTTGGTGGAAGTTATGGACTTCCACCCACCCTGCTCCCACCCTCAATGTGTGCATTAAATTCAGAACTCTCACCAGGCCCTATGTTTGCTGTGTCCCCTGCCTCACTTCATGCCCTGTACAGTGACCTTCCGTCCTGTCCTCATGCTCACCGCACAGTCTTTGACCAGAGTTTTTGCATCCCTATCTCTGCAACTTCCCTCAAATCTGCTGCAAGGCAGCACACATCCTCTGCCTCCTTTAAATCCCGATTCAATCCTCACTACCCCGACCTAAGTCAGTTCCGTCCATCATAAAGTCCCTTGACGCCATGCAGCAATTCAGCAATTCAGCATCATATTTATCAAGGAAGCTTGCTTGCATTTGTGAGATCCCTTTGGCACCTCCCTCTGCTACAGGGTAAATGCCAAGGTCGTGAACTGCCTCTCTCTCTCTCTTTTTTTTTTTTTTTTTTTTTTTTTCTGAGACGAAGTCTTGCTCTGTCACCTAGGCTGGAGTGCAGGGATCGTGCCACTGCATCCTCTGCCTCCCAGGTTCAAGCAATTCCCCTACCTCAGCCTCGGCAGTAGCTGGGATTACAGGCGCACACCCAGCTAATTTTTGTATTTTTAGTAGAGACGGGGGGTTTTACCATGTTGGCCAGGCTGCTCTTGACCTCAGGTGGTACACCCGCCTCAGCCTCCCAAAGTGTTGGAATTACAGGCGTGAGCCACCACACCTAGCCGAACTGCCTCTCTCTTTGCTGGCCTCTTAACACCTTGCCTGGCACAAAGGAGGTCCTCAAAAATGTGTGTTGAATAAAACTTGCACAATTCACTAAGCAAGACTTCTGCACTAAAGGTACCTATTTTTAAACTTACAGAGTTTCTAGTTAGCTAGAACATAGTATCCAAGAGGCTGAGAATCTTTGCCTAACCATTTTAGGACCCTTTTACTCCGTGAAGCCAGTGCCCATCACAATGGCTTTCACAGAGTAAAAGGGTCCTAAAGTGGTTTTCCTGGGCATGGTGGCTCATACCTGTAACTCCTGAATTTTGGGAGGCCAAAGTGGGAAGATTGCTTGAGGCCAGGAGCTCGAGACCAGCCTGAGCTACATACTGAGACCTCATCTCTACAAAAAAGTTTTAAAAATTAGCCAGATGTGGTGATACACACCTGTTCCTAGCTACTCAGGAGGCTGAGGTGGAAGGATCTTCTGGGCCCAGGAGTTCAAGGTTTCAGTGAGCTATGATGGTGCCACTGCATTCCAGCCTGAGCGACAGAGTGACATGCTGTCTCTAAGGAAAAAAAAGGGTTTTCACTCCTATCTCTAATAACTCCTCTTCTAAGAAAATATTACAAGAATGTAATCAGAAAGGCAGACAAAGATTAAATACCAATTTAATTATTATTTGCACAGAAACAGCTGGAAACAAGCTAAATATCCTATGTTAGAGAATAATTGAATAAACTATCAAGTACTTCTTGATGGAATATTATGATGCCATGAAAATAGTATCTGAGAATTTTTTTTTTTTTTTTTTTTTTTTTACTTTGGAAACATTTTATGGGATGAGGATAAGAAGAAAATTTAATATGCTACATGTTAAATTATTTCAACTGTGCAAAAAATACACAGAAAGCAATTGGGAAAAGTAGCCAAATAAAGAATGATGCTAGGTAGTTGATTGTTTTATTTTCTTTTATTTTTACCCTTTTTGTATTATTCAAATTTTCCACAGTGTCACAATGAATAAATCAAAAGCTATGTAAAAATTAAAGAATTTGCCGCAAGTCCTGGGTTCATAACTGTGACTGATAGACAGCAAAAGGGTAAGCAGCCAACATAACCAATGAGGACCGCATGCTAATTAGGTTCCTGGCACAATTTCGGAATATAAGAAGGGCAGACAGATTATCCTGGGGTCCTCTTGTTCAGGCTGGGGTGTGAACAAGTGAGGGTGAGCGTTCTTCCAGAGACCCTGCGAACAACTCAGTGGGGTCACGCAGTGCAGCTGTGCTTAGTGGAGGGTAGGCAGTCAGGACAAAGTGAATCCTCGGGTTGTGACCCAGCACGTGATGTTAGCAATGTGGTGCCTTGGTGCAGACTGAGTAGTCTCTCCCATTTCTCCTCCTCCTGAGAAATTCACGAGGCAGAGAGTGGTGGACCGACAGGAATGGCTGCCAACCCTGAGGCAGAGATGGACGTCTGGGGATCTCTGGTGGGAAACATGCCTGATCACAGATAAGACTCCTCAAGCGGCAAAAACACCCTGGCCTAAGAAATGGATAGGAACGTAGTTTGAAACCTTGCACTCGATCACCCTGTTCCCAGTGGAAATAGATCCCTGCGCTATAATAAGTGTAAACTTTCTCTCGCTGTCTTTCTTACACGCACACACACAAATACACACATTCTCTTTCATGTTGACCTGAGGAAAGTGACCCAGTGGCCTGACCCAGAACCTGATTCCTTTGCACGCTTCTTGGCGCAGCCATTGAGGTGCCCAGCACCCAGACACACAGCATTTAACTGGGGCAGCTGGCTTCTCAGACCTGCCTGGGAACGCTAACTGGGCACTGGATACGGTGCGAGAGAGAGCTCAGAATGCGTTTATGGTGTCCAGCAGATGACCATCCCAGTGTGGGACTTTACAGTAGTAATGAGCAATGGAAATTTTGAAAATATTTCTCAGGAAACAACCGCTGGCCAGAGAGCCCTAATTTAGGAATCTTGCACAACTTTTCCATCACGTGATGAATTTTGAGTTTCTAGTGTCACATGTGCCAGAGTTTTCAGAGTCCTGAGGCCTGTTTTGCTTTGTTTTCTTTGCCTTTTCATAATACTAAAGATTAAAGCTAGTCAGATATTTTGGGATATTTCAGTTAAACAAATCTCTGTATTTCAAAGCAAAAACGATAGATAATACTGTTTTTGCTGGTGGAAAATAAGCTAATCGTCCTTGTTGCCTGAAGACTGCTTTTCAGCAGAACGGCCAGGCCCTGCCTTCACATAGAGATGTTACAGGCTCTGAGTGAATGGAATAGGTGTCCAGGCCAGGTAGGACTTAAAGTTTCTAACAACAAATTAAATGGTTGTTGTCGAGCAGAGTGAGTAGAGTTTCATGAGTTACATGAAGGATTGTAGGTGTGGGTGCCCCTGAGCCTCCTCACACTTCAGTGTATTTGCGATGTTGCATTGATGCTGTTCCTGAGCTAGGGATTCAGAATTAAGCTGACGGAACCCACGCCACGTGAACTCCAATTCCCACTGCAGTGTCCTTGATCCACACTGACATTCCAGAGCACCCCCGTTCCGCTCTGCAGCAAAAGTTAAGACACCAGAAGCCTTTGTAAATGATCCCTGAACACTCAAGCATATTCCTCCAGTCAAAAACCAATACAATGCCAAGGATTTACAGGAATTGTTTTGGAAAATTATATACATTGAATTAGCCCACTGTTGTTCAAAATCATTGCACATCCACTCTTGGATAGAACAGTATAATGCATGTAAAGCACTTGTCAATCCAGACAGCTATATAAATCTTAGTTATTTTTATAGTATAATTGACAGAGCTCTCATCTTGAGTCATCTAGCAAATAATTTATCAGTGCCTACTACATGCCAAGCAACATTCTGGGCCCTGGGGATAAAGGAACAAAAACAGATAAAAATTCCCCAACCTAATGGAACTTGTAGTAAAGGAGGAGAAAATAAACAAAACCAATAAGTAAAATAACTTGTGCATTAGATAAAAAGACATGCAAGAGAAAAACAGAACAAAAAGGAGGGATATATATACTGGGGAGGGTGAGAACTTTAGGTAAAGTAGCAAGGAAGGCCTCCCCCAAGGGTGATAGCTGGGTAAAGTTGAGGCCAGTGCAGCTGCAGTGCCCTGAGGGGTTTAGGAGGTGGGCGGTGGAGGGAGTAGGAGATGGGGCCAGGGATAGCAGAGCCCAAACTGTCTAAGGGAATAGCCTTAAGGGACATTTTAATGATGTTGGCTCTTACTCTGGGTGAGATGGGAAGTCACTGTAGGACTCCGAACAGGGAAACGGCACAAATTTTAACTTCATCACTGGCTTCTTCTTTGAGCTCTTTCTTGACCTCGGTTGTCTTGTCATTGAAAAAAAAGGCAGCAAGTGTGGTTGTGTGCCAGGCCTATCCTCCCACTTAATCCCGCTGTTAGATTTTATGATCTCTGCTTTATTTTAGAGGCTAACGAGGGTAAGTATCTGCCTAGAGTCATGGAGCTAGTAACTGACGAAGCTAAGGTGGAATTGAGTCTGTTATTTTCTGTTCTAATAACCACATCACCTTTCACAAAATAAATGCATCCATCAGAAGAATTGGTGGACCAATCTTGGGGACATGGGGAGGCAAAGTTGAGTCACAGAGAGCCCTGGTTGAAATATAGGTTCCATTTGGACAAAGTTCAGTTTACAAGGGACTTTCACATCCATGCCTCATTTGATAAGCATGGTGGTACTAAAGCACCATTGCCCAGATTGCAGAGGAGGCACTTGGTAAGGTGTAGAAAGCAGAATTTCAGATGACAGTCCAACACTGTATTCTTCGCAACCTTCTCACTGCTGGACACCCAAGGACTCAGTAAGAGGGAACAGGAGAAAGAACATGACTTCAAAACCCAGCTCAGATGTTACCTATCAAGTTAAGAATTAGAAACACAAGTCCTGCAACTGGGCTTATGAACACAGTTGATCCCTGGGAGGTGGGGTGATCCCCAGGAGAAAACAGGCAAATCTGACTCGGGTCCCACACACTGCAGTCATTATTTTACTGTGTCTTATAGGCTGTGCTTTGCTTTACAGGCTTAGATCTACATCTAATTTGGTTCCCTTTCAATATTTCAATCTTCATTCAGGGCTCTGCTTCCCTGGGTCCACCCGCGCCCTGTGTCCCCAGCTTGACCCGACAGCTTCCATGAGTAATCGGGTCTCCACCCTGGGGATCCCCTCCCAACTGCAGGCTGCATCTGCACTTGGCTTGGGACAGCCTTGGCCAGGGCTGCAGGGTGTTCCCTCGTGGCCGCCTGCCTCTGCTCCCTGCCCTTTGCCTCCCTCTGGTGGGCACAGTGGCCATCCTGGCAGCAGGGCTTGGTCAGGGCCTTTGAAGTGACCTGCTGTGTCAGACTCTTTGGGGCTTAATGTGGGTCAAACTCATCTGCAGAGCTTGTTTTGAACACACATTGCCAGGCCCCAGCCCCAGAGTGTTTGATTCAGTCAGCCTGGGGTGCATCCTGATAATGTGCATTTTTAAACAGGTTCCCAGGTGATGCTGATGCTGCAGCACACTGAGGAAGCCACTGCTGCAGTCCCACCAGTTCACGGAAAGTGGCTGCAGTGTGCAAATGTTTCAGAACTGCTGGGGCAGAGACCAAGGCCCTTGTTCCCTGAAACATTGATTAAGATGCCTAGGCTTCTCTGATGCCTGGGTCCATGTATTTAACAAACGTTTATTGCATACACAATGCGAGGTGCAACACAGTAGGTACAGCAGTCATGACACACCCCCAGCACCTCACAGTCAGAGGAAAAACAAGGACAAAAGAGCCACATTTAAGCAGAATTAGATTCCAAGCTGCAGTACAACATTTTTGAGGAACTACCCTCCTCCAGGATTAAAGTGTTTACTTTGGGAAAGTCCTTCTAACAATGGTATACTTCCAAATTCATCAATAAAACACTTCAGCAGTTAAAAAATAATTATCATCAAGGATAACATTTTCAGACTACTGACTTTGCTCCAGGTCCTTTCAAAGTGTTGATTCATTTATTCCACACAACAGCCTATGGAAGTAGATTCTGTTATTTCCCCCCATGTTACAGATGTGAAAACTGAGATACAGAGGGTTAAGTGACCTGCCCAGGACCACACAGAGGAAGAGGAGAAGTTGAGAGTCACACCCTACCGATCTGGACTTTATAGTCCATTCATAAAATGATTGTGATACATTTGAAAGCTAAAAATGTTTTTTTTTTCTGTTGAAAAAGTAACAAACACATGTATAAAATCTGAAATTTAAAAGGAGTTACAATATTTTCAAAATTCCGCCATGTCCCCACCACCCAGAGAGCTGCTGTTTACCTTCTGGTCTGCCAACTTCTTTAGGAACGAGAGAACTGCAAATATATGGTACCCAATTGAGATACAGAAAATTGTTGTAATCTACATTTTATATAATGGTGCTTAGAAATACAGTCTACACATAATTATACAAAATGCATGTCTATTGAAAAAAACTGAATAACAGTAGAAAGAACAAAATAAGAATCATTCAATACTTCAGGATTATAAATTCATACTCCAAGAGCTTAAGAGAATTAAATGGAAATTAAAGAACATCTGTATAGATGCAAGATAACGAGATGAGGAACATGTCTCTACATAAATATTCACTGAATTCCTGATTTTCATTTTTACACTGACATTTTTACTTTGTGCCTTTATGTTATCATTGAAGATGTCCCTTCAGATACTTCAGATATTTTACTTTACATTTTAATGGTTTTAGTGTGGTGGAGACACCCTGAGAAGCTACTCAATCTTTCTCATTCAGTAATTTTCTATTTTTCATCTTAACTCAGGGCAAAAAGACACAAACAGTTTATGATATTAGAGAAAGAGTTGAAAGTAAAATTGGTAGACATATGGATTGTTAATTTCTCTAGAGGATCCCAAGGGAAATAGAAATATTTTAACTGAGTGTTTTACATTGTTAACTCAATGCTTTGTCGTATGTTTTGCTTTGACCAATGCACTTGAACATTTTCTCTAACTTGCTGAAAGGGTAATGTAGACAAACATCTTTGCATTGCTATTTATTTGTGTTTAAGTGCATGCATTCTGGTAATAGTGTTTCCCAAAGAATAGTTTGTGGACATTAGTCTCATAATGTTCCACAGAAGAAGGGCTCTGTGGTCTAACACGTTTCAGGAAACATCAATACCACAAATCCTCCTCTGGGTATGTGTAATATCTGAGAACTTCTAAAGAGGAAAAAATAAAGCCACTAGTATCATTAGTATCATACATTTTGATGACTCTGAATGTCAGTTTTCACACTAGGTCACTTTTGTATAACTGTCAGAGAGACATGCTATAAATTTTGGGGATTTTACAGTACAACATTGCACATCATTCACACTGAAATGCGTATGTCACGCCCCCTGGAGGACACAGAGCCAAGGCCAGCAGTTCAGTGGCCTTGGTTTGCAGCAGCGATGGCAGAAGCACTTTATTCTCTTTCCTCCATTTCCTATGTGTACTGGAGACGCAAAGTTAACCAGGTTGTCTGCCAAACTTGAAGGAAGCCAGAGAGTCCAGAAAACTGTAGGCTTTCCTGCACCCAGAGGGAGCCATTACTCTTGGAAATAAGACTTTTTCAAAGGATAACCTTCTAGGTGAAAGAAAGTACTATTTGAGCTTCTCTTCTCCAAACTGTTGGTCTTTCACAATGAAAAGAGTTTGGCCTCAACAAGTGAACAAGGACCAAGGCTAACTAAACAGCTCAGGCAGACACAAAAGCCTGGTTGTTGCAACCGAATTGACTTAGCATTTACTGCGTTTTAAAACTCAAATCCATTTGGTAAGGGGGCCTAATCATCTAAGAAAAACAGTCATGTGAAGAAACAGGATGCTGCATCTGATTGATTTATAAAAGCATCAGGTTACTGAAGTTTTAGCCAGCTCATAGGAAAAATACTTTCCCATTTACTCCCCATTTCCTTCATGTCAGGATAAACTCATTCCCACACTACAAAATATGCCTTCAAAATCCCATACCCTGCATGAGACCAAATTCTTTGGCTTTTGGAGGGCTTTCTCCACAGCCTGAAATTGATTCCTGACAGCAGTTCCTTTGTGGCTTTGCTCAAACAAACTCGGAATCTTTTGGCTCGTGGCACCAGCAGTAATTGAAAGAAGATACCACCACTGTGTTGTACATTCATGGAGCTGCTCAGGAGAAATGTGCTTTCTTTCCTGATCAAGGTTTTACTGCGCTGCAATTGTCTTTGGTCCCATGTAAGCATGTTTATCGTTCCTAACATCCCTTTTGCTGTTGTTGTTTAGTTGTTTTACTTTTTTATTTTTCAAGGATAATTTCAATAATATTGCCATGTACACAATGGCATGTTACATATAAATATGTCAACATAATGTCTATAACTTATTATATCTGGGTATTTATAGCAGAAACATAGACAGTCATAAATACATACTCAGGAAATTCCGGGCTATTTCTGATTTTCAAACACATGTAATATGTGGTCTCATTAAGAGTTTTCTCTGTTGTTTCTGGTGAACATTATTTACACAGCCAGAAAACAAAAACTTTTTTAAAAGTACAATTAATTTTAATATGAAGAGGAATCTGCTTTTGCTTTGTAAAGATGTATTTTCTCTAGAAATATTGAACTGACAAGGGTGTGAAGGAAAAGTATTTTCCAAGAGAAGGCAAATGTGGAACTAGATAGAAAAGAATGAATTAGAAAATTATGTGGCTTTTCGAAGATTTTCCTCTATTTTTTTCTATTATCTAAGTTTCATAGATCTTTTTTTCCTATGGGAGGAATCTCTGTCTTGACATTTACTGTAGTTATGATTGGAATGGTGCTATTTCTCCAATATATGAATGGAATACTCTTACTGATAGGGAAATTTTTCAGATATCAGTAAATGAATTGTAAGTATCACAGTGTTGCTTTTCTTGCTTTACACAAAATACTGCTGGGTTTCTTAGCTATAAACCATAAATCCTTTGCCTTATGGCCCTCATAGTGATTGAGATTAGAAGTAATTGATCCATTACTGAACTGTGTTATATTAGGCATCAATGAAGATGTTTTCTTTGACATTTTCTGTGTAGCCTTCTAATAACAATAGCATTTATTGTGCACTTACACTGTGCATTGTTTGTTTGGTACAAGCATAAGCTCGCTTAACTTCAAAACCTGTAAGGCATAGTTATTATTATGATTATTTCTGCTTCTCAGAAGAAGAAACCAAAACAAAGGTTAAATAATGTGTTGGAGGTAAAGAATGGTGTAAGAATTAAACCCTGGTGGTTTAACTTCCTGGGATTTTAATCGTTTCTTTTAACACTATTAGTTCTCTCTTAAAATGAACATGCTCATTAAATTAATTCAAATCAATATTAGGCTGCCCTTTTAAAAAACTCAGAGCAAACAAGAACAATTAAATTATGTATTTACTTACCTTTGACCTTGAGCAATTGACCTTTCTCTAGACAGGGCTAACAATTTTACTTGGATTTGAGTAGCTGCAAAAATTGCTGAGAAGTCAATTTAAAGTCTTAGGAAAACGTTTTATCAGACTGAAGTCTCCTAAATCATTTGTCAATCACTTGTTGGTAGTCATTTAAGTCGAGCTCAATCGCCCTAAGCCACATATTCATTTTAATCCATGAATAATGTAGTAATGACTCATTGACAGCTATTAACCGGCTCCTAGAGTTTTCATACCTGCAACTCTTAAGGGATTCTAAGCAAAGCATTCTAGAAATAAAACAATATAAATAGAAAGTAGTCATTTCACTTTCATTTTAGGGTAGATGACATGATACAAGGATGACTTTAGTAATAATCAATTGCTCTATGATACCTAGAGTTGTCCCTTGGTGAAACTTGGTTTCACAGCTTCTACCTCTCAAATGTATCCAGAATCCAACCACTTCTCACTACTTTCCTTCTCACCACTTGTGAAATAAAACCCCTGGCCCTGAATTTAAATCCTGCTCCAAGCCAAATCATCATGCCTCCCCTGGATTTTGGCATTAACTCCCTAAACTGTCTCCTAAATTGCCACCTTTGTCCACAGCATTCTCAACAGGGAAGCCAGGTGATCCTTACAAAATGTAAGTGATACCATGTCATCTGCCATCTACAAATCCTACTCCTTTCGCTCAAGGCCTTTCTTCCTATGGGTGTGAGGCAGCAGGTTCACTGCTTCCCTGTGATTCTGACTTCGTCTCCTCCTGTTCTCCTCCTCACTCACGCCACTCAACCCGCAGGCTCCCTGTTGTTAACCCCGCCATGCCCTGCCTGCACACGAAAATAGTTCCCTTTAGCCTGCTCTGTGAATTCCTCAGAATTTATAACTTCCAGCACCCCATATGATTTGTATATTTATTATCTTTTGTGTAGTATTTATTATTTATCTTACCTGATGAGAATGTAAGCTCTCTAAGCAAGTGGAGCTTATTGTCCGCTCTGTTTGAACAAAACAGATCAGCATCTGGTAGGTTGTAGCACTCAATACATATTTATAGAATGAACAAATGAATGAATGAATGATTAAATGCCAGTAGCTGGACCCATGCTTCCATGGTCAAACACGATGCTAGGACATTGAGTTCAGTCAGCGTTTGTATACGGTATTGGTCTAAAGGCAAATGATGACCATACATAAGAAATTAAAATACATCATGAATAATGAATGGCATTAAAAGTCAATAATACTAGCTTGAAAGACAATAAGATAAGATGGTGGAAATAGACCCTGGTACTGAAATTGACTAAACTTTAGTTAGAAGAAATCCCTGTTCCACCATTTATCAGCAAGATGACCTTTGGCAAGTCACTTTAGCATACTAATCCTTAGCTCTCTCCCATATACAATAGGGAAATCTGTGCTGCCTACTTAATCTGGTTGTTATGAAGAGTAAATGAGTTTACATATTTAAAATGCTTAATATAATTTCTTGATATGTAATAACTATTGGGGGAAGTAATAACATAGTAATTTTAAAAATGTAGAGAGAGCCTCAGAACAATCTGAAAAACACATCCCTCTTAGTTATTATAAACAATTAGTTTTGAATCAATAATGCCTGATGAATAACAGTTTTTTTTAAAATGGGCAAGAATTGACCATTGATCTTTTAGAATCTCAGAGTTGGAAGTTGCATAACTATCTAATATTTGGTTAATTCTAAACCTTTTAGCCTTGGTCAGCAGTCCTCAAAACTTTTGGTCTCAGGACTCCTTCATACTCCTAAAAATAACTGGAGACCCCAAAGGGTCTTTCCTTATGTGGGTTGTAGGTATTGATATTTTCTATATTTAAAATTAAAACTGATAACTTAAAACAATTATTTATTAATTCATTTAAATAATATCAATAATACACCCATTAGATAGTAAAATAAATTTTCTTTACGAAACTACATTTTTTAAACAAAAAATTTAGTGAGAAGGGTAGCATTGTTTCACAGTTTTGCAAATCTCTTTTTTTTTTTTTTTTTTTTTTTTGAGACAGAGTCTTGCTCTGTCCCCAGGCTGGAGTGCAGTGGCGCGATCTCGGCTCACTGCCACCTTCGCCTCCCAGGTTCAAGCGATTCTCCTGCCTCAGCCTCCTGAGTAGCTGGGATTACAGGTGTGCGCCACCATGCCTGGCTAATTTTTGTATTTTTAGTGGAGATGGGGTTTCACCATGTTGGTCAGTCTGGTCTCGAACTCCTGACCTCGTGATCCACCTGCCTCGGCCTCCCAAAGTGCTGGGATTACAGGTGTGATCCACTGCCCCTGGCCTTTGCAAATCTCTTTAATGTCTAGCTTAACAGAATAAAACTGGATTCTTCTATCTGCTTTTTGCATTCAATCTGTTGTGATGTCATACATAATGCAGGCTTTGCAAACCCCCCTCAATCACTCATGACAAAATGAGAGTGGAAAAGACAAATAACATATTAGTAATACAGTCATGTGTTGCTTAACCAAAGGAATATGTTCTGAGAAATTCATTGTTTGGTGATTTTGTCGTTGTGTGAACATCATAGGCTGCACTTACACAAGATGATACAGCCTTCTACACACCATGGTGGTATAGCCTGTTGCTCCTAGACCACAAACCTATGCAGCATGTTACTGAACTGAATACTGTAGTCAATTGTAACACAATGCCAAGGATTTGTGCATCCAAACATTAAAAAGTACAGTACAAATAAGATATAAAGGATTCAAAAATGGTACACTTACAGGGCGCTTCCCATAAATGCAGCTTGCAGCGGGGGAAGTTGCTCTGGGTGTCAGTGGGTGAGTAGTGAGTGAATGTGAAGGTCTGGGCCATGATAGACTTTATAAATAGTAAACTTAGACTATGCTATATTTGTAACAAATGTTTTTCTTTCTTCAATAATAAATTAACCTTAGCTTACTGTAACTTTTTAACTTTATACATTTTTATTATTTTTAACTTATTGGCTCTTTTGTAATAACACTTAGCTTAAAACATATGGTACAGCTATATAAAAATATTTTCTTTCTTTGTATTCTTTATAAGCTTTTTTCTATTTAAAGTTTTTTGGGTTTTTTTTTGTTACTTTAAATAATTTTGTTATAAACTAAGACACAAACACATGCATTTGCCTAGGCCTACACAGGGTCAAGATCGTCAATATCACTGTCTTTCTCCTCCATATCTTGTCCCACTGGAAGGCCTTCAGGGACAATAACAGGCATGGAACTATTCTCCTATGACAGCAATGCCTTCTCACAGATACCTCCTGAGGGATCAGCCTCAGGCTTTTTGTATAAGTACAGTCTAAAACAATGATAAAAGTGTAGTATAGTAAATACTTAAACTCCTCCCGTACCTGATTTTCTTAAAACAAACTTTGAAAACGACTAGGCTAGGTTATGGTCTTTTTCTTCTTTTCCTTTTTGTAAATTGTAAATTGACAGTTGATAATTGCTCAGTCTGCCCTCAGAATCTGTGTGTTCTTCACCCAAGATTCAACCAATCACAGGTCAAAAAATTTGGAAAAAAATTAAAAATAGCAATACAATGTTCTACACCCAAGATTCAACCAATCACAGGTCAAAAAAATTTGGAAAAAAATTAAAAATAGCAATACAACAATAAAAATAATACAAATAAAAATGCACCATTACAACTATTTGCATAGCATTCACATTGTATTAAGTATTAAAAGTAGTCTAGAGATGACTTAAAGTATACAAGAGGATGTGTGTAGGTTATATGCTACTACTTATGCCATTTCATATAAAGAACTTGAGCATCCATGGGATTGGGGATCTATGGAGGGTCCTGGAAACAATTCCCCGTGGATACCAAGGGAAGGCTATGTAAATGTAAGGGATATAGAATGTTATGATTTTGAATAAAATGTGGAATAATTAAATCAAGCTATTTAACATATCCAGCACCTCAAATACTTAACAGTTTTTATGGTAAGAACATTTGAAATTTGCTCTTTTAGCAATTTGAAATGTACAGTACTCTATTATTAACTATATTCATCACATTGTGCAACAGAACTTAAAAAATCACATTCTTCCTGTCTAACAGATTTAGTACCCTCGGACCATCATCTCCACATTCTTCCCACCCTGCAGTTTCTGTAACCACTAATATACTCTCTGCTTCTATGAGTCGTTTTAGATTCCACATATAAGTGAGAACATGCAGTGTTTGTCCTTCTGTGCCTGGCTTATTTCACTTGGTGTAGTGTTCTCCAGTTCCACCCATGTTGTTACACATGACAGAATTTTCTTCTCTTTTAAGGTTGTCTAGTATTCTGCTGTGTATACAGACCAGCTATTCACTTGTTGATGATGGACTCATAGGCTCATTCCGTAACTTGGCTATCGTGAATAGCACTGCAATAAACATGGCCGTGCAGACAGATATCTCTTAAACAAACTGATTTCAAACCTTTTGGGTAAATACTCAGAAGTGGAAATGTGGATCGTATACTAGTTCTATTTTTAGTTTTTTGGGGAACCTTCATATAGTTTTCCCTAATGGCTGTACTAATTTACATTCCCACCAATGGTGAACAAGGATTCCCTTTTCTCCACATTCTTGCTGACACTTAGTTTTTTTTTGTCTTTTTATAAAAGTAATTCTGACAGGTTTGAGACGGTATTTCATGGTTGTTTTAATTTGCTTTTTTTTTCCTAATGATTAGTGATTTTGAGCACTTTTTGTATACCTGTTTTCTGTTGCTATTCCTTCTTTTGAAATGCGTATTCCGTCTCCTTGCCCATTTTTAAAATTGGGTTTCTTGTTTTCATGCTATTGAGTTGTTTGAGCTCCTTATATATTTTGGATATTAACCCCTTATCAGATATATGACTTTTCTCTCAATCCATAGGTTATCTCTGTATAATGCTAGTTGTTTCCTTTGCTGTGCAGAAGTGTTTTGGTTTGATATTATCCCATTTGTCTATTTTTGCTTTTGTCGCTGGCATTTGTTGGGGTCAAATCCAAAAAACTTGTTGCCCAGCCTAATGTGGTATAGTTTTTCCCCTATGTTTTCTAGCAGTAGTTTTATAGTTTCTGGTCTTATGTTTAAGTCTTTAATCCATTTTGAATTAATTTGTATATATGGTGTGAGATATGGGTCCAATTTTATTGTTCTGCATGAAAAAAATCTAGTTTTCCCCACAGCATTTATTGAAGACACTATCCTTTCCCCATTGTACATCCTTGATACCTCTGTAAGAAATCAACTGATTGTACACGTGTGGGTTCTCTACTCTGCTCCATTGATCAGTGTGTTTTTTGTTTTGTTTTGTTTGTTTGTTTTGCTGGTACCATGCTCTTTTAATTACTATAGCTTTGTAGTATAGTTTGAAATGTGGTAGTGTGATACCTCCAGCTTTGGTTCTTTTTGCTGATGATTGACTTGGCTATTTGGAGTTTTTCTGGTTTTATATGAATTTTAGAATATTTTTAAGATATTGCCATTGGAATTTTGATAGAGATTACATTGAATATGTAGATAGATCCCTTTGGATCGTATGAACATCTAAACAATATTAATCCTTCCAATTCATGAACACAGGCCATTTTCCCATTTATTTGTGTGTTTTTCAATTTCTTTTATCAACATTTTTTAGTTTTCAGCACATGGGTTTTTCACTTCTTGGTTAAGTTTATTCCTAAGTGTATTTTTTGTAGCTATTGTTAGCGGGATTTTTGTCTTAATTTTTTTTTATTGTACTTTAAGTTCTGGGATACATATGCAGAATATGCAGGTTTGTTACATAGGTATACACGTGCCATGGTGGTTTGCTGCACCCATCAACCCAACATCTACATTAGGTATTTCTCCTAATGCTGTCCCTCCCCTTGCTCCCCACCCCCTGACAGGCCCTAGTGTGTGATGTTCCCCTCCCTGTGTTCATGTGTTCCCATTGTTCAACTCCCACTTATGAGTGAGAACATGCAGTGTTTGGTTTTCTGTTCCTGTGTGAGTTTGCTGAGAATGATGGTTTCCAGCTTCATCCATGTCCCTGCAAAGGACAAGAACTCATCCTTTTTTATGGCTGCATAGTATTCCATGGTGTGTTTGTGCCACATTTTCTTTATCCAGTCTATCATCGATGAGCATTTGGGTTAGTTCCAAGTCTTTGCTATTGTGAATAGTGCTGCAATAAACATATGTGTGCATGTGTCTTTAGAGTAGAATGATTTATAATCCTTTGGGTATATACCCAGTAATGGGATTGCTGGGTCAAATGGTATTTCTGGTTCTAGATCCTTGAGGAATCGCCACACTGTCTTCCACAATGGTTGAACTAATTGACACTCCCACCAACAGTGTAAAAGCATTCCTATTTCTCCACATCTTCTCCAGCATCTGTTGTTTCCTGATTTTTTAATGATCGCCATTCTAACTGGCGTAAGATGATATCTCATTGTGATTTTGATTTGCATTTCTCTAATGACCAGTGATGAATGAGCTTTTTTTCAAGTGTTTGTTGTCCGAATAAATGTCTTCTTTTGAGAAGTGTCTGTTCATATCCTTTGCCCATTTTTTGATTGGTGCTATTTGTTTTTTTCTTGTAAATTTGATTAAGTTCCTTGTAGATTCTGGATATTAGGCCTTTGTCAGATGGATAGATTGCAAAAATTTTCTCCCATTCCATAGGTTCCCTGTTCACTCTGATGATAGTTTCTTTTGCTGTGCAGAAGCTCTTTAGTTTAATTAGATCACATTTGTCAATTTTGGCTTCTGTTGCCATTGTTTTTGGTGTTTTAGTCATGCAGTCTTTGCCCATGCCTATGTCCTGAATGGTATTGCCTAGGTTTTCTTCTGGGGTTTTTATGGTTTTAGTCTTTAATCCATCTTGAGTTAATTTTTGTATAAAGTGTAAGGAAGGGGTCCAGTTTCAGCTTTCTGCATATGGCTAGCCAGTTTCCACAACAGCATTTATTAAATAGGGAATCCTTTCCCCATTTCTTGTTTTTGTCAGGTTTGTCAAAGATCAGATGGTTGTATATGTGTGACGTTATTCCTGCGGCCTCTGTTCTGTTCCATTGTTCTATATATCTGTTTTGGTACCAATACCATGCTGCTTTGGTTACTGTAGTCTTGTAGTGTAGTTTGAAGTCAGATAGCATGATGCCTCCAGCTTTGTTCTTTTTGCTTAGTATTGTCTTGGATATACAGGCTCTTTTTTGGTTCCATATGAAATTTAAAGTAATTTTTCCTAATTCTGTGAAGACAGTCAATGGTAGCTTGATGGGAATAGCATGAATTTATAAATTACCCAGGCAGTATGGCCTTTTCCATGATAATGATTCTTCCTATCCATGAGTGTGGAATGTTTTTCCATTTGTTTGTTCTCTTATTTTCTTGAACAGTGGTTTGTAGTTCTCCCTGAAGAGGTGCTTCACATCCATTGTGAGTTGTATTCCCAGGTATTTTATTCTCTTTGTAGCAATTGTGAATGGCAGTTCACTCATGATTTGGTTCTGTCTTTGTCTATTATTGGTGTATAGGAATGCTTGTGATTTTTGCACATTGATTTTGTATCCTGAGACTTTGCTGAAGTTGCTAATAAGCTTAAGGGAATTTTGGGCTGAGATGATGGGGTTTTCTAAATATAAAATTATGTCATCTGCAAACAGAGACAGTTTGACTTTCTCTCTTCCTATTTGAATAAGCTTTATTTCTTTCTCTTGCCTCATTGCCCTGGCCAGAACTTCCAATACTGTGTTGAATAGGAGTGGTGAGAGAGGGCATCCTTGTCTTGTGCCAGTTTTCAAAGGGAATGCTTCCAGCTTTTGCCCATTCAGTACAATATTAGCTGTGGGTTTGTCATAAATAACTCTTATTGTTTTGAGATATGTTGCATCAACACCTAGTTTATTGAGAGTTTTTAGCATGAAGGGCTGTTGAATTTTATTGAATGCCTTTTCTGCATCCATTGGGATTACCATGTGGTTTTTGTCATTGGTTCTTTTTATATGATAGATTATGGTTATTGATTTGCATATGTTGAACCACCCTTGCATCCCAGGGATGAAGCTCACTCGTTTGTGGTGGGTAAGCTTTTTGATGTGCTGCTGGATTTAGTTTGCCAGTATTTTATTGAAGATTTTCACATTGGTGTTCATCAGGGATAGTGGCCTGAAATTTTCTTTTTTGGTTGTGTCTCTGTCAGTTTTTGGTAACAGAATGATGCTGGCCTCACGAGCTAGGGAGGAGTCCCTCTTTTTCTATTGTTTGGAATACTTTCAGAAGGAATGGTACCAGCTCCTCTTTGTACCTCTGGTAGAATTCAGCTGTGAATCCATCTGGTACTGGAATTTTTTTGATTGGTAGGCTATTAATTACTGCCTCAATTTCAGAACTTGTTATTGGTCTATTCAGGGATTTCACTTCTTCCTGGTTTAGTCTTGGGAGGGGATATGTGTCCAGGAATTTATCAATTTCTTCTAGATTTTCTAGTTTATTTGTGTAGAGGTGTTTATAGTATTCTCTGTTGGTAGTCTGTATTCTTGTGGGATCAGTGGTGATATCCCCTTTATCATTTTTTATTGTGTCTATTTGATTCTTCTTTCTTTTTTTCCTTTGTTAGTCTGGCTAGTGGTCTATCTATTGTGTCCATCTTTTCAAAAAACCAGCTCCTGGATTCACTTATTTTTTGAAGGGTTTTTTGTGTCTCTATCTCCTTCAGTTCTGCTCTGATCTTAGTTATTTCTTGTTTTCTGCTAGCTTTTGAATGTGTTTGCTCTTGCTCCTCTAGTTCTTTTAATTATGATGTTAAGGTGTCGATTTTAGATCTTTTCCGCTTTCTCCTGTGGGGATCTAGTGCTATAAATTTCCCTCTAAACGCTGCTTTAGCTGTGTCCTAGAGATTCTGGTACATTTTGTCTTTGTTCTCATTGGTTTCAAAGAACTTACTTATTTCTGCCTTAATTTTGTTATTTACCCAGTAGTCATTCAGGGTCAGGTTGTTCAGTTTCTATGTAGTTGTGTGGTTTTCAGTGAGTTTCTTTTTTTTTTTTTTTTTTTTTTGAGATGGAGTCTCGCTTTGTTGTCCAGGCTGGAGTGCAGTGGCATGAGGCGTGATCTTGGCTCACTGCAAGTTCTACCTCCTGGGTTCACACCATTCTCCTGCCTCAGCCTCCTGAGTAGCTGGGACTACAGGCACCTGCCACTACGCTGGGCTAATTTTTTGTATTTTTAGTAGAGATGGGGTTTCACCGTGTTAGCCAGGATGGTCTCGATCTCTTGATCTCATGATCCACCTGCCTCAGCCTCCCAAAGTGCTGGGATTATAGGCGTGAGCCACTGTGCCTGGCATTGAGTGAGTTTCTTAATCCTGAGTTCTAATTTGATTGCACTGTGGTCTGAGAGACTCTTTGTTATGATTTCTGTTCTTTTGCGTTTGCTGAGGAGTGCTTTACTTCCAGTTATGTGGTCAATTTTAGAATAAGTGTGATGTGATGCTGAGAATAATTTATATTCTGTTGATTTGGGGTGGAGCATTCTGAGATGTCTATTAGGTCCACTTGGTCCAGAGCTGAGTTCAAGTCCTGAATATCCTTGTTAATTTTCTGTGTCATTGATCTGTCTAATATTGACAGTGGGGTGTTAAAGTCTCCCACTATTACTGTGTGGGAGTCTCAGTCTCTTCGTAGGTCTCTAAGGATTTGCTTTATGAATCTGGGTGCTCCTGTGTTGGGTGCATAGATATTTAGGATAGTTAGCTCTTCTTGTTGCATTGATCTTTTTACCATTATGTAATGCCCTTCTTTGTCTTTTTTCATCTTTGTTGGTTTAAAGCCTATTTTATCAGAGACTAGGATTGCAACCCCTGCTTTTTTTTTTTTTGCTTTCCATTTGCTTGGTAAATATTCCTCCATCCCTTTATTTTGAGCCTATGTGTGTCTGTGTCTTTGCATGTGAGATGGGTCTCCTGAATACAGCACACTGATGGGTCTTGACTCTTTATCCAATTTGCCAGTCTGTGTCTTTTAATTGGGGCATTTAGCCCATTTACATTTAAGGTTATTATTGTTATGTGTGAATTTGATCCTGTCATTATGATGTTAGCTGGTTATTTTACCTGTTAGTTGATGCAGTTTCTTCATAGTGTCAATGGTCTTTACAATTTGGTATATTTTTGCAGTGGCTGGTACCGATTTTTCCTTTCCATATTTAGTGCTTCCTTC
Source organism: Pan troglodytes (assembly GCF_028858775.2). Taxonomy (NCBI): domain Eukaryota; kingdom Metazoa; phylum Chordata; class Mammalia; order Primates; family Hominidae; genus Pan; species Pan troglodytes. The sequence continues at coordinate 60,631,146 of NC_072404.2, forward strand.
AGGAACTCTTGTAAGGCAGGCTTGGTGGTGACAAAATCTCTCAGCATTTGCTTGTCTGTAAAAGATTTTATTTCTCCTTCACTTATGAAGCTTAGTTTGTCTGGATATGAAATTCTGGGTTGAAAATTCTTTTATTTAAAAATGTTGAATATTGGCTCCCACTCTCTTGTGGCTTGTAGGGTTTCTGCAGAGAGATCTGCTGTTAGTCTGATGGGCTTCCCTTTATGGGTAACCCAGCCTTTCTCTCTGGTTGCCCTTAACATTTTCTCCCTCATTTCAACCTTGTTGAATCTGACAATTATGGTTTTGGGGTTTCTCTTCTCAAGGAGTATCTTTTTGGTGTTCTCTGTATTTCCTTAATTTGAATGTTGTCCTGTCTTGCTAGGTTGGGGAAGTTCTCCTGGATAATATCCTGAATAGTGTTTTCCCACTTGGTTCCATTCTCCCTGTCACTTTCAGGTACACCAATCAAATGTAGGTTTGGTCTTTTCACATAGTCCCATATTTCTTGGAGGCTTTGTTTGTTCATTTTCATTCTTTTTTCTCTAATCTTGTCTTCACACTTTATTTCATGAAGTTGATCTTCAGTCTCTGATATCCTTTCTTCTACTTGATCGATTTGACTATTGATACTTGCATATGCTTCATGAAGTTCTTGTGCTGTGTTATTCAGCTCCATCAGGTCATTTATGTTCTTCTCTAAACTGGTTATTCTAGTTAGCAATTCGTCTAACCCTTTTTCAAGGTTCTTAGCTTCCTTGCATTGGGTTAGAACATGCTCCTTTAGCTTGGAGGAGTTTGTTGTTACCCACCTTCTGAGGCCTACTTCTGTCAATTCATCAAACTCATTCTCTTATTATTCTCATTATTCCCTTGCTGGTGAGGAGTTGTGATCCTTTGGAGGAGAAGAGGCATTCTGGTTTTTGGAATTTTAGTGATGGTTTTTCCTCATCTTCATGGATGTATCTGACTTATGTATTTGATGTTGGTCACCTTCAGATGGGGTTTGTGTGTGGACGTTCTTTTTGTTGATATTGTTGCTATTCCTTTTTGTTTGTTAGTTTTCCTTCTAACAGTCAGGCCCCTCTGCTGCAGGTCTGCTGGAGTTTGCTGGAGGTCCACTCCAGACCCTGTTTGCTGGGGTATCACCAGTGGAGGCTGCAAAACAGCAAAGAATGCTGCCTGTTCCTTTCTCTGTAAGCCTTATCCCAGTGGGGCACCCGCTAGATGCCAGCCAGAGCTCTCCTGTATGAGGTGTTTGTCAACCCCTGTTTGGAAGTGTCTCCCAGTCAGGAGTTACATGGGTCAGGGACCCACTTGAGAAAGCAGTCTGTCCCTTAGCAGAGCTCAAGTGCTGTGCTGGGAGATCCACTACTCTCTTCAGAGCTGGCAGGCAGGAAAGTTTAAGTCTGCTGAAGCTATGCCCACAGACACCGCTTCCCCCAGATGCTCTGTCCCAGGGAGTTGGGAGTTTTATCTATTGACCCCTGACTGGGGCTGCTGCCTTTCTTTCAGAGATGCCCTGCCCAGAAAGTAGGAATCTAGAGAGGCAGTGTGGCTACAGCGACTTTGTGGCACTGCAGTGGGCTCCACTCAGTTCGAACTTCCCTGTGGCTTTGTTTACACTATGAGGGGAAAACCGCCTACTCATGCCTCAGTAATGGCAGACGCCTCTCCCCACACCAAGCTCGAGCATCCCAGGTCGACTTCAGACTGCTGTGCAGGCAGCAAGAATTTCAAGCCAGTAGATCTTAGCTTGCTGGGCGCTGTGGGGTTGGGATCCACTGAGCTAGACCACTTGGCTCCCTGGCTTCAGCTCACTTTCCAGGGGAATGAATGGTTCTGTCTCACTGGTGTTCCAGGTGCCACTGGGATATGAAAAAAACTCCTGCAGCTAGCTCAGTGTCAGCCCAAACGGCCACCCAGTTTTGTGCTTGAAACCCAGGGTCCTGGTTGTGTAGGCACCCGAGGGAATCTCCTGGTCTGCAGATTGTGAAGACCATGGGAAAAGCATAGCATCTGGGCCAGAGTGCACCATCCCTCATGGCACAGTCTCTCATGGCTTCCCTTGGCTAGGGGAGGGAGTTCCCTGACCCCTTGCACTTCCCGGATGAGGCGATGCCCCACACTGCTTCTGTTCACCCTCTGTGGGCTGCACCCACTGTCTAACCAGTCCCAATGAGATGAGCCAGATATCTCATTTGGAAATGCAGAAATCACCCACCTTCTTTGCTGATCTCACTGGGAGCTGCAGACTGGAGCTGTTCCTATTCAGCCATCTTGCCCATCTTAAGTTTTTTGATTGCCCATTGTTAGTGTCCTGATATTTGTGTGTTGATTATGTATCCTGTAATTTGACTGCATTCATTTATTAGTTCTAACGGTGTTTTTGGGTGGACTCTGTAGAATTTTCTATATATGAGATCATGTCATCAGCAAACAATGACAATTTCACCTCTTTCTTTACAGTTTGGATGCCTTCTATTTTTCTCTCTTGCTTAATTGCTCTGGCTAGGACTTCCAATACTATGTTAAACAGAAGTGATGAGAGTGGGCATCTTTGCTTGTTTCACATCTCAGAAGAAAGGCTTTCAATTTTTCATCATTGAGTAGGATGTTAGCTGTGGGCTTCTCATATAGGGCCTTTACTGTGTTGAGGCAACTTCTATATTTATTTTGGTGAGAATTTTTATCATGAAAGAATGTTGAATTTTGTCCAATGGTTATTCCTTCTTCTTGAGGCTTAATAAAAATAAAACAGTTTATAACTTTCACTTATCTTTTCCAACTTTTTGTTGTTTTGACAGCCAGTCCGATAGAAAAACTTAGAAGATAAAATTTCAGCTCTTTATACCATTCCTTTTACTATTTAACTCAGGAGATTAAGAGCCTTTGAACAGAGATTAGAATCGGTGTTCCTAATTTAATGAGCAGAAGTCTTTCCATTACATGTCAGTTGTCCAAGATTCAACCCTTGCCTTCAAATGGTTTGTAATATAGTAATATGAAGCACTGAGAGTTCTGTGAAAAACAGACATTTTTAAAAAATTCAAAGCAGATTTTTCTTTGTTTTCATTAAAATAAAATTTTTAATAAAAATATTTTCAAATTCTAGGAAATAAAAGAAAAAGGTGTCATCCAGTTTTCATTAAAACACTCATGAAATCAAATAGGGAAAAGCCTGCATCAGTATTGGAAACTAAAGATAATAGTCAACATATACCAAAAATTGGAGGATATTTCACTAAATAAATCACCAGTTGGACCAGATTTTAAGAACACCATTAATGGACAACATGTGTTTTGCTCCCTGAGCCAAAGCGGTGAAGTCAGAAAGTCGGAGGAGCCTTGACTGACCCCACAGCTCCTGACCTCAGCCCCCACTAGGGAGGCAGTCACCATGGACTTGCAAAGCGGTCTATCCCTCAGCACTTTGGGCTGTTTTTTGGCCTGCAAACCAGTGTCATAAAAACTGTGCCATTAATATAAAGGTAGCAAATGTTCTTAAAATTTTGGAATTCCTTAAAAGGGAAAGAACTGAAGTGATCTGAATACTAGGCAGTGGGTATAAAGACAGACCCATGTTTTGATTATTGGAACTGAACGAACACAGGAGGTGGAAGGCAGAAATGAGAGGCAAATGGGGGAAAGAACCCAGGGAATCCCATCAGGATCAAGTACACCTTTGCCCTTTTGCATCTTGGGAATAAGAGGTGGGGTGGGAGTGGTTGGTGGTTGGGCTCTACTGAATGAGCTCTTCGACATGGTTTTGCTGGATGACATGTTCTTCTGCCTTCCTGTCCCGCTGAACTGCAGTACTGCTGTAGTGAGTTATCCCCTTCCTGGCTTAAATCTGAGTGGGCCTGTCTGCAGGGCTTGAAAGATCCTTTGACATTTGGTCACTACTTGCCAGGGCCTCAGCCACACCTACTGGTCTGTGAGGGAGCTAAGGAGACTCAATATATGATGACTGTTAAAAAAAAAAAAAAAGTGGCCTGAAAGAATTTCTCTTCATGGCAGAATAAATAAGCCTAATGATCTACATGCATGTCTAGACGGACTGGTATTCCTAATCACTTCCTTCCTGTTCATGCCAAGCCTGCCGGCCCTCTGTGAAAAGTCACTGTTGACAGACTCTTTGGCTGAGGAGAGCTCTCCAGGCCCTGCCTCCACCTCTGATGCTTTTTCATCTGGTTTCTGTCCCATGGGCTCCTAATCACACACTCCTCTCACGGGTCTCCCATTTCATTGTTTGACTTCTCACACAGGCTTATTCCACAGGAACAAAGGTTTCCCCTTCCTTTGTCTTCATGCACTGAGGCCTGTGAATAAGCGGGGCTTCCTCCTGTCTGCATCTCAGCCCAGGTCCAGAGCAATAGACCTCAATCACTGGTAGGGCAGGGTCAAGTTACCACAGAGCAGGCCAACAGCAAAAGATCCACCACCCAAGAGAAGTGGAACGATACTTAAGGACTTAAAAGAAAAACTTTCTCTGAAATAAATTTGCTGCAGGAAACAGAAGAAAAATTTAACATATATTTGTTTTATTGCTTACAAAAAAACAACTTTGAGCTGAGACAAGAAGAGATTCCATGAAAACCAAAATCATAAGACCCAAATTAAAGTGTTTGTTGGAAAGAGAGAATAGTTATTGACACTGCAGATTGTCATATTGTTGATGTAAGGAAGAAACTGGGAAGTAATCTCAGAACATGGAGCGAATGAATGAAAATGATGACAGAGAAAGATATTAGAGGGGGAGTAAAGTTTGCACAACCTGAATGTTGAGTAGTTAGTCTTCCCAAAGGAGAAAGCTAAACAAAATGAATAGAATCAATAATTCAAGGGAAAAATAAAGAAAAGAAATTAATATATAAAAGAAAATTCTCTTCCCAATGTTAAAAACAAATCTGAGTCTGGAGATTTAAAAAATATAATGTCTATTATGTGTAAATGAAAGAAGGCTTAAGTCTGGAATGATTCCCCTTCCCATTTCTTGCTAGTTTCTCCTCCTCTTTCCAATATAGATCCTGCCAACACCAGTGTCACATCCATGTCGCAAAGCCTGACTCAAATCCACTTCTAGCATGAAGCAATTTCCTGATTTCCTTAACCAATTGTTCTAGCTCTCACTTTTAAACCCCCACTGAAGTTTTATCATATTCTACCAGTAGCAATTATAATAATGAAATCTTATGTTAGGCTGGGTCATCTGAGAAGCAGATGCCAAGTGGAGATTAAATGTGCAAGAACTTCATTAGGAGGAAACATCAGGGAAAGAAATTGGGGACAGGGGCCAGAGAGGCTGGGAGTATGGACAGACCATGATCCAAGACTTACCCTGGGTGAAAGAGAGATTGGGAGCCTCCTCATATGCTGTGCCATTCTTGGAAGTTTTTGTGAGGCTACTGGGGAGTCTCAAGGCAGAGTTCATCAGAGAAGTCCTGCATCTCCCAGCAATGGGCCTGCCTTAGCATCCTTGCTGCACTGAGCTGTTGGTTGGGAGCCGTCCATAAGAGGTATGCCTCTGTGTACTGCAGCCGTGAATTTCAGAGCACATCAGATAAAGTCCTTGGGTCAGTTACACCATCTGTAGTTGGAAGTCTGTCAGACACATTCTCATGGCTACTACAGTGTTCGATAAATATTAATACAACAATCAACTATTGAGCAACTAGGCACCAAGTGCCATGCTCTGCCCACATGAAAGGACACATGCTCACAACACAAAAATGATAAAGACTGCATGCTTACATTTGCAGAGCGCAAGATCAGAATGGGGAGACAAACATGAGAAATATGCAATTACCCCAGAACACATGTTAGTGTAAAAGCACATCCCACATGCTACAGGAACACAGAGGAATAAAAGAGTTCACTTTACCTGGCAAAGCTGGACATACAGCAGCAGAGGAAGGAAAGGTTAAAATATGCAGCCTAGGTGTTCACAGGCAGAGGTAAGTGTGGAAGAGTACTGCAGTCAGAAGGAAATCACTTTTGTGCAATAGGCGTCCATTCATCTCCAGTATTTGCTTTCCCCTCCTGGAGTGGGGCAGGGGTGGGACTTTCTTCCTATCTCATGAATGCTAGACTGGACCTGTGGGGTGCAAGCAGAGATGGCATGCAGCATTTCTGAAGAAAGTGCTAGTAGCCACCTTGTAGCTTGCCACGCTCTCTATTTTCTCTAACTAAAAAGGGTCAGAGAGGTGGCTCCATCAGCCATTGTTCTAGAGTGAAAGTGACAGGAATCAGAGTGGCAGCTGACCCATGAAGGACATGAGACATGAGTGGAAAAGAAACCATTTGTTTTTATAACCCTTGGAGATTTGTTGCCTCGGCAGAGCCTGGCTCCCCAGTCTACCCTGACTCATCCTCTCTGCAGACAGAGGGCACAAAGATGTGAGAGTGTGGTGTTTTCAGGGAGCTCCCCTTCCCTTCACCCTTGGGCTGTATGATGGGCAATGAGGGAGCAAGTTTATGGAGGGGAGTAGGATCATATCACAGAGTCTTTTCTGATATGCTGAAGAGCCCACAGGCAATGGAGCTCATTTTTAAGTAGGGGTGTGACAAGAGTGAATGTGGTTTCTAAAGTGATTAGGAAGCCTGCATGGGTGCTCTTGTAGCTATCCAGAGAAGAGTCTTCAGGGAGGGCCAGAGAGAACAGAGGAAGGGAGGTTTCAGTGACCTCCAGCAGACAGATTGCACGTGGGAAAAGAAGAGGGGAGCCTCAGTGAGTGAGGCACACCAAAGCAGGAGGAAAAGCACTTTGAAGGGGAGCTGATGTGTTCAATTTTTGGAGCATTGAATTTGAGGTTCCTTCAGGACATCCATGTGACAACATCCAGTAGGTTTTTGGAAACATGTGTTTGGAATTGAGACAGCATTGAATTGAATTACTTTAACAGCTGAATTTTAGAAACCTTTAATCTTTTTCTTTTCAAGTATGGCCACTGGGAGTGATTTTGGCCCATTTAATAAAAAATGAGGACAAGGATGTGAATTGATACACACAGTTGAGCCCAGTTTCCGTTCTAGATTGTAAGTCCCTAGTAACTTTCAGGGGCCTTCCCTGTATTCACTGGCCTTGGTTATGAACTTTTTGTTAACTATTTTCTCTTTAACACAGATGCAAATGGACGAGTTAATCTTAGTCCACATTATCATTATTGATGCTTGAAGGTCCTCTTCTGTTGTGTTTTTGTAAAATGTTCTTTTACCTCCATTCCCCACTGCCAACTCCCACTTTTCTCAGGATCAGCCACTCTCATTTGGTAAATGTGTACATTTTTATCTGTATGTGTCTTGAAGAATGTGCATGGGGGGTCATGGCTTTTCATTTAGGTAGGCAATGTTGTGTTCTGTTTCAGTGTGATTCACGCTGGCTTTCCATGACATGTAGACAGAGGTTTTCCCATCCCCTCTTCCATGATGTCGCTCAGGTTGTGCTTCCTTCTTGCCATCACACTGATGCTGAAATAAATATCTATATACATTTACCTCATGTCCTTTCGCGTCCTTTGGTATGTATAAGTAAAAGTACAGTATGCATGATACATATATTCTTCATCTGACTTAGCACCACCAGCTCACTCCTGGAATGGCTGCACCAGTCCACTTTCCTCCATTCCTGCATGAATGTTTCTACATCCCCACATCCCTGCCTACACTTGGCATTATGCGGCTTTCTAGTCTTGGCCAATCTAGTAAATACTGTGATATTTCATCTAAAAATATTTCAATTTTAGTGACGACTAAAATTGAATGTTCTTGTTTGTGTCATCTGCCCTTTCTGTATTTCTAGTTCTTATAATTTGCCAGTTTCTTAAAAATAGAGACTGATACTTTATTCTTTTTATTGTTTTATTGATTTGCAGAATTTTCTTTTATGTTCTAGATAGCAACTTAGTATCAGTTTTACACCTTTTGTTATTGTCCCACAGTTCTTGGAAATTCCCTTTCTCTCTCTTTTTTTTCTTTTTATTGTCTTTGCTTTTCACTCTGAGAAGTTTCTACTGATGTATCTTCAAACTTACTGATTCTTTCTTCACCTGTGTCTGGTCTACCGATGAGCCTATCAAAGGCATTCTTCATTCCTGTCATCGTGTGTTTAATTTCTAGTATTTCCTTTTTATTCTTTCTTAGCATTTTCATCTCTATGCTTACGTTACCCATTTGTTCTAGCAGGTCGTCCACTTTTTCCATTTGCTCTTAGCATATTAATCATAGTTATTTTTATTCCTTGTCTGACAATTCCCAAATGTCTATCATGTTTGAGTCTGGTTCTGATGCTTGCTTTGTTTCTTCAGACTGAGTTTTTTGCCTTTTAGCATGCTGTGTAATTTTTGGTTGAGAGCTAGAAATGATGTATTAGGTAAAAGGAACTGAGGTACATAGGTTTTTAGTGTCTTCATGGCTAGGAGTTAGGCTGTGTTTACTCTTTAAGTAGCTATAGATGTCAGAGGCCAAAATTTCCTCTAGCATCCATGTCTTTGTCTCCCCTGTTGTCTTGGGTTTCTCTAAAGACTTCTTAAGTAGAGTCTAGCCTTGCAGCTCCTCCATTGTCATCCCTGTTGTTATGCAGGAACCCATTGCTGTGGTAGGAGAGTGTGCAGTGGAAGATAATAATTCCACATACCTGTCATCAAGTCTCAGTTTCTCAATGAGCCTGGGTCCCTGGACTGCAATCTTCACAAGTGCTTCTCAACTTTTTCTCTTCCTGAAGGCAGACAGAAGGGCTAGAGGGATATGGTGTTTAGCATTTTCCTCTTCTCAGTTTGAAGGCTAGACAAGGCTGGAATTGTTTGTGGTTTTTTTTTTCCCACCCCACATTAGTTAGGTACTGGCAAAACCCAGGTGGTTTGGGCTTTGTCAAGATGGTTTTTCTTGCAGGAGGTCTTTGTGAAGGAGCACAGAATGCTCTGGGTGGGTTTCAACTCAGTTCGTTTTCCCTCCTCTGCCAGAGCATGAGGGGACTTTTTTCTACCTTCACCCTGATAACCTGGTGGGGCTTCTAGGGGCAAAAGCAAGCCTAGGTCCCCAGGAGATCCTGTCACTCAAGCTAGTCCACACTCAAGCTCCATATGCTAGCTGTAGGCTGCAGTGACAGCTTCTGCTCCCAGGAAGCTGTGATTCTCTGTATCTGCCTGGTTGTCTCTTCAATTTTCAATGTGGCAATTTGTCCTGTTACCTCAATTCTCTTATGGAGCTAAGAAAAGTTGTTGATTTTCCATTTGTTTAGCTTTTTTTCTCATTCTGAAGACAGAAGGGATGATGTTCAACATCTTTATATGTTGGACCAGACACTGGAAGTTGCATATCACTTTTAGATATCATAGATATCTTTTTTCATCCTGTCATGTTTCAGTTACCCACAACTGTGCTTTATTGAACAGAAACCTTTAACTTGGATGCCATAATATTATCTGTTGTTTTGCCTTTGTGTTTGTTCTTTCAAATATTTTTCAAGAAGACTTTTCCTGTCCCTAGGTAAAAAGATACTCTCCTATTTTTTTTCTATTACTTTGTAATTTTACCTTTCACAATTGGAGCTGTAATACATCTGGAATCCACCTTTTCATCTGGTGTTCAATTTTGATTTTCCCCCCATAGCGAGCCAGTTTTCCCAATGGAATCTATGAAACAGTCCTTTCTTGCCCATTTGATTTATGGTATATTAAGTTCCCACTTACACCTCCTCCTCTCTTCTGGGTCTATTCAGTTCCATTGGCCTACTTGTCTGTTCTCTTGCCAATGCTGCAGTGTTTTGATACTATGTCAATAGCTGGTAGGAAATATTCCTCCTCTTTTTTTCTTTATTTTGACTGTGTTATTCAGAAATGTACTTTTGAAGTAAATTACGTCTGGGTTTATCTCTGTGCCTTGTTTCTCCTATCCTAAATAAAAAAGGAGCACTGAGATTCGTTTAAGACAATCTTTCTAACAAGCACATGCTTTCCTTTGTGTATAAAGACCCAGCTGTTACTGCAGCATGGGTAGGACCTGCAGTTCAGGCTGTTTTTGCAGCAGCCCCATGGTGAGCCCGTCACTCCTCAGCCAGGGCTGTGCACTTGGGACAGAGATGGCTGAGGTGACTGATAGCAAGGAGAGGGATCTTCTGTTGAGGATGACTTCTTGGATTCTTTGGCATCATTCTTTGCAAATAAGCTAGGCAGCCTAAAAAGCCTCTACTTTTGGAGGCCATCTAATGTAACTAGTGTATCTTTTAGGTAAAAATACTGAGGTTCTGCAATGCGTGGTTATTCCCCAAGATCTCACAGCTTCCTTATGACAGACCAAGAATCAGACCTTCTCATTGATTCTTAGTTTATTGCTTCAACCACCCACTGTACCATATGGCATCCTTCAGTGAACAGGGAAGGTGGAAGTTCAAGTGCTAAATTCTGAGAAATGTCTACAGATAAGTGTGCTGTTCATTTTGTTTCCAGTGGATGAACGGGAGTGTGAAGCATGCTTCAAGTGAACCGTCAAACATGAAATCAAGACCTGACTTCCAGTCACAAGTTGGAATTTCTTTTCTTGTTTACTGACAACTTTAGGCATCTTGGGTTTCAGTATTTCAGTAAAATAAGGTAGATTTCAAGGCCTACTGCAAATATTTTGAGGACAGCAAAACTGTGACAGCAGGAAAAGGACCAAATTAGAAGCTGCAGTGACCTCACTGCCCTACTATTGACAAATGACTAATTGATTCTGTACACACAGCTGCTAGAACCAAAGCGTGGACACAAGGCTAGCCGCATTGTTAACATAAACCATGTATCATTAAAAGTTAATATGTGGTTTCCTTTAAACAAAGAGGCTACTCCAGATGACAGAGATATTCATCAAATGGTAGCCGTAATGGAAAAGACAGGATATCATGTTGCTTTCTATTAAGGAAAATAATTACCTAGAAATAACAGCACATCAAGACAATATATATTTTATTTACTATAAATAATATCATTAGACTATTTTTTAGTGTCTTATGGTCCATCTACCCTAAGAAAATTGCCATTTATGCTTTTCAGTTTCTCTTTGTTTACATGAATACATATTTTACACAGTTGTAATCTTAGTTTACATACTACTTTAAATTCTTCTTTCCAAGCTCAGACGATATTATTAGCAACTATATTGCTTGGTGATTTTTTTTTTTTTTTTTTTTGAGACAGAGTCTTGCTCTGTTGCCCAGGCTGGAGTGCAATGGTGTGATCTCGGCTCACTGCAACCTCCACCTCCTGAGTTCAAGTAATTCTCCTGCCTAAGCCTCCTGAGTAGCTGGGACTACAGGCGTGCACCACCTTGCCTGGCTAATTTTTGTATTTTTAGTAGAGGCAAGGTTTCACCATGTTGGCCAAGCTGGTCTCAAACTTCTGACCTCAGGTGATCCACCCACCTTGGCCTCCCAGCATGCTGGGATTACAGGTGTGAGCCACTGCGCCCTGCTGCTTGGTGATTTAATTTTAGAATTATTGTGTGTGTTTGAATGTTACTTGCAGTGTGGCAAGAAAATTCTTTTGTAACTTTACTAGAACTGACCAGTACCACAGACTGGACCACACAGCTGATTTTGGCCTGGGCAAAGAGGTCTTGGTCTTAATCCAACATGGACAGACTCAGGAAGTCACTCTCCCCAGCTCTGTTCAAGTGGCACAGAGGGGCCCAGGGCTCTGCCCGACGATGTACAGAAAAAGTCTTGGTCTTGAGGAATCTTCCCTTTATAGGCAGACAGCATTTCAAGTAATCTGTGTGAAATCAGTGCATTTCTCTTTCTTCATTCGGATGAAGTGACGCTAAGCAGGAAAGTCTTTCAGGTTTGTGCAATCTGTAGAGAGCAGGCTGGTGATTCTTACCCAGTCTCAAGCTATTTGATGAGAAGGGTCTTCAAATTTGATCCTAATATTAAGGATGTGGTAGAAACTCTGTATCAAAATCTTTATTACAGCATTATTTATAATAATGAAGAATTAGAAATAAATATCCAACCATACAGAACATATTGTTTATTAAAATGATGATATTTTAAGAAGCTATACAAAAGGTTGTTTTTAAATGCAAATAATGACATAAAGAAATATTTATGTTGAACAAGAAAAGATATTGGAATGCAAAATCCCATCTAAACAATGATCCTAGATACATTACAAATTTTTATCAGGGAATAAGTGGTTGATGTGTTTGTGCTATGTATATCTATGTGTATATGCACATAAAAATAATTCCCAGAAGAAAATATCTGAATTTTCACATCTGTATTGCAAATTTATGGGCTATTTAAATACATTTTTCTATATAAGCTTATAAAATTCAAGATTGACTATAGTTGGTATGTATTACTTTTAGAACTAGGATTTTTAAAAAAGGTATTTAAAAATACCTAAATCATTTTTTTGCTGCTAAAGGTGAATAGAGTAAGTGCAAGACACTGCTAATATCAGCAGGATCCAGCTTCTCTCAATAGCCCCACGGTAGAGGCAAGTTCCATCAAACCAGCCACTGCACAAAGCAGTTATGACTACCGACCAACTAAGGGACTAGCGTGTTTAACGTACCTTATGTAGGAACTTACTTATGTAGGATTGTAGAATCACATCACCAGGCCTAGGCATGAGTATGAACGGAGGCTCACATAATATACATTTAAATGTTTTATAGTTTTAAACCAAACTAACTCTTAAATAAGGTGTGTTTCATTCTCCTGTCTTGACAAGTGTACCTCCTTAATTATCTGAAAGCTGAGTACAATTTAGAGTTTGAGAATTCCTCAGAAGCCTAAGACTGCATGGGAATTGGCAGCAGAGCAGAACTGGGCTGTGGCCTCCCTCCTCTTGTCCCAGCCCATGCCCTCATAGTCAGGCCTGGTGTGCACCTGTGAGGTCAATATGGCCTTCAGTCCCAAACTCTGTTCCCACCTCCGTGAGTGACCACCCCTTGGTGATCCCTACCCCTAAGGTGTCACACTGTTGGGGAAAAGCCTGTGATAGACCTCTCCAGGCCCCTGGAAGTGGGTTCCTGGGTACCCAGGCCCTGGATTCCTAGAGCATGCTCCAGAGAGAAGGCAGGTACCTCTTCCCAATGTGGAGAAATGCTAGTAGGAGGCCAGAGCCAAGTGTGGCTCAGTATATCAGCCATCTTGGTAAATGTTTCATATGTGCTTAATAAGAATGCCTAATCTGTTGTTGATGGAGTATTCACTTATATCGATTAGGTCAAGTTGGTTGATCATATTGTTCAGGTCTTTTCTGCCCTTATTCATTTTCTATCTACTTGCTGTAACAATTGCTGAAAGAAGAGTCACCAGGCATAATTATGATTTTGTTATTTCTCCTTTCAGTTCTATCTGGTTTTGCTTTACATATTTTGAAGATCTGTTGTTCAGAGCATACATATTTAGGTTTGTTATATCTTCTTTGTAAATTAACCTTTTTGCCGTTATGTAATATCCCTCTTTATCCCTGATAAAGGTTCTTGCTCTGAAGTCCACTTTGTCTGGTATTATATAGCCACTCTAGCTTCTTTTTATTATGTGTATGGTATGTCTTTTCCATTTCTTTACTGGTTATTCTAACCTTACGTGACATTTAAACTGGCTCTTGTATTAAACATATAGTTGGGGCTCATTTTTTAAGTCAAATCTGACAACCTAATTTTAATTAGCATGTTTAGACTATTTTAATTTAATGTAATTATTGATGTGTTTGAAAGTATACTTAATTATTTCTCTTCCGTTTTTTATTTTTTCACTCCTTTTCCCAATTACTTTTTTTTTTTGCTTTTATTTTTAATTTACACTTGGATTTGGGGCTGTACATCATTTTATTTTAGTTGTTCTAGGGATTGCATGATAAACAGCTAACATTTCACAGTCTAATCAGTTCTGGAGATGGTGTTCTTTGACTTTATCCTACTAGGGATTAGCTGGGCTTCTCGAGCCTATAAATTTATGTAATTCATTAACTTTCAGAAGTTTTAAACATATTTCTTTAAATAGTTTTTTGCACCAATCTCTTTCTCCTCTCATCTGGGACTCCAAAGACATAAATGTTAGTTCTTCTGATATGATACCATAGGTGTTTGGAGCACAACTCAAGGCTGCCGGCTTGGATTTTTAAAAATCCTTTTTAAAAGGGATTTTAAAAATTCCTTTCTCTCTGCATTCTTCAGATTGGTAATTTCTATAATATGCTGTCAAGTTCACCAATTATTTTCCTTTTTAAAATTCCATTCTGCTAATAAAATAGTTCTTTAATTTCAGATATTATATTTTTTAGTTGTAAAATTTTTACTTTGTTCCTTTTCATAATTTTTTTTCTGGTCAAGTAATATTACTTTGTACTCTAAACATTTTCGAAATTATAGTGTCTAGACCGAATCCTGTTAATATCCTCTGGAGAATGTTAATTATTTGTTTTCACAGACAATTCACCTAGTTGTATTTAGACTGAAAGTTCTTTCTCACCTTCTTTGATATTGGTTCAGTTTTCAATGTTGCTGCTATACTCCTTGGCTCTGTCTTGCACAGGTACAGTTCAGGAATGAGTCTGGGCTCTGCCCCACCTAGTACACAGAATTAGATGACTCCCTTCTCCAGCTCTCTCCTATCTGAGATTTGCCCACAGGAACCCCTTTCCCGGTCCTCTCAACAGAAAGCTCTGGTTTCCCTCAGAACTTTAGCTGCTAAATACATTAGAGAAGTCAGTGTGAAAGCAGAATTATAAATCTCAGGTAGAAAGTCCCCAGTAAGTAGGTTGCTGTGGTTTGAATGTGTCCCCCAAAAAGCATGTGTTGGAAAATTAATCCCTAATGCAACAGTGTTGGGAGGTGGGGCCTGATGAGAGGTGATGAGGCCATGAGGGTTCCACTTCATGAGTGGATTAATGCTCTCATTGCAGGAGCTGGTTCATTATAAAGGGGCAAGTTCAGCGCCTTCACTCTCATGCGTGCATAGGCTCTTGCCCTTCCACTGTGAGATGACACAGCAAGAAGGCCCTCACAAGATGCTAGCCCCTTGATCTTGGACTTCTTAGCTTCTAGAACCATAAGACATAAATTCATGTTTATTATTAATTGGTTACTCTCAGATATTTTGTTACAGTATCACAAAATGGACTAAGAGATAGATCGTTTACTTTCTTCTCCAATTCATTGCACAGATCTCTTCTTTCCTGACAAGGTTCACTCTCCAGGTATTAAAATTTATTTTTTTCTCCCTCTGTAACCTAAATACTATCTCCTGCTTCTCTTTTAAGACCAGTCAAGCATCATCTCTTGTAGAGTAACTCTCTCAGGAAGTATTCTCCAGAGGCTTGTCTCCAGCTCCCTAAGCACGATGCCTCAGTACCCTCGACTTCTACACATATCCATTTGTTTTGTCTAAATTGCAACCTGGTGCAGTTTAGATATGCTCCATTTGATGGATTTGTGGATTTTAAAATCTGCTTTTAACTCTATTAACTGTCACAAATGGATAAGTGACTTATAGACACTCCTGAAAAGAAAATTAATATTGAAGAGAATACTAATAAAGAACACAAACATTTACAAAATGACAAGACTGCTCTTGCCAGGACAAATTTTCATCAAGCGCATTAACAATGAAATACACCCTGAATAGTTTTCCCCTAAGTGATGTCAAGGTATTATTCATCACATTTTATAAGACACTTTAAAACTAGGCATCCAGAGTGAAGATAAATCTTTTCTATTTGTTTTTCAGCAAAGTTTAATTCAAAGGTAATTCAATCCAGTAGTTTGAAAAATTTCACTTAGCTCTGATAATGATTTAGAAGTCTCATTTAAAGTTTTTTATTTAATAATAAAAGACAAAATGACACATATTCAGGTTTAATGTTTATTCTTACCACTGCAGTGAAAAAGATAGTTAAAATGATAAATGATGATTATAATACAATAAGCCAAAAGCTTATCTTTGTCAGCAAATATATGCAGAAAACAGAAAATATTTGCTGAAAATATGAAGTAATAAGTATTAGAACAAACAAATTCTAGGAATTTTATTGTGCAGTAGTGCTGATGTTTTGACATATATCAGGTTTATGATATTTACTGGATTCTTTTCAAAAATACAGTAAATTAAGAACTTCTTGTGAGTCATAAAGATGACTGAAAAAAGACATATTCTCAATATTATTTTTGAAGATGAAAGCAATATTTCATTAAAAACTGTGTGGAGAGGAGCCAATATTAGTGGTTGATTTTACTAGATATAAATAAGGATCATAGAATAAGGTTATAGAAATAATATCACTCATGAATTCATTCATTTCGTGGCCTGAAAGGAAAGTGTTGCAGCGAAGAAACTGAATCCAGAGGTACACAAAGTATAATATGATGTAAACAAGGTAGTTCCTATTACAAAAATGACCTTTAAGATATAGAAGAATCTTCACAATGATTTATAATGGCATGGAGAGAGACAGTGAAAATGTTTATGCAACATACATATGAGCTGTGCCACAGATATGCCAAAGTATTTTCAAAAACTTCTACATTTCAATACTTGTTGTGCATTTGCTGATATTTTAAAATAAGTAGTTGTGAGTAGCATGTTGTCAAGCAGATAATTTTTTTAAATGAATATACAAAATCAGCTCATTCCAGGTGAAGTCATATTTTTAAGTTGTTATGATGCCATGATTTTAAAACATCATGTTTTAATTACATCTATTGTTACAATTTCCTGAGAGCTCATGCTATCTATTAAAACAAGTCATTTTCAAAAAGTTTTAAAACTTAAAAATGAAATTTCAACTTGTTTGGAAAGAATCAAGGCCATGAGAAGCCTAAGAAGATGTGACAAATAAATGTAATGTGATACCCTATATGGAATTCTAGAACAGAAAAAAAAGACATTACATGAAAACTAACTAAGTGTGAAAGAAGTATAGATCTTATTTATCAGTTCATTAATTGTAACACATGAAATGACTAATGTAGGATGTTAACAGGAAAAATTGGATGCAGGGTATATGGGAAGTCTCTGTATTATCTTTACGATTTTGCTGTAAATTTAAAATTGCTCTAAAAAATAAAATGTATTTTAAAATATCTTCTAAATGAAGTTTTCATCATGTAACTACCCTCATAATCAATTTACAGAATACTTTTATCATACCTAAAAACTTCCCATGCCCTTTTTGCCATGAGTCCGCTTCTCCTATCCCAGCTCCTGGAAACCACTGACTTGATATTTGTCCCTATAATTGTGCCTTTTCCAGGATGTCAGGTAGATATGATAATACAGTATGAATCATAGAATACGTAGCATTTCATGTCTTCCATTAGCATGATGGTTTTTAAATGTATTCTTGTTGATGCATGTATCAGTAGTTCCTTTATTTTTATTACTGAGCACATTGCTGGTTGTAACTCAAATTGTTCATACATTCACCACTTGATAATTGTTTGGGTTGTTTCCAGTTTGGGACTATTATGAATAAAGCTAAAATAAACTTTCATATACAGGGTTTTGTGTAGACATGTGTTTTCATTTCTAGAGTGTGTTTTCAAATACCTAGAATAAAGATTGGTGGGTCACATGTTAACTGAATGTGTAACTTTATAAGAAACTGCCAAATTGTTTTCCAAAATGTCTGTCCTAGTTTGACTTCTGACAAACAAAATATGAGTTCCTTCTCTTGGTGTGGTTTTTTGGTTGTTGTTAATTTTTAATTTTTGTATGTACATAGCGGGTGTATATATTTATGGGCAATGTGAGATATTTTGATACAGGCATGCACTGCATAATAATCACATTGGGTAAATGGCATATCCATCACTTCAAGCATTTATCCTTTGTGTTACAAAAAATCCAGTTAAGTTCTTTTAGTTATTTTTAAATGTACAATTAAATTATTTTTTAATATAGTCACCCTATTGTGCTAGCAAATACTATGTCTTATTCTTGCCAGCAATCAATATTGAAAATAGTTTTCATTTTAGCCAAACCAGTAGATTGTTGTGTTTTAATGTGTATTTCCCAAATGAATCTAATGTAAGAATATATATGAATGGCAAGTAAGCTCATGGAAAGATTCTCAACATCTAATGATCCAGATCTTCACAAAGTATAATATATCAACAAGGTAATTCCTATTACAAAAATGACCTTTAAGATATAGAAGAATCTTTACACTAATTTATTATGGCATGGAGAGAGACAATGAAAATATTTATGTAACACACACATGAGCTCTGCCACAGATATCTCATGACGAAGTATTTCCAAAAACTTCTAAAATTCGATATAGTGAACAATCTAATGATGTTGAGAATCTTTCCATGGGCTTACTTGCCGTTCATATACATTCTTTTGTGAAGTGTCCGAGTCTTTTGCCCATTTTTAAATAGGATTGTTTGTCTCTTATTATTAGATTTTGAATGTTCTTTTTGTGTTATGAATACAATTTTTTACCATATATATGGGTTTTTAAAAAAGCATTTTCTTCCAATCTGTGGCTTGTCTTTTTATTTTATTAACAATGTCTTTTAAAAAGCATAACTTAAATTTTTGTTAATATCTGATTTATTAGTATTTTTCTTTTTATGGTTTGTGCTTATGCTCTAAAATATTTGCCCAGCTTAAGTTCCAAAGATTTTTCTCATATACTTAATTCTTAAAGTTTTAAAATTTTTATCTCATACATTTAGGTTTATGATCCATTTTGCGTTAATTTTTTTGTATGTAGGACAAGATAAGGATTCAGTTCCACTTTTTTTCTTTTCTTTCATGTTTCCTTTTCTTTCTTCCTTCTTTTTATATAAAAAAATTGATGTCCGATTACTCCAGTACCATTTTTGATGCTATTTTCCCTCATTGAGTTACTTTGAAACATTTGTTGAAAGTAAAATAAGCATGGATGTATGGATCTAGTGACTTGAAGCATAGGTAAGCCCACTGCAGGGTGAATGCTATTTATTTTTGTTTTTTTCTCTTCTACTCACAATGTTATAAAATCACTCAAGTATTATGAGACACAACAAATGCAAACAAAGACAACTCATTGTTAAGAGAAAAGGGAATGGACAAAGTTAGAACCACAAAACTATCACATGGAACTTTCTATTTACTATGAATTATGTGCTGAAGGATCTAGCAAAAACAAACAAACAAAACAACAAAAAAACCCAAACAACACAGAGAAGGGATGGGCATTTTCAGAAGATAAATAGAAACTATAAAAGTTTTGAGCACAAACAGTAGAAATAAAAAAAAAAAGGGCTCATACAATATAAAACATAAAGAAATCCTTTAATGGGTTAGCAAACTGGCCAAAGTTGAGGAACGAATCATTGAGCAAACTAGGTCAATAGAAATTATTCAAACTAAATACAAAATGAAAAGTGAATGAAAAACAGAACAAAGTATCTAACATTCGTGTGACAATATCAAGCTGCCTAACATACATGTATGTAATTGGCATCCCCAAAGGAGAAGAAAGAAAACATGGCAGAATACTTCAGAAAACAATGGCCAATAATTTTCCAAATGAATAAAATCCATAAATTTAATAGACTCAGAGAACACCAATTAGCAGTCAGATACACACAAACACACATACACATAAACAAATACACACATACACACCCAAATACATCATAGTCAAATTGCTGAAAACCAAAGATACAGTAAATACCAAAGGCACCCAGAGAAAAGACTACATGAAGAACAAAGATAAGGATGATGACAAATTTCTTAAAAATATGTAATCCAGAAAACAATGGATTGACACCTTTAAAATAATGAAGTTAAAAAAAATCCATCAGGCCAGGCTCAGTGGCTCATGCCTGTAATCCCAGCACTTTGGGAGGCCAAGGTGGGCAGATCACCTGAGGTCAAGAGTTCAAGACCAGCCTGCCAACATAGTGAAACCCCATCTCTACTAAAAATACAAAAATTAGCTGGGCATGGTGGCAGTCACCTGTAATCCCAGCTACTCAGGAGGCTGAGGCAGGAGAATTGCTTGAACCTGGGAGGCAGAGGTTGCAGTGAGCCAAGATCATGCATTCCAGCCTGGGCCACAAGAGTGAGACTCCGTTTCAAAAAAAAAGAGAAGAAAAAAAAAAGAAATCCATTCATCTAGAATTCTAAATGCAGTGAAAATATATTTCAATAAGGAAAATCAAATAAAAAATGTTCAGGAAAACAACATGCAGCGATGAAATGTTAAAAGAAGCTCTTAAGACCAAGTAAATAATAATGCAAATCAAAATGTGAAACTAGACAAATGAATAAAAAGTGCTGTAAACAGCAAAACAAGGGTAAATACAAATAAAGTATATTTTTCTTATTTCAAATCATTTTAAAAGATGATTGATTACTTAAAACAAAAATAATAATAAAACATATGGTTTTATTACACATGTAGAATTTAAAAGTTTGACAAACATAGCATAATGAATGGAAGAGAGGAAATGGAAGATTTGTAAGGTTTTTACATTATATCTGAAGTTGTTTAATGTAATTTAAAAGCCGACTATGGTAAGTTAAGAATATACATTCAAACTTTAAAGCAATCACTAAAAAATTTTAGTAGATGTGGAAATAATAAGCCAATAGTAGAGATGAAAAAGGAATATAAAAATAGCCAATTAAACCTGGAAAAGCATAAATATTTCTTTATAAGGTTTTATAGGAATATGTGTTTTCATTTGTCTTAGGTATATACCTAAAAGTGGAATTGCTGGGTCATATACTATATGTTTAGACTTTTGAGAAACTGCTAGACTGTTTTCCCAAGGAACTGTACCATTTAACACTCCCATCAGCAATCTATGAGAGTTTCTATTTCTCCACATCTTCACCAACAAATATTACCTCTTTTAAATCATAGCCATCCCAGTGAGTGTGAAGTGGTAGCTCACTGTGGTTTTTGTTTGCATTTCCCTTACGACTAACTATATGCAGAATCTTTTCATGTGCTTAGTGAACATTTGTATTTCTTCTTTAAAGAAATATCTATTTAAACTCTGTCCATTTTTAATTGGATTGTCTTTTTATTGTTGAATTTAATAGTTCTTTATATATTACAAGTATAGGTCTGTTATTTAATACATGGTTTGCAAATATTTTATCTCATTCTTTGGATTATGTTTTCACTTTCTTGTTAACATCTTTTGAAGAGCAAAAGTTTTCAATTGCATTATGGTAAAGTTCAATTTATCTATTTTTTCTTGTTACTTGTATTTTCCTTGTCATATTTAAGAAGGCTTTGCCTAAGCCAAGACTATAAAGATTTACCTCTATATATTCTTCTAAGAGTTTTATACTTTTGTTTTTTACATTTTTGAATCTATGATCCATTCTGAGTTAATTTTTTATATGGTGTGAGGAAGAGGGAAAACTTTATTCTTTTACATGTAGATATCTGGTTGTTAAAAAAGATTTGTTAAAAAGATTATTCTTTCCCCCATTTAATTGTCTTGGCATCCTTGTTGAAAATTAATTGATCATAAATGTAAGAGTTTATTTCTGAACTATAAACTCTATTCCACTGATATTTATTTTTATCCTTATGCTAATACCATACTGTACTCATTACTATAGCTTTCTATTGAATGTTAAAATTGAGAAGTTCGAGTTCTCCAACCCCCATCTTTTTTATGATAATTTTAGATATTGTGAGCCCATCAAATTTCCATATGAATTTCAGGATCAGCTTATCAATGTATGCAAAAAATGTAGCTGTGATTTTGATAGGGATTGTGGTGAATCTGTAGATCAATTTGGAGAACATTGGGGAATATTGCCATTTTAACCATATTAAGTCTTCCAATCTGTAAGTATGACATGGATTACCATTTATTTAGATGGACTTTGATTTCTTTCAGTTATGTTTTGTATTATTGAATGTAGAAGTCTTTTACTTTTTTGTTAAATTTATTCCTAAGTATTTGATTATTTGATGCTATTGTATTAATAAATGAAATTGTTATTAATTAAACCTAATTGCATCTTTGAATCTGAAGTGCATTTCCTGTAGTGAACATAAAGGTGGATTTTGCTATAATCTGAATGTTTTTGTCCCCCCACGAATTCTTATGTTGAAATCCTAACCCCCAAGGTGGTAGTATTAGTAATTGGGGTCTTTTGGAGGTGATTATGTTACATGGGTAAAGCCATCATAAATGGGATTAGTACTCTTTTATAAAGAGGCTGAAGAAAGACTCCTTCTCCCTTCCATCACATGAGGTTATGATGAGAAGACAGCTGTCTATAAAGAAGCAAGCCATCACCAGACACTATATCTCCTGGCAGCTTCATCCTGGACTATCAAGCCTCCAAAATTGTGAGAAATTTCTGTTGTTTATAAGCCACCCAGTCTATGGTATTTTGTAATAGTATCCCATATGAACTAAGACAGATCTTTCTATATCTGGACTGTCAATCTATGCTTTTGATCAGCATAATTAATCCTTTCACATTTATTTTTATTATTGATAAAATTGTATTTATATCTGACATTTTATCTTTCTTTTTTCTATATTTCTCGTGTCATTTTTGTTCTACTTTTTTCATTTATCGCTTTTTTGCATTAAGTAAATATTTTTCTAGTGTGACTTTTATTTCCTTTAATGAACCTATGCAACTTTTAGTTTCTTCTTCTTATATATTTAATTATTTTATGTATGCTGGGCTTACCACATACATCTTAACTTGTCAGAATATCCTTGGGATTTATACTAACTTTATTCTTGTGAGATACAGAAATTATATTTTCTATTTCACAGTGATGAGACATTGTCATTATGCCCTCTACCTTTTCATTTTTATTTTACCTTTTCCTTTCCCTTTACCCCTTTGCCTTTTTTACCTTAGTTCTTTGAGCACATTTTTGTTGTTGTTGTTGTTGTTGTTGTTGAGATGGAGTCTTGCTCTGTCGCCCAGGCTGGAGTGAAGTGGCATGATCTCGGCTCACTGCAACCTCCGCCTTCTGGGTTCAAGCAATTCTCCTGCCTCAGCCTCCCAAGTAGCTGGGATTACAGGTATGTGCCACCACGCCTGGCTAATATTTTTGTATTTTTAGTAGAGATGGGGTTTCACCATTTTGGCCAGACTGATCTCAAACTCCTGACCTTATGATCCGCCTGCCTTGGCCTCCCAAAGTACTGGGATTACAGGCATGAGCCACCATGCCCAGCCCCTTTGAGCACATTTATAATAGCTTCTTTGAGGTCTTTGTCTGCTAAATTTTAAAACAGAACTCTCTCAAAGGCAGTTGGTGTTGCCTGCTTTTTTTCTTGTATATAGATTGATTTCCTTTTTTGCTTTTGCAAATCTTGTGATTTTTTGTTAAAAATATCATTTTAGATACACTATTGTAGCAACAGTGAATAGTCACACACACACACACACACACACGCCTCAGTAGAGTTTTTTTTTTAATGTGTTTAGTGACCTTGTTGAACTATTTAAGAAAGTCTATATTTTTGTACTGTGCAATTTCTCATGTCACTCTTCAGAGGATGTGGCCTTGCCCATGTGCATAGTCACCAGGGATAATGGTGAATTTAGCAGGGCTGTTTTTGACTTTCTCCTTCCCAGTCATTCTGTTAAGCTGTCTGCTTGTCTCAGTATTATATCTAGCTATTATTATAGCTTCCATCAATTGCTAGCTGATTATTCCATTGTTTTTGATGATGCCCTTGGGCCTAAATTGCTTCCTATCTTTGAGGCCATTGTTGAGGTTTGTTCCAACCACAGGAGGGCTCTTTTTAGCTGTCTGTTTCCTGGTTTTCTCTGCCAAAGTTCCACCTTGTTTGTAGTGCAGCTTGCTCCTGTCATGGAACTACCAGCCCTCTCTTAATTACTTACAATCACTGCTTACCTCCACTGTTTCCCAGAAAGCCCTTAGGCTCGAATTTCCCTTACTTTCTGTTCCAAATAAAGTCAGTTCCTTAAGTGGAGCTTTCGAGCTTTCTCCTCTTAGGACCAACGTATCTAGTTGGGCAAAACCGTTGTGTCGCTGCTCTGGAGGTGGGGACCAGGATAGTGGCTTACTTCTCTGAGTGGCACCCCTGCTTCGCAAACAGGGCACTGGATTGAGGCAGCAGCCTCTGGTCTTCTCAACTTGCCTCCTTTTGTGAGGAACCTTTGGCTTTCTAAGCTACAGGTGAGGGCAGTTAGGGCCCCAGTATTCTTGGCCTGCCATACCTGGGGTATGAGTGGGAGCTGGGTGGAGAAAGGAAGCCCCAGACCTCTCATTGTTCTTGCCTCAAACAGAGTCTCTGTAGCACTGAGCTGGTAGCTTGCCCTTCTCATAGAGATACTTCTCATGGAGATACTTAAGGGACTGACTTTATTTGGAACAGTCATACAGGGCCTATGTTCTTGGCCGATGGGAAAGAGCTTTGATCTTGCCTGCATCTATGCAGAGTGGAGCTGTCATTTTGCTGAGCTGGATGGGGAAAGAAAGAACAGGAAGTAGCTCAAATTTCACTGTTCTTAGCAAAATTTGGTAGATTTTCTTAAATAAATGTTTCTTTTTATGCTGTATGCCCATAGAACAAGTTCCAAAGATTTAAAATGTTTGGGTTTCTTTTCTCAGTTTCACCAATTAGGTTGTTTCACTAGGGAGAGGGTACATGTAGGTTATTATGCCAAAATTCTGGAAATTGTCTACCAGTATCATATAATTTTAAACTAAGAATTTCAAAATTAAAGAAGCATATTAATTGCTCTCAATTATAAAACACATATGCAATAATAATTTTGGAGGATTGTATTAAAAATCACAACACTTAGTGCTCTATGACAATGTTCATTCTGCTCATGAATCTGCAATTTGGCAGAACTTCTGCCAAAGAGACTGTTCACTCTTGCTTTATTCCATGTCGACTAGGGTTACTCAAAAGTTAGAACTGAAATAACTTAATGGCTCACTCATTCATATTTTTGGTGGGTTATACTTGGAAAATTCAAACCGCTGCAGGTTATAGTAGCTAGGGCTTCTTGGATATCGCTATCTTTATGTGGCCTCCCCATGTGGTCTCTCTAGCATGCTTCAGGGTAGCTGATCTTTTATATGTCACCTAAGAGCTTCCAAGGCATGTGTCCTCAGAGACAGGAAAAAGAGGAAACTCTGACTTTTTATGACCTAGCCTTGGAAGTCATAAAGTGTCATTTCTGCTCAAGTCCCAGTCCCACTAGATTCACCCATTTGCCCATTTATCTTGGCATTTCTATTTATAGAGATGAGTAAGCATGATACTCAGAAAAATAAAGAAATTTACCCAAATTATAGACCTAATAAATGAGAGAACAATGATTGAATAACTCTGTCTGGTAATATTCAATAAATGCTATTAAGATACTTGGTCACAACTTTTATATAAAAACAAATTTACACCCTGCGAGCGAGAAACAAAAATTCCTTCTAGGAGATACCAGGAGATAGACAAATCATAGTACGGACAACTCACACATTTCAACAATGTTATGTGATGTGTACACCCCGCTAGTAGAAATGCAATGTTTCAAGGGAGGCTAAGAGATGGAGCAATTTACTCTTCCTTGGGGGTGAGAGGGACTGCCCGGCTGAGAGGTAACATTTGAGCAGAACCTTAGAGGATCTTCAGCGATAGATAGTCTGTAGTTGAGGAAGAGAGGTCAGAGCCCAGGCCCAGAGAGCACAGGGCCACGGAATTGACATGGGGGGTGTGGAGGTTCAGGGAAGGCTGGGCACTAAAGCATAACTGTGGGATATGGTGAAGCCCAGGTGTTGGGGGAGGTGGGGTCAGGAGATGAGGCTGGAAATAGGTTAGGCCTTGCTTGTGAATGACTTTGAATGACATACTGAGAAGTTGCTCTTTAACTTATGACTAATCAAGAGCCACAGCAGTTTATAAGTAGAGAAGTGATACAGTAAATTCCACATTTAGAAAGACCACTTCAGTGATTACATAGAGAAAAATGAAGGGATTTAATACTGGGGAATAAGACACAAGACAGGAGAGCAATGTAATAGACGGTGCTCTGGTGTTGAGAATGACATCAGAGGCATATCTTTTGTGTTTTTATTCCAATACTGTTGTAAACTTCTGAAGCTTGAAGGGCTGTGCAGCAAAAAAATCTCAGTGTGGGTAGAGGTGTAGCAGGACAAGCGGCAGACAAAACCCCTCAGACACCGAGTTAAAGAAGGAAGGGCTTTATTCGGCCAGGAGCTTCGGCAAGACTCAGGTCTCCAAAAACCAAGCTCCCCAAGTGAGCAATTCCTGTCTCTTTTAATGGCTTATAACTCTAAGGGGGTCTGTGTGAGACGGTCGTGATCAACTGAGCAAGCAGGGAGTATGTGACTGGGGGCTGCATGCACCGGCAATCACAACGGAACAGAACAGGACAGGGATTTTCACAGTGCTTTTCCATAAAATGTCTGGAATCTATAGATAACATAACCAGTTAGGTCAGGGGTCAATCTTTAACCAGGCCCAGGGCGCGGCGCCAGGCTGTCTGCCTGTGGATTTCATTTCTGCCTTTTAGTTTTTACTTCTTCTTTCTTTGGAGGCAGAAATTGAGCATAAGCCAATATGAGGGGTGGTCTCCTCCCTTAGAGGTATCAACTGTTATTTAATTACATTTTAGCAAAATTTTAAGGGTGGTTTTTCTAGCAGTAGGAAAGAGGAAAAACACCAAAATTTGACTAAGTTATTTGGCTTTTATTCAATTCGTTTTGCTCTTTTTTTTTCCTGTGACATGAGTTTGTTCCTGAAGGGCAAGGTCAAAGGAGTTTCTGACTAATGTATCCCTAAACTTCGTGCTGTTTTATTACTCTTCCATTGAGGCCAGCACACCTTAATATGACATTTTAAAATTCACAACGTTTTGTTAGCAAAATAGTTACTTTTTTTGCACTTTTATTTTTTAAAACAATTTTTTATTAAAACAATTATCTTATCAGAACCAATGACCATACCCATCAGCCAGTGTTAGTAATGCCAAACAGGCCTCTCAGCTTGCACTATGTTAATTATATTCAAAATAAGAATCCACAGAAAGAACTCAAATGAGTACAAATATTTCTTAATATATTTTTGGGATGGAATTCCTAATAGAGTCTATTCCTTGCCTGAAACCTGCAAATATACATTACTTTTAATGTTGTTAAGTATGAGTCACAAGTAGAGGTAAGAGGCAGTGAACACAATGTTTCTTACTGCAAATCTTTTTTTCCCCTCTAAAAATTGGAGTTGTCTTATACTATAGTCACTGAGGAGAGTAACAATAAGAACCATCAAAATTGTTAGTTGCAACTTGAGATAAATAAAATACACATAAATCCTCCCAAGTGGAAAAATATTCACTGTGTGTGTCTTTCATTTTCATTCATTAAGACAAAGTTCTGAAAGCCAAGTACTACATTTGTTGTTTAGTTCCCTTTTGCACTCAGAAGATTCAAAGGGAACTTGACATTAGCATTTCTAATCACCCTCTTTCAGTGAGAGCTGACACACAATCTATTTTGAATAGGCCTGAATGTCAATCACTGGTTTAGAGTCCCCAAAGTGGGGAGGAGTGTGTTGAGTGTGAACACAGGGAGCTGCATCTCCTGCATTTGAGCTTTAGATTCCTGAGGGCACGCAAGTGAAGATGTCCATCATACAGCTGAATAGATGGTTCCAAATGTCGGAAGAAGACGCTGGATTGGAAATACAAATATGACTGGAAAATAAGTTGAAAAAACTTTCTTTAAATCTTTTCAAATGTACCCCAGTGTATCCAGACTCTGCTACTCCAGGCCACATGGCCAAGAAGTGAGTCTGTTGTATGAGAACCGAAACAAAGGGTGGTGAGTTGGATGCATGGTTGGACAGTAACACTTCTTCTCAGTGTAAGAGACTAGATGAAAGCCTAAGGAGAAAGATTGTTTAAAAAACAGGGCCAGAGACTATGAGGACTGTAGGGAACAGGAAATGGAGACACCTCATTCTTCAATGTTGGAAGCTGATCAAGAACATTTCTTGAAGTGCATGGAAGAGAACTCCGTGTTGAGTTATTATTCTACCCATTTTGGGAGCACCATCAACACAAATCACTTATCAGCCATTGAGTATTTCATTTTGAGTTACACTGGTCAGTGTTTGGGAACTGGCACAACCTCCTCTCCAGGGACTATTCTGCTGCAGAAAAACACAGGCCAAGACTCTTTGCCCCAAATCGAAGCTGAGGCTCCTGGACTACTTGGGAGGTAATAGTGTGAAGCCCACACCCTAGGCAGAGGGGGAATGAAGAGAGCTGTTTGGTCATTGTCCAACTTATGCAATTTAGGCCTATTATATCTTGGTACTTATCTAGGATACTGTTAAACTCAGAATCTAGGTTTGGGATTGTATTGCAAACATAGTAGCAACACTAGATGAAGCCAAGTATATCTCTTTCAAGAATGATAAAAGGTCTACAATTTTACTCTTCTTGCAGACAAACAGGTTAGCCTGCCACATTTTCACGGATGCTGGCAGGAGATACAAGACTCCCAGGTCATAGACAACTTTTTTTGCTCACAGCACAGCAGGCAGCATGAGCTCTGTGTTTGTTTCAATCCCCTCACCCCGCAATTTCCATAGGGGAATGAAGAGGCAAGCAAGTGATGTTGTGCATACATCACAGCCAAAGAACCCCAAGCTCAGGAAACCCCCAACTTTTATAAGGGACCTGTAAGTAAACCTACTTGCCTTTTCCCCAAAGGAGACATCATCTTTATCACACTGCACAGAAAACAAGCCTGCCCCTTGCTCCAGAGAGATACTATTTCCACACAGCCTGGCTGTTTGCTAGACAAACATCCTTGGAAAGATGGTTTGGGCATTAGTTGGCTTAGAAGAATGATTCTTAAGGGATGGCAGGAATAGCTATAATCCATGCTGAGAGAAGGTGGTATAGTTCATTGATCAGTAATCATTAGTTAATAGCTAAC
Source organism: Pan troglodytes (assembly GCF_028858775.2). Classification (NCBI taxonomy): domain Eukaryota; kingdom Metazoa; phylum Chordata; class Mammalia; order Primates; family Hominidae; genus Pan; species Pan troglodytes. The sequence goes on from NC_072404.2 coordinate 60,660,077, forward strand.
TAATTGTAACCAAATTACAATCCATGAGACCACGCATCAACCAAACAATATCTGTTATGCAATTCTATGTGAAATACAACAAATTATTTCCCATAGAAACAAAAACATCAGCCTTGACTAGACGGGACTGAGGGAATTATTATAATTGTTCAATTTATACTTGGTGTACAGGCTTAAACACAGAGGCAGTAGTTAACACCACAGGCTAGGATGAGATTACCCACGGAATATAATAAGTAAAGATGTGATGAAGGACGGCCAAGATGGGAAACCAACTGAATAAACTTAAGGCACTTGGCCAAACCCTGGGTCAGCGTCTTAACATTGCTGCCAGCATTACACTTGCACATTTAATGAAGATTTCTTAGTAACAAGATCTGACTGAGCTTGAAGTTGCTTCTAACCTTGAATGTTTAATTTCATAAACCTGTAAATGACTTGTTTTCCGTCCTAGGAATACCTTGAATGAAAAATAGTACACACTGAGAAAGTATATTATGTTAGTGCACAGCAGGAAGGATTATCACAAAGGCACATATCGTGAAATTAGAACCCAGACCAAGAGTTAGAACAATCCCAAACCCCATATGCTCCTCTTAATCTCCTTACTATTGGTACCCTGTGTTCATTTCCAAAGGCAACCACTGTCCTCACTTCCAACATCATAGATTATGTTTATCTTCATTTGAACTTCATTGATGTTATACAATGGCATCATGTGGTATGCATTTCTTGTGTCTGGCTTCTTTCTCTCAGTGTCATGTTTGCAAGATTTATAGTGTTGTATTGTGTGCAGCCATAATTAGTTCATCCTAATTACTGAATAGTATTCCATTGTATGAATATATCACAGCTTATTCATTCATTATAATCTTGATGGAATTTTGATTTGTTTTTAGTATTTGTCTATTAAAGATAACGTTCCTATAAAACATTCTTGTACACATCTTTTGACAACTGTATACATTTCTGTTGGGTTTAAACTTAGAAGTAGAATTACAGGGATTTAGGGCATGCATAAATTCAGCTTTAATATATAATAGAAAACAGTATTCCAAATGACTCTACCAGTTGACACTATCACCAGCAGCATATGAGAGCTCTGCATTTTCATAGGTGCTTGCTACTGTCATCCTATTTAATTTTAGGCATTCTATTTGGTGTATAACAGAATTTCATTGTGGTTTTAATTTTCATTTCCCTAATGACTAATGAGCATGATTACTTTTTCATACGTGTATTGATCATTTGTATATCCTCTCTGTGAATTTCCTGTTAGAATATCTTGCCCACTTTTTCTGTTTGGTTGTTTGTCATTTTAAAAATAGATTTTAGGCATTTAAAATTTTTTAGGCCAGGTGCAGTGGCTCACACCTATAATCCCAGTGTGCTGAGAAGCCGAGGTGGGAGAGTCAATTCAGCCTAGGAGTTCAAGATGAGCTGAGGCAACGCAGCAAGATCCCATCTCTACAAACCATTTAAAAAATTAACCAGGCATGGTGGTGCACTCCTGTAGTCTCAACTGCAGGAGGCTGAAGTGGGAGGATCACTTGAGCCCAAGAGTTGGAGGTTGCAGTGAGCTATGATTGCCCCACTGCACTCCAGCCTGGGCAAGTCCCTTGTCGGTTATATGCACAACAAATATCTTCTGTGACTCAGTGGCTTGCATTTGGCTCATATTAAGTGTCTTAGTTTTAATATAGTCTTCCTATAATTACTTTTTTTTGGTTAATGGTTAACAATTTTGGCATTTAGGAAAATGTTCCCCACTCTTAAAAATATCTTCTCCTGTTTTGTCCTTAGATATTTTATTGATTTATTTATCACATTTAGATCTATCACCCACCTGGGTTTTGGTTTTGTGGAGAATGTAAATTGAGGATAAGATTAAACTTTTTCTTATGGATATGCAGCTAATCTAGCATCATTTATTTATTGTCCTTTTGCCACTACTCTCCACTCAAGTGACTGTATACATGTGGGCTTATTTCTCTATTCTCTGTTCTGTTCATTTGGTGTGTTTTTCTATCCTTGCACCAATGACACAGTCTTTTAGTTACTCCAGTTTAATAACAAATCTTTATATCCAGAGTGTAAATCCTTCAAATTTTTAATTCTTCTTCCTGTGTGTCTTGGGACTAAATGTATTAATTTTAGAATTATCCTACCGGTTTACACATATGCATACACACAACTGCTGCCGTTTCTAAGTAGGGATTGTATCAATTTAATCATTTCACAGGAAACTGGCATCTTAATAATATACAATCTTCTGATTCAAGGAAAAGGTATATAGCATTGCTTAGTTGTCTTCTTTAACTTATCTCAATGCTGTTTTCAAGTTTCCAGTGTAGAAGCCTTATGTATTGTTAGATTTATCCCTAGATATTTAATGTTTTATGATGTCATCGTGAATAGTATTACTTTTAATTTCATTATCTACTCCTTGATGACATATAAACCTAAAATTGTGTGTTACATGTTCAATTCCATCTAGCAATCTTGCTAAATTCACTCATTAATTCTAATAGGTCATCTACATTTTCTACACACATAATCATGTTGTCTGCAAATTATGGCAATTTTATTTCTCTTGCCACCTTTATATATTTTATTTCTTTATCTTTCTTTATTTTACTGGCAAGGGACCTCTGGTAGTAGGCATCCAATTTAAAAGGAAAAGCTTTCAATATATCACTAATGAATATGTTCACTGCTTTAGGTTTGCTAAGGAACATTGAATTTTATCATATGATTTATCTGCATTTATTGAAATGGCCATGATTTTTCTCCTTTACTTTGTTAGAGTTTATGGTTGCTTGTTTTTGAAGTTTATATACATCGAATGATTTAATATGTATCCTTCATGTCCAACTTCTTTTGTTCAATATTAAGATTGTAAGATTTATTTATTTATTTATTTATTTATTTATTGAGACAAGGTCTTGCTGTGTCACCCAAGCTGGAGTGCAGTGGTGCGATCTTGGCTTACTGCAGCCTTGACCTCCTGGGCTCAAGCCATCCTCCCACCTCAGCCTCCCAAGTAACTGGTCCTACAGGCACACATCACCATGCCTAGCTAACTTTGTATTTTTGGCAGAGATGAGGTTTCATCATGTTGCCCAGGCTGATCTCAAATTCATGGGCAGAAGTGATCCACTGGACTCAGGATCCCAAAGTGCTGGGATTATAGACATGAGCCACCGCACCCAGCCATTCATGTTTTTGCATGTACCTAGGGCTGCTTATTTTCGTTGCTGAAGAAAATTCCATTGTATGATTATACCACAAATTATTTATCAAATATCAAATGGAGACTTTTCTACAGCAGCATGTACTACATGCTAACAGTGGCTAAATTAAGAGTGAGGACTGGGAAGATTTGAAGAGACATAAAAGAAGTGTCAGATACAGACATTGTGTTTGGAAAATTGCCTGTAGAAGTAAGGTCAGATCTACTATGACATTATCTTTCCCCAGAGAGGATTTAATTTGTTTTTGCAAGAGGCCTGGAGACACTGGCACCTGAAGATGACCCTAATCCAATGTGAATAACCGAAGTGATTCCCAGCTGAGCTACAGTGTCTGGTAAGGCCCACTGACTTATAGTTCACTATCTGGGAGCAGCTCTTCAGGGTACCAATCAAAAGTGAGGCCCAGATTTGCCAGTCATCTTTCCTCTTGGCGAGTCTTGGATCCTCTGTCCCCTTGAGGCTGCCCAAATTGCAGCTCAGCCTCTCAGCTGTTCCCTCTGACACCAGCAAACAACTCCTGAGATAAAGACTCCTTAATCCACGGCCACCTGCCTGGCTTCACTTCTCCACTCACCCTGGCCCAGTGCTTCACTGAGTTATTGGCTCTTCCATGGTATCTAACAGATATTTTGCCATATTTTCTAGCTGCTTTTAGTGGAAGTGTTTGTCCAAATTACTTACCCATTTATTTCACATAAGCAAGGTCATCTTTTAAACAAAGCCCATGAACCAATAAAACACAACATAAAATGAATTGTAATTGATTAGTACACATTCGAAAGATACCAGCTTCCTAATTATTAAAAAAAAAATCCAATTTCAAATGAGATGATTTCAGTGTTAAAGTAATGAATATTAAAGAAATGAGGATAATGGATGGAGCTCATTATCTCAGCTACTGCTAGTGAGAGTCAAACAGAAACTTATCTAAAGGGAATTTTGACAATATTAACAAGAATGGTACTATTTTTCATACTTACTGACAGTGCAATTCCACTGCTAGGATAATTTATTCTAAGGTAATAATCTGAAAGGTAGACAAATATTTAAGTCAAGTATATTCAATTTAGGAGTACCTTTAATAAGGAAAACATTTAAACTTCCCTATAATATGGTAACAGATAATTAAATAATAATATATCAATAATAGAATATTATACAATCTTTAAAATTAAATTTATTAAGCACGTCTCCTATAGTTTTAAATAACACTGTATTCAAAGCAAAATTTTAAAAATATATAATATGAATTCAGTTATTCTAAAAAATACATAAAGAAAACTCTTGAAAAATATTCCAGATGTGTTAGTATTGGTTTCCTGAGTGGATACGTTATAGACATTTTGTCTCTGCATTTTTATAGTTTTAACTGATTCATAAACTTTCTGAGTACACAATTCTTTTATAATCAGAAATAACGAGAAAAAAAGGCTTTGATGTTAAAATTAATAATAGTAAATTATTCACTGAGAATAAGATAGAATCCTGGTTAGTTTAATTTTCAGATAATTAAATATTTATGATATGATGCATATTCCAAATAGAGTCCCTGCCAGGAATAACATCATGAAATAATTCAAAACTAGACAAACAGAAATCAGCTTTTCTCTTATAATTCATAAAGCATGTCAACTGTTACACTTTTCAGGGGTCACAGTAATGAACATCGGTTAAGACTCTATCAAAATATCTTAATCTCTTTCTTACTGTCTTCTTTTCCTAAGAGAACGAGCCCATTCATGATGTCTCCGGCACTTGATATATGATTTTTCATTAATTTTCCCACACTTCATTCAAGGCAAACTTTTAAAATGTATTTTACAAATGTATAACAGATTCACAAGAAAACGTATGACTGCAAAATTTCATGTCCACACTTTAGAGCTGGGACATAAGCGCAGTGCACGCTCTGCAGAAATTCTGCCCGCCTCTCCAGGCCCTCCTTCCAGCTCCCGGCAGAGCGGGCTGGAAGTAACGGGGAAGAGCGGTTATTTGTTGGTTTAATATAATTTGTTTAGTCACCCAAGGATGACTAATTTGCATTTTCTCTCTCTTTTTATATTGATCCGTAGCACACTCTGTTTTCCACCTAATGGATATTTGGGCACTAACTTGTTAGTGTCACTTTCCTGTCCTTTCATGCAGGGTTTTCACGCTGTGGGTTCCCTGGCAGCCACCTCCCATCACTATGGTGTCCTCGCTTCAGTTTTGACACGACATCATTAGCAGCTGCAGACAGTCCTTGTTCCGGCTGAATAAGAGAGCACAGACGGACTTGGCACTGGGCGCACACCAGGAGGGTCCGAGGCGGGGCCGCGGGGACCTGCTCTTGGGAGCGCGGACAGAGCCCCACTGTCCCTCTCCCCAGGGCCGTGCTCGTCAAAGACGGACAGGCAGTGGCTACACATGAAGCCACGAATGCCTTGAACTCGGCTCTGGACTTGATTTCTTATTTAACTGAAGGACAAAGAAGAAAAGAACAAAAACACCCATCAGCACGCCGTGGCGTCCCCTCGGACTCGCAATCACTGCAGCGGGATTTCCAAGCTCCCCTTCCCAGGGCACAGGCGGGAGGGCCTCCGCGATGGTGGGGGCGGAGGAGGCTCCACCCTGACAGCTTCCTGTAACCCCACTGACCCGTGCCACAGCATTGCAGAATTACAGCTTTGAGAATAATTTAGGAACAGAAAATTTGCGATTATAATATGCTGAGTTTTAAAGCTAAGATATAAAATCATATTCACACTGAATACCACTAACAAAATATTCATATGCAAATCAGGTTAAAATGTACGCCAACAGGATTCATAGAGGTTGTATGTTAGGTAGTAGAAAGTGATAGAAAGATTGTTTTGTAGCTATATCACACTTAGGCTGAATGCAATTTAAAAATAGGCATTATTATTATATGTTATCAAATTGCACTGGGGGCTCTATAACAAAAAGGATCACTTTTTTAAGGAAACATAAAGGAGATGATAAGAAAAAACCCCACCCTATTGTATTATCAATTGTAAAGTCATATTTGCAATGTACCTTTCCTTTGCTTTTAATAAAATAAGCATAAACTGTTTTCTTCAAAGACTATCCTACAAGATGTGAGGCAAGGGAGTGAACGTCCTTGCTAGGCCCGGCTCCTCCTCATTGCCCCTCCTCTGCCTCAGCCCAGGACACAATGTATTATACGTGAACCATCACTGCACATGCTAGATACACAATAAAAGTTAGTGCCATTCTTTCTCCTCTCTTCTTATATGGATCCTTTCCATTCATTTATTGCACCTTATAAAAGTAATACATCTTAATAATAGTAAATTATTTATTGAGAATAAGATAGAATATACCATATACGATTATATAGAAAAGGAAATAACAATACACATTTCCATAGCATTCAACATATACTCAGTATTGTTCAATGCCCTTTGTACACATTATCTCCTTTAATCCTCAAGCGGTCCTATGAAGATGGATTATCCTCATCTTACAGATAAAGAAACTGTGGACAAATAAGTTAAATAACTTGCCCAATTTAGATTTTCACAAAACTACCTTAAAATTTTGATTTGTGTAAGGCTAATTTTACAGGGCAATTCCAAATTAATTGGCATGTTTAGTATAATAAATCTTTCTTTCCATGAACATTGTTTTCTATTTTTATTTTATTTTGTTAATTTATTTTTGAGACAGTGTCTCACCCTGTCCCCTAGCCTGGAGTGCTCATTGCAGCAGTAAGCTCCTGGGCTCAAGCAATGTCCCTACCTCAATCTCCCAACATGCTGGGATTACAGGTGTAAGCCACCACACCAAGCCGCTATTTATTTATTTTTAATTTTTTTCTTTCATAAATTGTGTAGTTTCCACATAGAGGTCTTGTAAAATTTCTACTGTGTTCATTTCTAGAAATGTTATAGTTTGAGTTGTTATTGTAAATTGAATTGTTTTGTATTACATTTTTATAATTGGATATTGTCACTATGCAGGGGAATAATATTTATTTGTTGTTCTTATTTCAATCTCTATTTTGTTGCTATACTCAGAGTTTCTAATATAAACACAGCATCTGCCAAAAATGTTAACTAGTTCCTTTCTTTCTTTTTTAACTTCATATCTAATCCCTAATTGGATAGATTTTTGTTACTATTCTTTGTTAATGTATCTATTTATATTTTTCTTAGTTTAGATAACATAGTCTCTATTATTTATGTATCTTTAACTATGTGTGGACGTTATTTATAGCCTGATACAGGATGACAAGTATTTTATAATCCATTGGCATTAGAAAAAAAATGTGCTCTTTTGTTTCAGAATAAAGTTTGGCATAAAAATCCAAAAAACAAGTTTGTTAATAATTTTGCTCAAATTCTCTGTAAGTTTGTTTTTCTACTTGAACCATCAGTTTCTAAGAGTTTTTCTCTCCACTCTGATTGTGGATCAGTTAATAATTCCTTGAGTAGATAAAAGCATTTATTTTTATAAATACTAATCTTCTCATTTGAGACACAAAGGTTGATTACTATCACATTCTTGATGAATTGCTTTTTATTAAGGAATACTATCCTACTTTTTCCTATTTTATGCTTAGTCTTTCCTACATGTATCTTATTGATATTGGCACTTTTATTTTTGTTAGACTATACTTGGAATACCTTTTGTCCTTTCTAGGTCTATTCTTTTTAAGATACACTTTTTATGACTTTAACTTTCTTAATTGTTTCAAGTCCTATCTAAAAGCCCCTGTATTTAAAGTAGGAAATGTAATCCATTCACATGTATTGTGTTATTTTGTGTGTTTGAAATAATTTTTGCCAGTTTGTATTTTATGGTTTCTTTTTCTTCTGCCCTCTCTACTAATTAAAAGCAATAGCCGACCCTAGACCAAATCTTGTCCTGGGCAGAAAAATGCTGTAAAGACATTATTGGGTCAACTGACAAATTGTAATATGTACAGTAAATTAAGATACTGTGTCAATGTTAAATTCACTGAAATTAATAATTGTATTGTGGTTGTGTATTTTCTATTCCTAGGAAATACACACTGAAGATTTAGGAGTAAAGGTCATGACATAGTCTCAAATGTTGGGGGGAGAATTTGTGTGTGTGTGTGTGTGTGTGTGTAGTATATATATGTTTATATACACATATATACATATATACACAATACATATAAACATGTGTGTATATATGTTTGTATACACATATATAGGAGCATATATATATATACACACACACACGCACACACCCAGACACATACATATGAATTTCCTTTATTGTGCATCATCAATAACATTATTGCCAGAATTAATTTCTTTTCCAAATCTGATGGTAGTGAAAGTGTATCTTATTTTTGTTTTAATTTTCCTCAGTTACTGGTGAAAATAGCACTCCAGCTCTTGTTTATCTTCTCTTGTTTTATAAGCACTATTCTAAACATGTACTTTTTTTCTTTATTTTTTAAGAAAGACACCTATGTGCATGTCTGTATATAGAGGGAGCACATGTGCACAAATGATGGAGCTAATGGGGTTAACGATAGGTGAAGCTGGTTGAAGGACATATACAGGTATTTTTATACCAGTCTTTTTCTTGTATCTATTCTGTAAGTTTGAAATTATTTCCAAACGAAAGTTTCAGAAAAGCAGATATGTCATTCAGCACAGCAGAACAGCACACCTTCCAATGCTCCTATCTCAGAGAAGCCAGAGCCCCTGCAATGGCCCACGAGGTCTACTCCAGGTCCCCCTACTTCCTCAGAACCTGTCCTCCTCTTTCTCCTAGGAGACTCCCCACCATTTCCACCCAGCTCCCCCTTGGAACACTTTGCTATTCATTGAGAAAGCCCAGGGGGCTCCTGACTTGAGGGTTTCGCACTTACTTTTCCTTTTGCCTGGAACACTATTCCCCCAGATAGCTGCACAGTCAGCTCTCTCACTTCCTTCAAGCTTTGCTCAAGTGTCATTTGTCAGGGATGCCTGGTCCCATCATCCTATTCAAAACTGCAACACTCTCAGCCCTCCATCTCCTCCATCCCGGGTTATTTTTTCTCAATATCACTTACTTCTTCAAATACACTAAATAACATGCTTATATATTTTGATTATTGTCTGGCTTCCCCCGCTAGAATAGACTCTCCATAAAGGAAGATATTTTTGTGTCTTATTCACTATTATAGCCTCAGAGGCTAGAGTAAGCATCAATTTAATTGCTGAAAAAATAAATTTATTTATCATATCTTTTAAGTGTACAAATCTACATGCCACTTATTTTTATTCATTGTCTGTGATATTTACATAGAAATATATACTTCCAGGTTTTACTTTTACTGCTCTATATAATTCCATTTTAAGAATATGTCACAATTTATTTACCCCTTTTCCTAATCATGAACAATTAGGTTATTTCTTATCTTTCCCTGTTACAATGCTGTCATTAACATTCATGAACACTCACCCTGATACCCACGAATGTCAATCTTTGTATACCTCAGCAAGAGTTGTTCTAGGCTGTAGAATTGGGAATGGAATTGCTAAATCTTAGGGTCTGTGCATTTTAAAATTGACTAGGTGCTGCCCGCTGATATGATTATACCATTTCCCCCACTCATTAGGAGAATGCCACAAGTTTTCTTTGCCCTCAGCAAGAATACATTAATACTTTCAGATTTTTAATTCTTGTCATATGTGATTCTGAAGCATATCTCATTTGTGTTTTAATTTGCATTTCGCTAATTACTAGCAAGCTTAAGCAGACCAGCTCATTTTTATCTCTTCTCTGCTGTATAAGCTCTACTTTGAAAACATGGGTCTTTTTTTTTTCTTTCTTTAGCTTTAAGAGATTACATAGTAATTTGTTGAGACTCTGGAGAATCTTTTCCTCTTCCATAGGGTAATTTTCATGCAATGTGCGATCGTTGTGTGTCTGCTGCTCACGTCCCTTGCCTCTTTCCCTCTGCAGTACCTCTGTTCATTTCTTGTTAACTGTGGCATTCCTCTTTGCAGGGGTCAGCGAGTTTTGATAATTAGCTGTGGAGAGGAGCAGGGAAATATAGGGCTGTGGCCATCTAGAGCTTTCATTCTGGTATTTTTTTCTCAAACTCACTCTTACAAAGTTTGCTACTTTCTGTTCTTTTTGAGTTTGTCTCCTTCAAGTTTAGGAGTTGGTCTGACTGTAGGTAGGCTACAATAGAGCCCTTGATTCTTTTCTCTTCACCCCCTCACCTCTGCACCCTCCGTGGGCCAGGTCACATACAGGTGTAAAGTGTCAGTTTGGGTTTTCCTTCAGCATCAGGCCTCCTGCTGTTTCCACAGGATGGTTCTCCACTCACTGTGGCCTGCTCATGCCCTCAAACCTTTATCTACTCAAAAGATTGCTGGATGGGCCTTCCTAGATGATGCCACCTGTGGAGAAACTCTCCCTGTGTGGAGTCTGAGCCAGCAGGGCTGAACTCTTCAGCTTCCTTGCACTCTCCTGCTCGTGACGCCACATCCTTTGCATAATTCGTGTTTAAGGTTGCACTTTTAGCTACTTCTCTGTTTCATTAAAGATGAGGGTTTTTTTCTTAATTGTGTAATATGGGTATTCTGCAGTTGAAATCCTGATAAGGGATGAGAGAACAGAGCCCATGGTGAAGACACAAGGAGGGAGACAACAGCCAGTGTTCTCTTTTCATTTCCAGGGTGGTCTTTATGAAATTCAGTCTGGCAGATAACCAAGTAGACTCTTGGAAACTGCATCCAGACACAACGATGTGATAAACTAATTGCTACTGAAGAATAGGAAAGCAATAAGAAAATGTCAAGCATTACATAAGGACAAATGAAAATGATAGATTCAAGTATTGCTGTTGAAACTAAAAATAGTCTTTTTTTTTTTGTAACTGAACATTGTAACTGAACATTAATCCTCTTTTAAGATCTAAACACAAGTTCATGTTTTCCTTTGATTTTTTTCTGAATTGATTTTTTTTTCTATTTTTTTCTTTTAGTGATTTTTGTAGTCATAAATCCTCTTTCTCTTTTAGTGGTTGACCTCAAACTGTCAGTAAATGTACCTTCTACTCAATATTGAGAATTAACCAATAGCTGGGCAACCCTCAAAGACCAGGGGAGACATTTTTGCAGTCTTCCTCACTAGCTCTTCTCCACACCGACGATAACTTGTTAAAATCATGTAACATTTTAGTGTCAATATTTTTATACTATATCTTTTACATTTGTAACAATCCATTCTCAACTGTTGTATAAAAAGTTTCAGCAAGGCCAGGCACAGTGGCTCATGCCTGTAATCCCAGCACTTTGGGAGGCCAAGGTGGGTGGATCACTTAAGGTCGGGAGTTCGAGACCAGCCTGACCAACATGGTGAAACCGCTACTAAAAATACAAAAATTAGCTGGGGTGGTGGTGCATGGCTGTAATCCCAGCTACTTGGGAGGCTGAGGCAGGAGAATCACTTGAACCCAGGAGGCGGAGGTTGTAGTGAGCTGAGATTGTGCCACTGCACTCCAGCCTGGGCGAAAGAGTGAGACTCCATCTCAAAAAAAAAAAAGAAAGAAAGAAAAAAAGAAAAAGAAAAAGAAAAAAGCTTTAGCAAAATCACCAGCAATGACTGGAACTCACTGTGCGTCTCACTGTCACCAGCCTTCCTTGTATTACATATCTACTTCCTGGGTTGGGTTCATTTTTTTTTAATTTTGTTAAAATACAACCCAGGGTAATTCTTTTTTTTTTTCCCAGAGAGGGGTAGCCAAGTGTTTACATGTGTGAAAGAATTTGGGTTGCAAGCATGGAATAGTGTGATGGATGAGTACAACTCTCTTCCCATAAGAAGGTTCAAAGCATCACCAGGTTGACATCTCCAGAGATCCCTCATTGCAGTCTCGCTCTAGTTCTTCAGGGGCTTTTCCCCTAGAGAAGTTGTTAGATTTTTCTCTTTATCATTGGAAATCAGAAATATCATCAAGATTTTCCCAGATAGTACATTATTGTTCCTCAGCATCTCATGGCCACTTCCAACTGAAGATTTACATTGACTTCCAGGAAATGCTTACTTCATTACTTCTTGGATTAGTTCCTTCTCTCCCTTCTCTCTGTTCTATTTCAAACAACTATCAAACAAACACTGAGTCTCCTAAAACTGTCCTGGGCTCCCTCAAAATTTCTGCAATATTTTCACTTTGACTTTTTAATCCATATTTGGGGATATTTCTTCTATTTTATCTTCCAATTTACTAATCTGGCCATCAATTACCGACGCCTACCACTAAATACTTTATTTTGGCAATCTTTTTTTGTTACTAGAAATTTTCTTTGCTCTATTTTCAAAGCAATCTGTTTCATGTTACAAACTTGTTCACTAAATCTGAAAATATTTCTGCAGATATTATTGAAACTTATTTTTAGGTTCTTGTGCCTTTCTTTGATTATGTTTTCTCGAAACTAATCTTCTCTTCCTCCCTGTCTTGATTCATCCTGTTCCTTTTCTCTATTGCCCATTAATTTTTAACACAATATATATTCACATATTTTAAAGAGTTAAAATAAAACAGCTATACAAGCTTACTAGGAAAAACTATGCTCTCCTATTGATGGATTATTTGGAGTTTTAGTTTTATGTTGCTAAATAACATGCTTATATTTTAGTTTTTCTATTTTTTTCCAATCTTAGGCATTTTTATTGTCATCTCAGTATGGAAGAATAAGATACAGCTCTTATCACACATACCACTAGTTCACTCATACTTCTTGTATTCTGTTCCACTGATAAGAGTTATGCCATAATTTTTGTTAAGTCAATATTCAGTGTTTATACAGCTAAAACCTTCAATACTGATTTTTCCTTTGGTACTCAATTTTTATTTTCTCTGGAGTAGTGTTTATTTCCGTTTTGCTCAGTTTTCTATATGCTTAATTTATCACCCAAACATAGCCCCTGTGATGTAATGTTCTTTCTACCCTCTATAGATTTGTCATCTATTGATCTATCAAGCTATCAATTCCTCTATTTTCAAGGTAACATAAACATGGCACTTCCTGTGTGTCAGGCACTATTCCAAGCACTTCCAAATTCACTGAAAGCTTACAACATTAACAGGTAGTTATCTTGTTATCCTCATATTTCATGTGAGGCATGAAGAGAACAAATTCACAATTCATACATGAAAGAGCTTATTCCAACCCATGTGCTCTGACTCCAGAGTCTGTGGTCTCCCTCCATCCTCTGCAACCCCTACATACAAGCGACCCCTTGGGAGGGAGTCTAACAATCCCGACATCTTAAAGGAGCCTCTGTTGGAGTTTCCACCCTGTCCTACTTGGCTCTGGTCAGCTCCAGCCTGGTTGCTCAGCATTCCTCCCAGGGCTTCTATCACCATCACGGAGACCTCTTTTGCCTTTCTTTCATGTTGATTTCCTCGATTACTGGGTCCCCTGACTTCATCTTTCTTGGTTATCTTCTTGCTTTAGCAGAGCACATTCTCCCCTCACTTCCTGGGAAAGGATGTCTGGGGCCGAGTTCCAAAGACCCTGCATGCCTGGGGATGTCTTTATATTATGTTCACACTAAATAAGAGTCTGGTTGCACAAAATGCATGTTGAAAACATCACCCTCAGAATATTGATGTTCCATCCAGATGTTATTCCATTACATTCTGTCTTTCGATGTTGCTGTTAACAAGTTCGATCCCATTCTGATGCTTAATTCTTCATTTAAAACCTACTTCTTCCCTTTCTTAAAAGCAATTGGCATCTTTTACTTTGTTCTTAGCATTTTCAAAATTTGCAATGATGTATGTTTGTGTGAGATTATTTTCACATAGTGCTGGACAGCAGTGTGCCTTTAACCTGGAAATATGTCCCTGAGCTTCGAGAAAGAGAAAATATAAGATCAGAAATTTGGAAGGAAGAAGAAAACTTCAAAGGCAATAACCACAAATATGTTTTGAGAGATCATAAAAAAGCTACAGAATGCATGAAACATATAACAAGAAATACTGTTAAAAAGAGGAAGAAGGCAGGATATTCAGAGAAAAAAAAGCTCTGAAAAGTTAAATATGTGATAACATAAATGAAAGCTAGAAAGATTGAAAGATAGAGCAAAGGAAACTTTTCTTGAATCATTGCTTTCATTATTTCTTCTCTTCTGCCTAATGTGGTTCTTCTCTTCTTGGAACTTCTATTCTTCCGCTGATTGGAAGCCCTGTGGTATGTGTAGACTTATTGGCTCTGGGTTCACTCTCAGCTTTCCTTGCCAAGTCCTTGCCTTAGGATGGAAATTCTTCAACTTTTTGGTGTCAGGATCTCTTTATGGTCATAAAAATTATTGAGGATCCTAAAGAGCTTTTCAGAAGAATAGAAAATGGAGGAGGAAAGACAAACTGTTTCAGCAGAATATGAGACTCAAGAGGAATGCCAGTTTCACATAAAGATGGAAAAGATGAGTGAAGTATGGAACATAAGATTGGAAATGAAAAAAAAACTGGAGAAATTGACACAGGCCACATTTTTCTAGGTCTTGCAAAACAATTTAAAGAATGAAGAACTCAGGAAGGACCATGAAAGGGTTTTGGTCTGGGGACCAGTATAATCAGAAATATTAATAGCTTTCTGGGAGCCCAGTCTGGCCGCAGGCTGGAGAGGAATAGGAAAAATCAGGGCTGGAACCAGCAAGGTTGGATGAGGGGCTCCTGAAGTAGTGTAGGAAACATATAACATGGCTTGAACAGGGCAGCTGACAAGGAGGTTGGAGAGATGTGCTAGAGTTGAGAGATTTAGATGCTAGAGTCATCACAAGGGAATGTGCATCACAAGGGAATTATCACATTCATGATAATCTTGGATGTCATAACTTCTATCTTTTCAATATCAATACACACATTCCCAAACGCTCAGAACAAATGACAGCATTAGGGCACAAAGTTGGAGATGTAAATAGTTATTTGCTTGTATATAGAAGTATAAAGTATTTTATGTAAGGCAGAACTAAACGTTGGCTTTATTTGTAAAGAGAAAATATGCGGCTTTGGCATGAGGTGGAAAGAACAAATTGTCACTGTTCTGCATTCTTTTCAAATTTTGATTGGTGAGAAATTTACCTACCTTCATACATAAACACAAAAGCCACATGTTTCCAGGTTGGTAGATTAAAGGGGCAGAGGATAATTACATTTTTAAAAGGGCTCTTGTACTATTTTATGTCCTTTGACTATATTATCAGGTGTAATTGCTTGCTTTAAACAATTTAAACTAGTGTTATTTCTCATAATGCTTATTTGGCATGCCCATATTTATATGTTAATCTTAATAATTAGAATTGCACATCCTCAAAATTTCAAAAAATTGGATTGCAATATGGAAAAAATTCATCATCTGGAGAAGAATCTTGACCTTAACAGTTTTGTTAAAAACTAATGGGTAAAATTTTATGACCGAGCACCACCTGCTTCTCCAGGGATAAGGCCAGGATAGGAGACAGATCTGATTGCTGAACATCAGGACATAAACGATGTGTCCAGAGAGGAAGAAATGTAAAAGCCTGGGAACGTGTCTCTGAGGAAGTTTCAACATCGTCCCACGTCTGAGGTCATCCTGTCCTTGGATCTCAAGGACATTTTCTTACTGAGCTGGAATCTTGGCTTTGTAAGAAGAGAGTTGATCATAATATCATAAAAATTAAAGATAGTCTCATTCAGATTGTTCATCTTACAGTTGCAAAATTTTAAAAAATGCTCATGAAAGTTGGATAAATAGCCCAAATTAGTTGCAAAGCTAGACTAGAATGCAGGTCTCTCTGAATTAACTCTGCATTTATGAAATTGTCATTTGACAGAATAGACTGAATAAAGCCAAGCCACGAGTCACATGTCCACACAACCAGTTACCCGAGAAAAACAAGGCTCAGCAGAATCAGTCTATCCACGGTTAAATATGGCCCTGGAGAAAAGGGCTCCATGCTCAAATTAGTTTGAGAATTCATTGAATTAAGAAGTAAACAGCCATTTTTTGCATGTGATTGATTGGAAAGTTGGATTTTGCTGTGGCATCCTTGGGGCCATTTTGTCTGCATTGATCTCTAAGAGTCATGTGAAAAACAATATATTCCAGATTTATGTGGCTGCAAAGTATCATTTACACGAAACACCTATTATCATCTTACTTCCATCTTAATTAATTAATTGTTTTTTTTGAGTCAGGGTCTTGCTCTGTCACCCATGTTGCAGTGCAGTGGTGTAATCCCATCTCACTGCAGCCTCAATCTCCTGGGCACAAGTGATCTGCCCACCCCAGCCTCTTGAGAGGCTGGGACTACAAGTGCACACCATCGTACCCAGCTAATTTTTAGATTTTTTTGTAGAGACTGTGTCTCCCTATGTTGCTTAGGGTGGCCTCCCACCTGGGCCTCCCAAAGTGCTGGGATTACAGACATAAACCACTGTGCCTGGTCCATTTTAATTCTTAATATTAACTTATAGAAGAAAGTTCAAAATATCTCAACATGGCTTTCAAGTTTCTCTACAATACAAATCTAACCTACTTTTTAAATCTCTGTACTTCAGTTAACACGGTCCTCTGTTTTTAGACTTTCCATAAAATTCATGACTTCCATATTTGCTTATCCTATTCTCTCAGACTGAAATCATCGTTCTTCCATCTCTACCATACAAAGCTGCATAACCAGTCTTCCTTCATGGAACCACCTGTAATCCTTTTTTTTTTTTTTTTTTGGAATTCATTTCCGTTTCCTCTTTATCATTCAGTAATCCTTCCTTTTGTTTAACAGATACTTGCAGAGGGTCTCCTAAGTGCCAGATGTCATTCTAGGTACTGGAAATTAAGTGTAAGCAAAACAAGAAATCACTGCCCCAGGGAGCTTACATTTTATAAGGATGAAGAGGTGGGAAGAGAGAACATTTTTTAAAATTAATTACTTATATACAATATTTTATTTTAGCATGGTGCTTTTCATGATCCCTGAAGGTTGTGTACAAATTCGTCTCTTTTTAAACTTGTTGAAGATACTACCAATTCTCAGTCACTGCTACATCTCTCATAGCTCAGCGGGTGCTTCCCACGTAGTAAGACTTCAATAAATGTACTGAACTTAGTGCCTCAGAAAGAACCATTTTTGAGCATCTAGTGCAGCACTGTGGGCAGGCGAGTGGGGGGCTTCTGGTGGGTTCTATGCAGGAGACTTATTTCAGGGGTGTGGGGATGGCCATCTTTTTTTTTTTCTTTTCTTTTTTTTTTTTTTTTTTTGAGATGGAGTTTTACTTTTGTTGCCCAGGCTGGAATGTAATGGCACGATCTCAGCTCACTGCAACCTCTACCTCCCAGGTTCAAGCGATTCTCTTGCCTCAGCCTCCCAAGTAGCTGGGATTACAGCTATGCACCACTACGCCTGGCTAATTTTGTATTTTTAGTAGAGTCAGGGTTTCTCCATGTTGGTCAGGCTGGTCTTGAACTCCCGACCTCAGGTGATCCTCCCGCCTCAGCCTCTCAAAGTGCTGGGATGATAGGCGTGAGCCACGACTGGAGATGGCCATCTTTTGCTAGGCTTGCCGGGCTCCTGTGTCCTCACCCCACATCCTGTATTGACTTTGGCAGCATGTCCTAACATCCTGTATGAAGCTTTCTTCAATCAATTACAAATACTCAGCAGTTAGAGCTATTTTTCAAATTTAGCTGGGCATCCTGTCCTTTAATTGGCTAAATATGGCAATTTAACCTTTGGAATATATGAAAAGGACTGAAACTTTCATTACTGGAAAGCTCTTCTAAGTAGAAACAAAAATCCCAATGAAAGTTAACACAATTTTTATCTATTTAGGCACTTTTACACAACTGATGGAAAAAGAAGCTGCCTTTCTCTTTCATGTATGAAGAAATGTGATTCTTTGGCCAGATAGGAAGAAAAAAGAGAACTTTTACTGCATGCCTGTATATGGTACTACTTCAATAGAACTTTCTTCCACAAGCTATAAGAGCAGGAAGGATAGCCTCTAGAAGCCTTGTTTGTAATATATTACGATTCATTTACTGACCCTTGACTCAAACAGCACCCACTGAACTTGAGGCATGCCGGGCTCTACCCCTAGGTGCCAAGAATGTGAAATGATTATGGCATCTGGGAGAATATGGTGCTTATTTATTTTTATACTTGATAATTTATTTATTTACACATACATGATTTTCAGACTTGTCCTAAAATCCACTTAAAGCAGCTACCTGATAAAATATATTTAAAAATAAGTCAGGGAAATATAGCTTTAAACTAAGCCTAAATGGACTGAGTTTCTAAGAAAAAAAAAAACAAGAATAAACATGCTAGGAGAAACTCTAAGGGACTATACATGTATGTGTATATGTTTATATATCAATATATATGCATGTGCATATAAAATACATATATTTATGTATACACAAAATACATATATTTATGTATACACAAAATACATATATTTATGTATACACAAAATACATATATTTAGGTATACACAAAATACATATAATTATGTACACACAAAATACGTATATTTATGTATACACACATAGCTATTATAGTCTAATATAATTTAAATCTTATGTATGCTTAAAAATCCCTTTACAAAATCAAAAGGTAAATAAACAGGGGTAAATATATACAATGCACACAAAATACAAGTGGCTGATAATCTTTGTGGTGAAAGGACTCCCTTGACTGGGAAGGGGAAGGTGAACACTCCATTCAAAAGGTGCTGCAGGACAGGAAGAGACAGCTGGGGAAGAGCACGGAAGGAGCCACCCGCATAATCTTTGGTGCAAACTCAAACCCTGGTGGTGACTTTAGCATTACACAACTTTCTTCCCTAATTTCTCTTTGCCTGACAGCCTTGTCTCACACAATCATCTAATATTGATGACTAGTTGGTGATTGTGTTCTGGTGCAACTAATATGGTGAGGAGCCTCCATTCAGGTCCACGGCCATCTCTTTTGGACTTAGCTTCAGTTGCTGGTCGGAGCTGTCATCACATATTCTCTCCGGGTTGTTTTGAGGCTCACATCTCCACACAGGTGAACACACCTTTGCACACACAGGAAGTTTACTAACATAGTGCCCAGCATTCATTCAAAGCTCAACACAAGAATCTTCCCTCTTTCAAGCTTTGTCTTAGACAAGAGTAGTTTGACGGCAAAAGGAGAAACCTACACAAACTAGTCTAAGGATGAATAATCATAAAGAAGTAGGGATATTTAAAAGAATCGAAGAGCAGAAAACACAGCCAGTCTCACAAGCAACTGGACCTGAGAAAAGAACAAGAAAAACTCTGAGGAGCAGCAAATCCACAGGTTTTCTAACAAGGAGCTGTGGAGGCAGGACCACCCGGGAACCTCACTCTGGGATGCAGCCAGTGCCATGGAAAGGCCTGGGTCAGCATGAGGACAGGTACCATGGAAGCTGGAAACTTGATGAAGTCGGCAGAACAAGCTTGGACACTGGAATCAGGCCAACCGGAATGAGACACCATCTCCTCACAAGCGCTACTGTGCTGGCCCCGAAACTCACTTCACCACTTTGGGTCTCAGCTTCCTCATCTATAAAGTCGGGATAATAGAGCTTTCCTCATAGGATTGTTGCAAGTGCTAGACAAGGGTTCATAAGAGATTCTCAATCAGTTTTTGCCTATCTGCTACATCTACATTGCATATGCAATCATAAATTTTATCAGGTCAAAAGGCAGACAGATCAAAATGGAGTATTCAATGAAAGAAGCATAAATGCCATGTTCTAACACAGCTGGTCCCAAAGGAGAATTTTATTCCTGCAGGAAGCTTGTTGAGAAGACCTCCGGCCAGTCAAAGAAGTCTAAATCCCCACCCAGAGCTTTGCACGCTCTATATACATATTAATGTATTTCTATGTCTAGTGGTAAAGTAACCTAATTTTGCTTAATGTAGCAACTTTCAATTCTCCAAATTACTTTAATTATTAAACAAGGGAGGAAGGTTGTTTTGCTGATTATTAAAATCCTCCAGAAATAATTTTCTGTAGAACATACTTTCAGAAATGTCACACTCTAATGATTCAAGCTTAGTCCTGAATAGAAAACATAATTTTGGTTTTTTCATTTGTAAGACATATATAATATTGTCATGATGAATTTAGTAAGTCTTATTTAATATTCATTCATATATTCAATTATATTTGGGGAGTTCACTAGTGACTGGAAATTGGGGATATGAGAGCCATTTTCTGATTTCACAGAAATTATAGACGAGCAGAGAAGGCAGACAATATAAAATGTAAGTATATGCAAAGAAGATGTACAGTATCTCATGAGAGGGTGTTCAAAGTATAGAAGGTAAGTGTCATATCGAGATAACTAAAAAATTATAAATATCATTTATTGAAAATAACACATTTTCTATAGAGTTTTAAAAATGCATGTGTTACTTATATAGGAACACAAAAAAACACTTTATTTCTCTAAAACTGATGTACCAAAGTCCCCACAGTCACACTTTAAAGAAAAAGACCTCTTTGGCTTTGCGAATTTGGGAAATTTTATTTTGCCCTTTTGAAGCTAACAAACTTTCCTCAGACTACTTCTAAATCATCATAACATTTCTCACCAGGACAAACGGAGGCATTAGCAAGAAGAGAACAGGAGATGTTCTGACAAATCTCTTTCAGAGGGATCATTCAAATATTGTTGTTTTTCTTGGAATGTTTGAATTTTCATGATCTCTCAGCCCTCCAATTAGGATGGGTCTCCTCAATGTAGAAAGTGATAATAATGAAGAAGTTAGGTAAGGTCTTCTTTTGAATGGGAAGATATAAAAACTGTAAAACATCAAGGGCAAATCCATTCATCAGCCTCCTTAGCAAATCGGTTCATTCCAAAATTTGACTCAGCTGCTTTGTCACTAAACATACCCTCTTGACCTAGCCCTCGAGAGAGTAATTTTCAGTATTAGGGACATACTCCTGAACTTACTTCATTTCTAAAGAACGAAGTATTCTCTTGTTACTCATTGACGTCGAATGAGACACCAGAGCAGAAGCTGCACATCAGCTGTAACTTGGGAAATAAGAGACTCACATGACACAGTCTGCTTCCTACAAAATCCAAATTAATTCCACATGCAAAAAAAGAAGACTAAAATGTCTCTTGAGGATTGAGGTCAGGGAAGACTGTCAGAGAATGATGAGTACACAGAGTATTTCACAACTTTAGTTGATGGCCATTTCATTCTATCTTGTATAAACTAGGACTTCTTAATAATTGATTCAACATGTAGCATCGTTTTTAGTGTGTTTCTTTGTATAGACATGCCCGTTAATTAGTTCTGATTTTCTATATTCTGTAATAGAAAACCAGTGTTGGTTTTGTCATCTGTATTGTTTTTTTCTTTGAAAATATTTCTCCTTTGCCTCCATCTACTAGGGAAAAAATGGATTTTGATCAAATCGAAGCAAACCTTTATGTGAAGAAACTGCTACAGTAAGCAAACAGCCATAAAAACAGTAAAGAAAGTGAAAGAAAAAATAAAACAGGTCCCTGGTGGAAAGGGATACCCCTAAGTGTTTTAGCATGAGACCAATGACCTGATTTATGATGAAACTAAATGCCTCTATCCAAATTCTGACCTGATTTTTTCCTGCTTTATATTAGCATATTTACTGTTTCGTTTTTCACCGTTACTTTTTCATTGACATTGATCTGTTATTAAATATAAAAATAGTTTATATTTAATAACAAGAGATCAATGTCAATGAAAAACTACTGCAATAATGTTTGGGAAACAGGAACGTAGGTGAGCCTGACTGACGCCATTTTAAAATCAACTCCATCTTAAAACTAGCAAGTCACATTCTTTGCCAGTCACACCCCGTGGTCATAAGATGTTTACAGCTAAGGAAGCAATTTAGTAATGCCCGCAAGGGCGAGCTCCTAGGACAGAAGAATGTTCAGATGTCCCAATATCACATAACAGTATATGCTTCTAAGATGATCATAGCATGCTTTGATGTACTTGCGCACTCAAATGCCAAGGATAACCTTCTCCATATCAACAAAATAATCAATTTTTTCATGCTGTTAGCCCGTGGGCACCTTAGCTTTTACATACATAAGACCCCTATACAAGAGGAATTTAAAGCACTGATGGCACATTCTTCAGCTTGTTTTCTGAGCATGCCCTACTCTGTAACCGAGTAACTTTCCATAAACTCTCTCTTCTCACTGCACTCTGAGACTCACTCACATTTCCTTCCTGTGCAAGATCCATGAACCCTCTCTTGGGATCTGGAACAAGACCCCTTTTTCCAGCAACACTAACAGTTAAACAAAAACAAGCCTTTGGAGATGTCTAGTAGGGTTTCTCAGCTTTTCTGTTTGGTGACTTTTAAGACTTTAATTTTTTTAATTGTGTTTTTAAACATAAAACACATATATATAAAAGAGTATAGTATATGTGCTTGTATGTATGTGTGTGTGTGTTTGTGCATAAAGAATAGCAATAAAACAAATAATGTGTACACACTGTCCAGCTTAAGAAACAGAACTTAAAAGCGTCTTCCTGATTTTATCCCCCTTACTCTGTCCCTCCAGAGGTAACCACCATGCTGAATGTTTGTCATTAATTCCTCATATAGTTTTACTTTTATTTTCCCCATATGGCTGTGTATAACAAATGTACTATTTAGATATTTTCAAAGTTGATCTCAGGAAAGGGCCATTTTTTAAGTAAAGCTTCCATGGTAAGAGAAGCTGATCTGTGTCTCTCGGGATCACGGTCTGGCCTTAGTTTTCCTGAGAAGTTACAATAGCCCCATTTGAGAAAACAAGTGGTCAAGGACAGAAGTGAAAACCTGTGAAAGAGCTGGAACTTCTAGAAAGGCTGCAGTGTGGTCCAGCAGGAATACAATTGGGGTGTGGTGGGAACAGGGTTTGTCTTCTTCTTCTAAGCTCAACACAGCCAAGTTCCAACCCTTGGGGGTAACTAGCGCACAGCTCTTCGTGGGTGCCATGTGGATGATCTCAGCGGATTCGGGCTGCAGGCACAGAAGACGGAAAAGAGGCTCCACCAGCACTGTGCACTGATGAATCTGGTGGGACACACCGCCATTCCACCTTCACGCAGAAAGGCCATGTGTTGATGGCAAAGACCGCGCAGATGACCGCTTCCTACACACTATCACCTATGAGTGACACTGCTCCGATTGGGATTTTTTTGCTCACTAGCTCTGGTGTCATGCTTTCTCCTTGGGATCTTTCCTCAATATCATCCTGGAACTCCCTTTGCTTCTCTCACTTGTTACATCTTCACTTTCCTATGTCTTCCTTTTCTTTAGTGCTTTCACTTGTCTTGGTGAAACCTGTCTTCCAAAAACTTTTTGAGAAGAGATTACTTGGGAGAAAATGTGCCTGAAAGTATATTTACAGCTGATTTTCATTATTTGCCATAGTTATGTCCTGTAAAGTTGCCATCAACACTGAATTAGCAAATACTGAGCCATTGCTCTCAGGGAAATGACAAGATTAGGTTCCTGCCAGTCTCTGTTCACATTTTCATCTACCAATCAATACATTACCCTGTTTGATGTGTGTTTCTGTTTAAAGACACCTTATTTTCTATACAGTTAATTCATTAATATTGCACTCATGGCCGAGATCACTGTAACTCAGGCCTGAATGAAGCTTATCCACACATATCACACCCCACCTGTGCTAAGGAAAGCTAGCCAACACTTCAGCTCTACACCTGGGGGTCATTTTAAGTGGAGAAACCACAAACAAAAAAGCACAAAAATCCAAAGAAAAAATTGCACTAAATAGACCATGAGAAGGATATGTTCCTGTATGAAAGCTGCATTAAACAAACCATGTCATCTTGTTTAACCTCAACTGGGAAAGTGTGTTGGGCAACTCAAATTGTTTACCACATGTCTGCAAATGACTGCAAAAGTGTTGTAATACTGATTTGAGAGTTACGAATAAATTTTAGTAAGAAAATTCACAAACACAGAATCCGCAAATAATGAAGACTTCATTCCGTTCTCAAACTTAATTGGTTGTTTGCCCAGGTACAGTTGTTCAGGCTGGAAATACTTTTCCTTCAGAATATTAAAGGCATTCTTCCATTTTCTAGTTTCTAGTGTTGAAGACAAAACATTATCAGTTCTTATTCTTTAATTATGATCTTATTTCTCACTGAAATATAATATTACAGTTTCTTTGGCCCACGTATTCTGAAAATGTCATGAGAATATGCATGGCTTGAATATTTTATTTTATTCTCATGGAAGCAATGGGATTTTTCAGTTTGGCTGCACAAATTAATTCTAGAAAATTTTTGAATTTATTTAATTGGTGAGTCCTCTCCTCTGTTCTTTTTTTTTTTTTTTTTTTTTTTGAGACGGAGTCTTGCTCTGTCGTCCAGGCTGGAGTGCAGTGGCGTGATCTCGGATCACTGCAAGTTCCGCCTCCTGGGTTCATGCCATTCTCCTGCCTCAGCCTCCCGAGTAACTGGGACTACAGGTGCCCGCCACCACGCCCAATTAATTTTTTGTATTTTTAGTAGACACAGGGTTTCACCATGTCAGCCAGGATGGTCTCGATCTCCTGACCTCTTGTTCTCTCTTTTTGAAAGGCTTACCATTCAGATGTCAAACACTTTGTCCTGGTCCTCTAATAGCCTTATCTTTTATGCCTTATTTTGCAGCTCTTTTTCTTTCTGCTCTACTTTTAAGGTTATTTCTTCAACTTTAAATTCCAAACTTCCTATTAAATTTTAGTTTCTGCTATCATGTTTTTAATTTCCCAGAGCTGTTTGTTTCTTGCTTCTCATTCATATCATTGTGTTCTTGTTTCACAGGTACTTCTCTCTCTCCAAAGATATTGGTGACTAAGGATGAGTCTTCAGAAGGTCTTCTTTTCAGGATGGGTATGACAAGCCTGCCTGAGGCAGACAAAACTCCCACTGAGAACTGGAAAAATGCAAAATGAAAAATTTGTCTTGAAATGACCAGAGAGCTATCAGAGACATTCAGGAAATGAATAAGAAATAAACTAGAGCAATATCATATTACTTGAAGACAGACTCTGATTAACTATGTATACTGTAAATTCTATGGCAGCCAATACAAAAATTAAACACATTATAGATTATGAGTCAAAAGGTGAAGATAAAATAAAATCATAAAATATGTCCAATCAACTCAAAAGAAATCAGAAAGATGAAATTTTAAAAAAACAAAATAGATGGAACAAATAGAGATCTAGCAAGATGGCAGATGTTAATCTAAACACAACAAATATAATTTTAGCAGCATAAACACACCAATTCAAGGACAGAGATTGACAGAGTGTGTATAAAAGCAAGACACAACTATAGGCTGTCACAAGACAGCCACCTGCACATACAAGAGTTCAAACAAAAAGAACGAAGAAACAGACACCCTGAAACACAACACACAAGTAACATTATCAGGTATAAAGAGAAACAAATCTTTGTGTGTGTGTGCACCTAACAACTAACAATACATTTTAAAATATATAAATAAATCTGATAGAAATGAAAGGTAAAACAGACAAGTCCACAATTATAGTTTAAGATTTCATCACTCCTTTGTCAATAATTAACAGAACAAGTATTTAGAAAGTCAATGAGAGTACAGAAAAGCTGAACAACACCGTCAACCAACTCTATCCAATTGACATCTGCCTATGGAAGAGTCCACTCACCCACAGAAGAGTACAGAGACTCTTCCAATGTGCATGGAACAATCACTAACACAGGCCAGACTCTGGGCTAAAAAGCAAATCTCAACATGTTTAAATAAATAGAAATATACAGTGTGCTCAGAGATTGTGATCAATAATTATAATGGAATTAAACTGGAAAAAACCTAGCAAAAATATATCTGGAAAATTTCTCCAAATATTTGGAGATAAAATTGTGCATGACTAAATAATCTGTGAGTCAAAGTAGTTTCAGCTAAAAGTAAACATTATTTTAAAGTGTAGAGGAAATTAAACGTGACATCAGAACTTGCAGGATCTAACTAAAGTAGTTCTTAGGGGAACATTTTTATTTAAATACCTGTATTATAAGAGAAGAATCTCAAATTACTACTCTAAGCTGGTATTATAAGAAATTGGGAAAAGAAGACAAAATGAAGCCCAAAACAAGCAGAAATAATAAAGATGAACAGAACCCCAAATTTAGAAAATATAAATTTTTTAAAAATTAATAAACCAAAATCCACTTATTTGAAAAGATCAATACAGTTGATTAGCTTTTAGACAGACTTATCACAGAAAAAAGTCAGAAAGCACAAAGTACCATATCAATAATGAAAGAGAATACATCATTACAGATTGTGTACATATTAATAAACCTATAAGATTAATTTTGAAGCATAGATGACATAGACCAATTTCTTGAAAGATACAAACTACCAAAAGTCAATAAATGAGAAATAGATTAGATGAGTAGTTCTATTATTTATTAAGGAAGTAAAATCTAGAGTTAAAAACCTTCCAACAAGAAAATATCAGTCCCCTAAAACTAAAAAGAAGAAAAGAAAATATCAGGCCCAGGTGGCTTCACATGTAAATCCTAGCAAATTTTTAAGGAAAAAATAATACCAATTAAATATGATATCTTACAGAATGTAGAAGAGGAGGTAACTCTTTTCAACTTATTTTATGAAACTAAAATAACCCTAATCTCCAAATCAGAAAAAAAACATTATAAGAAAATGACAGTTCTCATGAACTTAGACACAAAAATTCTCTATAAAATAATAGAAAATCAAATCCAGCAATATATAAAAAGGACAATACATTTTGACTGTAGAGGGATGAATTGTGTCCTCTAAACAAATACTGAAGGACAGTGTCCTTAGCAAGATGTTGGATAGAAGCTTTCAATCCTCATTCCCCAACAGAAGCGGGGATCTTGACATACCCAAGACAAGAGGACCATTGTTAGAGACTGGGAGTCTGGCAGAGGGAGCCCAATATCCTATTGGAGGAAAAAGTTCGAGAGTAAACACATTGAGGAAGGTAAGAAGAACAGTTTGATTTTGCCTGCCTTTCCCCTCCGGCAAGGTGGCAGAACAAAGTGCCTAGAGAGTGCCCATTGGTCCATGATTTATTTCTCTGTTGGGGGAAAGAGAATGTAACAAGGGTTGGGCTTCCCCAGCCATCCAGGATGCTGCCCAAGAAGCTTACTCAAAACACTGAGGGGATCAGCACAGCTGAGTCATGGGGGAGGAGGAGCTAGGAGCAGGAAAAAGGGGTAGGGGGCCCACAGTAACAAAGGTTGCAGATTCCACTAACAGCCTCCTGAACTCCACCAGGAGGCCTGCTCAAAAACCTGCTGGGACCCATTACCAGCAGACCCCTCAACTAGCTGGTGCATGCCGCCAGCACTCCACATGACCTTCCCTATCCCCCTGCCAAAATGGCACAGGCAAGTTTCTGCACACTGTGCATGAACAAATGCAGAGAGCCTACTAGACTCAAAGGGACTGGGGAAAGGTGCTCAACTTTGAATGTTTCAGGGTACTGTACCAGGGAAAATAAACAGGAGGCTCTTAGGACCCAGGCCAGCTTTGCAGGATAGAGAGAGAAGGCATGAAGTCCACTGAAAAGAGAACATGATGGAGTAAAGCAGGTACATCCATGGAAAAATGTCTGAGAGATCTCTAGAGTCCCTAGCTTGGCTGGCTGGTGAAGCTGTTTTTCTCCTGAAGTCATCACTATAGACTAGAGGAGTTGATTGCTTCTTCAGATGAGAATACAGCAATGTAAGACTTCAAGGAACATAAAAGAAAAATCTCAAGAAAACGTGACACTGTTACAGGAACACAATAATTGTTTACCAGTTGTAAAGACAAACTTCTCTCTTGCAATGAAAATATTCCATTGATAAACCTTATCACAATGCAAGATTGTACCTTCCTCGGTTGAGATCCTGGTTTGAATTTATGAGCCCTGCTTATTGCACTGGTGAAACATGTTGCTCTAATTGTTGTGTGCTAATGATGAAAGAGCAGAGGTGGACTTAATGCAGGACACTGCCCTTGAGGCAAGTACAGGCCAAATGATATTACAGCACATTGTACTGAGGGACATTTTGAAGTCACTGAAATAGAACAGTGGAGTGAGAGAACCGAGTCAGCGTGCAGGGCAGGCCAGCATCAGCAGGCCGCAAGAACTGAGAGCCTGTGTCTTTTCTGTGCCGATGCAGAATTTATCCATTTTTGTGCCAGGTTGGAACATATTTTAGCAGTAGGGATACTAGTGAATAGGCAATGAAGAGTTTTTATAAACGGGATTTTAAAAAAATTAATAATGCATTTTGAATTGCACTACTGAGTTGTTGATTAAATCTAAATAATGTAACGGGTTAAAATGATAATGAAGATGCCTTGGATGACGGTCATGCATGCTCAAATGTAAGAGTTAAGAAAGTAAAATGTAAAATGCAAAATATAATTTCCCAACATTGAATTTCAACAACATTCTAGCTTCAGCAAAGCATTACCAGCCACTATGACAGAATGATTTTCTAGACAGTTCTATGGTATTTACTTATTAAAGTGTTTGGTTTTATAGATGTATTATAAATATAAGGAATTCATAAGAAAAATAGTGGAAATAACATAGAATAATTATGATAAAATAATAATAGGTACATTGAGGTTTTTTTTTCCATTTGGAGGAGGTTCATATTTACTGTCATGTGAGAAACACATCAGCATCAGTTCTAGAGTTTGTTTAAAATAATGAAGATTTCAGCTCTGACTGGGCAATCAGGATCTGCTGGGGTGGAAAATTCGGAATAAGTCTTTTAGAGCCTTGTGGGTAAGTTTGTGATCTAGATGTATGATAGACCCCACTCTGGGCCAAAAGTTTATGAATTTTATTTATTTTATTCAATTTTCCTTTCAGATTAATTACTTTCTCTTCTGTAATTTTAATTCTTTTAACCTAATTTCCTTTGGTTGATTTCACTTTTTCTCACTTCTTGAGATGAATACTTAATTAGTTTATATTTATCCCCTTAAAAATAAAAAAGATTACTAACTGGGTGCGGTGGCTCACACCCGTAATCCCAGCACTATGGGAGGCTGAGGCGGGTGGATCACTTGAGGTCAGGAGTTGGAGACCAGCCTGGCCAACATGGTGAAACCCCGTCTCTACTAAAAATAGAAAAATTAGTCGGGCGTGGTGGTGGGTGCCTGTAATCTCAGCTACTTGGGAGGCTGAGGCAGGAGAATCACTTGAACCCAGGAGGTGGAGGTTGCAGTGAGCAGAGATTGTGGCATTGCACTACAGGCTGGGTGACAGGGCAAGACTCGGTCTCAAAAATAAATAAATAAAATAAAAAGATTACTAAAACATGCCTCTTACATCTAACTATCTTGGATAGTAAGTATTTTTATAATAGTTATTTTCTAAATAGTCTGGAAGGAAAGTTTTAATTTTGCTTTTTACCTAATATTTACATATGATAGTTACTGTTGTAGATGGTGTTTTTATTTTAAAATTTCTGATGGTTTGGATTTTGTTTTAGGCTAACTTTTGTAACTGATGTGTAGATTTTTTGTTATCATTACATGTAACTAGTAATACTTCAATATTTTAAAATTCATTAAGAATTTTGGTTTGTTTTTATAAATATTTAATATATATTTGCAAGTCTGTAAATATATATTTGCTCATCAGCCGCAAAATTCTAAGCATGCCTACTAAAGCAAGCTTATCAATTATATTTTTCAAATACTCTCTATCCTAATTTATTATTGCTTATCAATAAAGAAATAAGACGAATGGTGGAGTAGCAAATTGCAATTGAGGTTTTGTCAATTTCGTTATGTTTTCAAGAATTTTATTTTTATTTTGATGCTATATTGTTTCATATAAGAGTTAGTAAATGTCATAATTCAATTATAAATCCACTACCTTTTGTTAATATGAGCTAACCCTCTGTGCTATTTCCATTGAAATCCCTGTGCTCTGTCCACTGAGTTCTATTGTGTCTGCTCCTGAAATTACCTCCACTACCACTGGAACTCCTCTGCTTGCTCTCCTGTGCTTTGCATTTTTTCAGGATATTATTGCATGCTTCTTTTTTTTATTAAACTAACATTTTGCTTAGGTGCTTCTCTTATGTGCAGTCAAATTTTGTGTTGTCTTTCAATATGTAGCTTTAATATGAATTTAGCCATTCATAGGTATTAATATGAACATTAGTATGTATTTGTATGTATATTGATATGTTTAGTTTTACCTGAGTTAAGTTTATACTTTTTCATGCTTCTTTCTCACGTTGTTTTTCTTTTTCTGTTGCTCTACTGATAATGTGTTCATTACACTTTTGTATTCTTTTTCTTATTTGAAAGTTAAGAATTATTTTCTTTTTTTGACTTGTAATTCACTTTAAATATAAAATAATAAATTTGAGAAATAATGTTAATGTAAAGAATGTAACAGCTAATATCTCCAACTGTGAAAGATGAAAATGTTGGATGCCTTTATACCTTCTATTTTTCAGCACACCTTCCAGTATTTTACAGATTTTGTCTGCAGTTTTATGTACAGTTTTTCTTTTTCATAAAAATCATCTTCACTTTTAACAATTATTTTTAATATATGTGTTGCTTTATAAAAACATTGACAATTTTTTGGCTATGACAGGTTTAATTGCTTAGTATCATTTCTTTTAAATACCTCATTTCACTTCTTTTAATTAATTGCTGTTAATTTCTCTCTTTGCAAGACAAATTTTTTAAGTATTTTTTTCAAAGACACATGGTTACCATAGATTAAATTGATGCCCCCAAATGATGATATGTTGGAGTCCTAAACCTCAGAACCTCAGAATATAACCTTATCTGGAAATAAGCGTTGAAGATATACTAAGTTTTTGCAATTACTTTTTTTTTTTTTTTTTTTGCGACAGTCTCTGTTGCCCAGGCTGGCATGCAATGACACAATCTCGGCTCACTGCAACCTCCACCTCCCGGGTTCAAGTGATTCTCCTGCCTCAGCCTCCTGAGTAGTTGGATTACAGGCATGTGTCACCAAGCCTGGCTAATTTTTGTATTTTCAGTAGAGACGGGGTTTCACCATATTGGCCAGGCTGGTCGTGAACCCCTGGCCTCAGATGATTGACCTGCCTTGGCCTCCCAAAGTGCTGGGATTATAGGCATGAGCCACTGTGCCTGGCCTACAATTAGTTTTAATGGCAAAATCTGCAATTTGTTTTTATGCCAACCTAGTAGTTAAGGTGAGTTCATATTGGAGTAGGATGGGCCCTAAATCAATAAAACTCATGTTCCTGTAGAGGAGGAGAGAGGACAGTCACACAGACATGGAAGGGGAAAAGGCCATGACAGAAGGCGGCAAGAGTGGAAGTGCTTCTGCTGAAAGCCAAGCAACATCAAGTATTGCCGACAAATCACCGGAAGCTAGAGAGGCAAGGGAGGATTCCACTCTAAGTTTCAGAGGAAACATGGTCCTGCCAACGCCTTGATTTTGAACTTATAGCTTCCAGAACAGTGATTCAATACATTTCTGTGGTTTTAAATAACTCCATTTATGTGACTTTGCTATGGCAGCACTTGGACACTAATAGGATGGGGTAATATCACTTATGATTTTTGATGTTCTTGAGCATGTATTGCAGTTAATTTACCCATGAATTTAGTGCATGCCTCAAAATGGAAAGCTTGGGTCTATCCATTTGGGTTGAGATTGTTTTTTCTCAACCTTTGAATTATTGCTTCATTTTTTCTTTCCTTCCTTCTTTTTTTTTTTCTCTTTTTTTTTTTTTTTTTTTTTTTTGCGGATTCTTCCTTCTAGTTGATCTCCAGCACCTGAAGCCCTTCTCAAAAATGTTGGTATAATCACGATTTACCCTGCCAAATATCGATCTATCACTGCCCACGTGCCCTGCATCTGCAGTTCAGTGCTAGAAGTCCTAAGGAGGTTCTCCTGAGGGTATTTTCCACTCACTTACTAAGCAATATTTTAAAAATAATTACTGGTTCTTTGCTCATTTTGCTTAAGCTGTTCTGTATTGAAAGAGTTTCCTTATATTTCCTGAAATGTTTCCAGTGCTGATATGGATTCTTCCGTATTATCATATTCCTAGTTCAGTTTAATAGATCTTTGGTGAAGGTGGGCTTCTATCAGGGATGGTTATGTCAACAAAGGTAGCTTTAGGGAATATGTTTAGAGGGTGTTACAATGGCTACAATGACAGTTAGCCTTTTGTTTTATCCTTTCACCCATTGGAATGCTTTTATGGGTCGTTGGCCACTTCAACTGGGCCTGAGTTTACTTCAAAGCAGGGAAGCTTTGGGTTTGTGATGGAGTTGACAATGTTGAAAAGGGGTTTGGTCCACCAGTCGATCACTTCATACCTTAAAATTACTTCATTCTAGAGGCAAAAGCCCTCATTCTAACTTTCACAAAACACCCTTTCCTCAGACCAGTTCTACTGAATTCTCCTGACAGAGACCTGAGCAGAGCCTCAGCTGTATGGCAGCACACTTGGGATAACAGGGTGTGGATAACGTGTCTCCATCTGATCCGGGAGAATTGCAGGTCCTCAGCCTGACAGCGTACCTGCTCCACGGCATAAGCTGCATTGAGTGTGGGTCGCCAGCAACATCGGCTTCTCCGTCTGGTCTTGGCAGGAGAAGTTCTATAGTAGCTGCAGGAATATTTGGGAGGACCTTCAAATGTGTCTCTATTGTTGGGAAAGTTTCTTTACAATCAGAAAAGTAAAGACAGTTCAGGGTCATTGTCACATGTGTTCACATTAGTGGCCTTCGTAACAGTAAACCCACAAGCCAAAGTCCTAGTCGTGAAGCTGGAGCTCCTTGACCTAATAGTTCCTACACTTCTGCAAACCTTCCAAGGGTATCAGCTGGAAGGGATAGGTCATTGTTGCCAATGGTGGCCAGAAGGTGCAAGAAGCCTTGGCGCAGCAGACTGCCTGACACTCCACATGCCTGTCTGACTCAGTCCCAAACCAGCAAAACTGCTAAACGGAACTCCATGCAGCTATTGGTGCACAATTGGCAAAATAAACTGTGCAATACAGGTGCCAAATCAAAATGTGTATAAAAAATACACT
This sequence comes from Pan troglodytes, assembly GCF_028858775.2. Taxonomy (NCBI): domain Eukaryota; kingdom Metazoa; phylum Chordata; class Mammalia; order Primates; family Hominidae; genus Pan; species Pan troglodytes. The sequence goes on from NC_072404.2 coordinate 60,693,469, forward strand.
GGATTAGTTCTAGGTTAACTCGTGTAGAAAGGGTTCAAAGTCTGCAAAGGATGGTGAAACAGGAGTAATTCTCTGTGTTAAAAGACAAATATTTGCATGAATGTTTGATGTAATTTGGATCATAAGAAAGGGCCTACACCTGACAGATAAAGTTGAAACTGTCCTTCCTGTGTTCATAGTTAATGACATTTTTCTGGTTTTGAAGTGTTAATTTTGATAGTTTTAATGTATCAGAAAATCATCTTTTAATTGAAATTTTCAGATTTATTAGCATGCATTTGTACATAGTATTCCTATAGCTATTTCCCACATGATGTGGATTATATTCACTCCCTCATTTGTAATTTTTGCAAATTCTTCTTATTCTGTATTTTCTAATGTTCATGTTTTTACTTCTCCATTTATTCTGCAGACAGTTGTCCATTACATATATTTTAAAAGTCAACTTTCATAATTACTAAGTCTGTTGTTTTCTTTATCTATTTCTTATTTAATTATGCATAATAAATCCTCTCTTTTTAAAAACTATTGCTTTTTATACATTATGGCATTTAATGAAATATGTTAGTTTCTTTTTTAAATAAGTTACTTCTGCCTGTAAAGTTATCAAGGCTTTGAACAGATATTTCAAAGAAGAAGATATACAAATGCTAAATAAGGACATGAGAAACTGTTCAAAATCATTAGTAGTCGTCAAGAAAATACCAGTGAAAATCACAATCAGATATCGCAACCCACATATTAGGATTGCTAAAATAAAAGGACAGTTACTGGAACTCTTGAGTATTACTGGTGGCAGTAAAAATGGAACAACCATTATGGAAGAAGGCTTGCAGCTTTGTACTAAACTAAACATACATCTACCCTGGGTCCCAACAATGTCACTCCTAGAAAGAAAGACATGTAATCACAAAAGACTTGTACATAAGTGTTCACAGCAACATTAGTTATAATAGGCAAAAACTGGAAGCAACCCAGGTGTCCATCAGGAGGAATGGATAAACAAACTTTGAGGTATTCATAGCTTCAACAACCAGTATGTAGCATTGAGAAGGAAATGAAAAGATCTCATGCAGTAACATGTTGCCTTACAAAAAAAAAAAAAAGAGTGTATATTGTATGATTCCATTTACATGAAGTTCTAAACAAGTTAATCTACGGCAAAACACCGAAGTCAGAGCCCTTGGAGTGGTGGAACAGGTGTGGTGGAAAGTGACCGGGATGTGATGTAGCCCCAGTCATTGCTTTTGGCAGGGGGAGGGAGAAAGGGGAAATGAAATAGGTTGGAGCATTCTGTTCTTAACGAGGTCAACCCTCAGGAGAAACTTTCTTACTAGAGGCCTAACCTGCAGGGGTGTTTTTGTTTGTTTGTTTTTTGAGACAAGGTCTTACTCTGTCATGCAAGCCAGAGTGCAGTGGTGCAATCACAGCTCACTGCAGCCTTGACCTCCTGGGCTCATGCAACCCTCCCACCTCAGCCGCCCAAGTAGCTGGGACTACAGGCAGGTGCCACCATGCTCGGCTTATTTTTGGATTTTTTTGTAGAGATGGCATGTCACCATGTTGCTCAGGCTGGTCCTGAATTCCTGGGCTCAAGTGATCTGCCCCTGTCGGCCTCCCAAAGTACTGGGACTCCAGGTGTGAGCCACCATGCCTGGCCTGCTGGGTTTTTATCAGAGCCTAACCAACCTGGGGAAAGAGAAATACACAACTCCAGCCCATTCTAGCAGTCTCTTTCTCACCTGGAAAAACTGAGAAGCACTTGTAAGTTTAAAGTCCAAGGACACAGGCTTACCAGGGACTGAGGCCTACTCACAGGACTCTAGAATGCTTTTCCTTGCCCCACACATTACCACTAAAGGCTAAAGTCCTTTAGCATGACTAAAGGACTATTTGTAGCAATTCCTTTTACCTGGGACATTATGTCCTGCCATCAAGAAAAAGTTACAAGACATACTACAACATAAAAACACAGTTTGAGGAGACAGAGCAAGCATCAGAACCAGAGTCAGATATGGCAGGGATGTTGGAATGATCCAGCCAGGAGTTCAAAACAACTGTGATTAACACGTTAAGGGCCCTAATGGATACAGTACATGGCATGCAAGAACAGATGGGCCTTATAAGAAGGGAGATGAAAATTCTGAGCAAGAACTAAAGAGAAATGCTAAAGGCCAAACTTACTATAAATGAAGAATGCCTTTGCTAGGCTTACTGGTAAACTGAATATGGCTGAGGAAAGAATCTCTGACCTTGAAGATTCTTCAGTAGAAACTGTCAAAACTGAAAAAGCAAAGACGAAAAGACAGAAAAGTGTCAGAACAGAATATCAAAGGCCTGTAGTACAGCTACAAAAGGTATAACATACATGTAAAGGGAGTATCAGAATCAAAAGACAGACAGAGGAACAGAAACAGTAGGGGTTAAGCATTTTCTCAAATTGATGTCAGACACCAAACTATAGATGCAGGAAATTCAGAGAACACCATCAGGAGGAACTCCAAAAATCTACACCAATGCATATTATTTTCAAACTAAAGAAAATCAAAGATAAATAAAAAATTCCGAAAGAACACAGAAGGACGAAAAAGCATTTTACCTATAAAAGAGCAAATGTAAGAATTGGATCCAACTTCTGAGAAACCAAACCACAAAGAAAATGTAGTCAAATATTTAAAATGTTGAGATAAAAAATTCACAAACCCAGAATTCTATACGTTGTGAGGTTACCCTTCAAAAATGAAGAAAAAATAAAGGCTTTTTCAGACAAACAAAAAATTGAGGGAATTTGTTGCCAGTAACTCTGTTGTGAGAAATGTTAAAAGAAATTTTTTAGAGAAAAGGAAAATGATAAAGATCAGAAATTCAGAATTACATAAAAAATGGAAGAGTATCAGAGAAGAAATAAGTGAAGGTGAAATAAAACCTTTCATTTTTCTTATTCTTAATTGATCTAACAGCAACAATTATTTGATTATGTATGCTTATATATATGTGTGTGTATATGTATGCTTATGTATACACACATATATACACATCAGTATACATAGCCAAATAATTGTCGGAAGAAATAGGATTATTTTGTTATTATAAGGTATATACACTACAAGTAGAGCAGCGTAGTGTTACTTGAGAGTGTACTGGGATTAGTTGTAAATGTACATTGCAAACTCTAGGGCAACACTAAGAAAAGTAAAACAAGAAGTATAATTTACATGCTAATAAAGAACAGAGAATGAAATCAAACAATAAGCATGGTTTTATTGGTTATTATTTTGCATAATGTAGAAAGGTTCTAAACACTCCTCAAAATAATCCAAAATATTTAAAAGACATGATTTAATAAATCATACATAAACTCTTGTAAATTTTATAAAGATCTATTTAGAAAGATCAAAAAAAATTTTAAGAGTGACTCAACGCATTTTTTTTTCTTAATTCTAGAAAGGTTTAAAAGTGTGCTAATCAGAAAAAAAAGGCACATCCAAGGATGCGAACATACTTTTAAATGGCTAAGCCAAGGTTGTAATGTGACAAGAATTAAAATATGTGTACTAATTTTTAAAATCCAAATCATAAGGGACAATACCCTTAGAAAACTGGCTGAAATAGCTTCGAAATGTTCAGAGGTTAGAAAAATATAAATAGTCAAATTTTTAAAAAGTTTAAAAGTGAGCTAAAGCAATTCTGTTGCATATAAAATAAAGATAAGTTATAAATACAGCACGGGGTAAATATAAACTTGAAATAAATGTACCATTAACCTAAAAGCAAATTGCCTTTAAGTGAATGAGTTTTAAGCAAAACAGTTTGCTCCTAGTTTGAACACAATAGGAATTCAGTAAAGATTGCAGAATTCTAGTAAATGGTACAGAATAATTTTGGCTGAATTTTTTTCTGTTATTGTTATTTTGAGAAAATGTAACATAATTCAAATTTCTTTATGTCATAATTTGATAATTGTAATACCTAAAGTTGTGAGATTTCATTCAGCAATGTTCATTAAATAGGATTTTTCTGAAATGCCAATTGAAACAATCATAATTACTATTGCTACATAGTAGAATTCAGCAATTAGCCTAAACAATAGCTTCACAGCAAATAGATTGCTACAGAACTAAGTTCAATATAAGAAAAATATTTTGGCATCTGAATAAGCACTATAGAACATAAAAGTTTTCAGGAAGTGATTTTTAGACTTTGGTAAGACTGTGATTGGGCAGGGAAATGGCATGGAGTGAAGTAGATGGGCAAAGATTTAGGAATGCAACTATAATAAAACTCACCGTGTTATGTTCAATCATATACATAATAAAATAGAGTAGGAGCCCAAGGAAAGGAGAAAAATATTCTGATATTAATTATGGCTAAATAGTTGGAATGCCTTGAATGCCATGCTGAAGAATCTGAACAATTTTATGAAGTAGGAAAATTTGAAATATAAAAAGTTTTGAGCAAAAAGCATGAGATTTAATTCACATTTTGGTTTCTACATAAAGAAGGGGAGCAGAGAAATTAGAGGGTAGTAGATTAAATACTTTGTAAAATAGTTTGGGAAAGAGATAATAAAAACTTAAACTTATGGAGGAAGAGAAAGATAATTCTTATTAATGTAAACCAAGTATAATGAAATATGCTTAAAATGTTATCTTAGAGCAACATTTCCTCCCTCAAAAACGTGAGGGAGGAAAGACAAATGACAAAATCTGATAGGCTTTCACTATAAAACAATACTGAGTAAAAATATAATAAACAACATCTCAAATGTACTGCCAAGTCTTCAAAAAATGAAAATTCCCAGCATCCAAAAATATCGAAGAGGCTGAAACTATAATGATGAATGGATGCTGATGCTACAGTTGTCCTGGGCCTCTGCTGATCTTGGAACCACCAGGGTTGGCTTAATAGCTGCAGAGGTCAGGAAACAAATATTTTAACTATGCAAATGAGGTATGAACCCTGAGAATCTCCTGACAATTTGGACTCTTTCACTCAGTGAAACAGTGAACCTAAAAATATCTTCCCAAGAGGCACACAGATGTTGGGGAAATTTGTCTACTCTGTATAAAAAATAAAAATTCTTCTTCTCTAAAACTTTCTCACTATAGACTTGCTCCACGTGAATTTGAAATCCAGATTACGTTGCTTGTGTGATCTAGGGAAACACACATTACAAAATTAAACTGAAGTGCCAGATTTTAAGTCATAGAGCACTTGGCAAAAACAAAATCAAGTCCTTTTTGCAGTACGTGATTTCACCTTGCCAGTACAGGATACCCACATTGCCACAGATAAAATCCTGCACAATATAAATCCATAATCAAGAATTACCAACTACAGGAGGAAAAAAGCCATGATAATATCTTTAGTGTAAATAACTGACACCCTGGAATTTTATGCAGAGCTGTGTAGTGCGTTAAGAAAGAGGGCAAAGTGGTGCTAAGAAGAATGTATATTCTGTTGATTTGGGGTGGGGAGTTCTATAGATGTCTATTAGGTCCGCTTGGTGCAGAGCTGAGTTGAAGTCCTGGATATCCTTGTTAACCTTCTGTCTAGTTGATCTGTCTAATGTTGACAGTGGGGTGTTAAAGTCTCCCATTATTATTGTGTGGAAGTCTAAGTCTTTTTGTAGGTCTCTAAGGTCTTGCTTTATGAATCTGGGTGCTCCTGTATTGGGTGCATATATATTTAGGATAGTTAGTTCTTCTTGTTGAATTGATCCCTTTACCATTATGTAATGGCCTTGTTTGTCTCTTCTGATCTTTGTTGGTTTAAAGTCTGTTTTATCAGAGACTAGGATTGCAACCCCTGCTTTTCTTTGCTTTCCATTTGCTTGGTAGATCTTCCTCCATCCCTTTATTTTGAGCCTATGTGTGTTGGAAGTAAAGCACTCCTCAGCAAAAAGAACAGAAATCACAACAAACTGTCTCTCAGACCACAGTGCAATCAAATTAAAACTCAGGATTAAGAAACTCAGTCAAAACCACACAACTACATGGAAACTGAACAACCTGCTCCTGAATGACTACTGGGTAAATAATGAAATGAAGGCTGAAATAAAGATGTTCTTTGAAACCAATGAGAACAAAGACAAAACACACCAGAATCTCTGGGACACATTTAAAGCAGTGTGTAGAGGGAAATTTATAGCACTAAATGCCCACAAGAGAAAGCAGGAAAGATCTAAAATTGACACCCTAACATCACAATGAAAAGAACTAGAGAAGCAAGAGCAAACACATTCAAAAGCTAGCAGAATACAAGAAATAACTAAGATCAGAGCAGAACTGAAGGACATCAAGACACAAAAAAACTCTTCAAAAAAATCATTGAATCCAGGAGCTGATTTTTTGAAAAGATCAACAAAATTGATAGACTGCTAGCAAGACTAATAAAGAAAAGAGAGAAGAATCAAATAGATGCAATAAAAAATAATAAAGGGGATATCACCACTGAGCCCACAGAAATACAAACTACCATCAGAGAATACTATAAACACCTCTATGCAAATAAACTGGAAAATCTAGAAGAAATGGATAAATTCCTGGACACATACACCCTCCCAAGACTAAATCAGAAAGAAGTTGAATCTCTGAATAGACCAATAACAGGCTCTGAAATTGAGGCAATAATTAATAGCCTACCAACCAAAAAAAGTCCAGAACCAGACAGATTCACAGCTGAATTCTACCGGAGGTACAAATAGGAGCTGGTACCATTTCTTCTGAAATTATTCCAATCAGTAGAAAAAGAGGGAATCCTCCCTAACTCATTTTATGAAGCCAGCATCATCCTGATACCAAAGCCTGGTATAAAAAAGAGAATTTTAGACCAGTATCTCTGATGAACATCGTTGTGAAAATCCTCAATAAAATACTGGCAAATCGAATCTAGCAGCACATCAAAAAGCTTATCCACCACAATCAAGTGGGCTTCATCCCTGGGATGCAAGGCTGGTTCAACATATGCAAATCAATAAACGTAATCCATCACATAAACAGAACCAATGGCAAAAAACACATGATTATCTCAATAGATGCAGAAAAGGCCTTCGACAAAATTCAGCAGCCCTTCATGCTAAAAACTGTCAATAAATTAGGCATTGATGGGACATATCTAAAAATAATAAGAGCTATTTATGACAAACTCACAGCCAATATCATACTGAACAGGCAAAAACTGGAAGCACTCCCTTTGAAAACTGGCACAAGACAGGGATGCCCCCTCTCACCACTCCTATTCAACATAGTGTTGGAAGTTCTGGCCAGGGCAATCAGGCAAGAGAAAGAAATAAAGCGTATTCAATTAGGAAAAGAGGAAGTCAAATTGTCCCTGTTTGCAGATGACATGATTGTATATTTAGAAAACCCCATCGTCTCAGCCCAAAATCTTCTTAAGCTGATAAGCAACTTCAGCAAAGTATCAGGATACAAAATCAATGTGCAAAAATCACAAGCATTCCTACACACCAATAATAGACAAACAGAGAACCAAATCATGAGTGAATTCCCATTCACAATTGCTACAAAGGGAATAAGATACCTAGGAATCCAACTTACAAAGATGTGAAGGACCTCTTCAAGGAAAACTACAAACCACTGCTCAATGAAATAAAAGAGAACACAAACAAATGGAAGAACATTCCATGCTCATGGATAGGAAGAACCAATATGGTGAAAATGGCCATACTGCCCAAGGTAATTTATAGATCAATACCATCCCCATCAAGCTACCAATGACTTTCTTCACAGAATTGGAAAAAATTAAAGTTCATATGGAACCAAAAAAGAGCCTGCATTGCCAAGACAATCCTAAGCAAAAAGAACAAAGCTGGAGGCATCATGCTACCTGACTTCAAACTATACTACAAGGCTACAGTAATCAAAACAGCATGGTACTGGTACCCAAACAGAGAGACAGACCAATGGAACAGAACAGAGGCCTCAGAAATAACACATATCTACAACCGTCTGATCTTTGACTAACCTGACAAAAATAAGAAATGGGGAAAGGATTCTCTATTTAATAAATGGTGCCGGGAAAACTGGCTAGCCATATGTAGAAAGCTGAAACTGGATCCCTTCCTTACACCTTATACAAAAATTAATTTAAGATGGATTAAAGACTTAAATGTTACACCTAAAACCACAAAAACCCTAGAAGAAAACCTAAGCAATACCATTCAGGACATAGGCATGGGCAAGGACTTCATGGCTAAAACACCAGCAGCAATGGAAACAAAAGCCAAAATTGACAAATGGGATCTAACTAAACTACAGAGCTTCTGCATGGCAAAAGAAACTACCCTCAGAGTGAACAGGCAACCCACAGAATGGGAGAAAATTTTTGCAATCTACCCGTCTGACAAAGGGCTAATACCCAGAATCTACAAAGAACTTAAACAAATTTACAAGAAACAAACAAACAACCCCATCAAAAAGTGGGCAAAGGATATGAACAGAAACTTCTCAAAAGAAGACATTTATGCGGCCAACAGACACATGAAAAAATGCTCATAATCACTGGTCATCAGAGAAATGCAAATCAAAACCATAATGAGATACCATCTCACACCAGTTAGAACGGTGTTCATTAAAAAGTCAGGAAAAAACAGATGCTGGAGAGGATGTGGAGAAATAGGAATGCTTTTACACTGTTGGTGGGAGTGTAAGCTAGTTCAACCGTTGTAGAAGACAGTGTGGTAATTCCTCAAGGATCTAGAACTAGAAATACCATTTGACCCAGAGATCCCATTACTGGGTATATACCCAATAAATCATGCTACTATAAAGACACATGCACACGTATGTTTATTGTGGCACTATTCACAATAGCAAAAACTTGGAACCAACCCAAATGTCCATCAATGATAGACTGGATTAAGAAAATATGGCACATACACACCATGGAATGCTATGCAGCCGTAAAAAAGGATGAGTTCATGTCCTTTGTAGGGACATGGATGAAGCTGGAAACCATCATTCTGAGCCAACTCTCACAAGGACAGAAAACCAAACACCACAGGTTCTCACTCATAGGTGGAAACTGAACAATGAGAACTCTTGGACACAGGGCAGGGAACATCACACGTGGTGGCCTGTCGTGGGTTGTGAGGCAGGGGGAGGGATAGCATTAGGAGAAATACCTAATGTAAATGACGAATTAATGGGTGCAGCAAACCAGCATGGCATATGTATACCTATGTAACAAACCTGCACGTTGTGCACATGTACCCTAGACCTTAAAGTATAATTTAAAAAAAAAAGACAGAAAGAGGGCAAAGTAAATGCATTTTCAAATAAAACCTGAGTTTCCACTAACAGACCTAATTTATTAAAGGAATTTTAAAATATGTAGTTTATTAAGGAAAAGAATATTCTTTAGTGATCTCAATTCTTAGGATGGACTGATATACAAGAGATAATGGCGTGCAAAGAAATTAGAAAGGGAGGGGCAGAGCAGGATGATGGACTAGAGGCCTACACCATTTGTTCCTCCACAGTAACACCAAATTTTAACAACTAACTACACACAAAAAGCACTATCACAAGAATGAAAGATCAGGTGAGCAATTTCCATACATGATTTTAACTTCATATTACAGAAAGAGATGTTGAAGAGGGCAGGAAAGACAGCCTCCACACACCGATGCTCTCCCTCCCTCGTTCTCTCCGGCTGGGAAATCTATGCACTTAAGGGAGGGAGAGCACAGTGATTGTGAAGTTTTGCATTGAACTCGCTGCTGCCTTGTCACAGTGGAAAGCAGAACAAGGTTGTACTCAACTGACATCTGCCCATGGAGGGAGCATCTGGACCAGCCCTAGCCAGAGAGGAATCACCCATCCCAGTGATCAGAGCTTGAGTTCCAGCAAGCCTCACCACTGTGGGCTGAGTGCTCTGGGGCCCTGAGTAAACTTGAGGGGCAGTCTAGGCCATGAGGACTGCAATTTCTAGGCAAGTCCTAGTGCTGAGTGGGGCTCAGGGCCAGTGGACTGGAGGGGCATGTGACCTACTGAGACACCAGCCAGGGTGGCTAAGGGAGTGTTGCACAGCATGGAGAAATCTATGTGTTGGGAGAGGGAGAGCACAGTGACTGGAGGACCTTACTTTGAACTCAGTGCTGCCCTGGCACAGCAGAGACCTGGCAGGATTCATCACTTGCTGACTATAGAGCCCCTCCGCCATCAGCCCTGAGTAACTAACAGTGATACCCAGGTAATACACCACAGGCCCAGGGCTCTAAGACTTGCTGGCTTCAGGGGTGACCCAGCACATCCACGGCTGTGGTGACTATGGTGAAAGACTCCTTCTGTTTGAGAAAAGTAGGGGGGAAAACGAAGGGAACTCAGTCTTGCACCTTAAGTACCAGCTCAACCACAATAGGGTAGAGCACCAAGCAAGCTCTTGGGGTCCCTGAGTCCAGGCCAAGTCTGTTGATCAACATTTCTGGACCTGCCTTGGTCCAAACGGGAGCCAGTGGCCCTGAAGGGTGAGTACCAGGTCTGGCAGCATTCACCACAAGCTGACTAAAGCGACCTTGGGCTTTAAGTGAACAATGGTGGTGGCCTGGCAGAACCCCACATGGATCAGTGGTGGTGGTGGCCACAGAAAGGGGCTCCTCTGCCTATGGAAAAGGGAGAGAAGAGTCAGAAAGACTTTGTCTTGTTATTTGGGTGTCAGCTTAGCCACAGTAGAATAGAACACTAGATAAATTTCTAAGGTTTTTGACTTCAAGTCCTGACTCCCAGACAGCATCTCCAGACCCACCTAGGGCCTGGGGGAACTTGCTGCTCTGAAGGAGACAAAGTAATGGCCAGCTTTGCCACATGCTGATCATAGATCCCTAGGGCCTTGAGTGAACTAGGTGGTAGCCAGGTAGTGGTTACAGTGGACCTTGGGTGAGACCCAATGCTGTGCTTGGCTGTTCGGATCTAAAGTAGCACAGTCCTAGTGTTGGTGACCACAGGGTTCTTGTGTCCCCCCACCCCCAGTTCCAGGAGGCTTAGCAAAGACAGAGAGACTTTGTTTGGGAGAAGGTAAAGGAAAAGAATAAGAGTTTCTGCCTGGTAATCCAGATAATTATTCTAGATCTTGTCCAAGACCACCAAGGTGGTACCTCTCTGAGCCTACAAGAACCACAACGTTATTGGGTTTGGGGCCCATGTCTCTTTGAATACCTGGAAAGCCTTCCCAAGAAGGGTGGGTATAAACAAACAAGCCTAGACAGTGAAGACTGCAATAAATGCCTAACTCTTAAATGCCCTGGCACCAACTAACATCTACAAGCATCGAGACCATGCAGGAAAAAAAAAATGACCTATGAAATTAACCAAACAAAGCCCCAAGGATTAATCCTGAATAAAGAGAGATATGCAACTTTTCAGACAGAAAATTCAAAATAGCTGTGCTGGGGAAACTCAAAGAAATTCAAAATAACACAGAGGATGAATTCAGAATTCTATCAGATAAATTTAGCAAAGAGATTAAAGTTATTTTTAAAAATTGAGCAGAAATTCTGGAGTTGAAAAATGTAACTGACATACTGAGGAATGCATCAGAGTCCCTTACTAGCAGAATTGATCAAGCAGAAGAAAGAATTAATGAGCTTGAAGACAGGTTATTCGAAAATACACAGAAAAGACAAAAGAAAATACACAGAGAAGACAAAAAAAAAAACAATGAAGCATGCTTACAAGATCTAGAAAATGGCCTCAAAAGGGCAAATCTAAGAATTATTCACCTTAAAGAGGAGATAGAGAGAGAGATAGGGGTAGAAAGTTTATTCAAGGGGATAATGATAGAGAACTTCCCAAACCTAGAGAAATATATCAATATTCAAGTACGAGAAGGTTGTAGAACACCAAGCAGATTTAACCCAAAGAAGACTACTTGAAGACATTTAATAATCAAACTCTTCAAAGATCAAGGATAAAGAATGGATCTTAAAAGTAGCAAGAGAAAAGAAACAAATAATGTACAACTGAGCTTCAACACTTCTGGCAGCAGACTTTTCAGTCGAAATTTTATAGGCCAGGAGAGAATGGCATGACATATTTAAAGTGCTGAAGGAAAAACACTTTACCCTAGAATAGTTCCAGCAAAAAAAAAAAAAAATCCTTCAAACATGAAGGAGAAATAAAGAACTTTCCAGACCAAAAAAAGCTGAGGGATTTTATTAACACCAGACCTGTCCTACAAGAAATGCTAAAGGGATTTCTTCAATCAAAAAATGACATTAATGAGCAATAAGAAATCATCTGGACGTACAAAACTCACTGGTAATAGCACATAAAAACACAGAATATAATAATACTCTGTGTTATGTAAAATACTCTTATCTTAAATAGAAAGACTAAATGATGAACCAATCAAAAATAATAATTACAGCAACTTTTCAAGATGTAGAGAGTACAATAAGACATAAAGAGAAACCATAAAATGTTAAAAAGTGAGTGGATAAAGTTGAAGTGTAGAGTTTTTATTCATTTTATTTTTGCTTGTTTGCTTATTTGTTTGTTTATGCAATTAGTGTTGTCATCAGTTTCAAATAATGGGTTATAAGATCGTTTTTCAAGCTTCATGGTAACCTCAAATTGAAAAACACACAATGGGCACACAAAAAATAAAAAGCAAGAAATTAAATCATACCACCAACAAAAATCAACTCCACTAAAAGGAAGACAGGAAGGAAGAAAAAAACAAAACAACCACCAAACAACCAGAAAACACATAGCAAAATGGCAAAAGCAAGTCCTTACTTATTAATAATAATATTGAATGTAAATGGACTAAAATTTCCAATCAAAAGACATAGAGTGGTTGAATAAACATAACAGCAAGACCCATGACTGTTGCCTATAAGAAACACACCTCATCTATAAAGACACACATAGACTGAAAATAAAAGGATGAAAAAAGATATTGCGTGACAATGGAAGCAAAAAAAAAGAAAGGAGTAGCTACACTATGTCAGACAAAATAGGCTTCAAGACAAAAAATGTAATAAGAGACACAGAAGGTTATTATATAATAATAAATGAGTCAATTCAGAAACAGAATATAACAGTTGTAAATATATATGCACCCAACACTGGAGCACCCAGGCATATAAAGCAAATAATATTAGAGCTAAAGAGAGAGATAGACTTCAATACAATAAAAGCTGCAGAATTCAACACCTCACTTTCAGTATTGGACAGATCTTCCAGACAGAAAATCAACAAAGAAACATCAGACTTAATCTCCACTTTAGAACAAATGGACTTAATATATATTTACAGAAGATTTCATCCAATGGCCACAGAATACACATTCTTCTCCTCAACACATGGATCATTCTCGAGAATAGATCATATGTTAGGTTACAAAACAAGTCTTAAAACATTCAGAAAAATTGAAATACTATCAAGCATCTTCTCTGACCACAGTTGAATAAAACTAGGAATCAATAACAACAGGAATTTTGAAAACTATATAAACACAATGGAAATTAAACAATATGGCCCAGAATGATCAGTGAGTCAATGAAGAAATCAGAAGGAAACGGAAAATTTTCTTAAAACAAATGATAAGGAAACAGAACATGCCAAAACCTATGGAATGTAGCAAAAACAGGGAAATTTATAGCTATAAAACCTACATCAAGAAAGAAAGAAAACTTCAAATAAATAAGCCAAGAATGCATCTTTAAAAATTAGAAAGACAAGAGCAAACCAAACCCAAAATTAGTAGTAGAAAAAAACATAAAGATCAGCACAGAAATAAATAAATTTGAAATTAAGAAAACAGTACAAGAGATCAATGAAATGAAAATTTAGTTGTTTGAAACAATAAATAAAATTGACAAATCTTTAGGGAGACTAAGAAAAAAAGAGACCAGAGCCAAATAAATAAAATCAGAGTTGAAAAAAATAGAGACATTAGAACTGATACCACAGAAATACAAAGGATCATTAGTAGCTAGTATGAGCAACTGTATGCCAACAAATTGGAAAATCTAGAGGAAATGTGTAAATTCCTAGACATATACAACCTACCAAGGTTAAACCATAAAGGAATCCAAAACCCGAACAGATCATTAACAAGCAATGAGATCAAAGCTGTAATAAAAAGTCTCTCAGTAAAGCAAAGTCTGGGAACCTGATGGCTTCACAACAGAATTCTACCAAACATTTAAAGAACCAATACCAATCCTACTCAAACTATTCTAAAAAGTAGAGGAGGAGGAAATACTTCCAAATTCCTTCTATGAGGCCAAAACCAGACAAAGACACATCAAAAAAGAAAACTACAGGACACTCTCTCTGTTGAATATTGATAGAAAAGGCCTTAGCAAAATACTAGCAAACTGAATTAAACAATACATTAGAAAGAATATTCATCATGACTAAATGGGATTTATCCCAGGGATATAAGACCACTTTAACATATGCAAATAAATCAGTGTCGTACATCGTATCAATAGAATGAAGGACAAAAACCATGTGATCATTTTAATTGGTGCTGCAATTGACAAAATTCAACACCCTTTCATGATAAAAAATCCTTAAAAAACAGGCATAGAAGGAACATACCTTAACATAATGAAAGACATATATGACAGACCCACAGCTAGTATCACACTGAATGAGGAAAAACTGAAAGCCTTTCCTTTAAGATCTGGAACACAACAGCGATGCCACTTTCACCACTGTTATCCAACATAGTACTGGAAGTCCTAGCTAGAGCAATCAGACAAGAGAAGGACATAAAGGGCATCCAAATTGGAAAGGAAGAAGTCAAATTATCCTAGTTTGCAGATGATATGAGCTGATATCATCTGCAAAGACTCCAAAGAAAGTATAGAACTGATAAACAAATTCAGAAAAGTTGCAGAGTTGGAAAAAAAAAAGACATTAGAACTGATACCACAGAAATTAACATGCAAAAATCAATAGCATTTCTATATTCCAAAAGTGAACATTCTGGAAAAGAAATCAAAAAAGTAACTCCATTTACAATAACCGCAAATAAAATTAAATACCTAGGAATCAAAAAGAAGTGAAAGATTTCTACATTGAAACTATAAAATACTGATGAAAGAAATTGAAGAGGACACAAAAAAGTGTAAAAGTATTTCACGTTCATGGATTGGAAGAATCAATATTGTTAAAATGTCTATACTACTCAAAGCAACCTACAAATTCAATGCCATCCCTATAAAAATACCAGACATTCTTCACAGAAATAGAGCAATCTTAAAATTTACATAGAACCACAAAACATCCAGAATAGCCAAAGCAAAAAGAGGAAAACTGGAGGAATCACATCACCTGACTTCAAATTATACTACAAAGCTACAGTAACCAAAACAGCATGGAACTGGAATAAAAACAGAAGCATGAATCAATGGAACAGAACAGATAACCCAGAAACAAATCCACACATCTCAAATGAACTCATTTTTGACAAAGGTGCCAAGAACATACAATGGGGAAAGGACAGTCTCTTCAATACATGGTGCTGGGAAAACTGGATATCCAAATGCAGAAGAATGAAACTTGACTCATATCTCTAACCATATACAAAAAAATCAAATCAAAATGGATGAAAGACTTCAATCTAAGACCTCAAACTATGAAATTACTTCAAGAAAACATTGAAGAAATTCTCCAGGATATTGGCCTGGGCAAAAATTTCTTGAGTAATATCCTACAAGCACAGACAACTAAAGCAAAAATGAACAGATGGGATCACATCAAGTTTAAAAGCTTCTGCACAGCAAAGGAAATGTCAATAAAGTGAAGAGACAACCCACGGAAGGGGAGGAAATATTTGCAAACTACCCATCTGACAAGGAATTTATAACCAGAATATATAAGGAGCTCAAACAACCCCATAGGGAAAAAATAATAATCTGATTTAAAAATAGGCAAAAGATCTGAACAGACATTCCTTAAAAGAAGACATGTAAATGGAAGCAGGCACATGAAAAGGAGATGAGCATCATTGATCAACAGAGAAATGCAAATCAAAACCACAATGAGATATCATCTCACTCCAGTTAAAATGGCTTTTATCCAAAAGATGGGCAATAACAAATGCTCATGAGGATGTGGAAAAAAGGGAATCCTCATACACTGTTGATGAGAATGTAAATTATTACAGTCACTGTGGAGAACAGTTTGGAGGTTCCTCAAAATACTCAAAATAGAGCCACCATATAACCCAGCAATCTCACTGCTTGGTATATACCCAAAAGAAAGGAAATCAGTGTATGGAAGAGATATCTGCACTTCCGTGTTCATTGCAGCACTGCTCACAATAGCTGAGATTTGAAAGCAACCTAAGTGTCCATCAACAGACAAATGGATAAAGAAAATATGGTACGTATACACAATGGGGTACCATGCAGACATAAAAAGAATGAGATCTTGTCATTTACAACGGCATAGGTGGAACCGGAGGTCATCATGTTAGGTGAAATAAGTCAGACTTGGAAAGTCAAATTTCGCATGTTCTCATTTATTTGTGGGTGCTAAATATCAAAGCAATTGAACTCATGCAGATAGAGAGTAGAAGGATGATTACCAGAGGCTAGGAAGGGTAGTGGGTGGTGAAGGAGGGAAGTGAGGATGGTTAATAGGTACAAAACATACATATACATACATACATACATACATACATACATATATAATTAGAATGAATAAGACAGTATTTGATAGCTCAACAGGGTGACTATAGTCAATAATACTTTAATTGTACATTAAAAATTAACTTAGGTCGGCGCGAGGGAGCCCGGGTGGCCGCCATTACTGAGCCTGGCGCTGCGGCTGGCGCTGGGAGAGCGGGAGGGACGGGGCCGCAGCTGGTGGCAGAGAGGGAGGGAGGGTGGGTGAGCAGGCTGCGGGGGCCGTGGGGCTCAGGGTTTCCGGGCGTGTGTGTCGGGGAGGGCGGAGGGAGGTGGCTGAAGGGACGCGCCGCTCGGTGAGCGCGCCGGGGGAGAGGCGAGCAGAGAGTGGAGGAGGAGGCGGCGGCGGGAGCGCTACCCAGGAATGTTGCTGCCGACAGCCACAGCCAGGGCCGCTGTGGTTGAGGAGGAGACAGAGGAGACCGACGTTGTTAGGAAAACGATCTCTATGATCTTGAAGATGTTTCTGCACAGAAATGAGGGAAATACAAAGAACCAAATACAGTTCTGAAACTTGGGATCTGTATTTTCAGATGATTTTATTTTCAGAATGAGAAGCATATCTGGTTTCATATCTACATTTATGAATGTAGAGGCATGAGAAGAGAGTTATGATGGCAAAAAACAAAGAGCCTCGTCCCCCATCCTATACTATCAGTGTAGTTGGACTCTCTGGGACTGAAAAAGACAAAGGTAACTGTGGAGTTGGAAAGTCTTGTTTGTGCAATAGATTTGCACGCTCAAAAGCAGATACATATTATCCAGAGCATACTTCTGTGCTTAAGCACCATTGACTTTGGAGGACGAGTAGTAAACAGTGATCACTTTTTGTACTACTGGGGTGACATAACACAAAATGGTGAAGTTGGAGTAGAATGCAAAATTCATGTCATTTAACAGTTCATTGATGACCAGACATTCTTGCCTCATCGGAGTATGAATTTGCAACCATATATAAAACGTGCAGCTGCATCTAGATTGCAGTCAGCAGAAAAACTAATGTACATTTGCACTGATCAACTAGGCTTAGAACAAGACTTTGAACAGAAGCAAATGCCTGAAGGGAAGCTCAATGTAGATGGATTTTTATTATGCATTGATGTAAGTCAGGGATGCAATAGGAAATTTGATGATCAACTTAAATTTGTGAATAACCTTTTTGTCCAATTATCAAAATAAAAAATACCTGTAATAATAGCGGCAACTAAATGTGATGAATGCATGGATCATTATCTTAGAGAAGTTCAGGCATTTGCTTCAAACAAAAAGAAGCTTCTTCTAGTGGAAACATCAGCAGGATTTAATGTCAACATTGAAACGTGTTTCACTGCACTGGTACAAATGTTGGATAAAACTCGTAGCAAGCCTAAAATTATTCCCTATTTGGATGCTTATAAAACACAGAGACAACTTGTCACAGCAACAGATAAGTTTGAAAACTTGTGCAGACCGTGAGAGATTATCATGCAACTTGGAAAACTGTAAGTAATAAATTTAAAAAATCATCCTGATTATGAAGAATACATCAACTTAGAGGGAACAAGAAAGGCCAGAAATACATTCTCAAAACATATACAACAACTTAAACAGGAACCTATAAGAAAAACGAGAGAAGAGTATATAAATACTTTACGAAGAAGAGTTTTTAACACTCTTGCCAAGTGTAGAAGAGATTGAACATTTGAATTGGTCAGAAGCTTTGAAGTTAATGGAAAAGAGAATAGATTTCCAGTTATGTTTTGTGGTGCTAGAAAAAACACCTTGGGATGAAACTGACCATATAGACAAAATTAATGACAGGCAGATTCCATTTGACCTCCTGAGCACTTTAGAAGCTGAAAAAGTCTGTCAGAACCATGTACAACATCCAATATCCGAGAAGAGGAGGGTAGAAATGAAGGAAAAATTCAAAAAGACTTTGGAAAAAATTCAAGTCATTTCACCTGGACAGCCATGTGAGGAAGTTATGTGCTTTGTTATGGAGGATGAAGCCTTCAAGTATATCACTGAGGCTGATAGCAAAGAGGTATATGGTAGGCATCAGTGAGAAATAGTTGAAAAAGCCAAAGAAAAGTTTCAAGAAATGCTTTTTGAGCATTCTGAACTTTTTTATGATTTAGATCTTAATGCAACACCTAGTTCAGATAAAATGAGTGAAATTCATACAGTTCTGAGTGAAGAACCTAGATATAAAGCTTTACAGAAACTTGCACCTGATAGGGACTCTCTTCTACTTAAGCATATAGGATTTGTTTATCATCCCACTAAAGAAACATGTCTTAGTGACCAAAATTGTACAGACATTAAAGTGGAGCAGTTACTTGCTAGCAGTCTTTTACAGTTGGATCACGGCTGCTTAAGATTATATCACGATAGTACCAATATAGATAAAATTAACCTTTTTATTTTAGGGAAGGTTGGCCTTGCCCAAGAACTAGCAAATGAGATAAGGACACAATCCACTGATGATGAGTATGCCTTAGATGGAAAATTTATGAACTTGATCTTCGGCCAGTTTGCCTTACCTTTTGAGTCAGTTATGGACTGCCGCCTTTAAACCACATCTGTGCTTCTGTGTATTTAATTCCATTAAGTCATTGAGTATTATTGGGGGAATTTATTGGGAAAATAAGAACTGAAGCTTCTCAGATCAGAAAAGATAAATACTTGGCTAATCTTCCATTTACATTAATTCTGGCTAATCAGAGAGGTTCCATTAGTAAGAATCTACCAATTCTCAGGCACCAAGGGCAGCAGATGGCAGACAAGTTACAATGTCCTTTTGTAGATGTACCTGCTGGTACATATCCTCATAATTTTTAAGAAACCCAAATAAAGCAAGCTCTAAGGGGAGTACTGGAATCTGTTAAACCCAATTTGGCTGTGGTGAGCCCAGTTTCTGTCAATAAGGACATATCAGAAGCTGACTTGAGAATTGTCATGTGTGCCATGTGTGGAGATCCATTTAGTGTGAATCTTATTCCCTCACCCTTCCCTGATTCTCATTCTTGCAGCGCTGCTCAAGCTGGACAGAATAATTCCCTAATGCTTGATAAAATCATTGGCAAAAAAAGGAGGCGAATACAGACCGCAATATTATCATACCACTCTTCAATTGCAGTAAGAAAAGATGAACTAGTTCATGGGTATATATTAATTTACTCTGCAAAACGGAAAGCATCAATGGGAATGCTTCGAGCATTTCTCTCAGAAGTTCAAGACACATTCCTGTACAGCTGGTGGCAGTTACTGATAGCCAAGCAGATTTTTTTTTTGAAAATAAGGCTATCAAAGAATTAATGAATGAAGGAGAACACATTGCAACTGAGATCACTGCTAAATTTACAGCATTGTATTCTTTATCTCAGTATCATCAGCAAACCGAGATCTTTATTCTGTTTTTTAGTGATGTTCTAGAGAAAAAACATACGATAGAAAATTCTTATTTGTCTGATAATACAAGGGAATCAACCCATCAAAGTGAAGATGTTTTTCTACCATCTCCCGGAGACTCTTTTCCCTATAACAACTACCCTGATTCAGATGATGACACAGAAGCACTACCTCCTTATAGTCCAATTGGGGATGATGTATAGTTGCTTCCAACACCTAGTGACCATTCCAGATATAGATTAGATTTGCAAGGAAATGAATATTCTATTCATAGTACCCCAAACTGTCGTGACCATGAATGCAACCATAAAGTGCCTCCACCTATTAAACCTAAACTAGTTGTACCTAAGACAAATGTGAAAAAAATGGATCCAAACCTTTTAAAAACAATTGAAGCTGGTATTGGTAAAAATCCAAGAAAGCAGACTTCCTGGGTGCCTTTGGCACACCCTGAAGATATGGATCCTCCAGATAACTATGCGGAACCCATTGATACAATTTTAAAACAGAAGGGCTATTCTGATGAGATTTATATTGTCCCAGATGATAGTCAAAAATCGCATTAAAATTCAAAACTCACTTGTAAATAACACCCAAGGAGATGAAGAAAATGGATTTTCTCATAGAACCTCAAAAAATCACGGGGAACGGAGGCCTTCAAAATACAAATATAAATCTAAAACCTTGTTTAGTAAAGCCAAGTCATGATATAGGAGAACACATTCAGATGCAAGTGATGATGAGGCTTTCACCACTTCTAAAACAAAAAGAAAAGGAAGACATCATGGAAGTGAAGAAGATCCACTTCTTTCTCCTGTTGAAACTTGGAAAGGTTAGGTATTGGTAATCCTGCAATCACTTCTGACCAGGAGTTAGATGATAAGAAGATGAAGAAGAAAACCCGCAAAGCGAAAGGAGATAAAAAGCAGAAAAAGAAAACTGAGACCTTCAATCCACCAACATGTAGAAATTGGGAAAGTAATTACTTTGGGATGCCCCTCCAGGATCTGTTTACAGCTGAGAAGCCCATACCAGTATTTGTTGAGAAATGTGTGGAATTTATTGAAGATACAGGGTTATGTACTGAAGGACTCTACCGTGTTAGTGGGAACAAAACTGACCAAGACAATATTCAAAAGCAGTTTGATCAAGATCATAATATCAATCTAGTGTCAATGGAAGTAATAGTAAATGCTGTAGCTGGAGCCCTTAAAGCTTTCTTTGCAGATCTGCCAGTTCCTTTAATACCATATTCTCTTCATCCAGAGCTATTGGAAGCAGTAAAAATCCCAGATTATATAGAACGTCTTCATGCCTTGAAAGAAATTGTTAAGAAATTTCATTCTGTAAACTATGATGTATTCAGATACATGATAACACATCTGAACAGGGCTAGTTAGCAAAATAAAATCAACCTAATGACAGCAGACAACTTTCCATCTGTTTTTGGCCAACCTTGATGAGAGCTGACTTTGAAAATCAAGAGTTTCTGTCTACTACTAAGATTCATCAATCTGTTCTTGAAATATTCATTCAACAGTGTCAGTTTTTCTTTTACAATGGAGAAATTGTAGAAACAACAAACACTGTGGCTTCTCCACCACCTTCAAACCCAGGACAGTTGGTGGAACCAATGGTACTACTTCAGTTGCCGCCACCATTGCAACCTCAGCTGATACAACCACAATTACAAACAGAACCTCTTGGTATTATATGAGTAGGAAGTAATTGCAAACAGGCTGGATTTGGACAAAAAGCAAATCTAGACATGCATGTTTCAGGGTTCAGTAGTATACTTCATATTTCATACAGATAATTCACATTCAAAATGACATTTTCTCTTTGAACTAGATGGTATTCCTTATTCACTTACATTACAAATCTAAGACTATGTGATAGGCATGACTGGAGAGGTTTAATTTTTATAAACAAAAATAGCTATAAAATACAAAGCTGCTGCTGCATGCAACCTTATTGCAATCAGTATATCATTCCTGTGACAATTTCTGTCACATTATATTGTGAATAAAATTTTTCTATAGAAATTAAATGATTTAAAAACTCACCTATATGAAACATTTAATGCTTTTCAGCCTGCTTTCTGGCTGATTTTGTTATTTGATGTGCTAATTTGGGCAACTTAATTTACATTCTGGCAGTCAGTGTAGATAAGTAAAAGCCTAGTTAAGTATTTTATACTTTCAGGCTACTGAGGCCATGCTTGGGATGTTGTTTGAAAGAAAGAAAAAATACACTTGACATATTTCACATTTCTGTACCTTCATCTTTACTTACAAATAAACCTGTGGATGATTTGATGAAGGATAAATGAACCTATTTCTTTTACACACATACCAAGGACATGCTTGTGACTAAAGTGAGTTGATAATATTGTGCAAAGGATAGTTGTCACCAACTCATTTCTTTATGGTCCATAATGAAATAAACATTTTGTAGACTGTTAATTCTGTAAACAGATGCATGTTCAAAAGATCTATGATGTTCTTATAATCTTAATCTAATATATTTTAGATATTTTAATTTTTTCCCTTTTGGAGAACACATTTAGTATAGTGTAGAAAATACTTCATGACATTTGCATTAAGTTTATATAACTTTTCATACATAAACATGAAATTTGTTGTAGAAAATTCTTTAAACCAAACATTTAAATCTAAGACTTCAATTTAATTTGTTCCTTGTGTCTATTTTTATGTGGCCCTTAAAAACATATCCAAAAAACCAATAAAAATACTTTGGGTACTGACAAACTCTTTGGAGTGTTTATGTTACAAATTTGTATTCATGTTCTTTCCTGCGATGTGTTACCCTAAAACCCAAAATGGCTTTTGCACCATTTTTAAGCCAATTTTTTTCCTTTGATGTTGGTACCAGAATTACTATAGACGACTGCTGCTTTTGGGGGTAAACATTTTGTTAGTGAAGATATAAACCAGAACAATAAATTATGGATAAAATTTTCGGAATAGGTGGCACAGGCAAATTTCACTAGGTTATATTTTGTGTAGTAAAGAAAAAAATTCTTTGGTAAATGTTATCTTAATTCAGACTACAATTTTAAGATTGTCTTATATGTATTATAGTAAATAGATGATTTTCAGAAAAAAATAACTCAAAGAGTATAATTGGATTGTTTGCAATTCCAAGAATAAATGCTTGAGGGGATGGATACCCCATTTTCCATGATGTGATTACTGCTTACTACATGCCTGTCAAAGTATCTCAAGTACCCCATAAATATATACACCTACTATGTACCTACAAAAAATTTTTTTTTAATTTTTAAGATCTTAAAAAAGAAAGCAGGCTGGTAAATCTAAACAAGTATTAGTATTATGAAACCTTAGTAATAATTGTTTTCAAGGAAGGTAGAAGTAGATATAAAGTAACTTTAGACTTTATGCCAAGTATGTATGTTATGTTTAAGAGTAGCTTAACATAACATGTAAGAGTAGCTCCTAAGAATAGGGGTAGAATATATAAGCTCCCAACTAGTACGATGAAATGAGTTTAAATCCATTAAGTCAAAGTAAGAAACAAGAAAAGAAAGAAAGAGCAGGGCAATTAGAAACTATAAAATAACATGGCAGAAGAAATGCAAATATACCATTAATCGCAATATATGTAAATGAGATAAACACATTAACACAGAGTTTGTAGGATTAGATTTTGATAAAGTCTAACTAAATGATACTTGAAAGAAACACTTGAAATTACTACACAGAAAGGTTGAAAGTAAAAGAATGAAGAAAAGATAAACTCATTAAATACTAATGAAAAGAAATCTGGGTCAGAGGTAAGAATGTCAGATATATTAAATTTTAGGCAAAAGGATTATAAGATTATGTCATAAAACATTAAATTAACCAATAACACACAACAGTTTCAACCTTGTATAAAACTAATACGTAGTCTCAAAAATATAAAGAAAAAATGTACAGAATCAAAAAGGTAGATTAAGAAATCTAACAGCACATGAGAGATTAAAGAGAAAAAAATTTTGAACAAATAGTTACAGGTTGCTTCTTACGTGCCAGGCACTCTTTGAGTTGCAGGGGATGCTACAAAGAGAAAAATGAATTCTCATAAAAATGCTTGCCCTCATGGAGCTTATACTCTAGTAACATGTATATGGTATTCCGTGGGGGTGAGTACTATGGAAAAATAGAAGACAAAGGAGGAACACAGGGAGGGAGTTGGCCTTGCTGAAGAGTGTTTAGGAAAAGCCTCCCTGGAAATGTAGTTTTTGAGCAACATTTAAGGGGGGTGAAGAAGCAAGAACAGACATCTGGATTTCTAAGGGAAGAGTATTTCAGAAGAAACAACAACTTCTAAGGCCTTAAACGGGGCATGTCCAAGAAACAGTAAATGGGCCAATATTTTTAGAATGTGTTAATTTAGAGGATGACCTAGTGGCAGGAGAATAAGACCAAAAGGTAAACACTGGAGAGAGAGAAAGTCACGCAGTGCCTGCAGGCTATTGTGTGAACCTGTGAGGAGGAGAGGATGTGGAATGGCAAAGTAAGGAAAGAGTCAAATCTCAACAAGTGTCACACTGGCATATTTTATGAAAAGTGGACTTAAGTTAGAAATCAGTGAAGAATAACTTAAAATTTATACAGTTGGACACTTACAAATGCATTTCTCAGTAACTTGTGGATCAAATATTACATATAACAAATATTTTAAAATACCTAGATGTGAACAAAACATAAATACAGCATATCAAAATGTATGGGCTATAGTCAAAGTATTATGAGGGGAATTTATATTCATAAATGCTTATTTATAAAAGCTCAAAAACCAGCTTAACAAGTTAGAAAATGAGGCCGGGTGTGGTGGCTCATGCCAGTAATCCCAGCACTTTGGGAGGTGGAGGTGGGCGGATCACGAGGTCAGGAGTTCGAGACCAGCCTGACCAACATGGAGAAGCCCCGTTTCTATTAAAAAGACAAAATTAGCCAGACGTGGTGGCAAATGCCTGTAATCCCAGCTACTTGGGAGGCTGAGGCAGGAGAATGGCTTGAACCCGGGAGGTGGAGGTTCCAGTGAGCTGAGATGGCACCACTGCACTCTAGCCTGGGCAACAAGAGCAAAACTTGGAAAGAAAAAGGAAAGAAAGAAAGAAGGAAACGAAAGAAAGGAAGGAAGGAAGGAAGGAAAGAAGGAAGGAAGGAAGGAAGGAAGGAAGGAAGGAAGGAAGGAAGGAAGGAAGGAGAAAAGAAAAGAAAAGAAAAGAAAAGCACCAGAGTGTTCTTAAAGAAAACTGAGGGAAGAGAATATGTGGAATCTAAATCTAAAAAGGTCAAATACATAGAAGCACAGAGCAGAATGGTTGTTATGAGGGGCTGAAGGGTTGGGAGAAATGAGGAGAAGAAGGTAAAGGGTACACACTTGCAGAATAAGATCTGAAAACCTAATGTACAGCATGATAACTACACTTCATAATAACATATTATGCACTTGAAATTTGCTAAGAGA
Organism: Pan troglodytes; assembly: GCF_028858775.2. NCBI lineage: Eukaryota > Metazoa > Chordata > Mammalia > Primates > Hominidae > Pan > Pan troglodytes. The sequence continues at coordinate 60,719,033 of NC_072404.2, forward strand.
GTAGATCTTAACTATTCTCACCACATAACAACAACATAAGTGGCTAGGTGAGGTGATATGCTAATTACCTTAATTGTGGTTGCCATTTCACAATATATAGGTCTATCAAAACACCACATTGCATACCTTGAATATATGTAATTTTTATTTGTCAATTAGACCATAACATAGTTAAAAAAAAGAGAGAGAGCATATGGAAAAGTAGGGAGGGAAATGAATACAGCAGAAAAGATTGATTAACCTAAAACTGAGTTCTTGAAAAAGACTAATAAAATTCTTAAACCTATTGCATGATTGACCAAGAACAAAAAGACAAAAAACAAAGAAATAATGATAGCAATAAAATGGGGACATAACTAGGTATCTATACAGAATTACAATGGAAGGAAATACTATAGTCACATTTTACAAAAATGAAAACTTAGGTGAAATTCAGTTTTTCAGAAAAAATATATTTCACAATATAGACTCAAAAAATTAAATAGATTTCTTTTTCTTAAATAGATTTCTAGAAATACAAAGTAAAATGCAGGAAGAAGAAGAAGGAAAGAAGGAAGGAGGAAGGGAAGGAAGGAAGGAATCAAAAACTGGAAGAGAACAAGGATGCTGATTCTTAGTATTACTACTGTGTATTCAGTGCAGTAAGATGGCAAAAAAAATACGAGATACAAATACAGAATAGAAAGATTTGAAGGAAGAAATGATTTAATTTGTTAATTGTTAGATTAATAATATATAAATACTTATTAATTACAAAAAATAGTAAGTAAGCAGTGGAGAAGTCAGACAAAACCTTCCACATGTCATCAAAATAAACATTGCTAAGGGGCAAAAGATTATCACATGTATCTTTAAGAAACATACATCACTTATGCAACGTTCTAGGAAAAATATCTAAAATCTAAATCTATATGTAAGGAAACATCAGACAAACTCGAATTGAGTTATACTCTGTAAAACACCTGTCCTTTATTCTTCAAACATGCCAATGGCATGAACAACAAACAATTGCCATAGAATTGTTTGTTGTTGTTCATGATTTTGAACTGGATTCTATACTGGAAAAATCATTGCTGTAAAGGAAAAATTATTGATGTAAGAGACAAAACTAGAATATAGATTATAGTTTAAATAAAAGTGTATTATAAATATTCAGTTTCCTGCATTTTATAACTGAACTGTAAATGTCTAAAAGTATGTATATCATTTTTCTTAAGAAATACACATTGAGGTCGGGTGTGGTGACTCACGCCTGTAATCCCAGCGCTTTGGGAGGCTGAGACAGAGGGAACACTTGAGCCCTGGAGTTTGAGACTAGCCGGGCCTATATGGCAAAACCCTGTCTCTACAAAAAACACAAAAATTAGCTGGGCATCATGGTGCGTGCCTGCAGTCTCAGCTCCCAGCTACTTGGGAGGCTGAGATGGAAGGATCACTTGAGCCCAGGATAGGGAGGTTGCAGTGAGCCAAGATTGCCCCACTGCACTCCAGCCTGGGCGACAGACAGAATGAGATTCTGTCTCAAAAAATAAAATATATATATTGAATTTTTATGGCATGAAGGTACATAAGGTATACAATTCACTGTCAAATCGTTCCGTGAAATTTTGCCTTTGTGTCTATGTATCTAGAAATGGATAAAGATGATAAAATAAACACGATCATGTTTAAAATTGTCAATTCCAGATTGTATGGCAGTTCTTTTTAATATTCTTGCAACTTTTATATAATTTTGAAATTTTCTATAAGTTTGAATTTTTAAAAAACTAAAAAAGATACAATATACAATAACTACACAAGGACCAAGGAATAAGTCTAACAAAGGAGATACACAAACTTTTGGGAAGTAAATTATAAACCTTTATTAAAGACGTGAAATAGAATTTAGAAAATGGAGGAATATACCTTGTTTGTGGATAAAAAGTTATCCACAAACTTTATAAAACTTAAATATATACATATATATACATACATTATATATACACACACATATATACACATATATACACATATATATACATATATACACATATATACATATATATACACATATATACAAATATATATATACAAATATATATATACACATATATATACACACATATATATATATACACACATATATATATACACACACACACATACACACAGTACTAGGAGAGAATCCAAACAAAGCATGATAGCTTCACTGAGTTGAAGAAACAGTGATTGGAGTTCAGTTAGTCTAAAGTCACTGGAATTGCAAAAAGTATTGGAAAAGAGTGAGCAAGGCAGGGAAAGAGCACCATAGCATTCACTGGAGTCTTCGGCTGAACACCAAGCTATGCATGGTTAGAGTATGGATCCATGAGACCAGGCACAAAACTATAGGGGAAAGAACAGCTACTAGGAAACTAAAACTGAACACTCACTAGAGCTTGCACAGGGCAGAGGAATAACTGGCATCTGACCAGGCAGAATGTAGAAAGCTCGTTAAACACCAAAGGCATTCAAAAGTGCTCTCAGAAAGGTCAAGAATTAACAGTAGGGCTGAAGTATCTAGCATAGGGAACTATAAACCTGCCCTGACAGAATGCTTTTTTTTTTTGTAAAGCATTTAAAAATGCTTTAAAAAAATGCTTTAAAAAAATGCTTTTTTTCAAAAGCATTTAAAGAATCCAGCTGATCCGAAAGAAACTTAACCGCCTGTTAAAACAAAACTCAGTTCTCTTAAAAGAAAAAAATCCTGACCTCAGTAATGTGATATTCACATTGCACAGTGTTAAAAAAAAAAAAACCCAAGTGTGAAGAAACAGGAAACTAGGACTCATAATCAGAAGAAAATCAATGAATAAAAATGGACCCAGAAATGACAGAGATAATGCAATTGACAGACAAGGACTTGAAAACAACTATTATATAAAGGTTTTTAAAGGAAAGCATAAAAATAATAAAAGCAAAGTAGAATAAAAATTAATATGATGGAATTCAAGGAAGTTGATGCATACAAGAATGAAGAGATGAATAAAGATCCTACAGGAAATGTTAACACATTGAGTCAAGGTGGATGGCAACACTGAAAATGAGAAGCATTTTTCTAAACCGGAACAAAATGAGATAGAATGGATGACAATGCCATCTCACACCAGTTAGAATGGCAATCATTAAAAAGTCAGGAAACAACAGATGCTGGAGAGCATGTGGAGAAATAGGAACGCTTTTACACTGTTGGTGAAAGTGTAAATTACTTCAACCATTGTGGAAGACAGTCTTGCGATTCCTCAAGGATCTAGAACCAGAAATACCATTTGACCCAGCAATCCCATTACTGGGTATATACCCAAAGGATTATAAATCATTCTACTATAAAGACACAGGAACACGTATGTTTATTGCGGCAGTATTCACAATAGCAAAGACTTGGAACCAACCCAAATGCCCATCAGTGATTGACTGGATAAAGAAACTGTGGCACACGTACACCACAGAATACTATGCAGCAATAAAAAAGGATGAGTTCGTGTTCTTTGCAGTGATGTGGATGAAGCTGGAAACCATCATTCTCAGCAAACTATCACAGGGACAGAAAACCAAACACTGCATGTTCTCACTCATAAACAGGAGTTGAACAATGAGAACACATGGACACAGGGAGGGGAATATCACACATGGGGGCCTGTAGCGGGTGGGGGGCTAGGGGAGGGATAGCATTAGGAGAAATACCTAATGTAGATGATGGGTTGATGGGTGCAGCAAACCACCATGGCACATGTATACCTATGTAACAAACCTGCACATTCTGCATATGCACCTGAGAACTTAAAGTATATATATATATATATATATATATACACACACACACACACACACACACATATATGTATATACATATATGTGTATATATATGGATGGTAATGCAAAAAAAAACAGTAATTGCATCTAAGAAATAGTAAAAGCTTTCCTGTCAAATGGCCTTGTTGAGTATGAAAAGTTTCATGGGAAAATCAGAAAAAGTCAGTAGGAATTAAGAGAAATAAAATGATGCAAGAAAGTGGAAGCAAATTATAGGACAAAACTAAAATATATATATATATATGTATAAGATGATTTTGAAGATCAAAGCTATATTAAATGTATTAATTACTAGTAGAAAAAGCTAACATATTACATGACTTTTGCCATCATAGTTTTAAGACTAGGAGGCCAATATGATACAAGGTTAGTCAATAACCAAAAAAAAAGTAGGGTGTTAGTTAAACCAAGCTACATAGAAAGATCTCAAGATAGAAACGACATAATTGAATAATAGAAAGCCATCAACTTTCTAGAGATCATAAAAATGGCAGAGTTGATTCAAGAGAACTTGGGGAATGGCAACTGGAGAGATGACTGTGTCAGAGAGACCACAACCCTTCAGAAGAAGGTCCGAATCAGGGCCTGGTCCTGCATGCAGGTGATTGAATTAGAAATGAAACAAGACTGAATTAAAGTAAGGATATAATGGAGCTGATAAGAGAAAGGTGTGTGTGTGCATGCGTGTACTCCGTGATGGGATAGACACAAGTACAGAAACCTTCAAGGAATTTTGAGGATCTTTCTGTTGATTGGTTGACAGGCAATGTCATACATTCAGTCACATGTTGCTCTTTTGGGAGGAAGGCATGTTAGGAGGCCCTTACTGAGGCATGAGATATATAAGCTCTCATATTTGCTTTAAAAAGGTATCTGGGTGTTATGGTAACAGGAAAAACACACTAGCCCAAACCACATTCCTCTAGCCTGCCATACTTGTACACCAACTCTATAAAAGACCTTTAGCTTAAAGTTTTTTTTCTGTTAAAATTTTAAAAATTCTTGAAAGGAGTATTCACCTAAACTGATCCTTCATTTGTTTTGTGGAGCTGATGAATTTATCGAATCTTTTTTTCTGACAGTAATTTGAATAAAAAGAAAGGAGGAAAATACTAGGTCATAGAGAAGTTCCAGTAAGAAGAAAATACTGCATCAAAGAAGAAGCTAGGAATACAGAATTCATAATTTAACTGAGCTCATTTCTGCCTGCCACACCTTGTACATACCTGGGCCGTACAACTCTGAAATGAGGTGTGGCCCAGTGTTCCAGGATGAGTCCAGGCAGAGACTTTTCCTGAACCCCTGTCAAATTTGCTGCTCAAAAAGCTTGAGTTTAAGCCAAATCCAATAAAAGGAAAGATTTCACTCACTATGTGGTAAGCTTGGTTTTCCTGATTTCTCAGCGAGATTGTCTACAGAAGATCTAATGGAAAAAACGTTGTTATATATAATCTCTGGGTGTGCCTGAGACTGGGGGCAGGGTGGGAAAGTGAAGAAAAAGGGTGCCTGCTATTTGATTATCTGTATCCAGGTAGTTAATCCCTTTCTTTGAATAAGTCAAAATGATTTGACAGCCATTATTTAAAAATAGGTTCTGTCTTAGAACTTAAAAACAGATGAAAGTACATTTCCTATTTTCCTGCTTGAATATATAGGTATCTACTGTTTATTCTTTATTTTTTTAATATCTATGTGTGCTTTTTTAAATGTATAACTAAAGCAACAAAATTTTAAGAATCTCTGTTTTGTCGTTGTTCATGTAACAGTGAGAGACAGAGACCAAGTGTCAGGAGAATCTTGTCCTTCAGTGGTTACTCAGGATTCTGATGCTCATGCTATGCTTACAGGGGCAGGGTAATAGCCTTTTCACTGCAGTCTAGCCTTAGGCCTTTGAAATGCTACCATCCCAGCGAGATTAAAAAAGGACTGCTTAAAGATGGTTAGATGTTGGGAGTATGTGGTATGCAATTCTACAGTTCATTGATTTTGACAAAGCATTTTAACTACCTACATAAACTGTGTCCAAAATAACCACTTACTGTGTTACTGCAATGTTTGCATTGCCAAACTTCATGAACAGAGTTTCTAAAATTATGTGACTTTATATAGATAATAGTCTACTGATGCAGTAATCTATGACATTCAAGATTTGTAATTAATGCCACATATCTACAACTATCTGATCTTTGACAAACCTGACAAAAACAAGAAATGGGGAAAAGATTTCCTGTTTAATAAATGGTGCTGGGAAAACTGGCTAGCCATATGTAGAAAGCTGAAACTGGTTCCCTTCCTTACACCTTATACAAAAATTAATTTAAGATGGATTAAAGACTTAAATATTACACCTAAAACCATAAAAACCCTAGAAGAAAACCTAGGCAATACCATTCAAAACATAGGCATGGGCAAGGACTTCATGTCTAAAACACCAAAAACAATGGCAACAAAAGCCAAAATTGACAAATGGGATCTAATTAAACTAAAGAGCTTCTGCACAGCAAAAGAAACTATCATCAGAGTGAACAGGCAACCTATAGAATGGGAGAAAATTTTTGCAATCTACCCATCTGACAAACGGCTAATATCCAGAATCTACAATGAACTCAAACAAATTTACAAGAAAAAAACAAACAACCCCATCAACAAGTGGGCGAAGGATATGAACAGACACTTCTCAAAAGAAGACATTTATGTGGCCAAAAGACACATGAAAAAATGCTCATCATCACTGGCCATCAGAGAAATGCAAATCAAAACCACAATGAGAGACCATCTCGCACCAGTTAGAACGGCGATCATTAAAAAGTGAGGAAACAACAGGTGCTGGAGAGGATGTGGAGAAATAGGAACACTTTTACACTGTTGGTGGGACTGTAAACTAGTTCAACCAAGTCAGTGTGGCGATTCTTCAGGGATCTAGAACTAGAAATACCCTTTGACCCAGCCATCCCATTACTGGGTATATACCCAAAGGATTATAAATCATGTTGCTATAAAGACACATGCACATGTATGTTTATTGTGGCACTATTCACAATAGCAAAGACTTGGAACCAACCCAAATGTCCAACAACGATAGACTGGATTAAGAAAATGTGGCACATATACACCATGGAATACTATGCAGCCATAAATAATGATGAGTTCATGTACTTTGTAGAGACATGATTGAAGCTGGAAATCATCATTCTCAGCAAACTATCGCAAGGACAAAAAACCAAACACCGCATGTTCTCACTCATAGGTGGGAATTGAACAATGAGAACACATGGACACAGGAAGGGGAACATCACACACTGGGGCCTGTTGTGAGATGGGGGGATGGGGGAAGGATAGCATTAGGAGATATACCTAATGTTAAATTACGAGTTAATGGGTGCAGCACACCAACATAGCACATGTATACATATGTAACTAACCTGCACATTGTGCACATGTACCCTAAAATTTAAAGTATAATAATAAAAAAAAAACTGAAAAAAAAAAGAAAATGGCAAGGCCTTGCTTCAAAATCCTCAAGGCCTCCGCTAAGACTCACCTATGGGAGCCTGCCAAAGGCTCCAAACAGCATCCCTATCTGCCACTGATACCTCAAACCATTGGATCTCCTGGGTCATATGGCCCAAGTGGCAGAGCAGTTTGCACAGCAGCCTCGACCTGTTGCAGAGCCTTCTCCTGTTCTGGACCCCACTCAAAACTGAGAGCCTTTTGGGTCACCTGATAAATGGGCTACAGTAACACACCCAAATGAGGAATGTGTTGCTTCCAACATCCAAACAGGCCCACTAGGCATTGTTTCTCTTTCTTGGTTGTAGGAGAGGCCAAATGCAACAACTTATCCTTCAGCTTAGAAGGAATATCTCTACATGCCCCACACCACTGGACCCCTAGAAATTTCACTGAGGTAGAAGTTTCCTGAATTTTAGTCAGATTTATTTCCCATCCTCTGGCATGCAAACATCTCACCAATAAGTCCAGTGTGTTTGCTACTTCTTGCTCACTGGGTCCAATAAGCATAATGTCATCCATGTAATGGACCAGTGTGATATCTTGTGGAAGTGAAAAGTTATCTAGATCTCTCCAAATAAGATTACGTCACAAAGCCAGATAACTGATATACCCCTGAGGTAGGATTGTAAAGGCATATTGCTGTCCTTGCCAGCTGAAGGCAAATTGCTTCTGGTGGGCCTTATAGACAAGAATGGAGAAAAAGGCATTTGCCAAATCAATGGCTGCATACCAAGTACCAAGAGATGTGTTAATTTGCTCAAGCAATGAAACCACATCTGGTACAGCAGCCACAGTTGGAGTCATCACTTGGTGAAGCTTATGATAATCCACTGCCATTCTCCAAGATCCATCTGTCTTCTGCACAGGCCATATGGGAGGGTTGAACAGAGATGTGGTGGGAATCACCACCCCTGCGTCTTTCAAGTCCTTGATGGTGGCACTAATCTCCACAATCCCTCCAGGGATGCAATATTGTTTTTAATTTACTATTTTTCTAGGTAGAGCCAGCTCTAATGGCTTCCATTTGGCCTTTCCCACCATAATAGCCCTCATCCTACAAGTCAGGGAGCCAATGTGGGCATTCTGTCAGCTGCTAAATATGTCTATGCAAATTATACATTCTGCCACTGGGGAAATGACCACAGTATGATTCCAGAGACTTACTGGACCCACTGTAAGTTGCACCTGAGCTAAAACTCCACTAATTACCTGACCTCCATAAGCCCCTACTTTAACTGGAGGACCACAGTGACGTTTTGGGTCCCCTGGAATCAAAGTCAGCTCAGAGCCAGTGTCCAGTAGTCCCTGAAATGTCTGATCATTTCCTTTTCCCCAGTGCACAGTTACCCTGGTAAAAGGCCAGAAGTCTCCTTGGGGAAGGATGGGAGAAAGATTCACTGCATAAATTGTTGGTAATATAGTGAGGTCCTTCCTCAATGGGGCCCAGCCTCCCCTTCATTCAAGGGGTTCTGTGTTTGTAAACTGGCTCAAGTCTGGAAATTGGTAGAGGGGCTGTTGCTCTCTGTTTTTGTAATTCAAATTAGTCTTTTCCATTCAACCTGCAAGTTTTCTGTTTGTATAGCTTAAGTAGGAATGCAGTAGGCTTCCTCTCAATTTCACTTCTAGGAACACCATGATTAATTAGCCAGTACCAGAGCTCTACACAAGTCAGACTATTCTGATTGCCGCTTTGCCTCTGCTGTCCATTACAGCAGCTATGCCCACCTTGCCTTTGAAGGTTGAGTGCTGCCATTTGGCCCCTGCCAGCTCAGTTATTCCCATTGTATCTAAATTTTGTAGTTGAGTGACTGAGGTTCTCATCATTAGATCTGACATACAGAGAAGAGCAATTATAGAGCTCTTCAAAGATGCAGGTGCTGCCCTCACAAATCTATTTTGCAAGGCACTGGTCAAGGGTATATCTTCTGGCCCCTTCCATCTGGGATGAGTAGGTCTAAAGTGATTAATCCACTCCACCATCCCAATCTCCCTAAGCCTGTGGATCCCTTTCTCTACATTAAACCAAAGGAGATCAGGCATTTCCAGCTGGCTCACAGTGGCCATCTTTTAATCCATATTTCAGCTAACCAAGGAAATAAACTATCAGAACTTTTTTTAACTCCCCAAGCTGCAACATTAAATGCAGAGTTCTTACTTAGTGGGCCCAAATCAATAAATTCAGCCTGATCCAACTCTATGTTCTTTCCACCATTATCCCATCCCCGTAATATTCATTTCCCATGCCTGTTCTCCAGATTGCTGTTTATGTAAATTAGAGAACTCAAACGTTCTTTTCGAGTGTAGGGCACCTCCTCATGGGTCATACTCTTAACCTCACCCCTAGGGGCCTGCTGGGACTTTAGTCTAGTTATAGGTCTATAAGCAAACAGATGTATTGGGGGTGGCTTCTGAGGAGAATCAACATTATCTTGCCTGGCAACTGCCTCAGGGGAGGCCATCACTCTTGCCTCAAGCAGTGCAGAGTTTATCTCCCCAGACAAAGGTGGAAAGGCTGATGGCAGAATGGGTCAGGGAGGGGATGTTGTCGCTACTGGGGATGGGGAAGCTGCTCCTTCTGGCAAAAAAGTTCATCAGAGTTTACAAGCTCAGTGTCCCCAGCTTCATCGGGGTCCTCCCACACATCCCCATTCCAAGTTGCAGGATCCCATTCTTTTCCAATCAATGCCCTCACTTTAACAGTAGACACCTGGTGAGGCAGTGCATAAACCTTTCATTAAAGCTCAGCCACTTGCGTGATAACAGCTTGTGTCTGTTTTTCCACAATTTCAGTTCTTTCTCTACAGGAGATAAGACTCTCGTTCAAGGAAATCTTAGCAGATTTGAGGCTCAGTGTCTGCTTCTGAAGCTGGGAGACAGAATCCCTGAGTTCATAATTTTATTTCATTGCTGTGTTCACAGAACTTAGGAGCAACCAACCAGCTTCATTATGTTCCTTGGTTCTCCACATATGATCAAAGGTATTATGTTTAGAGTCACTAAACTCCTTGCCTCTCATGAGTGGTGAATCAGGAGGTTCAATGCATTTATTTTGCATAACTCTCTAAACAGTTTACACCAAGGACTATCAGTGTTCTCCATACTATAAGTAGAGTTCTTAGCATTTTGGGGTGTAATCATATTAAACAGCCAACTCCAGAACTCCATCCTTAATATTCTGTTTCTCTAGAACCATTCCTGGTACCAAAATCTGTATTAGTCAGGGTTCTCTTAGAGGGACAGAACTTAAACTAACAGGATACATATATATCCTATTAGATAGGATAGACAGAGCTAATAGGAGATATACATATATAATATATGTGTATGGGAGTTTAGTAAGTATTAACTTACATGCTCACAAGGTCCCACAATAGATTGTCTGCAGGCTGCAAGCTGAGGAGCAAGGAGAGCCAGTCGGAGTCCCAAAACTGAAGAACGTGGAGTTCAATGTTCGAGGGCAGGAAGCATCCAGCAAGGAGAAAGATGTAAGCTGGGAGGCTAAGCCCGTCTCTCCTTTTCATGCTTTTCTGCCTGCTTTATATTCGCTGGCAGCTGATTAGATTGTGCCCACCAGGTTAAGGCTGGATCTGTCTTCCCCAGACCACTGACTCAAATGTTAATTTCTTTTGACAACACCCTCCCAGACACAAGTAGGATCAATACTTTGTATCCTTCGATCCAATCAAGTTGACACTCAGTATTAACCATCACAACACCAGAGACAGACAATTAAAAAAAGAAAGAAAAAAATGATCAATAAGATTTGAAATGTCACCCTAAATAATAAACAAATAAATACACATAAAAATAAGTATAAATACCATGATTTATTATTAAATTAGGAAACAGCTCTTTTTTCAGAGATGTAAGTAAATCTTTATTGTGGATATTCAGTGCAGTGTAAAACAGACAAAACTGCAAACTTCCCAAATAGATTAGCAAAATCCAAGATGCGCAAATCCAAGATGACATAATAAGCACCTGATAAAAATCAGGATTTTTTGGTAATCTTTGTAGGTATATAGTAGGTGTATATATTTATGGGGCACATGAGATATTTTGATACAGGCACTCAAATGTGTAATAATCACATCATGGAAAATGGGGTATCCATCTTAGGAAATAATTTAAATAATAAGACACTTGGGGAGACAAGATGATCTTTGTACTTTGTAAAGTAAAAGAGCATGTTGCAATGCAATATGTGCAGAATATTTCATTTTCATACAAAATAAACATACGTGTATATAATGTTAATTAATCATAGGGTATAACTTTGTATATACAACATGATATACACTATAAGTGAGAAGGTATATGCACACATACAGAAAAATATTTACATGCAGAAGGAAATACACCAAACTATGGATAATAACTGGTCCTAGGCCATGAATTATGGATTCCTTTTCTTATATCTTTATACTGTCTCTGTTTCTCAAAATGTCAACTGTCAACATGAACATTTCTGGTGATCAGGAAAGCTGCTATCAGATAAAAATGATTGAGAATAAAAATTCCAAAGGAATACACAGCTTACATAAGTACTGATAAAATTTTAGCTGAACATAAAACCAAGCAGCTATAAATGAGGCAACCAAAATTTAAACTTTCTACTCTAGCTACAAATAAAATATCCCACAAAGGTTTGTAAGGATGTATAATTTCTTTGTGTCATTGTGATAATTATAAAACTAAATTTGCCCAGTTCTATAATATTGTAAGGACTAAATGAATAGCACTGTTCTATATAGAAATGCTAAAATCTGAAATACATGAAATCAGTAGTGATCTACCCAATGCGGCTATCCCTAATCCATGTCCTGCATCTCCTATTATTTGGGTAACTTCCTGAGATTACCCAAGGCAAAAGCACATGCCCCTTGGATGAGAAGGAGGGGGCCAGATCTCTCCTTTGCACAGGAATTGAATCAGCCCTTGAGCTGGACTGACTGGACCTGCAAAAGGGAAACCAGAGTGTGGCCTGAGGTTGAACTTCAACACACACCCTGGTGAGGCACGACAGATGGAAACTCTGTATTTATCTCCAGGACTTCCTGAAATCCCAAGACATTTTTCAAGAAATTTAAAAACTGATGTCTCTATCTGAATCTCTCCAAAAGGAAAATGAAAATGAAAGAGGGAAGATGGTAGGTGAGAGGTGGCAGCTGTGTGAGGATGCCTGAGGCATGTGGACAGGCTTAGGAGGAAGAGAACGGAGGTCACCCTGCAGGGGGGTGAGGAGGGGAAGGCAGCAGAAAGAACAAGCTAGTCTAGGCCCATGGAATCTCTAAAGACATCACAGCTGGCAGCAGAGCTACCTCTAAAGGCTGGGCTTGGGAATGTGGCTGAAGGAAGGGGTGGATTAAAGGTCCACATGAAACAGCAAGACCCCAGATGTCCAGTTCCAGCCACAGCACAAGAGGCCATCCCTCTCCAACCTTAGCATGGACCAGCCACCCATGCAGGCTCCTGAAGCAGCTAAGAGCAATTTGAGAAACATTTCTTACTATAGATTCTCTCTTATAAGTGAGAGTGAGTCCAAATGAATAAAGACATACAGTCCTGGGCTTCAGGGTACTGAAATCTGTTGAGTATCATGCTGAACTTTGATGGAGCCTCATCCCTTTAGATCTGGGGCCGTAGACATCAGAAGGTTGTATGAAGGAGGCACCAATATGGAAGCTTTGTGACCCCTTTTATTTCAAGAAGGCTTCTATTTGGGACGTGGAGCTTACGGTTAATCCACATTTCAGAGGGTATTATTGCAAATTAGTCAACAAATCTCTAGGCTTTTATGACTTCCATGTGTCAAAATGAAGAGCAACCAAACAAATGAAATGACCCATGAATATTTTTTAACAAAATAGGACACAAAATTGACTTAACATGCATTCAAATGCCCTAGAATTTATTTGTTGCACTTTGTAACAGAGGTCAACATGTGCCAAGATTATTTTCATTTATTTCCTTAATACTAAATCAGCTTTAGCAAAGAGGAATAAAATTCCCAAGTACTTACTATATCCGAGCCAAATTATTCAATCACCTTGGAACTATTGAATCAGTTTAATTTTTTCACTGGTAACTTGTTATTCACAGTTCTAGATGTTTATTCATGTAACTAAACTAAATACATTGAAAACAGCTTCAAATTCTGTGCAAGATTACAAGAGGTTGCATGCGTGTGTGTATGTGTATGTGTGCAATCTTATACCTATATTATATACATAGATATGACAGAGAAAAAGAGAGATTCCATAAGTACATTTTGGTTTGTGTTTGCTATTTGCTGTGGTCATGTGCAACCACATAGTTGGCACATAATACATGAACTACTTTTATCCCTGCTTTCCAGTCATGCCACCAAATTTAGCCCTTTTACAAATAATATTTAGACTATCTGTTGATGTATTTGGTATGGCTAGAAGACATTTTTTTTTATTTCCCAAGTTCTGAAAGCAGCCACACCAGTCTCACCTCTTAGGAGCTAACTCTGGGGTAACTTTATAAAGTCAATTAAAATAAAGTTTGAAGGAAGCTGCATTTGCCACAGTGCAGAGAACAAGAAGCAGCAGGGAAATTGCAAATCTTGCCAATTGTGGGTTCTGCCACTCTGGGATGCAGAAATAAAAAAAAATTAAAAGGCCAGTGCTGGCCCCTGGGATTTCTTTTTCTCTGGGTCCAGCACTTTGGACTCCAGTCAACCCCGGCAGCTGGCATCGCAGACCAGTTTTAGTCGGCAGGTTGGAATCCTGGCCATTCCCACTCAGTGGCTTCATCTGTACCCACCACACATAAGGGGCTGTTTGAATGAGACCTTAAGAATCAGAGCTCTGCCTATTCTTCATTTTGGGCAAGATTCATCTTTGTTCCTCAAGAGACAATGGCTGCGCTCCCTTTCCTCTCAGTTGAACTCTTGGCAACCCACAGAGAGTAGGGCATCTGCTTCTGCGTGTTCACTTCCCACTGCACTCACTGATCGGATTGCACACACCAACTCTCCAAATGCGTTCGAAATAGATCTGTGGCTCTTGAGTGAGTTCCGTGAGCTTCACAGCTGAGATGTGTGTCCCTCATCACCAAGTGGATGTGGGAACAGTGACGATGACTCAGAGCAGGAATGAAGCCATGTTCCTCCCCCTGCATCCTGGAAGCCATGACATTCGATTATGGAGGAAATATGTGGTGGGTCCTCATGTGTATGAGGTCTACACAAGGTGTTGGTGGTGTAAAGTCAGGTGAAACATGATCCCAGCCCTCAAGGATATTTCAATTCAGAGATGAAGAATCTATCGGAATGATATGCATGTTAGGTCATTCAACAAATACACATGTGTATCTACTACCTGCTGATCTTATGGGAGGTCATTTCGACCTCGACTCCCAGTTTTCTCTCCCACCCACATCCTACTTGTTGCAAATCCTGCCCCATCTTCTATGTGTATTCAGGATCCAACCCTCCTTCGATTGCCTCCAACCTGCCTGGAGCCATCAGCGCCTCTGCCAACTGGGTGCTCAGTTCTACTCTTTTTTTTTTTTTTTTGAGACGGAGTCTCACTCTGTCTCCTGTCTTCCAGGCTGGAGTGCAGTGACACGATCTTGGCTCACTGCAACCTCCATCTCCCGGGCTCAAGTGATTCTCCTGCCTCAGCCTCCCCAGTAGCTGGGATTACAGGTGCGTGCCACCACGCCTGACTAATTTTTGTATTTTAGTAGAGATGGGGTTTCGCCATGTTGGCCAGGCTGGTCTGAAAATCCCAACCTCAGGTAATCCACCCGCCTCGGCCTCCCAGTGTTGGGATTATGGGCGTGGGCCACCGCACCCAGCCCCTGTTCTACTCTTTACCTCTGCTATCTGTTCTCCAGGCAGCAGCCAACAATGTTTCTTATAAAATGTGAGTCAACGATGAGAGGTCCTTGCTCAAAATATTGCAAAGCCTCCCAAACAGATGAGAAATATGACCTGAATCTCCCCCGTGGTCCAGAAGCCTCACAGGATCGAGGTCACCGTCAGCCCACAGAGTTCATCTCTGGCTCTAGCTGCATTGGCACCCGGCTGGCCGCCCAACCTTCTTTGCTCTCCTTTGGACGTCTCCCTCCCCAGCGGGCCCCAAGTTGGGGCCTGCCCTCCCTGGGGATCCTCTGCCTGCAGCTCTCTTCCCTCACAAGTGCACAGGGATCAGCTCACTCAAGTCTGTGTTAGATGTCGCCTTCTCAAGGTGGCCTTCTCTGACAGTTGAAAAGTCACGACGCCTCTTCATCCTCCCTCTCCCCTACTCATTTTCTCTCATTTCTCTGAAGTGCTTATGACATTTCAGCATGCTTCACAATCAGCTCTTGCATGGGGTCAGCATGTGCCTCCATGCAGTAAAATGCAAGCTCCCTAAGGAGCAGTTTTGTTTACTGCTCTATCTCCAATTTCTAAAACAGTTCCCGCAGCAGAGGAGCATGAAAAAAACTGAGCAGGGACTGAGTGTTGGATCCCAAAACACTTTTCAAAATGCTCACCCCCTGGTGTTGATGATTTAAACACTAACTGGTGCTAACAAGCCCATGCCCCTGTGTCGTGTTACAGGGATGGACAACGTGCAGTGGGGCATGGAATGCACTCGCCTAACTCAGCCTGACGGGATGAGGAGAGCTTCTGGAGGAGGTTGCATGCAGGCCAGGTTTTGTGGCAGAAAATGGGGCTCTTCTAGGAGATGGGGTGTGGGGGAAATGCTGACAGGCAGAGGAAGCCCCTTCCTCCCACCTTGTCAGTTCTCCTTTTCTTTCTTGCTATAAAGAATGAGAACATGGCAGGACTGGTGATGCAGCCAGTGAAGCAGACATGCAGGATGCCACACAGGCACAGAGCAAAGCTCCCTTAAAGGTGAGGTCGGCAGAGGTTCCTAGCGGAGATGACCCTGAAAACAAGGTTTTGAAGAATAAGTATGGAATGTTTGGAGGTTCTGCAGGACCTCAAGTGAGAAAGAGTGAGTGGCTGAGCTAGTGCAATGGCCATGGAGTGAGGAGGACAAGGTTGATAGGAGAGGTATTAAGGGGATGGCATCACTGGGCATGGTGGCTCATGCCTGTAATCCCAGCACTTATGGAGACCGAGGTGGACGGATCACCTGAGGTCAGGGGTTTGAGACCAGCCTGGGCAACATAGACAACCCATCTCTACTAAAAATACAAAAATTAGCCGGGCATGATGGCAGGTGCCTGTAATCCCAGCTACTCATGAGGCTGAGGGAGGAGAACCACTGGAACCCAGGAGGTGGAGGTTGCAGTGAGCTGAGATTGCACCACTGCACTCCAGCCCGAGTAACAGAGTAAGACTCAGTCTCAAAAAAAAAAAAAAAACAAAAAAGGATGAGGGGAGGGATGGAATCTGAGGAGGCGGACACTGACGGGATGTGGTGGGGGCTGGAGGAGGGAAGCCAGTCAGATGAAGCCCTGGGGTGCTGCCTGGATGGCTGGAGGAATAGCAGTGCCATTAGCAGAAGAAACAGGCCAGGCGCTAGGCAGAGGAAAAGGCATCTAGAATCAATGACCTGGAGGTGCCTGTGGGAAATAGAAGTGACGTCTCTGTGACTACCTAGTGTATGGTTAGATGGGTCTGGAGCTCAGATATGGATGATGTTTAGCTTCATTATTTGCTGATTTATTCTAAAAAATTTAAACATATGCCGAGATTAGGAAAATAAGATAGTGGACCCTATATGTATCCATCACCAAGCTTCCAAGATTGTCATTCCACTGCCAATCTGGTTTTATCTATGCCCTCACTTATGCCCAACCTTAACTATTTTGAAGTAAATAGCAGACATCACATCTTTTCATCCAAAAATGTCTCAAGAATGAAGATTTTTTTAAACACACAATACCTCTATCACACCAAAATATTAGCAATAATTTCTTAATATTATCAAATATCCAGTTATGTACAAATTTTTCCCATTGACTAATATGTATTTTTAAAATTTGAATCAGAATTCAAACCAGGATGTCTCTTAAGGTTTTTGCAGACTCTAAAATGTTTCTCTCTCTCTTTCTTTCTCCTGCCATCTTTCTCTCTCTCTCCATTTTTTTACCTCCCTTCTTCCCTTACTCTTTCTCAATTTATTTGTTGAAGAAAGTGAGTAGTTTGTTGGTAGAATTTTACATAGTCTACATTTTGCTGATTGTATCCCAATGATGCCCTGTCTCCTATATTTCCTGTTAACTGGTAATTCAATCTAGATATTTTATCACATCCATGTTCAAATTTTTAGCAATAAAATACAACAAACCCCCCATATCTGTGGGTCCTGCACTCATGGATTCAAGCAACTGCAGATAGGAAATAGTTTTTAGAAAATTGTGTCTGTACTGAACATGTATAGACTTCTTTTTTCTTGTCATTATTTCTTAAACAATAAAATATTATAACTATTACATAACATTTACATTGTATTAGATATTATAAGTAATATAGAGGTGATTTAAATCATATGGGAGAATGTATGTAGGCTACATACTAATACGAAGCCATTTTTTATCAGGAGCTTGAGCATCTGTAGATTTTGGCACCCACGGGAGCCCTGAAAGCAGTGCCTGCAGATGCTGAGGGATGCCTGCCCTCATGCGATGCCAGCACTTCCAGCACTAGGCACAGAAGCCTGCTAGCCTCACCTTTCTGACATTAGCAGACACTGGTGGTAAGGGCCCAACCTATTATTTCATTAGATGTGAAAAGATGCTAACAGTCAACTCCACCAATCCTTCCTTATTGCTTATCAGCTGGAAGAGATCACCAGAAGTCACGAAACAGCAGTGCCAGGCTGGGATGAGGACATCCAGGAAGAGGGTACAGGGTGAGGCCTGGGGACCATCAGCACTTCAGGAGAAATGAGAAGGGGGGATGCTGAGAACAGCCTGGAAAGTGAAGGTCCTGCCAGAGGGGAGAATGCCATCAAAGAAGCCAAGGTGGAGGAGCGTCATAAGCGATAGGGAGGGCCACAGTACCCGGCATCCTGGCATAACATAGAGATAAAGCAGGAGAATCACATGGAAATGACAGTTCCTTGACCACAATTTCCATCATTGTATTTGAAGGAATGAAAGGCGATTGACCTTGATTTAGCACCCTATGTGACACCTCCAGCCTCCAAAGCTGGCTTCCACGCAGGAGGCATGACTTTCCCCTGCATTCCCATTCCCACTCGCCTTCCTCTGCCTGTGGGAAGCAGTCAGGATAATCTAGGCTGATTTGCTTGAAGAAGCAGATGATACATGATTGGGGGAAAAGCAACAGCCTGTCCTTGTTTTTTTGTTTTTTTTAAGTCTAGTCTCTGAGTAAAAGGAAAGTCTCATAAAACATAGTAGCAACCCATTTAGAAGCTGTGATGAGAAACGGCAGTTTCCTCATTGGCCAACCCAGAGGAAGGCTTTCCTCTTCAGGGGGATGGCACAGAGTTGGAAAGGAAATGAAGACAATGCAGGCAGTATCGGTGGACTCCTGAGAAAATGATGACTCAGGCAGTTGGTGGGGAGAAGTGTCACATTGTCTAAGGGTGTCCAATTGCAAGGGGGAATTATGCCCCTTAAGTAGGTGGAGCCAAGGGAGGTAGCAAGAACTAGCCCAAAAGTATATATGGATGTGATTAGTCAGAATGGCTGTAATAGTCACACAGGGCTCCCTTCCCACCATGGTCCAGGAAGCAACTGACTCCAGGGGCCTGAGAATGGTACTGAAGCAGAACGAAATCCTCCTTGACCCTAACAATACTGAAACAAAGTGTGATTCAGCAGCAAGCCACCCTCAGGAGCCTAGGACCAAGGACTAAATGGATTTTCAGCCATTGTCAGAGTGGATGGGTAAAGTCAAGCACCTGCCTACACAGATGACCCCCACCCACCCAGCATCACGATGACCATGATCTGTGCTGCTTCTATGCAAGCCCCTGACTATCTGTGAAACACCGGGAATTGAAGTGAGACACAAATCCAAATTAGGTTTCTGTCAAATAGCAAGATGGAGTTAAAAAGGAAATTGAGTTAGTGTTTAAAATAGAAAGAGAGAGGACAGAGGAGGGAGGGAAGGAAGAAAAGAAAACAAGAAAGTTACAATTCTTTATATACAAGTTCATGTCTAGATGTTTATGTATTACACACTCTCCTGCCCATACACACTCACCTCTAAAATTTGGAAAACAATAATTTTGAAAGCCCAATGTTTGCTAATTCTTAATTTCTTCTACTAATAGCAACAAGGAGTTAAATTTTCTTTCCTTCTATTCGGAGGCATTTCTGCCCTTAGAGACCAGCCCACATCAGGTAATAACACGGCAGCCTCAAATTCAGACCCTTCATGCTTATTATGCTCATTTTATAATCATTGTCATTTCTGATGAGTCATTTCACCCTCACCATAAATCATTTATGACACTTGAATATAAATATGAAAATAAAAAGCTTTATTTTAAAAGTGTAAGCAGGCTGGGCGTGGTGGCTCACGCCTATAATACCAGCACTTTGGGAGGCCGAGGTGGGTGGATCACCTGAAGTCAGAAATTTGAGACCAGCCTGGTCAATGCAGTGAAACCCTGTCTACTAAAAACACAAAAATTAGCCAGGTGCGGTGGGGGAGCGCCTGTAATCCCAGCTCTTCAGAGGCTGAGGCAGGAGAATTGCTTGAACCTGGGACAGGAGGTTGCAGTGAACCCAGATCACACCACTGCCCTCCAGCCTGGGTGACAGAGTGAGACTCCTTCTCAAAAAAAAAAAAAAAAAAAAAAAAAAAGTAAGCAACAAACTCCAAGCTATAAAACTTTTGAAAGTTTTGCATCCCTGAGGCCATGTAGCCAGGCAATGCCTGGGTAGTGAGCACTTGGGTTGTTAGCCTGGTGTTGCTCTTTGTCCTGGGCTCAGAGCTGGGGCTGACAACACATACAAACCACCCACATCTTGGCAAATATATGCCGCCATTGTCACGTTTCCACCAGCTTGAAAGTGAGGTTAAAAAAAATAATCCTTACCAGCCTCAAGCTCTAAGAAGGGAAACTCATTGCAAAAGGATCAGAAGGAAAAATAAATAAATAATTTTATTCTCTTCTCTATAGCTTATCCACACCCTAATTAGCAGCAGGATCCTAATCCATATCCTGCTAATACATATCCTATTGGTTCTGTTTCTTTGGAGAACCCCTGACTAATACATCAATACTCTGCAGAGATTTCTTGATTTAAAATAACAATGATATTTTGGGTGAGGAGTAATTAAATGACTCTAAAGTTTATCTGTAAGCATACATAGAAGAGTTAGAAAAGAGTGTTTGCTATTGTGAATAGTGCCGCAATAAACATACGTGTGCATGTGTCTTTATAGCAGCATGATTTACAGTCCTTTGGGTATATACCCTGTAACGGGATGGCTGGGTCAAATGGTATTTCTAGTTCTAGATCCTTGAGGAATCACCACACTGTCTTCCACAATGGTTGAACTAGTTTACAATTCCACCAACAGTGTAAAAGTGTTCCTATTTCTCCACATCCTCTCCAGCACCTGTTGTTTCCTGACTTTTTAATGATTGCCATTCTAACTGGTGTGAGATGGTATCTCATTGTGGTTTTGATTTGCATTTCTCTGATGGCCAGTGATGATGAGCATTTTTTCATGTGTCTTTTGGCTGCATGAATATCTTCTTTTGAGAAGTGTCTGTTCATATCCTTTGCCCACTTTTTTGTGGGGTTGTTTGATTTTTTCTTGTAAATTTGTTTAAGTTCTTTGTGGATTCTGGATATTAGCCCTTTGTCAGATGGGTAGATTGTAAAAATTTTCTCCCATTCTGTAGATTGCTTGTTCACTTTGACGATAGTTTCTTTTGCTGTGCAGAAGCTCTTTAGTTTAATTAGATCCCATTTGTCAATTTTGGCTTCTGTTGTCATTGCTTTTGGTGTTTTAGTCATGTTACTGGGTGCAGCACACCAACATGGCACATGTATACATATGTAACAAACCTGCACATTGTACGCATGTACCCTAGAACTTAAAGTATAGTAAAAAATTAGATAGGGGGAAAAAACAGTGGTGACCTATATTAGTTGTCTATTGTTACATAAAAAATTAATCTCAAACTGGAAAGCAACCTTTAAAGGCATTGGGCAGCAGTTTTGGCAGGGTGTTCATGTTGTCTTTGGAAGCCATGCACTAATCTGGAAATCATTCCCATGTATTTATCAGGAAGTAAGTCAAGGGTAAGCATAAAGAGTTTCCAAAGTGTTGGAACCTGGTGTTTCCAAAGAGGCAACACATTTCTGCCAAGGATCATAGACTTTGCCAGAATTCTGAGGACAACAGGGCTCCAGGTGTAACCAGAACACCAATAATTCACATGTCAGGCTGGGAGTTAGAGTCCATCACAATATGAATACAGCTAAAGTTTGTTTTTAATAAAACATTTTCTGTAGGGCAAATTAGGATAACTACTAAGGCCTCACAGCTGATAAATGGCAGAGCAGGAATTTGAATCCTGTTCACTTTGTTTACAAAGCTTGTGCTCTTATCACATGTGATGATTAATTTCATGTATCAACTTGACTGAGCCATGGGGTGCCCAGATATTTGGTCAAACATTATTTTAAGTGTGTCCATAAGAGTTTTTCTGGATGAGATTAGCATTTGAATTGGTAGGCTGAATAAAGTACCTTGCCCTGCCCACTGTGGGTGGACCTCATCCAATCTATCAAAGGCCTAAATAGAAGAAAAAGTCTAAGTCTGAGTAAGAGAGAATTTGTGCTCTTGGTCTTCACTTGCCTTCAGACTCGGAATTGGTCTAGAACTTAGGAGATTAGCTCTCCTGGTTCTCAGGGTTTTGGCTTCCTGGGTCTCCACCTTGCCAACTGCGGATCTTGGGACTTCTTGGCCTCCACAATCACATGCCAATTCCTTATAAGTAAATAAATACAAATCCTGTTTCTCTGGAGAACCCTGACAAGTACATCAATATGCTACAGAAAATTCTTGACTTAAAGTAACAATGATATTTTGGGTGGGGAACAATTAAATGATACTGAAGTCTGTCTGCAAGCATAAATAGAAGAGCTAGAAAAGAGTGGTGATCTATATTCTTTGCCTATTGTTGCATAAAAATCACTCCAATATTTAGACACAAAACAACAAACACTCATCATCTCATGATTTCTTTGGTTTGAGGGTTTGGGAGTGGCTTAGCTTAGTGGTTTTGGTTGAAAGTCACTCAGGATATTTGGCAATGATGAACATTTTATTAATGTCCTAAAACTGGGTTGTGAGGTTGGTTAAAATTTACTAAAAATTATTAAATGGATCTATGGTCTGAGCGTTTGTGTCCCCTTCAAATTCTTACGTTGAAACCTAATCCCCAATGTACTAGTATTAACAGGCAGGGCTTTGGGGGTGATCAGGCCATGACGGTGCAGCATTCATGGATGAGGCTAGTGCCTTTACAGAAGAGCCCAGGGGAGCATGCATGCCCCTCCCACTCTGGAGACTGCAGCAAGAGGTGCCATCTAGGGAGGGAAGAGAGAGCCCTCACCAGACATAGAATATGCTGGAGCCTGTATCTGCAACTTCCCAGCCTCTAGAATTTCCCAGCCTCTATATTTCTGTTCTTGATAAGCCAGCCAGTTTATGGAATGTTTGTTATAGCAGCCCAAGAGGGTTGAGACAAGTGGTAGACTTATGATGGGTGAGTATATGAATTCTATCTCAGTAAAGCTGTTAAAAAGAAAAAGAAAAACAAAGCTAAAAGTTGTTTCCTTAAAAAAATTAGTGAAATCAGTAAAGTTTAGCAAGACAGATCAAGGAAGAGAAAAGGAGAAAATACAAATTACCAATATTAGGAATGAAAAGAGAAACATAACTGTGTATCCTACAGTTATTAAAAAGGTAACAAGAGTATAATATAAACAACTTTACAACCTAGAATTTGCCAATTTAGATGAAACAGATGAATAAATTCTTTGAAAAAAATTCCAAACGTAATAGGAAAAGAAATAAAGAATCTTAGGTATTTTATGAGGCCAGAATAACTTAGATACCAAGACTTCACAAGCACCTTACAAAATACATACATGCAAAACTCTTAAATAAAAATTAGCAATCAAATATAACAATATACAAAAAATACATTATTACCAAGTAAATTTATTCTAGGAGGTTAATAGTAGCTTAATACTTGAAAGATATTCATTATAACTCACCACATGTGGTGAAATTCAAATACGTCCACAAAGGCTTTAATACTCCCCCTTCAGTACTGTGGTAGAACGTAATTCCCCTGCCCTTGAGTGTGAGCTGGACTTACTGACTCCTTTGTAACTAATAGAATGAAACATAGTGATGATATCTAACTTCAGAGACCAGTTTATAAAGGACACTGTGATTTTCTTCTCTCTCCCTTTCTTGGATTATAGTCAACCCTCTATATCTGTGGGTTCCTCATCCATGGATTTCATTGACTCCACATTGAAAATATTCAAAATAAATAAATAACAATGCAACAACAAAAATAATACAAATAAAACATACAGTATAACAACTATTTACATAGTGCTTACATAGTATTTGGTATTATAAATAACCTAGAGATAATTTAAAGTGTATGGAGGAGAAAGGTATATGTGTGTAGGTTATATGCGAATACTATGCCATTTTATATCAGGAACTTGATCATCTGTGGATTTTGATATCTGCAAAGGATACTGAAACCAATACCCCACAAATACTGAAGGATGACTATACTCACCTTGAAGTAACCAAACAGCTTTACGGTAAAATATATATAACATAAGATTTGCCATTTTAACTATTTTTAAGTGTAAAATTCAGTGGCATTAATTACATCTCCACTGTCTCATTCCAAAATTCTTTCCATACCCCAAGCAGAAACTCTGTACCCATTAATCTGTTACTGATTTTAAACAATAAAAGTTTTCATTTTCTTTCATTATCTCATTGGACATAAGATATAGTCAGCAATAACTTAGCTAAAGCCTTTTCTTATATTTAAATTTAATTATAGGATACTTTTCTTGGGAAGGGAGGAATGACAATTGATTCTAACCACAGTCTAATGACTTTAACTGTTCTGGAGCTAACTTTACCTGTCTTTAGAAGGTTTGGAACCATAGTATTAACTACATCCTCTATTTCATGAACAGCTTCCTTGGGCACAATAGTTATGTTCTACCCATTGAGATAGATACAAAACAGGGTGAGATGTGTTCAGGAAAATAAGCTTGTTAT
Organism: Pan troglodytes; assembly: GCF_028858775.2. Classification (NCBI taxonomy): domain Eukaryota; kingdom Metazoa; phylum Chordata; class Mammalia; order Primates; family Hominidae; genus Pan; species Pan troglodytes. The sequence continues at coordinate 60,743,634 of NC_072404.2, forward strand.
TAATACTTCTAATATAACAAATACTGTTATGGTCCAGACACCAAGCTGAGCAATTTACAACGTTTACCTCATTTAATCCTCATGACACCCCTATGACATGGTTACTATTTCTATGTGCATTATTCAGAATAAGCCTGTGACATCTCAGCAATGTCACTGAGCCACACACTCACCCTCCTTGAGGTAACACCTTCACTACCTAAGGCAGGTGAAAAAGGAAACATAACCATGAGAGCTAGGTCAGGGGACATAACTATGTGAGTTAGGTCAGGGGACAGAGTGGAATCAAGACACTAGGGTCACCCTTGTGAGAAGAGCATATAAACTATCATGCTAGGATGCTTTGACATCTGACTTGAGTTTTCTTTGTTTGTGTTGGGCACGCATCGCATAGCGTGGTGTTAAGTACGTGGGTTGACTCTGAAATAAAGCCATCTGGGTTTACATGACAGCCATGGAATTTATTAAGTCTTAGAATTTACAAAAGCTTTTACTTACGAAGGCAAGTTAACAAACCTGTGTAAGTATTCTGAATAATGCACATAGAAATAGTAACCATGTCATAGGGGTGTCATGAGGATTAAATGAGGTAAACCTCGTAAATTGCTCAGCTTGGTGTCTGGACCATAACAGCAGTTGTTATATTAAAAGTATTAAATTAAAATGAAACATCAATAAATAATTGTCAGTAAGTGAAGGTTTATGTGCTGCTTTTGAGATTCATAAACATGGCTGAAAAGAGAAGGGGTTTAATGAACAAGACTGTTCAAAATGTCAAGTTTACAGATTATCAAAACTGTTTCTTTAAATAGTGTTTGGATGTCAAGTTTTGGAATGGAGCAAATTAAATATTCCTTTCACAGTCTTTCTCTTCCAATTCTAAGATGCCAAGTTTCAGACAAGTGCCTGAATTCCAAGTGACATTCCAACATAGCCCTGTTATAAAGTGCCTTTATGCTCATTCTTCTATAACCTTGATTTAGTCCATTTGTTTTTTGGAGGAGGAGGGTTTCGCCTTCAATAGCTACGTGCGAAGTCTAGAGACACATTCAAGTTTATGAGAAGTTTGTACTTTGCATTGTTTATGATTATTCTGACTCAAGCTGAACGGCCCATTTCTCTGTATTGCGACAGCCCAGGCAATTGCACACCTGAGCATGTCCTTGGAATGTGTGAGACACAAACATTCCAAACTGTAGGGATGCCAACTATTCCAACTATGTATCCAGAGTTCCCCACACGTATCTTAGCAAACAAGAACAAAACAACTCGATCCCATTGCTTGAACATGTTGGGCCACCTCATGTTCTCAGGCCACCATCCTCCACCTCAGGTCACGTGGTGAACATTCATAAGTAAGGATTATTCAGACTGAAGGCCAACAACAAGGAAATAAATAAATGACCCAGGATAAGCCATGGTATCTAGTTCAGGGTTTTTTTAGAGACAGTGGATAGAGCAGTCATTGGGTCTACTCATGACCAGGTCAATGATTTCCCGAAGTCTAAATACATCCAACAGATGTGACACAGTAGACTGCCATGGTCTTGGTAGCCAAGGAATTTGCTCCCAAGTGGAAGAGAAGGGAGCAGTGGTGGTTCTTGATATCCTGTGGGCATTCTCAGCCCAGAAAAGGGAGGCTCTTATGAACCTTCTGAGGAATAATACATTCTTTTAAACACAGAAGAATCTAGCAGAAGCTTATACAGGGAGAGGACTGCAAGTGTAAACCAAGACCTAGCACCTGGCAGGCCAGTCATATAACCTGGCCATACTTGGTGGTGGGGAGAGAGGAAGCCGGCCCAGTGTTCCTACAAGCACTGCCCAGCTCGATTCCCAGGCCTGTGGCAAAGCACCACATGCGGTCTTCATTTCACTCTGGAAGCTGTCAGTACAGCCCGGGTGTTTCTACTGCAGGCTCGAAAGGGCTGAAACTGCCGGTGGCCATTTGGGGTTGGGGTTGAGAGACAGGGACTGACACTTGCAAAGCCTTGAAATACAACCACTACTAATCATAAGGAATGAAAGTATTGCCATGTTGACTATGCAACATTTAGTAACAATAGTACATTTTAAAATTAGTGTTTGCTTAATTGTTGCTCAATTAAATTGATGCTACTATCCCCAAATGCCAAACTGTTTCCACTTTTCTGTTGCAGAAAAAAGAACATCACCTCTATAGTTATAACCTTGACATAGAAAATAAGTATATATTTTGGTTTTGTATTTATGCTAACTTTGAATATATTTTATGTTGCATAAACTCCACAGTTATTATTTTAAGTTCTGCATTTTAAAATTTATTTCCATTTTTATCTTATGGTAGAATATTGAGATTGATGCCAATAATTTGCTATTATATGTAAATACACAGTGATCATCTTTTTACTTTTAGATAAAGTCACAGTAGTAGGATCCTGATCAAAGGTATTTTTACTTGTCAGTATGTTTTTCTGTCAGTTTTCACAGGACAGATGCTGCAAACCTGGCTTCAGTAACACTGCATTTATTATGTCAGGTATGTCACAGGGGGACACCTCCTTCACTGCTGACACCTCATTAATCATAAAAGGTATCTTATCAGTCTTCTAAATATAATTTCACTCACACATCACAATGTTAATCATCATTTGATGTTTGCATATTAAAAATATTTCCTACTATGCAAATTTTCTGTACTTAAACTTGAAGCTCTCATTCAATTCTCATTGGTTTGAATAACAAATACATCTTCCTATATAAGCCAAAAATATTTTCCAAGTTATCTTTTTTTCCTTTTGATAGGTATTTTTCATATATGTTTAATGATTTGTATAGTCTCATGATTGGGAGTCAGTGGGAGATCTTACCTCTTGCAGCACCCACGCTCCCATACTTGACACAACCCTAAAACTAATGACAGCATCATCTCACTTACACGCGGGATGTAGCAAGGGTGGATTCACGTGCATGGAGAGCAGAACGGAGGTGACCAGAGGCTGCAGGGAGAGGCTGGGGAGGTGTTGGTCAAAAGATACAAATTTCAGTTAGACATGGGGAATAAGGTCAGGAGATCCATTGTACAACATGATGACTATAGTTCCCAACAATGTATTATATTCCTGAATATTGCTACAAGAGTAAGTTTCAAGCATTTTCACCACAAAAACGATACGTTTTTGAGGTAATTCCCATGTTAATTAGTTTGATTTCACCATTCCACAACATACACACATTTCAAAACATGCTGTATGTTATAAATACAAACAATTTTTGTCACTTAAAAAATAGTATAAAAGAAGCCACTAAGAGAAAAAAAAACTCATGACAAATGACTAATATGATGAATCATTTGAGGAATATTGGTGAAATAAGATTAAGAGAAGATTACACTGAAGAAGGAAAGACCCACAATCCCTCTAGAGGAAGGACAGTCACCAAGGGGAGCTAGTGGGGTGGCAGCGCTGTCAGGACCGCCAGGGCCACACGTGGAAGGAGGGGACATGAGGGGCTGCTAGAGCTCACCCTTCTCATCCCTGCACTTGTCGCCCAGGAGGATGGGCTCAGGGGCAGGATCCTCCCATCAGCCTGCTGAGGGTGGGGTGTGGAGGTGTGAAACTCAAGTGTGTACAAGAGGTTACATTTGTATAAAAGCTTGTTTTCGTCTTTTTTTCTGATTAGATTTTTTCTTTCTAAACTGAGCTATCATTGACCTGGTTGTGTAAATTCAGTGAATGTCAATTTCCCCTCCAAGCCAATCTCTATCAGAAGGTTTTCGGTCCTTACTCAGTGTGGTGTGGAAAGCAGGCATCGTGTGAACCATTTATTGGTAGACGCTAAATGAATCTGGCACACCCTGAAGCATGACATTAGAAGACATAGAAATGTCTTCTTCCCTGTAGTAGTGAAGAAGATATTGATGCTGAAGATGCATGTGAAAAGACTGAATAAATTTTTTAGCTAAAAATGAAAGCATCAAAGATATCCTGCAATAGAGTCATAGTTCTGAGAAAAATTTAATGTATTCTGTAACTAAAAAACCCTGAAGTGCAAGAGAGGCAAACTATGTTGAAAAGAGTAAATACTTTTTTCCTTAAATAGGCTTACTATAAATTATAGGAAAAAACTTTTAAATATTTTTCTGAGGTTTATTCTACATATTATTAAAAGACATAGAACATCTACAAAACATGTAAGCAGTATTAACGAAGAAGCTACAACATACACAGCTCCACTGGTATGGAGAGCCAGATGCTCCGGTCCACACTCACACTCTGAGCAACGCTGCTCCTCTGGAGACTCCTCAGCAGGAGGGACGGCCTCTGGTGCGCTGGGGAAGGAGCCAGAGGCAGATGAAGGGCAAAGGAGATGGGCGGGACTGCCCTGAGGGTGGGCACCCAGTTTCAGGGCAATCAGGACACTGAGCACAGGGCGACAGAGACATGGGAGTGGGCTCCGGACAAAGTCAGGCTCTCTAGGTGGGTAGCAGAGTCCCTGAACTAATTTCCTGTTGCTGCTACAACAACTAACTACAAATTTGGGCCTCAAAACAGCACACGTTTATCACCTTACAGTCCCAGAGGTCAGAAATCCAAAACAAGTCTCACTAGGCTGAAATCAAGGTGTCACCAGGGCTGCACTCCTTCTGGAGGCTCTGGGGAAGAGTCCTTTGTCTCATCTCTGCCAGCTTCTGGAGGAAAGCCACCGTCACGCCCTGGCTCACGGCCCCTTTTTCCAGTCAGCAGTGTCAGGCTGCATCTTCCTCATGCGGCCATCTCCCATCCTTCTGAATCTCTTGTCCACTTCTACAGATCCCTGTGATTACATGGAACCCACCTAGATTATACAAATATTATCAGCATCTGTAAGTTAATCATGGGGGCAAAGTCCCTTTTAAAATGTAAAGTTAATGCATTCATAGGTACCGGAGATCAGAGTGTGGAAAATATTTGGAGGGGGTCAGTATTCTGCCTGCCGTAGCCCCTATACCTGTGATACTCCCAGGGCTTGATCAAGGCAGATGCACAACCTCTCTGGACAAACACATCCTCCGTAGAGGCCTGCAGGATTCACACACATGAAGATCAAGCAGCAAGCCCACAACCAACACCAACAAAGCCCGAGGAGGCGAGCCACGAGAGAGGTGCAGCAGCAGGCACAGACGGCAGACTCTCACCCTGCAGGAAGTGGGCATAGATGATCAGGAATGAGCATGAAGATATTAGAAAGATCAAAGACACACACAGAGAGAAAGAGAGAGAGAGTGTGAGAGACAGACACAGAGAGAGACAGAGAGAAAATGAATGAAGGAGAGGCAATATTTGAACAGGAAATGGGTGAGAATTTTCAGAAATTATGGAAAAATATACAGATTCATGATGCAAAACATATATTAAACTGAAAAATGAAAGTAAAATGTACAGGACACGTCTGCTACCCTGCCTCACATCTTCTTGGCTACTGTTTACTACAATAATTGCTGCAGCAACCATCTTTCTGCAGGGACAGCTGGCAGCATCATGCCTCAGCTGCAACTCATATACCTTGCTTTTTGTTCCAGTACTTCTCAGATGTATATGGGAACCTGATAGACACCCACACATGCACCAAACCTGAAAATTCAAGGAGGTTAGCATTTAATAGAATAATCCTGACCACTGGGGAACAGAAACTGGTGGATAAATGCTCCCTCCCCTAGTGCATGCCCACACAGCCAATTCTGAAGCACATTCTAAAAAGCACTCAGAACGTCCCAGAGGGCTTGAGCCCCAAGTTTCCACAAAAGCGATTAGATCAATAACGTACCCTTGCATTGGGTCTCCCTACATCCTTATTCTATTTTTCCAATCTCATTTTTCCTCTCCCTGGCCTCGATTTCCCCAAAATAAACTACCCGCCTTCAAGACTGTGTGTCAGTGAGGCTCCGATTTCTGGGGGGAATCAGAGCTAATTTTAAAAAGTGAATTTCCATATATGTTGGAGAATAGCTGCAAAATACCAAATATAATAGAAAGTCTTAAAATTGTTCAGAGAGAAAGAAAGAAACACCTAAAAAGAAATTATTGTAAGACTGATAGCAGACTTCTCAACAATAAGAGAATAAAAACAATAGAAAAATACTTGAAAAGGCTGAAAGAAAACAACTATTAATCTAGAACTGTGTAACCAGAAAAACCATATTTTAAGAGCCAGAGTAAAATAAAAAAAAATTCTAGATAAATAGAAACTGGAAAGCTTACCAACAATACATCTACATTAAAGAAATTTCTAAAGCATGTTCTTCAGGATGTAGAAAATAAACTTAGAAAGATGTTATCAGATACAAAAGAATGGCAGGAAAAGAAATTGGCAAACATGTATAAATCTAAACAAGCAAAACCTCTAAGATGTAATAAAAATAATGTCTAGTTTCAGAGTTAAAAAGTAAAACAAACTTAAATCTTGGGCAACAATAAATGTAAGGAAAAAAAGAGTATTCAAAGTTAAAATGTTGCAAGTATCCCACAGCAGTGGGTAGAGACGTTGAGATATTAATTTTAGACTTAGTTCCATATACAACATAACATTTTAAAATTTAGCCTCCAGAAAAAGAGAAATAGAATTTTAAACTTCCAAACACACTGAAGACCAAACAGAATTAAAATGAGGAAAAAAGAAACAGCAAAGCAGAATAAATGAAGAGCAAAAAACATGAAATGGGAGAAACAAATTCAAATATATCTGTGACCACAATAAATATAAATGATCTAAACTCTCCCACTAAAATATAGAGGATGTCAGGCTGGCTTAAAAATTAGAATAAAATGAGTCTATCTCTATGTGGCTTGCAAACGGCTTGCCTAAATCATAAGAATGCAGAAGAGTTGAAACTAAAACAATTGAAAATTTTACCAAGCACATACTACCAGAATGTATATTTCTAAATGCTTACAATAAAAAAGAAGTACAAGAAGTTTGAAAGCAGAAATCAGCTAAATAGAAAACAAAGATAAAATAGAGAAGATAAGTAGAACAACAAAAAAGCAGGATCTTAGAAAAGACTGTTTAATAAAAGAGGTAAACCTCCATGAGATTGCCAAGAAAATAGACTCTAGTATATGTTAGAACTGAACAGGGAGGCATGCCTACATGTAGGAAAGAGATTGAAATAATGAAATTACTAAAAATAACCTTATTCCAATGCATCTGAAAACAAGTAAAATGAACAAACTTCTAGAAAAATATAGCTAACGAAAAACAAGTTCAAGACGAAATTTTATAAACCTTAATATTCCTACAATTAGAAAGAAATTAAAATAAAGTTTCCAAATTTTAGGCTCAAACTTTCTTGCAGACAAATTAAACAAACTTTTCAGAAGCAGATTATTTCAAACTTATAAAACTTTTCCCAGAAAATAGAGAAAAAAAGGAAAATATTCCATAACTCTATAATTCATATGAAGCCAATGTAACTTTATAATAAAACTAGAGAGAACAGTATAAAAATGAAAAAATCTAAATTAATTTTTCTTTACAAATATACATAAAATAAATCATAACTAAAATTTATAAATAATCAAAATCATAGCTTAATCCAATAATATATAACAAAGATAATATATCATGAGCAAATTGCAAATGCCAGGACTTTCACATTAAAAAAAACTATAAATACCATTCAAGACATTAAATACTTAAACAGTAAATATTTTATGACCACCAATAGATGCAGAACAAATTTTGATTATTCATCTCTATTCATGATTTTTTTTAAAAATTTCTGGCAAACTCAGAATAGAAAGAAACTTTTTTAGCCTGATGAAGAGTTATTTACAAAAAGGTTATACATAAAACGTCAGTCTTGATGGTGATATCTTTGAAATAATATCCTTAAAATCAATAATGTGCCAGGCATGATGGCTCACACCTGTAATCCCAGCACTTTGGGAGGCTGAGGTGGGTGGATCACTTGAAGTCAGGAATTTGAGACCAGCCTGGCCAACATGGTGAAACCCTGTCTCTACTAAAAAAATACAAAAAAATTAACCAGGCGTCATGACGCACACCTGTAACCTTAGCTACTCGGGAGGCTGAGGCAGGACAGCCGCTTAAATCCGGGAGACAGAGGTTGCAGTCAGCCAAGATCGCACCATTGCACTCCAGCCTGGGTGAAAAAGTGAGACTCTGGTCTCAAAAAAAAAAGAAATCAATAACAAGATAGGGTATTCATTATTACAATCTCATTCAACCTTGCACTGTAGATCTTCCCCAGAGCAGTAATGGAAAACATAGAAATAAAGCCATAACAATTATAAAAAACAAAGCTCTCATTATTTGGATATAACTCTCTGCATATGAAATCCAAAAGAATGCATGAAAAAATTATTAGAATAATGAGAGTGTTTACTAAGTAGCTGACCAGTAAATGCATTATATATGTCATCAACAATCAGAAAATGTATTGCTTAAAAAATACAATGCCTATATATGTAACATATATGTTATATGTGTTATACACATATGTATGTTATATGTACATATGTATGTGTTATATGTATATGTTACATATACATGCAGAGCCAGATACATATACACTTAGCTATATACATACTTATAATAAAAATAATAACAAAATTTTTAAGTCACCTAAGAAAAAGTCTAACATAAATTGTGTTAGATCTCTATGAGAAAATTTACAAAAACTTAATTTAAAACATTAAGAAAGACATAAGTAATTACTGTATTTTGGATTAAAAAACTCAGTATTGTGAACATATTATTTCTCTCAAAATTAAAATATAGAGTGGAAGAAATTCCAATCACAATTCTCTAGAGCTTGTCCTGGAACTTGACTAGCTGCTTTATAGTTTTACATGGGACAAAAAATGTGAAAATAAACCAATCAACATGCTCCTGAAGGAAGAGGATGAGAAAGAGAAAGAAGGACAGGTGGAAAAGGGGTGACTTGGCCATCAGATTTCAAGATTTTCTATAAGGTTTCTCTGGTAATTAAGACAGTGTGGTACAGGTGCAGGAACAGAAACATGGATCAGCAGAACAGAATAGAGATCCCTGAAACAGACTAATGAATACACGAAAATATTATATATGATAGAGATGGAAGTATAGACAATTAAGAAAAAAGGGACTATAGAATTAATGAAGCTGGGAGAAATGGTTGGAAAAAATCAATAAACTTTATCTCTACTTTACACAAAAACAATTTTGATATATTGAGAAACAAAACATGAAGGGCAAAATTTTAAGCTTTAAGATGTATATATCATTAAAAAATGAAAAAAAATGATGGGAAGTTGCTTGGCAGTTACAATGTGCATTGCTCCAGTGATGCATGCCTTATTGAAGGCCCTGACTCCACCACAGTGAAATCTATCAGTGTAACAAAATTGCACTTGTACCCGTGGTTACACACACCTTTAAAAAAAAGTTGAAAGAGAAATACATGTTGTACTAGATCTTACAAAAAAAAGAAAAGAAAAGAAAGAAATTCAAGAGACAAGCCACAATCTGGGAGAAGACATTTGTGACAATATCCCACAAATAATTCACAAATTGAATATATGAATAACTTTATAAATCTACAAGAAAAACACCAAAAAAATAGAAAAATGGGCAAAAGACATGAATAGATGGAAGACTAATGGGAAAAAGGAAACGAAAGGAAGCAAGCAAGGAAGAAAGGAAGGAAGGAAGAAGAAAAGAAACCTTTCTCAACTTCATTAGTAATTAAGGATGTTTTATTTTATTTTCAAAATAAGGACACAATAAGACATTGTTGTCAAAATAAGAAAATAATGATAACATTCTATATCTACTCAAAATTGGTAAAAATTTAAAAGTCCAATATACCATGTGTTAGAAAGAATATTGATTCAACAAGAATTTATACTTTTCCAATGGGTACGTAAATTGGTACAATCATTTTTTGAGGAATAACTGGTATTAATCAAAACAGCATGGTACTAGTATGAAATGACACAGAGATGAATGGAACAGAATAGGGAACCCAGAAATAAAACCACATATTTACAGCCAACTGATTCTGACAAAGTTGACAAGAACATACACTGGGGAGACACACCTTTTCAGTAAGTGGTACTAGGGAAATTGGATTGCTTTATGCAAAAGAATGAAGCTGGATCTCTAACTCTCCATATACAAAAACCAAGTCAAGAGTGATTAAAGACTTAAATGTAAGACTGGAATCTAAAAATAGTATTAGAAAACCTAGGGAAAACTCTTCTGGACATGGGCCTAGGCAAAGAATTCATGACAAAAATCTCAAAAGCACAGGCAACAAAAACCAAAAAATAGACAAGTAGGACTTAATTGAACTAAAAACTTCTACACAGCAAAAGAAATAACCAACAAAGTGAACAGACAATCTGCAGAATGGAAGAAAATATTTTCAAACTGTGCATCCAACAGGGGACTTCCTTGGGAAATTCCAAGGGAATTTCAACTCGACAACAAACAACTCAGCAACAAAAAGTCAATCCCCTTAAAAAGTGGGCAAAGGACATGAATAGACATTTTTCAAAAGAAGATGTACAAATGGACAAAAAGCATATGAAAAACTGCTCGACATCACTAATTCTCAGACAGGTACAAATTAAAACCACGATGAGATATAATTTTACACCAGTCAGAATGGCTATTATCAGAAAGACAAAAAATAGCAAATGTTGGCAAAGAATGCAGAGAAAAGGGAGTGCTCATACACTATTGGTGGGAATGTAAATTAATACAATCTATGAAAAACAGTATGAAGATTTCTCAAAAAGCTAAAAATGAAACTACCATTTGACCCAGCAATCCCTCTACTTAGTATCTACTCAAAGAAAAGAAATCATTATATCAAAATGATACCTGAACTCATATGTTTATTGCAGCACTATTCACAATGGCAAAGATATAGAATCAATGTAAGTGTCCATTAACAGGTGATTGGATAAAGAAAATGTGGTACATATATACAATATTATTCAGCCATATTAAGAATATTATTCAGCCATAAAAAGAATGAAATCATATCTTTACAGGGATGGAACTGGAGCCCATTATCTTAAGTGAAACAACTTAGACACAAAGACAAATACCTCATGTTCTCACTTATAAGTGGGAGCTAAACATGTGTACACATGAACATACAGTGTAGACAGTGGAGACACGGGAGGGTGAGTGTGCAGGAGAAGGGTGGATGATGGGCAATTACTTCTTGGGTACAACGTTCATTATTCAGGTGATGGATACAGTAAAAGCCCTGGCTTCACCATTACTCTATCTATCCATGTAACAAAATTACACTTGTACCCCATAAATTTATACAAAAAAAATTTTTAAATCCAAACATTCACGTACCCTATAATACAACAGTTCAATTCTTAGGTGTATACCTAGAGAAACATTTGGGCATATTTCTCAGGGGACAGGTACCAGCATGTTTATACAGTACAACACAAATGTCCTTAGACAGAAGAATAGTTAAATAAATATCAGTGTATTTGTACAATTAATATTATGCATCAGTGAAAATGAATAAACTATAGGTACAGGAAATGATATTGATGAGTCTTAAAAATACAAAGTTGAAAAAATCAATTTTCAAAAGATTACATACAGTATGTACTATAACATTTATATAAAGCTCAGTAAACAACTATATATATATATAATCCCTAATATGTATGTGTATCACTAATATTTATCTCCCTAAAAATATCCCATATGCATATAGGGATATACCAACCTTCCAAATAACACTTCTTAACTTCTTTCATTTTCTCAGTTAGATTCCTTGGTCTGTCATGTCACTGGCACTCCTGTTAGTACCTTAAACTGTCTTTCATTATATTCTACCCACCTGGAAAAATCCCTTTGCTCAGGCAACGAGTATAGAGAAGGTTCAATAAAAATTCAGAGGTTCCTACATAAACTCCGACTGAGCAGTCTTCACAGGCCCTTAGTCGTTCTGGCTCCTCCAATCTCACTCTTACTGCTTCAAATCTGTTTCACTGTTACCCAGCTTACAACGCCACCCTCATCCTCAGCACTTACAACAAAAGCTTACACTTTTTACTTTAAAAATAAAACACACCTTTGTCACCTGGACAAGAAACTGATAAAACTAACCTGTGTAGTCACACTTCCTTCCTATTACAAAAGAAACTGCCAATTCTCCAATCTCTTCACCTAGGCTTTGGAGCTTCTCCACCCCACTGATTATTATAGAAGCTTTTGTTGCATTTGTGTAGTAAGTTTTTCCCTCTCAGTAATGCAGAACCAGGTGCATAATTTGTGGGTCCCAGTGCAAAATGAAAATGCAGAACAGCTGGCTCAGAAGTGATAAAGAATTTCAAGCTGGCAGCAGCAGAGCCTTAACCCGAGGGCAGGGCCTTGTGAGTCCAGGACCACCGCAAGTCAGCTTTATGGCAGGATCCTTCCCATCAGCTCAGAGAGGATCCATTCAAAAACAGCAAATCCACCTCTATCACTGTTCCTGTCCTGCTATGAAAGACCCTCTCCTCCCCCTTAGAAACGTACCTAGCGTTGTCTCTCACACCTGCCCATACCTCAATGCATTCCAAGCCGCCTTCACCCCAGTGGCTTCATGGAGAGCATTATGTCCCAGGGCCGCCACGGGCTGTGGGGTTGCCAAGTCAAACAGTTGTTTTTCAGTCCTCTCCCCCTTCTGAAAATACTTTTCTTAGCTTCCATGAGCCACACTGTCTTGTTCTTACCTCTGCAAGAGATTCTGTGTCTTCTTTGCAGAATCATCCTACTCACCTAGACAGTCAGTGAACACTAGAATAACTTAAACAAACCAGCCTTTCCCTCTTGCAAATATACCTTCTTCCCTTGGTGTTCTCATTGGAGTCCACGTCTTTAGTTTAACTTCTTTATGGTGTATACGTGATGGTATAGGATTGGCATATTTTTATGTAGCTAAAACTGCCATTTCTCTCCCTTTGTAGTAGATTTACTGACCTATTTAGGAAGGCTTTCTCCCCCAAATCCTAGGAACAACCTATTTATTTCTTACCACTTTTATGTTTTTTAATTTTTTTAAAAAAATTTTTGAATTCTATTCCAGCAGAATTTATTTTATATGTGGTGTCTACATTTTAAACCAATTATTTTAGTTTCCAACATCATCTGCCTAGTAATTTGAAATCTCACCTTATCATTTTTTGGAATAAACAAACATTATTTTTATGATCAGAGAAAGTGACAAGTTTTAAATAAGAAAATAATATCGTATATAATGAAATCTGTTTTTTCTTCACAATTTATCAGAGTAATAAATGATCAAAACTAATTCTTTATCACATTTTCTGATAGTTTTCCAATCATTTCATTTTCTATTCAAATCTTAAATAAATTATAATTTTTAAATTTTTTTTTCTCACTTCAGAATATAAGCTCTGTGACAGCAGGGATTTTGTATCTATTGTTCAATGCCTTATCCCTACCCTACAGCTTAAAACAGACTAGCAGGAAGTGTTCAATACACATTTGTTATTAATAGCTAGATAAGTAATTGAATGAATGATTTGCTAGCCAGTTTCTCTAATCTTGTACTTATTTATTTTTTCAAGGTGTTTTAAATTACCTTGAATAATTTTTTTTTTTTTTTTTTTTTTTTTTTTAGACAGGATCTCGCCTTGTTGCCCAGACTGGAGTACAGTGGTGCACTGCTACCTCGGCTCACTGCAACCTCTGCCTCCAGAGTTTAAGCGATTCTCCCACTTCAGCCTCCCAAGTAGCTGGGATTACAGGCATGCAACACTACACCCGGCTAATTTTTGTATTTTTTGGTAGACACGAGGTTTCACCATGTTGATGGGGCTGATCTCCAACTCCTGACCTCAGGTGACCCGCCCGCCTTGGCTTCCCAAAGTGCTGGGATTACAGTCATGAGCCACTGCAACCAGCCCGAATAATCAGTTATTATACTCTAATATGTCATTGGTCTATAATTATAATTACAAACCCTATTGGTTCCATTGATTTAATTGTCTAGGGGCATGCCACTATGACTGCATTCCAATTACTGTGCCGGTATGTTACGTTTGTATATGTTTTGGCTACAATATCTGAACTTCCCAGAATAGTTTCCGACAGTCTTATATTTGAATAAATAGGATAATCATTTCGTTTTGTTAAACAAACATTATTTTGTGACTTCCAGTTGACTCAAAAACTATTTATTAATTTACAAAAGCTTGTTTTTTAGCCTATCCATGTACATAGTTTGCATTCGGGGATCCAGGGTGTGTGTCAGGGAGGAAGCAACATAGGCCTATCCCCAGGAGGCCTCTTCCCCCAGGACGCCCTCGGGCGCCGTGGAAGAGAACTGGAGATGCTATGAAGGCAGGGCCACCCCATTGGCCAGGAAGAGAGAGGCAAGCGATATCCACGGGCAGAGGGAGCGCAGACATGGGCGGAAGAGCAGCGGCTTCCAAAGGCTGCAAGCAGGAAGGAACAGGCACCAAAAAGAGGAGCTGAGAAAAGGAGCCCGCAGAGGCGGCGCCGGGACCCCGTGCTTAGACAGGAAGAGAGAGGCATAAGGAGGAAGGACCCAGGGAAAATGGAGGAGTACTTTATTTCCTTGTATTTCCTGATCAGAAATTTGACGTTCAGCGTAAGAAAATTAGAAAGCAAAAATTTATGAAAATGAAAATAACATTCACCCATCATGTGAGAAATGAGGACTAATAACTTTTACTTTTAATGTTTTACTTTGTAGCCAAAAAAGCTAAATATTTTTATAGTTTCACATATATGTTTTCCCCTTCCCCATCCATTTCCTGGACCTAATACTTTCATCTTTTTTTCCCACCTTTTTTTTATCATATTTTAAATCTTTCTTTCAAACAGATAATAGCTGGATTTTATTTTTTAGTTGAATCTGGTATGCGGTCATTTCTACGCTCACGGGGAGGACCCACAACCAAGACCCCTCGCCGGGTTGTTTCCAGGCCTTGGGTCCTTGCTGGCTGTCAGTGGTGAGAGACTGAGTACACAAATGGACAATGGCCAGAGCATCTATAAGAGCAGAACTCCCACCCACCCCCTGCAGCAGCCAGCCCAGGAGGCCAAGCCTTCATCTACAGGAACCAGCCAGGGAGGCCAGCCTGCTCCATGCCAGGCTTGTAGGAATTCAGATTGCTGTCTCTAGAAATAACACGGGAAATTAAACATTGCAGTCTGTAATAATCAGACGCAAACAGCCAGGACTTGATTAATAACTCACAGTTTCCTAGATTTCATCCCTGCTTCCAATCTAGGGCCAACCAGACAAAGCCCAGTATGTCCCCTAGCCAGTCCCATGGGATGCCCACTTCTCACCAGCAGCCCCCGGCTTCCTCAGGCCCACAGCCCCTGCCAGGGCCCCTGAAGCCTCCCCTTTTCCACGGTGAAGCTTCCCCACTCCTCGCCTGCCTGAGTCTGTCAGGATGCAACTGATGGCCATGGACCCACTTGCTATAGCAGCTCTGAATAAACAGCCTTTGCCTGTTCTTATTTGGGTGGTCTTCATTTATTTCCACAGTGGGAGACATCAGTTCCTTGACAAGTGACCCTCTCCACAGGGCAGCTCAGGACATGGCAGCCAGCTCCCCTCAGCGCAGAGACAGCAGCCCAAGGCTGAAACTGCAGTGTTCATGTCGCTAACCTCAGCAGTGACAGCCATCACTTCCGCTATGTCCCATTCTTAGAAACCAGTCATTGGCCCAGCCCACACGCAGGGGAGGGGATTACACGCATGTGCGCTGGCCAGGAGGTGGGGATGACCTACACCCACCCCACCTAGCGTAGTGACGAATGCACTTGATGTTATCCAATCATAACATGTATGTTATTTATGGCTTATTTTATACGGTTGTCTCTTCCTTTTGTTTTTGACTTTTTTTGATGTTTGTCATATGATTTTCCACATGATTATTTTGAATGTCCTC
The DNA here is from genome assembly GCF_028858775.2 of Pan troglodytes. Lineage (NCBI taxonomy): Eukaryota > Metazoa > Chordata > Mammalia > Primates > Hominidae > Pan > Pan troglodytes. The sequence goes on from NC_072404.2 coordinate 60,759,572, forward strand.
TGTACATTTCCGTTTCATTAATTGTAATTTTCCTTTTCTCTGCTCTCAGAGATAGATGCGTTTGATGAGACTATTTTTTAAAACAAGGGACCTACTATTTTCCCTCCATGAAATTCGTTGTATCATTACGACGAGACTGTCTGATCATACAATAAGAGGATGCCTCTAAAACAGATCCACCGCTTAAGTCTTTCATCCCATTGTGATCTTTAAAACTTGTTCACACACCGCTCTCTCTGTGCTGCCCTAGGCAACTCCAATACCTTGCTAATATGTTGGTCATTTTTTAGGATTCCCTTCTCATGTGTCTCGGTTTCAAGAGTCCTCATTTCCTACTCCTAAGATGTTTAGTCTTGTCAATTTTCATACACGGACAGACAGAGGTCTGTTTTCCACTGCTATTTCCTCTTCTGTTCCCAAACTCACATGTTAAAATCTGTCCTCTTGGTTTGTTTTTACATTTTTTTTTCACTTTTTACTGAACAGCAAAGTGCACACATCAAAAATGAACAACTTGATGATTCAATGTAAACATACTTACGTAACTTTCACATGCCAGGAACTAAAACACAGCCAGCACCCAGCAGCTCCGTGCCCCCTGCCTCAACCCAGGAGTAGCACCATGCCGACTTCTGATGCCAGGGGTCCATTCTGCCTGGCTTCAAACTTTCTATCAAAAGAATAATGCATCATTCACTAATCTGAGCGTGACCTCTTTCACTGAAAATTACGTTTGTGGATTGATCCATGTAGCTTTAGTTAATTCTTTTTAATTAATAGATAGCTTTTACTTATATGAATTACCATTTACTCATCCATTCTACTCATGGTGGACATTTTGGTTGTTTCTAATTTGCAACAATTACAAACAATGCAGCTATAATCCTTTGTATGTGTCTTTTGTCACATGTGGGCTTGAATTTGTTAATTCTATATCTAGAAGTTAAATTACCGGTTTACAGGAAATAAATTTTTAATTTTAACAAATAGTTTCCATTTCCAATACTTGTACCTCTTTGATTCCCAGCAGTAATGTCTAAAGTTTCCCTGTTCATTCGTTTTTTTTTTCTTTTAACTCAGCATTTGTTACGTTTAATAAAGACTTACTTGAACATTGACAACCAAAACAAAAGAATTTCAGGATTCTAAACTTTACAATTATTTACCACGACTTTATCAGTATCTTCAGAAAATTAGAGCCCTGATGTCCTACCCACGTTCTCAGTCCCATGTTGAACACTAAGAACAGGGTCAATCAGAAAACTTACAGAACGAGATGCTATTGTGGCCATAGAATGCTTGCCACCTAGAAATTCATTTACTTCTTCTTACCTATAAAATTCCAATAGTAATTGTAACAGCTAAAATCTGGCAGACCCTAGAAACTTAATGAAGATAGCTATATTCTTTATAGCTATATTGTTTATTTGTTGCTGCTGTTTTAATTTTATTTTTATTGAGGTAAAATATATATGTAAAATTTACCATCTCTACTATTTTTAAATGTTTTATTTTTAATTTTATGGGTACATAGTAGGTGTATATATTCATGGGGTACATAGGACATTTTGACACAGGCATACAATGTGCAATAATCACATCAAGGTAAATGGGGTATCCATCACCACAAGCATTTCTCATGTCGTTGTGTTACAAACAAGCCAATTATACTCTTTTAGTCTTTTAAAAATGTACAATAAATTATTGTTGACTGTAGTCACCCCATTATGGTATCAAATACTAGATCTTATTTAATTCCCTCTAACTACATATTTTTACCCATTAACCATCCCCACTTCTCTAACTTCCCCACTACCCTTCCTAGCCTCTGGTAACCATCCTTCTATTCTCTATCTCTGTGACGTCAATTGTTTTCATTTTTAGCTCCCACAAATGAGTGTGAACATGTGAAGTTTGTCTTTCTGCACCTGGCTTATTTCATGTAACATAATGACCTCCAGTTCTATCCATGTTGATGCAAATGACAGGATCTCATTCTTTTTTATGGCTGAATAGTACCCCACTGTGTATATGTACCACATTTTCTTTATCCCTTCCTCTGTCGACGGACATTTAGGTTGCTTCAAAATCTTGGCCATGGTGAACAGTGCTGCAATAAACATAGTAGTGCAGATATCTTTTTGATGCACTGATTTCCTTTCTATTGGGTATATACCCAGCAGTGGGATTGCTGGATCATATGGCAGTTCTATTTTTAGTTCTTTGAGGAACCTCCAAACTGTTCCCTGTAGTGGTTGCACTAATTTACATTCCCACCAACAGCACACAAGGGTTCCCTTTTCCCCGCATCCTCACCAGCATTTGTTATTGCCTGTCTTTTGGATAAAAGCCATTTTAACTGGAGTGAGATGATATTTTATTGTAGTTTTGATTTGCATTTCTCTGATCAGTGATGTTGGGCAGCTTTTCATATGCCTGTTTGCCATTTGGAGGTGTTCTTTTGAGGAATGTCTATTCAGATCTTTTGCCCATTTTTTCATCTGATTATTAGACTTTTTCCTATAGAGTTGTTGGAACTCCTTATATATTCTGGTTATTAATCCCTTGTCAGATGGTTAGTTTACAAATATTTTCTCCCATTCTGTGGGTTGTCCCTTCACTTTATTGACTGTCTCCCCTGCTGTGCAGAAGCTTTTTTAACTCAATGGGATCCCCTCTTTACCATTTTCAAGAGTACAGTTGAGTGGTAATAACTATGTTCAGATTATTTTTTCTCTCTCTCATCTCTCCCTCCCCATGTACCCTTCCCAGCCTCTGATAACCACCAATCTACTCTCTATCTTCAGGTGATCCAGTTTTTTATCTGCACATATGAGTAAGAACATGTGATATTTGTTTTTCTGTGCCTGATTTCTTTCACTTAACATCCAGTTACCGCAAATGATAGGATCCATGTTGCTGCACATGACAGGATTTCATTCGTTTTCATGGCTGAATAATATTCCATTGTGTATATACCACATTTGTTTTATCCTTTCATCCGTTCATGGACACTTAGATTGATTCCATATTCTTGCTGTTGTGAACAGTGCTGCAACCAAAATTATTGGACCATAATGATCATTTTATTTCAGCAATTTTCACAATGAGAATGGATAACAATGAATCATTTACTGGGTTTGTATGTGGGCAATTCAGGAAATGGTCAAAAATATTAAATGAGTTCTTCATGACTCACTCAGTCACAGTTGTCAGAGCCAGTCTTGGTGATTTCTTTTAGCTGATTGCAGCCACTCTCATCTTCGATGACTCTGCTTGGTGCAGAATATCACTTGTGCATCTGCTCATTTGTCCAAACATTCCATAAGGATTATCCAGCTCTGCATCAACACTGCCCGGAGCAGGAGGACAGCGAGGTGAAGAGGGCCGGGCTCTTCCTATTCAGATGGACCTTGTCATTTTGTTTTATTCCCCCTCCTTGAACCCTTCATAAACAATTCAAAGAAATGTATAAACCCATGTGACAAGCAGTGAAGCTCACCTGGCAGCCACTGCCTGTCTGGGGCCAAGACTCAAGTGTGGCTGAGCAGGACAGAGGGTTCCCAGTCAGGAGATGTCAGCCATAGGTTGAGCTGTAAGATGCCCTGAGGTCTTGGGGACAGTGAGTGTCCCCTGAAGACCACAACAGCACCATGAGATGCTAGGGAGAGCTGTGTCAAATGCTGTTCCTATGGACTCCAAGCCAAGAGGGTCTGCCAGAGGCTAAATGATTGTTATTTCTTATGAAGAGAACAGGAAAAAGTAAACAGAAAATATTCAAAGCTACGAGAAGGCTTTTCTGGAATAAGGAAATATTTCACAATGCAGATTAACCCACAAGAAACACATTCTGGAGAACACACAACAAGGCACAGCCCGTGAAATTGCTGTATCTCAAGGATGAAGAATCATGTAAGTATTCAGGGGGAAAAAAAGTGAGTTACATTTTGGGGAGGAAGTAGGGTTTCCTGTAGTAACCAGAAATGCCAGAAGATAAATGAAACTGCCCACCAGAATTGTTACACAGTCAATTTGTCCTTCAGGTAGAAAGGCCGCAGATGTTCTCAAACATGTAAGAATCTAGAGAGATTATTGCATCAATAGTTTTTTTAAATAAGATTTTTAAACACAAAGCGTAACAAAAGTGCTTCATAAGATCCCTACACTAATCAAAACACAGCATTTATGGTACTGAGTATTCAATCCATTTAAGTATATAACTATGGAAAGAAATAATTGTGGTGAATAGTGATTACAGAAAAGGATGTAACTGTGATTACCATGAGCACTTAATATAATACCAAACATTTGTAAGGATACAAAGAAATGGGATGGCTCACACATTGCGGGTGGGAATGTAAAATAGTCCAGTGATCCTGGAGTGGGGCGGTTTCTAAAGACTAAACCTGCACATATCATACAACCCAGAAACTGTACTCACATGTGTCTATTCCGGGGGGGTCCCTGAAAATCACTCAAAAACCTGCACATGAGTGTACATAGATGCCTACTGGTGATACCTTAAAACTGGAAACAACCTAAATATCCTTCACCAGGTGACTGGTTAAACAAACAGTGACACATTCATGCCACAGAATAGTATTCAGCAATGAAAAGGAATGAAATATTGATACATGCAACAACATGGATGGATCTCGGGGGATTATGTGGAGTGAAAAAAGCCGGTATCAAAAGGTTAGTTACCTAATATGTGAATCCATGTATGTGATATTCTTGAAATGACAGAATTACAGGGATGGAGAACACATTCTTGGTGCCAAGGCTTGAAGAATCCTGGTGATAGAATTATTCTGCGTCTTGGTTTGTGGTGGTCACACAAATCTACACATGTGATAAAATTGCATGGAATTAAACACATACACATATAAGTACATATAAGGCTCATGAAATCTGAATAAGGTCAGTGGATTGCATCAAAGTTGATTTCCTGGTTGTGATTTTGTACTATATAATGTATATATGCAAGATGCTATCTTTGAAGGAAACTGGATGGAGGCTAAACAGAATCTCTGTACTATTTCATATATTTCTTTGTAGATGTGAATCTATAATTATCTCAAAATAAAAATTTTAAAATTAAATAACAATATAAATAAGAAAAATGGGGAGTTATAGGATAATAAATAACTAAAGCCTAATGCTAAAATGCTTAGTTAATCAAAATAATGGTCTTTTAAAGGTTTTTATAAGCTTTGCTTAAATTTAAAGAGATAATTTAGAATCAAGATAAAAATAAATTTCAGTTGTTCTAATTTCACTTTAGTTTCTTTTAAGTTCAAGTAAAATTAAATGTAATATAATTTATTTCAAAATAACACATGTAATTTGATTTTATTGTTCTACAATTATTTCTGCCCATTTTTTCTTTCTTGATATCTGCAACTACACATAGACACTAGACTTAGAAAATTTTGCATGTAATGCCAAGAATGATCACTTCTTGTTAATGGGATTTGATCTAAATTTTTAAACTTTCTTTATTATATTTTTAAATATCTGATTTTTATCGTGGATATGTGTTATGTTTAACCCTAAATAAACAACAACCAGGAAACAAACAAACCACCAATAAAAAAGCAGCCTCTGACCTTGAGGAGATCATTGTCCAGAATGATGACAAGCATGTAAACAAAGACTTACAAGGCAGGTCAAAGTCTTCACAAACACACAGAGAAGGAAGAAGCTCAAGCTGCCTGGAGTCAGGAGTTAAAAAAGGCTGCCCAGGGCTGATGAAGCATTTACAATACTGTTTTTTAAAACAGTCACTCTTGGTAATTTTACAAGTTCTGGCTGGAAAATCACACCATAGTAAAAATGGTTTCAAATCAGACTTTCTGCTATGAAATCCATTTTGGTTAGTTTTGATGATTTATTGACACAACTTTATAAAAGGTAAAAACTGTAAGTAGAAAAGCTTGGATTTCAAGGCCAAAAAGTGGGCTTTTGTTTGTAATAAAGAACAGTTTTCATAAGCAGAGCTTTACTTGAATAAGACACTTTTCAAAAATTCATTTATATTATTTCAACTATCATTTATTTTTATCTTTATAAAGATGCTATTAAGGCCAAACACTGCAGTATGCTAGTAACCTACTGTTTTCACTTATACATACAATAAATGAGCTTACAGATTATTAATTTTCATAATTAGTTGGCAATTTTTCTAATCATTAAATAGCAGGTATTAATTTGTCCCTTTATCTTCTTAATCTCTGAATATACAATTCACATATTTTTCCTCAGGACTTGACACCACACCAAAAGCTCTTGTACTCACAGGGATACATAATCTAAATCTTTCACCAAATCTATGTCTAATATTTGTACAGTTGACTGAGCATGTCCCCATCTATTTACAAGGCCTAATTGTGTAATAAAGTAATTGGCTATCATAAAATCATGGAGGTGGACATTCATCAGTCCAATCTCACCCACAGTCCTAGCTCTCCTGAAACATGGTCCCTCAGCTACCGAGTAAGCAGTAGAGTAGTTTTAGGAAACTAGTTCTTCACAATCTAGACAGAAATATGCCAGTGGAATTGATCTCGTATCTCTATAGACATACCTTGTGTATTTTATACTATCACAATTTGTGTTCAGGAAGGCTCTGTAGATTGCAAATGACAATAACCATCTCAATCATGTGAAAGAAGAATGGGGTGGTGAGAGTTCTTTGCAGGGGTGCTGAATAAATTATAGAATCTGGGAAATACCGCCACCACCACCACCAAACATGAAACAGTCCTTGGCTTTTTTGTTGTTGTTGTTGCCCCAAGGACTTCCACATCAGTAATTCATGGACCTTCCCTTTGCAACACAGCCATCAACACCTGACTACACACTTGTCTCTGTGTTTTAGTTCAAATAAAACAGAGAGATTTAAATAATCCACCAGCCTCTAGGGAGCTCGTGCTTGCGCAGTGAATACCCAGGGTGGAGTGTGAGTTCTGCAGGAGGAGAGTGAGAAGAATACATCAATATATTGTGATGCCATTAATGTTGCTAATTCCATTGATTTCCCTTTTTTCACTGAATTGCATATTGGAATGTTGGCTAGGTACAGCCATTGCTTATGAACTGTAGCACTGGCAATGCCAGCTTTAGTTTCACAGTTCTTCTCAAGTGTCTGCAATAACACATCACACATGTGGGTAGTTAGTGCCATTTTTTTATAACAATGAAAATATGGTTTGAACCACTTTCACAAGTTAATAATCCACAAGCAACATATAATTGCAAAATTGTCCACATACTACATAAAAGAAATGTCATTTTTGAAAACCAGATGTGATGACATCTGTAGAGTATTTAACTCAGAATACATGTCACATAGCTGAGTAACGTTTATTAAAACCTCATGTTGTATCTCCTGATTGTATATGTAAATGTATTTTTATGGGTTTTGGAACTTATGTGCTTCTGTTTTTTTATGGTTCTGAAAATGAGTAGAACAGGGTGGGGAAGAAAACCGAGACCTGTCTCACCCCGTAGTGACTGGTTGTAAAAGCCACATTTTTGCACAAATATTATGATAGAAAGTTGCCATGTTTGTTCATTAAGGAATAATATTTGAATTTCATCATGACAAGCAACTACTGTCTCTCAGTAGAAATTCAATAACAACTTGCCATTGAGGGGTGGAGAATTGGAAATTAAGCCAAGATGCTGAGGTTCTCTTCTTAGACAAGAAGTAATTGTGCTGTTCTGTGATGTTGAGGAAATTACTCTGTGTCTCTGAGTTTTACTTTCTTTGTCAGTAGGAAATGAAATCGCATATGAGGGGACTAAGACTCTACTGTATGACAAATGATTCACTTACATTATGTCTAAGCCTCAGAACAAAAACGCAGCCATCCCCAGATGTTTCACAACTGGCAGATAGAATTTAAAATTAAATTCTAACAGCCTCTTATCTTGCGTGGGCTCTCAGCGTACACACCCCTACTCAGCCCTGCCTAAGAAACTCACAAAGGATCCAGGCCCAATGCACGCTCAAGAACAAGCCTGTGTCACCTGGATGCCCACATCTCTGTGACCTGGCACCTGTGTTGTTACTTCCGGCTATCCCCTCACTCCTCCATCTCCCTGGGTCTCACAGGCTCTGCGAGTCCTCAGTCCCTACTCTTCTGAGAGAATGTGCCCTACCCAAGGCATTTTTCCCAGGACTTCCAAAGCTGCAAAGCCTTTGCAATAACCCCAGGCATTAAATACTCAAGCATCTCCTTCTGCCTGCTACCGTTTGCATTGCCAGCAAAATATCTTTTACAGTTACTTTTTGGAGTTAGAGTAAATATTTCTATTTCCTTCTTGCAGTGGCAGTACCCAAAGAACATAGAGAAAGCCCTTAGCCAGGGCTATATAATGCCCAACTCAACATGACCCTTGTCTTCCTCTCCAGCCTTATCCCCAGCAAATTCCTTGTTCTTAGAAACTCACATTCTAACAGTAGTGAGCAGCCCGTAGGCAGCTTCATACCTCTTTGCCTTGTGTGATCTTGCTCTCTCTCCAACTCCATTCTAACATGGTTGAAAATGTGCTTCCTCCATTCTGAGAGGATCTGGGCAGCAGAGTTCATCTTTGTGTCCTCTGTACCCTATGGTTTGTCCAAACACATTCTGCTATTATCAAATCAGGTTCACAGTTTTGCCTTGCTTTGTTTCAATTTGGATCTTCTATACTAGTCTGCTCCTCAGAGATCCAGTCAATGTTTACATTCCTTTGGACATCCTTGCCACTTAGCAGAGTGCCTGGCCCATAACTGATGTTCAACGAACAATTGTTAGTGAATGAGTGAGTGAAAAATGAATAAACAAATTACAGTCTTCAAAGGGACATGGTAGCAAGAGATCACCATAGGGACCTTCATGGATTGAGCTGAAGGTTGCCCTTGAGAATCGCATCGAGCTCTCCAGGCATCATTGTATTGGTGTAAAAAGTAACATAAGAGGTAAGAGTGCGTGAAGAAATGCAGAGAGCACGACCAAGTTCCAAATCATGGCAGCTGCTGGCTTTCTCATGAGAGCCTCGGAGAGCTGAGACACATTAGGCAATGGCCGCTGCTAGGAGCCAAGGGAACCACCAATGGCAGACGCACTAGTGATGCTGGTTCGGGAAGGGCTGCAACTCCAAGGGCCGCTGGGTGGAAGGTGATGGCAGGCTTCCTGCCGCCAGCTCACATCAGGACAGCGTCCACCCATCGGGAGGCATCAAACACAGGCCATCCGGGACTTTCATCTCTGCCAGAAAACCACGACCCTCTCCCTCCCACACGGCATCCTCTCCGCTATCCCAGTGGGCAGGGCAGAGATTGTTTTCAATACATTCTCCTGAAAAGAGAGAGAAAGCCATTTTCCCAACAGAAAGCCAGGAAGCAAGAAGATCTCAGTGAGCCTTTCAGCCAGCGACTGGAAACTTGAACGGACCCAATCTTCACATTTTGATAAAAGGCAAGGGGCAGGGAAGGGGGTTGGAGCTAGAAACAGGATAACAAGAACTGAGGTCATGTGAAATCTAGTGAGAGAAGCGTTCAGTAAAAACCAATACAAACACAAAAAAAAGAGACGAATTTCAAACCAAAATGAGGGTTTAATAATTCTTTTATTGCTGGAAAGAACTGAGTTCTTCCAATTTCTCATTGTGAGAAAGGAACTAATATGTGCCTGATGCTGAAAGTCCAGCAAACCATTTCAATTGCTGAGTTTTCCAGGTAATGGGGTATTTCTTTTGTAAAAGCTAACATTTCCTAAATTTTCGTGTTTTCTTCCTCTGTTGCACCTGTGGCGTATGAAATTCAAACGAGTCACCTAGATTAAAATATTTCTGCGAAGGCTATTAAACAGTGCTGCTTGTGCCTCCGTTTTTTTTCTTTCTTTCTTTCTTTTTTTTTTTTTTTTTTTTTTTTTACTGAAAGCAAGTTTTTGGTGTAGAAATTAAATATCTAATGCAAATTTTTAGGAATAGATGTGAAGCTTTTCTTAAAATTCACTAAAATGTCCAGGGTGCTGTAATAATTTTGCTACTATGACTGTTGGACCTAGGAAGAAATTCACCTTGTGCTTAAATACAAAGTATTTCAAAATAAACTAGTGTTTATTGATCGTAAAGCAGTAAATACTCTTTAAACAAAAACATAAAAATGCAGAGAAGTAGAAAAAAGAAAACAATCACTTCTTAGTGCCATTATACAAATACAACCATGTTTTTAAGAGTACATTTCTTTTCAGCGTTTTCCCTCTCCGTAAAGGGGTCTTGTTTTCAAAGTTGTCATTAACTCCATGTACAATTTGTGTGGTGACTTTATACAAAATGTCATTTTAATTATAAATGTCACAATAGCAATAACAAGGTTGGGCGTGGTGGCTCATGCCTGTAATCCCAGCACTTTGGGAGGCCGAGGCAGGCAGATCACCTAAGGTCAGGAGTTCGAGACCAGTCTGGCCAATGCGGTGAAATCCTGTTTCTACTAAAAGTATAAAAATTAGCTGGGCATGATGGTGGGCACCTGTAATCCCAGCTACTTGGGAGGCTGAGGCAGGAGAATTGCTTGAATCCAGGAGGTAAAGGTTGCAGTGAGCCGAGATTGCACCATTGCACTACAGCCTGGACGACAAGAGCAAAACTCTATCTAAAAAAAAAAAAAAAAAAAAAAAAACAATAACAGTGACTACCATCTGTGGAATATTTTCATGTCATAGCTGCTTTATATGCACCAACTCTAATCCACCCGATCCAATGCAGGAAGTGAAATTCTTTCTCATTGTAGTGACTACAGTAATCCTATGTGAAATATGTAAGTGTATTTTCAGGGCCTCCACAGGTTCACTTGTAAATTTAGACTAGCCTTAAAAATGCCTAATTTATCCACAAAAACAGCACTTCCAAGCTGAAAGAGCAACAACAGTTGCTGGTGTGCAATCTCATTTTTAAAAAGAGGGAATTAGGGCCAAAATAGGTTATGCAATTTGCTCAAAGCCACACAGTGACCCAAGGTCTTGGGGTCAGCCTGCCCTAAGCCTGTTGATTGCTCTCTAGGGCTTTCTACAACTTCCACCACCTTTCAATCAGTGCCACTACAATTAGCTTTCAGTAGGGGAGGCTGCTTGGAGCTTTCTTGCCCCTCATACCTCTTCCCAGTTCTTGCTAGGGAGCTCTCTGGAAAGTTATAACAGAAATATATTATACATTATGTAAATATTCCTTTTCTCTCTTGAATTCATACATAGTTCCTGCCAGAGAGATGCAAATTTGTCCTAAAGCTCTCTTGGGCCCTCTTTGGGGCTGAAGTCTTTGTTTTCTGAAGAGAAAGACATTTTCTGTAATTTTACCACACAATGAGAAGAGCATTTTAACAACAAGAGCAAAATCATCTCAAGCTCGCATTTCTCCCGCATTCTTCTGTCTCTCCAGTAGGCCCTGGAGTGGAGTGATCTGAAGCAGGGTGGCATTCTTGGGGTAGAGGATGTAATCTACAATGATAAAAAAGGACTCCTGTGTTAGAGATACTATAACAAAGAGGCAAGAAACACAATCACTCCTTTTTTTTTTTTTTTTTTTTTTGAGATGGAGTCTCGCTCTGTCGCCCAGGCTGGAGTGCAGTGGCGCTATCTCAGCTCACTGCAAGCTCTGCCTCCCGGGTTCACGCCATTCTCCTGCCTCAGCCTAAGTAGCTGGGACTACAGGCGCCTGCCACCACGCCCAGCTAATTTTTTGTATTTTTAGTAGAGACAGGGTTTCACCGTGTAAGCCAGGATGGTCTCGACCTCCTGACCTCGGAACCACAATCACTCTTGATTCTCTTTAAAGACAAAATCATTTTAGAATTTGCTTCTCTTTTACCCACCATCAAGCTCTCTTGTGGGAGGGGAAAGTTAATTTCAGTTGAAACTGTGACATCCCTGGAAGATAAGTTGCTATAAAAACACTCTTCTTCTGTTCCTTCTCCTGTGTGCCCAGTCAAGCTGAAGTTCAAATACATGGAAAAGATCTCCAAGTTTCTAAATCAGTGCTTACCAAGTAGCCATGCACTTGACAGGAGAGATGAGACACTTGCATATTTTTCCACCCCATTTCCTTTTACATCAAACACAATTCTCCTAAGCTGGGGTGTCTGTCCTGGAGAATGCAAAGATAGAGATCCTCATTTGGGTGGCAAGGGAGGAACACCTTATCACATGCGAGAAGGGGCAGTCATCAGTGGAGGGACAGAAAACCACAACATCAGATAGAGAGCTCGTCAGTCCATTTGCCCAGGGCTCTCCCAGGCCTACAGTGAATCCCGTACACCCTAGGGCCCTACAGATTTTGGCCACCTAATTTACAAAGGTAACCTGTGTCATAATTGCTTAGGATTGCACAGCAACACCTCACTTGCCCAGAGGCCACTTACCTAGAACCTCACTTGTCCAGAACTTAACCAAGATCTCAGGAACAAAACTGGTCTCTGAGAAGTTTAATGAGTGCACTAGTACACAGCTCAGGCTCTGAAGTTTGGTTTACCACACTCACAGGAGAGATCTCATCCAAAGCCAATGTCATCCTTATGTAATTCTAACCAGCACAATTGTTAGATTTCTCAGCCACAAATAGATTAGAAATCTCAAGTGTTTAAAAGGTGATGATTGACTTGCTCACCTGGCAGATGATGAAAAGGAAAGAAAAACATTATAAGTTAGTGAATGCATAGCCACCCAGATGTAGAATCAATGTAGAGGCAAATACACCTGCACCTCTGTAGCTTCTCGGGGGTCTCCACAGATAGCTCCATCTATCAATGAATGCCAAGAAGGACGACTGTCCTTGGTTCCATCATGCCCTTTAGATAGCAGCTTATACATCAAATTTTCAGAAAAACCTTCCTCCATGGCTTCGCTTGAAGCATCCTGAGGCCCTCATTCTGTTTCTCAGCCCCTGCTGTTTCCTTCCCAGTGCCTATCACAGTTCACAGTCATGTTCTTCATGACTCTCCTGTGTTCCATACTTGCCTACCTCCCGTGCATGTGGCACGTGGCCGTGTCCTTCTTGTTCATGGTTGGCTGCCCATCCAAGCTCTGTGCTTGTCACATGGAAGGTGCTTGATAAATAAATGTTGGATGAATAAAGAAATGTCACTGAGAAGCATTTACATTCCTTGATTACAATACATCACTTTAGAAATACTCATTTCAATCTACAAATGCTCCACAGAAAGATAGATACAAGGACATTCATTTCTCAGAGGGACAGGAAAGGTGGAAGGAGGTAACCAACATTGATTGAGCAACCATCATGTACCAAGAGCTTTAATTTTCACAATGATATAGTAAAATAGGAGTGATTAGGTCTCACTTCACTGAGGAAGAAACTGAGGTTGAGTAACTTTCCAGTTTTATGCAATTAGTGGTAAGCTGAGCTGAAGCCTGAGCTCCACATGCCATGACTTGGATGGATAAGCTTCAATTACTCTCACTTAAAGGCTAGCTCATGTGTTGTCAGGGATGCTCAGTAGGCCAGAACCAAGAATTGGGTTCCAAAGGGAATAATTAAGACTGGAGCAAAACCTTGTAGATTGGGGCTGAGTCAAGTCTGAAAGTCAAAACAGAGAGACCAGGTTCAAAGAACAGACATGGAATCATAAAAACATAGAATCAAAAGACAAGAGTCCCATAAAAACAGGATCTGAGTCAGTCTTCAGCCCACTTAAATCTTTCTTCCACCCCCAAACTTTCCCAAAACAGCACTCACTAAGGTCACTAATGACTTCAACATAATCAAATCCAATGGGTAATACTTTGTCTTTCTCTTCCGTGGCTTCTCAGCAGCATTGGCATTCTGAGCACTTCCGCCTTTGTGAATCATTGTTTACCTTGGGCTTCCCTGTCTTCCTTACCTATCTGTCTGCTTCATCTCAATCTCACTTGCCACTTCATCCTCCTCCACCTCAGTCATAAATGTGGGATTTTCCAAGATCAATGTGAGACTTCCTCTTTCTCTTTCTCTCCATCTCTCTCTTCTCCTCCTGCATCCCCCCTCCCCATAAACTCATTCATTCTCCTGACTTTAAATATTATTGACAAATTGATGACTGTTTAAAATTTTATTTTCCATCCTACACCACACCTCTGAGCTTCAGACTTGATTTTCCTACTGCCTACTTGGCATTGCTTCTTGCATATTTCAAGAGAAGCCTAAATGTAATGATTTCCAATACAAATGTATCATCTTGATCCTCATTTTCTTCAGTAGTCCCAACTTGAGAATGAGCCCATCTACCCACTTGTGCCAGCCAGAAATGCAGTATGCATTCTCATTATCTCCCTCTCCCTCAATCCTCAGATGTAAACCTATCCATTTAAAACTTCTAAGCTTCTCTAGACTTTGCCCATAACTCTTTCTCTCTAGCCACCATCCTGGTTAAATAAACTATCTGTTTTGTTTTTGTTTTTGTTTTTTTTCCAGCAGAACCACCCCTGATTAGCCTCTCTACCTCCACTCTTGCGCGCCCCCCTCCCCCCAGTTCATTCTCTATGTTGCCAGGAGAGACATCTTTTTAAAATATAAATCTGATTACATGATCCCACTAAATATAGAATAAAACTTCAAGTTTTAACATGGTCTATGTGTCCCTGCATGATCGACTTCTGCCTTGACCCCTGCTCAATCTATGAGACTGGGGAGTGACAGGTGGGTCCCCAGCTCCAGGGGTGGCGAGTGACCCACTCCTGGACCATCAGAGCACTCTGCCATGGAGACAGACACCACATCCAAGCCAGACCAATGGGACTCGATCTCGGTTCTTTGCGCTGAGTGGGAAAGAGAATTTCTCCTTCCCCTTTCCTCTGCTGAGTGGGCCAGAAGCTCATGTGTGATGCTGCCACCCTCTTGCCCACACAGTATGAAAATGGAGCCAACACACAGAAAGTCAGTGGGGGCAGGTAGAAAGATGCCAGTGGATGTAGCTCAGTGCTGGCACCATTGAGCTTCCAGGGCAGGGCCACAGACTTTCTCTCTAAAGGGCCAACTAGTAAATCTTCTAGACCATGTGGGCCATGCGGTCTCTGTTGCGACTCCTCAGCTCTGTTATCCTAGCATGAAAGCAGCACAATGTGTAAACAAAAGGGCAGAGCTATGTCCAATAAAACTTTGTTTATGGACGGTGACATTTGAATTTTCACATGCTCTGAAAGACTGTTCTTCTGTTGATTTTTTTCCCCCAACCATTGAAGAGGTGTAGGAACCATCCTTAGCTGGCTGGCCCTCCATCAGGCAGAGGCCAGATTTGGCTCACAGGCTGTCACAAGCTGCACCTGCCACTCGCTCTAGGCTTTTAGAAATGGAGCCTGTAAATTCTCTCTCTCTCTCTCTTTTTGGCTTAAGCCAATTCTGGATATTTTGTTTTTCTGTCACTTGTAAGTGAAAGAGTCCTGAACTTCTTATTCTTCATGTTTAGTATCTGGGATTTAGTTTCTCTCTTTTCTTTGCTTAAACAGCTAAGAAATCTAAAACAATCAAACAAACAAAAACTAATAGAAATGAATGCTTAAGCAATCTTTTCACATTTGCTAAGATTAAAAAAAAGGTTTGATAATACCTTAGCTGGTAAACTGTGGTGAAGCTGGGACTGAATGCATGTTTCAACACTAATATGAACAATTCATACATAGAAACACCAAAACAGTTACTTATAAATTTACTAACTTAAAAGCCTGAAATGTGATAAAAAGAATTTATTTTAAAATGCTGTATTTGTTTGACACTGTCAGGTTGAACACCCATAACTAGAAAATATATTAGACTTTACTAGTAATATTTTTGTCATTGCCTTAGGTAGAATTTATTACCAATGCAGAATACATAGTTAAAAGTGTTTTCAACAATACTTTCATTCATTTACCCCAAATTCAAGTTGTCTGTATCAACTCTCCATTTATCTTTCTTTCTATCCAGTACCTCTTTTTTGGTCATTAAGTTGGTTTGCAGTATTTTAAAACCTGATCTTTTAGTTTAAAGTAGCAACAAAGGAAAATGAACAAATAATTCTGATAAATTTATCTCTATGCCAATAATTAACCTAATACAATCTACAATATTGAAACACATGCTTAAAACTACTTTTGATTAAAAAAAATTATTTTCGTTGCCACAGTGCACATCCTGAAGTGGATTCAGATGTGCAAACTCATGATGAAAGGAGATTTAAGTCATGTACTGAAAAGTTAGCAGAGCATTAGCTTTAGTATTTGGACTATTCCTAAATAATAGCTTTAATAGTATACTCAGTGGGCCCAAGGATACATTTTTGTGGATCCTGAAGTTTTTTCCATATTGGTCTCAAAAATTTAGAAAGTTACCAGCAAGGAATATGTCCAGTTTCCTCTTGACCTCACCAGCATTATATAAACATATATTATATATATAACATATTTACATATTTATATATATATATATTACTAAAAAGTAATTTGTTTCCTCTTCTCTGATTCCTAAGAAAGGAAAATATTTTTAATCTCTATTTGTTTCACTCCTATTTGAGTTAAACATTCACACTTTTTGTCCATTTTTTATTACAATTATTACTATTTGAGACAGGATCTCACTCTGTCACCCAAGTAGGAGTGCAGTGGTGCAATCTCAGCTCACTGCAGCCTCCACATCCTGAACTCAAACCATCCATCCTCCATGTCAGCGTCTCAAGTATCTGGGACCACAGGCACCCACCACCACGCCCAGCTAATTTTTTTGCATTTTTTGGTTTCACTATGTTACCCAGGCTGGTCTTGAAGTCCTGAGCTCAGGCAATCCATCTGCCTTGGCCTCCCAAAGTGCTGGCATTACAGACGTGAGCCCCCAGCCTCGTGTCCATTTATTTTGAGGCCATTTGCTTCACTCTTCACTGTCATTTATAATTTGGTTTAGATTATTCTCTAGTTGTCATTCTCTGCTATCTTTTTCCATCATAGCTTTTTAAAATATATGAATTAGGCTCCATTTACTTTTATATTTTTATATTAGATAGGTGTTAAATATCTTTTAAATACCACATTTACTTTAAGCCCTCTCAAATAGATTACAGTAATTTATATACCTAACAAATCAAAAATATTAAGGCTCCTATTGGATTGGTAATTAACATTGTATTATGTGTGCACTTTTTCTAATCTCTATTAGTTTAATTGTAAATTCTGACATCTCTGTGATTTTTATTTCAACTACAGCTAAACATTTAAAGTAATTTAATTAGCTTTTTTATGAGAAATAGGCAGTGCAATTTCATTAGCATTTAGTCTCCCCATGGTTTTCCAAGAAGTCTGAAAAAGGGCCCCCATCCCCACCCAAGAAGAGAAATCGGTATCCAATTTTAATTTACTAATTAATACCATGGTTTCCATCTTAAATAAGGTGTAGGCAAGAGACGTACACTTCTCATAAATTCTAGGTGACTTGTATTCTTTATCAATCAAATATATTTGACTACAAAGTGATAGCCACTAGGAAATAACTTTCTATTGTTTCATTTCATGCAGGTTTAGGCACGGCAAAGAGACGGCAGGGCACACACCTTCCTGAGGCACACCACGGTTATCCAACCAAACCTACTTCCAGATCTTACCTAAAGAGAAACTAGTCAAGGCCCGAAACACTGAAGAAAAGCATCACTGTGCCAAAGTTTTAGAGTCTGATGAGATAAAACACTATTTAGAGAAATGTGTCACCACCTTCTTTTTTAACTAGTGGTGAATGGATAAACAAAAGGTGGTATAGCCACACAATGGAGTACTATGCAGCAGTAAAAAGAAACAAACTACCAATAAATGCAGAAACATGGAGGGAAATTATTGAGCTGAGTGACAAAAGCCAAACACAAAATGCTTCATACTGAATGATTCTTTTTGAAATCTAGATTCTTTTTGAACTTATAAAAAATACAAACTATTCTGTAGTGACCTCAGATAGATCAGTAGTTGTGGGAGGCCACCGGCAGAGGCAGAGAGTTTTGCAAAGTAGCATGGAAACCTCTCTGGGTGATGGAAACATCCTGTGCCTTGATTGTAGCAGTGCTCATGGTGTCACAGCACAGTGAATGGACACTCTAAATAATGCAGACTTTTGCTTGTAAACCTCGATTAAGTTGAAGATAAATGGCTAATTAGTACATGAACAAAGTTTGATGCCATTAGACAATAAAGAAATGCAAAAACAAGATAAAACCATTTCATGCCTGAAGTTTATTGCATAGAAATTTATCTTAATTTTAAAGGTGCAGATCTTTTAAAAAGAATATAAATAAAAAAATTTTAAACTAGAAACAAAACACTCAGAAATTCTACTTGCAAATGTGTGAAATTGTATTACAGGTTATTCAGTTAGCATTGTATGGAAATACTTTAAGTGTCCTTCAGTAGGAAGCCAGGTAAATAAATTAGCTTCAACTTAATGGAGGTATAGTTACATACAATAAGCCAGATCTATTTAGAGTGTCATAGATAGATAGATAGATAGATAGATAGATAGATAGATAGAGGATAGGTAGAGAGAGAATGTGTGTGTGAGAGAGACAGAGAAAGAGAGAGAAAGAAAAAGAGAAGAAACAAAGAAAGAAAAAGAGAGGAAACAAAGACAGAAAGAAAAAGAAAGAAGGAAAGAAAGAAAAAGAGAGAGAAAGAAAAGAAGGAAAGAAACAAAATACTGGGCACTAAATAATGAGTAACACTTAAGTATTGATATGGAATGAGCTCCAGGATATACTATTACATATTTTTTTAAGTGCAGAAATAACAGTGTATGTATAGAGACTATCTCTGGAAGGACCCGTCTATGGTTTGAATGTCCTCTCCAAAACTCATGCTGAAACTTAATTTCCAATGTGGCAGTATTAAGAGGTTAATAGATTAGATTAATGAATCAATGTGTTATGATGAGAGAGAGGCTTGTGGCTTTATAAGAAGAAGAGGAATCTGAGCTAGCATGTTATCTAGCACGCTCAGCCCCCTTAACATGAGATGCCCTGCACCACCTGGGGACTCTGCAGAGGGCCCCACCAGCAAGAAGGCTCTCAGCAGATGCAGTTCCCCAACCCTGTACCTCCCAGCCTCCATAAATGTAAGAAATAAATTCATTTTCTTTATAAGTTACTCAGTTTCAGGTATGCTGTTATAAGCAACAGAAAGCAAACTAAAACCCCCAAGGAGCTGATGAGCATGATCATCTCTAGTGATGGCTGGAGATGGGATGGGGCTTTTCACTGTACAGTTTTAAAACTAATTTCGAACCAAGTGAATTAAGTATTCAAATTTTAAATGAAATTAAATTAATAAAACATGTGGACATAAACAGAAGCAGGTGACTTTTCTCAAGGGTCCGTCTCATTCACCGTTTCTAAGGCAAGCCTTGGTAGTGATGCCTGCCAACCACCATGTTCCCTTCCTCCTCCTTCCTGGCACCCTCAGACACTCTGCTTTGATGCCCACCCCTTCAGTACCCTCACTCCCCATTGCAGTCGCCTGAAGGGTAAGCACTATCCTGCCATCCTCCTTCCACAGACACCTTTCAGATCCCTGGCACAGCAAACTTTTCTCTTGATGTCTGCCTAGGAAATACATGGAAAAAGAAAAGACATCAATGGGAAGGCAATATGAAGATTTAATATTATAAGGAGGTACAGAAAATATTGTAAAGATATCAGCATTCTTAAATATTCCAATAGATTATTAAAATTCCAACTAAAACCCCACTCAAATCAGACTCTTTCCTCATCACTCCCATGAATCTTTTCCTTGATAAGGACACCAAGGATATTCCATTTGCTGGAATCCACTGACTTATCTGCAGCTTTGGATAAGGCTGATTAATGGCGGCTCTTCCCCTTTCTCTAGGACGATCACATCCCTCCCTTTTGGTGCCTCTGCTCCTTCCTCATCTCCTGGGTCTCTTCCCCTTGCAGGGCTCCAGGGCTCAAGACTCGATTCTCTTCTCCATGCCCTTTATATTCTCATGTAATCTCTTTATGATCTGGCTTAATCTCAAGACTTTAAATAGCAACTGTATATTAATGATCCCAATTTTTACCTCTTGCCTGGACCTCTCTCCTGAAAACCAAGCTCATATATTCAACCACTTGCTCAATACCTCCACTTGAAAGTCTAAAAAGTACCTCAAACGCAGGAGACTCTTGGGTTTTCTCCTTCCAAACCTCTCCTCCCTCTCTGTTTTTCATCTCAGTGAAGTCTCATCACCAAGTTGCTGATCAAAACCTTGGAGTCACCCTTGGCTTGTCTGTCCCTCACGCCCCTGATGTGATCTGTCAAGAATTCATGTCAGCTCTTTCTCCAAAGTACAAGCAGAATCCAATCACACCTCTCTGCCTGCTCCACAGCTGCAAGCCAGTCCTGTGTCTCACCTGAACTATCGCAGCAGCCTCTTACCTGCCTTCCTTTCCTATTGGACACAACTGGAAGAAGGATCCCATTAAGACCAACTTGATGATGCATGACAATTGTCTGTTACAGTCTTCCAATTTTTTCTCATCTATTTTTTATTTGTTTGTTTTTTGAGACAGGGTCTTAGCTCTGTCACCCAGGCTGGAGTGCAGTGGCATGATCATGTCTCACTGCAACCTTGGCTTCTGGGGTTCAAGCAATCCTCCTTCCTCAGCCCCTAGTGTAACTGGGACTTCAGGAATGCGCCATCACACCTGGCTATTTTTTTATTTTTTGTAGAAACAGGGTCTCGCTATGTTACCCAGGCAGGTCTCAAATTCCCGGGCTCAAATGATCCTCCAGCCTCAGTTTCCCAAAGTGCTGGGATTACAGGTGTAAACCACCTCCATCTATTTTTTAATAGAAGCTGAAAACATTACAATAGCCTACCAAGGCCCTACAAGACCCCTCCCCTACATCATCCCCTTTTCCCCCTCCCATTCCCCCCGCCGCCCCCCACTGAGCCACATTGGACTCCCTGCAGTTCTCTAGGTAAACAAGGTAGAGTCCTGCACACTGGGAAGGCAGCTCCTCCCAGACACACGCAGCCTTCTCATTTAGCCCTTCCCTGAGCATCTTATTTAGGATATGTCCGTCTCTGTGCCCCTTGCTTCATTTTTCTGCATAGCACCTATCCCATAATATCTATGAATACTGGCTGTTTACTGACAGTTTTTTACCCACTGGAATATGTGCTGGGCACTATTTTCATAATTTGGGGTTTGGACAGCAAGCAATGCCAAAGTCCGTCAACCATGTTCACGAATGCACCTAAGACTGGGGCGTTCATTACACAAACGAAACAACTTCACCTCGAACTGGAACGAGCTAAAGGCCATCTCCCACTCACTTTTCTCCCTAACCCCAAACAAGACCTGGAAACAAGGCAAAGGTCTATTCTGCACAGGTCCACACCCCACATCTCCTGTGAGAGGTGACAGATCAATGAGCATTCGCGGCTTTCTTGAGTGGGACCAGAAGAGAATCCAGGCTACCTCTGGAGATAAAAAGGACTTAGTGGCTTCTGTGAATGAACAGCCTTGAGGACGCAGCCTCCTGAGGTGGCTCCTGGGTCAAGCTAACAGTCTGTTCAAGGCAGAGGTACTACTGCTGTGCCCTGGGTCAGGCAACATGCCAGAGCCAGAACCCTAGGCTTGGAGATGATGGGGAAGGCGGTCCCGCAGGGGATTCGGCCTGCTGGAGTTCGCCAGCGAGCAGAGGGTCTGCATCCCCAGAACAGGCTTCCCACTGTTCCACCCCCTGAGCAGCCTTCGCTCCTGTGCAAAATCCAGCACTGACCAGCGCTGGTCCTTGAAACTGTCCCATGACACAGAATTTATCTTCATACTGACCTAGAGCTTGGGGTCTTTAGGTCTCCTAAAGCCAAGTAAAGGCCTTGCCTGAGTGAACACAGCCAGCTGAGCTCCCTGAGGCCCTGCAGTGTGGAGCCGCCAGCGTGGGTGTGGGCAGCTTCCCTTCCCGGCCCTGCATCTCAGGGGCGAGTGTTTCCTCTGGAAGATGGGAGCTTCTCAGGGAAACTCGAGCCTCCGTGAGGTCGCCCTCGGATCAGATGGGCTGTGGAACTGAGTTTTCGGGCTCCTGTGGGGCACTTCTCTGAGGACCTCTCAGCACTGTGTCAAAGGACCAGGTCTGCCTATTCACACTTCTTGGAGAATGAGTTAAATCTGGTGGCCTGGAGGGACGTTGGTGTGTCCCCTCCTGCGAACCCAAGGATGGTATTTCCTGGATGCACTTCTGTGAGCCCCGCGCAGCCAGAGCAGGGGGTCCAGGTTCGCCGCGGCCGCGGGGAGCAGGGCGGGCCTGGTTGAGGCCCGCGCGGAGGCACCGAGTCCGCAGGAGGGACCACTGTGCCCGGGCAGGCTGGCCAGGCGCCCTCGCTCAGTCCGCGGAAACCCTAGCTCAGAAAGACCCATTAGAGAGAAGGAGAAGGCGATCTCAGGGCTTGGCTGCGGAGTCACCGTGTCAGAACCTGGCCCTGACAGTGGGGCTGGGCGCTGAAGCCGCTCCAGGGTCTCAGCCCCGAGGGCTGAGGCTCCTGCCCTTCCCTGCCGCCCACGGAGGGGAGACCCCAGCCAGATTCCAGGGCGACTTGTGCGACTGCTGGCTTCTGTGCCAGATGCTGGGCAAAGCCACTGCAGACCACCTAATAATTAGAAAAACAAATTCTAGAAACATCCCAAATTCAGAAAAGGAAAGGACACAAAAGCATCCAATACCCCTGCCCCATCCCGCAGAAATCAACCCACCCTGGCCAGAGAGGCCTCCAAGTCCTCAAATAAGACAGAAAGATTTAAAATAAATAAACAAAAAAGTTCTGGGGCGGGGGGAGGGGGAGAGCCAAACTGGTAAGACAAAGCAGTGAGAAACTGAAGCTTATTAGCAAAGGCCGGGTAAAGAGCCAGGCAGTGAACTCTGGCCACATCGGAACTCACTGCCTCCCCGAGCACGGCCTCGGAGGCTGAGAGGCCTGGGAGGCAGGGCCGCGTCCTGCGGACTCCACTAGAGCCCTGTGAAATGCCAGTAAGATCCTGGCCCAGTGCCCGAGGTCCTCCCGCAGCCTCGGCGAAGCCCTCCCCCGGCGCTGGAAACCTTCCCCCGCCAGGCGCAGAAGGCCGCGCGCAAGCACGCAGCTCACAGTCACCGCCACCTGCTCTGAAACCCCAGGTTCAGCGCAGGATCAGAGTCCCCCATCCCCACCCCACGCGAAGGGACTCAGGATTGACAGCGACCCTGAAGAAATGCAGTCGAGAGCTATTGTGAAAGGGCGCTGGCCCGGAGGCCCCCCAGCCCGCGCAGGACAGGCCAGTTAATCGCCTTGGTCCCAGGCCCCTATTAGCGTGTCCATCTGCGACAGCAGGACACGCCTTCCCATGCCAGCCGCTTTGGGGCCCGTGCGGCCCTTTTTCTCTCGCAGCTGCTGCAACAAATAGCAGTTCTTTTGAGGGAAGGAACAGTGTGGTCCTCAAAGTTCATAATGAGAAATCTCGGAGAAAAGTCATAGTTGCTAAGCTGCGCCATTGGAGGCTTGAAGGGTTCTTCTTAAAAAAATTAATGACTAATTCTATGTTTTGATTGTTCATATGACGACTAATTAAAGGAGAAATCTAATGGGCTGGACTCCACTTCAGGCTTTTTTTGCTCTATCTGCATATATGGAGCTGCTCACAAAACTTTCAGGGAAAGGAAAGAACAGTAACCCTTTAAGGGTTTTATATAGGCAACCTTTCATCTGGAAAAAACGCCTGTGCAGAATGGTTCTGTCAAGAATTCACCACGTGCCGGGTGCTGTCCCTGCCTTATTTCAAGCCAGAGCAATCCTGTGTACAAACACGTACGCCAGTCCACAGAAGATCACACAAGGCTGTTGCTTGGAGAGACTGAAAAAATATCATGTGCTCAAAGCCACAGTTAATGGCAAATGGCCCTGGCATTTTTGGGTCCCTGTTCATTTGGATACTCCATGTTATCTCGCTCTCCTCGCCACAAATACATAGAATGAGTGTGTGTACAACGAACATATTATAGAAATATATAATGTATGATAATATAATGTATGTTTATATATTAAACAAAGTAATTTAATCTTAAGCATATATAAAATATACCGTTTAAATATTTAACAAGGGGTTGACTACCTTCTTGTATACATTAAGGTGTGCTGTGATATGATGAGTGACAAACAACCTGCACCTCCCGTGAGCCTAATGAGGGGGTGTTTCTCTCTCTACACACCCATCGTTAGAATGCCACCTACGAGTCCAGCCCAAGGGGCTGCTCCCCTCCCTCTGCTCCCAGGCTGAGGAGGAGGTCGCTGGCCAACAAGAGGGAGGAGGAAGTGACCTGGGGAGGCATGGCCTGGTTCAGGGAGCCTCTGCCCCAGAGTGACAGGAGTCCTACCATCAGCAGGTTATGCAAGCCTATGGCGGACTTCCAAGGACCACCAAGAACCATCCACCAATGGGGAGAAAAAAACAGATGCTTCTGATCACAGAAACAGTCTACACTTCTCCTTTAGGCTACAATTAACTGGCCTCAGTGAGATTACTAAGAAGGAAAGGCAGCGCACACCTGCCAAGTGATCTTAGCAGGTGACAAAACTAAATGCCACAATGTCAGAACAACTCCCTAATCTCCAGTGACACAGCAATTGCCCTAAATGCAGGCACTGAGGATTCTAATGCTTGTGTCACCACTAACTAGTTGTGTTTGACATTTATTTTAACTGTGGATAGCAAAATATCCTATTTTTTATGGTGTTGAGAAACCAGTGAAATTATTGATTATGGAAGAGTAGAAAGACTTCTCGTGTTACACATACACACACACACACACACACATCCCTGGTTAGCTTAGGTGACCTTTTGTAGATTGACTGTAAGTTCTGCAAAGGCAGGAACTAGTGAGTGACCTCATATATCCTGCCACCTCTGGCTCTTGATAAATGAGTGTTGAGTAAATGCCATTTACTCCAACTCTGAATTTTAATCAAATAGCCAACAACCCTGAAAACTCCTATGTGTTTTATTTTATTAATAAAATATTATTTATTAATCCTTTGTCTCTTTGTGAAACAAATAATTTGGACAAGGTGCTTACCTTGTCATCTAAAAAATGGCGAAGAACTATCTGTGAGGTCCCTCCCAGGTTTGTTTCAATGACTGAGGCTTTGTAAGCTCAGTCCCTTAAAAGTAACAACTGCAAGAACTTCTGCTGATTTTTTGGAGGGGCCCTAGAAACTCTAATTTTCCATTCAATTGCAGAAATAGAACACCAATTTGCTTTGGATTTCTCTAGCCCTGTCATTTTTAACCTACATATTTTTGACCTTGCAGACCCTCCAGATTTTCTGCCATCTAAAAATGCCACTTGAAATCTAACTTCTGGAGACCTCCTCCCAAAAGCGATTTATTTCCTTCTATAGTACAGGTGGAAGCTTCATTCCCTCTGTTTATATTCCTTGTGAAAAATAAATAAATAAAGTGACACAATTTTCTCAGTTGGTGACCTGCCTTGAGTTTCTCCTTGGAAGAATATAAGCTTGAGAATAGGTCTTTGCTCCAGGACCTTTATTACATAAGGTGAGACATAATTACAATAATTAAAATCATGAAATCAGACATAGCTAAAATGCTTCAAAATGTCTCTTTAGTTGTGTCCTAATAAGCACTCATTCTCACTTATTACAGTTTACAGACAAATTAGCCAGACAAAACTTGCTGCTTTGTAAGATTGGCAGTGAAGTTGACTCCAGCCACCTTCCTAAACCTCCATCTCCTACCCCTGATTACCTGCAAAGCCAACTCATGTTCAACTCATGGAACATGTACCATAAATTAATGGATAGATACTTTTTTCTCTGTTCTGCAACAGAACTGAATTTGCTTCCAGAAATGTTTAACTGGTTTTTAGAAAGTCTGCCTATAAGGATAATCATGAGCTGTGATAAACATTTGTGCTTGAATATTACTCCATATTTGAAATAGGCAATTTAAAGAGATGTCTATCACGATATATAATGTATTATGGCATCTGGACAAAAACCTGTCAACAAAAACATATGTACACATATATGAGATGAGAGAGAGAGATGAATGAAGAAAGAAAGATAAGGAGAGGGGAAAAGCAGAGATAGGAAGCATAACTATAAAGCGGCACTATCATGATTTAACCACAGGGGATGAGTTGCAAACTCTAATGCCTACAGTGACCTCACAGACCCATGAACAAGAGAATCAGGATGGCAGCTCCAGCGTGAACTGGAGATCAAATGTACCTCCTAAAGGGGACAGTTACCATTTAGCCACTTGCCATCTTCCATGATAGCAAACACAGTTAGCCAACAAT
Source organism: Pan troglodytes (assembly GCF_028858775.2). Taxonomy (NCBI): domain Eukaryota; kingdom Metazoa; phylum Chordata; class Mammalia; order Primates; family Hominidae; genus Pan; species Pan troglodytes. The sequence continues at coordinate 60,785,908 of NC_072404.2, forward strand.
TCCCATTTTTCGAGAGAAACACAAAATCTACAGTTTAAATGTAAAACGTTCTGATTTTTAAGTGTTGCCATTAATTAAACTAAAAGGAACATTGAATGGACTTCACAAAACTACATCTGTACCCTGAACTTGGTTTTTAGACCACCAGTTACAATCTCCAGGCTAGTGTTTCTAGTAACATCTGTCCCTGAAACAAGCTATAATACCTTGAACAAAATTATTTAAGCTCATTTGTAAAATTGTCACTAGAGGGGAAGCATTGTGAAGGATACAGAAACCTTCTATAAGATCCCTCTGCAAAGTAATTAACAGACATCTCAACGATGCCGAAACTAGCATTCAAACATGCAGTCATGTTTTTTTATTGTTGTTGTTAATTCATAAACTTTATTTTTAGAGCAGTTTTAGGTTCACAAAAAAGTTGTGCTAAAAATATAGAGAGTTTTTGTATACCCCTGTGCACACACATACATAGCATCCCCCCAAAAGTGGTGTCTTTTTACGACTGATTACCAACATTGACACATCATTATCACCCAAAGTCCATAGTTTATGTTAGGGTTCCCTCTTGGTGTTGTACATTCAATGGGTTTTTACAAATGTAAAATGACAGGTATCCACCACTGAAATATGGTATAGAATAGTTTCTCAGCCCTAAAAATCCTCTATGTTCTGCCTATTCATCTCTCCTTCCCGCCAACCACTGGCAGCCACTGATCACCTTACCATCTCCATAGATTTGCCTTTTCCAGAATGTCATATATAGTCATGCATCACTTAACAATGAAAATATGATCTGAGATGTGTGTCATTAGGTGAATTTGTCATTGTATGGTCATAACAGAGTGAACTTACACAAGCCAAAATGATATAGCCTACTATACATCTAAGTTATACAGTATAGTCTATTTTTCCTAGGCTACAGACCTATCTGACATGTTACTGTACTGAATACTGTAGGCAATTATAACATAATGGTAAATATTTGTGTATTTAAACGTAGGAAAAGTACAGTAAAAATATGGTATTATAATCTTATGAAACCACTATTGTATATGGGTGCCATTGTTGACTGAAATGTCATTATGTGGCACATGACTGTAGCAGGAATCATAAAGTATGTAGCCTTTTCAGATTGGCTTCTTTCACTTAGCAACATGCACATAAGTGTCCTCCATGTCAGTTCATGGCTTGATAGCATATTTCTTTTTAGCACAGAATAACAATCCATTGTCCACATGTACCATGGTTTATTTATCCACTCATCCACATGAAGACATCTTAGTTGATTCTAAGTTAGGGAAGTTATGAATAAAGCTGTTATAAATATTCGTGAGCAGATTTATGTGGACAACAGTGTTCAACTCATTTGGGTAAGTATCAAGGAGAGAAATCATTGGATCATATGGTAAGAGTATGTACACTTTTATAGGAAACTGCTAAGCTGCATTCCTAAGTGGCTGTACCATTGTGCCTTCCCATCAGCAATGAATGAGACTTCCTATTGTTCCACATCCTCATCAGAATTTGGTGTTGTCACTGATCTGAATTTTTTCCATTGTAACAGATGTGTAGTGGTATCTCACTGTTGTTTTAATTTGCAATTTCCTAATGACATATGATGTTGAACATCTTTTTATATGCTTACTTGCCATCAGTGTATCCTCTGATGAGGTGTTGGCGTAGGGCTTTGGCCCATTTTAAAATCAGGTTATTTATCCTCTTATTATTAACTTTTAAGAGTTTAGTTCTTTGCATATTTTGGATAACAATCCTTTATCAGATATTTCTTTTGCAAATTTTTCTCCAGTATATGGCTTGTCTTCTTCTCTTGGCATTGTCCTTCTCAGAGCAGAAGTTTTTAATTTTAATAAACTCCAGCTTATAAATTATTTATTTCATGGATTGTGCCTTTGGTTTTGTACTTAAAAAGTCATTGTCATACCTAAGGTCATCTAGGTTTTCTCCTAGGTGTTTTATAGTTTTGCATTTTACATTTATATGTATGATCAGTTTTGAGTTAATTTTTATGAAGTGTGTAAGGTTTGTATCTACATTCATTTTTTGCATGTGGATGTCCACTTGTTCCAGCAATATTTGTTGAAAAGAGTATACTTGCTCTATTGTATTGTGTTTCTTTTTTGTCAAAGATCAATTGACTAAATTTATGTGCGTCCATTTCTGATCTCTCTGTTCCATTGATATATTTGTCTATTCTTTCACCAATACCACATAGTCTAGACTACTGTAGTTGTATATGTCTTGAAGTCAGGTAGTGTTGATCCTCCAATTTTGTTCTCCAATATTGAGTTGGCTATTGTGGGTCTTTTGCTTGCCCATAGAATCAATTAGTCAATATTTACAAAATAACTTGCTCGAATTTTGACTGGGATTAATCTACAAATCAAGTTGGGAATAAGTGACATTTTGACGTTATGGAGTCTTTCTGACCATGAACACAAACTATTGATCCATTTATTTAGTTATTTGATATCTTTCACCAGAGTTTTTTTGTTTTTTTCTTATAGATCTTATACATATTTTCTTATATTCATACCTCAGTATTCCATTTCAGGGTGTTAATGTAAATGGTAATGTGTTTTTAATTTCAAATTCCCTTAGTTCTTTGCTGGTATATAGGAAAGTGATTGGTTTTTGTATGTTAACGTTGTATCCTGCACACTTGCTATAACTGCTTATTAGTTCCAGGAGCTTTTTTATTGGTTCTTTTGGATTTTCTAAGAGACAATTATGTTATCAGTGAACAAACACGATTTATTTCTTCCCTCCCAATCAGTATTCATTTTATTTATTTATTGTGTGTTATTGCATTAGCTAGGACTTCTAATACAATGTTGAAAAGCATTGGTGAAAGAAAACATCCTTGCTTTGTTCCTGATTTTAGCTATAGGTTTTTGTAGCTGTTCTTTATTAAGTTGAGGATATCCTTCTCTATTTTTAGTTTGCTGAGAATTTTTATCATGAATGGGTGTAGGATTTTGCCTAGTGCTTTCTTCTGTATCTATTGATATGATCATGTAATTTTTCTTTAACTATTGATATGTTCTGTTGATGTGATGAACTACATTAATTGAGTTTTCAAATGTTGAACCAGTCTTGCATATCTGGAATAAATCGCAGTTGGTCATCATGTATAAGTTTGTTACACTTTGTTGCATTTGATTTTGTAATATTTTCTTGAGAATTTTTACATCTATGTTCATAAAAGATATTGGTCTACAGTTTTCTTTCTTTTCTTGTAATATCTCTGTCTGGTTTTGCTATTAAGGTAATTCTGGCTTCACAAAATTAATTATGGAAGCTTCCCTCTACTTCTAGTTTCCGGAAGAGATTGTAGAGAATGGATATAATTTCTTTCTTAAATGTTTGACGAAAATCAGCACTGATCTCATCTGGGCTTGGTGCTTTCTGTTTTGGAAGGTTATTAATTATTTATTCAATTTCTATAGTGGATATAGGCCTATATTTATTGTCAATTTCTTCTTGTATGACTTTTGGTACATTCTATTTCAAGGAATTGGTTCATTTCATGTAGGTCATTAAATTCGTGGGTATAGCTGTTCATAATATTCATTTATTATCCTTTCAATGTTCATGAGATCAGTAGTGATGTTCCTTCTTTCATTTCTGATATTCACAATTTGTGTATTCTCTCTTTGTTTCTTAGCCTGGTAAGAGGCTTATAAATTTTATTGATTTTTTGAAGAATCACTTTTTGGTTTTGCTGATTTTCTTGCTGGGATTATAGGCGTGAGCCACCACACTCTTGCTCATTTTTTCTATTTCTGTTTTCCACGCTTTTTCTGCCTCTGTGGGTTTTACACAGCATTTTGTATAATTTGATTTTCTCTCTTTTTTAGCATAGCAATTATTTTAGTCTTTAACTTTTTAAAATCAGTTGCCTTAGATTTTTTTCTCCCAACATTTTGGGAGGCCAAGGGGGGAGGATCACTTCAAGCCAAGAGTTTGAGACCAGCCTGAGCAACATAGCAAGGCACTATCTATACAAAACATAATTTTAAAAAGTCCAGGCATTAGCTAGGACTGTGCCTGTAGTCCCAGCTACTCAGGAGGCTGAGATGAGAAGATCACCTGAGCCTAGAAATTTGAGGCTGCAGTGGGCTGTGATCATGTCACTTCACTCCTGCCTAGAAGACAGTTAGACCCTGCCTCTAAAATAAACAAGCAAATAAATAAAAAGAAAGGAAGAAAAGAAGAGCAAGGGCAGCAAATAGAAAATAGTAATAAATATGGTAGCTATTAACCCAACTATGTCAATAATTACCTTAAATGTTAGTGGTCTAAATATACTGCAATGGACTGAATGTTTATGTCTCCCCAAAATGTATATGATGAAATGTAAGCTCCCAAAATGATGTTATCAGGAGAGAGTGTTTTTGGGAGGGGATTATGTCATGAGGGTGGAGGCCTTACAAATGGGGTTAGTGCTATAAAAGAGACCACAGAGAGCTGCCTTGTTCCTACTGCCATGTGAGGGCACTGTGAAATTATGGCCATCTATGAAGAAGTGGGCCCTTATTAGACATCAAATCTGCAAATACCTTGATCTTGAATTTCCCAGCCTCCAGAACTATGGGAAATAAATTTCTGTTGTTTACAAGTAAATCATTTTATGTTATTTTGTTACAGAAGCCCAAAAAGATGAAGACATACACCAGATCACTCCATTCTCTTCTTGCTTGCATGGTTTCTGAGGATACGTTGGATGTAATTCTAATATTCTCTATAGGTATTTTCTTTATGGCTCCTCTACAGGTAAGGTGTTTTTTCCCTTTGGCTTCATTTAAGAATTTTTCGTTAACCTTTGATTTTCTGAAGTTTGAATATGTTATGCCTAGGTATCATTTGTTTGTTTGGGTTTTCTTGGCATATATCTTCCTGATGTTCTCTGAACTTCCAGAATCTGCGATTTGTTGTCTGACATTAATTTGGAGGAATTTTTGGTATTATTGCTTTAAATATTGCTTTTGCTCCTTTTTCTCTTTCTTTGACTTACAGTATTCCCATTACATGTAATTATCTCACAGTTCTTGAAAGTTTTGTTTTGTTCTTTCTGTTAGTCATTTTTCTTTCTGTTTTTCAGTTTTGGCAGTTTCTGTTTACGTATCTTCAATCTCAGAAATTCTTTCCTCAAGCATGTTCAGCCCACTAATGTGTACTTCAAAAGTATTCTACATTTCTTTTACAGTGTTTTTGATCTCTAGAATTTTTAAATTCTTTCTTAAAACTTTCATCTCTCAGGAATTCAAGACTAGCCTGGGCAACATAGTGAAACTCTATCTCTACAAAACATTAGCCAGGTGTGGTGATGCATGCCTGTAGTCAGAGCTACTCAGGAGGCTAAGGTGGGAGGATCACCTGAGCCTGGGAAGTTGAGGTTGCAGTGAGCCAAGGTCACGCCACTGCACTCCGGATTGGGCAACAGAGCCAGGCCCTGTCTCAAAAAAAAGAAAAATTCCATGGCTCTGCTTACATTATCCATCTGATCTTACATGTTGTCTATTTTTTCCATTAAAACTCTTAGCCTATTAATCATAGTTTTTTTATAATTAATACCCCTGATGTGATAGTGTCTTAGTCCAATTACTGTGGTTATAACAGAATGCCACAAACTGGGTGATTTATAAACAAAAGAAGCTGATTTAGAGGCTGGGGAGTCCAAGAGCTTGGTGCTAGCATCTGATGAGTGTCTTCTTGCTTCATCATAACATGGGAGAGGGCATCACGTGTGAAGAGAGCTTACTCTTATAACATAGCCACTCCCACAAGAATTAACCCACCGCCATGGGAGCCATGTGAATTCATTCATGAGGACAGCGGGTTACGTTTCCAATATATGAACTTTTCGGGGACACATTCAAACCACAGCAGTTAGTTGTAACGTTCGTGTCAGGTCTCATTCTGGTTCTGATGCTTGTGCAGTCTCTTCAAACTGCGTCTTTTGCCTTTTAGTGTGCCTTGCAATTTGGTTGCAGTGGACATGATGTACTGGGTAAGAGGAGCTGCAGTAAAGAGGCTTCTAGTGACGTAGTGACAAGCTGTGGGGAGAGGGAGAGTTGCACAGTCCTGCCGCATGTCACAGTCTTCCAGTGAGCCTGTGTCCCTGGACTGTGAACTTCATGCTTGCTTTTCGGGTTCCCCAGCCCCTTAGATGGTACAGAACAGTTGGAGCGGGGTGGAGTTGTATATTTCCCTTGCTCTGGATAGTTCACGCTCTGATAAAACACCAGGTTAGGCCTCTGGTGAAATAATTTCTCCTGAGGGCAGACCTTCTATTAATAATAGAATGTTCTGACCTATTTCAAAATGGTTCCTCTTCTCCTTCCACTGCCAGAAGCATAATGAGATTTTCCCCCTAATATTCGTTGTAAGGACCTAGCAGAGCTCCAGGAGGTAACACTCTCAAGTGTCTCATACCACCCTGCACCATGACTGCGCTCTGCTGGAGTTCTTAATTCGCAGAGCTGCCCACACTGAGCCCCCCCGCAATTTCTCAATTACAGGGCAAACTTTCCCAGCCGGCACTGGGTCCTTGGAGGTTTCTGTCTGCTGGTTTCTTCCTCTGGAGGTTGTGCTTCTGTGTTTGCCTGTCTCTCCAGTTTGGGGGGCAGTGGTTTGCCCAATGACCTCAATTCTCTGAAAGAGCTAAGAAGAGGTGTTAATTTTTCGGTTTGCTCAGCTTTCTACTTGTTGCTAGAATGGAGCGCCAATAGTGCCTCCTATAGTGACATGTAACCCTCAACTCTAGAGATGATGAAGCATACTAATGACAAAGGAGAAATGCTTCAGCAGTTTTCTGTCAGCACATTACCCCTTGAAAAAGCTGCTTCTTCCACATTCTGCAAGAGATGGGTCTCAACTCAGAGCTCAAGGCAAATGACTTCCTTCAAGGAGAAGGAATAAACAGTCTCAGAAACCATGAAAGCCTGCCCCCAGGAGTGTCCCTGAACCTCAGCAGGGGCCACACTTACCTTGCAGAAATAGGTGAGGCATGCTCCTGGTACAAAATCCCAATGGTATAGAAGGACAAATTGAAAAACAAGTCTCCCTCTAAACCCCTGACCCCGAGCTACCTAGTTCTCCTCCCTAGAGGCAAAGCTGTTACCAGATTCTTGTATCTCCTTAACATATATCCTTAGAAGAGTTGTCAAGAGAACACATGTTTAAGTGAAAACCTATTTTAGAAGTGCATTTTCTTAAGGAACTTTAGGGTTGGAAGGAACCTGTGTCAGTCCTTAATTCACAACCTCCATTAGTACTTATTGATCTTGCACAAAAATCTTTCTCAAAAAAGCCCTATCCACTCTGACATAGCTTATTCTACTTTTACTTAGCTCCAACAGCTTATAAAACATATTTTTGAAAGTCTAAAATCTGCCACTATGTTTTTTTTTTCCTAATCAATCTTTACTTTGACCTCTAAGCCAGAGAAAACAGGTGGTCAAATGCCTTTTGCCTAAGATGGAACTTAGAATATTTGAAGACCTCAGATCTTCACCCTGCCAAATAACCTGTGTCTCCTCCCCTTTCACAGAGCATTTGGTTTTAGGAAATTCAGAGCCACATTCCTTATAGACAAGACTAAACTCTTATTCAACGTACTCAGAAACTTCTTCTAAGAGGATAACCACTCATCAGAGGAAAAAAGTTTCTCATGTACAGCTGGCAAAGGGATGGAACCATCTGTGTTATTAAAATTGACAGACGCTTATGAGATTTATTAAGGGAAATACTAGAGTCTTAGTACATACTTGCTAATATAGCATACATGAAGGCTTTATCTATAATTTTTTTGGCCAAGCAGAAATTTTGGTATTACTCACCCTAACAAATTTCCAAGACATTATGAAATAGAATTTTAGTCCTGACATCACCATTTGTCTCAGGTTTTGAAGCGTTGCTGGACAAGAGGGATAAAACACGGCTCTGCCTTGGATTCAAAGTTGGCCTCTCATACTAGCAAGTATACCTTGGTATCCTGGTCACTTCTCCCGGCCACAGCATCACATTGCTATAAAAGGCAGATACAAGTATTAACCAGCTCACAGGTTATCAGATAAGCTTAGTCTGACCAATGCTTAACACAGCAACTGGGCCACTATTGTCATTTCTGTGGTGGTGGCACACACACCCAGCCTCTGTCCGGGCCATGGTCTAGGACCACCCTCCACAGAGGCTGTGAGCTAGAGCCCTAACTGTGCAGGGCCCTAACTATGCCAGGCTACTTATCTCTCTTAAGAGGACTTCATTAGTGCCTGCTCGGCCATACAGTTTTTTACTTACCAAGTAACACAGTTATCAGCACACTCCAGGTACTAGCCAAGGACTACAAAATCAACGTGAATGTCAGCTTTTGTATCAAAAGCTCAAAGGAGAAACTCAAACTTTACATAGATGTCCCATGAAGATGTTCAGCAAACCCATTCTTCTCTGTTCCCTGGAATCCATCCCAGTATTGTGCTATGTGTGTGTCTAGTAATTCTTTACAAAAAGCTCTGTTTCTTGTGATGCCATCAGATCACATTGAAGAATATACAAGCCGTACTATGAAGGCTGTTGTCTCATATAGTCCTAACGTAGTGAGAACTGATGTTCTTACATGCTGTCTTTTTGGGCACTCAAAGAAATTCCTGTGCAGTCTTACAAATCAGTTGTAGCTTAAATTGATTTGTGTTGTGACTTGTACACACAGGTCACATTCCCTTGACAGAAAATATAGTTTAAAACCAAATTTGCGGCCCTTGTTAAATGAATGCACAGGACTTTATCGTATTCAGGTCTTTCATTGTAAGACTCACTCCTGTCTTCATTTTATGTTCCACTGTTGTGCTTCCCATTTGCCTTTCTCTAGTTTTGTTTTCTGTGTTTCTACGGACTGCTCTCAGCCCAGGTGTGCAGGAAGCACACACATGCCTGCAGAGCCTTCACGGCCTCTGCATTCAGGGCCTGACTTCAACGCACAGTGGCTGTACTGATTTGTTAAAACAAAGGAACAGATTACTTCTCCTAATACACAGGGAAGTTCCAGGTTGTGCGGGCAGTGAGCAGACCTGTGTCTGTCTGCGCTTGCCCTGGTGAAAAACCCCACCGTTCAGGCTGCAGGGTGCGAGACCCAGGCACAAACATTTTGCTGGATGCGGAGGAAAGATGTAAGGTTGCTCCCCTTCAGAGACAGCAAAGGGCAGGTCTGTAGCTTCACTTACTTCAGGATTGTGATTTTTGACAGAGCCGAGAGATCAGGGTTGTTGCACCAGGCCTGAAGGTCCTAGTGAATCTCGTGAAGAGAGGAGGGGTCTGGCTGTAACATGGACCTAGAGGACATTTTTACTGCAGGAGAAGGAACAGTGGGGATGGGGTGGACTTGCCAAAGGAATATAGCTCAAGTTCCTGCAGCCCAAAGAAGCTCAGTTTCTTTTGGCCAAAGCTTCCGCGAGTTTCCCTGGCATTTCTCCTGCGGGAGCTACCGGGGCAGTGGAACACTTAGCCTCTCTAAAAGCATCTCCACGGCTGTTTGTGTCAAGCCTTTATTCCAAGAGCTTCACTTTTGCGAAGTAATGTGCTTCACACATTGGCTTCAAAGTACCCATGGCTGGTTGCAATAAACATTAAGGAGGCCTGTCTCTGCACCCGGAGTTGTGTGCCCTCATTTCAGATGATTTCGAGGGTGCTTGACAAGATCTGAAGGACCCTCGGACTTTAGAGCACCACCTCGGACGCCTGGCACCCCTGCCGCGCGGGCACGGCGACCTCCTCAGCTGCCAGGCCAGCCTCTGATCCCCGCGAGGGTCCCGTAGGGCTGCAGGGGAGGTGGGGACCCGAATAAAGGAGCAGTTTCCCCGTCGGTGCCATTATCCGACGCTGGCTCTAAGGCTCGGCCAGTCTGTCTAAAGCTGGTACAAGTTTGCTTTGTAAAACAAAAGAAGGGAAAGGGGGAAGGGGACCCTGGCACAGATTTGGCTCGACCTCGACATAGGCTGGGCCTGCAAGTCCGCGGGGACCGGGTCCAGAGGGGCAGTGCTGGGAACGCCCCTCTCGGAAATTAACTCCTCAGGGCACCCGCTCCCCTCCCATGCGCCGCCCCACTCCCGCCGGAGACTGGGTCCCGCGGGGGCCACCGCTGTCCACCGCCTCCGGCGGCCGCTGGCCTTGGGTCCCCGCTGCTGGTTCTCCTCCCTCCTCCTCGCATTCTCCTCCTCCTCTGCTCCTCCCGATCCCTCCTCCGCCGCCTGGTCCCTCCTCCTCCCGCCCTGCCTCCCCGCGCCCCGGCCCGCGCGAGCTAGACGACCGGGCAGCCCCCGGCGCAGCGCGGCCGCAGCAGCCTCCGCCCCCCACACGGTGTGAGCGCCCGCCGCGGCCGAGGCGGCCGGAGTCCCGAGCTAGCCCCGGCGGCCGCCGCCGCCCAGACCGGACGACAGGCCACCTCGTCGGCGTCCGCCCGAGTCCCCGCCTCGCCGCTAACGCCACAACCACCGCGCACGGCCCCCTGACTCCGTCCAGTATTGATCGGGAGAGCCGGAGCGAGCTCTTCGGGGAGCAGCGATGCGACCCTCCGGGACGGCCGGGGCAGCGCTCCTGGCGCTGCTGGCTGCGCTCTGCCCGGCGAGTCGGGCTCTGGAGGAAAAGAAAGGTAAGGGCGTGTCTCGCCGGCTCCCGCGCCGCCCCCGGATCGCTCCCCGGACCCCGCAGCCCGCCCAGCCGCGCACCGGCGCACCGGCTCGGCGCCCGCGCCCCCGCCCGTCCTTTCCTGTTTCCTTGAGATCAGCTGCGCCGCCGACCGGGACCGCGGGAGGAACGGGACGTTTCGTTCTTCGGCCGGGAGAGTCTGGGGCGGGCGGAGGAGGAGACGCGTGGGACACCGGGCTGCAGGCCGGGCGGGGAACGGCCGCCGGGACCTCCGGCGCCCCGAACCGCTCCCAACTTTCTTCCCTCACTTTCCCCGCCCAGCTGCGCGGGATCGGCGTCAGTGGGCGAAAGCCGGGTGCTGGTGGGCGCCTGGGGCCGGAGTCCCGCACGTGCGCCCCGCGCTGTCTTCCCAGGGCGCGGCGGGGTCCTGGCGCGCACCCGAGGGGCAGGCGCTGCCGACCCGCCGAGACTGCACTGTTTAGGGAAGCTGAGGAAGGAACCCAAAAATACAGCCTCCCCTCGGACCCCGCGGGACAGGCGGCTTTCTGAGCGAACCTCCCCGCCTCCGCCCTCCGCGCAGGTCTCAAACTGAAGCCGGCGCCCGCCAGCCTGGCCCCGGCCCCTCTCCAGGTCCCCGCGATCCTCGTTCCCCGGTGTGGAGTCGCAGCCTCGACCTGGGAGCTGGGAGAACTCGTCTACCACCACCTGCGGCTCCCGGGGAGGGGTGGTGCTGGCGGCGGTTAGTTTCCTCGTTGGCAAAAGGCAGGTGGGGTCCGACCCGCCCCTTGGGCGCAGACCCCGGCCGCTCGCCTCGCCCGGTGCGCCCTCGTCTTGCCTATCCAAGAGTGCCCCCCACCTCCCGGGGACCCGAGCTCCCTCCTGGGCGCCCGCGCCGAAAGCCCCAGGCTCTCGTTCGATGGCCGCCTCGCGGACGTCCGGGTCTGCTCCACCTGCAGCCCTTCGGTCGCGCCTGGGCTTCGCGGGGGAGCGGGACGCGGCTGTCCGGCCACTGCAGGGGGGGATCGCGGGACTCTTGAGCGGAAGCCCCGGAAGCAGAGCTCCTCCTGGCCAGCACCATGGTGTTTCAAAATGGGGCTCACAGAAACTTCTCCTCAAAACCCGGAGACTTTCTTTCTTGGATGTCTCTTTTTGCTGTTTGAAGAATTTGAGCCAACCAAAATATTAAACCTGTCTTACACACACACACACACACACACACACACACACACACCCCGGATTGATGTCCCTGGTTCAAGTGTGCCAAGTGTGCAGACAGAACATGAGCGAGTCTGGCTTCGTGACTACCGACCATAAACCCACTTGACAGGGGAAACATGCCTCGGAAGGTTTAATTGCACAATTCCAACCTTGAGCTGCGCGGGTTCCAAGAGCCAGGCCCGTACTTGCTGTTGATGTCATTGGCTTGGGGAGTTGGGGTTTGGTGCCCAGCGCGGTCGTTGGGGGAGGGGCAAGGCATAGAACAGTGGTTCCCAGACCTTGCTGCACATTGGAATTACCTGGGATTAAAAAAAAAAAATCAAAACAAAAACCAGTGTCTGGCTCCCGCCCCCAGACATTCTGATTTAATTGGCATGGGGCAAGACCTGGACTTGGGATTTTTTTTAATGCTCTTCATGTGATCTGTTGGGCAGCCAGATTTGGGGATCACTAGACGGAAGAAGGATTGTTAAAGTCTCCGGAGATGTTACTTGCCAATGCAAAGAGCTCTTTGAGGACATCTGGAATTGTTACAATATTGCCAAATATAGGAAAGAGGGAAAAGGTAGAGTGTGATTCCAATAATAAAGGATTCCGCTTTTCACTGAAGGAACTGGTGGAAAGGTTTCTTCTCTGCTGAGCCTGCAGGCCCGTCCTGCCTGCCTGGGGTGCCCGGGAGACGCGGGCCTGCTCCGGAGACTGCTGACTGCCGGTCCTGTTAGTCAGGTGTCAGCCCTGTCTCTGCCGAAGAGACTCTTCTCTTTATTTTAAATTAAACCCTCAGAGCACCACCAAAGCATCACTTTTCTCCCTCCATTGGTGTTCTCATTCTTTGATGTTACTTGTTTGAACACCACTATTAGTAGTTGGAGATTTGTTCCTGAGAAAAATATAAATACCACTTAATTTGCCTGTTTGTCCCGCATTCACTCAAAACAGAATGCTCCTGAAGACAAGAGAGAGAGTAGGTGAACAGAAGCTGTTCCATTACAGTAACATAAAAGACTGGATTTTCAGGGGCAAATTATTAAAATAGGAGATGAGCTCTTTTAACAGAAATTTGTTTAAGGCCGGTGTCTATCAAATTCAGTGGATTTTATTCAAGATGCACTTTGTTTAGTGGGAGTTTTGTTTGGTTCTGGGACATGCTAACTTCTAGACTTGCTGCTCTTAGAGGTAATGACTGCCAGACACCATTTCATGAGTCCTAATCCCCACATTAAGCATAAGAGGTGCACACTCTCCTCCTATGGGGGAAACTGAGGTAGGAAGAACTAAAGTGACTTTCCCACAGCTGGTAGGAGGCAGATGGGAAATTCACACCAGGGGCTTCCGACTCCAGATCCCTCTCTCAACTTCCAAACTCCACTGCCTTGTCCGAGTTCTGGTTTCAGGAGATCCAAATCAGGTGTGTGCAAATGTCTAATGTCAGAACTGGCAAGGGGAAAGGGCCCAGGGAGCCGGCTCATGAAGATGAGCCTGTCTGAAGCTTCAACGCGGGCTGTCCGGCAGTCTGCATTCCTGCGGAGTTCCTCAGCCCTCTGTTGGGTCACCTTCCATAGAGGCAGCTTAGTCCTCAGTTCAGTGAGCATGGAGTGGAGACTGCTTGAGGGGCGCTGAGCAAAGCCCTGCCTTACAGGATGAAGGTGCTCTCCAGAAGGGACACTGGAAAGTATTCCAAGGCGAGTCGAATTCCCAACTGAGGGAGCTTTGTGGAAATAAGCCCGCCCAGCCCCACTTCTGGAGACGTTCCCATTCAGTAGGTCCGAGCTGTCTTAAAGAGAAACCAAAGTGGGGATATTAATGGTATCCAAAGTGAGATCTACCCCACCCTCCCTCCTCAAAGGAGGTCAGATCAAGAAAGCCCAAGCCCGGCCTGGCAATTGGGACCTTTCTTCTCACTCCAGCCCAGGGTGAAGGTGGACAAGTCACTTTGACCCTTCAGGCTTCTGAGCTGTTGTTTCTGAATTCAGTGAATATTTACTGAGTGCATAGAATATGCTAGATATTCTGGGCTAAAGGGTGAAGGGGGGGTGAGTTTTAAGGGTTTCTGCTCTTGCTTCCAGATTGCTTTCAAATCTGGAAAGGAGACCAGTGGTTTGTGTGTTAGACCCACACTGCCGTAGCACAGAATACAAGAAACTGGCTGAGAGCTCCAATAGGCTTTTAACAGTAATTTCTGGCTTCACGTAGTTAGTTTCATAACTCATGATTTTTCAGAAACTTCTGGTTTGAAGACACCGATTGCCAAAAGTCCATTGTGCTGCATAATTACACTTGGTCCACGTGACAGCACTAACATGTTCTGAAATGTTTTTAGAAGTAGTCTCAGCAAAGATGAAGGATTCCTCCCTGTTTGAAAAGAAAATATTCTTTGTTTTTCCTTTGATCTAAGCTCTAAGACTAGCAGCTAGCATCTGAAACTTTTTTGACGAGAGTGACAAACCAACTCTAATATTAAAGGCAATTGATGATTATGGGCACTGAAGGGAAGGTAACCCCAGGCTGATGCCCCGGAATAGGGATGGGTCACAATGTTGAGGACATTTCGCCTGTTGCAGAACCCACCTGCAACACAGTGTGGCCCTTGCCATGTGACTTGTGTGTGTGCCTGTGTGTCTGTGTGTGCGTGTTTTAATTTTGACTTCATAAGTACTCTAGTTATGAGCTTATTTAACATTGGGTTTTACTAATAGGGGTATGTGTTGAGAAAATTTCAAAGTTTTAGAATATGGTTCACCCACATGTTGCTTCCCTGTAAATATAATTTTTAAAACCAGATTCTGGGCCGGGCATGGTGGCTCACCCCTATAATCCCAAAACGTTGGGAGGCCGAGGCAGGCGAATCATGAAGCCAGGAGTTTGAGACCAGGCTGACCAACACGGTGAAACCCAGTCTCTACTAAAAATACAAAAAAAATTAGCTGGGCGTGGTGGCAGGTGCCTGTAATCCCAGCTACTCAGGAGGCTGAGGCAGGAGAATTGCTTGAACCCAGGAGGCAGAGGTTGCAGTGAGCCAAGATCACGCCATTGCACTCCAGCCCGCGCGACAGTGTGAGACTCCATCTCAAAAAAAAAAAAAAAACAGATTCTGTTCCTCAGATCCATTCCATTTTTGTTTTCCTTTGTCACTTATGGACATTTGAAATTATGGTAATAAACATTGTTAGTCTCAGTTAATTATTACTGGTTTATTCTTGAACCACTAACCCATAGAGAATAGAGTGTAAATCTTAACTTGTTCCTGTAGGCCATCCCCATTAAACATCATAGTGTTTTCTCATTCGTTCTTTTTCGTTTTCCTCCTACAGGAATGAATTGTCTAAGAAAATTCCAGCAGTTGGCTCTTTGGACGACATCTCTAGATTGTCCTCCATTGGGCCCATAGGCACAAGCTGGCCAGTTTGAATTCGGGCAAGAATCCAGGCATTGGAACTTATTCAAATAACTAGTTTGCCTGTAATTTTCACTTTTTCAGAGTCATCTCGTAAAGCTTTCTTGCTACACATTTAGATAGATACACTCAATCCAGTTGTCTAGAAAGTTCCCTGAGCCAGCTGGGAGCAGGAGGGGTAGTTGGGGCCAGGAATATTGGGGGCGTGTTTACTGAGCCCCTAGAAAGTAAGTGCTAGATTTGACATTTCAATCCCTGAAGGCCCTGAAGTTCAGTATCAAATGACTGGTCCTGTGGACTGAGCATCTGTGAATTGCATATGCTTAGAATAAATTTTACTCCTACCAGTTTCAGCAGCTTGCTTTAGCAAGCAGTATGGAAACACTAACATGGGGGAGTAGAATTTCTCTCTCTGATCCAAGTTTTATCTCATTCTGGTGGGTTTTCAGGGAGAGACTCGGAGTCCAAGTGTCCTTTCTGAATATATCTGGAACTTCTCATTAACAAAAGACTCAAGTTATAATTTAGGGGACAAGGCACCCAATGAGAATGCCTTGCAGGCAGCCCTAAGTACACCTGCAATTACACCATTACTAGCGGGGCAGCACACATGGCCCTGACTTAGTTTAAATAATTACATAAGTCAACCACAATTGTTTGCCCTTTGCATACAAGGGCAAGTATTGGTACCTGTTACAACTTAGGCTTTTTTTTTTCTTTATGTTTGAGCCATGATGAGTGATTTACACTGTTCCATCCATATGTTGAGATGTAAGAATAAATTAGACTTGGTACTTGCCCTTAAGTGTCTGGAAGTCAACTGGGGGAAGAGAGAGCTAGAGATAATAAGTGTGAAACAATGTCACAGAATCAATGACAGAACTCTTCCCAGGACAAAGGATGACTTTTGAGTTCAGTCTTTGCCTTTAATTCTACATGGGGAGGAGAGCACGTTTAGCCACAAGTAGAAGGGATTACTCATTTGAGCTATTTGGTTATATGGTTATTTCCCCAGAGAAGAGGATGTGCAGGGCATTACACAAGCAGCGCCAATAGGAGCAAAGTTCTTGAGAGTGCTAGTAATTCAAATGGCAGGAAGAGAAGGAATAAATGGTAAGGCTACCTACAGTTCACAGAGAGCTCCATCCTCACTGTGGCTTTGGATTTTGTCCTGTGTGAAAGAGAAGTGACTGTGAACTGACATGCTGTGTTTGGTGTTTTAGAAAAATGGCTGCAGCAGCGGTTTGGGGAATGGACTGCAGGGGTGGCATTGGAAACAGGAAGGTTCATGACTATTGCCAGAGACAGAGGATGAAGCAGGAGCAAGGAAGATTCAGGACAGGGGACTCTGGGGCTGATCAGGAGGCAGAACTGGTTGATAAGTATATGTAGCAGCATAAGAAAGAGAGAATCCCAGATTGACACCCAGGCTTCTCACTTGGAAGCCTGGATAGATACTGAATGCAATCACAAAGGCTGGGAAGTCAATGGGACTGCAGGGAAGGGAAGGGAAGGGAGGAGAAGGGGAAGGGCAGGAGGGTCCAATATGAATATTCAGCTTTTAGATGTATTGAGCTTGAAGTGCTCAGAGGGAGAAGTCCAGGAGGCAGTAGAATACGGTGGTCCAGAGCACAGGAGAGCAATGTGGCTTGAGTTGTCATTTGCTCACATATTTCCGTGTCAGTTATTTGTCTTAGATCACAGAACAAGTTCTCCTCTCACAGTTTCCTGGCTCCACCTGTCTCATGCTCACCGTCAGCATCGAAATTGAGCCACACCAGGGGTTCTGGATACCAGCTTCTCTCTAGGTGAGGCTGCTATAGTCAGCAGCTGATTAGTTGCAGTTATCAGCAACTGGTAATATAATATATTGTGCATATAAGTGTACCAGAAGTCATGTTTGTATATTGCTGCAAATACTCGGAATGGGGATCTCTTGTTCCCTGCTTAAGACCACATCACATTACTTAGTTTTGTACGTTAGTGACTGAACCAAAAAAAGTAGGAGATGATTTTTTTTCTTTTTTCTTAAAGCAGTAGCTTTTGAACCTTGACCATGCTTTCTAACCAGCTGAGGGGCTTTTGAAAAAGAGGGTGCCTTACTGTGCCCCAGACCAGGACAATCAGTATTTCTGGGGAACGGAGCCTGGCACACACACATTTCTTGAAGCTCCCTTGGCAATTCTGAGGAGTGGATTACATGTTGTATGTAGCTTGTAACGAAAGAAATCTTGTCTTTGCTCTCAGACCCCCATTTCTTACTCATCTCATGAGCTCCTTCGAGATCCAGAAACAGTTGCATATTTCATTAGTAAATCAGTTCCAGAGTCACATTTTATTTCACAAGTTAGTCCATTAAAAGTTTCCTGCAGTGAGGAAGTAGCCAGAAAGAACACTCCACCCCTCCTCCTTTTTATAACTATAGGGTCTGGCTCAACAGAGCAGGAGCATCGCCATCTTGGACAAGCCCCTCATTCTAAAGTTCACCTTAATAAAAAACTGCCTAAATCCAAAGTGCATCAGCCTAATGGCTAAGGTCAGCATGACCATAAACCACAAATAACATCTCCAACCGGAAACATTCCAAACTCCTCCTCGACCACAGACATGCTAGTCCCGAGATAACCCCCCTCCAGCAGGGAAGATGCCAGTCTTGGGATAACCCCCCTCTGGCCGGAAAGATGCCTGCCCCAAGATAAACTCGCCTCCTCCCAGAGATATTCCAACACTGCCATAAAACTCCCTCAAACAGGAACATTCCAAAATTCTGATAATCTCCCTCACCCTAAAACCAATATATATTCCTAGTCTGTAAGAGAAAGCGCTCTTGACCAAAATTCACCAGGAGTGCCTCTCAGGTTTTAACTAAAGAAAACCTGTCTTTAACTGCCAAGATAAAGGAAAAAAAAAGTTTTCTGCAGTGGCTCTCAGCAGGCCCAGCATGGCAGCAGCACCTGAGAACCTGTTGGAGATGCACACTCTTGGACCCCACCCTGGCCTCTGAGTAAGACACTGGAAGGGCAGGCCCCGGTCTGTGCACACAAGTCCTCAGGGAGATTCTGACTGATGCATGCCAGAGTTTGAGAACTGCTGATATACTCCAGGCACATCGCATGCTGGGATCTAGATATACCAAGGGAACAAAATAACTGCACTTGTCCTCCGAGGACCGACTTACCTTTTGGAAGGGCTGAGAAAGAGAGACACATACAAGATCACTCCCTGTAATGCAATGTTTTATAACAGATGTGATTTGGGATTTCAGTGGGAGCCCAAAAGAGGGACTGACTAATTCAGCCTCTGTGACAAGGGGAGTTTCTCAGAAACAGAATGCTTAGCTGGGCCTCCAGGCACAGGGACAGGAATGAGGAAATACTTGTAGGCCCTGTGCTCCTTCAGCAAAACCCTCAGTTTCTTGTTATTTTTATAAATGCAAACATCTTATTAAAGTAGATGCTAAGGCATTAGAATTTCCTGCTTTATTTTTCTAAATGACCATGAGGAAACCTGGAATGTCAAAGGTAAAGTGCAACACATTCTGCATTTAAAAATTAAAATGATCCTTTTTTAAAGTAGCAACCAGATGTGAAAAACTGGACTAGAGTCCAGTTTATAGTTGATAGCTTTAACTTTCTCCCCAACAGCACAATTTTCCCTAAAATGTGTTATGTATAAGTAAAATGACTACTTCACATCCTTTAACTCTTCCTACAGAAATCTAAGAGAGAAATGAAACAAAAGTTTGCACAGTTCTAGACACGATAAATACATGTGAAATCACACAACTCAGAAAATGTCCCTTAAATTAATTGAGCCATTGGTACTTGTGAATTAGAAGAGACATCTATGTTCTGATCCACTGTTGAAAGCTGTACAATGTTACCTATTTATTTGCAGACATCCTTTGGAAACAAATAGGTAGATTTGTAACAAATAAAGAGTGGAGTACAGCTGCTGACATTACCTTGTATATTCATGCCTTTATGTAAAAAAAAAAAATATATATATATATATATATATATACACACACATATGGAGGTAAAGACCACTGCTTGCTTTGCAGTTGTTTTAAGAGCATTCATGAAGGATTTTATTTTATAAGCAGAAATGTGATATCTGACGATTTTACCACTACATACTTGCAGGCCGGTGCACAGCAGATGATGTCATGATTGTTTTAGCAGTCCTATCATTTTACTTATGATGTCATTACAACCCTTTGCTAAAATTTCTTTCCTTTACTCCAGGTTTTGGATAAAATTGATGCATTGCACATAGTCTCTCTGATAAGACAAACTGGCATTTGTATGTGAAAAACTGTGCATGTTTTAGTGTCTCTGCTGATACTCAAATTATCCATTATTTTAGTGCTGGAATAAAAAGAAACCACTTAGTGAATTTGTGCAGGTCCTTAAGGACAGGCAAAAGTGTCCTGAGATTTTCTGATCATTGTATACCAAATTTTAGAAACTTTTTCAAAAACATTTTTTTAATTTCAAAAACCTGGTTTTGTTTATTTACCAGCAAACGTTGAATACCTGAAAGCTTTCAGGAGATTTTATTACAATGGTTTCTATTCACTTACAAAATTATCTCCTAGTTCATTCTCATACGCTGTAAGCCATTGTAAATGCTTCAAATTGTGCCGAACGAGATAAACTAGACAAGCTATTTTAAGTTTGTTCTAGTGCTAACTTGCAAGATCTAATGGCTCCAACTAGATTTTTAACATAAAGTATATTTTAATATATTATTAGAAAGTTAAGCAATTATCTGTTTATGGGTAACAAAAACCCTGGAACCCCAATGTCAGATGTCATCCACTTTTGATTAAGTCCAAACATATGACAGATAAACAAAAGATGGTTGGCTGGGCTCGGTGGCTCATGCCTGTAATCTCAGTACTTTCAGAGGCCGAGGCGGGTGGATCACAAGGTCAGGAGTTTGAGACTTGCCTGACCAACATGGTGAAACCCGCCTCTACTAAAAATACACAAAAAACAGCTGGGTGCGGTGGCACGTGCCTGTAGTCCCAGCTACTCAGGAGGCTGAGGCAGGAGAATCACTTAAACCTGGAAGGCAGAGGTTGCAGTGAGCTGAGATCACACCACTGCACTCCAGCCTAGGCGACAAAGCAAGACTCAGTCAAAAAAAAAAAAAAAAGTGGTCATTGGAGAATTATTGTGTCACCTGTTGTTTTTTAACGTACTAATTTTGAGGGGCTTTTAAATAGAGTGCACTATAGAACTTTTTCTTGGCTTCAATTTGCTACAATGTTAATAGAGAATCAGAAACCTTATCCTTTTAGATGTTTCTTGATTTTTTTAATTTCTGGTGACATTTATGAGTGAGGATAGTGTATTGCCCTGTTTCCTTTCTTTACTCCCCTTTCTTCTTCCTTCCTTGCTTTCTTTCTTCTTCCCTTCCTTCTTTCTCTTTCTCTCTCCTTCTTTTTTGCAAGCTGCTATGAATTAGCCTTCACAGAGAAAGAAAAATTTTTATAAATAACTGGAAATGAAACTTTGCAAAGGACTGCAGATGAAAAACCTTGTCAAATGACTGTAAAAATATACTGTATAATTTTCAAAAGTTAGAAAGTACCAAACACACTCAGTATTCATGGTTATACAAGTATGCATACACATGTATTGTTCCCTGAAAAGTGGTGTTGTTAAGGGAGTTTTTCTTAGTACGCAGCTTAACATATTTTTTTCTGTAATTTGTTGTTAGTTATAATGGGGAGAGAAAACAGGTTAGAGTCTCCCCTCTCAGTTTCACCTTCCATAAAACAGCTAAACTAGATGATCGTCAGACTCCTTCCAGCTGAAAACATCTGTGAAATTAAAAACAAATCTAAATATATGCAAGATATGTATTTAAACATGCTGGTAATAAGTGTGCTGTCCCTATAATTTAGATGCCAAAACATTGATGTCATAATAATAACAACACCTCGCATTTGTACAGCACCTCATAGTTTACACAATGCCTTAACATTCTTCTCTCTCAGCCTCCTACAACCCCACAGGATTGGGATAGCTTTCCAGATTGGGAGGTGAGGCACCCAGGCTCAGAGCGATTCTGCTGTTGTCCGTAATCACCAGGCTGGTGAACACTGGGCACTGGGTGCTCTCCTGCTACACAGCACTGTCTCTCAACATGCAGGTCAAGGTTACTTATTCCTCCTTCAAGACATCATTGGGTTTTTTAGCTATGGATGCCCCATCACTTTTAGTTCTATTTGTGAATCAAAGGCTAAATAAAGTATTCCTCAAAATTTGTTATACTTCTATTACTAATGCTTAATGTCCCTCACAATTTCTGTATATTTCTGCTCTGTTTTGGTTCCTTTCCCAGGTTTCTTTTTTGTTATGAAGTAGTTTTTAGACTCAAGTCTCTTCTGTATGTGTTATAACTGCCCATTCCATAAGATACAGGGCAGTGAATTTGTGAGCCTTGAAAATACTTACTTTAGAAATGAGAAGTATGACTTTTCAATGTTGTGTCATCAACTTCTGTAAATTTTCCAGACCTATAAATACTTGCAGAAAAAAAATGAAAGGAGAAGGCAACTTGACTTAGCAGTTGGGTCAGTTAGCAATGCCTATGGCAAGCTGTAGTAATTCCCTTACATAGATTTGTAAGACTCATTTCTATGATTTAAATGAAGGCATACACTTAACCTCTTTAGGGTGTGAAACAGCTTTTACAAAAAGAGACAAACTTAAGAAACAGTGTGGCCCTCCAAGAGTGTTCATTTTCCATATCATACCATTTGTAATAAGCTATTCTGGCTGGGATTTACTTGCAAGCATTGGCTTTTAAGAAGAGATGGTTTCACACATCAAATTATTCACTTGGAGGCACTTTCTGGGTTGAAGGAATGGAATGGAGAGTGCGGCAGTGAGTAGATCTCTCAGTGACGGTGATGTGCCTCTCCCAGAAGAAATTTCAAAATGCAGTGTTCATTTTCCTCCACAAGAAAGGAAGAAACTGTTTTGTTATTGTTTATTCCTAACATAGTGGAAACTTTTCAGTACTCTGGCAGAAATTTCCCAAAAGCAATTTTCTATTTCATGATTATAAAGTAGCAAAGGAAAAAGTCCTGCACTCCAGCTGAGCAATGGATCTCCAGTTGTTATCTAGGTGCTGCAGGTTTAGAGAGTATTGCCAGGAGAACACATCGATTTTTCAGGCCTGTGATGACGTATCTCTTGTTGAATAAGTAAACCCTTCCAGTAAACAGGCAGTTAGTATATTGATTTCAGGGTGGCTTTAGTCACTGAACCTCTAAGTCTTGCAAAGGTTACTTGGGCAAAAGCATCATTATTTTACCTTCAGTCAACAAAAATCTACCTGGCCGAGGCAGAACAGAAAGTTCAGCAATTTGATGAAGTGGGACAACATGAAGAATCAGGTGAGTTGCCTACTTTTTCACTTCACTTTCCACCTTTAGAGATTCTTGTTTAGATGCAGAGTAGTGACGTGCCTGGTGTCAGGGAGAGAATGTTGAATGAGAAAAGTCCCAGAAAGGCAGAAGACTTGGGTGATTATCTGAGTCCATCTTTCCTTATCACATGACAGAGTTCTTGAAGTCTTGGCTAGGAATTCTAGGCTTTTAGATTCGTTGGGCAATGGCTACTAAATGTTCATAATGTTGCTCAGTTGCAAAAACAAGACATTCAAACTATAGCCAGGGAGATAAGTAGTCACGAACTCAAGGCCTAAACTCTGCTGATGGAACCGATGAGAATTGGGTGCTAAGGCGAGGAGAGTTGCCAATATTATATTCTTCGGGGTTTTTTGTTTTTATTCGCATTTTGGAAAAGGAAAATATTAGCATTCCTCTGACTTAATATTGAGAAGACACTGGGCACTCTTTTTCCTCCCACACTTGTCTTCTTTCACTAGGTGACGAGGGAAGAGGTAGCATGAGATGGTGGTCACAGGTGAGAGGGGCTGTTGTGAGCACAGGCATGTTGACTGCACATTGGTCACCTAGTAGAAGTTTTGCAGGCTTGGTGACTTCTGAACACTGTTTTCAAGGTTGATTTTTAGTTGAGAGAACCTCTAGGTACCACGTAATGTTATTAACAGTAGTACTGATCTCACAATCGCCCTATGTCCCATTCACAAGATGTTCTGCCAAGCCATAAAAGGCCCAGTTAAGTTTAAGAGAAGTCTCAAAAGTAACAGATAATAACTAATCAATACCCAGTGATTTTGAAATGTAGACATCAAACATACCAATTTGGTGGTATCATCCTTAGAGGCAGACAGAGGATGATTAAATCATTCAGCCCATCTCTGTCTGAGGACGCAGCTTAGCACAGCATGGTGGAGGCTAAATGGGCCTTAAGGGAAAAAATGATATCTGAAGATGCAATTTATTTCAAAAAGAGTTTGCTCCCATGAAGTTTCACTCTCTATGTAGAACGGCACCAGCACACACTTTTCCTGAGCCTTTGCATGTGTGGCAAGCAGCGGCCTGGCGTCCTGGGGAACTGAATGAGGACG
Organism: Pan troglodytes; assembly: GCF_028858775.2. Lineage (NCBI taxonomy): Eukaryota > Metazoa > Chordata > Mammalia > Primates > Hominidae > Pan > Pan troglodytes. Next base: position 60,809,702 of record NC_072404.2, read on the forward strand.
CAGATGACCCGGACGTGTTCACAGTTTGACACATCTGACTCCCAGATCAGGGACAGCTAGCTCTGCTGGCTGGTTAAGTTGATGATTCCATCTTTGCCTGGTTCTCTGACTGTCTCATGCTTTCTGTTATTATTATTTTGCAGCAGATATTTCTGCTCATTTGTCAATCATGTATGCATCCTGGATGGCATAGAGTTGATTCTCCTAACAAATCAGTGTCCCTTTGTATTTTTTTCTGGCCATAAGATAGAATATATATGTCATTTATTAAAAATGGAGAAAATGTTCAGGAGTTTCTTGACTCAGAGAGGGAAAAGGGATACTCAGGGCACTTTTTCAGCCAGGAATTTACTACCTTTGCAGGGTAAAGGGGACTCACCACGCTGGAAGTCAAAATAAGCCACCAGTGCCAAGTGTTCAAAGCCCTTAGAATCATAATGCTCTTAAAGCAAAGTCTTCAACAATGCTTGAAAACTTCCACTGGTTCTCAGTATGTCCAAAATTGTCATGTCTGTGAATGATTCTCTCAATCTGAAAATTTTTATAGCAGGCTAAAGAATGAGATAGGTCAGTGTGATTCTAGAACTAATCATTAACATTCAATAGATGACTATTTTGTTCTAGAAAAAGCAGCAACTTTCTACTTACTCTATTTTGAGGGTAAATTCTCTGTAAGTAGAAAAAGCAAAATGTGGACATGGGACTAACATATGAATACACAAAGCAAATGTACCAAAAAGATCTTAAGACCTGCCTTGTGGTGTTTTTTGTTTTGTTTTGTTTTGTTTTGTTTTCATTAAAGTGACTTGTTAGCCTCTTTCTCCCTGTGAAGCACAGGGAGGTGACGTGATGTGCGCAGGGCAGACTCTGCCACATGCCCTGGCCTTGAACTCAGGGCCCCCTGGGGACTTCAGGGGATGCTGGCCATGCTGAGCAATGCCTGTGGGTGTCAGTTTCCTCATCTGCAGAATGAGGGTAGGCCTGGTGCTTATCTCATAGGGTCGCAGAGGGGATTCAGTGACAGGGTGGTGTAGAGGCTGGAGCGTGACCCATGTGTGCACGACAGCCTTCCGACTAGGGGAGGTGGGCCTGGGCTCTCACCAGAGAGCCTGTGTTCTCCATGGCTACATGACTTTGCCCCAGACGTCCTTCCCATGGTCTGGACCCTAGGAAGTCGCCAAGAGCCAGACAGGAGAAAGGCTCCACTTGGCTCTCCTCTTTGGTGACCATCCCTTGCCTCCATGGCGGGACTCTCAGATGACATCCCACCAACTCTCACTTGCCTTCCCTGGTGGGTCTCACTTTCCCTCAAGGGTGTTGCTTTTTTGTTTCCTGCATAGTCCTGGGCCAGTTTTGATAACCCTCTTCATTTCACTTCAGAAACCCTGATGATTTCTTCCTGTGCTATTTTTACCTTAGGACTTTTACTATGACGACTGTGAATGGCCCATTTCTTGTTTTTTTCTCTTGCTCTGCTTTCTCCCCCATCATCACTAAAGCAGACATGGCAATGATGGCCATGCACACTTTCCGAGGGTCCAGCTGTAGATCTTCATGGTTCCCCAGGTGCTTGGACCATCTTGCGAGGAGGGAGGCAAACACACCCTGCCTGGAGCACTTGGCCCTTTCGGCAATGTTTTGGCTTCCTCAAGTGAGAAAAGAATGGATTTGTACTCCCCCTCTCCATTATTGTTTTTGTTTTGTTTGTTTGTTTTGTTTTGTATTGAGACAGAGTCTCACTTTGTTCCCCAGGCTGGAGTGCAGTGGCGCGACCTCGGCTCACTGCAACCTCCACCTCTCGGGTTCAAGTGATTCTCCTGTCTCAGCCCCCTGAGTAGCTGGGACTACAGGTGCCCGCCACCACGCCTGACTAATTTTTGTATGTTTCGTAGAGACAGGGTTTCACCATGTTGGCCAGGTGCCCATTATTATTTGATCTGGAATTAATCGAGCTACTGCAGGAATTGCTTGATTCACTGATGACTGGTGTTGAGGCAGTACACACCCACACCCAAGGACTGTGACTGTCTTCTGAGGTCCATCCTCAGAAATTCCTGTCTCTTCACCTAGTGTGTAATAAGGCCTGCGCGTGTTATATGGAACTGTAAAAAATGCGCCAACCATCTGTCCTTCCTCTTTATCTGATTACTTATCATTGTTCTCTAATTTGCAAGTTAATAGACTGATCATAAATTAATGCATGCTGGAGACTTGCTGTTTCCTACTAGCAGCATATAAAAGTTATTTTTAACGTTGTTTTAAATCTGTGAGTAAAAATAAATTGCTTTGCTGCAAGAAACACCAAACATGGAAAAGCTAACGGTTCAAAGTTAATAATTTATCTTATGGACATCGCTAGCGGCATAGTTGCTTTAAACAGTGAGAGGATTTAATAGATATTTGATTTGCAAGTGGGATGAAGGGTGGTCTAACCTTTGTCCTGTGTTTACCTTCCATGAGATCCTAGAGGTTGTACAGCACAGTAGTGGCATGTGACACACTTGAGAGTGCCTGTTCTGTACGGAAACCTGGAAACTATGAAGGGAAGTGGCCTTCGAGCTTAACACATAAGCCTTGGGAGGCAAAACCTTTTATTCTCTTTAAATATTCACTTTAGGATAAGCATTTTTTTAGGTGTTAGGAACAGGGAAAACTGTGTGGTTAGGAAGGAAGAAAGAAGAAAGTTAACTGTTGTACATTCCCTAGGTAATGTTTTTAAGCATTGTTATTCACTTTCAAAACACATTTTATTTATTTGAACTTAACATTTTGATCTTATTTTTTCAATTTCTTTTAATTTAACAGACAGGATGAGTTTTTTTATAGTTGTATTACTTAGAAATTATACTAAAAATGGCCGAGTGTGGTGGCTCACACCTGTAATCCCAGCACTTTGGGAGGCCAAGGCGGGTGGATCACTTGGATCACTTGAGGTTGGGAGTTCAAGACCAGCCTGGCCAACATAGCAAAACCCCGTCTCCACTAAAAAAAAAAAAAAAAAAAAAAAAAACTAGCCACGCATGGTGGCAGGCGCGCCTGTAACCCCATCTACTAGGGAGACTGAGACATAAGAATCACTTGAATCCAGGAAGCAGAGGTTGCAGTGAGCAGAGATTGCACCACTGCACTCCAGCCTGGGTGACAGAGCAAGACTCTGTCTCGAAAAAAAAAAAAAAAGGATAAAGAAATCATACTAAAAACAAAACAGAATGCTGACCACCTTATAGAAATAGAAATAGTGGTTTGCTGTGATAGCAAATTTTCTTGTTAACTTTTTATTTTTAAAGAATTGCACATTCACAGGAAGTTGCAAAAAATCTACTGGGAGGTCCTATCCCCCCTCCCCCAACCTCCTCCAGTAGTAACATCTTAGTAGCAAAGTTTTGTATATTTATTTTGATATCATTATCTAAGTTTGACATCATTATCTAATATTAACCTAAGCCAAAAGCCCACTATTTTAATTATCTAGTGATGCAGTGTTATAGAACTCGTAGCCTTTCACAACATTATTTGGAAGTTAATTTTCTTAAGTGAAATGTTTTTGGTCTTTAAAGTTTGGAGGCCATGGAGGCATGAGGAGAAACGGGATGAGGGAGAAAGAGCTAAGATAGATAAAGACAGAGATGGGGAGATCCACTGATTCGTTGAACAAACCAGATACTTCCTTATAGTTTTTGGATTAACTTACATGAGCTAAGTTTATATTCTGTTCATATCACAAGTGGTCAAGTTTGTGTGTGTGGGTGTGTGTGTGTACCACTCTACCCATCCAATATTTATTGTCCTGTATTTGGTCTGTTCTGCCTTCTTTATTTTCAGGATAGGTGTCCTAAATGAGGGTCTTTGGAAAGCTGGTGAGGCCATGTTGCCCGTTTCAGGTGTTCCGTGCTCAAATGTATTCATTTCTTGAAAAATTCAGGGAGTGCACACTTTTGTACATTTTCCTATGTGTATATGATACCATTATATAAATCTTAAAAATATATATGGTTCACCTGAATCCCCAGCCATTTGGTAGAGAAGATAGAAAACCTACAGAGGAGGCTAAGATTTTATTAGAAAATTCAGCTTCTCGACGGAGGTATTGGCTTTAAAGTCAAGACAATGCATCTATTATTTCTTTTGATATAACTAGCTAAAAGATCTCTTAAATTCAAAGTGGCCCTCATCTTACTGTTACTGCAATTTACTCTTAATTACAAATTATATAAAAATAGGTTTTGAAATACTGTAGCGACAAAGTAATATACCTCTGCTCCATTACACAGATAAAACCTCTAAGGAACACCTCCTCTCTTAACAGGCGTTAACCAACTGCAGAAACTGCAGAAGGACAGGGCTATTTGGGAATAACACAGCTCCCTTCCTTGTCTGTTCCCTCCCATTGTCAGGCTTCTGTGGAGCCATATTCAGAGCAACATAGGGAGGGGGAAGAGAAAATCAACCCCTTGGTGAAGGAAAGCTCCCAATTCACAGAGCAAACATGGGTGCTCTTGTTTGTGGGAGCTCCCAGGGCCTCCCAGCTCACCGAGCATTCTGAGCCCTGATCCTTACACTAATTGTATTATGCAACCATAAATGATGTCTGCTGTACCAGCGGGGACAGTTTATTTTAATAGGTTGGTATAACTTGGCAGAATCTTATCTGCATGTTTCATCTTGGATTTTTAGCTCAATTCAACTCAATAGGCATGTGTCAAACGTCTACTGCAGACTGAGCACTGAAAAGCTGCTGGGTACAGGGTTACATGGATAGAAAACGTAGCCTCTGACCCCTAAGGAGCCTGTAATCCAGATCCCCATTCTTTCCATCCCATTCTCCCAAGCAAGAATTTACCTAATGTGGTTTGCAAGAATTTAAGAGCTGAAAAGGTGGTCACGAGAAGCCGGAATGGGTTCGCTAAAATGTGTCTATATGATTAAGCATAACGTAGCTTTGCAGCACACTTCACGGCTTCCTCAGAGCCTTCCGCACGCGGTGTCTCATTTGAATACTTGTGTGAGGATAGCCTCATAGCCCTCAGTGAGCTCTTCATGGAGTGATGCAGTAGACAGCAAGCCTCACACTTCTATGCTCAGGGAGGACCAAATTTGCCTTGAAAAATATTTATAGTCTCTTCACATTTCTAAGTTGACATCAAAAATCGGTTACCATAAAATCCTAATAGTTGAAGAGATGTAATTTCAATTATTTGGTAAACCTGACCTTCATTGTCAAAGCAATTAGTCAACTCAGATTTACTTTCTCCCAGATAATAGATTCTGACTTCTTTTTTTCCGATTAAAAAACTTAACACCTTCCTCAGGAGATCTATCTCAGTTCTGAATGCTGATTCTAACTAAGAAGGATATTTGGCTACATGCTGGGAAGAGGGGTACTGAGGCACGCCGCGATTCTACTCCAGCATTTCCAGTTAGTCGGGTGCCTCTGCACTCCCGGTGTTCCGGCGCCCAGTTAGTTGTGTACTCTGGGCTGTCCCTATACTGGAGTCCTAAAACACTTACGACTGCAGATAGGGGGAGGTTTTTCAAAACCTTGGTCTGAAAAGCCATAGAAGGGAGATAGAGAAGCGGGGGGGTGGAGCCACAGTACATTCAGGTGGATCGGTTTTTGGAAATAGTACAAACTGGAGGTGAAAACCTGGAAATTGATCTGTCGTTCCCATACTTCATGCCGAGTCCTTGTGGACCCACAGAGACACACTCGCCCCAGTTTGAAGGTTGCTAACTTGATTCTGAGGACACCAGTGAGGTGGTAGTGTGCAAATGATGTGTGAGGAAACTTTGGAGGAGTCTCACCCTGCCTGGAGCACGTGGCCTCTAAAACAGTGCAGCCTTCCAAAGACAGAAGATGTGGACTAGTGAGAAGCCAGGTATGGTGACTGCTGCTGGATGAAGCTTGTCCCACCAGAGGCTCGCTTGTTTCATTGAGCACCTACTGTGTGCTTGTGGGATGCAAACACACATGTGGTCCCTGCCCTCAGGTTAATAGGTAGGGGTGGAACAGTTATGAAACTGCTCTAAAGTCATTTTCTCAAACTGGGAGTGACAAATGTATCCACTTGGAAAAGATTGAGAATTTTATAAGATTTTTAAATTTTTGTTTATTCACATTGAGGAGAATCTAAATTCTTTTGAACTTATGTGTAGATTTCACCATTTTATAGTAACAAATCAGTCCTCCTGTGTGTGTGTGTGTGTGTGTGTGTGTGTGTGTGTATGTAAACCTCACCTTACAATATTATTATTTTAAATAGCGACTTGCATCTTAAGGAAATTAAGAGGACAAAAGAAAAGCTGCTGTTTTGTATGTATCCACATATTTACCAGGTGCTTCCCTGCCGGCAGGTGCTCTGGTTCTGCACTGCCTGTTGTCCCTTGCCTGAAAATGGTTGCCTCCAATATTTGGCTCAGTTTTCTGATTGTTTACAGTGGCAGAGGAGGGTAGATCTGGTACCAGTTAGTAATTGCCAGAGGTGGAAGTCTGTGGATGAAATTTGTATAACATGGAACGTTAGTTCCACAGTTAATGCTACTCACATTGGAATCCATGGAAATTATTTTTTGGTGAAAAGGGCCCACGCATTATGAAATTTGAGATCCATCACTATAAGTGAATGTAGGCCCTGGATACAGTGGGAGCTCAGAAGAGCAAATCAGTTGGTCATCTTGCTCGACATATTTTACTAAGGGCATCAGTAAGGCTTTCTATGACCTGCTCTTTCAATGCTTGGTTGACATTTGGGGAGCAAAGATAAACTAAGGATTCTAAGTTCTGTCCTGTGATGCTGTAAGGGGAATCTCAAACCTCCAGGTGGAGGAGCGCAGAGATGACCAGGATGGTGGAAGCCTGCAGGAGAGCTGAACACCTGAAGACACCCAGTGGGAAGACCAGGACCTTTAACGCCCATATCTGCTGCTCAAGACTGGCAGAGAGAAGAGGGTTTGTGATGAGAAAAGGTGGTGAAAGGCACAAGGAGGCACAGAGCATGTCAGGTCCCATATCCCAAAAGGAATGTGCTTGGGTGAGGGAGAGCTCCTCCATGGCTGGAGGCATTCAGAGACCAGGCAGTCGCTTGTGGGTTTGTGATTAGAGTGAGGTTCTTTTATAAAGGGAGTGAGAAGAGAAGGTCTGTGGATACTTGAGTGTATCGGTAATTAAGAAATAAATTGTGTACATCCCATTTCTTTCCACATTTTCCTAGGCTGTCACAGTGGCTGCAAAGAAAGCAGTCCGTGAACTGAACTGTGATCCCAGACAGGCAAGCACACCAGGAATCTCTTCTCAGCTGTTGATAATGAGGGAGCGCTGGGGAGAGAAATGGGGTCCTCTTTGTTTCCTCTGTGCCGATACCTTTCTCTTTGTTAAAACAGCTAATTAAACACTGAAGCAGTATAGCTCTTTTACTATACACTGGTAGTCATAGTTCTCTTACTGTTCTCTTCACTGACTGTTCTCTTACTATACACTGATGGTGAAGCAGAAATTCAGAATTCCCTGCATGTGTCCCAGTTTGAAAGCCGCTGTGCTTTGCTGTGGATTAGGATCAGACAGTTGAGTCTTATTCCAACAAGGAAAGTTGCTTATTGGAAGGTTTTGCTGCAGGGAGCCTTGAGTTCTGCATCAGGCTTGGAAGTGGGCTCTGTGGAGGTCAGAAGGAGGATCCCCCACCCGCAGCCTCAAGAAAAATATGAAAAGTGGATTACGCCTCTGTCCTATATTGCCTATAAACTTTCTGCAGAATGACTGTATTCATATCCTACATTTTTTCAAAGCGATATTAATCATGAGACCTGCAGCTAAAGTCAAGTAGAATTTAGGGATAATTAATAGGAGGAAGGTGGGGTTGGAAGATCTGCATGATTACAGTCCTCTGATATAACTGGAAAATTCTCTCCATTAGCAAGGAGCTTTGGTTAATATAAAATGGACAGACTAAACCTAGGCAATTTATTTTACTCATTGCTGTATTTTTATTTCAGAGCTGGTTGAAAATATTACAAAGTAATATTTTAAAGTGCTTATCTAAACTCTTACTCTGCATTTTATCATTCGGTTATGAAATGACTGGGGAAAGACTTTTCTTGCTTTTATTTCTCAGTGTCTACTTATAAACATGTTTTTTGAACTACTGTTTTTGTGACAACATGCCTTTTTCCCAGAAAATCTCAGGTTAACATTAAATAGGCACTGGATGTTTATCTGATCTTGTTTATAGAAACACAAGAAAATTTTAACCTTGTATATACTTTACTCAATTAACTAGGTAGGAGGTCATTGAAACATTTAGAATTCCACTCTACATTTCAATAATTATCAGGTGAAAGCTACTGCATCTACATCAGAAGATGTTTGTAATTTATTTAAGAATAAAATTAGCTATGCAAGAAATAGTATGTGGAGTCCTATGTGGAAATCACAGAAACCCTGACAACTTGATGATCTTTCCGCAAGCTAAAAATATCACTCTGGATCACAGCAGTAGAGGACTCTGTAAATTTAATCTGTGTGTCTCCTGTAAATAAGTGCATTAGCAGTACACAGGTGGTGTCAGAGTCAGTGATGATGGATAGAAATTCTACATAAAATCCAGGCGCAGTGGCTCACGCCTTTAATCCCAGCACTTTGGGAGTCTGAGGCGGGTGGATCACCTGAGGTCAGGAGTTCGAGACCAGCCTGGCCAACATGGCAAAACCTCGTCTCTACTAAAAATACAAAAATTAGCTGGATGATGGCACATGCCTGTAATCCCAGCTACTCGGGAGGCGGAGGCAGGAGAATCTCTTGAACCTGGGAGGTGGAGGTTGCAGTGAGCCGAGATCACGCCATTGCACTCCAGCCTGGGCAAAAGAGCGACACTCCATCGCAAAAAAAAAAAAAAAAAAAAGTAAGAAGTTTTACATAAAAACGTGGAGTGAGTCCAAGGTGCCATTCATCCAGCCCATACACATCATACCATGTACAGAGTGGACACCAGATAAATACATTGACTGCATGCCACAAACATATATATGTAGGCACCGTTGCATTCAAATACACATCTGCAGTCCTAACACATCTTTATTTGCTAACGAGCATCAATGTATTTAAAAACAAACATGTTTAAACTAGTGAATGATTAGATTATAATGACCTTAATTCATAAATTTTCTCATTGGCCTTTTGTATACTTCAATTGTAATACCTAGAAAAACAGTTATGTCCAAAGGAGTGAATAGGCCTTATCTGAAACAGGTGAGCGTGACAAGTGTTTTCTTATTTATTTTACTTTTCAGATAATTCATCTTTAAAGTACATTAGTTTAAAAGTACTTTTAAGGAAATAGTACTTGGATTAAAACTTGAATCATTGTTAAGGAAAACTATACCTTAACTTCATGTAATCACAATTAAACCTCTTCATATAGAAGGATCTAAGAATTTTCTGCAGCATTCACCAGCACCAAAAAGCTCAGAGACATATATTTCTTTCTCTGTATATATATTTTAAATTCAAGTTAGTATAAATTGACAGGCAGGTCAGAGTAATATATGATCTTCTGAGTCCCCTTAGTAATTAAAAGAAATGATTATTTTTGCATGAAATATGATCAAGTGATTTTAAGTGCCTGATAAAAAGTCTTAACCATGACAACCATTAAAGATTACATCAAAGAAAAATAAGTTTGACTTTCATTTACCTTGGAAACAGCTATTAACTGGTAACCTCAAGAAACACCATGAAGAGTCAGTTTGCTCCACACATGTCTTGTAGAAGTCAAATAACTGGTGGTTATCCAGTAATGACAAGAGGTAGAAGTTACATCCTTGCTGTCTGATTGAACCTTCCCAGAGCTGGCACAAGGCTGGGAAGACCATAGGTGCTAAATGAGGAACTACTTAAAGAAATAAAATGGAATTTCATGGACAAGAAAATCCATGTCCATTTGGTTCTGTGACCCACATCCTTTGTATCCTATGCTTTTTTTTTTTTTTTTTTGAGACGGAGTCTCGCTCTGTTGCCCAGGCTGGAGTGCAGTGGCGCGATCTCGGCTCACTGCAAGCTCCGCCTCCCGGGTTCACGCCATTCTCCTGCCTCAGCCTCCCGAGTAGCTGGGACTACAGGCGCCCGCTACCACGCCCGGCTAATTTTTTGTATTTTTTTAGTAGAGACGGGGTTTCACCGTGTTAGCCAGGATGGTCTCGATCTCCTGACCTCGTGATCCGCCCGCCTCGGCCTCCCAAAGTGCTGGGATTACAGGCGTGAGCCACCGCGCCCGGCCTATCCTATGCTTTTTTACACGTGGTACATGGTTGCAAGATTGCCCCTGTTTTCTACTTATAGTTCCATGCAGCATGGATGTGGGAAAAAGTCTCCTCTGCAAAGGGGGTTAATGCAGGTCACTCTACGTATGTGCACGAGGTCGTTATAAAGCTCGAAAATATGGGCTCACCAATCAGGTGATTTTTTTAATTATCCAACCAGAAGACATAACATATAGGAGAATCAAAAGAAATCTCTGAGTAAAATAATGATAACAGGTCAAACTTTGCGGTCCCATGTGAGGCTGGAGATGCATATTGTCTTGACTTTGCATCTACAAGTTTAACAAATGATACTTTCTCAGTTTACCTCTGGAAATGGAAATTGGCATTGCAAGTGACTTCATGAGGAGGTAGAAGCTATCTGTGAATTTCCTTTCGCTGTGTTTACGATAGACTCTCACGTCTAGATGTGTCATGTATTATGATAAATTGGTATGTCTTGAAGATATAAAGCACAGCCCTCTATAAGCATATATATTCCACTTCTTTCAAATCGGATGGTACCTATCCTTCAAACTGCTATTTAATGACTGTCTGCTATGTTCAAGGCACTGCTCTCAATGTTAATACTTGATGAGATTGGGCACGTTCAAGGTGGCATGGCCGTAGACTCAATGTTAGTATCTGAAATATGGCCTACGAGCTGAGTTGTGAATCAAGTTAATAGATTTTCGGAATATTAAGGTCTAAACCAGTAGCTCTTAACTGAGACAATCCTGTCCTCATCTCACCTGGGAGACATTTGGCAATGTTTGGATAACCTTTTGGTTGTCACACTGGGGCATCTAGTAAGTAGAGGTCAGGGATGGTGGTAAACAAGTTTTTTTGTTTGTTTGTTTTGTTTTGTTTTGTTTTTGAGACAGAGTCTCACTTTGTCACCCAGGCTAGAGTGCAGTGGTGTGATCTCAGCTCACTGCAACCTCTGCCTCCTAGGTTCAAGCAATTCTTATGCCTCAGCCTCCCAAGTAGTAGCTGGGATTACAGGTGTGCACCACTACACTCAGCTAATTTTTGCATTTTTAGTAGAGACGGGGTTTTGCCATGTTGGCTAGGTTGGTCTCGAACTCCTGGCCTCAAGAGATCCGCCCCCTTCTTGGCCTCCCAGTATGCTGGGATTACAGGTGTGAGGCACCGTGCCCAGGCTAACATTCTTTAATGCATAGGACAGCCCCCACCATACAGAGGAATCCCCAGCCCAGAATGTTAATAGTTCTAAGGTTGAGAAACCCAAGGTTAAGCCAAGTCAACTTATCTATCTTCTTTAAAATTGCATAAGAATGCAGTCCTGTTCTTCATTCCTCTTGCTTTGCAGTTAATGATCCTTTGCCTGGACTTTCTAAGTGCCCAGAAGAGCAACAGCCAGCATGCAGGATGGCATTCCTGACCAGTTGCACTTGGCCTAGCATTCCAACCTCACCTGCCTCAGCTTGTTCAACCTGAAAACCTACAAAGTGAAAGCAAGAGCCACGTGAAGACGCCTTAGTTATATGCACCCACCCATACACTTGCTCAGAAAGGAATCAGTGGGGCCCTGGCCTTAGAAACTGGCTCCTTCACTGCTGTAGAAACAACATAAATTTAACATATAACACACGCTTTTCTTTTTTCTTCTTACTTTTTCCTGTCTTGGCAATGCAAGGATGCCATTAGGTAAAGAAATCCTTCACCACACTAATCCTGCAGAGCCAGAAGAGAAACCAGCTTGTTCTAACCCAGCTTTGTCATGGAGAGAAGGCAGCTGCTCCATTCTGAACTATTCTTTCTTTTGGTAGCAGCCTGCCCAAGGGTGAAAGTGTGTTTAATAGTTTGAATTACACAAGTGAACAGTAAATGTATGCCTGTTTCTGCTTTATGGGACTTTGAAATAATGTTGTTTTTGCCAAGGTTTTAGATTACTACACCTAACAACCTAGAAAAAGAAATGAAAAGGGAGCCTTCTGCCAGGCAGAGGTCACTACGGGCCTGGAGCTGGGCACCTGACTCAGCAGCTGCCCAGATCCCCAGAGCTGAGAAGTCACCATGCATTTGTGGTGCTTCGAGCGAGTTACCAGAGTCCTGAAACAGAGCAGCACACCTGCGGGGTGTCCCCTTGGCATTTGGGCAGGGCAGGTGACCAAGGGTCTTGTTGGAACTGAAGTCCAGCTTGAAAAGCAAATCTGGTTGTGAGCTAGAGTCCAGTAACACTTGTTTCCCGCCGCCCCCCACCCGCCCCCCGCATAACTCGTGTGTCCTAAAATACAATAATTTCTTGAACTTCAGTCACTTATGCCTATAAGCGGGCATACAACAGGGGCACAATAAATGTTTGTTAAGTGAACGAATTCTTTCAGAACTAGATGGGATCTTAGTCCAACTCTCTTATTTAACGAGGTCCACAGAGGTTCTGCGATTGTCTAAGAAAGAAGGCTGTGTTCATGGCCTTGTTGTTTACGTGGCCCTGTGATTCTCTTGGCTCCGTGAAAGTCCTGATGCAGACATTCCGGCCATCTAGAAAGGCATGCAGACAAGCCATCCAGCTGGCATGATCCTGAGTCCAGCTTTCTTTAAAAGAGCTTCCAAAACTGCTTAAGCTTTGACTGCACAAAACCTGCATCACCTCCAGTTGAGAAACTCAAGAGAATAAATAAGTTATGGAGTTGGAGACCCCAGCTTAACTACTAGTTTTAAAATAGTGAAATCAACATTTTCAAATCTTTGACTTCATTAAGATTTAATAAAGTTTATTAATCATATATTATGAGTTATTGCTCTCTCTATATGTCTGTAATGCAGTTGCTCCTCTCTGTATAAATTAATAAGTTTTAGAGACCCAAAATGAGAATTTTAAAATAAATTACGTATATTTTAATCAAGTTTAATTTGACTATATCCAGCTAAATAATTGATTGAACGTCACTTGCTTTTCTATGACAGGTTTTTTGTTCTTAGTAAAAGACCCCAGTTTTCTCACTTGTGAACAGAAGGCGTTAGACTTCATGACAGCTAAGGTTCCTTCCATCTCTAACAAAAGTGGCCTGAAGAGAGGCTTCTAGACTATACTCACGGTGGGTTCTTGGGACCTCAGAGTCAGCTCCATCACTTAAGTGGCTGTGTGATTGAGTGGAGACACCTCAATCTCTTTGTGCCTCAGTTTCCTCACCTGTCGAGTGTCAACATGATGGCACCTAAAGCTGTTGAGGCTTCAGAAAGGTAATGTGTGAAAAGTGAAAAGTGCCTGGCATCCAGGAAGTACTCAATAAATACCAACTATTTTATTGCTGCAGCTGTTCTTATAGATGTGATTTCTAGAACATTGCCTTCTAATAGGGTAGCCATGGGCCACATTTGTTGGCTGTTCGGTGTTTCACATATGGTTAGTCCAAACTAAGATGTGTTGTGAGTCTCAAATACACACTGGATTGTGAAGACTTAGGACAAGGAAAACAATGTTAATAAAATCTCATTGATAACTTTTAAATTAATTACATGTTGAAATGAAAATATTTTGGACATATTGAGTTAAATAAAACAGGAGATTAATTTCTTCTGTTTCTTTCTACTTTTTTTATTAGTGTGGCTACTCAAAAATGTGACATTATGTATGCATCTCGTATTACATTTCTATTGGACAGCAGCGCTCTAGACAGTACTATGGGTGGTATCTGTGGGGAGGTTCTCAGAAACATGCCGCATGCTCTTTTAGAACCTTAAAGTATTCCTAGTCTCCTCCACTTCCAGCCCTTGGCTCTTGGGCCTCGGTCTTTTTACTTTTGTGGCTGTGTTTCTCTGAAGGCTTGGCATTAGTAGATTGAAAAGAATAACCATCTAGGGAAATGTGAATTCAGTTTCTTTCTGACATTCTGCTCTCTACAAGGGGATATTATGTACACATAAACCTACTTCCAAAATAATGAAGTGAGGCCTAATTCCTTACTCTTCAGAGAGCCCACTGTGGAAGTGTCACTGACCTTGTGTATGGGCTGCCCTTCATGGCTCTGGGAGTCATTATAAAGGGCAGCATTTGGCGTGGTGCGTCCTAAGCCAGTGTTTCTCGGCTCTGTTCCTTAGACATGTGTTACTGTTAATAGATGTTCTTGGGAAAAAAAAAAAAAACAGCATTCTGAGGTCAAACATGCTCAGAAAGCTTGGAATCTGCACTACGCTTCTCGAACACATTTCGTATTAAAGATTTTGGAAAGTCCTGCAATACACAGTCCTGTCTAATATTGCCACAACCCACAATTGCTCAAATGTAAATAGATTTGAGTTTATTTACATTCAGATCACCTCTTAAGGCCCCACCTCCCAATGCTGTCACAATGGCAATTAGATTTCCACATGAGTTTTGGGAGGGACATTCAAACCACGGCAGGGGAAAGCAGGGTACTTGCTGCTTTGCAAGTGTGTCCACGTCTAATTAATAGTACAGTTCTTACTCTTGGTGTGTCCGGTGATATTAAAAATTAATGTGCCTTATTTAGATAAGTAACATAAAAATCACAAAATGTATGCCTTAGATTTATATGTATTTATAACTAGTCTATTTCCTGAAAACAGTTGAGACACCTTGTAAAAGTTACCAGTACGATAGGGCCATTCCAACAAAGCTGTAAAGTGGTGATAACACAGTCATAAAGAAGAGGAGATAGCTCTGGGAGAAAAGGTGGCCCAGAAACCAGCTCTGAGCCTCATGGCTGCAGGCAAGGTCTGCAGGTTCCTGGTCCTGATTGCAGGCCATTTGCTGTCTTGAGTGGTGGTTACACAAGGCCAGCCCTGGGGGTATCACCCAGAACACCTAGTACACGAATTTCAGTTTAGAGGATGAAGCATTACTGGAGTATTGTTATGCAGGAAAACTTTTTCCTAAAAATGCCCTGAAAAGAGAGTAGCCTAATGCATTCAATCAAAATGTTTTTAAGTGGAAAACATATTGTGTGTACTTGATCTGGCCTGTTGCTTTTAAAAGATTAAAACTGGGACTGGGCACGGTGGCTCACACCTGTAATCCCAGCACTTGGGGAGGCAGAGACGGGTGGATCACCTGAGGTCAAGAGTTGGAGACCAGCCTGACCAAGATGGTGAAACCCCATGCCTACTAAAAATGCAAAAAGTTAGCCAGGCTTGGTGGCGCATGCCTGTAATCCCAGCTAGTTGGGGGGCTGAGGCAGGGGAATCACTTGAACCTGGGAGCCGGAGGTTGCAGTGAGCTGAGATCGCATCATTGTACTCCAGCCTGGGCAACAAGAGTGAAACTCCATCTCGAAAACAAACAAACAAACAAAAAAACACTGGGGCCAAAGAACTCTGTGTGCTGTATCACCTAACCACATTTCATGACACGGCTAGAGAAGAATCATGCAAATAAAAATTTCCAACATGTTCGTAAACTGGGAAAGTATTTCACTGGGGAGTGAGCAGAAAAGTAATACTATAACCTCTATATCTAGACAAATGTGAATTCAGTTTTACATACAAATATATAAGTGAAAAAATATATAAATATAAATAATATGAAATAATGGTTATCTCACCACTTTCTACATCTTTTGTGAATATTTTATAGTGCTCAAATATATTAGTGCACTAGTATATGTACATTACATTAAATAACTAATCATTTATTAGGAGGATGTGCTTGTTTTTTGCTAATAAAGAGGATAATAAAAAAATCCTCAGACCCCCCCACCCCCGGTTTGTTTTCAGTTAGTAATTAGGGATATTTATAAGAATATCTTTAAATGACACATGCCTTGCTTTGGGATGAGGCATCTACATGGGTGACATGTATGTGTTGTGTGTACAGGCTCCCAGCATTTCCAGAGCCCTGCTCAGAATGTAGGCCTTACTGATTCTTACAGAGTTACAAGCGCTGGTGAGGTTGGCGAGGTTTAGGTAAACACAGCTGGGAATGCCCCATGGCCTCTGGGTGACTTTGGACATCACTGAACTTTACCCTTAGAGATGCATACCTGCATCTTTTTTACCCTGATAGGGCCTTCCATGATGCTTTCAAAGTGTTTTTGTCTGCTTTTCGGTTAATAGACTTTCACAGTAGCCAATTGAATATATTGGTTAAATGCATCTCTTTATACACACACTGGATTCAAACTGAGGTTGTGTCTCTCCCTGGCTGTGTGATGTTGGGTATGATCCAAGTGTCAGATTACTCAACTTCAAAATGAGGACAGAGCCTTTCCCTTCTAGGGCTGCCAGGAACATTGAATGAGAGAGTGCTGGCAGCTTAGTACAGGTGTTCATTGCTCTTGTAAGGTACTGTCTGTGGCACGGCTAGATAAAATACAGTAGCCACTGATTCAAATTTCAACTGAGGAGTAAAATAAACTGAATAACTTAGAAAAGTTTTCTTCTTTTGAATGACTCTAAGAATTTAAGGAGCATGTGAGTGTTGATGGCTCTAAAAGGGTAACAGAGCCCAACTAGCTCAGTTCTCAGCATGAAAATAGTCATATGGCACAGACTCAGTGGAGTGGGTGCACTTCAATAACTGGAAGCACAGATGCCCTACAGCAGCATCAAAGATGGCACTCTAAACTACTTTCAATCCTTTAAAATAAATGGAAACGCACATTTAGTATGCATATGACAACACGAAGGACTTCAATTTTGCTGATGCAATACAGTTTTACAGGATTTTTTATACTCAAATTAGTAAAATTCTGTATTCCATCCAAATTATAATATCATCTAGATTGGACATAGGAATAACGACCACTGGTGTCTGCACAGAAAGTTCTACCCCCTGTTTATAAGCTCCTGCAGGAGACACAAAAAGAAGAGAATTTGAATATAACTTGAAATGACCGTAATCTCCTGCCCCAACTTGTTTCATTACCAAACCGCCTCTTTCTTCATTATTTCTCCTGAAGCACAAATCTATAGAGAATTCAGCTGCCCAGTCTCTCCCACCGCACTCAGCAGTGAAAGGGTTAGGCCTAGGCTTTTCAAACAGACCAGTGCTTGTATCAGCCCTTAAACATCTCTGGAGAAGGAAATGGGATCCTTCTTTGGTAATTCATTTTCGATGAATTCATCAATCAGATCAGGGATTAGTCCCTGATCTAGACTCTAGCCTGAGAATCATCTTTAAGTTCAGAATTTCCACTCATGACCTCACATCTGTGGGCTCCCACATTGTCTTCCAAAACACACATGGCATCTGGCATCACCTTCACCCCCACCCTCAGAGCCTCATCTCCCTGCAGGTAGATAGTCAAGACAACCCCTTCACTCTTCTGCCAAGCCTCCTCTCTTCAGCTCTTCCCTTCCTCTCTCTTTTTGAAAATATTTTTAATTGTGGCAAAATATACACAACATAAAATTTACCATCTTAACCATGTATAAAAGTGGAGTTCAGTGGCATTAAATACATTCACGTTGTTCTATAGCCATAAACACCATTCATCTCCAGAGCTCCTTTCATCTTGCAAAGCTGAAACTCTGTCCCCATTAAGCAATGGCTCTGTTTTCCTCCGTTCCCCCAGCCCCTGGCCACCATCCTCAGTTTTCTGTCTCTGTGAGTTTGATTACTCTAAGCACCTCTTATAAGTGGATCATACAATGTATCTGTCTTTTTGTGACTGGCTTGTTTCACTTTCCATGATGTCTTCAAGGTTCATCCACGTTGCAGCATATGGCAGAACATCTGTCCATTTCCAGGCTGAATGGTACTCCTTTGTACGTGTGGACCACATTTCATTTATCCATTCATCCACGGAAGGGCACTTGAGTTGCTTCTGCTTTTTAGCTATTGTGAATAACGCTGCTATGAACATAGCTGTATGCCTTTGTCTTTTAAAGCCCAAATCTGATCAAGTCACTCCCCAGCTTAAAACCTTCCACTGCTCCCCAGCAGTGGGATACAGGCCAGTCTCCCCTGTAGGTCTCTCCCACCAGCCCTGCTCAGTCTTCTTGCTCGTCATCCTTGGCTAGGCCTTGCATTGCCATAGCCCTCTGCCTCTGTTCACGCTCTGTCATCTTGGAGCATGAGCCTTCCATCATCTCTACCCGGTGAACTCTCATTTCTTCTTTCAAAAAATAAAAAACCCAAAAAACCCAGAGATCCCAACTGTCCTGGTGTCTGCATAGTCTGCAGCACACGCCCCACCATGGCCCCTCCTCCATAAGCAGAATCACTCCTCACTGTTCCTGCAGCACCTCTTGTGTGTCCATACAGCTGTCCTGGGGTGGGCTGTGTGTGTGAGTGTGCCCCCTCTAGGACCTGAGCTCCTTCCTGGAGGGTGGGCACAGCATCCATTCATTCTGGGAATCCTGGTCGGCACCATGCTAGAACTTCTCCAAGTGAGTGCCTTTGGTGCTGGCCCATGGGAGAGCTGTTGGTAAGGCATACTTTTGCAGATTCCAGTTGCTGCTGAGGTTGTTGCTCTTTGCACAAGTTTCTTCTAGTCACCAATGAAGTGACATGTGTGGCAGGCATGGCCCAGGGAGGCTTTTTCATAAAGAAGAGTTTGAATCTTTGGGGCTATGGTTTGAATATGTCCCTCAAGCTTATGTGTTGGAAACTTAATACCAAATGCAATAGTGTTAGGAGGTGGGGCCTAATCACAGGTGATTAGGTCATAAGGCTCCGCCCTCATGGATGGCTTAACATGTTTAGTGAGGCAGTGGGTTAGCTATTGTGAGAGTGGGCTTGTTAGAAAATTGAGTGCAGCCCCCTCTTGCTTGCTGGCTACCATGCTCTCTTGCTTTTCTGCCTTCTGCCGTGGGGTGACACAGCAAGAAGACCCTCCCCAGATGCTGGCACCATGCCCTGGGACTTTCCAGCCTTCAGAACCACGAGCCAGACAAATTTCTTTTCTTCATAAATTACCCAGTCTGTGGTATTCTGTTATAGAAACACAAAATGGACTAAGACAATCTTTTCATCAAGTTAGGGTACCAACCTTTAAAGACTGCCAGTCCAAGGTTAAAGGAAACTTTTCAAGAGCAGTCCAAACATGATCTGGCCCTCAGCTACTCTCCAGGGTCATGCCACCCTATCACCCACTGGCTCACACAGACGCTGACCACTGCTTAGTTTCTCAAACTGAAGTTTTCCTCCTCAGGGCTTTTGCAAAACTTTTCTTTGCCTGGAAAACTCCCCCCACAAATCTTTAGTTGTAGGTTCCTTCTCATCTTGCAGAATTATTAGTTTGCTCTTCAAATAGTCTCTCCAGCTAGACTATCAACTCCAGGAGGGCAGAGTTCTTCTTCGCTTCCTTCACCATGTGCCCACTGAGTCCAGAACTGTATAGCAGTTTGATTGACAAAATCCACAGGGTGGAGGATGAGAGGACCCTGGATCCCAGCCTCACAGCCTCTTACCTCACCTGTGTGATTTTGGTCAAGTCCTTTATTCTTCCTGGGCTTTAGTTTTCCCTTATCTAAAATATGAGAAAAGTTCCCCTCTCCTGGGTATTCTGGGAGACTCATGTAAAAGGCACTGAGCCAGTGCAGCACATCTATGACCAGGAAGGGTCAGCTTCCTGCCTTGCATGAGACACACATTCCCTTCTTCATGCACAGTTATTCATGAGTTAAATATGTATTGAGAAGTGGGATCTCAGGAGGTGATGCATCCACAGTATTGTTTGTATGCCTCTGTCTTTGATGTCCCTGCCTGAGTCCCCCACCTTAGAGCCCTTCTGTTCTTCAGAAACCAGACTTTTCTTTCAATAGTTTCAGTAATCAATCGATCAATCAATCAACCAATCAACAGTGATAATAATCATGAGTGAGCCCCTGCCTGTGCTGGCTGTGTCCTGCTGAAGGCACACTAAGTGCTGCCCTTCCCAGAAGCCTCAGGAAGCTTGCGAAGCTCAGGTGCATGGATGCCTGGTAGAATGAGGAAGGGATGCAGCCAGGTAGAGAAATGCCCTGCCATCACTTGCATCAGCATCTGTGAAGAGCTGGCAGGCTTTTGCTCACAGTGGTTGACACAGTCAAGGAGCAAGGGCCCCGTAGGAGAGGGGAGTCAAGGGCTCCTGGTGGGAATGGAACTGGGGGCTGATGCTGGCTTCTGGGACACTGTAATGTGACTGAGAAAGGTGAAGGAGCCGTTCTGAAAAAGCAGAAGGCAGGAGCTCGCACAACTCTTGACTCATCTTGACTTCTTTTTCCTGCTTCATCCAAGCAGGTCGACTCTCTCGTGATCTCAGAGACAGAGTGAAGTCATGAGTGGGAGGGGAGCACAGAAAATAAGACCTTGATTCCCAGCATTGGGAGACTCCCTGCTTCCCTGAGTCTCGGAAAATAGCACCCTTCAAATGTTTTAGGGATCTAGATTTGATGAAGAGATGTTATTTTGGCTTTTAGATTCTTAGGAGAGATTTGTCTTTCTCAGGTCAGGAAGAAAATGCTGCCCACTGCACATTCTTCAGGACAGACTCTTTTAATTATTACTAGTTTAATGTATGTTTTGCTTAGTTAAGGAAAACCCCTGTGGTTTCTTGACGTGCTTCAGTATTCTAACTCACAGCTGATTCAGTTCAGGGGGCTGGGGAGATGTCCTCGACCTCTGGAAAGGAGGGTGCATCTCTAGAAATAAGGCTAAGTATGCCACTGACGCTGTCTGCATAAACATGTGTGATCTCAGGTCCAAAGGATGGGGCCTGGTCTAAGCCAGGGACATGGGAAATCATTTTCCTGTGGCAACTTGTGAAGACCATTCTGTGACCTTGGTGTCTCTGGGCCTTCTCTTAGATTTTCTAAGTTGGCTAGTCAGTGGAGCTGCCATCCCTCCTTTGCCCATGTTCTACTCCCAGAGTTCCTCCAAGAAATTGCAGAGCAATGCCTGTTTCATGAGAGCTGAATTTGCTGTGTCTTCCACTTAGAAACAACACTGTGGACCAGGAGGACACACAGTTCCCAGGGCCATCACCATACAAACTGAAGGCTGGTGAATCCGAGGCTTCTAGCCCTTGCCGGGCCAGGCCCGCAGCACTCCGCTCCCCAACCCAGCCGCTGCTTTGTCGCAGGAACCTCAGCAGGGCAGGGTGTTTCCTAGGAGGACATTCGATTCCCAGCCATTCCCTTCAGTGAATCACCTGAGCTCACATTCTTTTTCCTTTTATTTTTGAAGCTCTTAGCCAATCTGCTTTGCGATGAACCAGTTTTGCTTGAAGCAGACAAACCCGATTCTCAGGAGATAGTGATGATTTCTTCAGTCTCTGAGGAAGAGTTTTCATTTTCCCCAATTCGCAAAAAAAGTCAGGTCCCTCCCTCCCTCCCTCTCCGTAGAATATTTTCCATGTGTGTTAACAATGGCTGAGCGTGGTAGATGCCAGGAATTTCTGTCAACCCTCAAAGAGGAAAGCCCTGCCTAATGGTCTGCCCGTTCTTGTTCACTCCCTGCCCCAGGCTCCCCACCCGCCTTCTTTCTGGAAGGTCTAAAGGCTCCTGCTTATACCTGGCACTGCAGGCTTCGCTCCCTCTGATCTCCTGACTGTCATGCCCAGTGTCTCAGCCTATCATTCTACCTCTAACTCGACCTTGAGTGACCTTGAGCAAGTTTCTCGGGATTCCACCTCCAAGTCACTCTCCCTTTGGGATATGCAGCACTAAGTTAAGCTTGCCTGGAAAACATCACTTGAAGCTGGAAAACCACTTTTAACACAGTGGGAAAAGCTATTTGTTCAGACAGGAGTGGGGTGGGTCCGGGCAGAGCACTGCTCTAACTTGGCCATGCCGTGGCAGCAGCTCCTTTAATGCCACTTTTTCCTGGCGCGCCCGCGGGGCCTGGAGCTCAGAAAGAGGGGAACGCTCCCTCGTCTCTCAACAGTTGCTCCAGACAGGTCAGCAAACATGGAATTCAGAATGTTCATTAAACACTGACTGTGTCTTTTGTGTTCAAAAGCAAGACACTCTGAACCATGGCCCCACAGAGAGTGCAGAATGTGTGAAACCTGCCGGGAAGGTCTGGACCCCTTGCGGGGCAGTGGGCAGCACCGTGCCTCTGTTCACACCACTCAACGTGGCTGTGCCTCTGCTTCCTTCTGGCATGGCTGCTTCTTCCTCAGGTCTCAACCATCTCCCTCAGATGCTCTTTCCCATGTTTGTGGCTACAGGTCCCCGTGACCTGCAGAGGCAGAGCACTCACCAGCAGCCCAGCCTCATTGCACACCCATGTTTGCATTTGCAGGCCCTGGAACCACTCCAAGCTCCATGTGGCGAGATGCACCCTCCTGCCCTTCACTGGGGAGCTGCCCTCCTGTTCACAGCGGCACCTGAGTCACACATCTGGAGCCATCCTGGACTGCCTCATTTCCCCAACGGGGGATTTCCCTGACTTCATCCATCCTGTCTTTTGGGTCCCCATAATGACTGACATGGGTCGGCCCTTACCAGCCCCTATGAGAAGGGCTTTAACTGCTTTCCCACCCCCTGCTCATCTTAGAGTCTCTCTATAGTGCTGCTGAAAGAATCTCTAAATCAGTGGTTCTCAACCTCAGCTGCACATTGAGAATCACCTGGGACCCTTAAAAAAAATCTTAACTCTTGGTCCAAGAATTCTATTACAATCGGTCTGGGATGGGGCCCTACAGGTATTTTTTTAAAGCTCTCCAGTTGGTAATGCATAGCTAGAGTTGAGTATCGCTGTTCTAACGTGCAGATCTGGTCATGTTACCAGCCTTTTAGGTGGTCTTCTTTGGCTTTCTCTATCTAAAGTTCAAAACTGAACATGTGCGCATTCAGTGCACCCATTTTCAACTGTGCATTAACACATTCAGCCCACCGGCAAGATTTATGAACCATTTTCTGCAGTTGTATATAACATATCATATGCATAATGGCATAGGTTATTGTTTTCTTCAAAATATATGAGATGTGAATCCTTCTACGAACTGACTCACACTGATTGCCCAACTTCCTCTCTCGAGGTCTCGTCCTCTTTCCCTGCAGCCATCTCCCTCATGCACACACACACACACACACACACACACACACACCAGGATCGATGCCATCTACCCTGGACTTCATCTTGATCTCCTTCGAGTGTGAGTCATTACTCCTTTGTGCACCTCTGCTTTCTCTTCTCAAGATGTTCACCTGCTTGAGGTCAGTTCCTTGAGCGTCTTCCACTTGCCGTGTTCACCACAGTGCTCAACATGCCTGAATGCATGGATGGCGACTTCTCAGAGCCTCAGTCTCCTCATCTGGGTAATAAGGCATTGGGTTGGCGGGTCCATCTGGTTTCTTCCAGCTCTGAGAGTGCATTTGCTCTGTGATTCATTCGTTCCACAACATTTCACCAATTAAAGAGAGGGTACAAAAGGTGAACATCCTTGGCTCCCAGCAGATGCTCCTCGAAATCTGAAAAATCAGATAGGTGAGGGAAGATTGAATGAAAGGCCTCTTATGATTCTGCAGCAATTTTGGTGGTTTAAGAACTCTATGGAAAAATCATCAGTATTTCTGGAATTGAAGTAAAATGGATAGTGAGCCTCTGTGTATGTGTAGGCCCGCATCTGGAACATGAAAGGACCTGTCTGATGTGTTCTAGTCAGGAAAGCAGGTAGCCAATACTATTTATAGAATTTACAGAAACTGAAGATTTTGTTACTACTGATTTTCAAAATAGTATTATGTCTGATTTTTTTCCTCAGAAATATACTTCCTGCTCTTCTCAACAAACTCATTTGAAAATATGATTAGAACATGATAGAATTTTACTCATTTGCCAACTGCGGTTCCCATTTCACATATTGTTAGAATTCTGCATGGTGGCTTTGCCCTTTAACCACTAACTGATAAATGATGTAGTTAGCTTTTAAATGTGTGGAAAAATATAATTTCAGGTTCAACCATAGGTCAGAAGTACATGTGTTTTGTTAGTCTATTTGTCTCTCAGTCATCTCATGGAAAATTCTCAGCTTTTGGTATGGAAATAATTTTCTTGAAGGCAATATTTGTTGAGTGACTGACGGAATGAAAAACGCCAGTTGCGTAAGTGTGAAAAAGATCTGGGTGTTTTCATTGGATCCAAATTCCACATGAGCCAACAACAGCGTGGTGTGGAGGCTGGAGCACATTAATAAGAACAGTGTCCTAAATTCAGGAGGTAATGCTCTGCCCATACCCTGTGCAGCTCAGACGGTGTGTGCAGTGCAGTATGTAACCCAGGGCACATTTCAGGGGCCCACAGGGAGCTGCAGCTTGTAAGGTGGAGTGCAGCCAACAGAGCAGAGAGTCGGAATCCCCGCAGAGCAGTTGAAGGCACAAGGATGCGCAGCAAGGAAGACAGACTTATAGGTGGTGCGACTGCCATCCTCTGGTACTGAAGGTGCTATCGTGGAGGGAGGGAAGTAGATTGACCCTCCTGGCTCCAGAGTACAGAACTCAGACAAACGGTCAGAAGCTTACAGGGAGGCCAATTTTGGATCAACTTTAAGAAGAATTTTTTAAAAGATAGAGCAATCCTAAAATGGAATTTGCTCTTTATAAAGTTGCGAATGCCTCACCCTGGAATTGCTTAAGCAAAGTTGGGACGGGCAGTTGTGAGTAATCTCCTTTCCAATCCATACCCGCAATCACCAGAAACGTGGACTTCCCTGACACTGAGCACCTCTTAATTAAGCATCTCATAAGTGAACAAAACCCAGCCCTTCAAAGAAGTCACTTTATTTATGTGCGGGTCTGCAGCTTGGATTTCTTGATAATGTTAAATAAAACTCCATCTACTCTTCCACAAACACTTCAAGAAACCTAAGACTTTTGGCCAGAGTAACACTGAAGTTTGAGAGAAAGGATATGTGTGTGAGAGGTGTGGTTTCATTAGAACATATTATTTGACTTCATGTTGAATCAACACTTCTGTGCAAAATGCAGTTTTACCAGCCTCCTTCCTTGTTTTGGTCACATAATTTAACTTAACATTCTCAGTACTTGATTTTCTAACATAAAATGGGATTGAGAGGGGAATTTTGAAGTTCCCATGGTCTGTCCTCTACATTCTGACAGCTCATTATCTCTGCGGTATTGTTCTCACATTTAAGTGAGGTTAGCGGAGGCAGAGGCCTCTCAGGCCTGAAGATAGCCTCTGTTTTCAGGGAAATACTAGACTGTGAGATCTGTGACACTGAAGCACTAAGTTCATCTCACAAAAGCAATGTGCTCTTTTTAAATGGTTGATCAAAGTTACTTTCAAAAGAAAGTGTTAGTTTTTGTTATTAGCCGAAACAAGAGCTGCTTTAATGTAGTATATTTAAAATCATATCTCAATTAAGATGTTATTCAAATACTATTTGACCCACCAATCTCATTACTGGATATATACCCAAAGGAATAGAAATCATTCTATTATAAAAACACATGGCTGGGCACAGTGGCTCACGCCTGTAATCCCAGCACTTTGGGAGGCCGAGGCGGGTGGATCACGAGGTCAGGAGTTCAAGACCAGCCTGGCCAAGATGGTGAAACCTCATCTCTATTAAAAATACAAAAATTAGCCAGGCGCGGTGGCAGGCACCTGTAATCCCAGCTACTCGGAAGGCTGAGGCAGGAGAATCGCTTGAACGCAGGAGGCGGAGTTTGCAGTGAATGGAGATCAAGCCACTGCACTTTAGCCTAGGTGACAGAGCGAGACTCTGTCTCAGAAAAACAAAAAAACCACTTGCATATACACTATTCACAATAGCAAAGACATGGAATCAACCTAAATGCCCATCGGTGATAGACTGCATAAAGAAAATGTGGTACATATATACCACGAAATACTATGCAGCCATAAAAAAGAACGAGATCATGTCCTTTGTGGGGACATGGATTTAACTGCAGGTCATTATCCTTAGCAAACTAATAAGAAAAGAAAACAAAATACCGCATGTTCTCACTTATAAGTGGGAGGTAAATGATGAGAACACAAGGATACACTGGGGCCTACTTGAGGGTAGAGGGTTGAAGGGAGAGAAGCAGAAAAAATAACTGTTGGGGTACTAGGCTTAGTACCAGGGTGACAAAATAATCTGTACAACAAACTACTATGATACAAGTTTACCTGTTTAACACACCTGCACATGTACCCCTGAACTTAAAAATTGTTTAAAAAGATGCTATGCAATAAAATTCTCAATTAAGAATTTAACTTGGTAAATGTTCATTTAATGATCTAAAAATATGTGTCTGGATGGCTCTAGCAAAAAAATAAATAATAAGTTTCTCAGAGATGGTAAGGCTGAAATAAATGGGGAAAAATCTGAATTGTAATCCTTTTTCTGTTGGACCTGGTGTTGGGGTTTCACACTTGTGGGTGAATGTGGGCCTCCTGTGAGCACCAGCACAAAAGACTAAACTGAACAAAGGATTAAATGTCACCTCTAAAATTCTGTGCAACAAGACTTCCAGCCACAGAATGTGCAACTCAGATTTCCAAGTAAAAACACACCAGGAAGCAGATCTTAGATCTCTGTTATCTCCTTGGCACCAGCTGGTATTCATCCTCAATGCTAGATAGAGTTGAAATAAAGAGTGAAAGAAGTTTCTCTTTTATTACTTAATAAACTTTCTTTTTTGAGCTGTTTTAGGCTTACAGAAAAATTGAGTGGCAGTTTCAGGGAGTTCCAGCACGGTCCCTGTTTCTTTCTCATGGTCCCTGCAGGTTTCCCCTATTATTAACATCTGTCATTAGCATGGCACATTTGTTACAATTAATGAGCCAATATTGATACATTATTCACTAAAGCCCACAGGTTGCGTTAGGGGTCATTCTTGGCGGTGTACGTTCTTCAGGTCTGGACAAATCTATAATGACATGCATTCACCATTACTATATCACGCAGAGTCGTCTCCTGGCCCTACAGGTCCCCTCCTTCCCCACTTGCTCACTCCTCCTTCCCACCCTCCCCAAACTGTGGCAACCATTTAACTTTTGACTGAATGGATTTATTCTTATTCTGCCTTATTGTATGTACACCATATTTTAATAAGATAAAATAATAGTCTATAGTAGACTTCTGTAAATACTCAATGAATAAATACTTGCATGAATGCAGGAAAAATCAATCAGTCTTGCAGGATTTCTTATGCATTACATCGTCCTTGTAAGAAAGCAGTCATTCTCACCGAGATGTGCTGAGCAGACACTGGACATGTTCTGACCCAGATGAGGGCTGGGTGGAAGTAGGGCTGGAGACACAGAGACCCAGTGCCAACTTCCAGGACCTCGGAAGAACTGAAGGCAGAGAGGTCCTCTCAGTGTGGACTGGGCCTCTGCTGGCAGCCACCAGCGGGCACAGAGCTGATGTGTGTTATGCCACGTGCGGAAAACCTACAGACGATTCTGAGAAAGGCTCACAGGGACACCCTCTGCCCCTAAAAGAACAATTTAACTCTAATTTATTTCTGTCACTCTGCATTTTCTGACCTTTCCCAAGTGTACAGTTTTATATGCATTTAACTGCCAAATTGTCATGTGAGATTATATGGTTATATTTCATTAATATATTCTAGTTTGTTCAGCTGTTCTTATTGGGTGAATTTGTGTGGTTTCCTGACATTTTTGTTTTTAGTAGTGCCTCAGTAGTTTTATACATAATTATGTTTCCCTTCTGGATTATTTCCTTAGTATCTAGTTCAAGAAGTGAAATCGCTGGATTCTTGTGGTAAATTTTTGAATTTCACAGTATAATGCTGATTTTCTCAAAGGCTCACATTCTAAGAAAGTATAATGAGGCAAAACAAACAACAAACATCTTAAGTTGATTTTTTCCTAGCGTCTTTTCCTTCCATCTTTGTTTGTAGAATCCAGACTATTTCATGAACCCAAGATATAATCAGTATCCTTCTTCAGTATGGCCAAAGTGAGTTTCTCATTATTTTACCTCCCCTTCAGGAAATGACTTTTCATCTTGTGTTTTGGGAGCCATAGATGGTTCTGGGCAGGAAACTGGCTTTGGATAGACCCAGCATGTAGATGGCTATTTGGCCTTGCTCCCAGTATAACGATGCAGTTCCCTGTGAAAGGGTATGAGTAGGTTTTGGGGCTCTGGATACCGTGTGGCCTGAAGAGACAAGGGCTCAATGCCAACTCTGCCTGTTTCCAACTGTGTAACCATGTGAGCATCAAAAATCATGGACGTGCTCTGGTTAACACAGAGTGGGAGCTCAACAAATTATTATTTTTAATTGTTACTTGGACATGGCCAAGTTGACTACACTTTATGTTCCGCTACCTACCAGTCTGAAAGTGACGTCACAGAAGGTGAACCGCATGTTGGGAGATGCTCCTTATCTGCTTAGATGAGGTGCAAACACAGCCCATGCGCCTGCTCTTCATGACTGTATCTGTACCAGCAATATTTGTATTGGCAAATCACATGCCCCAGTGGGAACTACTTAAGGGGAATTCAATGGATTTCATTCCTTTTACGTAATTGGCCACTTAGTAATAGACGTGTAGGTCTCTTGTGTGGATAAGGATTCTGCCTTTTATGTAAGATATGTGTTGCAATTCAGCTTTCAGGTCCCAGCCCCGGGAAGGCTCCAGGCCTTCACAAACTGGCCCACCCACGAGAAGGAAAGCAATTGTCCAAATGTGGGTAGCTTTTCTTCCCACTGTTGTCAGCTGCTTCCAATTAGCCCCCATATACATAATCCCAGTTTGTGTCTGTATCAGTACAATTCTCCCATGTCAATGTGAATTTTAAGCCACAGAGGGAAAGGGGACAGAGAATATGCTTTCATTCAGCTCTCCTCGTCTCACACCTCTTGCCCTGCATGCATTTCTTTGCTCTGATTAAACGAGCATTTTATAAGCCACATTTGCTCTGTGAAAGACAAAGTTTTCCCTCCCACGGATGACGGTCTCCAGGGATGTGTGTGTGTGTGTGTGTGTGTGTGAGAGAGAGAGAGAGAGAGAGAGAGACTGTAAACATATATCTCTGTGAAACTTCATTTTCCATATGTGAATTTTTGGAACCGAGACAAATGGAACTTAGCTAAAAGATGGGAAAGGTAGACTGACTCTGACTTAATCTAGTTAACCTACCAGGCAATTTATAACTTGGTGGCCTAATTTTTGCAGCACCCAGAAACAAGCCTGTTTCAGCACGGCAAAGGCTCAGCTGCTAAGTGGGCAGCATTGTTGGAGGTGAGCAGCTTAGGCTGACTGTTCATCAAAGGACCAAGCACTTGAGGTTCGCTCATCGCTGGAGGCCAGAGTGGGGAGGGCCATTTAACTGCTCAAGGCCATGGAACTCTACTGTCAGTTTCAGGGAAATTTGGGACCCTGGAGCACAAACCAAAACTCCAATTAACCAGGAGAGGAACTCGATCCCCAGGAGATAAGTGAAGAGTAAGAAGTCTATCTTTAGAAACAAGAGATGTCCAAGGCTAGAAAGATGGGGAAGGAGGGTGGAACTGTTCTGGAAGTGGGTCTCAATCTCAGCACCCCCAGCTCTCAAGACTTTCTAGAGAAGGAAACTTCATTTCTGAATTAAAATTAGTCTTCAATGACATGGCAGGGATTTCGGCACACTGTCTTGCGTCATAGGCCAATGTGTTGGAGGCAGGAGTGTTGGCTTTGGAGGCATAGAGATTAAAATTAGAGTAACACATGAGCACTGAAAAGGTTAAACAGTAGAGACATGGAGGACTCCCAACCCCCATGTACCCCTTTCTTAACCCTTTAATTAAGATCACAGCCCTAGAAATAGCTTGCAAAATAATTAACTACTGATCATTTATACCTTAGTGCTTCTGTGAGCATGTTTTCTCTTTCATTGCTGCTCATCTGCATGGAAAAATGTGCGTGGGTTTCTGAACATAACTCCATGGTGCTTGCTTCCATTATATTTGTGCCGTTTGGATCATAACTGATAAGCAACCAAAGAGTCCCATATTACTGCACGTTCCCATCACTATTTTATGTGAAGGTGGTCCTGGGGGCTGTTCTGAATTCTCAGTTGCCTTTTTTCCCCTCCCCAGTTCTTTGAAAATATCAGAAACAGACTTGTGGCATCTTTGAAAACCTACTTAAAATGTGCTGCTGTGCTCTGAACTTGAAAATGTGCTTTTAATACAAAGTTTGTGCAGCCCTTGCTGCTCATACGAGATGAATCTTACCATGTGGTGGATGCCCGTCTCATGCCAGGCACTGTGCTCTAAGCCCATTGGTTTATTTCAGTGCTTGAAATTGGCTTTCGAGAGAGGCACCACGGTTCCCTTTTTACAGGAGAGGAAACGCCAGAGGATCAGAGATGGAGAGTCTTTCTCGACAAACTCACAGACCCCAAAGGCAAGCTCAGGGTTGTCAGCTTCCAAAGTCTGCCTGCTCCAGGACCTCATGTTGCATCTCCATTCTCTTCACTGAGGGTCAAATGGAAAGAACACATGGGGGTCAAGTTTCAGAAAATAAGAGAAATGAAGAAATATGTGCCCGGAAGCAAGAACGACCGACCTCATTAAACTGGCTCCCTTCACCTCCTCTCACATCTTTTTCTGCCTTTTGGCCAAGTTTTCTCTCCCCCGCATTTCCTCCTTGATCTCGTTTGAATCCTCTTCCCTGGTGAAGTCATTTAGGTTCAGGCTCTTATTTTACTTTGGTCCATAATTTAGATCGAACCACATGTGCTGATGTGATTGAAACGATGTGGAATTCTCTGGACAGAGATAGAATTATGGAGGGGTTAGTGTGTGTGTTTAAGATTAAAAGACCAGGTGTATGGGAGGAAATATAATGAACAAAAAATAGTATTTTAAATGAATACTAAACTCGCACTCATGGAAAAAGTTCTCTTCCCATGAGATTCTTGCAAAGCATTTTACCATCAGCACACGCAGTTTTTCTCAGTTTTCTGAGATGGGGCCATGTTGAATCCAACAGACAACACACAGCATCGGCCAGACTAACACAAAGGACGTCATGGGCATGGACGTAAATACTGGTGTCAACACTAGGTCTGCACCTCGAGAGGAGTGGAGCAAAAGGATGGAGTGGCAGATGAAGGTATGCTGTTCAGAAAGGAGGCAGAAATGAAAGGAAGACCATCAGTGCACTCCACAGCTTGAGGACCGTCCTGGAGGGCAAATGCCAGCTGCTCACTTCTGAAAAGAAAAATTCCAGTGAAATGAGTACAGTCATTCTTAGGATTACTCACTTGATACTGTGTATGTTTCTTCTTGGCTTCTCATCTCCACACGAAACCCTCAGGTGGTAAAAATCTAATAAAAAAAATTATATAAAGTCTTGTAGATTTATTAGCCTGAATATAATAGATTTTTTTTAAAGCACGTTAAGTCTTCCATGGACTAAAAGAAAACTTGTAAACCTAAGAGAACCTCAATTTTTGATATACAAAATAATATATTTCCTTAAACTATGATCTTGATACTAGAATTTTAATTAAAAAATACCTGTGGTTTATATGCAAAGTTATAGATTAATGCTTAAAAATAGGTTGTATGTAGTATCCACAGGTCATGTTTGACTGTCAAATAGATGTAATTTTAATTCATAATAATTGTGTCATGTTCTTCCCCACTAGAAGCCAATTATGCAAGCTTCACCATTCACACATGGAAAATAATTTAATGGAGTACTCATTGCAATTTCACTTATCCAGAATTGGCTGCTGTTCTCAGAGCAGCTTGTGTTGCCTTGTTAAGGAGAATATGTTAGTATCCAGACATCCAGAAAGGATCCTTTACTGTTTCAGAGTCCATTTTCCCCACTTTTGAAATACACACACAAACACCCATTCATGCAAACCAAACAGAGATTGTAAAGTGATTCCACTGACATTTATGCACTTCTTTTTTCTCTTTGGTTCTTCAAACTCTCAGTCAGTGCACATTTACTCTTAATTTAAATACGGTTTAAACCTAATTAGAAACCAGAAGCTCTTGTATTTCCACAAAGGATTATGACAGCCCCAAGAAAAGATAGTGAAACCATTATATAACAAGATAAAGGCTTTTTAACAATACAAGGATGGATTTTCTCATTGATCTTAGCCTTCTGAATTTTAGAAATTGCCATTTCAAAGTCTAAAACAAAGGAAAATCAGGGAATAAAAGAATGGTAAGTAGACACAAACCTACTGGCTTCATCATTTCTGTTTTAGCAAATAACCTGCCACATATACCAATGGCCCAAGAGATGGGCATGTCCCTGCATTTCCTGGTCAAGGTGACAACACTGCGTCCTCCTGGAAGAGGTCTGCCATGCACCATACCACAAACCAAATATAATAAAATCAGAAGGCACACTATAGTGAATTTTTTAGAGGTATGTTTTGAAAAGCATCTCAAAAAGCATTCTTGAAGCTTCCAGAAGTCAACTCGAGTTATCTGAAAAGTGACACTTTTGATGATTGCTCGCTTAATACTAGGAGAGCCAGATGAAGATTCCTCCCCACTTCCTCAGATGTGCAACTCTGGAATTTCTTAGTCTTACTGGAGATTCCTGCTGCATTCTGGGCCTTTAATGCATAAACACTGAGATGTTCTAACGAAATTACTCCCTAGGGAGGAGAGGGGTGGACAAGGAGTAAGCTTTGCTGGTGACTCATGCGCTGTGTGGAAACTCCCTGCACAAGTGAGCTGTGCAGGGTGAGTCTAAAGGGTTAATGCACTTTCAAAAGCCTCTAATTTGTTATTCCAGAAGAGTAATTTACTCACTAGAAGTATCTGGGTGGCTACTAACACATTTGTGTCTTTAAAAAGATCAGTTTTATTTTAAGATTAAAAATATAAAGCAAGAGCTGGAAAGTCACTAAAAACTGACAGCCAGTTTCCCATTTTCAAGAGTATTTATTAAAAGATTCTGGTTGCAGAAGGAATAAGAAATGGCTTGAGATCATGACACACTGAATCATATTGTAAACATGTTAGCTATGGCTGTGAATTCAACCAGCGATGAGATCAAGCGTCCCCAGAAGGTGTCGGGGGAATTAGGGACATGGCTGTGTTTCCCCAGAGAAAAGTGGCCATTTTACTTTCCCTCTTCACTAACATGCTTTTGACATGCATGGCAGAGCTGAAGGCAAGGGGAAGGGGACAACATAGTAAGTGACTAAGTGGCATTTTTTTTTTTTTTTTTTTTTTTTTTTTTTGCCAAGTGAAGCTGAGTCATATGGCCTCTGTCATTCCAAAACTATTCTCTACGGCTGCATTCCTTTCGCTCTTGCCTTCCTTTAGAACCCTTTAGAAGGCCTCCTGAAGCCTGGCCCTATTATGTATCCTGACAAAGATAAACTTTTCCAAAAGGCTGCATGTTGTTTCTAGCACAGTTTTTCCTCGCAGTGACTACGTGATGAAAGTACCATGCAGAGGAGGTGTCTGACTGAGGCGTTCGTGGTGTGTGACAGAGTCCCCTGCACAGGACAGCCGCACTCCCCTCTTGCGTCCTTTCCTCCCATGTTTGTAAAGCCTCTTTCCCTGTCAGCAGGGAGTGTTCTGGCAGTTGACATTTCTGAAAACTACAGCCTAGATTTTTAAAAAATCCAGTAAGTGAAAACTAAAAAATTAATACCGTGGTCATAATAGTGTGGCATTTGATAACTAATGAGGCATTGTCGTGCCAGCTATTATTTTCAGACATTTACAGTCCTTTTTTAAATACAAAGAAATATTTGGTGTGAAATGTTCCCCGGGAGCTGGTGCAAGCAGAGGCGACAGGGCAAGGGAGCTTGGGTTGTAGCCTCGAATTCCTCCTGGCCAGGGCTACCGTCAGCCTGCGGCACACAAGTAAATCAAATATAAAACCAAAATTTCTATAAGCAAATCAGTTTCTAACTCACTGTAACGAATTATCTTTCGCACATCACAGAGGCATCTCTTTTCACTGTCGAGTTTGGTTTGCTTGGTTACAAAAAGGGCAGTTCAAAAGCTTTGGTTGCTATTGTGAAAGTCAGCTGAATTCCTTCCACCGTGCTGGGGTGGGGTGGGGCTCATGCAGGTTCTCTTTTGTCACCAGGGGTGCTGTGGATTCACAAGTAAGCAAGAGGCTCCTCAGGTCAAGCCTCTGGCTGCTCCCTGAGGTCAGCTGCCTAGCTTCTCCTCCTCTGAGATAGACGGGAACAAAGTCTTTGATGTGTGCATTTCTCAAGCTTGACAATGATACAGCTACATAAAAACCCATGATTTCATATAGATATTCCAAAACGTAAAAGTAAACCATGCATCCACAGAGACATGGAATTACAGAACTGGATGCTGAGCTGGTCACTTGGGAGGCAGGCGTCCTTGCCATTGGTTTATGCCTCAGCCCACCATGCAGTGGCTGGCCAGGTGACCTAGGCCAGTCCTGCATCCTCGGCTCCTCACCTGCCTGGTGGGACAGTGACATCTCTCCTGCAGCACTGCTGTCAGGGTGAGGGAGGTAGGGCGCGGTTTCAGAAAACCATCGGGCTGCACCTGCGTGAGCACAGCTGCAGGAGCAAAGGTCAGAAAGGTCAGCAAAGGATTTCAGGAGCAAAGGTCAGAAGAAACCCTCAAGGTGGTTGTGTCTGCAGGAAAGTGCTGTCGTCTCCTGCAATGCTTTCAAGACTATTCAGAAGCACAGTGTGAAAGGAGAGCCGGAGCCCATGGGGAAATGACTCCAGAGTGTTCCACGTGTTGGAAGGCATCTGTTGGAAAACGGACATTCAAGCAAATAGTTGCCTGCATAGACACGCAGAATGACTGGGAAAGCCCCAACAAGTTACCTACTGGTAAATGAGGTGAGAAACTTAAAGTGAGAACCCCATTGCTGCCTCTTTTTCACTTTAAAAACATTTAAGTTTTGAATTATGGTAAAATACACATAAGATTTACTACTGTAACCATTTTTAAGTGTACAGTTCAGTAGTGTTAAGTATATTCACATTGCTAAGGAACCAATCTGCTACTTTTATTTGTTTATTAATTTTTTCCTAAGGGGAAATATTTTTAAATTTTAAAATATTTAATTGACAAATAAAAATTGTGTATATTCAAGGTGTAGAACATGATTTCATATGCACGTACATTGTATACTTATTACCACAATCAAAGAAATTAACACATCCAACCCACCCATAGTTGCCATTGTGTGTGCGCGGATGTGCGTGTATGTGTATGTGTGCACGTGTGCGCCTGTGTGTGTCTGTGTGTCTCTGTGTATACGTGTGTGTTCCTGTGTATGTGTGTCTGCGCATGTGTGTATGCATGTATATGGGTATGTGTGTACGTGTGTACGTGTGTGTGCATGTGTGTATATGTGTGTCTGTGGGCACAGGTGTGCCTGTGTGTATGTGTATATGTGTATGTGTGTACATGTATGTACGTGTGTGCATACGTGTGTGTATATGTGTGCACAGGTGTGTATGTGTGTGCCTGTGTGTGTGCGTGTGTGTGCATGTGTGGTGGGGACACTAAAAATCTCTCTTATCACCTTTTTAGTCAAAAGAACAGTTGTTTTGGTTTGGCTCTTCTGTTTTAAAATATCAGAACAATAATAATTTCCCGTAGACAAAATCCTCAATCCTCACCATCCTTCTATTTCCTATATTCATCATAAACTTCATGCTTGATGTTGAAATTGTTTTCTGAAAATAGAGAATACAAAGAGGAGATTTTAAAATGTCAGTGGCAGCCCCACACTCCTTTTTAATCTTATTTCCTGATATCTTGAGTTTACTTGGACGTAGAGTTTTCCTTGACTATGGTTATTTCTGGTAGTAGCAGCTCCAGATTAGGCAATGGTTTTCTTCAGAGATAGCTTAGAGTGAGCCCCAGAACAAGGTCAATGCAAAGATTGCTTGTGTCTGCTTGTCCAGGGCACAGTGATCCTCATCACTAGCCGGGGGCTCCGTGAGGATCTGCTCCTGGTCGTTTCTGTTCTGTATCTTCTCTGCAGCCCTTACTGAAGCCGTTACCAACTGGCACAATTCAATTCCTACTGTACCCATCATGCACAGATGGCTGAAGTATTGAGAACGCTCCAGTGACCGGGAGGCAATAGTCTGTCCACATCTAAGAACACACTTGGAATAACCTTAGAGAAGAGAGAGAGAGGGAGAGAATGCATGGTTAGTAGGTTATCAAACTCCTGTGACTTTTCACAGGAAAAGGCCTCATCCACACCAACTTTAGGAATGTGTAGAAAGAAGGGTCAGGGACAGGGGTGAGTGGTGGGCAGAGCAGTTGGGGGGCACAGGGAAAAGGCATCTGGTCATGTGTTTGGAGTAGGAGGTCTTGCTTTACTAATGAATTGCAGGGACACTTTGGGAATAGTGTTCACTTCTTTTTGCAACCATTTCTTCAGAGAAAAGTCATGATACTCAAGTCTTCTTAGAAAGCAGTTTGAGGCTTTGAGTCCCAGACTGATTACAGAGATGAGTATGAAGCATTATTGTAGTATTTTTAAGTGAAATTCACTAAATGCAAATAAACCTAGCAAATGCTCTATGGTTAATTTTTTTCTAAAATTCAGATAATTAAGACAATTCATTCTCCTGAAACTGCTGTTCATGTAAAAAGGAATTTTATCGAGGTGGCCTTTGAGTGCCAAACAGCCTGTCCTCAGCTGCAAAATGAGTCGTTGATGATCCTCCAGCAAGGGATACTTTTTAGCTCGTGTGGTGATTGCTGCACATGGGATATGTGCAGCAAGTATCTGCTGAGCTAATAATAAACAGCCTCAGACAGAAAGACAGTGGGCACAAGGTCATGCTTAAAAAGACCCCTTGTTCTACTGCATCCCAGCTCCCCACCATGGGGCCTCACAGGCCCTGGTGACCAAGCACATCAGACCTGGTTCTTGCTCAGTCCTGGGAGCCACAGAACCCAGCACGTACTTTACCCTCAAGACCAGACTCCAGCTTGGCTTTTGTCCTCCTCTCCAGTATTGGTGACCTCCTAGGTTGTGAAGCTGTGATGAGCAAAGACACACTCCTCTCCATCCTCCCAACTTCAGGTCCCTTTGACAGTGTCAGCAGGCATTTAAATAGCAGAGCACACACAGCAGGGCTGGTAGATGCAGTGAACTCAGGAAGATGCCTGCATAGACTCTAGTGTTAAAGACAGAATCCTTACAAGGAACCCCCATAGTTACCTAACTGCTGTCTCCAGTGGTCATAGAAGTGTGATAACCCACTAATCATCATTCTCTGTCTCTCTGTCTTTCTCATACACACTTACACACACAAACACACAACCTTGTTGCTTAATTTTCAGAGAGTCTACTTTCAGAAAAGCCTTCAGGAATACATCATGTACAAAACTGAGAAATTACCAGAAGTATCTTTAAATTTAGTAAAAAGTTGCATTGTTTTTTGAACATCACACTTGAAAAGTACATGAATACAAACATACTTAGGAAAAAAAGCTTTAATTAATTTAAAAAGGAGAACAATGCTATATGCTGTATCCCACCTTTCTCTGAATGTTACATTTTCTCCCCTATCCCAGGCTGCATCTAAGAAAACTCAAAGGGAATATGCTATCTATCTTTTCCGAGCAGTGAAAGCTCTGGGTTTTTTCCCCTGCTTTTCAGGGCACAATACTTCTCTTTCTTCCTGGTTAGACAGGGTGAGTTCTGAGTCCCCTGGTATCATCAGCTTACTTCTTCTCTGTTAAATATTCACAAAAAATCACTAACTTTCTTGCCTCAGCAAACCTCCACTGCCTAAAATATAGTGAGGTCATTCATTTTCGGACGAATTGCCCCAACTACGGTGGGAAAAGAACCAATGTGTTGGACTATTTATCTCATTTTTGTTTAGTTCTGGGATACAAATAAATGCATAGATACATACAAACATACGTACATAATAGCAGCAGCAGCCTGTGAAACATGGACAAGACCTGGAGTTGGAAGAGGACTTTGCCATCCTCCAGTCCAACAGTTTCCTGTCACAGATTAGAGGACTGGGATGTGCGCAG
This sequence comes from Pan troglodytes, assembly GCF_028858775.2. NCBI lineage: Eukaryota > Metazoa > Chordata > Mammalia > Primates > Hominidae > Pan > Pan troglodytes. Next base: position 60,847,847 of record NC_072404.2, read on the forward strand.
GCGATTATTTGCAAACGGCCCTGAGTCCCCCAGTTTATGTCTTAATTCGCAGCCAGTGCTGATTGTAGAAGCAAATTTGCAAACATGTGCAAGAAGAAATCACACATCCTAGAGCTTGGATTTCCTCGTCTCTTGCTATTTCTATCCGTAGACAGAACCATGGCTGAGCTGTTAAATTTGTCTCCTTCCCCCATACCAGTCTTGAAAAAGGAAAGGAAGTGGAGCAAAGAAAAAGAAATTAATAAAGCCGGCAGATCCTAGGAGAATCTTATTTAATCCCAGCTTTGTAAAGTTTTGCTTTATTCCATGGCAACATAGGTATACACATCCCACCGGCTGTTTCAGTGGCTCAGAGCAGGTAAGGCCTGTGCCAAACGCCGCTAGCAGGAGGAACAACGTGGAGACAGCCCCAGAGGTGGAACGTTGGCCCTTCTGTGGCTCCGATGTCTCAGGACCTCCCTAAAGCCCAGCCCTGACACTGAGCAAGTTTCCACCACTGTTAGGAAGTAGAAAGGAATTTGGAGGGTTGGTGTTACTGTTCAAGAGCTGGAAGGCTTCTACCCCCGTTCCCATTCCATTAATTGCGTGAGGTAGAGAACTCATAGAAGATAGGAACACATATGCTGATTTCCAAAATTGCCTTTGTATATTTTCACGTGAAGACTTTAGGGGCAAAAGAAAAGAAGCAAGCATTTTTGAATATATGTTTCAATTTGCCTTCTGTTATATAAAATTGTATTTTGCCTATTCTTTTTTCATTATTCAGAACCTTCAAGAAATAAATTAAGTTCTCTCGATATGTGTTTTTTGAAAAGAGGACTGAAACAGATGGCCTGGCTGTGTTAAACACAGGGACCAGACCAGCACCCACCTCTCCACCTGCCCTGCCTTCACTGGCAGAATTGTGATCCATCATGTTCTCTGTTCAATGTCATCATCCCTTTCACAGCATGGGTCTCTTCCTTTCTAGGCAGTCTTACCAGGATGCATGGGTGTGCCCGCGTAGGCACACACACAGCTCCCAAGGACTCTAAAAAAAGATATTTTTCTGCTTATATACTAATAATATGTTAGAGATTTATGTTTCAAATTAGTACAGAATCACATGGTTCTCTCCAAATTATATTTGAGAGAGAAAGAATAGAACAAAATTTATTTTACAAAAATACTCAGTGCATTTAGGGCATATACAAAGATGTTCCAGAATGTAGCTTATCTCTTTAAAGACAATTAACACAGTTTCTGGGCAAGGCAAGGCAAAATATTCAGTAACTTAGCAACACCAACAGAAGACAGCCAATATTGCAGCACATTTTTCTCTTGGATTGGGTCAGAGAGTACTGCAGAGAAAATGGAGTAGAGAGACCTGAAATACTTTCGCACACACTGTGGTCAGTGCAGCGTCCAGTGTGTGCCACAGTAATACTAGAAACTCCCTGGTTAGGCCTTGGAATCCAGCTCTCATTTCGTATGTGACCTGCAGGGAAGTAAGTTAAATGCACACGTTTTATCAAGTTCAAATGCAAACTTAATTTTAAATGTATGCAACATCAGTTTAAGCGTTGTAGCTATTACTAGCAATTGTAGCTATTACTAGTCTGTACTCTGCACAACTTTGGAGTATACTGCCCACTCAAGGTGGATTCTAGAGCTCTATTTGTGGCATTATATCACGGACAAAAGCACGTTCATCAGAGTCAGAGGAATGTGGTGCAAATCCCAGCTGTCCCACTTACCAGCTGTGGGACTTGAGTAAGCTCCTGAAGCAGCTGCACCTGCATTTTCTGGTGGGCACCATGGAGCTGTCAGCAGTGCTTTCCTCAGAGGGCTGCGGGCTGGATGAGGTTTGCTGGTGCATGTGAAGTGTCAATCATTGCTCTCATGAGTGGTGATGCTGATGCTGTTCCCTTTTTTAGGGAAGTGATTTTCCCTTACAAAGTTACCAACAGTTTCATGTTGGCCCATTTTTCTATTAATTGTTTCCACTAATAGGACCAACAGTGGTAGTCCCATCATTTTATTACTGCTTGTCGTAGCACAAGCAGTTGCTTCATTGTGTTTAGATAAATATTGACGGCTGCTTTTAACAGTCTGCTGTTTTGTCTCCTTTTGAGGTCCTTAAAGTAATCCTTAAAAAGACAGTGCAGATGGAAAGATGTCTGGAGTCAGTGAACCTGCCTTCTTTCCTGTGTGCTTGTCAGTTGCTAAAATGCCATACACAAAGGACTTTCATGATTTCTTTTTAGGTACATGATTACAGTTCAATTCACTTCACTGTCTGGAAAATTTCCTTATAATCAGGATGAAATTTCTCATGTTAGCCTTTCACATTTCACTACTTTTAGATAAGGAATTCTCAGGCTTTGCTGTATCTGACTGCTCTTGGAGGCTGAGCTTTTGGCTAACTACCTGACTACTTTGTCGTTTCTCTTCCCTTGGAATGAAGCAAATATCTAACTTCTCACTCATTGTTTCTGCTATTTTACCATTTAGTCATCTGTGATTTTTCTAAATACTGAAAGACTTCCCTCAATTCAAACTATGTGCTGGATCAAGGAAAGGGCAGTTGGATATTGCAGACAGCATAGTGCAGTTGTTAAGAGTGCCTGCTTACCAGCCACGCTGCCTTGCACAAGTTATCAAGCCTCTCAACCCACTTCCTCAATCTGTAAAATAGGTATGAGTGTAGGACCTTCCCAGGGGATTTTTTTGTGACTATAGAATGATTCTCAGAAGACTTTCAGGCAGTATGTGGGTGAGGCACATGCTGGAAAGGCTTCTGCAGGTGCAGTGATCAATGCTTTTCTCAGTGTGTACATCCCATAATACAGACACGTTACCAGAAACTCCCTAGCCAGGACTTTGATTGCAGCTCACATTTTGTATATGGCCCATAGGGAAATGAAGTGTGTATTTTTTATAAAGTTCAAGTGTTAACTTAATTTTGAATTTACTATCAAATCTCAGTTGTTATGGGCATTTATAGCTATTAATACTTCGTCCCATGTGTCCCATGAGGAAACCAAGGAACAGAAATTAAAGTTCTTTCTGGAGTCCCCTGAATCTCGTTCCTGTTCTTTTGCACCCTGTTAATTACATAGAGACATTCACAGCTCTTCTGACCTTATCAGCGTTAAGGAAAACAGAAAACCAGCGTGCTATTTGTTCTGTCCCTTAGTCAAGCCTTCTCAACATATATTTTTCTTCCAAGATTTTGCATATGCACAGGGATGCCTATCCTCTACAAGAAACACATTTTAGGCAAATTATAATTAAAATGCTGTTTACATCTCTTCACCTTTAGAATTTAAAGAATGATCATTTCTTAGATTGCATCTCAGACACACCCTTCCCCTAGTCTGGAGAGGGTGAGGCCCATGGGTACTGCAAACAGCCTGACGTTGTCAGGGGCGGTCTCAACGGCTCATTCACCACATCTGCCTCGTGAAGGCTAAGCCATGTGCTGTTACCCCTGCTGCGCTCTGGCTCATTCTAAGGTACACGCTATTAACCTTGTGAGAAAACAAAGAGGCCAGCCCCACCCTTCCTGCTCACTCTGAGTCATGGTGAAAATGTTTCAGGATCTCGGGTTCGACCATGAGTCCTGTCCAGGTCCAGGAGGAAATTCGGAAGGACCACATGTTCACTCTGAGATCCCACTTTCATTTCCCTCCTGGTTGAGCAGCATTAATACTCTGGCTAGATTTAAATTCTGGCTTTCTCCAGTTAGAACTGAAAGTTATGACAATGTAATCAAAATAGAATGTGGGTTTACAGCTGGCCCCCTGGCCTGGTTTGTGAACATAAAACAGAAACAGAAAGTGTAAGTGGTGACATCATATTCTCTCATTCAATGTGAAAGGCCACCGAAGTCTTTCCAGAATTATTTTTGAGAATAATATGAATTTTTTAAAAATACCTAATTATTTTAAATATCGTCTTGCTTGCTCCCCAAATACCTACTGTTTTCAACTTGGATATACGACATGATTAAAGAATATCTAATATTTGGGAATGCATACTTTAACCTTATAAACTACCACTGTAAATAGACTCATTAAAGTGAAAAGACATTTTAAATCAATTAGTAAGCAAATCAATTAGGTGGCAAAGACAAGATTATTTTTCCTTATGGTAGTTGAAGAATAATGCTTAACCTGTCATTCTAATTACCAAGCACGGTGTTCTCTTTGGAAGATCATTTCAACAAAACATTATTTTCATCCAGAATTTGAACCTTGAGATTGTATGGTATTTTAGAAATCTATTTTAGAAATCTTTGGCAAAGGTTACTATTAAAACAATCACATTCATGGAAAATCAGTATAAGAGCAACTAAAATAACTCACATTACCAGTAAAATCACTTTGTCATCTTCTTAAGACTTTTAAAGAGCATTTGTAAGTAACTGAATAGAAGGCCAAAGGGTGTGTAGGTAGCCCAGACCATCAGTGGGCAGCCAGGGCCAGGGCAGGGGCCACAGTTGCAGCCTGCATTCTTCTAAAGGGCAGAGCAAATTAAAGTTGAAGCAGGAGCTAAAAAAAAAAAAAAAAAAAAAATGTTTCAAATAATTCCACCAACCAGAGGATACTACCTAGGACAGTTTGGGCCTAACTTATCTGTGAAGGCCTCCAGCTTCCTCCACACCGGTGGCCACTTTTCATTCACTCTGAACCCTTCTTTGTATTGAGGTCATTTTATTAATTGAGCTGTGACCAACACGACAGAATTTCCTGTTTTAGGGCTTTTATAATATAGATAGTTTATATCTAATTTCAGAATACATTCACTGGGGAATGGACTTAGCAACCACTACCACAACAATGCAACAGTGTGTTTTGGAACAAATTTACCAATCTGAATTTCCCCCTAGATTAGGTCACAGGAACATTGCAGCTGATGTACAGCTATGTTCCTCCTGAAACTTGGAGACACATCCTCTTGAGCTGGGTTATAATGGGCCACCCGAAGCTCGAGTTCCTGTAATGGATACACTCAGGCAGCGGAACCTACCACCGTAGTGAGGACAGCACCCAGAGCCCTCAGAGGCCATCACAAGTGCACCACAGCTGCCTTCTCTGGCACGCTCGGAGCTACACAGTGTACTCTGGGATTGGAACTCTTTATTTTTTTTTCAGTTGATTTGTAAATAGGATTGCACAAAAATCCATGCACATCAACTCTCCAAATCAGAATTTGCTGAGCTAAAAAGAGCATTAAATTAGATGGGCTGGCTTTCAAGCGGTGGGGGTGCAATAGTGGAACTCTGCACAACAGTTCTTTACAAAGAGACAAGCAAGCACATCGCGTGGAAATTTCCATTCAACTGGAAATGTCCAAGCCTGTTTACCTCAATTAATTGTCCTTGTTCACTTGTCCAGCCTAGCAATTGTCCATTAGTAATTTGTTATAAATGAGACATTTGGTATTAAAGCATCTCTTTTGGGATACTGGTATGGTTTATTATAACATTCTGTTAGTAGTGTTGTACAAGCTTGAGATGTATTAATACTAAATCCAAGCTGCATGAGGGCTTTATTTTTCAAGCACTACACCTTGCTGAGATTCTGAATTAAAATATGATTCTCAGTACAAATGAATAAATCAACAGAAATGGTAACGCATGTCAAATATTCTTAAAACCCAAGAAAGCCTTGTAACTTCCTTCAATCTAATGGGAAATGCAGGCAAATACAAAACTGATGTCCTTGAGTTTTATTATCAAGACTCAAGGGCACCAGTAAAATCTAGTTTCATTGGTTGGAAAAAAAATCCTGATAAGCGCTGTTAGGCATATTAACTTTAATGATTACAATTTTTAGGACACTCTGTGGCCTAGACTTAGAAACACAACTAATGTCCAGAAAAAGATTCCTCTTTTTATTCCATCATCTGATAGGCCTATTTTTACACATACACACCAACCAAAAGTAGCCAAGCAAACAAAACACACATACTCACACCCCTTCGCCTATTATCATCTAGGTGATTTTCAATGCTCATTGCAATAAAACCTACTTATTGTGCCTGGCACCCACCCCCACTGAGGAATACTGTAGTTTCTTTCCCTTTGAACTTCATTAGTAGAGCACATGGTTCATTCACTCCTGAAGAGTTCTTCGTATGTCAGAATATATATACTACAACATAATTTCCATCAGAGCTCTGACCACCCGCTTATCTATTTTCATAATGCCTGCCACTCCATCATTAGCTATTGTCATGTAGGCTATCAATAAATATATGACAAATAAAACAGCGAGGGAATGAGGGAAATTGACTAGCAGCCAAGGACCTAAGCCATCCTCTGCTTGGACATTAGAAAACTGAGTTCACTACAGTCATAAGATATACAAAGGCAGAATGTAAGCCATACAAAAATCCATGTCAATCCCAATATGTGAGTACAACTATTGAACACCATGTACTAATGGATGAGTTGGTAAATCATTCAATGTCTTGATGAGGTCAATTACAGATTATTATTTAGACCCCAAAGATTCCAAAGATGGTATTTCGGTCAGATCTTCATCCTTTGTAAGCCTAGCAGAAAATATGGCAGTTTTATTGACTACTATTCTTTGCTGGGTGTGGTATTTTTAAACTGAGGCATCAGTGTGCCTAGCACAGGGCCTCAAGCACACAGAAAAATTCCTTGATAATAATTAAATAAAATTTCAGCAAAAAATATCATCTTAAGGCTGTGAAATTATCTTCCTGTGTGGCTAAAATAGTGAATAAAATTCAGCACAATATAAATCATAGTACAATTTCATCACTAAATTTTCTGATCTTGATCTTGTCATTTTACATTGGAAGTAAAAATGTGTCCTCCTTTTTTTTCTCTGACAGTGAAAAGTGTGTGTGTGTTGTGTGCCCTTTTGCACACCCTGCCTCACACTTGCTGGTCTAATTCCTTCCAGCATGATTATGATATAATTAAATGACAGAAATGTTTACTTCCAAGTGGAAATAAGCCAGGGTAACTCAGGGTAGGGCAGCTGCTTGCACCGAAAGACCAAGACTGCTAGAGAACTAGGAAACAGGCGGTACAAGAACTCCAGGCTCTCATGGAAGAGCGGGAGGCTTCTATGGGGCTGCAGAAACTCTTTGGTGCTTGGGGGAAAAAATGGGTTAAATGCTCTTAAAAAAGAAACCTGGGAGAGGTAGTTTCCAGATGCAGGCCCGTCTTTTCTTTTAAACAGAGGCAGCTCCGAAGAGCTGGACATTGAACCCTGAGCAGGAACTGGAGGCCGTCAGCGCAGCTTTGTTTGGCGAGCGGAGCTTTGCAAGGGTGTAATGCTGCACCAGGGAGACGCTATCTGCAGGGACCGGTGACGCCGTGGGTGTGGAGGGGGAGGCAGTGGCTGGCTCTCTTGGGGTAAAGTACGCCCGAGAACAGTTTAGAATAACGTGCGCGAGTCAAAGGGAAGAAGAAGCTCCTGCAGACCTTCTGGGCACTGTGCAGGGTTTGCTCCTGCCCACCGTGCCGTGTTCCTGTCCTGGGGTATTTGGGTGTGTGGCGTGTGGGGAGGGGAGAAGGAGCAAGGCGGCAGGGAGGGGATGAGGACCACCCTGTCCGTGGGACAGGCCCTGGGCCCCGCACACACCCCAAGCCCCGCGTCCCGCGTCCGCACTGTCCTGGGACACCCCACACCCCACCGCCACAGACCAGAGCGGTGCCAGGAAGCCGCCTCGACGCAGCCGTATCTTGAGGCTCCAGCCCCATCCCCAGGGTACCACGCCACGTAGAGACACTATTTTTCACTTTGTGTTTGTCACTCCTAAAGCATGTGTGCTGGCTGCACCAACCCTGGGATGCCTCGGTGCATAGGGTTTATGTGCGTCCTCCTCCTTCCCTCTGAGCTGGTCCCCCGTGGGGAACTGCTGCCCAGACTGACCTGCGTCCTTCCGCACGTGCAGGAAAATGTCCACGTGCACTTGTCAGTGTGGGGGCCACACGGGCACCACCACTGATCATCTGTGGGGTCGAGTTACTGCCCATGCAGATCCCACGTGCAGGGCCCAGTCGCTTTGGTGAGAGAGTGGACGCTGTGGTGACTCCACGGTCTGTGGCTGTGCTCAGGAGGACAGAGAGGGGACATCCTGAGATGGTTTGGGCAGCCCGCGGATCCTGTGCATGTCCCCAGAGCGTCCACTTTCTCCATGCAGCAGTGGAGTGGAGTTGCTGAGACAGAAGGTTCAGGTTCTCCACTCCCCATGCAGCCCCCACTCCCCTATCTCCGGCCAGGCACGCGTCTGGGGTGGAGACTCCCGGTGCCCGGGGCCCTCCAGACCTCTTTCCCCACCCCAGGGAGCAGGCGGGTGCTTCTATTCCGTTTGGCTTCAGAAGGGAAAGGAGAACGTAAGTTCAGGGAGTTCTCTTCCATTCCTCTCCCGTGGGCCGGGCAGGCAGCAGGGACAGCCTTCAGGAGCCAGGAGGGGCTCGAGCTGCGAGGCCCTGGAATGAGGCAGTCACGGGCTGAGGCTGGAGGGAAAGCCCCGCTAAGGCTGGGCGGGGGCGGGAAAACTTCCCACCAGGGGACTCGAGATGGGGAAGGAAAGGTCAGAAGAGGAGAGGCCAGGCACGGGGTGTGGGCGGCCTGCAGAGCTGGAGCAGGTGTTCCGCCCAGAGCCAGGCATGCGCACTCAGAGTAGGTGGCCTGTGCAGCGGGGAAGAGGGGCGGGTCGGCGTGCTGCTAAAGCAGCAGGAGCTGCGGCCTGCTCTGGGCGTGCTGAAGGTGTGGTGAGAAGCACTTACAAAAAGAAATGGACTGTGTTCGGATTGCACATTTTACTTTGTTTCTCCCAAATACGTGTTCTTTGCATTTTTTTCCTTCCAGGGCCAGGACTGGAGTGATGGTTGAGCCAGGCACGCACTGGGTCTTGTCTGCATTTACATTTTGAGATTTTGTTCAGCATGGATTTTATGGCGTTTTTTTGTTTGTTTGTTTGTTCGTTTTCAAAATACTGCACGGTTTATCGTGAAGACAGAGTCCTTTGCTGCCGTCTTAAGTTTTGGGCCCAAGAACGTGCCCCACCCTAGGCCCGGGCCTGCTGGCTTCATAGCTCTCATCATTCCCACGGAACCTTAAGACCTGAGGACAGAAAGGAAGGAAACAAGCCCTGTAGTCTGTGAAAAGCCAGGGTCCCGCCACCCCAGGTGTCTGCAGCAGAGCTGAACACATGTAGGCTCTTGCCAGGAGGGGCATTTGTATGTGCTGAGCATTCCTTATATTCTCAATATGACGCCTTTGAAAGATCTGTGGTTTGCAAATATTTACTCTCAGTCCATAACTTATCTTTCCAACCTCTTACCGGGCTCTTTTGCTGAATAAAAGTTTTAAATTTTGAAGTCTAATATATTTGTAATTTTTTTATTTTATGGATCATACTTTTTGTGTCAGGTTTGAGAAGTCTGCACCAAAGTATGTCCTGTGGTTTTCTCTTAGGTCATCTTCAACAAGTTTCATAGTTTTTTGTTTAGATGTAAATCTGTGGCCCATTTTGAGTTAGTTTTTGCACAAGAGTTGAGGTCAAGGCTCTTTTTTGCCTGTGATGTTCAGTGGCTCTGGCACCATTTGTTGAAAACATGATAGCCAATGTCAAGACTTAATAGTTATAATAATCAGGAGCTTTTGTTTCTTTTTGTTTTGTTTTTAGTAACTGCCAGTCACTGCTTGTGGTATACATACACAATGGAATACTATTCAGTCTTAAAAAAAAAAAAAGAAGGAAATCCTGTCATTTGCAAACCTGGAGGACATTATGTTAAGTGAAATAAGCCAAGCACCAAAAGAAAAACATTGCATGATCTCACTCCTTCGTGGAATCTAAAAAATTGTATTCGGAGAAGCAGAGAGTGGAATGGTGGTTACCGGGGGCTGGGAAGGTGTGAGCTTGGGGAGATTTGGTGAAAGGACATAGAATCTCAGTTAGACAGGAGGAATAAGTTAAAGAGATCTATTGCACATCATGGTAACTGTAGTTAGTGACAATGTATTGTATACATGAAAATTGCTAAGAGAGTAGATTTTAAGTGTTCTCACCACACCAAAAAAAGGTATGTGCAGTAATACAGTCATTAATTAGCTTGATGTAGCCATTCCACAATGGATACATATAGCAAAACATCATGTTGTATACCATAAATATATACTGTCTCTTTATGTCAATTTAAAAATGAGATAAAATAAATGTTATTCACTGTGTCGTGGATGTGGTGGGGACAGGTGTGGGATAGCCCTCCCTGTACAACTAGGACCCAGGGGTGATCTAGTGACACTAGCCATTTATCAGGACGTATGGGTGCCAGTCAGGATGATAAAGCTTCCTTTTGGCCACTATACTACTTAGAAATGCCCTGCAAAAGGTGCACATCAAAGATTGAAAGCTCAATCCTGGATTTTCAGTGCTTCAAAAGTGCACTTAATTGCCACATTTTTGTCAAACATATTCCCAGGTAGTATTTTTCCTCATGTAAAACAACAGCAATTTAATTTGAACAGAAAGCATTTTGAAACATACTTTTGGCAGGGTTCCTTGCAGATCAGAATGGAAATGATTAACAGGGCAATTATCAATCATGGACTTTTGGCAGCAGAAGGAACTGTATTGTCTGGTACAGTCTGGGCCAGGGCCACACACCCTAACGGAGATACTCGATTCTGTGGACGGTTGGAGGGGGCTGTGCTGAGCAGGGTAACTGCATCTTTTCCTAGACTGTTCACACTGCTGCCACTAAGGAGTCTTGTTTAGACTGGACCTGGCTTTCTTCTTCGCAATGAGTGTTGCAGACTCCCGACAAAGGCCAGGTGGTAAAGTGTGGTGTCTGTGAGCGAGAGCCTGAGATGCCTGAGCTGACCTGTCGTCAGCCATCTGCCATCGTGCAGAGGTGAGAGCAGCCCCTGAATTCTGCCCCTCGGTCTCTCCATAGCTAAAGCAAAACCATCCTTCCGTGCTCCCAGGACAAGCAGGCTATTACCAAATCACCCACTAACCCTGGGCGAGGAGGGGCCGTCACTGCACAGTTCGTCAGTGTCTGTGACAGGAAGAGATTGGTTTAGACTGGTATTTTTTTCTTTTAATTTGCAAGCTTTTTTCTCTCTCCAAAACTTGCTGTCAGTGTGTTCTAATTTACTCTGTAAGGAATTCTGGAGCTAATCATAGGCTCACAAAAAGCCAGCACAGGAAAGTTTCCCAGATAACATCTATTTCAGTGGCTTTCAAACATTTTTGACCTTACCAAAGTAAGAAATACATTTTAATATCATGGCACACATACAGCTGTATCTAAACTTTCATAATACTGCCTTTATGATATCACTCTGATATTGTCTATTATTTTCTGTTTATTTTTCTTTTTGTTCCTTGTTATGCTGGTTGCGACCCACTCCAGTGATTTCACAATGCAGGCTGGGTGGTGGCCCACAGTTTGAAATCCCAATCTAGGGCCTTCCTCTCACTGTACAAAGTAGGTAACTGGGGACATTAGTGGATCAGTGATCAAACCAAAGTTATTTGATCTTACCAAGTGACATCAGGATGAGAAAGCTGTTAGAGTGTCGGATATGTGAAGGAACTTGGGTCATTCCTGATACCTCAAAGAGAAAAAAGGTAGTCCTTGAACACCTCCTACTTGTAAAGGATGCACAATCCTACATGCCCCTCCCTTTCCTTTCCTCCCCTCTGTACCCCACCCCTGCCCACATTTTCTACATAAGCAGCTTTGGTGTTTTGGTTTGTTTGTTTCCCTTGTCTCCTACCTGTGACTTTATAGCCTTTTGGAGACTCACAGCAATAGTTGTATTTAAACTCAGTGGGTGGCATCCAAGGCTAAGAAGGAGATTGCCTAGACACAAAACCACCCAAGGGAGAAAGCAGGACAGCATCTTACTATGATTGTTTCTTGTTTCTTCCTGTTTCATAAGGATTGTTATCCAGGGTTTTCATTTTTTTCATTTCATGGTTCATTTTCGCTCCCGTGTAGACATACAATAGACCACTCGTCCCTGTGGCTCCGGGCAGCAGCCTCATCTGAGACCCTCCTGAGACATCTCGTGCAGGGCAGCCGTAGTGTGTGGCTTCCCCAGGGCTGCTCTAACAGATCACCATCCTTGCCATGGCTTAAGAAGCTGCAGATTTATTTGCTTACAGCTCTGGAGGCCAGAAGTCCAAAATCAAGGTGTCAGCAGGGTCTCTCTCTCTGAAACCTGCTGAGGATGATGCCCCTGGCCTCTCCCCAGCCTCTGGTGTTCCCAGCAACCCTTGGCATTCCTTGCCTTGTAGATGCAAAACTCCGATCTCCACCTCTATCCTCACAGTGAGTTCTCCTGCATGTCTGTCTCTGTGCCTTCGCATTCCTCTCTGTGTGTCTGTGTTTCCATCTCATTATGAGGACACCCATCACTGAATCACGGCCCACTCTATACCAGTAAGACCTCATTTCAACTCCATTACATCTTCAAAAACCCCATTCTCAAATAAGGTTACTTCACAAGTGCTGGAGGTTAGGACTTGAACATACCTCATTGAACAATCCAACTGATGACACATAGTAATTTATGCACTCCTTCTTGGAGACGTTGACTTTATTTAGTAGCATTAACCATGGCAATGTCACCAGCATTGCTGACAGCCTGAAGCATATGATCTCCAGAATGTATTTCAATCATCATGTTCACTTCCTTGGTATTCTTTAGACAATAACTCAGCCTTGAACTCCAGTAAAGGGTTTCCCTGGGATTTTCTTCTTGACTCACTCCACTGTGGCCTCCCTCGTCCAGGACTGTAACAGATGCCTGACGTCAGTGGTCTAGACCTCTCTGCTGAATGTCATCTTTGGTGAATGTCTTATGAGAAAACACATGGTTGGTCACTCTTAGAAGGGCATGAAAGCCTCTCTGCAGTATAACCAAAACAGGCACATGGCGAGGCACACTGTGTGCATGCGTGTACAATTAACATCGTGGTTTTAAATTATTTTCAGGCCAAGGGGAGATCTTTGCTGCATCTACTGAAGAAAGCGAATCTTTTTCTTCCTGAAAAAAAATGGCTACTTATTAGTCGAATTTGTGTTTCAAAAATATGTGAACTAATATAATGCAGACATGCATTAATGTTTAAATATACTGGAAGTTTTTGGTAAAATGAAACCCATTGTCTCTGTTGATTACTTTGATGAGTCAAGAAGTAACATCCTGGGAATGATTGGCCAGTTTAAATGAGTGCCTCAGGTTTTTGGAATACAAGAAATCAAGAGGAAGGGATTAGAACATATAGGTTAGCAAGATTGGGATCCTAAAATACAGACCCAAATGAATGGAACAAAATCAGGGAATTTATTAATAACAGGGTCAAGGCCAAATCAGTAACAAATATCCTGAGTGGAAGAAAGGTGGTTTAACAAATGCCCCTATGAAAGATAGAGATTGGCTTACCATGATGAGATGTAAGCCCAAATTATGAGGTGGGCACACAAAACCACAAATGTCATAGCTTAAAACAACACACACTTCTTATCTCTGTTTCTGTGGGTCAGGGTCTGGGTTCTCAGGGACTCATAAAGTATGTTTTCATCTGGAGCTCCAGGTCCTCTTCCAGGCTCATAAGGGTTCTTGGCAGAATTCAGTTTCTTGAGGCTGTAGGACTGAGGTCCTGGCTCTTAGAGGCCACCCTCTCCATAAGCAGTTCTTAGCATGGCCGCCTGCTTCTCCAGGCCCAGTGGGAAAGCATGTGCCTCCAGGAGGGCTCAGTCCATTCTTCATGGCTTTTACCTGGTTAAGTCAGGCCCACTCAGGATAACTTCATTTTGTATTAAATCAAAACCAGCTGATTTGGGATGTTAATTACATCTGCACAACTTCAACTTTGCCATATAACCTAACCATGGGACTGATATTTATCATGCATTTGGGTCAAGTTGCATTAAGAGATATAATAAAGCTGGACAAGCTTCTGTTGATTAGAAGAGTTCAGTTACAAGGCTACACTTGGGAGGAATGTTTACAAACTGGAATGGTCAGAGGATGGGGAAGGCACTTGAGAAAAGTCAAGTGACAGATGAAGGCGAATGTGGATATTTATCTGGGAGAAAACTAAGAGGAGTTATAATAGCTGTCTTCAAATATTTAAAGGGCTTTTATTAGGAAGAGGAATTTGGCATATTGGATTTTGCCTTCAGAGAAGTGGAGTCCTGAGACGCTCTTAGCCATTCATTCCAGCCTCCAGGGCTCACCTGCTGTCTTCTGTCCAGGTTCTCGGTAGCAGGGCAGTACAGCCCCATCCATGATCTTCCATAGTCAGGCATATTGTCACACTCAGCGAGCGGAGAGTCAACCGGGAGGAAGGCACAGTTTCTCTGGAATGACCTACAGAATGGTATGCTCAAATGCAAATTCTCCTTCCCTTCCCCAGTCCTTGTCCTTCAGATGGTAATTTAGGAGCTGAAGGTCAGGGCACCAGCAGCCTTTGGAAGCCTACAGGACAACAGTCAGCCTGGCTAGAAAAAAAAAACAATGTCACAGGCATGTTGTGTTTAATCACCTGAAGGATATTTGCATTGTTTTCCAACTGACGCCAGCAGACACATTGTCAGTGGTATCATGCCTGGGGTATCAGAGTTGACATTGAGTTGCCCCTTCTCTGAGGCATTCATGTAAATCCTTTTAAGTTTATAAAACCTCCGTGTGGCTCCTGCATGCTTCATCATTTGCATGTGTCTCTTTTTCCAGGGGAGGCAGCATGGGGAGCAGGATGCTGGTGGGCTCCAGGTGCAGAGAGCAGGGTGGGCGTCAGACCCCAGGTCCACTGTGCACGCCCTCTTGTAGAGCCCGTTCCGTTGTCCATGAGATGAGGAGTGTTCTTATCTCTAAAGTATTATCATGAAAACCTAACAATATAGAAAGACTAAAGCACATGGGTGGTGCTTCATAAATAGTATTTCTCCCACTTTCTGAAAACTCCTGCTGAAGTAACTGCACAAGAATCCTTGAACATTTAGAATTCTGGTTTTAGCCATACCATAAAGTCAGTAGTGTGTGGTGGAATTCTGCTAACGAAAATTGCGAAGGATCAAGGCAGAGTACAGAGCTGGTGTGTAGCGGGTACCTTCTGTCTGTTGGCACTAGGTATTTTACACATTAAATCAGCTCATTCTCACATCAGCTCTTTTAAAAATAAGGAAATGAGGAGCCACAGTGGCCCAACTGATGCAGTGGCAGAAGTAGAATTTGAGCTTGTGCAGATGTGCCTCCGTGTTTTGTCTCCTGAGCATGCTGCCCCAAGTTTGACAATACCAAGATTTGTACTGGAACATTCCCTCCCATCCCCACCCCCTAGAAGCCCCTCTTCCTCTCTTAGATTTGACACGTAGTTTGAAACCACTATTAACTACCTTATGAGAGCCACTGTTTGTGAAGTGCTGACTATGTGCCAGGTCCCGTGCTGTGCAATTTTTGTGAATTATCTCGTGTCTACAGTGCCTCACAATTTCTCTGCTCAATACCTCCATGTTACTGCCAAGGAAAGGGAAGCTCAGAGAGAGTAAGTAATTTGCTCGAGTTAAAGAGCTGGCCAGGACAGCCAGGGGCTTGCACCCCGGAGCCTTCATCCACTACACTGTCAGCTGGTATCTCAATCAGCCATTGCAGGCTGTAAAAAAATTATATAAGATAGTCTATGGTAATGCAGAAAAGTGAGGTTATTTTGCTCCCTTTGAAGAAAAAAGCCCTGGAAAGACATATCACTTGAGTATGGGAAAAAATGAAGCTGTGGCTTTTCTGTGAGTCAATTCTTTCCTGGCAGCTTCTTGGAATAAGACCAAGTATAGCAGCAGAGTTTTCTGTTTTAATTTGAGCTGCAGGGTGACTTTTTTTCTTCTATGCTTTCATCTCTCTGTGGCTTCTTTTGCCTCGTTAATTTCATGCCCTGCCCAGGCGGGCTACTGTGCTGCCCAGTCACCCGGGTCTGGGGCGGCCACCGCTGGCCAGCAGGCAGGCCCTCCAGAGGCAGAGGTGGCCACGCTTAGGTCGCTCCCACTGTGGAGGCGGCACACTTGGGTGGCAGCACGGCTGTGATGTGGTGGCAGCTGGCAGCCCCATGGGAAATATGTGTGAAGTGTGGGGTTTGACGACCCATGGGAGAACAGACTTTCTTCCTCTTCTTGTTTTCCCTTCAAAGCCGTGAGTCAACCTCAAATTCTCTGTCTTTTTTCTCCACCCCCTAGTGCCTCTCTCCCTCACGCTCTGCATCTCTCATTGCAAGCTTGCATTTTTTTGCACACAACACTATCCTAATATTTCTCTTTTCTGCAGGCAGGAAATGAGAAGTCATTTTTCAGGGTCATTCAGGAAGTCATCCAGAGTTATAATGGCCCATTATCTAATGGTCAGAGTTTACTTAGGCTTTCACTACTTCCACTGCCCACTTGAAACAGGGAAAAATATTTTCCCCCCGCGCTGTGAGTGTGCTATTTAGAGCTGACCACAAGCAGGGGGAAGAGAGGATGGCTCAGATGCTGCATTTCCACTGAGAACACAAGGCTGGCAAAGCTTGTCTGCTGCCCAGCAAGCACTTCATGCTCACACCATTTTAGGTTCACTTTAAGTAGTTTCTCAATTGTTAAAAAAAAAAAAAAAAAACACCTGTACTCTGAGGATATGCTTATAATCCCACAGCTAACCCAGAATTTCTTAGAGAACTGATCAACATCAGCAGTGGCACTTACTGAAAATGCACATTCTCAGGCCCTGCATAGGGCCTACTGAGTTAGAATATTAGAGAGCAGGTCTCAGAAACATTCTATCCGGCAGTCTTATTCTATGCACCCGAAGGGATAAGAGCCATGCTTTCATGAAACATGGGTTGTGTGTAAAATGTTTAAAAGGTATGGCAAAATGTGTTTGATTGGCACCAAGGATTTCTGGTTCCTCCTAGAATCATTAATCAAACTTTGAAGGAGAAATAAGAGAGTCGGCATTTTCTTGCACATTCTTTGGGATGTTGTGATGAGTTGGAAACTTCCCGATTGGGTTTATTAGAGCATGAACACCCAGGCACCCAGCTTCTAGCCAGCCCTGTCAGGCAGAGTCTCCTCAAAGATGTGGAAAGGACTGACCAACAGCCGAGGCCTACAGGAACCTGAGCAGGCAAGGGGAGAGGCACCCCGGAACCAGGAGCAATGGCCTTCCTACCCTCCCTCGTCCTCTCCTCTTCTCCTTTTGGAGTTGCAGGCCACAGAAAGGAAGTGACATGAGTCACTTTGGGCCTTCTTAATTCCTTCATCAAAGGCAGCACAGGTGTGTATGTGTGTTGGTGGCTAATTGAGGTAGGCCCACAGAGGAGACAACAGATGGACATACTATTTCCTTTCTTCCATTCTGATATAATTCAGGGTATAAACACACACACACACACACACACACACACACACATTCTCACTTCTTTGGCGTCTACCACACCTGCCCCAGTGCCCATTTCTCTCCCACCTGAATAAAAAGCCCCCACAAATCCTGAGGTACATGGAAAGGAGCAGTGGTCTGGCTCCCAGGAGTGTGAGAAGCAGCCATGTTTCCAGAGGCTGCATTCCACTTGGACTTGGCCCTACGCTGAAGGTAGGAGCGGATGGGGGAGGCCCCCTTCGCACAAAGAGCCCCATGAAAGAGTGCACAGTCCAGTCTATAAAACAGACGCAGAAAATGTGTGTAGGACTTCTTCCTGAAAAAGAGCGTGGTGCGTCCAGTACCTCCATGTTCATGGAACTTCCCAGTCTGCAGTTTACCCTTTTGTGCAACTCCCTTTTGGTAAAGCCCTGGTCACACTTCTGGTTGTTCAGATTATACAGGGATAATTCCAGAATGATTTTAAAGTCAACTGCCAGGCATCCGCACTTGCAAATTAGATGCCTGGCCCATGCTTGTGTTAAGGTAATAATTCATTACAATACAAATTACAGGGGAGTTCCTCTGGGCATGCGACCTTTCCCGTCATTTGGCTTTCCCTGTGATTATCAGGGGAGCTTCCATCGTGCTGCTAATGGGACCTTAACCATGTGTCAACCCATGGCTGTAATGCTGACACTGTTTTCTTTCTGGAATGAAAGGCCTTCGCAATTGAAACCAAAATGTTATCCAACTCAGTCCTGTCCCTTTGACGATGAAAACATCAAGTTCTGGAGACTGGCCATCCGGCCTCCCTGCCTCATCTCCCACGCCCTCCATCATTTTTTGTCTCTACTTACTTATTTATTTGGCTGTATTTTACGTACATCATGCAAAAATATTCCTCTTTGTAAAAAGTATAATGATTTCAGGAAATTAGAGAGTAAAAAGCAAGAACCATGCTTTCACTCCACTGTCAAGAGTTGTGGAAGAATCCTTCCAGCATTTTTTCTGTGTATTTTACATACATACAAATACATGTACAAATAAAGGTCGATCATTTAGGTTTTGTTTATATTTTTGTATATATGAGCTTATGTCATTCATACATATTGTTTTGCCTCTTGCTTTTTTTTAACTTAATTTTACTTTGCTTGAGAGCTTTTTAAACTGAAGTACGTGTAAGTCAGCCTATGCGTGTAATGGCTCCCTCATCTTCTGTGAGGCTGCCACTAAAAAGGGGTTTAGCTTGTTCTGGGCTTTGCAGCCCGTACACTGGGCACTGTTCATACGTACTTCTCTGTGCACACAAAGGAGGGCTTGCTAGGGAGGCCTGGCAGAGGGTGCCATTCAAATAGGATTTTCAATGGAGGAATTTTTAAATTTTCAGTTATTTGAATAAGTTTTGATATATATCCAGAACCTCAAATCATCAAGATTGTTTTCTTCCACATCTGTCCTTCCATTTCTGAACTATTTTAAGGCCAGTCATGTCTCATCCAAGAAATCCCATCCTTTCACACACTATCTCCGTTTCATGGTTATGAATCTCTAAAAGCATGATTTTTAAAACATAATCACAATACTGTCATTGAACTTAAAAATTAGCCATAAATCTCTTATGTTACCCAACAACCAGCCTACTGACACATCTCCGGTTGTCTCAAAAATGTGTTTTCCATTGTGGTTTGTCTGAAACATGATCCAAAAGTCAGGCCCACCTCTCACCTTTCCCTAACCTGCCGGAGCCCACGTTTCTTTCCAGCCAGGCTTGGAGACCACCACACGGGATTTGCTTCTTGGGGCCTCCCTCTAACCAGCTATGCAGGATGCCCTCTTTCCTGTCAATACAAGCTGCTCAAAGGACTCATTCAGTTCAAATTCACCTATGTGAGCCTAGGTGATGCTCTCTACTTTTTTTTTTATTTATTTATTTATTTATTTATTTATTTATTTTGAGATGGAGTCTCACTCTGTTGCCCAGGCTGGAGTTCAGTGGCATAATCTGGGCTCACTGCAAGCTGTGCCTCCCGGGTTCAAGTGATTCTCCTGCCTCAGCCTCCTCAGTAGCTGAGATTACAGGCACGTGCCACCACACCCAGCTAATTTTTATAGTTTTAGTAGAGACAGGGTTTCACCATGCTGGTCAGGTTGGTCTCAAACTCCTGACCTCGTGATCCACCCACCTCGGCCTCCCAAAGTGCTTCATGTTTTCAGGAGCTGTACGTGCATTTTTGGTTTTGATGACCAGGTCCTTTTTCTGTTTTTTAAAGAACTTCAAATGATCTCCAGGGTACACAGCGCTTGTGTGCTGATGAAAAAGCTGGCAGTACAAAGGCCGCCAGCCAAGGTCACACAGCCAAAAAGCCCCTGACCTCGGGCCCCTTCCCAGACCCTGGGTCTTTTGCTGCCACATGAATCTTCTTCAAGGTCCTATGTGTAGATTTTCTTGACTTGGCCATATTATTTAGGATTCAGATATAATAACAAAATAGATGTTAAAGCATAACATGAAGGCATTTAAAAGGGTAGAAAGCACATGATTTACTAAAACCATAAATCTTATGACCTGAAAGGTTCACCTAATCTCTTTAAAAATACCGTACTAAACCCTGATTGAAAATCAGAGCTCAGACATACAGCCTGAGATGCCAAAAAATGGCCAGCCTTGTCTGTTGAGAAAGCCATATGTAACTAACTGTTTGGAAATTCAAAATATATCTTCTCATTTTAAAAACATCTTTATTCTAAAGACAATCATCTTGGCTTAAGGAATGAGGCTAGTAAAAAGTGAAATACTCCTACTTGTGGAAGAAATCCTCATTTTAACCATGAAGAACTGAAAAATGCATTCTGATGTTGATGGACCCAACCTATATTTGGGTATTTTATGATGTACACAATATACTTTTGTATATGAGATTGTTATTAAATGTGACTTTGCTTTTTCAAGACATATAATGTTCCTCCGGGGGTCAGGCACTGTGTTTAGCACTTTGTCCTGACCTCATCTGACTTCTCAGCTGTCCCTGAGAGGTACCAGTGTGCAAGATCGCTGAGTTGGCAAGTGATAGTGGCAATATTTTCACCCCAATTTCTAATTTAAAGACCCCGATTTCTAGTTTTGTTTTGTATTGGATTTGCACAATTTCACGTTCTGAAAGAGGATGCCCTCAACTTTGCAAAATGGGCCTTTTGAATGAAAAGAATCAGTCATGTCAGGAAAAGCGCTACAATGATGAAATATGATAAATAAGTCTTTCATCTGTAATTATCTACTATGGGGTAAAAAGTGATGAAAACTACCATCTTGAAAGGTTCTGGTGATAGTGGTTCCTAATGCAGTGAAAGATGTGTAAGTCAAAGATTTGTAACCAGCCAGGGAATGAGAGGCGAGGCCATAGCTGGCGGGGGGGCCACATCTGGGTGTGGGGAGGCCACTGTTGGGTTGGGGGTGGGGCCTGCAGTTATCCACACCCCTCCCACCTCCCTTTGACAGTACAGGCTTCCTGGTTACCTTCCAGAGAGTAAGGCCAGGGAGAGTTGAATAAGTTGAGAAATGTCATGTCGAAGCTATTGGTGGAAAGAGTTCCATTAATTGACAATACAAGTCCCTACTATGTTCTAAAATCTGGTCCTGACTAGTGGCAAGCCAGGCCCAGGAGTAGCACTTAAACAATGGCAGGTTTGTGTTGCTGGCAGGATACTTCAGCCTCAGAGGAGCTGTGTGCAGCTGGGGAGACTCACACTCGGAGGATTTCAAAGCAGAGGGCATCTCGTAGAGCAACTTATCCAAACCCTGACCCACTGTAAACACACACACACACACACACACCCTGAGAGAGAGAAAGAGAGAGAGATAACTAAAGAGAGAGAACTAAAGTTTGGCAAAATAATACATGCTCTAATGAAGGTTTATTAATGATTAATCTACTCCTAGCATTTCCTAGTCCACTCTATCTCCTTAAAAAAAAAAAATTCTGGTTGCAGCCCACTAACTTGATTGTACAGCTGCTTAATGGATAGCAGGCTGTAATTTTCAGAGAACTGTTTAATGCGGGCTACCTCTGTTCTTCCATGCTGCTTGTGGTTCCTGCTCTGCTCAGGACAGAATGGGGAGGAAAACAGGCTCTGCAGCACAATATTGGCAAGTGAAATTTTGTAAACCGGCCCTCCCTTCCTTTCGCATTTGGTCTGAAAACTCAATTAGATGCTGAGTCCTACAATGTATTTGAGGAGCCCAGGAGTGCCCTAGAGGATGAGACTGGGTGGCTCCCTGTCAGGTTGAACATTTGCCTTAATTACTTTGGCAAGATTTGCATCAGTGGTATTAGTCCCTGCCTCACTTGGAGGCCTGCACTTAAGTGGCCACATTCAGGCTCCAATTTCCTGGTGATTTCATAGTGTAGGGCATTTGCAATCAAAACTAGGCTTAAAGCCCAACCCTCTTACATTTTACCCACCCCCACAAATGCAGCAAATAAAATGACTCTGATTTTCATTCCCTAGACCTCTTTTCTATATTTATTACGTTATTGTTAAGACAGTTTTTGAAGAAAGCTGTTTTATTTAACAAAATAGCTTTATGGAATCAACTTCATATATCTTCTCCGCCAGATCAAAACAAGCTCGTAGTATTAGATGTCACCGAGCACCATGACAGGCAGATGAACATCATCCCTGTGCCCGGCTAATGATAGCTCGGCCTGCCCCGGCGTCAGCCGCTCCTGGCAGGGCCAGCGGGCGGTGTGGGACCGGCACCGTATCTCCAGCAATTTGCAGATAACAAATGTGGTTCTGATGATGTTACTAAAGATCTGTCCCTTTCAAGATTGGATTAGACATTAGGAATTTGGAGGGCTTTTTATTGCTAGCATTTTTAAGAATAACCAATTAGAGTATTGATCCTAAAGTCTGAAAGCCACATGGACAGAGTTCATGTAATTGGCTACTTTATGTGCCTCTTCCTAGATTGCCCTGCATTTTCAAAACAAGAGCCTTTCTATTTTAATCAAAAGAATCCAGAATGAAATGAGGCTTTGAAAACTCAGCCTATGTTTGTCTTGATTTCCTTAACTGACATCTAGAAGAAAATATGAGCTCAGGGGTCCGCTGGGTTCCTTCCAGCGCCTAAGCCTGTAAGCTCTTCCTGCTGGAACCAAGCTTTAAATGCACTTGTCAGTCATGTCCCATGAGAATAGATACTGCCTTCCATGTTTTTTTGTTCTGATTTCCGTGTTTGAAATGATGAAAATCATTTTTCTGGGCTTTTTAAAAATGGAATTGCTTTTGTGTTGGGAATTGTGCTGCTCATTTTTACTCTACCTCATTTTGGAATCTCATTTTGGAACCTCATTTTGGCCAATTTATAGCCAAAAATCAGTATCGTAGAGTGAGCAATGAATGGCATGGTGACTGTGTGAGCGAATTCACGCCCTCCCTCCCCACCGCTTGCCCCGCGTCTCAGTCTTCGTTGATGGTAAACAGAATGAGGACCTTCTCCTGACCGTGATGCGCCTCAGCCCTACTTCCCTTGTCCTTTCCTATCATAAAATCTTCTTTCATAGAAATGGTCATTTCTGTTCATATCTGTGGACTGTAAATAACAAGGAAGTCATTTTTGAGGTGAAAACTGCATTTAGACTCATTCCAATTTTGATGGAAACTTTTAGCTGGTGGATGGCATTTTGTTTTGTCTTAGTTTTGCAAGGAGTTATCTTAATTTAGGGAGATGAAACTAGTCTGTGATCCGAGGTCTCACTTCCATACATTTCTCTCGGGCAGTGTGGCTGCCTGAATCATGCCTGGATGCCACAGGTGCTTAGCCAGCTAGTCCTGTCGTAACTGTCACTGGTAGCTCAGGGAGTGCAGAGGTGCCAGCAGACACTATGAAATTGGCCTCATAAAGCATCAGTTATGTTGTGATGGTGGCAAAGCTGCAGGCGAGATGGGAAGTGCAGCCACTGAGAACTCACAGTAGAGCGTGTGTAACGTAAAAAGATGAAACCCATTGTACACAGCTGTGTACTGCCTCCTTGAAGTCAAATTTCCCCCATTACCAAGGAAAAGTTTTTTCTGAAGGGGGCTGCTTGACAGGATGACATCTGGTGATATCATTTATTCCTTTGGAAATCAATCTGTGGAAGTGAGTTTCCACTGACTGATGAGGAGAAAAATGAATTGGCTTCGCCCAGCATCCAGCTTCTTATCCTGGGAGAGATAGCTCTTGGTCTGTCATCCACGCAGCTGCCTGGTGCAAGAGCCAAGTTTGTGCAGTCTGCAGAGCACTCTTCCTGAGCTGTGGGCTGCCAGGTCGGGGGGCAGGGGGGGCCTCACTGTGCAGCCTCCTGCCACCCACTGATCATCTGGGGAGACTGGCCTATCCTGTCAGGAGACCCAGTTGCCCAGACGTTTTCAAGGGCCTAAGATGTAGGCAGTTGATCCACAGATTTTTGGAGAGTCCTTGAGTTGGAGATTACAGGTGACCTCAGAGGAAGGAGTGAGAACATCTGGGTCATGGGTTTCTACTAGGAGTCCACAGTGAAAACAGGAAGAGGAATTTACGACAGGGCAGTCTAGCAACTTCCTTTCTAACTTCTCCTTTCACATATGCTGGATACTCCAAGACTTTGCATTTACATGGACATCACAGATCCACTTTGAGAGAAGTAGGGTAAAAAGAAATAAATACATAGTGCTTTAGGTGTATTTCTATACATCTTAATTGATATGGGATTACATTTTCACTTGTGTTTACTGTACAGACTCTAGACAGATCCTGCTCTTTTGCAGGTAAAACAAATATTTCTTAAAACCTAGAAAGACCCAACACAATTTAACAGAAACATTTTGGACCATTTTGGACCTTGGCAGTTAGGCCCCAGTGCAGCAGCGGCAACCATAAACCTCTCCATAGGTGCTGAACCCAGGTGCTCCCTGGCACCGGCAGCCTTATGTCAGGGCTCTCTTATCGCTGGTTTTTATTTCTCCTAATAAAAGTGATTAAAAGATTCATCTTTTAAAGAAAGCAAGGACACAGAGGTGGATTCTCCCTGACGCTAGCACAGCTCACGCCCAAGCCACTCCTGCAGGGCTCTGGTCTAAGTGCAAAAGCTGGAAAAGCTGCAGGTCCCGCAAGACACAGAGCAACCCTGCAAGCCAGGTCACCTTCCCTCTTCTCTGCTGTCCGACTGGCCCTCCACCATGTGACATTCAAAAGCTCAAGTTACTTAACCTCTCAAAACTCAGCGTCCTTTTCTGTACAGTGGGGAAGATACTGGACTGTTGTGAGGATTAAGTGAGGAGAGTGGCCCAATGAGGTTGACAGTTATTACTGTCATTGTCATTATTCGCCCTCTCACAGGCAGGCGTGCCACAGTCATTTTACTGAAGCTGCTTCAGTGGGTCCTGAATTAGGCCCTGTCCTTTGGGAGAGACAGTCCTGGTTCAACACACAGCTCCCTGCCCAGGGCAGCTTGGGAGTGTGGGCCAGTTTCGCCTCTAGAACCACAATTCTCTGATATGTGCAATGAGAGAATTAATTATAGACTCAAGGGATTGCATGCAGACACACACAGATACAAACACATACACACAACACACAGAGTTACACACAGACATGCTCACAACACACAGAAATACACACAGACACACGCACACAGCACACAGAGATACACACAGACACACACACAGACAGACATACGCACAGATGGGCACACACAGAGACACACAGACACGCACAGGCACACACACAGAGAGACATACACACAGCCCACAGGGATACACACAGACACACAGAGACATACCTACAACACACAGAGATATACCTACAACACACAGAGATACACACAGTCACACACAGAGAGACATACATACAATACACAGAGATACACACAGAGACACAGAGATACTCACAGACACAGACAGACATACACACAGACACGGGCACACACAGAGACACACAGACACACACAGGCACACACGTGCAGATAAGGTAATATTAGCTAGTTCAGGAGGAGAAAGAGATAAAGATAAAGTAATATTAGCTAGTTCAGGAGGAGTGAAAGAAGCCTTGTTTTTCTCCACTTTTTATAGAAGAGAAAGTGAAGATTCGATTCGAGGTGAGTTCAGCACAAAAGCGTATCCCAGGCCCTCTGGCTCCAACTGCAGCCCTTTCTACCTCATTCCCAGACCCCACCTAAGCCTTTTCTCTTCAAAATCTTCTCAGGCACACTGATACACATACCTCAGATTTTTAATTCTCCGGTTGTGTTCACCAGGTGCTTGGTCATGATTAAGAATTCCGTGACGTGTACCCCATGTGTTTAAATTTGCTGCTGAGTTAACTTTGTGGCGGCCTGTGGACTAGACCTCTGCACATGCAATGCAGAACGGCAGGGCCAGATTTGAAATCCTGCTATCTTTTCGGCTGCCTTGTAAAAATAACATCAGGCGATGGGGATACGATGCCAGAGGTCACCTGTGATAAGTTCTGTTTATGGCCATTTTACTTCTAGGAAGACAGGAAGAGTCAGGATCTCAGGGATCTAGGAAGCCAAAATGTTTTTCCACTCTGAAATAAAGTGACTGACCAGGAGTTCCCGGCCACGCAGCCCTGTGGGAACCGCCGCACGGCCACTTTTGTGAAGTGGACACGTGTTGGTCCCACTGAAAAGAAACTCCCCACCCATGGCTCCCTCACACTGCAGCAGAGGCCCTGCCACAGCACCTGTCAGCCCCTGCCAGCTTGCAGGGGCGCAGGCGCAGAGCGGTTTGTGCCCTTGCTGGAGCCAGGGAAGGGCACAGGGTCCCTCCTGGAGTCATGGGAGGTGCAGCCGAGGTTCTATATTAAAATACAGAGGCCACCACATGTGCTTGGGGAATGCAGCTACAGTAGTGGAATGAAAGTGCTGTCCGTTCCTTACCCCCCCAGCTCCTCACCCGTCCTCCACACGCGTATCCCTGGCTCCCTTTCCCTAGTAAGGAGACTGAATTGAAATTGTGGCTTGCCCGAGGCTGCATACCTGTGCTCTTTCTGAAGCCCAAGTCACTGGCTCTAGAATTCTAACCTGTGAGGAAGCCACTGAGGATGTTTGTCAAAATACATATTTCTGTGCCTTGCCCCAGTTCCACGGCCCAGGAATCTGCAGTTTTCACAAGCACCCCCAGGTGATTCTGGTGGTGTCTTTGATAACCACTTCTTCAAGGCAGTGCTGCCTGGAACGCAGAATCCCAGCCTCCTCCATCCTCCTTGCCTAATGGCCTGGATGCTCTCAGATCTACAGGGGAAGGGAAGGTCACACAGTCATCGCAATAGTAACCTCAGCTGACAAAGCCTCCCCCATAAAACTTATTCCCCAGTGTTTTTTAATAGGAAACAATAAAACTGTAACCAGCCCAAATATCCATCAAAGAGAAAATGGAGAAGTAAATCATCGCACATTCACCTGGACCAGATCTATTGCAAAGCCAATAATACTGAAGCCCCTTCCAAGGCCCTGGGAGTCCTAATAGTGCACTGGTGGTGTCCATAATTTATATGATGAAATTTGCATAAGGAAAACATTTTGTCTCATTTGTGCAATTTCTCCTTCTAAATATACGTGTCACTTTGTACCTGATTTCTATAAGACCCAGGACCTACAAACCCTGTGTCTGCCCCTGCAGCCACCCAGGGAAGGACTGCACAGCAGCAAGACAGACTGCCATGGAGCATGTTGTGCCCAACTAGGGACAGCGCAGATAGATTCTGTAATTTGCCTAACAATGTCTATAGGATGATCCCATTTGTCAAAAAAAAAAAGAACTGGGCTTTACTGATGTCACCTAAATGCACCTAAACTTCTTTTTTGCCCCATGCTCTTCTGTACTCTTGATCTTTCCCCAAATTTTTAAAAACATGACACTCATTCCCTTATTTTTCCTACTTAGAAAAGTGTAGATGGTTTTATCATAGGAAGTTCAAAAAAATTAAAATATAATGAAAAATACTCAAATAGTGCCTCACAACTGTAACTACTGCTAACATAAATAAAATCCATATTTCCTCTCATACAGACCCCAGAGTTGCTTTGCCTGACAGTGTAGTTGATGGAGAAAATAATCTTTATCCTTAGCCTCCATCTGGTTGCAGACCATAAAGACAGGGAAAAAATGAGGGTGTTGGTAGCTTCATTAGAAACTGAAAGCTCACTGATTTTTTCAAAACCTAAATAGCCTGTGTTTCTCCAAATAACTAATTTGCAGCCTTCGGCAGCCAGGACTGGCAGGGATGGGACTAGGGGGACTGAGGAGAACTGCTCTCTCCTGAGGGTGGTCTGACCCGACAGCACTCATGACCTTCCCACAGTCAGGAACTGCTCAGAGATGTGATGGCAACTCCATAGAATGAAATACTCTTCAGCCAGTAAAATGTATTTTTGGATAAATATTTGCTTTAAAAAACTTTACTATATGTTGTTAAATGAAAAAAAAACCTTAAGGCATCAGAAATTATGTGCAGTAAAATCTCACTTTTGTAAATAAATATACCTGTTTACTACATATGCATAAAAAGAATCCTGAAAAATATAAGTACTGTATGCATATTGTTGTTAAGTATTTTTTCTGTTTGCTTATCTATAATTCTAATTTTGCTTCAAAGAACAAGTTACTCCGGCAATATAAAAATAAAATAACTAATTTGTCTTGTCGTCAAACAGATAGTAAGAACAGGCAAACCTGGCCCTCCACACTGCCAGCCTTTTGTGATTCAAGGCTTCAGTTTCCTCCACTTGTTAAAAAGATTCAACAAAGTAGTTGAAATAGTATGTGAACCAGTAAACCCTAAAAGGTGTCCAGTGTTGTCTGTGAGCTAATTAAGTGATTTGATTCTGACTCCCCGAGTCTTCTGGTTTCGAAGCAGTGGGGAGTCAGACAGGAGCCTCAGGTGGCCTCTCCCGAGAGGCCCTAGAAAGTGATGAGAACCTGGCCTCTGGCAGCTCTTCATAAACGTCCATGTTTTCCCTCTACTCTCTCACTCTTTTCCCAGGGCCTCAAACAGAAGATGAAAATCAATTTCTAAAACAGCCCTCTGTGTGCTCTCTTGTATCTCTCCTTTTCACACATCGTGGTGGCTTTCTCTGTGTTCCTCTGTTGATTCAGTCTCTGGAATTAACGGATCAGGATTCCATGCCCAGAATGCTACAAAGACTGTGCTTGAGTTCTCCCACATCTCACTCAATTACACAGAAGTTTCAGATTATGTAACAGATGCTGTGCTGGGTTAGGCAGAGCCATCTGACTTGTTTTGCTTTATTTTAGACCATGAGATGGGTGAGTTTTTCTTTTTAATGCCACATTCTTTTAAGAATTAAAAACCTCCACTTGGCTGTCAGCGTTGGAAATCAGAGTGATGGTGCAAGCCCTGATGAGGACAATGTCCTTGTCTATGAAAAGGTGAAATCATTGCTTGAAATCGCTAAGCAGGACATGCAGTCCCAGATGGAGGGGGGAATTCGGGAGCTGGTTGGAAAAGAGTATTTGGCACTTTGCAGCCTTGAGAGGTGCGGAAGAGACACCGAGGGGTTCACCACCAGAGCCACCATTGTCAGAGAGGCGTCCAGCTGTGTCCACCTGGGACTCTGCCTTCAGGGCTTCTTGCCTGGCTGGGAGCTGCACAGGCAGACTCCTGGGACGGTGTGCCGACAGCTCTGGGCACCCCCTTCCAGGATCTGATTCCTGAGGAATCACAATGTGGATTTCACAATCACTTCCAGTGTCTTTTGCCAACCTCTGTGAACAGATGTGCAATTTAAAAAAAAAAAAAAAAGGAGTCCAATTCTCAACACTATAAGTGGAAACTTTTTAATGGAAAAGGATAGGCTAATGAATTGAATTTGAAATCTGAGACAGAACCGATGCATCAAATGTGCTGGTGTTTACAGGTAATACAAGGGGGGCTGCATCTTATGGTTTCAATCCTTTTTTAAATTTTTGTTCTGAGAGACCCAGCCAGCAGACTGCCAGTCTTTTCAGAGATGTCAGTGGTGGCCACTCTGAATGGAAAGCAGCATCTCTCAGCATCTCTGAGGCACTGCTCCTCAGCGGAGACTGTGGTGGCTTTGCGTTTCAGCACGCATCCTTCCTACGATGCCTGACAGTGCCCAGGGAATGGGCAGAGCTGGGAGCTCTGAAGCCCTTTCACCTAAACCACCCCGGGTCACCTGACCTAGTTTTCCTCCCAATTTTAATTATGTCAGGCACTTCACAAAGGCCTCCTTGGGGACACCATGAGCTCACTGTCATCAGATCACTCCAATCACAGCTGTGGC
Organism: Pan troglodytes; assembly: GCF_028858775.2. Classification (NCBI taxonomy): domain Eukaryota; kingdom Metazoa; phylum Chordata; class Mammalia; order Primates; family Hominidae; genus Pan; species Pan troglodytes. The sequence goes on from NC_072404.2 coordinate 60,877,536, forward strand.
TTGCACACAACCGCCATCTCTGCCCCAGCAGATGCTGTGTGTAAACAGTTGTATTAATTACATCTCAAAAACATGGTTCTTGCCAGATCCTCAGGATTTGGGTGCAGCCTCTGAGGTGGGTGGGAGGCCCTCAAGGGAGAAATGTCTGCAGGAAATTCTTCCCCTACGAGAGGTCTGTTTTCTAAGTTATCTAAGAGCTACTGCAGCTGTTTACTGCAGAGTGACCCTGCTCAGAGCTGTGGTCACCCAAGGCTTTGAAAGGGGACCTCCGCTTCCGCCCTGGGTGGAGCACCGTGCTGGAGACCCACGCCTGCCAAGGCCTCATTGTCATCTCCACACGCCGTCCTTGGGGTGGGCCACTCCTGGGACACGCAGACAGGAAGCCGGCCACCTGAGCCACTCAGAGGCTCTATCCAGAGTCAGCTGCCAAGCCTCACGTCACACATCACTGTTAGTCTTGGAGGGCTGGCAGGGCCCTGAAGTCAATTGAACACTTGGATGACAGGGAACTTGCCACTGCCAGAGGCAATATGCTCCATTTTTTTGACAGTTCCAACAATTTTTCTTTAAACTGTCATAAAAAATTGCTGCTGTGAATGCCAGTGTCGGCGTCCCTGCCTCACCTTTACCTGGTGCTTTTCCACCACACAAGACTGTTTCTCCTCGTGCTGGCCTTGGGCTTGCAGACAGCTGATTCTTCTCCTCCCGCGGCTGAGCAGCCTCCTCCGAGCAACCCTCTGACAACTCTGCTCCTTCTGACAACCTCTGCAAGGGCTGCCAGATGTGAACAAGGGGCCCGGGCAGAAGGTATCCAGGAAGACTGGAAACTCGAGGAAGCCTGCCCTGTCCTGTCCACCAGACTTTACGCTTGCGTCACTGGGCTTTGGGACCTAAGTCCTCGTCATTTGTTCCTTTTGCAGTTCCTACTGTTCTCAGCACTTCCTTCCAGCTTACTGAGGTACACTCAGATGTGATATGCCATCGGTACAGACACAGTTCTGCTCCAGCATTTCCCCGTGTTCTTTCTGTCGCTCTATTTACTGAATTACCGTGAGGATGTGGAGCGAGGCTGAGTTCTGTATTTTAACACCATTTTAATTCTCACCTACTGAGAAATCCATCCTCTTATCACTGTGCTTTTTTTAACCTGTCACGAATCCATGAAATCCTATCAGCCAGCCTGCATACTTCCTTTTAAGGTCCAGTTGAATCAGGAGAAACTTGCCGCACATGCTGCGTCCGGGCACAGCATTGGCTGAGGCTGCTGCCCTGACCTGTCCGCTTTGTAGTACTGCCCAGCTATGAAACAGGTTAGCCACACATGACCTGCATTTAGGAGTAACAAGTCTGTCTGTACATGCACATACAGCAACTTTTTTAAACTGTCTATATTTTTTCCTGAGATAGGTATTTATAATATCTCCATCTTCTTTCCCATTTTGAAACTTAGAACAAGTTTGCCTGTCAACAGTTCTCCACAGCATACTGTGTTTTCTAGGATTTTCTAAGGTTGAGCAACGGAGGCTCAGCAATTTTGACTTAATTTCTTCCCATCCCTTTTCCACGCAGCCCAGAAGCCTTGGATCACGTGGTGAGGGGAAGAGGTTGTGCTATGTCGGGAAACTCTGTATCGAAGCTCGGCTCAGATCCTGACATTCTCTTGACTAAAACCCTCAGTTTCCATCAAACTCGTCACTCTGGCATTAAAGCCTGTCACTGTGTGGCTCTGAAAACCTCTCTGAACGTGTTCCCTGCCTCTGCCCTGCAGGTCCCTGTGCTCCACAGAAGCCCACTTCTGTGACCCACCCCCACTCATCACCACCTTCCCTCACCCAGAGCCTCAGCTCCCCACTCCCACCTGTAAGACCCCTACTGGAAAGATTCCCACCTGCCCCTCAAGATTAATCTCCAAGGACATTTCCAAATGCCTCTCCCCATCTCTCAGCCAGATGGCTTTGCTCCCTCCAGGAACCCCAGCCACCTTCGACCTCCAGCAGGGCACTCCACTCCACATTCTCCTGGTCTGTCTGGCTCATCTTACCTGAGCCATGCTCTCCAGGTGAAGGACTATGTCTAACTCAACTCTGCTTTAAAAGCAGCTAACACATTGCTCTTTGCATATTGTTCACTCACTAAGTTGAAGTGGACTTGGACATGCACACTGAACTGCAGCGTCTGCTGCTTCTTGGTGGCCCAGCTCGTCAAAAGAATAAGATTTCAGCAAAACAATGTAACAATTTTTTTTAGCAAAAGTAATGTTAACAATATATGGTTTTCCCCTGATGTTTGTGTTAAAATGCTTTTTGGAAAAAACATTTTTCAACTCTTTAGGGTCAGAATTAAGCAATGAAATTTATATACCACATGTATAATGTGTATGTTTATCTAAGTATCTGTTCATTTATATATCTTAAATAGAAATTTAAAAATTTTTTTTAAAACTCCTGATAAACATTCTCAGGAGGCACACCATGTAACTGTTGGTTGATATACCTAGCTAGATGGTAAAATCAGATTTTGTTTAAAGCATGGAGGAGAGGGAAAAATTAAATCTTGCAGATTCTGCAGTCCTTAACATCTTCGAAAGAGGAACATTTCAGACAATGTAATAAGAAGACCACGTGCTTTGACTTCTGTAGATTTTAAAAATACTTCTGTATAGTTTCTTCTTCCTTTGAAGAAGTTTGGGAAGTTTGGGAAGATGGAGAAAGATATAAGAATAGACTCCCCATATGGGTCATGAAGTATCTTTTTGCATCAGAACTCTTAGTGCAGTTTCAGTGTTTTCTTCCTCAGGAGGGTGAGCTGCTTCCGAATGTCCTCCCCTTCTTTGAGGCATCCTCTGTTGGTGAACTTTGAGAGCATCCATTTATGAAGTTGATGACCTTTCCCAGTCTCTGCAAGCCCTTCAGTGTGTGTCCTCTCTGAGCAAATCTGAATTGTGTGCTTAATACATGGAAAGGGATTTGGGAGGGTTGCTTTTTAAACTGATTTCTTAATTAATATTATGGTTTAGTTAATTAGACAGTCTCATTGCAGAAGTGCATAACCATAATATGTCTTCAAATATATCTCCCTTCCTAACACCCTGTAATATACTTTTGTAAAGATACCCTTACAGAATGTGATCCACCATTTATGAACCTGCAGCATTGCATTCAGAGACTAAGTGAAAAGCTGGCAGATTTTCATTTAAAGCACAAGCTAAGGAAGAAAGCTGGTCTAGAAGGAGCTACAGAAGGGTAATGCTTAGGGAGGGAATGATGTGCCTGTGGGTGGTGGTAGTTAAATCTGACCAAAGAATGATGTCGTGGGTGTTTGGATATTGGATGGTCCACATTGGGCCACATTCTTTCAAACGCAAGAGTCTGTAGAAATATGACCTGTAAAAGACTCTTAAATATTCTGGAAACTGTTTCTTCCTTGTCACATCCTTATATATACTTGAACCTATGCCTACCAGACATGACATGTGACTATTCATACAGATTTCATCATCTCTGGTTTAAGAATAAAGGATGCTGCATAGAAGGCTCACATCTTTTAATTCACAAGACTGAAACTGTTCTGAAATGAAATTGTTTCTAAAAATTCACTACTTGCATTATATTCATTTTTATTTTTCCATGCCAGAAGGATAGAAGTTCCTGTGCTCATATTAAGAAACAGCAATGTCAATCAAGGCCCAACTCAAATCCAATTTATAGGAGTTATAAAGTGCGTGTGCCTGTTTTGTCTAGAAGCAGCGTTGGGCAGCACTGAGTAGGATAGACCACCTGTTGCTACCGATAAAGGAGCAGCTTCTCGAATGCTCCTGTCTGGTAGGCACTATCCCGAGTGCTTTGGCCCCTCATCCACAATCTGTGTGGCAAAAGGCATTGCAGGCAATTCAGTGAGGAGACCGAGGCATGGAGAGCAAGTGCCATGGAATTCCCTAAGGCCGTGCAGCGAGCAGGTTGCCAAGCTGGGTTGAAACCATTCTCCGTAGGCTCCCAACTCCGCCGTTGCTGCTACTGTGCTGGATGATGCCTGGTAGATGCAGATGTGGAGCCCCATGGATTCTGAGACAGGCCGGGTTTCAGTCCTGCCCCAGCTGCCTATTGGCTGGATGACCTTGGCAAGTTGACTTTCTTGAGCCTCATTTGTCTCATCTCTCAATTAAGAAAACCTAGAGCCTATCTGTGGGGGTTATCTGAAGGATTCCAGGGATGCATATGGCACTGTCTACCGCATGCAGTAACTGTTTCACAAATCATGAGGAACGATTTATGTTCTTAGTGGAAATATGTCGGCGTGTGAAGTCCCAAAGCTCTGCCCTGCCTGGCTTGATCCAGTGCCTAGGCACTGCCCCTCTTCCCCTCTCTCCCAACCCACTGTAAGAGGCTAGGCTGCCTCAGTAACTCTGAGGGGCATTGACTCTTTTCATCCAAAAATTCATGTTACTGCCCCACATTTTTTCTGTTGTTTTACAACACAGTAGGAAGTGGGCAGACTGTCAGGAAAAGTGATTTATAGTCATGTATTGCTTGTGCTTTGGCTTCATTTGATCCAATGCAGATCAGCTGCAATCAGAAAACTACTCAAGTGAAAGAGAAAAAGTAACTGAAGGGGGAAATCTGGATGAGTAAGAATTCCAGGGATAGGAATATTAATAGCAAGCTTTTTGCCTGATATAGTCACTTTATGCTGCAGGGGTGCCCCTTTATAAAGTGATTGTACAATGGATGTTTGCTTTTGATTTTGGATTTGGAGTCTAATGAATGTTCTAAATTATTATGAGAGGAGCTTGCGGTTGTTACATCTCTGCCTTTATTGCTTATTTTTAGCCATCTCCCCTGATGTCAAATGCTCAGGCAAGAATGATACATTCATTTATAATGTGGCTCCTTCAGAAATATACCACATACCTTTTGGTGTGGTTTGTGGCTGAGAAGAGTGGGGAATGCACAAGTGGAAAACTGCAGAAAGATTATGCCTTCATCACTTCAAGTATTTGAGATGAAACTAGATCATTTGCTGTTGCTTTTTATTCTCATTCTAAGTGCTTTTCAAAGTCAGCGCTAAGATATTAAAATGGTTTTCTGTTGTTGGGAGAGGGGTAATTACTCTATTACTTTCTGATAAAACAGAGTCTTTCATGATCAAAGAGAACCAGGCTCTAGTAGTTCCAGTATCCTAATGTGGACACTAATTGTTTCCCTCCTTTTCTTCATGAAAACAGCTTCTGCACAAATGATAGCCTTGTGAACTAGCCATGGGCACAACTGGAGAAGCATTTAGGGAGCTTTAGTGCAAATTGAGACCACCTACACATCTGACTCTACAGGGTTTGACAACATCCAGGGTGAATCACAAAACATCAGTCTAATCAGGGCTTATATAGAAAGAGTGAAAGAACTCTGATTTCATCCTAAAGATTATTTATATTAACCATTGTTCCAAATGCATTAACTATTTTAATTTAGTTGTTTTGATTGTTTAAAAAAACACATCTGTTTGGTAGATAAGACATAATTTAAGACAAATGTTCTATTTGATAAGCTTTCAGAAACAACTTATTTTTATTCTTTCCTGTGAGATAACTCAGATGTGGAGAATGTGACAAAATTTTAAGCATAACATGAGAAGGGCTGACACACATAGATTTCTGGGTTTCTACTTGAAAACAACAAAATTTAAGAATTTGGTATAGGAGTTGTATCAGGTAGTGCAGAGTCCCCAGGGGACCTAGAGACGCAGGTCTGGGAGCCTAGCGGCAAGGGCTGAATGTGGATGACATCAGCAGAAACTCACAGCCACTGCTATTCCAAAAACCCAGCAGCAGCTCAGTGCAGGGCAGTGCTGATAGTACACTGCCTGAAATCCTGGAGTGGAGTTGGATGTGTCAGGTACGCACACGCTCACTGCTCCCCCAGCAGTACGTTGAACAGTGTGCGTCCAGGTGTCTGTAGGGCCCCTCGCCCTAACTCACAAAACCATTCTGGGTCAGAAGCCACCAATATTGTCATCATCCTCCCTTTTCTGAGAACCCTAGTAAGTCCCTCCAGTGGGGCAAGCCCACCTTTTCCCTTCATTCTGTGGCAATATGCCTTCATTTCCTAATCAGTTTTGCCCTGCTCATTCAATGCAAAATGGATCTGCTTTCCTTGGGCACCAATATGTCCAGGGGTTGTTTATCAATCTTCAGTTCTGTTTCCTTTACATATCCCTCCAAAAATCAGGCCTGCACTGCCTGTGCACTCCACAATCCACAGGCCTGAAGGAAATGTTATCTTTGATGTAGAGACTTAAAGTAAAACTATTCAAATTAATTATTTCATGCAAAAGGCTAGTCCTGACTCTAATTCTAAGACATGTCTCCTAAACTCTGGAAGTCTGATGTATCCTATTATCAACATGTATCCTTAATGTGGTGGTTTATCATTTATCCTCAAAGCTGCATTGTAAAATTACACTGTAAAGTGTACATTTTAAAGTCGGTTTTAAAAAATCATATTTAGAGATCCTGGTAAAAATCTATCAAGTCAAGACATTACCTTATTACCCATGGAATTGTCTTCAACTCTTACAGTTCAAATATTCCTGAATTGGCTTTCACAATAAACATCCTAAATATGTAAGTAGAAACATATATATTGCCAACTTTGTGCCTTCCCAAGCAAAATTAAAATACAGGAAAAGTCAGTCTGTTTTGCCCATAAATAAATATATGTGTGTGTGTATGTGTGTGTATACACATACACACTCAGAAAAGATAGAAGCAGCAGCGTATTTTGGCAGCATCTGGTTTGTTGGAACTCAAACGTTCTGATTGTGCATACAGACTAGTTAATGTGGTAACAATTATGTATTTCTTCCCTGTTCCTTGCCTTCTTTCCCTCCCCAATTTTTTTCTTCCTGATAGTAGGTGTATACTTTTTTCCTATTTCCATTGGCAAGCCACATGACAAGCAAAACGATCACTTGAAGAATATTGTTCCCTCAATCAAGAAAAATGCCCATTGGGTTTTGTTATTTGATGTTATTTGATGACAGAGACCTATTGTTTTTCCATTTTTCTTTTTTTGTTTTCCGTGGCACCTATGGAATTAAGTAATATAAAAAATCTATTATTTCAGATGTTCACGTCTAATGAATTTCATGTGAAATACTGGCAGTATAACCCCAAATAGAGGAAATTTGTGAAGAGTGGATGCTGCAGGGCGTGAGACATCTGCACAGAGTTCATCTCTTCCAGCATCTTGCATGTCCCAAGCACTGCCCTGCCAGGCAGAGAATGCTGCAGATCACGGCAGTGAATTCCAGTTGTTCAGAGCACATTTGACTTCCAAATTCTCAAGGCCACAGATTTGAGGACAGAACAATATTTGCATTTGAAATTGGAAGATTATTTTTTGCACAAGTGCCTATATGCTATATAGAGTTTGCCCACTCTGCATTATCTTCCCCCTGTTCCCCTGTTATCTGGCACAAGCTATTCAAAAGACACGCCTACTTGTAAAATAAATGGTTTGCAAGCTAAGGAAAATATTTAAATCTCATGTAAATTGTACTATACTATGTATAAAAATGTCAAGAAACACAGAACAGCTCATGAACACCTCCACTGCTATATAAAAGAACCATCTTTTTTCTGGCTCCTATTGGATGCCTTAGAAAAATCTGTATTTCCTCTTTAGTTATTGTGTTTGAAAGATGAAGTTGAGACAAAAGTTCTATTCTTTTTAAGTTGGCAGAACTTCTGAAAGGTGATTTTTAGCTGCAGTGTGACTCATTCCAAATGCAGAAATCTCTGACCCTGAGTTAGTCTATTTGTCATGCAAGAGCCTAGAAAAGCCCTGAGTGATAAGAAATGGCCATAGGCCATTCCCACAGAATTTTCAACAAAAATAGAATCATGCTTATGTTCTAGTCATGACTTAGAACTTATAACTCATGTTCAGAACTGTCCATGTTCACGCACAGGGGCCGTATCACTCCACCAGAACTGCCCTGGGTGCCGGTGTGCAGAGGAGTCCGAGGGTGACTGTCTCTTCCTCTGTTGTCGGATATGTGGGTTATCTCCATAAATGGCTGCCATGAGCATCCTTGTTCACACATTTTTAGGTACTTGAGTGAGTGTCTGTGGAATAATTTTGGGAAGTGAAATCTGTGATCAGAGGTTTGTGAGTTTTACATGCTACATTTTCAGAAGTTGAGAAATAGCAGTAGGCTGAAGGCAAGTCGCCATGCCTGGAATTCATGAACACTAGTTGAAAGAACTGGCGTGATTTAGTCATGACAGGAGAGATGGGGAAGGGAGTTGCAGGTAGGAAGGCCATCTTCAAATTCTCAAAGTATAGTCACTCCAAACCAAAATTCGATTTAATCTGTAGGACTCCATTCTCAAAGCACAGTCACTCCAAACCGAAATTCGATTTAATCTGTAGGACTCCAGGTGGCAGAATAAGAGGCAATGGATGGGTGGAAGTGAAACAGGGCCAAAGTTTGACTTCATGTGCAACTTCCTAAGGAGTGATTTGAACTCCACGACATGAACTAAGCACCTCAACACAGGCTGGGCAAGTTGCTGTTCTTTTGGAGCTTACGTCTTAGTGGGGAAAGAGGAATGCATATATAAACATATAAATCAGCAGGATACATTGTGAGGACGGTCGTTGCTCAGTGAGACTGCAATAGAGTGATACGCTGGAGGAGGCTGCAAGGGAGAACGTGGGAGGGACAGCATTTAGCAGAATGAGCAGCACAGTCCCATAGGAAGAATTTATTGCCTCCTTAGGCAAATAAATTCCCAAACCTTGAACATCAGAAAAGAAATAGATTAATGTGCAGAGATGATTAAATTATGTGATCTGCAAAGTCATTTAAAATCTATTTCCACATAAAACATATTAATGCAACCTAAACAAAAGGGGTCTGGATACCCTCATCTTCTTCCCAAGCATCAAGTCTTTCTATAGTTAAACTGAGATGCTTTTATTCTTGGAAAATTTTAAGGACTATCTACAGCAGTGGAAGAATCGGGTGTTGGGATGTGTTCCCAGGCAATAATGACTGCAGGCTGATTTGGCCCTTGAGGTGTGGCCTCATGGCCCTCTCCAAAAAAAATCAAGGACCTGCTACAAAGCACAAAGCCGACTGCAATGCTTGCTGCTTACTGGTTAGGGCAGCTCCTCTTTGCCAGGGACCAAGCAGAAAGCAAGACAAGACAGGTTCTGAAGCAGTAATTCAAAGCCTTCCTCACTTTCCCATGTGAGTCATTGCTAGTCAGAATATTACCTTTGCAGAGAGGCTTAATTCCAAATTTGCTCTTAAAGGGATATCCTCTCCTGGGTTAGGTGTAAACTTTTGACTCACAGGACAAATTCTATCATTCCTTTGGGCCTAGGATTGCATTTATTTCCATGACAAAAGGGCCTGTTTGGTGTTTCAGCAAATGATAACAAAAATATAAAGCCCATCTCCTTTTGAATGAGCTCTAAAACAGTTCTCCACTGGACTTCAGAACAAGAGGGAGCTCTGGGCTGCTGGCTGGTTGTGCATTTGCTGTGGGTTCCCTCCGGCAGGCGACCTCTCCGCGCTGAGAAGGTTATCCGGATAACCAAGTAAGAAAGTACATGAGGAGGCACAGAAAGAAAAATGTGAGAGATAATAGCATAAACACACAGTGTATGTTGTTATGAGGCATCACATGATGAGATACTGCTGGGGAGGGAAGAAGTGAGGAGATTCCTAGGAATCTTATGAGAATTTCCAGAGACAACAAGTTTTGAGCTTTTTTTTAATTTAGAAAATTTACCTTATTTTTAAAAGAATATGTAATATATCCCATGCTATAAAATTCTAGACATAGTAGATTTAAAACAGCATAATGGAAAATATAAATATCTATTTTCTTTTCCTATTTATGTATTCTGTGCCAGTAGGAATGTAGCCAAAAAGAGAGAAAAGGGGTCTCTGCAGACATGGATGTCTCTGTGACTTGATCACTGCTAACCCAAGAAGATAATAAAGCAGAAGCATGTATCCGGGTTGCTGCAGCCAAGCCTGCCCGGTCTGCGGGGCGTCCTCACACATGGGGCAGCTCTCCCACCCCACACACTGGGAAAGGCGGACAGAGGCTGGGCAAAGCCCCCAATTTTCATTGGCACTGACCCCGATGATTTATAGGCCTTTGTTTCCCATGTTAAATGTCTTACGATCATTAAATTATTTATAGCTCAATTAGCATGTGTCCAAAACCAGGAAGTTCATAGGAGACTGTGTGACTGGGAATTAAGGAGCAAAGCAACTTTCCAGTCTGTGATTTACTGGGTTTCCATTCTGTTTCCTGTTCGGATCCGGAAGTAGAATTTCAAATATTGCTTTTCATGCTTTATTTGGGACCGATTTTAGCCCCGCTCTCCTTTCTCTTGCCATTCGCTGGCCATTAGCCACCAGCCTCTGCACAATGACCAGCTGGCCCCTGGCAGATCTTGGGCCCAGGTGTGAAGTCGCTGGAGAAGCATTTCAGGGCCAAGATGGGAGTGATTTCATTTTCCATTGACACTATGCAGAAATGAAGGGGATTCAAGTGCCTTCAGAAAAGCTTCCTTCCAGCGAATGGAGTTTTGGGGGTTTTCCAGACTTGCAACTGCTTTTATTCTTGGAAGCATCATTGTTGCTTTTTCCCCCCTTCCATTTATATCCCAGGAACTGATTCAGAAACCATAGAAATTGGATTTGGAATCGCTGAATGCTAGCAGACAGCTGACTGCACTCTTCCCAAGAAACCCTGCCAGCTGGGTTCGGGTATCGCGCGGTGTGTGCTCTCTCTGCCTGGCCCGCTGAGTCCTCTAACTCTAATGGACTCCTTCTTACACCAAAGTGCACTAGAACTAAAGTGTTTTGCTTCATTCTTTAGACATTTTGTGGTTTAGGGCTCAATCAGCCAGGGTATGATTTGCAATCCACAGTAACCGGTTTCAGAGCAGCTGCCCAGCGAGGCAGGTTTCATCTCGCTTGCTAGACGTTTTGTTTTTTTTTTTTTTCTAAACCTCACACCTTTTATTTATTAGACTTGGATTCCAGTTTCCTGAGCCTGTTTGTGCCACTGATTAGACAGGCTTGAAGCAGAACCCACCAGGCTTCCTGAATAAAATGCAGCAGTGATTGTATTAGGGGGTTTTAAATTGCTCAAAATACTGTCTAAAAAACACTAAAAATCATGTTACTTTCTAGATTGAATAAAATCCTATAGAAATGAATTCCTGGACTTGATATGTAGCAAGCTGGCATTGGCTCGGGAGTGAGTGGGCTCAGTTAAGTGAGCTAAGATGAGATGGCGCACAGGCGAGCACCCACCTGAGGAGTGTTTGGATGTTATGATAGCCAGCTCGTCTGTAAAGACCTGTCCTTCTATGTCAGCAGCCCAGCAGATAAATGACGTGTAAATACCACATTTAGGAGGGCTTATGATGATGCCAATTAATGGAGACCTTTTTGAAACAGGAAGGAGGTGAAACATATTCCTTTGCTTCTACATCACTGTGTGCCGGGCACTGTTTACAGCATCTCGTTTAACCAGCAGTCACCACCTGACGGATGGCTGATTTGGGGTGGGGTCCCAGGGTGGGATTGCGTGATGGGCTTGGGGTCTCTGGCTGATGGGTGCCAGAGCTGGGACTGGAACTCCTGGCATGACTGAGGCAGACACCTGGTCTACCCAGCCTCACCCACGATGCCCTCACTAAGTGACACACAGGACTCACCGGAAGCAGGGCAGCAAGGTCCCCCTACAGAGGTCCCCATTGCAAACCGATACCCAGCTTAGACAGCAGTTCTGCAGTTGGCGTCTCACCCCTTCGGGTCTCATCGTGACTCACTTTGATAGCCACACGATTTAAGGGTGGTTCAGTAATGATTTGATGAGTGCTGTGGCTCAGGGTCATTCCCCTGCCCAAGCATTTCAAATTCCAGAAGTTCATGCCCTGCATGGTGGGTGAAAAATCTCAGGCCAACCATGAGCACACAGCAGCCAGGCGACTGAGGCAGCTGCCCGGGGTGGCACGTTGCTCAAACCCATAATTTGGAGTCAAAACAAACAGATGATTAGCTGGGGTGGTCACTTTCAATCAAGAGTTTTCACATCGCCTAGACATGGCCTCAGAATCAGGCCTGGTGCGGCCAGGGGCTGATCTCGATCTCACAGTAGACGGGAAGTGTGGCCCGAGGGCCATGGCTGCCCCCTCAGAAGGCCCTGTGGAGTGGCTGGCCGAGCCTCAGCAGCCTCCTGTGAAGCGAGGAAGGGTCTTCCTGCCGGCCTCTGGAGATCAGTATGGGAATGCACAAGTAGGAAACGCTGGATGGGAATCCCTCTGCCCTGTGATACCAAGGCAGTGCGTTTGTAGACTATGGAATTGCTGTCGGAGGGCTCTGTAACCGGCCAAGGTCACACAGGTAGCCATTGGTAGAGCAGGGACTGGGATCCCAGACCCCCAACTTCCAGGACTGTGCACCTTTCTTTATCCCATACAGCCTTACAGTCAAGTGCCAGTGATTCCCAGGTTCCAGCCTTTGTCTTTTATAATGGGAATCAACCTTATCTTGATGATCCAGAGATAGTCATCAAGGAAGATTAAATTATCCCCTTAGACTCAGAGTGACCATATCATTTTCCCTCCACACAAGGACACTTTTGAGAATGAAAAGGAGGAGATGTCTGTACCAGACGCTGGATGACAGGCACCGACAGGCTGTCTGCCAGGGGAGCAGCGATTCCTGTATGTTGTAGAAAGTTTTTCAAAAGTCACCTTGGAAAGAGGTTTTGTTCCTTAACCTTCTGTTAAATAGGAAGTTCCTTGAATGAAAACAATTCCCTTCCCTAAACATTCTAATAATGACCCAACACTGCCAAGCCTGCCAGCTCTGCCTCATGGTCGTGTTGACTGCGTGAGACTATGTGAGTGCCTGCTACACAGCACGCTTTCAGTAAACATGCTATTGCCTCGATAATCCCACAAAAATGTCCTAGTCAAATCACCTGGCACCCAGGAACTTTCCTTCTTTTTTTTCCCAGGTGAAATATACAGTTGAAAACACCTGACAGCAATTCCCCTCTCCCATGTGTTTGCAGGAGGGTGGTTTTGGTTCCTCTATCTTTGATGTGTACAAATGTGATGTTTTCCCCCCACAGACAAGTAAACCACATTCTCTTCACATTCCCAATGTTTTTTCAATGTACCTCCTTCAACAGAGGATCGATAAGGAAAAAAATCATTGACAATCTCAATTAGATTCACTATTTCATCCAAAAGCATAGCTTAGAACTCTAGTTTTTGTTCAACACTCTTGCCCTATGAGTGCACAGAACTTTAATTCTGATACAAACATCCCTGAATGTTTAGCTTTGACAAAGATTCCAAGGTGATTTGATAAGAAGCGGGGCTGTGTTTGGGCTCTGGGAGTTTTTGATATGGTTTCAAGTCCCATCCAAAACCCACAGACCTCTAGAAAGTAGGTGCCTGCCTTCCTGCAGCAGCCCTGGAGCCTGCTGGGGGCTTTGAGCAGCTGCTGCCAAGCCAGGCCCCACCCGACACTCTGATGGGCACGGCCATGGTGGCAGGGGCTTGGACGCTGCCAGGTGACTCTAACTTGTGGCCAGGGTGGGAAGCACTGCTCCACAGAGGTGCCAAAACCAGGTTCCTCCCTGTGTTCTCACATTTCACAGCCTCAGTGTAAAAAGTAAGACATGGGCACTGTGGAATATTACAAAAATATAGAAAAGCATGTTATAGTAAATAAAAGGCTCACAGAATTTTGTCATTTAGGAACAATGATTATTAATATATTAGTGTGTGTTTTTGCTCATTAACAGTATATCCTGAGATATTTCCTATACCATTTAATATTTTAAAAGATGTTTACACTGGCCACAGTAGCTCATACCTGTAATCCCAACGCTTTAGAGGGCAAGGCAGGAGGATCACTTGAGGCTTAAAAATTAGCCAGGTGTAGTGGCACATGCCTGTAGTCCCAGCTACTCAGGAAGCTGAGGCTGGAGGATCACTTGAGCCCAGGAGTTCAAGGCTGCAGTGAGCTGTAATTGCACCATTGCACTCCAGCCTAGGTGACACAGTGAGACCCTGTTTCTAAAATAAATAATAAATAAATTAAAACATTTAAAAATACATGATGTTTAATTATTAGAGGACTCAATTTTATATCTATGTATACAATAATTTTTAAGTTTCTTAATATTGGACTTTTAGCACCTTTTTAAAAATACTATTTTTTTAAAAATCTGTATTTCTAACTTTTTATAACAAGGAACCTTTGGCTTTGAGATGACTGGGGAATCCATTCTCTCCTATAGTATCCATGTCCAATGGACTTAAAGTATTAATCAATGTGTTTATGTTTTGTTATTTTTCTGGCATTACAAAAAATTCTAAATATATTGTTACCGCCTGTATAAATATCAGCTTTTAAGAGAAGGACATTGTGTAGAAATAATGAAACACTGCAACTTGTATTTGTATTATTCTTTTTTTTTTTTTTTTTTTTTTTTTGAGATGGAGTCTCGCCCTGTCGCCCAGGCTGGAGTGCAGTGGTGCGATCTCTGCTCACTGCAAGCTCCGCCTCCCAGGTTCACACCATTCTCCTGCCTCAGCCTCCTGAGTAGCTGGGACTACAGGTGCCCGCCACTGCGCCGGGCTAATTTTTTGTATTTTTAGTAGAGACGGGGTTTCACCATGGTCTCGATCTCCTGACCTCATGATCTGCCCGCCTCAGCCTCCCAAAGCGCTGGGATTACAGGCATTGTATTATTCTTTAAATTCACATGAGAATTTAGTATGGCTTCAAAAAATACCATAAGTTAAAATATCACCAAGACTCTGTTCAGACAAAAGTATCAGAAAAGTGAGCCAGGCACTCACATAGTTTATAGTTTATAAAAGTGAGACAGGCATGATCTCTTAACCTCACTATAGTCCTGTGAATAAGGTTTATTTACATTTCATTTTACCTGCCAGGATTATTGTAAAAACACCAAGCACATTGCCTACACAAACTAAATATTCAGTCAATGGCTGCTATTTTCATGAGTTCGTTTTAACATATATTTATTGTCCTCTACTGGATTTAAGAAGTTATATTTATTATCATCTAAGATTTTAGCTATTCCTTCTCTTAAAAATAGATTCTATAATCAATGGCAGTAAGGGAGAGTAACTCGCAGTTCTCTGAATCTCAAGGGGTTCCTGGAAGCCTTCCTGAAGGTATAGTGAAACTTCAGCTTCACATTCCCATCCATGAGCTCCCTGCAAATATCGCGGTCTGCTCTCAGGACCCAGTGACTTACCTATGCAGAGGCTGTAGATAGCACCTGGAGCTTCCTGTGTGCCCTCCTCAAACTCAGCCAATGCCGTCATACAGTAGCAGGCAGGTGTCTTTGCTGGGTAGTTGGACTGGATGTCCCTGGGATTGCAGAACTGGAATGGGGAGTGACATCAGGAAACTTTATAATCATCAGGACAACATGGTTTGCCATAACTTTAAGTTTTAAGCGACCGCAGATTATGCGGAGAGAGATGCATGCCCACAGCCATGCTTCCCATGTAACTGGAGAGGGGTCTGAAGTTTGAAACAAGTGTTCCTAGGCACGGGTTACAGTGTTTGTTATCATCATACTTGATTTAGAATGGGGCACAACATGTGGATTCATGGTAACTGTTACAACCTTACTCATTTTAATACCTGAAAACATGCTTTCCCCATGCTGGGAATCGAAAGATTCTCCTAGGAAAAGAAAGGCTTGACAACATCGATTCAAAAAGGGCATGCATTTTCCTCATTTAAATAACTCTAATGTGCAAGTAGATCCCCTGACCTCAAGCTCAGAAGAGTCCGGGCCTTCACGCCTTCTCTGCTTCTGCTCTGGGGCCAGCTATTGAGATTCCTGTGCCCACGCAATGCGCACATCCCACCCCTGGCCACTGTCCACAGGAAATCCAGTTGCACCAAGCACCCCACTTTTTGCACCTCTCATTTATGTACTCCTAAGAGCCTCACCACAACTCCCTTCTAAAAACATGAGTTCCTGACTGGGAATTCGATGCTGCCCAGGCAGCTTTGCTCAGAGGGAGCAGCCTTCTAGAAATGTTTCAAGTAAACTTTCAAGTATAACTAAATTCAAAAAAAACACATACACACACCCACACACACACACAAGTCAAAGGTGTGTAATTTGGCCAATATCACAAACCAATTAGCCCTTTGTAAGTGGCACCCAGATCAGGACAGCTGACCATACCAGCACCCTAGAAGCACCCCGTGCTGCCTCCTGGGGCAGGGCTACCACCATCCTAAGGCCAGCACGATGGGCCGGCTTTGCCTGCTATTGAATTTTGCTTGCATAGAATCCTCCAGTAGGTACTCCTTTGGGTCAGGTTCTTTCACTCAACATTATGTGTTGATATTTTTCCATGCTGTGCTGCAAAATTGTATTTCTTGCATTCCATAGCTGGGCAGTTCCATCATAGGAGAATACCACACTGCGTTCGTCCATTCTACCGCCAATGGACATATGGGTTCTTTCTCTTTTCTTGCAGTTACAAGTTTATGAATATTGTCCACGTGTCCCTGGTGAACTTTTGTACGCACTTCTGTTGGGTACCTCAGAGTGGCGTTGCTGGGTCAGAGGGTACTGGTCGCTTTAGTAGCTTTGAAAGATATTGCCAAAACATTTTCCAACGCAGTTATAGCAAATTATACACCACCAGCAGTAGAAAACATTTCCTAATTGCTCACAGTAAACCCGCAAAGATTGCCACATACATCTTCCATATCAATTACTTAACTATTCAGCAAATTTGAAGGGAAATATATTTATTCTTTTTATTCAAATAGTTTATAAAGTGGAATAGAGATGTGGGCAAAAGTTGTCTTGCCACCTTTTTAGATCAGTAAAAGTTTGTTGAATGCAGGCAAGAAAAGATGAGAAATAATGGTAGCCAATGAAAGACATAGCAGTCTACAAGGAGGGGCGTTTCCCGGGGTGGGGGGACCCACACTCTGTAACTCCCACATTCAATTAGCATGTTATAGGTAACCTGCAGAAAACGAGGCAGCTTGTCAAAGAGGAATGGCTCTTGGCCATGGTTGCTGCCCTAGGAGGATATTTGATACTAGCAGAGCCGGGGCAACCCTGGAGGAAACCACCTGGAATGATGGGAGAACTCCTCCAGGGAACATGGCCCTTTAATAGATCTCTGTTATGTAAGATAATCCCAAAGCAGCCACCAGGGCATACTGCTGCGATCAAGTCCTAGGCAGTATTCCCTTCTACACCATAGACCCCGTGCAGAGTGCCCTCAACGAAGGAGCAAGGAAGACCAAGTCTCCCGAGGGTTTGCATATGTGTATGTGATTCTGCAGTCATGGTGAATGACACAGTCAGGGCTGCGGAAAAGCATTGGTAAAGTGTATATTTGAGGCTTCAGAAGTTTGAAAAGGCTAGATTTCCTAGGCCAAAACACTGAAAATTTGCAATTAGAACTTCAGTGCTGATGCTGGGAAGACTGGAGTTAGTTTGAGACATGCACCTGTGCAGAACTGGGCCCCCAGAAAAGGAGAAGGAAGGGAATCCAGACCAGAGTAGGGCCTGACACCACTCAGACTCGGCGTGTCTATAAATTAGAATGGCGTTACAATTACACTTTGACATTTTAGTGGTTTTTAAAGTGCCTAGCACAAGTTAATTTTTCATTAATGAATCCTTTATTCATAAAATGCTTAGATGGAGATTACCCTTTTGAGCATTTTGCCAGTGCTTCTGAAACTAATGGGGACCTCCTGTTGGAGGACACAGTCTGTTGCAATAGGTGACCACCGCTCCGAATCTGTGTCACCTCTCCAGGACCGCGGGCACAACCATCACCTGAGGCATGTTGGAGATGCAGATGGTCAGGCCCTCCTAGAATCTCAGAATCTGCATTTTAGCAAAGTCCTGGGTAATTCCTATGTCCATTGGAGTTTGAGAAGCACTGGTAATCTCAAATACTTTAAAAGATTACTAGAGTAAGATAGGCTCAGTAGGTACCTGAAGGCACCATCCCAAAGACCAGAGTGGTAGAAGCAGGTGGACCAGCCTCTGAACACATTTCCCCCCCACTCCCCGGCTGTGTGGAAGGTTGCCACCTTTGGAGTAGTCATTCAACAAACACGTGTCAACTGTCCACTATGTGTCAGGCCACCACAGGGCACTGGCTGTGGCTAGCTGGATAGACACCATTTCTGCCCTCCAGAAATGTCATGTCCACTGGCACATGACAAGTCACTAAGTCATTCAGAGCCGTGGGTGACAGCTCCAGGGGCCGACAAAGGAGCTGTGATCTCGCAGGTCCACAGAGAAGTGTCCCAGGGCGGGTGTGACCCAGGGCTGCACAGGGAGGGGTGAAGTGACACATAAGAAGTCAGCCCATCAGCCTGAAATGCTCCCCCAAATCTTCCCATTCAGTGTTTTCTCAGTAGCAAACTCGTGGGAAAATTGGTTATTTTACTTAAAAAACTCATACTAGAAAGCTAGTTTAACTTTAAAAATAAATTTTAAAAACATTTTTATTAACAAATCCTACCTTTCCTCCAAAGTCAAGGAGAAAAGAATAGAAGTGAACAGTGGACCAAGTAAGCCTAAAACTCTGCTCTTTCCCCTGCTCATTTTACAGTTCAAGTGCCATTCAATTTATCCTGGCAAGAAGAGGAAGGCATCATCAAGACCTTAATTTTCTAATACGTCTGATCTGAGAAGAATGTGAAAGCTATAAAATTAATTTTTGATCAATAACTACAGGCCTTTTGAGAGAGTGCCCTCCTAATGAATTGAGTACCTATTTCTCCATACACAGTGTCTATCATGACCTACAAACCCTTTTCCCATGAGGTGTAACAGAGAGAGATTACAGCCTTGGAACTGGATGTCAGACTCTCCTGGTTTAAGACAATAAGCCATGACATAGAGCCTGAAACCAACACCATCTTCCGAGTGGTTCCAGAAACATATAGGGGACAATGTTGGCTCCGATGCTGTACATCCCCAACAACCATCAACTATTTGGAAACTAGAGTTTCAGCATAATTGGAGTTGGTGTTACCCTAGCAAATGCTGTGGGAAGAGAGTCTCACTGTGTATCTTCTCCTATTTAAAGCCTGAATTTGTTCAGAATGTAATATCTCTGTTTAGCCACTCTACTGAAACTGATCTAGGAAATGTTCAAAAAAAGGTATCCCAAGGATCCCTTTGTAGCTACATCTGTGGGATTCCCCTCGCTCTGGCGTGGCCTGGCCCCTCTGCATTTGACAATACGGTTCTATGCTTTTGTCTTCCTGGGCTGCGTGACCCCACCCTGCCCTGGTTCTCCTCTTCTCTTGACCCATCCTTATCAGTGTCTTGAAAGGTCTCTTCTATTGGAGGACACATTCTGTTGCAGCAGGTGACCACTGCCCCGAATCTGTTTCACCTCCCCAGGGCCATGGGCACAACCATCCCTGGAGTGTGTTAGAGATGCAGTTGGCCAGGTCCTCCAGAATCTCAGAATCTGCATTTTTGCAAAGTCCTGGGTAACTCCTATGTCCATGAGAGTTTGAGAAGTACTGGTCTCATGAGTTCCTGACATACAAATAGTGCTGAGGCCAGTATGCTGACTGGGTAGCCAGATACAAGTGAAAACCTTCCTGTTTTTTTGCAAACCTGGATGGACCCGAGGCCGCTGACGTGGGCCAGGACAAGCTACTCTTTTTCAGTGTTTCTGTTGCATCGCTGTGTCTCTCTGTGATCAGGTGCTGCCCTCCCTGGCAGGAGGACTGCAGACAGGATGACCAAGAGCACTCTACACAGCCTGCTCTCCAATGTTGGGGGACGCCACCCACCCTTGTGGTTCCTGTTCATCTGCCTACACATGGAGGGCCCAAGAGGGCTAATGTGTGACTATCTCCACTTCCTGGTACCCTGTGTGAATAACTTCACTTACTAAAGGGATGTTGAGCAACTTTATTAATAATGAAGAAAGCACTTTGGTTTGACAAATAATCACTCCATTTTTTCATTTGAAAGTTAACTCTTGTTAGTAGAGAAAGCAATGTATTACAACCACAAGGACGTTTACATGGAAATGAACCATCTGCAAAGCATCCCCCATTTTCCTTTTAAATCAGCCAATGGGTGGTGGTGGGAGAAATATTCACCAGAGTATTTAACATCTATCCCCCTTCCTAGACTGTCAGCTCCATCCGGGCGGAGACTGTTGGTATCTCCACAGCACACACAGGGCCTGGCACACATCCGGGCTCAGTGAGCACTTGCTGAATGGTGAACAGATTAGCTCTGCTGGGAGCGTTGTTGACACCTCTCATAACACCGGTTTGGAGTGGAGGGCATTCATCGGGCTGCATATTCCTATTTTTAATTGTATTCTCCACTGGTTACAGCACCTACAGATATAAAGGCATTGTTAACATTGCTTATAGGAAGACATTTGATGGAAATGAGTCCAAAGGCATTACGGTTAGAAACTGGCCAGGTGTCATTTTTGAGAGATTAGATAACTGTTTTCTGGTAGAGTGAATTGCCTGTTTGTTGCAAGTTGGGACTTTGCTGGGCTGGTTTACAGGGCCAAGGGGAAAGAGATAAGTGGATCTTCTAGTGAGAGGTCATCTGTTTTGAAAGCCTGGAAGATTCCATGAACTAAATCCAAGTCTTACAACACAGGGAAGTGTGTCATACTGTGCAGGGATGAAGTCTCCAATTTAGCATGAAAACAAGAGCTCCTCACACTGTCCTCTTCAGAAAGCCTATACAATCCAAACTTCTGAATGCTTAGCTGCTTACAACCATACATAGATTGAGGGATAAAACTCTGATATGGAAGAGAAGGTAAACCTTTTTTGGCAGACATTCCCAGGAAAAGGCGGCTCTCTTCTCTCATTGCTGCTGCTCTTTCAGAATCCATTTCAACAGAGGAGGAGTCAATGGGAGCCCCGTGCCTCTGGCAGATATCATATGGCGTTTCAGTGGCATTGTGTGTTACCCTTCTTAGGTAACAGCTCAGCCATTAGAAGAATGTCCTACACACCTTCTCATTTTCTGTGATGAGAGGAATGTGAGGTACTACCCTTCGAGAGCTGTCATTTGTCCTAGTAGCCAGCAGCGTGACTGTGCTGTCTTCTGCTCTGTCTCCCTGTCAGCCTTCTGCCCAGCCACCACCACTATAGTTTCGTTCTCTCC
This sequence comes from Pan troglodytes, assembly GCF_028858775.2. Lineage (NCBI taxonomy): Eukaryota > Metazoa > Chordata > Mammalia > Primates > Hominidae > Pan > Pan troglodytes. The sequence goes on from NC_072404.2 coordinate 60,898,798, forward strand.
ATTGGAACTCCTGGTTCAGAGAATTACCATAAAAAACAGACCCCTAGACATACAACACTCTATCACATAATGGTGACTTTGTCTTCTATTTTGGATTACTGAGCTTTCTTGGGTAACTTCCACTAAATCGAAGTTAATATTAGAAGAACTTCCTCTTACCAGAATCGAAAAGCATTTAAGTGATGCAGTCAAGTTTGTACCATAATTAATTCAGTCATTTAACAAATATATATGGCCTCTGTGCGACGGTGACCTTGACTGGGAATGAAGCTGTCCCATGTGGGGCCTGTTCTTCAAAGGCAGTTCCCTGCTGCCCAGTTCAGTCCAGTGGATCTGGGCATCTCTCTTTAATCTGCATTAGGGGCTCTTTACTGATTCTTCACTATCCAAAAAGACTTGGAGGGGAGACCTGAGCCTACTTCTGGAAGGAAATGATAACAATTTATTTAGATAATCTTTGGGCAACAAGTCAATTCACTGAAGAGATCTGCTCTCTAGGAGCCTCTGCGACCCCACCATAACTGGGAAGGCTCTACCTCTCCAGTCTTCAGGGCCACATTTCTCTCTGGCCTGCTGTCTTCCCAGCACTCTCAGCCTTGCTCATGGAGCACTATAGTCCTCCATCGACCTTGGCCTTTGGTAACGTGATTTTTCACCTGGCAGCTCCCATCTGGTCTCACTCCCTCTTTTTGTCCAGCCTGCATGACACAGCCTCACATCGTTAGTGTTCCCTCACTCCCCTCTTACTGCCCAACCTGCAAAGTCCATGCCTGGGCCAGTGCGGCATGTGTCCTCACTGGGCTGCTGGCAGCAGTGGGGGGAACCGCACAGCCATGCTGTGTGCTGCTGAAGAAATGCACAGCCTCCTGCCCTCGCCCTCAAGTGGCAGCCATGGCTGCGCATTCCTGCCCTTCTGAGCTCCGCTCACTTTTGACAGCAGCCATTCCAACCTGCATGGGATCTTCACTCTCTCACAGATGTGCTGACTCCTCCTGCTGCCTCCCCTCTCTGTGCCTTCTCACTCTCTGTTCCCTTTGCCCTTTCTCCCCTTTTCTCCTCTGCCTACCTCCAAGCCATCCATCACAGGACAGCTCAAGCATCAGATCCTCTGGGACACTTTCCTTAGTTGTTCAGTCTGATGAGGTGTCCCTCATCCTCTCTTAGCTGAAAATCAGCAGCTGCCTCAACTTCTTTTCCAGCATGTCTCATGAGTATTGCCACAACAACATCTGTCACAATGTGGGGTAGTGGCTGACTTGCTTTTCTGCCATTCAACTGAGTTCCCTCAGTGCTGGGGCCAGCGTGCAGTGTCTTGTATTCAGTATATAGCTGATTAATTGATGAATTGATTAATTAATGGTTCACACTAGCACAGTGCAACCTTCAATGCAAAGATCTCATCAAAATCATTCACGTGGTGGGATATTTTAGAAGGATGAGCAGGCTAGTTTGTAGTAAGAAAAAATCAACAAGACAAGGTCAGGAATTCTTTTTTTGTCTACAGGCTTGCTATAGAAGATATTGAATCATCTACCTAATTACCTTTATTTTATCAGGTTGTGTATTAAATGTCACATCTGGGGGAAGAAAATGTGATATGTGATTACAGACCTTTCCTGGTGCAACATAGTAAGTTTCAGATTAACTCAAGGTATTGTGGTGATATTGTGGTCAAAGCCAGGTGATTAAAGAGTCATTCTTTGAAACAAATATCTGTGCAATCAATTAAGAAATTAATTTGCAAATTTTATTTGCTTAGAGTAATTGATATATCATTCCTTTTACAAACAAATATAAAGAAAACTTAACTAAAAATACTGCATATCTCTTTCAGATTATATATCCCAGAAAGGATATATTTTTCTCCTTTCTGGTCTTCCTTTTTGGTGTAGCATCTGTAGGAAATGCATTTCTTCATAGCTAAGTGTACCTCCTTGTGAAATATCTTCAGAGTCTACTGGTGCACATAAGTAATTGCAGGCAGCAGCTTGAGGATCTCCACCTCACATTTATCATATGCCTTATTGCATGTGGCTTTGCAAGAGGAGGTCTAGAGCTACAACATCTCATGGATATGAATGTCAATTCAAATCCCAGTGGCAGTTTATGAGAGGGAAAGCCTAGAAGAGAAGAAACCTAGAGGAATCAAGCAGGAGGGGAGAGTAATAAAAGACTAGAGCAGCAGGTTTTTCTTAACTCAAACTAGAATTAAAGCTCTGTGTGCGTGTGCATGTGAATGTGCCCGTATGTGCATGCATGCACGTGTGTAAATGGATGTGTGTGTGTGCATGTGTGTGCAAGTGAGTGTGTATATGTGTGTGGGCATGTATTGTGTACATGTATGTGTGTTTTATGCATCTGTTTGCAAGTATGTGTGTATGCACATAAAAGTGTGAATGTACGTGTGTGCTTGGTGTATGTGTGTGTATTAATGTATGCGTGTAGTTCTAGAGTCTAGTTAGAGAAAGTGCATAAAGAAATAGGGAAATTAACAAGAAAGCTATAGCTTAAATTATAGGAAAAACTTTTCTCCCTATCAGTCATGGTTTTAAAATGTTCAGACTTGATATGTTTCCCAGTGCTATTGTCAGAAAATGTCCCTATGACATTCCATACTACTTCAATCAAATCTAAAACCTTTGTTCCAACATGTTTTATTGATATGAGTATATTTCAAATTTCTACCAGGTTTTTGTAGAGGTATTTTGGCCATAAAATTGACTAAATTATTCAAAATAAAAAATGAATAAGCCTGGGCCAAGGCTTGGAGACTTGCTTAACTCAGTTCTTAAATTTTCAGATTTTCAAAATTACAAATTTAAGCTCTAAAATCATGGTGCTGTTTATGATATTCTTTGATTGCAACTTATGGTTGAAAAACTATAGAGGGCTTTATGCTAAGAGTTGTGGATCTTAGGATTTTCATGAAATCTGTATTATCATCATCTGCAAGTTTAGATGGGGCATAACTGATCCAAAGGATGGATCCCTCAGGGGCAATTCAACTGGCTGATTCCAGCCAAGATGACAATAGTCAGGATCCGTTCCCTTCTGATCATCCATTGGGTGTCCTGATTTCCTCTACAGCCCTAGCTGAAAGACCAGACACTATCTCAGGCTGGCTGCCCCACATGCCTCGCTCCACACCAAATTCACAGTCTATAAACCTGAGCCTCCAGTGCTCCTACTACCATACTCACTCGAACATTCCCGATTCTGACCTGGAGATGTCAACAGCTGCTTGATGCCACTCTCTTCTATCTTTCTGTAGCTAAGCCATCCCCAAGTCTGTCGATTCACCCTCTTTAACCCCTGTCGGGGTGTCCATTGTGCCCCTTCACCCTGCCATCTCCCTGGTGCACTGTTTTGCAAAGCTCAGCATACATGAGTGTCACCTGGGAACCTTAATAAAGTGCAGATGTTGATTCAGCAAATCTGGGATGCCCTCAGGCTGCATTTCCAGCAGGCTCCTGGGGATGCCCCTGCTGCTGTGCTGCAGATGACACTCTCAGTGGTGGGACTCCAGGCTCTGCTGTCGCCTCCTAGGGGTTTCTCCACACTCCCTGGAAGCCTAATGGGCCCTTCTCCACATGGCAGTAAGATCTGTTTTTGTGTTTGTGTTTCAAGTTGGGAGAAGGAGATTATTTAATACTAAAAGGTGCAACATGGGATTGAGAAAACTAATTATTAGTCACAAGTTGAGTATGCAACATTGAAACCACATGCTTTAAAAAATTATAAGAAAAAATCATAGTATTTGAAAGTTACAAGCTATTATGGCTAACTCCATTTATCTCAGTTAGAGAAGAAGAGTTACCTGTCACCAGGGCACTGCCAGAAGCCAGGCTCATTTCCAACAGCACTGGGTGCTCCAGCTTTGGGGTGCCAGCTCCTCCCATAAAGCAAACACATACCTAGGGATGATATTTCTTTGCAAGGGCTCTGCCCTACAGCTTGTACATCTCAAGAAGTTATGTAATTAAACTGTCTGTTTTGAGAAAATTGTAGATTCACACATACTAGCTGTAAGAAATGATGCGGATAAATCCGGCGTACCAGCTTTCCCCACGGAGACGTCTTGCAGCGTCACAGCCAGGATGAGGCATTGACCCAGGCAAAGTCCAGAGCACCTGTGCGCTACAGGGCCCCTTGCACTGTGCTGTCACAGACACGCCCACTTCCAGATGCCATCTAGGACCCCCTCCAAAAAGCAGAGGCATTCTTAAAAACACACATCTGCACATGTTCCTCTTCATTTGAAATCTGTCAGTGGCTTCTCAGTGCCTTTCAAATGAAATCTAAAGTCCTTACAAGCCTTGCAGCAGGAACCTCTCCCTCCCACTTCCCCTCACACTCTCAGCTTCATCTCTGCTAGGCTCTGTCCAGCCAGGCAGCCTTTCACAGTCCCTCTCCTCCTGCCCTGCCAGGAAGGTCCCCTGCCCCCAACACTCCCCCACATGTGGCGGGGCCCCGCTTGTCCTTAGAAGCCCAGCTGAACTGCTTCCTAAAGGAACCCCTCCAGAACCTCTCAGACCAGGTCAGGTTTCTGCACTCTTAGATCATCCCCATGGCATAATCACAGTTGTGATGTTGTGATGATTCAGTGAATGTCTGTCTCCTCATTGGATGGTAAGCTTCCTTAGGGCAGGAACGGCATTCGTTCCAGTCAATGCTATGTCCCAGGACTGTTCGTTTTTGCACATACTAATCCTAAAAGGACGATGACAACAGCAACCACTTACATGACCTAGATGCTCTTCTGGGTGTTGTGCAAATATTAACAATTTAATCCTTGCAACAATCCACGAGGGAGGCATTCTTCTACTCCCACTTAACAGACAAGGACAGTGAAGCTAGTAAAGAGAAGTCATTTGCCCATGGGGACCCCACTACTGTTGGCAGAGCTGGGTGCAAACGCAGGCTTGTGAAGCCAGGACCCATGCATTCAAAGACCATGCCAGGTGCCCCCACTGCACACCTCATCCCCACATACCAGTGAGGGGGAGAGAAATGCTCCTGCACTGCCTCTGATTAACTGCTTTCATAGAAGTCACACATATACAAAGGGATTTAATTCTAGTGGGATTGAATCTCAGTAGTTTCCTTATTAGGTTGATTTCTGTTAATAGTTTAAGTACTGGATATACATGAATTAGAAAATCTAGATTATTAGCAAATGCAAACTATAAAGCATTTTACAAATGTTATCTTGTTTGTCAGGGGATGAGTGAGATATTCATTATACAAAAAGTAGTGTGGATTTTGAGGTAGAAGGTTTACTAAGGATCATACCATAGTATGAAATAGCCATAAACATTCAGTGAAACCAAACACCCCCGCTTAACCTCAAACTAACACTAAATAATAAGGAATAGACTTGGGGTCAGTGCAAGTGTATTTCTAACGGTGAAAACCATTCCCCAGTGAAAACTAATGTACCGTCTAGTTAATAAGAGCTCCTCTGACCCACGCACATCAATACTTACATCCCAATGGTGATGTGACATTTTGGGTTTTGTATTTCTTTTGCAAATTGAGCTAGCATTTTTGATGAGTGGCAGGGCTCTGCTACCCAACCTTTGGACAGTTTCCAAGCATAAAATCACAATTCCAGATAATTCTATCACAAAGATCTGGGTCTCATTAGGAAGGAGAGGAAGCTGGGAGATGATCCAGTCCAACCTCCCCCAAACCAAACACCATGGCCTTCTCAGTTGTTTCACCAACCATCTAAATGTTTTAGTAATTCTAAAAATTGATGCGCTTTTTCCACGAAAGGAAGTGTTACCACATTTTCCAAGTGGGAGGCATCTATATCCTTACTCCTTCATCCTCTCCTTCCCACCCCCTCACCCCCCACCACCCACACAACATCTGCAATTCTTAAACTAAAGCACAAATTGTTACAAAAGTTAATTGCACTTTCAAAGGAATGCTTGTATAGAAACTTTCTCGGCTTCAAGGAAAAATAATATGCTTTGAATGGCTGTTCAACAGCATAGAAATTAGCTGAGTAGAAGGCACTCATATAGCCATTAGGACCAATCGTTTCTGCCGCCAACACCCCCCTTATAAAGACTTGACAGTGGGCCAGAATAAACAACTTCAGGATGAATTCAGTTGAGACACAAAGTACACACTTCCAGTTTTTCCCTTCTCTGGTTACTGGCCTCAATAACCAGGCAGTCAACTTAAAAAGAAAAACAAAAGCTTGCTTCAGATTACAGATTGCAGACTTCTTATAATATGTCCATTTCACCAGGCCCCGCTCTCAGCCCCGGGAAAGGCCACTGGAAACCACCTCACATGGTAGGGCCTTGCAGGAGCCAGTAATGACCTTATCTCCATCAACATGTTCTGTCAGATTGAATGGGGCAGCCAGAGAAGCCAGAGTTGGCACAGGAACCAAAACGAAGGCTTCCCATCCTCCTGGAGTGAGCGGTTGAGCCTGGATTGGTGCTTAGACCTATAATGGGTGCAAGCAGCGTTCATTCATAGTGGCTTTCTAGACCCAGGGACTTGGCCCCAGCCCTGCTGCTCCACTCCTCTTCTCGCTTCATTACCACAAGTCTCCTAGACCACCGAACGATGCCTGCATTTGAAAGACACTTCTGCTGATCAAAGCAGCTGACGTGTCCCCTTGCGGTTCATTTCTACTCCTTGTCCCCAAGGAGGAGAAATTCAAATAGTTTATTACTGAGAGTTAAAGAAATCCACTGAAATATTCTTTGGTCTAAAATTACTGTCATGGCGGAGCAGCATCACCTTAGTCATTGCCCTTAAATATGAAAGCTATTTAAGAAAGTTTGCCCTTAAATATGAAAGCTATTTTTAAAAGTTTAATGAAAGAAGAGAATCACAAAACGTTTTCAAAAAGCAAAAGAAAACCTAAGAGAAAAGTTGAAAGCAGGAATTTTTTAAAGAATATACAACGCGTGTTCTGTGACTCACCCATGTAAGTTATTTGTGTGTATTCCCTTGCATAGTAATTAATAATGAAGCAAAGCATGGCAATGATATCTTTTCTTGTCTAGTATTCTAGAAGACTCCATGTTTTTGGAAAATATCACTCTAGTTAGATCTCAAATATATTCAATCGGAAAATGGGTTTTCTACAAGATTGTATATCTGTAGTCAATAGCAAATATAATTCTATTAAGCTAGTAGGATGTGATAGGAAACTAAAACCTAGGGGAGACCAAAGCAAGGAAAAATACTTCCTCATCCAAACTTGAGAGCAATTTACCGTCAGGCCTACTATTAATAGATGGAATACAGATTCCATTTTCATTACTCAACTGCCGTATTCATTATTACGCTGTACAGAAAAGGGAATCACATCTGTTGAAAACTTATATATGATGTTCATGCATGCATTCCAGTAATTCAACAATTTTTATTTATCTTTTTATTGCTTGCTAATTTTTCAAAATAAGCTAAAGAAAACAAAATGTTTGTGCTGTTCTCAGATCACATGTTATCTCTTTAAAGGACAAAATGTGCTGTGAAATAATAGAATGCTTTCAGCACTCAAATGTGAGTGAGTGCTTATACATGAGAGAAAGCCGTGGGGACTACAGAAGCCAAGAAGCAGATCTAGCTGGGGAGGCCTTTGCAGAGGATGTAGTTGTGTGGTGAGGCCACACACGTGGAATTCCCAGGAGGGCTGTGGAGGCGGGGAATCTGCAGGAAAGCACTGGGGTGAGAAACGTGATAAGAAACAATTATTGTCTTAAAATATCTGCAGGGCTGTAAGGTAGAGAAGCAATACGTTGCATCTGTGTTAAGTCAAAATTATCAAGGGACTGGTTTCAGCTTAACATAAGGAACAATGATGTGATAGGGTTGTCAATAACAAGAGTAGACTGCTTCTTCACATACTCCTAGTCACTCAGAATGGTCCAGGAGGAGTGGACAACCATTTGGTAGAGTATGGGAAGGCAGGGGCCCTGGGTGGGCGTGGCGAGGGTAGGGAGTGAGTATCCCAATCTAGAAGTAAATTGTGCCCAGCACGGAGCTGCAACACTGCCCTGCACACAAACACACACAAATAACAATCCCCAGCCCCTGCATTTCCCTCTCGGGTTTCAGGACCTTGTATCTTACTTCAATTCCTTTATTTAGCTGATGATGAAATAGGAAGAGCTTAGCACTAAGAAAATCCTTTTGGAGTTTGGCCTTGCGGGAAAATGAATCACTCCAACCAGGTCTGTCTTCTAGAAAGTATAGGATGAAAGGGCTCCTCATCACATACTTCCTGACCTCCTGCTAGGCCTTTCCCTAAAACAGGGGCTGGCAAAGCACAACCTGTGGGTCACGCCTAGCCTGCCACCTGTTTTTGCAAATAAAGTTTTATTGGAGCATGACTGTATGTATTTGCTTACAGTCTGTGGCTGCATTCACACTATCCCAGCAGAGTTGAATAATTGGGACAGGGACCATATGATGGGTGAAGCTGAAAACATTTACTCTCTGGCTGTATTCAGAGGAGGTTTACTGAGCCCTTCTCTGAGACATGGCAAGCGCTGCTTCAGGCTCACGCTTCACTAGATTCAGGCCTGGGGCAGTAAAGAGCCAGCTCAGGATAGCACTCCCGACTCACTCATTTTTTCAGGCAGGGGAGCCATCTAATGTCAAGTGCCTACGTGCAGGAACTGGTCTGTTAATTAGCAGCTCTCCTCATGGAAGGGATAATATATTCTAGAAACAGGAGTGCGGCCCTATTGCAAGAATGTCCTGAGCCAAAATTAAGATTCTTCTATGGCAGAAACTTGGCTGGGGCTTCTCCTGAGTTAACTTGGTAGTTGTTAGTGATTTTTGAGTCAGTTTTTCCTCGTCAACAACCCCAGGAATGAGTTTGGGATTACAGGGTAGCCAGGGAAAGGGAAAGCTTCACGCCCGCCCCCGGGACAAGGTCTGTCTTCACACTGCTATATCCCTTCACCCACTTTAAAATGAAACTTAAAAGGAGGATTTCAGCTGAGTAGGAAGTGAGAAGAGGGTTCATTTTAAAACAAGCGTTAAATGAAAACCCCCACACACACAGAGCACACAAATCCAACCACGCTTACAAAACCATCACAGAGGGTCAGGCGAGGCCCTTTTCTAAATGAAAAAGAACAGGGGTGGAGACTGTTCTGAGAGCATGCTGGGTTCCCTGAAGGGAATTCTCAGCTGTATGTGCCCCGCAAAGGATCCCTGCTAGACACAAGGCCAGCTGCCTTCCTTTCAAGCCGCAGACGCGTCCCTGTGTCCAGGCGGGCTGGTCAGCTGCGGTCAGCACCAGCTGCCCCGCTCCATGGTGAGGTCACAACATGTGAGCAGGAGGGCAGGCCGGCAACCTCTGAGTGCTTAGAGAAAGGGACGGGATTCCTCCTGTGCAATCCCTCCAGTCTCACTCAGACTCAAGTCTGACTAAGGGGACAGGTGTTTGACCAGGGACTCTCCCCTCTCACTTCCCTCCCAGGAGTCACAGGTACATGAGTCCTTGTTTTACAAATGAAGAAAACAGACCCAACATGATTAAGATGTTGCCTTCATAGGGGTGGCACCAGGATTCCAAACCGTGGATTCCACTGAGCCCAGTGCCCACTGACATGCGCCAGTAACAGTGCAGCTGCCTGTGGTTCTGTCGACTAAACTGCCGGCAGGGGCTGGCTTTCCACCTTCTTTTTTTTTTTTTTTCACTCTTCAAACACTTTATGACATGAACATGAACTACTGGCTGCATCATTCTGCTGACAACATGACATGTTTCTATAACTTGAAAAAAGCAAGCAGTGGACTGCTCATTGGTAAAATTGAGTCAGTAATCTTTTAGGAAGGTTATTTTTCTTCCTTTTACTGCTTCTCATCTGTTCCCCGCAGTAAAGAGGACAAGATGACGATGACTCAGGGAACACCTCCAGCCTGAAGCAGCACCATGCGAGCTTAGACCTTAGGGTCGGCTTAGAAACCACAGGCGGGGTGGCTTGGGCCCCTCGGACACCCCCTCTCGAAGCTGCTTCTCCCCAAGCTACCCCAGAGGCACCGAGCGCCCTCTGCCCCCTAGCAATTCAATTCACTGGCTGTCCTGCTCCTGTCAGTACTGAGAGTTGCATGTTTGACCCTCAGGGGAAAAGTCCAGTGGCCCTGGGGTGTCCAGCATGCTCTGAGGTCCCTGATGCTGACCCCTCGCGCTGTCAGCATTCAGAGGCATTCACACAGCACAGCCTCCCAGGCTAACAGCTGTCATGGAACAGCGGAGCAGCTAGACGTGGCCATTCTGTGGCCCATTGCTGCAGAGGTCAAAGGGACAAGCGCAGGGAGCATCTTTGCTTTCAGAAAAAAAAAAAAAAAAAAAAAAAAAAAAAGCACACTGGTGCACTGACCTTCTCCTGGTGTCTTCGTGATTGCTCTTTTCTTTCGATTTTTGGTTGTCTTTTTTTTTTGAAAGAGGGGCCTTTATGCTTTTTTCCTAATGTTCATGGGTAAACCAATGTAAATGTGTGTATGTTTATGGAGATGGCTTTAAATCGCAATTCTGCAGTAGAGATTGATTTTTTTAAAAACATGGGTAAAAATTGAAGAAAAATTTTAAAAGAACATTTAAACCATCTTGGGCTAGGGGTGGATATGCACCACCCCACGGAAGCCAAACAAAATCTCTCTGCAGATAAACATTTGCAAAAAGAATTTCCAATCCCAATTTTTGAGTCAGAGATCTTTTATTTCCTTGCAAATTACATATCTGTTTCAGGATTTTTGACTATAAGAAGAATGAATGAAGTTGTGTTTCTTACAGATAACTATGAACAAACCAGGAAGGATAATAACTTGTATCCCCCAATTTGAATCCAGAGAATGGGAAGGCATAAAAAAAAGAAATGGAAGAAACTTTATTTTTAGTGGTAAATGGTGGGACTATGTATTTTACGTATGGTGAAGTCACCAAGCCCAACACTTGGCACTTGTAGGCAATGTAGTCTTCTAATCTGAATGTGAAGTATTATGTTTTCATTTGCTTGGTAATGAGGAATATTGGTGCTTTCGTCCCAGTTCTCGAGCTGACTGACTTCTCTTTCTGACGTGTGTTCCTTTAGCACACCTCTACACTGCATGGCTCTGAGATGTCCTGTGACTGTTTCATGTGTAAAGTTGCCTGCCCAAAGGACTCACGTATTCCTTCAGGGCAGTGAGTACTTCTGATTCATCCTTAGCAGCTACCTTCACGCTACTTTACTAGATATGTTGTAGTTGAATTAATGAACAAAAGAACAAGCAACTTTTGGTGCCTGGTGTGCATCTCAGAGCAGGGTGGAGTGAGCCTGGCCAAAGGGTCATCGTGCAACCTCTGTGGCTGACTCCACCTGGCCACGGAGCTTCTCAGCCATGCTTGGTATTCATATGACTTCTAGGGCGACAGCTCAACCAGCAAATAAACAGCTCCATATGGGAAATATTACTCAGCCTTTGTCATCAAGGAGTGAGTCACGGGCCTGAGCTGAATAGAAGATAGAGGAGAAAAGGTGTGTGGACTGGGTGAGACAGCGCCCAGCGAGGTGAACTCCCGGCAGCCCTGCCTGTCTTTACCTGCACATCACCTTGCTAGGATGCCTTCGGTTGTGAGGGCCTGTCTAGGAAGAGAAGAGTTGCACCCTGGCAGGCAGCACTGAGCTGTCTCATGCAAAGCTGAGGAAGAAAGAGAGAGCTGCCCAGTGAGCCTGCTGGGGTGGTGGAGGTTGGGCTGGGCTGTGCAGTCTGCAGCCCCCAGCAGCCCTTGGCACCTTTCTACTGCCTGGTGCTTACCAGCTCTCCAGTAACAAAGAGGGACGTGAAGTCAGAGGGGAAGGGAGGTAGCGCAGGGCAGTCTTGACTTTGAACAAAGAGCTGGCTTCCTGAAGTCAGCTGGCCGGGTTTTGAAGCCAATTTTGCAGCAGTGGTCTTTGATGCCAACCCCATTTAGGAATTCTGTATCTCCCCCTACCTTCTACCAGATGTCTCTGAGCTTACCTTTGGTGATAATCATGCAATCTCCGTCATCCCCATGTCCACACTGCCCCATTCTGTCCCACCCCGAGTTCCGTGCTGCTGTCGGCTCCCCAGCGAGCCAGGAAGGGAGAGGCCAGCTCTGCTGGGGCTCCTGCCGCCCTGGCTCTGCACTGCCTTTCCCTGGCAGGTCTGAGGTGCCACTGGAGGAGCCACACGGCCCTGAAGCAGCAAGGCAGATGCCCTGGACACAGTGGAGGCACAGAGTGCAAGCACCGGCCTGGCCCACAGACTTTTGGAGGGGAAGTGGTATTATTCACTTCAAAAGTATGCCTGTGTGTAAAGAGAGAGCCCCTGAACATGAGTAAGCAAAAGTCTCAGCGCAGAGATTAGACAAGTAGAATGCTGGCCCGAGAGGAGGCGTTTACTCACGCTCTGTCTAGGAAGGAAAGCCAGGCCCAGCACGCTCACTGCTATCTATCCTCTCACACAGAGGGATTTTGAATCCAAGCCAGCATCCTGTCCTTTCTCCAATGTCCCCTGCTCAGGAGTCAGGACTCAGCAAGGCCCACCCCAGCCACACACAGATACAGTTCCAGGACTCAGGACTCAGCGAGGCCCACCCGAGCCACATCCAGGTCCAGTTCCAGGACTCAGGATTCAGTGAGGCCCACCCCAGCCACACACAGGTCCAGTTCCAGGACTCAGGACTCAGCGAGGCCCACCCCAGCCACATGCAGGTCCAGTTCCAGGATTCAGGACACAGTGAGGCCCACCCCAGCCATATCCAGGTTCAGTTCCAGGTAAATCATCTGCCTTCCTCCGTCCCAGAGCCTTGTTTCCTGTGTGTCCTTGTGTTTAAAATGGAAACGTTATGAGAAACTGCCTGCCAGGGCAAAGGGTGCTGCCCGGCACACAGTAGGGACTCAAAATGAAACTATTGTATTGAATACATAACAGATCAACGGGTATTGCTTTCTGAAATCTTTTTTAGCCCAATTTTGTTTCTTATAGTCCAATAACAGGTCAAATTCATTTCTGATTTACTAGCCATTCAGTTGCCCATAAAAAATGGAAAGTGATTTAAGATTATTAGTTTAAAAACCAATGAAGGTAAAACAGGTATCATTGAAGGCACATAGGCAGAAATAGATTGCAATAGTTGCTGCCATGTGAAGCCTCAGTGTCATGCTTCATATTTAGAGAGATCTATGATTTCTGAGGCCCTTTTATGTCCATGATCTCAGTACTGCTCACAACTGCCCTGTGAAATTCGCTGAGCTGGCCCCATGTTTATCAGAGTACACTGAGCACTCAGACCCAGCATGTTGAGATAACTGGCTAGAGATCATCCCATAATGGTACCGTCACAATCTTCACACTGTAGAAGTTTGATGATGTCACTGGAAGCATATTCCACAGTCCCTTGTGAACTGGCCTTCCTGTGATCAGAAGCATCAGTGAACTCCCAAGAGGGTGGGACAATCTGCAGAGGTATTCTCACTCTACTTAGTGTCTATTTTACAAATCACAAGCTTGGCTTTGGATTCTTTTAATGGCTAGAAGGAGAATCATTGGGTTGGAAGTCCACCAGTTTGGGTATTCTGTTCCCTAACTCAAAATAAAGAGATGTTATTTTCAAGTCTTCTGCTTGTTAACTTAATTAGAGATACATTAGTCTGCAGCTGTGCTGGGCATGCCGCAGCTTGGCATGTTTAGTCCAGAAGGCATATTATAATGTACATGGAAGATTGTCAGAAATTCAAAAGGACTTTTTGCGTATCACATGTGCATTTTCAAGTTCCAATATAGATTCACATTCAGTTTGACAGGTATCTTTGGATGCCTATCAGTTAAGAACTATTTATTAGTTGTGAAATAAAATAGGGTAAAATAAGGAACAACTGAGGAAAAAACATAAAATTTGCTTTGTGAATAAAAGTTGTCTTCAAAATTAGGACTTTTTCCATCCCACAAAAGTTTTGATTAAACCCACAATGAAAATTTAAATAAGTGTATTTACTTTTGTTTAACCACTTATTTCATTATGACTCACAACTATAGGTTTTCTAGTTTCCATTATTACAAACTATTGTGTGGGTTAAATCAATTTCACAGACTAGTCTAGTTCTATAGCCACAATTTATAAAATTTTTTTATGTGGTAAATTGAGTGTCTTCATAGATGTACATGATTATTTCTCAATTTTTAAGGAATGTATTTTTTAAGATAGCCTTCTTTAGCCTTCTTTAACACTGATTTTTGTAAATTTTTTACAGATTTTTTTAAATTTTTGGTAATTTTTTAGCATAAAGTAATACATGGTCACTATGGAAAACTTAAAAAACACAAAAACTATGAAGAGTAAATAAGAAAAACACCCAGAAATTTACCATTCAGAAAAGGTCATTGTTAACAACATGGTGTATCTTCCTCCTGTCATGCTTCTGTGCATTTGAGCACATTTGAGATGTATATACATGTTCATTTTGAGATTTTAGTATAGCAAAAGAAATGACCAGTCCTGATTCAATGAAACCTCTGGCAAACTCACTATATTTTCCTTACATATTTTTAAGTTCATCCTATAAATGAACTATCCATTCATCTTATTTGAGATTTTCTTAAGTCTTTCAGCAAGAAAGCAGGAAAAAAAAAATCCTCCTCTGGCCTTTAAAGCCTAATTAAATATATGACTAAGCTAGAAATATTTTATAATGACCAACCAGAAAGTGGCGAGGACTGTCACTCTTCCCATACAGCCCGCCTCCTCCTCTGTCTCCCTCAGGCACACAGAAACGAGAAAGGCAGAGAAACCCAGGACAAGTCATCCAAGACTTTGGTCACATGGCCATCCATTGCTTTCACAACACAAATATAAATCCAACATGTGTGTGTGCATTTCATACCAGTAGGTCCAATAAGCTATCTATATATACACATATGTGTACACACACACACACATCCGTACAGACACTCCCCAGCTTACTACAGTTTGACTTACGATTTTTTGACTTTACGATGGTGTGAAAGCAATGCACATTCAATGGAAACCATACTTCTAATGTTGAATTTTTTATCTTTTCTTGGGTTAGTTGATGTCTGATATGTTACTTTCTTGCGATGCCAGGCAATGGCTGGGAGCCAGAGCTCCCAGTCAGCCATGCGATCAAGAGGCTAAACAGCTGATACTATACAGTGGACTGTGTCACCAGCATTTTGGGGATATTGTGTTTTGTGTTTTTGAATCCTATCGGGTCTACAAAATGCCATTTTCGACTGCTATTTTCAATTTAGGGTGGGTTTATCAGGACATAACCCTATGGAAAGTTGAGGACCATCTGTATATCTGGTAGGGAAAGATGGATAACAAATTCATAGGCAAATAATAATTTCATGATTATTATTAAGTTATTCCTACTTAATAATAAGTAGTGATCACTGCCAGGGAGCAGAGAATGCAGGATAATGTGACAGATATAATGGTGGGTACTTAAGCTAATGTAGTTGCAGAACAGGCTTTTCTAGAGGGTAGGCCTTTAAGCGTACCTCGAAGATGCAAAGGAAGCAAAGATGCGAAGATCTGGGCTGGGGATGGAAGCAGAGACAACTTGGAGGCCAAGGGGAGAGACTGACAACAGCCCAGCTCGTACGTCAGCAGCCTTTAATGCATAGCTGAGAAAACAACAAATTAAAACAATTATAGTTTTACTTAGACGATTCTAAGTGTCTAAGTGGATTTGGGCAAATCTGGAGAAACTTGTTCTAATACTGTGTCTTAATAAGTAATATAGATTTGCCCAGGCTTGTGGGCAGAGAGGTATACACCCCCATAATAGCAGAGGAAGGCCACAGGGCCTACCCTACAAAACCAGAGGCATTTAAAAACTTAAAGGAGGCAGATTGCTTTTATTTTCAGTTAAAATAAAGTGAGGATTTTCTCAAGAAAAATAATAACGAGACCACCGGCCCGCCCTAGATGTCCAACAAGAATGCACAGATAACTTCATATATCCACTTTCCTGAACCTGCCCCTGACAGCCAAGTGGAGCACAACAACAGAGATGAACCTCAAAACTACTGTGCTGTGACATAAGGCTTGTTCAAGAGGACAGTGCGGTGTGAGTCCATCTATGTTCTAAAGCAAGCAAAGCTATTCTGTAGTGAAAATGGATCAGGACAGCAGTTGCCTCTGGTGTATGGGGGCAGGGATCGACTGGGAGGGGCATGAGGGATGACAGTTAGGGTTTCGATCATGACAGGAATTCAGATTACTCCAGCATGTGCATTTGTTAAAGCTTATCAAATGCTACACTTAAGATTAATCCTCTCACAGTTTGTGGATGTTACCTTAAAAACAACAATGATGACTGCAAACTAATATTGAACTCTGGTTAGTGATATACCAATGTGAAGTATAGTGATATCTCTACTTTACTTTAAAATGCATCCAAAAGCAGACTAGAGGACCACATCTGACAGACAGAAAAATAGATATGTGATAAGGTGAATGTAGTAAAATGCTAACATAAGGATGTTTGTGGTACAATTCTCTCAGCTTTTCTATACATTTATAAATCTTCATAATAAAATTTTAGGACAAAAAGTTAGTGCTTTGAAGTCCTAAGTCATAGGTCCTGCTGCTCTTGATGCAGTAGAATTTGTCTTCAGATTTGCAAAGGGTAGGGCAAACCACTAGCATTTTGTGTGGAACTTGATGCAAATACTTTTAATTGTCTGGTTTTCAAATGTATAGACTTAAAGTAATATCAACTCTTTCTTTGAATCAACTACTGAAATACCTAGTCTTAAATAAATATTTTTATGTAATTCTTAAAGTACTATGTATTCATTTTTCTTTCTTCTTTCTTTTCTGGTTTGATAAATATTCTATAAAATAACTGTGTTTAATGGCCAACATTTGAGTAAGTCCATATGCAGATCCAAACATCTCAGTTTAGACAATAACTTAAGACAATATAGAGTGGCTGACATCCCCTAACATGGGTCCAGATGCATGTTATGTTATGTTACTGTTGCATTCTCAATAGTTAACTTTAATAAAAGAAAGTCAAAAGCTTATATATTTTTTCAATCTTCAAAACATTTCTGGGAGGTTGTCTTTGTTAATTTTATGTTGCTATACCCATATCACAGACTGGGTAATTTATAAAGAAAATAAATATATTTGGCTCATGGTTCTGGTGGCTGGGAAGTCCAAGAGCATAGCATTGGCATCTGCTTGGCAGCTGGTGAGGGCCTTCATGCTGTGTCAATCTATGGTGGAAGGTCAAGAGAGCATGCATGTGAGGTGGTGGGGAAGAGAAAAAGCAGATTTAACTCATCCTTTTATCAGGGACCCACTCCCATGATAGCTAACCCACTCTTTCATGAATGGCATTAATCCATTCCTTAGGGCACAGCTCTCATGACCTAATTATAATACCTCTTAAAGGTTCCACCTCTCAACACTGTTGCATTGGTGATTAAGTTTCCAATAAACGCACTTTGGAAAACACATTCAAACCACAGCAGAGATCAACGTTATTGTCACCATTTTCATATTTGAGGAAAGCATGGCACAGAGAGCTTGGAGAAGTACTTCAAGGTCACACAATGAGGAAGTGGCTAAACAAAAACCTTATCTTAAATTAATTAAAAACCTCTTGCTCTTTGCAGTTTTGTCTTAAATCTACCTAATTTGTGACTGTAATTTTTAAGTAATTTACTCATATAAGTGGTCTCACATTAAATTTTCTCATTGCTTTATATTTCTAACATGAGATATTTGGTATAAGGATGGAACCAAGATCATACCTTCTTTTAATTAGGAAACCTAGACCAAGTCATTCTGATCCTCATCCTAGATTTCAGTTAAATGCTGCTGTCTCCTTTTGGGTATGTGACAGGGGAAAGCCTCAGAAGAAACAACCTTATGTGTTTTCTTTTGATACTTTAGTAATTAACCCAGGATAGTATTGAAGATTGACATGCCTTATATTGAATCAAATAGCATATCAACTGCCTTCTTATTCTCAAGTATAGACATGTTGGGTAATTGGGCATTTAAGTTTCTTTGCAATTTTTTCCATTATTAACAAAATTAATGAGCAACATTCTGCATAAGGTCTGTTTCCTCAGAATACGTTTCCCAAAGTGGAATCATCATGATGTAGAATTTAAGCATACTTACTTGTTTAAACAAATTGTCCAGTTGCTTCCCAAAATGTTTTGTGAATTAAGATTTACATCAAGAATATGTAATGTTGTTACTGTCTCCCAAATACAGGATCTTTTTCTGAATATAAAAGTTATACATGCTAATTGTAGACAATGAAGGGTCATTATCCTCATTGATAATGAAGTGCTTCTAATACTTGTGCTTTTATTCATTTATTCAAAAAGTGCTAAATAAGCCCTGAAGGGGCTTTTGGGGGGTCATTTGGGGCTTATTTAGCACTTTTTGAATAAATAAATAAAAGCACAAGTACAGTTTTTTTAAAATACTGTTTTCTATAATAGATTAATCTTAAATGGCATGTTTTCCTTTATTTTACTGACAAAAGTTACTTACTCTTTGATTGAATAATAAAAATTCTTTGGTTCAGCTGAGAGAAACTTGCAAGCTGACGTCCTTGATTATTTAAAATGAAAGCAGCTGCCTGTTTTCATCTCTCTGCATCCTGAGGAAACTCTTCTGCAACGTGTTCCAGCCCTAGGTTCTAGCTGACCCTGTTCATCTGTTTGGCACGAGGCGCCCAACTAACACTTGCGGCTACCTGGACGACAGCCAATCTAGTTGGAATGAGAGTTAGAGGCCATAGTCTGTCAGCTGGGAAAGCAGCTTTTATTCCAAGGTGTGCTAACCGAAAGGCCACATGTTATTGTCACAACGTGGTACCTACATCAGTGCTGACATCTTTAAGGACCTTAGAATTGGGAAATCAGTTTAGCCCTATCTGCATGTGTAGCAGACAACCATACAATTGTTCCAACTTGAGGTTGCATTCAGAGCAACCTCATTTCCCCCATACTCCTGAGGAAAAGCAGACCAGAGACGCTGGGTCAATCCAGAGTTATGGTTGGAAAAATGATGGAATAATTCTGCCCCTGGTGATAGGAGAGAGGGACTCCATCTTGTCAACTGTCATGGTTCCCATGTGAAAGCTATCATTATCACTGAAATTGAATGAGAACACAGAAGGGAAGAACAGGGAAATCCCCACAGAGTTAAAGAGGATGTGAAGATTGCTTCATGTTTAATGTTTGTGTAAGTGCTTTGGGTTGGTTATGTGCTGTCTGAACATGTGCTCATTTCCATGGCTCATTGCGAGGGCAGACAGTCCAATGATACTCTTTAGAATCATTCCCATGGGGAAGGAACAAAGAAGCCTGTAAAATAGAAATGCACATGTGAAAAGCATTGAAGAAAGTGCCAGTGTATTGATTTTGGCCATGGTTTGTGCTCTACCACCTGGTTACTGTGATTGCAGAAGTGCCTTTGCAGATGAGGGAGAACCTGGCCAAGGCTCAATCCAACATCCAAAGCCAGAGGCCATATTTCTTCACTCTTAAGATAATTTGGGTTCAAATTATAGTCTCTTTACACACTCTCTGCCTCAAAAGGCCCAAGACTCTCTTGTTATGCTTGCCTAAACATGCCTTCCAAAGAACTAGTTCTGTAAATACAACTTTATTATAATCCTCTCCTTTGCTTTTAAAAATGGATCACCACGTCCATTTCTATGGTCCAACTTTGTCCCTTAATTTAAAATTTTTTCTTGGATTAAGTTTGATGCCTTGAAACATTAGGGACTCAAGCATAAAAGATTGTGTGCTGGTGGTGAGGGAAGTAACTGTGCCTCCGCCTGTGCTGGGTGGATCAACATGGAGTATGGACAAGCATAGGGATGTGTGGGTTTCTCACTAGCTGAGAGTGTTTTTAAATGTTGTATTTTGATGTTTGTTATTTTCTGAATATTCTACAGTTAGACCTTTGATTTATTCTTTGATGCATTCATTTGAATAACATTTTTAATCTCCAGCCAGTTAGGTTTTTAATTTACACTCTTGTCCCTGATTTTAGGTGTAGTGTTGTGTACACTACTGCCCAGTGTATGTTATGTTTGTAAACATTCATTGCACGCACAACAATGTGACTTACTATACTTTTGAGAAGTAAAAAGTTCATTATATAGTTATTAACTCAACCCTACAGTTATATTCGTGAAATACCTTGTGAAATTTATTTTTTACCTACTGGAGCTCTTACAGGTTAATCCTGTCTTCAAGATTTTCATAGAATTTTCATCTACCGCCCACCCCTTTAAATTTCAACATTTTTTTATTTTGGCATTTTAATGCAATTCAATGCATTATAGGGACAAGCTATCTCTTATTATGAATTGCACCTTATATAAACTTAAAGATCTTTTATCACAAATTTCTTTGCTGTGTACTTTAGTGAGAATTTGTATTATCAGTAACTAAAGCTCACAAAGTTAGTAAGCTTTGCGCCCAGATGACCTGGGCAGGAATGGGTGAGTCTCTGTGTGGAGGGAGTGAAGAAACTGCTACCCTTATTACCTGGACCTTGAGGGATTGTTTTATTTTAGTTTTTCTGCATTTCTCAGTATTTCATGTGATATCTGTCTTTTTCTTCCAGTTTGCCAAGGCACGAGTAACAAGCTCACGCAGTTGGGCACTTTTGAAGATCATTTTCTCAGCCTCCAGAGGATGTTCAATAACTGTGAGGTGGTCCTTGGGAATTTGGAAATTACCTATGTGCAGAGGAATTATGATCTTTCCTTCTTAAAGGTTGGTGACTTTGATTTTCCTACACAAATAAAATTGGAGAAAATCTAAGTGGAGAAAAGCCTGGGCAGAATTCTACTTGAAGTGTGTTTATTTTTGCTATGGCAATGACAAGTCTTACAGAGCTACAAACGAGAGTTTTATGAGAAAGCCATTTTACCAGCTAATGTCAAGTAATAACTAGAAAAGGATATCAAATAGAAACAGGCTAATCTGGAGTTCCACTGTCATCATAGACACTGACGTTTATCCCTGACCATTACCTCAGTCATGATGTGCTGCCATACTCACTCTTAAAACCTTTTTTTAAAAGCCCTGCTTTGCACCATTTGCCTATTCCCTTAGTGTAAATACTCCTATTATAGCTGATTTCAAGGTACCAAGAGTTTCACTCAGCTGGTCACAGAATTCTTATTTCACGATAGGCGCTAATGACCCCATAGGAGCCAGCTCTGAAGGCTTCAGAGTTTCACTGAACTTTGGATGGGGTTTACTTAGCCTTCTTCTGTTTTTCTTTTACCTTTCCTTTTTAAATAAGAAATAATGCAAGACAGATACAAAGTAATTCTTTTTAATTTCCATTTTCACTGGAGAGTGTTGAACCCCGTGAGGCATGAGAGCACAGTGTTCCAGAACAATGCTTACTGCTCATTATCACAGGGGTCAAAGGCTAACGTGCAGGGATTGTTGCAGATCGTGGACATGCTGCCTCCTGTGTCCTAGACTGCAATCATCTACCCGTTTTACAGTTGTTGAGCACTCGTGTGCATTAGGGTTCAACTGGGCGTCCTAGGGCTCCCTGGACCCATTTTAGACCTTGAGTTCTTGAGTTCCTCAAAAGAGAAATCACGCATTTATGTTTTCTCTTCTTAGACCATCCAGGAGGTGGCTGGTTATGTCCTCATTGCCCTCAACACAGTGGAGCGGATTCCTTTGGAAAACCTGCAGATCATCAGAGGAAATATGTACTACGAAAATTCCTACGCCTTAGCAGTCTTATCTAACTATGATGCAAATAAAACCGGACTGAAGGAGCTGCCCATGAGAAATTTACAGGGTGAGAGGCTGGGATGCCAAGGCTGGGGGTTTATAAATGCAGAGAGCAGTTCCGATGGCTCCCAGCGAGCTTGTCACTCAATTCCGCCTCGGAGAAGACTTTTATTTTTACCCAGTACACGTGCACTGAGTGCCGGCTGTGTGTAAGATACTGCAGGGGAAGTTACTGAGAAGATGGCAGATACTGGAATGGGAAGATTTAAGCGGGGTACCAGTGTTTACATGGACATGAAAAAATACTGAGAGATAGTAAGAAATCGTAAAGATTCTGAGTAAAAGAGAGTATGACCAAACAAGCTGAGCAGGAATCGTGAATCTATGTGTGTAGGCAGTGAATAAACTGCCAGTCTTATTACCTGGACCTCAAGGATAAAAGACATACAGTAAAAATCAACCCACACTGAGGACAGTTTCGAGAGTCGTGCTGCTACACAGAAAGCCCTGCGTAAGTTAAGGATAGAGAATGAGGTGATCTAGAACTTTGAATTTTTGTGAGCAGGACTCGTGAGGTTCCTGTGAGAGGAAACAATGAAGGATGATAGAAGAGAAGGGAAATTGATTTTAAAAAACTGGAGATAGCAGTGATTGTGCCTCACTGTGCAGTGGGTTTGGGGCCAGGAATGTTAAATTGGTAACTTCATTTAAAGCCCACAACCTTTCTTCAAAGTAGGCATTGTACAGATGCCCCTTGACTTATGATGGCATCCTATCTGGCTGGACCCCGCCGAGGGTGAAGGCGTCATTAGGTCGGATTTCAGGGCTAATTGAATGTGTATTGCCTTCACACCATGGCAAAGTCGAAAATCTGTGTTAAATCATGGTAAGCCGGGGACTGGCTGTGCTCTGCCATCTTACAAATAAATAAATGGAAGTCAAGTAACTCCCTTGAGGGCCCCAGCTAGTGAATGGAGAGGCCAGCTATGGCCACCACTCTCTGCCCCAGGGCGCTCAACGCCCCTCCTGTGCCATGCAGTTCTGACAGGGAGGCAGTGCTGGTAGGAAAGGGGTGTGATGAAAGGGGTGCCCAGCAGAGGGAGTCATATCGGGAGTGACAGGAGCCCAACAGGAGTGCAGCGCGGGAACCCAAGCCAGCACCTCCGGTCATGGCTCCTCGGTTCACCGCCTATAAAATTGTGTGGTTCCCCCACACCCCCTACTGCTCAGAGCAGCCGCGCACATGCTTGTGCTGTGCGTGCCTCCTGTGAGATGGCCTGGTACACCGGTTCCTACAGTGCGCCTCACACGCTGTCTCGGAGGGAGGCAGCCTGTGCGGGTGCCTGGACCTCCGAGCCAGACCCTCTGGGTTCCTGCCCGGCCCCGTCCCTCAGCAGCCAGACGGCTCCGGAGCACATTCTCCAATCCCTCCGTGTCTCTGTTTCCTCATCTTCAAAAATGTGGATGGCATAGCTGCTAAAAAATGGTGACATACTTCCTAGGTGGTGCAGAAAATTAAGTGACTGTAGGAACAGGCCTCAGCAGCTCCTTCCACTTCCTTGGTATGATTGTTTTTTAAACCAAGGCTGGGATTGTATAGATGCAGATTAGTTAATGTGATACCATTAATAGCTAACCTAGTGCCTGCTACAGGGTGAGCCTCCCCTAAGCCACCGGGAAGCGGCTCCTGCAGCCTCCCTCACGTGTGCTGGCCCTCCTCTGGCAGTCACTGCCTGGGGTGTGCTGAAGGCCCAGCTCTGACTCTGCCTCTGTGCTCTCCTCGCCCCGCCCCCTGCTCTCTCTCAGGTCTTTGGTCTGTTGTCCGAGCTGCCACAGCAGCCTGGACATCCCTGTTGGTGTTTCCAGCCCTGTCCTCTCCTGAGTTCCATCCACCTGTGCATGGCTTTCTCATGAGTGTTTTCACGGATGGTTCTGCTGTCATCTCCAACCTGATAAACAAAGCACCACGATTCAGCCCTTATGACCCCAAGCTTCCTTCCTCAGTTCCTTGCTTCTGTGCATCCACTGAAGAAGCCTGTTCCACTGTTTCCCTGCACTGGGTCTCCTGTCTGCAGGAAGCCTTCAGCCCTCACTTCCACACTCCTCTAAGATGTGTGCCTGTGCCCTCCTGGGGAAGCTCATTTTCCTAGCAGCCTCCAGGATCTTCAGGGGTGAATCCCTCCTTTCCCACGTTGGTACTCTGTACACACAACATGCCCATTCCCCACCTGGGGAGCTGGGCATTGCTTCATGAATCAGAGGTCGATTTTTTCTCTATTAAAGTCACAGATGTTCATTGCACCATTGTGAGAATGAATGAAGGTAGTGCTTATAAATCAGCCAGCAAGATACCCAGCCTCACTGTGTCAGGGTCTCCCTGGGCATATGGTGGTTAGAGTGTGTGACATGTCTGTCCCCAAGCCTGTCAGCTCCCAGATCGAAGCCAGTGGATCTCATTCATCCTCGCAGCGCCCACAGCACTTGCACAGGGTTTTGTACACATAAGTCATTCTGTCAATGTTCATGTTTAATGTCATCAGTGGAACACTCCCACTTTGTAAAGACTTGAATGTGTTCATCCCTGACTTTTCCACATCTTCTTAGTTCTTCTTTGGAAACAGCTGTACAGTTTCACCATCCTGTGCATCCCTGGAGTCTACCTGTCTCTGTCATACATTCAGATTCTTCTTGCTTCGTGTCACTCTCATATCCTTTTCTCTAATGAAAAGCTCCGCCTGGGCATGCAAGGTGGAGCCCTGGATGCCAGCCCCTCACCTGGCATCCAGGGCTGTAGCACTCAGGACCTGCCTCCCTGCCCTGCCTACCCCCTACATCATGCGACCATTCCAGTCCAGCCAATCAGCCCCTTGGGACCCAGCTTACCACATGCATATCATTTATGCTGTGACCACTGACTAAACCATTCTCTTCCTTCCTCCCCATATTTCTAAATTTCTAATCATTGCTCAAAGCCCAATTCAGAGAAAACCCTAGCTCCTCCATGGCACCATCATTAACAATTTTATCTGGCCGCCCCCCGGGAAGTTCACTGGGCTAATTGTGGGACTCTTGTTCGCACCATGGCATCTCTTTAGCAGAACATAAATGCGAAGAGCACATGCATCCTTCATGGGAATTTAAAGGAGCTGGAAAGAGTGCTCACCGCAGTTCCATTCTCCCGCAGAAATCCTGCATGGCGCCGTGCGGTTCAGCAACAACCCTGCCCTGTGCAACGTGGAAAGCATCCAGTGGCGGGACATAGTCAGCAGTGACTTTCTCAGCAACATGTCAATGGACTTCCAGAACCACCTGGGCAGCTGTAAGTGTCGCATACACACTATCTCTGCCTCCAGCTCCTATGGGGGAGAGCTCTACAGCACTGGGGCGGGGGAGAGAAGCCATGTTTAGTAAGTCACATTAATCAGAAACCAAAAGTAGTAAGCAAAATATCTGACCACTAGAAGAGCATGTATTTACCACAGACATGGAGATCGTTTTTTTGTGGCGGGTGGCAGCCCAGCTGGTTGGCAGTGCAGGCCACCGGAGGCAGATCCCCTGCAGGGACAGCAGAGCACTTGTGTCCTGAGAAGAGCTGCTGTTCATGGGGCTGGCAGCACCAGGGCCTCTCCTAGCCTGCTCTGCTGACACTGGCCAGACTCCTACATGCTTCTGAGTCTCCAGAGGCTACCCGGCCCTCCTGAAGCACCAGGGCTGAATCCACCTCCAGCTGAGGGCATGAACACTGCCACATGGAGTCACACACACAGCTGGGCACTGCCATGGAGAGGAAGTCTGTCCATGTTTCCTTGAATACTGGTGGCCTGGTCCCTGTCCCGTTCCCCAGTGAGGCAGCCTGTGGGGAAGCCTGGCAGGGAAACAGGCGCAGGTCAGCGTGGCGCCCTGAGTCAGGCCAGCGCTGATGGGGGACTCTGAGACGCAAGCTCACACTCACCCAGCTCCCCTGGGCTGTGCCCGTTCCTGATCGCCTGGACTTTCTGTTCTTTAGAGTAAGAAGTGATCACCATTTCCTGCTTCTGTGTTTCTCCACAACTGTGCAGTGGATACCTGTCTGTTTTCTGCCCTCAGAACAAAAAAAAAAAATAGAGCTGACGTGAATCTTCAAAATCATCAACTACAGGGCTTTGGATTTTTGTGTATTTGTTTTATTTTTATTTTATGGATGGACTGTGATGAAATGCCCATAATACAAGATTTTCCATCTTAACCATTGTAAGTTACAATGTCAGTGGCATTATACATCCACATTGGTGTGTGGCCATCACCACCGTCCACACACAGAACTCTTTTATCTTGCAAAGCTGAAACTCTACCCATTAGACAGTAACTCTCTGCTCTCCCTTCCTTCCCAGCCTCTGGCCCTGGCAGGCAACAGTCCACTTGATGTCTCTATGAATTTGACTGCTCTGGGGCTCTCATACAGGTGGAATCATGTAGTATCTGTCCTTTTGTGTCTGGCTTATTTCACCTAGCAAAATGTCCCGAAGGTTTATCCATGCTGTAGCACGTGTTAAGAATGTCCTTCCTCTTCATGGCTGAATAATATTCCATTGTATGTTGACACTACATTTTGTTTGTCCATTCACCTATCTACAGACACTGGGGTTGCTTCCATCTTTTGACTGTTTGAATAATGCTGCTGTGAACATGGGTATTGGGGCTCTTTGTTTTATAGATATATTATTCCACCAGATACCCATCCTGACACCTACTATGTTTGCAAGAAACTGAAAGCTTTATTTTACATTGCAAAATTTCATATTATGAGATCAAGGTTAGCATTTCCTCAGCTGTCTGGTGGACAATGGGGAGGTTAAACTGTGCACATTTTATTTTTTTTTAATGAACCTGGAACGGTTATGGGGCCAGTGTTTGCCATGGATCAGGTCAGGCAGCCCACAATGGCAGGTCTCCATGTTCTGTACAACAACTGTGGGAAAGACCCACAAAGAAAGTGCTGGAAAGGGGAATGATGGATAGGTTCATGCAGTAAAAAGATTCAAATACTACAGGGCATTGAACTATAGGCCAATATAGCATTGCTTTAAGAATAAACAAAAAATAAGACAGTAAGAATAAGCCTAGCAAAATCAAAAGTCTATAAAGAACTGACATTTCAAGCCAATAAGAGAATAATTCCTTATTCAATAAATTGTCTGGAATGACTTAACTATTAGGGGTGAAAATATCCAAGTGAGAGAACTATAAAGGGTTTTTAGAAAGGAATTAGGTATGTTGGGTTAGTCGCATTGGAGAGTGCAAATTCACCATCGACCTGATACCTGAAATTTCCTCCTTACCATCTAGAGGCAAGCTGGGAATGCTGCCAGGCTCCTGTGGTAAAGGAAGCCCCTCTCTTGACTGGTGCTTTATGGCTACACGTTCCTGCTCAGAACGGGTCTCATTTAGTCTTCACCCAAAAAAAAAAAATCTCATGAGATGATTTAAGTGTTTTATGGACAAGATGTCTAAAACTCAGAAAAATTTCACAGTGTGCCCAGCTTTTATGTTTATGTTGAAGTTGGGCATTAGAAGTTAGAATGAATGGGTTTACTTCAGAGAAAATTAAATCCATCACCCACTCCATGTACTATGAATTCCAAATACATATTAAATACATATAATAAAATATTTAATATATATGTAAGTGCCAGAAGGAAACATAAATATGAATATTTTGTAATATCAAGTTGAAGAAAAGCCAAAATCTGACATCATAAAAGAAAACTTTCATGTAAAATATGTTAATGGCTACCAGGAAAATATTGTGCAATGTCTGATTGCCATGAAGAGGGTTAATATCCTTGCTATATCACTCTCTGAAGTCATCTTTAAAAGACTAAGAAAAAGATGAATCTCTTAATAAAAACCTGGCCCAGAACATGAGCAGCCTCTCTCTCTCACTCTCACTGTCTCTCTTTCTGTCACACACACACACACACACATACACACACACACACAAATATGGCCAAGAAATAAAGTAAAATGTTATTTCTAATGTAATAAGTAGGTCAAAATAGAAAAAGAAAGCATCACACCTTCCTTTGCAAAGTATTTGGGTTCCTTTTGCTTTTAAACACCTGGGTCAGCGGGGGTGTCGAGAAACAGAAATTCTCATGTTCTGCTTGTGGGCATATATGTTAATAAAACCAAGCTTGGCAATACGCCTGCAATATGTATCTAAAGCTTCAAAGTATGTATAGCTTTGACCAATCAATATCACATTTCGGAATAAGAGAAAAAGAAATAATAATGAAAGTGAAAATCATAAGAGATGTAGAAACATATTCTTATACAAGAATTCCTTGCAGCCTTATTTATAATAAATTTTGTGAACAAATTATATATCTAAAAATAAGAGATTGGTTGAAAAAATTATGCAGCAGCCATGCTATTGATAATCATGTTAGATAGAAGCATATTTAAAGGCATGGAAAAATTGCCATGTTTTATATGGGTTTTTAAGGTTATAACACAATGTATAGTGGGATTCCAATTCCTGTATATACATAGACTTATATGTCTATATTGATTAACTCTGGATGAGCCTCATGTCTTCTTTTTGCTTTCTTCTATTATCCATATTTTATACGATGTGCCTGCATTTCTTTTTTGTAACAGATGGTCAATACTAGAACCATAAACAGATCTTGTTTGTTTATTGGCAAATGTTTCCCCTGTTAGAAAAAGATGCATTTTTCTTTTAAATATTTTTATTTTATACAATGATTACATGCTTATAATAGAAATTTGAAAATTATATGTGAGTACAGGGTAAAAAGTTGAAAGAATGGGATTGCATACTACAGATCTAGCTGCTTTTAGCATGCCTTGCTTTCTGCGTAGGACCTTGCTTTCTCTAGACCTCTGTTGCAGTCTCTCTGCCTACCTCCTCACAACGTCCATCCCCCGCGGTCACTGTCGTGATGCCAGCCTCCCCGGCCTTCATGTCTCTAAGGAGCACCAGCGCGGCAATTAGCGCCCTTTGCCCTGGTGGTATTCTGGCTTCACAGTCACATGGGAGATCAATCGTCAGCTTTTCTGTTTGAAATCTAAATTCCTCCTGACTGCAGGGGACCTCGGGACCCATGAACACCTCTAGTTTACTATGTCTTCACAGTAAAAGATATCTGCATGACTGGACTCTTTAACAAATTTGGTGGTTAACCTACTCTTTCTATATAGATATAGCACTTCGGCCTTCAGACTTCTCAATACTGATAAAAAGAAAACACGACAGATGACAGGAAAACCTTTGCAGCTATGATTTGTAATCGGCCAATTATAAAAACTGCAAAAATTGACCAGATAGCTAAGGTTTTACACAGTCATGAAAGTGATCTGCACTGTTAACATTTCACCCTCTGTGCACCATTCTGTGCTTCTCTCTGGTTTGGAGTCTAGAAGGTTTTATTTACAGGCTATGACTTAACAATCCCAGAATGGCTGACACATGCAGTCACTCAAGACTGGACACAGCAAGGAAGTAGTGGGTCCATGCCAAAGGCTCAGCCAGACGAGACACTCTAGCTGTGGCAGGAGATGCCAGGGAATGCTCCAAGCCTAAGCAGATTGTAAACAAGGAACCTCAAATTCATGAAAAATTCTTGCATATGTGGCCCATGTCAGTAATTACTCTCTGCCTCAGTTTCCGCAGCTGACATGTAAATAAAAGCAGTTCATGGTTCATCTTTTCTTATTGGGGTCTCAAGTGATTCTACAAACCAGCCAGCCAAACAATCAGAGAATAAGTTGAAAAGATTGTCTTCATTTATTGAACGTGCTTAACTCAGGCCCGGGAAAGGGCATCATCAGTTTCTCATCATTCCTTCCCTTTCACTGAGATATGCATCTATTACTATTACATTTCAGGCCAAAAGTGTGATCCAAGCTGTCCCAATGGGAGCTGCTGGGGTGCAGGAGAGGAGAACTGCCAGAAACGTAAGTCAGTGAACAGCCTCAGACCCATGTGTGACCGCCCCTCTCTTCCTTCACTTGCTTAGGTGATTGGATTTGTTTTCCCTCTGAAGACTCCAAAGAGTTATTTTATTACAGGGCCAGATGTGAACCAGTAGGTGAAGGACAGTCTTGCAAATCTCACCGCATGCAGTTAATCCAGGGTGGGCTATTTTGGGAGCTTCAGCCTATCACAAATAAGTGAACATCAGCAGGGGCTGGGCACGGTGGCTCACGCCTATAATCCCAGCACTTTGGGAGGCCAAGGCGGTCGGATCACGAGGTCAGGAGATCGAGCCATCCTGGTTAACACAGTGAAACCTCGTCTCTACTAAAAATACAAAAAATTAGCCAGGCGTGGTGGCGGGCGCCTGTAGTCCCAGCTACTCGGGAGGCTGAGGCAGGAGAATGGCATGAACCTGGGAGGCGGAGCTTGCAGTGAGCCGAGATTGTGCCACTGCATTCCAACCTGGGCAACAGAGCAAGACTCCGTCTCAAAACAACAACAACAACAACAACAAGTGAACATCAGCAGGTACCCCAGCCCTGTCCTCTGAACACAGCACACTTTCCCAGGAATGGAAGACTTGTCCCTGTTGACAGCAGTCATCAGACTTCTTGTTTCCTCTCCCTCCCTGGCTTTCTTTGGTACCCACCTACACAGAAGCCTGAGCACGGGTTCTCATGGGGACTTTTCCATGTGGACCCTGCTTTACGATGGAGAGGGCCATTCTCCTGGGTATGGTTGTCTGGCTCAGCCTCTCAGTGGCCAAGGAACCTGGGGACATGAGCTCAAAAACGGACACTATGTCCTTAAGCTGAATTGTGGGGGGGCTGTTAGGCCCTTCTAAACACTACTTCCCAGCAGGTATTTTTGTTCTTTGTATGTGCTTTCTGCATTGCCCAAGATGCATCTAATTATTTAGCAGGTCTCAAAGTCTAGACTTGATCTCATGAGTTCTCTTAAGTGATTAAAAATAAATCAGGAGAAAAAAGAGGCAATCAGAAAAGGGCATGGTTTGACTTAGCTTGAATGTTGTTTCGTTGGAAGCAAATGTGTCTTCACTTTTTCATGAAAAAGTCTGCAAGTGCTCTGCGACGTCCCTGGGAAATGATCCTACCCTCACTCTTCAGCTCACGGGGGACCTTTGCTCTTTTTCAGTGACCAAAATCATCTGTGCCCAGCAGTGCTCCGGGCGCTGCCGTGGCAAGTCCCCCAGTGACTGCTGCCACAACCAGTGTGCCGCAGGCTGCACGGGCCCCCGGGAGAGCGACTGCCTGGTAAGATGCCCCTCCAGCAGCCTCCCTGGAGCAGGCTGGGGCTGCACCCGCCCCACCCACACCAGGACAGAAGACTTCCTGTGGGGGAGCTGTCAATTAGCATTTGTAATAACAGACAGGATATTGCCCTCTGCCTGGTGACAAAGTATCTTTAGTATCCTGCCTCCACCACTCACTGAAACCTTGGGAAAATGATGGGACTACCATGCCTCCATTTCCTCACCTGACAATGATGCATAACAAAGTCTCTCCCAGTTGAATGCTTAAATGATGAGATGCCTGTGATGTCCGTCATTAGGACCTGGGCACAGAACAAGCACTAAATACTACATGCAAGTATTTGTCATGAATGTGCCTTGTTGCCAGCAGCACACTCTCTTTATTGTCTGACTTCGGCTATACCTCTAGAGACTTGACACTGTGAGGTCCCTAAGAGACCCATGGAGAGCCACACAGGTCTTGCTGGCTGGGGCTGGGTTAGGGCCTCCTGACACGGATCCCTCGGCTCCTCCACCACTGCTCAGGCACCTCCTGAGCTTCACCCTGCCCTCAAGGGGTCCTGAAGTACTCACTGTCGCCCCATTGCTCCAGAAAGTGCCAGCAGAAGCCTTGCTGCCCCAGCGGGCTCTGAGCAGCACTGGAGGGTACAGGTCAGAAGCGTCTTGGAAGTCCTGGAGACGCCAAGGCTGGTGGATGTGACTCCTGGAGTGGGAGCTGGTGTGACGAAGCCCTTCCTAAGACTAAATCCAGAGCACTCTGTGGTTTCAGAGAAGATTCCTAAATTCCAGAGTTTGGACCCAGACCCAGGAATTGTGACTTGGTTGGCCTGAGCTGTTTCTAATGTGAGCCCCAGGGAGAAGACTGTGCGTGGGGTTGGTCCTAGGAAGAGCCCTCGCTGTATTGGGTCTGGCCCCTTTACACGGCATTGTTCTAGCAAGGCTTTGTGCCATTCAGCAATACATTATAAAATATACCCTCAATTGTACTTTATAAGGGAAGCCCAATGTCCTTTATAAGGGAAATTAAACATAATTTCATTCCATAGTCACCGCTATAATGTGTGAACTCCATCATCTATACATTAGTAAAGAGACGTATTTTTATCATAATCCATAAATTATGATAGGTGGGACAGTGCACCTAAGAAAAAAATGGACTTTTTAGAGAAGGGTCTTTCTGACTCTGCAGAGGGCGCCAGCTGGGTTTTCCCACACTAGTGGAACACTAGGCTGCAAAGACGGTAACGGGCTTTCTGACGGGAGTCAACACAGTGCTGCGCTTCCTCCGTGTGTGGCGCTGAGTGTACTTACCTCACTTGCCCAGCGTGTCCTCTCTCCTCCATAGGTGTGCCGCAAATTCCGAGACGAAGCCACGTGCAAGGACACCTGCCCCCCACTCATGCTCTACAACCCCACCACGTACCAGATGGATGTGAACCCCGAGGGCAAATACAGCTTTGGTGCCACCTGCGTGAAGAAGTGTCCCCGTGAGTCCTCCTCTGTGGGCCCTCTAACTGGTCAGGCATCCTTGTCCCGCTCTGTCTCCTGCTGAGCCCTGGAGTATCCCATCTTGGAGAGTCTTTGGGTGGATGTGTTTGCCTTGCTTGGGGGAGGCGACCCTGTGCCCGTCCAGGCACACAGGCGAGGGGCTGGCTTGCTACCGAGGAGCGGGCAGGTGGTGGCCATCTCCACCCATGGGGGCTGCTCAGTGCACAGGGCAGATCTGGGTGGCCAGGCCACCTCACAGGAGAAACACCTGCTGCTCAGCCCTCACCACTCATCCAGCAGCCACAGCCATGGGTATTCAGTTGTCTGCTGGGCACAAAGCCGTGGGCATGCCACTGTTTAGTGCTTGTGCCAAGCAGGTATTTAATACACCGAAATCAGAGAGTCTATCAGAAGACCTGCCTTCTTGAGTGGTTAAAATTCTAGTGAAAGTTATGCCTCTTAAGAGTATTGCAGAGGTTTTGTTTTTGTTTTTATTTTGTTTTGTTTTAATGGTTTGGGTTTGAGTTTTGCTTGTTTGTACTTACATTTGTACTGGTGGCTCCAGGGTTTAGGGAAATTGTGACATAAAATAATTCCTGACAGAGAAAGCAAAACTTTGTCTAATGAAAGAGTTTTAGAAGCCACTCTTGATCTCTAGAAGGGGAGATTAACTGAGAAAAAAAAAATTGAAAGAACAATTATGAGGGGGAGATTTTACCCTGCCAGATTTGTGTACATGAAAAATTTTACACTCTGTATGGAAAAAAAAACACAAAATAATAAGCCATTATAAGGTAAATGACAAACAAAGCTAAAGAAAAATGTGCCACAGTGATGACACAGATATATCTTTGAGATAGGGCTTAACAGAGCTTTAAAATCCATAGGAAAACACTTCGAGCCTGAGATACCAAGAGCAGATGGTTCACAGAAGAATCATCAATGTCCTGTAAATATTTTTGAGGATCTTCTTTGGGAACTTAAAACAGGAACAGGCCAGGCACAGTGGCTCATTGGCTCATGCCTTTAATCCCAGCACTTTGGGAGACTGAAGGGGCTGGATTGCCTGAGGTCAGGAGTTTGGGACCAGCCTGGCCAACAGGGTGAAACCTCGTCTCTACTAAAAATACAAAAATTAGCCGGGCGTGGTGGCGCACGCCTGTAATCACAGCCGCTCAGGAGGCTGAGGCAGGAGAATTGCTTTAACCCAGGAGGCGGAGGTTGCAGTGAGCTGAGATCACACCACTGCACTCCAGCCTGGGTGAACTGGCTGGAGCAAGACTCCATCTCAGACAAACAAAAAAGGAAGACATAGAGCTCCTAAAAATAACACAGAAGTCTGCTATTAATACAAATGAATTACTTTAAAGGTGAGAGCAGGTGGAGGAGAGGGCTGAGGTGCCTGCTGGGACGCAAAACAGCTGGCCCCTCAAGGGACCCAGTGTTTCCTGCCATGATGAAACACCTGTATTGTCCACATTGCGGCCTAGAATGTTATTAAACTCTTGAACGGGATTCCTTTTCTATTTGCAACTTTTCATTCTTTGTCCTTAAAGTAAATAAAGCCAAAGGAGGATGGAGCCTTTCCATCACCCCTCAAGAGGACCTGGACCGCCTGTGTGAGGCCCGAGCACCTGGTGCCACCGTCATCACCTTCCTTTCATGCTCTCTTCCCCAGGTAATTATGTGGTGACAGATCACGGCTCGTGCGTCCGAGCCTGTGGGGCCGACAGCTATGAGATGGAGGAAGACGGCGTCCGCAAGTGTAAGAAGTGCGAAGGGCCTTGCCGCAAAGGTAGGAAGCCCGCCGGTGTGCGGACGAGGCTTGTTCTCGGCTGCTGAGGCTGGGCTCTCATGCCACCTCCAAAGGAACACATCTTCCTCTTCTCATTAAAAAACAACTATACATATCGTTTCTTTAAAACAGAAGATAAAGCTGTAAAGCCAGGTTAGGCAATGGGAAGGCACTGAAGGTTGTGACGGGGTGGGGGGCTCTGATGAGAACAGTCACAGAGCCAGCCCCGCTCAGCAGCTGCCAGGTGCCCAGCCCTGGGGAGAATCCAGGGAAGGCAGAGCTGGAAGCAGTGCAGCTCCAAGCGGCCCATGGGAAATAATGAGGAGAACGCGAGGTCAGTGTGAGGTGACAGGGATGGCATCTCCTACACCGCCGTAGCCCCAAAGTGTGCTATAGGTCCTGGTGTCCCCCCTTCCCGCCTGCACTCTCCCCAGCCCCTTCAGTGTTTGTTGAGTGAATGAAGGATGATGTGGCAGTGGCGGTTCCGGTGACCGGAATTCCTTCCTGCTTCCCTCTGCCTGTGGATCCCTAGCTATTCTTAATCCAACAAATGTGAACGGAATACACGTCTCTCTTATCTCTGCAGTGTGTAACGGAATAGGTATTGGTGAATTTAAAGACACACTCTCCATAAATGCTACGAATATTAAACACTTCAAAAACTGCACCTCCATCAGTGGCGATCTCCACATCCTGCCGGTGGCATTTAGGGGGTGAGTCACAGGTTCAGTTGCTTGTATAGAGAAAAACAAAATCTGCCTTTTTAACTGGTAGAGATTGGTGATCAATAATCACCCTGTTGTTTGTTTCAGTGACTCCTTCACACATACTCCGCCTCTGGATCCACAGGAACTGGATATTCTGAAAACCGTAAAGGAAATCACAGGTTTGAGCTGAATTATCACATGAATATAAATGGGAAATCAGTGTTTTAGAGAGAGAACGTTTCGACATATTTCCTGTTCCCTTGGAATAAAAACATTTCTTCTGAAATTTTACCGTTAATGGCTGATGTTTTGATATTTTTCAAAAGTGCAGTTTCTCCTGCAGTCAAAAGGGGACACGTTAAGTCCAGGCTTGGGTCATTCACTGCGGTGTAAACACGCTTTCTCCCTCCCGCCCGGCCCCAGCCAGCTGCCTTGGTGGCCCATAACCCCTGCGGGTAGAGGGAGGGGACAGGGGTAGGTGACAGGCAGCCTGGGCCTCAGGCTTTTGAAACTGGACGCCAGAGCCTTGTGGGGCCACGGGCAAGCCTCGGGTCTATGACTGCCGCCTGAGCTCCGCTTCCTTCCTCTCTAAAATGGGAAGATTAGACCAAAATAACAAGACTGTTTTAAGGTTGGAATCAAATAAGGAAAATCTGTAAAGCTCCTTCTATGTGATACCAGATCCACAATTGGCAGATAATCGCAGCAGGAGCCTCTTCGGGGTAATCAGATACGCGGCGCAGCAGGGGTCTCAGGGCCACAGCCAGGGGGGCGGCGGGAGACATGCGGAATCGCTGCGGGAGGCGGGAGGCAGCTGTGAACTCTGGCTCGGCCTGCGTCCGCCCTGAGCATGTACACTCAGAGAAGATGATAATGAAAAAGAAAGCAAATCCAATTTTCCCACTTACTGTTCATATAATACAGAGTCCCTGAGAGTCTAGAGTAATGTCTCATACAAAAAAGAAACTCCTACGTGGTGTGTGTCTGAGTCTTTCTTCTGCCTTACAGGGTTTTTGCTGATTCAGGCTTGGCCTGAAAACAGGACGGACCTCCATGCTTTTGAGAACCTAGAAATCATACGCGGCAGGACCAAGCAACAGTAAGTTGACCACAGCCAAAGCCTGGTAGATTACATTTGCCTTTTTAGTTGGAAATTAGGCTTAACAGGAGAGTTGCTAAGATAGGGCACAGAGCTCCTGCATCTCTCGCCGGCATTCCCAAATGCTATCTCACATGAGCAGGCACAGGGAGCAAGACTGCACGACCATTGGCACAGGCTGTCCGCTAAACCACAGACTTCTCAGCGCTCGCCAATGCTTCTGCTTCCGTGTCCACGGAAGCAGATCCCACATTGCACTTAGTTGTCAAATCTTTTCAGTCCATTTCTAACCTATATTAGCTCCTGTGTCTTTCGTTGTCTTTCATGGCCTTGACACTTATAAAACGTGTGGGTCAGGTACTTTGCAGACTGTCTAACCATGTCTGTTCAGCTGGTGTTTTCTCAGGATGCAATTGAGGTTATGCACATCTTATCACAGGGACCAGAGAGACTTTTTAGCACCACTCTTCAAGAATTTCTGCTTTTTCAGCTTTGACAGTGGAATAGACATGCAGGTGCTCACACACAAGCATCTTTAATATGGTAATGGTAATCATCAGTTTAGTGGTGTGGAGGAGGAGATGGGAATCTCTTAATGAAACCCGCCTTGGAAGCAGCCTCGTTATGAGAACTGCTGCCCCTACTCGACTCTTAAAGCACTAGATAATACTGTGCAACATTAAAGAGAATAAGAGTGCGTGAAATATGCATTGCCTCCCATAAACTCCCTTGGCTCTGAATCTCTGATACTAAATATGTGGCTACCGTTGCTTCCCAGAAACGCCTTTTTGCTCTGAATTCTCTGGAATGCGTTCTTTGACCAAGATTCTTATAAAAATAAGAGATTTAGAGCAATTTTCTTGGACGGCTGGTATGAGCCAGTTGGCTTAGTTGTAGGGATTTAAACAAGATAAGGGTTACTTACTTTTCACATTTAATGAGAAGTCTGGTGATTCCAGCTCCTACTGAGACAGGGTGGCCACAGGTTCCAGGGCGTGACTCACTGAGGCCCCAGACGTGCCCTGCAAGGAAAACCTGGCTCTGCCCTGGTGTCCTGGCCTCCCTGGGCATATGTGGGGGAGAATTCCTAATGGTATTGGTTACAGGCTCCTATGCGAGACCACTCATCTGTATAGGAGAAAGGAAAAAGATGGGGGAAAGAAGAGCAGCAGGGAGAGGAGAAGCCTCTGGATGATACTCTAACCCCCTGCCATCCAACACCTGAACATCAGTCTCTTCATCCAGTGCTCTCAGCTGGCCCAGCCCCCAGCCTGGGATCAGATGAGAGCTTCCTGCAAATGCAGATCTCTTTCTTGTGGCTCCTTCTCAATTACAGACAGCTCCTCCACAAGGTGCACTCTGGCCTTGTGCTCCCTCCCCAAACCAGCCCAGCCCTCCCAGCCTGCATCATCGTGGTCCTGCAGGGGCTAGAGGTTCTCACACCCATCGTGGTCTGGCAGAGGCTGGTGGTTCTCACACCCATCGTGGTCCGGTGGGGCTAATGGTTCTCACACCCATCGTGGTCCGGCAGGGGCTTAGTGGTTCTTATACCCATCATGGTTCAGGAGGGGCTAGTGGTTCTCACACCCATCGTGGTCTGGCTGGGGCTAGAGTTTTTCACACCCATCATGGTCCTTCAGGGGCTAGTGGTTCTCACACCCATCGTGGTCTGGCTGGGGCTAGTGGTTCTCATGTCCACCGCGTGCTTTCCTGCTCCTCCAGGTGGCTGAGGACAACCCCCCTTCGGTCTGAATGGCTTCCATCCAGTCATCTGATATACACATTGGACCACCCAATAGCGTCCTAGTGTCATGTTGGATGGTGAAGAAAATGCCACAGTTCCTGCTTTCAGGGCCTCACAACCTTGGGCATAGCTTTTTGGAGGAAGGCCCCACTTCCCAGGCATCCCTCCCAGACCTATTCAGAGGCCCCTGTTCTTTGCTTCCATGTTGCCCACACTCACTGTGCTCTTCACACCGGCTCAAAATGATCTGCTTATGGGGTTGTGTCACCACCAGATCAAGCGTCCTTGAGAGGAGGAAACATATTTAACCTGCACAGAATTTGGGACAGAGAACCTCTAGTGTTTATTCAATAAATATATGAATGGATAGAGGGACAGGTTGGGTGGTGG
The DNA here is from genome assembly GCF_028858775.2 of Pan troglodytes. NCBI lineage: Eukaryota > Metazoa > Chordata > Mammalia > Primates > Hominidae > Pan > Pan troglodytes. Next base: position 60,937,046 of record NC_072404.2, read on the forward strand.
ATAGATGGATGAACCCACACCTTTGAAGTGTATTTGGCTGTTTGAGAGGTTAGAATATGTTCTCAATTTCCAGGCAAAATGAAAATGGAGAAAATATAATGACATTAAGGCATTTTATTCATCCTCCCCATCTGCCACTGGGTTAAAGATACTAAATAAACAAGGAACTATCTTTTGCCTGGAGGAACTTAAAAAACACCTGCAGTTTTCAAAAGGTGCAGTGTGTGCCTCCCACAGCATGACCTACCATCATTGGAAAGCAGTTTGTAGTCAATCAAAGGTGGTCTGGAAAAACAAAGTTTTCAGGGATACATTGTTTTTATAATTTTTCACCACATGATTTTTCTTCTCTCCAATGTAGTGGTCAGTTTTCTCTTGCGGTTGTCAGCCTGAACATAACATCCTTGGGATTACGCTCCCTCAAGGAGATAAGTGATGGAGATGTGATAATTTCAGGAAACAAAAATTTGTGCTATGCAAATACAATAAACTGGAAAAAACTGTTTGGGACCTCCGGTCAGAAAACGAAAATTATAAGCAACAGAGGTGAAAACAGCTGCAGTAAGTCACCACTTTCTGTTTTGTTTATGGAGTTGGTTCTAATGGGGCCTTTATTTGTATTTAGAATATTGAAGGGCTATTCCCATTTAAATTACTTTTTTCAGTTCCTTAAGAAGCAAATTAAAATCTTAAGATTCCTAATTGTGAAATTACCATGTGAATTCCATTAAAACTTTTTCCAGATCATTACCATTCAATGGGATGAATTTACCCTGAGGTTTAGGCTACCAATTATTTGTAATTTAAGTAACTAAATTTAGTATTAGTTATATTACCTTTTAGTTGTAGGTCACTCTCTGCTCATTTCAGCCTGTAAAGACTACAGCTACACACATACACACACAGAGGAATGGAATGAGCACTTTACATCAACACTTCCTGTTCTGGCTCTAGAGCCTCAGCTTTTGAAGCTGGTGAGAGCCTGGCCTGTGCTGGGCCTTGGCCACGGGCAGCGTCAGCTTTGAGTCAAGTGCTGGTCTGGCCTCCCTAGCTTTGAGGCCCCTGTCAATTCCCTTAATCTGTTTAGGCTTTGGCTTCCTCATCCATAAAATGGAGCTATGAATGATTCCTACGCCATAGTGCTTTGAGAGAATTCAGTGAAATTCTGTGTGTAAAACCCTTCCATGGTGCCTAGCACACAGCACACAGCCAAAGGCCCAATGGCTCCTATCAGCTGTGGGATTTGTCATCAGAACACCACCAGCTCTGCTCCAGGCTGCCCTGGGTACCATCAAAACACACCCTGTGCCCAGCAGCACCTGCGCCTCTGCACGCCTGGCTTCTTCAGCAGGGGCAGTGGCCGTGGGAGCACAGAAAACATGGAGTCCCATCTGGTTTAATTGATGCCATTGCCAAAGGGGAGGACTCACGGCACCACCTCTCGGGTGCCAGGGTGCCTGGCTCCCACCAGGAGGAAGACCTGTCCTCCACTGTCAGGCACATTTCAGTCTTCCCAGCAGCCAGCACAACTGCTTTGTCCTTCCAGTCACGGTCGGCCTCTGGGAAGCCCAGTCTGTGTCCTCCTCCTTCAGGGGTACCCAGCATGTCAGTGTCACCCCAGGTCATGGAGCACAGGGCCCCTCCCGGGAAGGTGCTGTCTCCTCCGGCCCCTCGGGTCCCTGCTCTGTCACTGACTGCTGTGACCCACTCTGTCTCCGCAGAGGCCACAGGCCAGGTCTGCCATGCCTTGTGCTCCCCCGAGGGCTGCTGGGGCCCGGAGCCCAGGGACTGCGTCTCTTGCCGGAATGTCAGCCGAGGCAGGGAATGCGTGGACAAGTGCAACATTCTGGAGGGGTAGGAGGTTATTTCTTTAATCTCCTTGCTTTGATCAAAAATAAGGCTGCAGGTTGTTGTTATAGCTTTACAGGCATTCTGTTTGATTTTCTCTTCCTTTTATTCTTTGCCCTTGGCTTTTGGAGGTTTTGGGGTTTTCTGTGGGGAGACAGGAAGTTGTTTGATTGCTTTATTTTTGGCAAATTTAAGCACAATAGGAAATAAGCAAGTATTATTGCCTAATATAATCCAATAATTTATAGAATCTCTTTTCCTGGAAGTATCTTAAATTTTTCTAAGCTACAAAAAGTTCCTAAGACAAATGAGACAGTCATCAATGGTTCATCTAGCCAACACCGTGGCCATTTGGGCTTTTCTTTGTAGTGCCCGATTCCTGGTGTGTGAAAATAAATTAACACAAATTATATTGCCAAGTTAATATCTGTTTTATGTGCCCCCAGCATGTGTTGAACATCAGACAGTACCAGGGACTTTAAATATACCCACGGACAAAGAAATAATTCATAATGATGCTTGTTGAATTTAGTTGCAATCAATAAAAAGTGCAGTTTGTGAATGCTCTGAGGCTCTTGATATTGATGTAAGGCTTTGAACGACAAATGAGGACAAAACATAAACAGGAAAGTAAAACTGAAGGATAGAGGCCAAGGCCATGTTTTAGAAGATTTAAAGAAAAAGGGAAATTTGGTGAGCACCATAGGAATTACAGATGGCTGTAGGAAATCTTCCTGTTTTACTCTCTGGGCATGGACCACAGCTTGGATCCAGAAATATTTAGGAGCAGGATAAGAGGACCAAGTTCAATTCTATAGGAATCCTTTAGCTGATAGGCTCAGAACAAATCACATAATTGATAGTGCTGCTTCAACTTCAAGTAAGGAATATTGATGCAATCCTTACGGCTACAAATGGACAGTGGTCTCATGTTTTCAGTTTTCAAGTGTTGCTTAAGAGGCAAGGTGATGAAAACGCCCACTTGGGGAGCCCCATGTCCTTTTATTAGTGTAGAGAAACCTGGTGTCCAGCAGCACCTGCTCCCTCTGCAAGCCCAGCCCCCTTCAGCAAGGGCAGTGACCCAGAGAAGAAGCACAGAAGACACAACCCTGTATCACATTTTGTTTAATTGGTGCCATTGACCAAAGGGGAGGATGAAAGGCACGCACTTTTTTGTTGTTTTATGAGACAGAGTCTCACGCCATCACCCAGGCTGGAGTGCAGTGATGTGATCTCAACTCACTGCAACCTCTGCCCCCTGAGTTCAGGTGATTCTCCTGCCTCAGCCTCCCAAGTAGCTGGAATTACAGGTGTGCACCACCATGTCCAGCTAATTTTTTGTAGTTTTAGTAGAGACAGGGTTTCACCATGTTGGCCAGGCTGGTCTCGAACTCCTGACCTCAAGTGATCTGCCCTCCTCGGCCTCCCAAAGTGTTGGGATTATAGGCATAAGCCACTGCGCCTGGCCAAGGCACACACTTTTGAGAATAAACACTCCTTGTTCGCTGCTGGAGGGTAGAACTATGCTTGACTACCCGGCAGAGTCCAGTCTTACTGACAAACAGCCGTACATCTGTTCTGTCTTTTCAATCAAACATCAGCTTCTTGCTTAACATTGACGTGTACATCTTGAGGGATGTCAAAATATTGTAAGCTAAGTTTTTCATACCTGTGTTCCACACTCACCATTTTTAGTAATAACCATTGAGTGAGTTCATTCTCCCTCCTTCCTTTTTCTATCACTTAATCTAAAATTATCATTTTTCCAGCTTAATTTTGATAACCATGAATCTGGTATTAGAGGCAGGGAACACCTCCTCAGGACTATCTTTTCTTTTATCATTTGGCTTGCTTACCCAATATGCAAAAACTATGCTGTAGAAAAAGCAGAAAAGATATCTTGATTATGAATGAAGCTCCTGTGTTTACTCAGAGAGAAGATGACCCAGGATTCAGTTAACAAAATCAGCTGATTATATTACTATATAGTCCTGGAGTCCCAACTCCTTGACCATTACCTCAAGTTATTTGGAATTTTGAAGAGGTGATTTGTGTTCCTGCAACAATGTCTCAGGGGTGGGCTGATGGGTTTCCTCTTCCTCCTCTCAGCGAGCCAAGGGAGTTTGTGGAGAACTCTGAGTGCATACAGTGCCACCCAGAGTGCCTGCCTCAGGCCATGAACATCACCTGCACAGGACGGGTAAGAGCCCCTTGCTGCTATCCACGTCCATTTCATGGGAAGGGCCTTCACAGAAGCCGAACAGTGACGATGGCCCAGGGCATCCTGTGTGGGCAGGACGGCCATCAGAGCCACTTCCCAGAGGAGACGGCAGGCTCTGACAGCGCTGTCCGGGCAGGGTGTCGGTGACATTAGCACACACATTAGCCTGCGATGAACATTCACTCTTTCTGCTGACACCCCCAACCTTATCTAAGCTTATCAAATCCTCACATTTAACGGCAGCTGTTTTCACCTGGTTTCCCCCATCCCTGACCTAGTCAGCATCGCTTTATCGCTTTCATCAAACATCCTCAAATTCTTAACATTAGTTTGTAATTAATTGAAGAATTTTTAAAGAAGTTGCTAGCAAAACCTTGTAAACTGCACAGCTTTGTATCTATATGTTCAATAACGTATAGATACAATATTCTTTACCATAATCTTGTAAAGAATATGAGTGAGAATTCGGGCCCCTCTCACACCAAATGTCCTGATGTTGTTAATTCTCAATGTTATTATATAGGGAGCTCTGTTTTCTTGTGAGCTTCAACAGCCAGTTCTAAATCTACTAACTGAAAACATTTTTTAGACATTCTCTAAATTGGGCAGAAGATGACAGGACTGTGTTTTGAGGGATAGGCTGCCAGCGTGGCTGCTTACAAAGTAAAGACTTGGTTTATAGGTTTACATGGTGTTGGGTTAAATTTCCGTCATTAAAATAATTGGCGATATTGACATAGTCATCTAATTGTGCTGGCTCTGGGCACACACAGCCTTTGAGTGGACAAAACCGACATGAGAGAACTTAGCCAAGGGGAAAGCCTTTCCCTGCTGGTTTTATTTCTGCTACTTCTGAAGTGTGGGGCACACAACCTGAGCAGTGCTTTTATTTGAGTCCCAATGCTTTTATTTGAGTTTTGCAAGGTTATTCCAAGTTTTGCAAATAGAAGGTAGCGTATGACTCAGTCCTTGATATGCCAACCACTGCACAGAGACTTGCCACCTTCCTGTCACTGGAGAAACACTCACGTGGGTTTTCTTAAATTTGCCTCCCTCTGAGCTTCCCTTTAACTTCAAATATAATATGCAAGAAAGACTATCTGACCATAAATACACATTTGGGCCAATCAAGATGGTTTTGCCAAGGAAAGATGCCCACAATGGTTAAGCAGAATGCAATAATGTAGAGAATATCATTTCTTTCATGCTGGTGTATATCATACGCATTCAAAAACAGGGAGAACTTCTAAGCAACTGACAGTGACCATATCAAGCAGGTGCAATCACAGAATAACTAGTTTTCTCCTTTAAGAATTTTTCTATCATTTGGCTTTCCCCACTCACACACACTAAATATTTTAAGTAAAAAGTTACTTCCATTTTGAAAGAGAAAAGAAAGAGACATGCATGAACATTTTTCTCCACCTTGGTGCAGGGACCAGACAACTGTATCCAGTGTGCCCACTACATTGACGGCCCCCACTGCGTCAAGACCTGCCCGGCAGGAGTCATGGGAGAAAACAACACCCTGGTCTGGAAGTACGCAGATGCCGGCCATGTGTGCCACCTGTGCCATCCAAACTGCACCTACGGGTGAGTGGAAAGTGAAGGAGAACAGAACATTTCCTCTCTTGCAAATTCAGAGATCAAAAATGTCTCCCAAGTTTTCAGGCAACAAATTGCCGAGGTTTGTATTTGAGTCAGTTACTTAAGGTGTTTTGGTCCCCACAGCCATGCCAGTAGCAGCTTGCTTGTGAGCAGGCCTCAGTGCAGTGGGAATGACTCTGCCATGCACCGTGTCTCCAGCCGGGCCTGTGTTGTGCAATGCTGCACATCACAACAGGAGGGTAGGGGGACAAAAGAGCACAGGTCCTGGCAGCTGCCACCTCGGCCTGTCTCCAGGGGCTTTTGCATTTCGCTCCAGATTTCTGAGGTTAGCATGGGGATTAGCTGTTTTGCAATGAATAAAAGGTAACATTGCCTGGAATGTTGCTTAAAGACACTTTTTTAAAGCTAGTTGATTGTTAAGCTGTTGCTACTTAAATTAAAACTACTTTGGGCCAGATGCAGTGGCTCACGCCTGTAATCCCAGCACTTTGGGAGGCCAAGGCAGGCAGATCGATCACTTGAGGTCAGGAGCTCGAGACCAGCCTGGCCAACATGGTGAAACCCCATCTCTACTAAAAATACACCTGTAGTCCCAGCTACTCAGGAGGCTGAGGCAGGAGAATTGCTTGAACCCGGGAGGCAGAGGTTGCAGTGAGCCAAGATCTCGCCACTGCACTCCAGCCTGAGCACCAAGAGCGAAACTCTGTCGCAAAAAACAAAAACAAAAAAAAACTACTTTGACTGGAATTAGCAGAAGCACTCTGATTGTGTGTATCTTATTTACTGGAATAATAAAGCTGTCAATCAAACTGGATCCCACTCAACAATCAGAAAGAGAAGTTGAGCTGTCATATAGTAGTTCACACTTAACTTCTGTTTCTCAAAATCCTCAGCCTTGTTTGGAACTGTTACTCATTCTTTCTCTGAATCCATCTGTATGAGTTGTGTGCCCTTGGGCAAGGGTCTTCCCTTCTCTGTGCCTCACTTTCTTTTCTGTAAATTGGGATAATAATGCTGCATAGCTCACAGGATGTTTATGATCATGAGTTAAGATATGTCATATACTTAAAATGGTGCCTGGAAAATGGTGAATACTGAGTCAATGATAGCATCATTGATGGTGGGATGGTGATGAGGAGGTGGGAGTCACAATGGTGGTGTTGATGGTGGTGATGGTGGTGAGGAGGTGGGAGTCACAGTGGTGGTGGTGTTGATGGTGGTGAGGAGGTGGGAGTCACAATGGTGGTGGTGATGGTGTTGGTGGTGAGGAGGTGGGAGTCACAATGGTGGTAGTGATGATGGTGTTGATGGTGGTGAGGAGGTGAGAGTCACAATGTTGGTGGTGTTGGTGGTGGTGGTGAGGAGGTGGGAGTCACAATGGTGGCGGTGTTGGTAGTGAGGAGGTGGGAGTCACAATGGTGGCGGTGTTGGTGGTGAGGAGGTGGGAGTCACAATGGTGGTGGTGATGATGGTGTTGATGGTGGTGAGGAGGTGGGAGTCACAATGTTGGTGGTGTTGATGGTGGTGATGGTGAGGAGGTGAGAGTCACAATGGTGGTGGTGATGAGGGTGGTGATGGTGGTGAGGAGGTGGGAGTCACAATGTTGGTGGTGTTGATGGTGGTGATGGTGGTGAGGAAGTGGGAGTCACAATGGTGGTGGTGATGAGGGTGGTGATGGTGATGAGGAGGTGGGAGTCACAATGGTGTCAGTGTTGATGGTGGCGATGGTGGTGAGGAGGTGGGAGTCACAGTGGTGGTGGTGATGATGGTGTTGATGGTAGTGACGAGGCGGGAGTCACAATGGTGTCGGTGGTGATGGTGGTGAGGAGGTGGGAGTCACAATGATGGTGGTGACGAGGGTGGTGATGGCGATGAGGAAGTGGGAGTCACAATGGTGTCGGTGTTGGTGGTGATGGTGATGAGGAGGTGGGAGTCACAATGGTGGCGGTGATGATGGCGTTGATGGTGGTGAGGAGGTGGGAGTCACAATGGTGGCGGTGATGATGGCGTTGATGGTGGTGAGGAGGTGGGAGTCACAATGGTGGCGGTGTTGATGGTGGTGATGGTGGTGAGGAGGTGGGAGTCACAATGGTGGCGGTGTTGATGGTGGTGATGGTGGTGAGGAGGTGGGAGTCACAGTGGTGGCGGTGTTGATGGTGGTGATGGTGGTGAGGAGGTGGGAGTCACAGTGGTGGCGGTGTTGATGGTGGTGATGGTGGTGAGGAGGTGGGAGTCACAGTGGTGGCGGTGTTGATGGTGGTGATGGTGGTGAGGAGGTGGGAGTCACAGTGGTGGCGGTGTTGATGGTGGTGATGGTGGTGAGGAGGTGGGAGTCACAGTGGTGGCGGTGTTGATGGTGGTGATGGTGGTGAGGAGGTGGGAGTCACAGTGGTGGCGGTGTTGATGGTGGTGATGGTGGTGAGGAGGTGGGAGTCACAGTGGTGGCGGTGTTGATGGTGGTGATGGTGGTGAGGAGGTGGGAGTCACAGTGGTGGTGCTGATGATGGTGTTGATGGTGGTGAGGAGGTGGGAGTCACAATGGTGGCGGTGTTGATGGTGGTGAGGAGGTGGGAGTCACAGTGGTGGTGGTGTTGATGGTGGTGGTGGTGTGGAGGTGAGAGTCACAATGGTGGTGGTGATGATGGTGTTGATGGTGGTGAGGATGTGGGAGTCACAGTGGTGGTGGCGATGATGGTGGTGATGGTGGTGAGGACGTGGGAGTAACAATAGTGGCAGTGATGATGATTGAGACATGATGATGATTTGTGAACTTTCTAGGAAAACAATCATATAATCTCCAACAGTGATATCTTAATATCTTTTCCAAAAGTATCAGATCATATTATAAGGGCCAAGTTTCCAGAATAATATCAGACATAATGACAGTGGACATCAGAGCTTGGCATCTAAAGGTAATGGGAATAGCTCTAATGTCTCAGCGTGAAAAACAACATTTGCTATTAGTCTGAGATACTAATTATCTAGTTAAGGAAGTACTCACCTATACCTAGTTTTTAACTGTTTTTTAAAACCTGGAATTGATTTTGAATTTTAACAAATATTTCCCTGGGAACAATGTAAGATTCTTCATATTTTCGCCTTTGGGTATACCAACATGCCAGCTCTGTTGGCCACTTTGTGAGCTTGATGAAGCATGGTATAAAAGATGCTTTGCTAGTGTTTCACGTAATCTATTTCTATAAGCAATTTTGGAGCTAAGCCTCTGAAACAGAATTATATTATCTGTATAGAATAAATGTTTTATCCTCCCCCTTTTCTTTCTTCTGGAATAGATGTGCATCAGTATCTCTGCGTCAATATCTCTACGTCAGTATCTCTGTGTCAGTGAGCGTATGTTGCTGGGCTTAGGGGAGGTCCAGAAAGTGATTGGGTTTTGGCATTTTCAATACACTTACTTTGTATAAGAAATAGTTTGCCAAATATAGAAAGAGGGGATTTAGTCAAGATTTAAATTAAAAATGTTAGTGGTCATTTTTCTAATGTCTTTCTATTTTTTCCCAGGTCCTAATAAATCTTCACTGTCTGACTTTAGTCTCCCACTAAAACTGCATTTCGTTTATACAATTTCAATTTCTCCCTTTGCTTCAAATAAAGTCCTAATGCTATTCATTTGACATATGGAATTTTATAAATATTTTCTTTAGTATGTGTGATTACAGTCCTGATTCTGAGCCTTTTTAGATGGGTATATAGTTTGATATAATCTTGTTATTGCCACCTGTGTCTTCTCCCAAAGCCATTAATTATATAGGAATTACACGATAGAAATGGGTTTAATTTTTAAAATACGGCCAAATGTTGATGAGAGTAAGGGAAAATTTTTTTAATTTCTTTCACTGAGTATTTATGATGTGCACAACATTCCTGAATATATTGTCTCTCTCATTTCTCAGATGGGATGTATTGCCTTCTCCATTTCTATTGTTAAAGAAATACTTACAGGGGTTTCTTTAACAACTTGTGAACAGCAGCATCAGAGCCCAGACTACAGCATAAGCAGCTGCTGATTCCAAAAGCCCCACCTTCCAACCGGGAAGGTGCAGCCACCCAGACGAGGGGGAGGGACCCTGGAGGAATAGCTATTCCTTTTTTTTTTTTTTTGTCGAGACAGAGTCTTGTTCTGTCACCCTGGCTGGAGTGCAGTGCCATGATCTCGGCTCACTGCAACCTCCACCTCCCAGGTTCAAGCAATTCTCCTGCTTCAGCCTCCCGAGTAGCTGGGATTACAGACACCTGCCACCACGCCTGGCTAATTTTTGTATTTTTAGTACAGACAGGGTTTCACCATGTTGGCCAGGCTTGTCTTGATCTCCTGACAGGTGATCCACACACCTTGGCCTCCCAAAGTGCTGAGATTACAGGCGTGAGCCACCGCACCCAGCAGGAGTATCTATTTTTAAATGGAACTGTGTTTTCATAGTACACGGTGAGGAGAAAGTTACTTTGAAATCTTTATCCTAATAAACCAAATAATATGAAAATTTGCCTATTTTAATTATATGTAACAAAGTTTAGTTACTGCTATAATTGCAAATATGTATAAATTCCTTACCAAAAAAAAAAGAATCAAGTGGGGGCCAGAGAATAATTTTTCTGACAGAATTAAATATCATGCTATAGCCTGCTTGAGTTCATACCCAATAGTCATTTCTGCAGAGTTACCGAGGGCCTCATCAGCGTCAGCAGGAGCCCCTCGCCTTCTGACGCTCTCACGTCCTTCTCTCCTGCAGCTCCGTCCTGCCACTGTCCTTGTCCAGCTTCTCTTCAAGGGTCAACTGGTCTGCCTTTCCCTACAAGTCTGTCACAGCTTCTTGTTAGCAATCCCTATGGTTGCCCAAAAGCATTTTCAGAGGCTGCATAAGACTTTACATCTTGTAGAAAATTTGCAGTTTCAATCTGCCCTCCCTCTGCCGGGTGTTCCCATTGTATTGCATTCAGCAGGCAGGGAGAGACTGCTATTAGGTCTGTTCCTGAGTGACTGCTTTCTGTCTCAGACTGTTTGGTGTCTGTAGGAGGTAGTGGGGTGGGCAGTAACGAGGTCTCCTGTATATTCCACCCCTACGAAGCCTGTGTGTTTGGTTTATGAACTAAGCTCAAAAGCACCACAGGGGTAAGACTGCACTACATGACACCATGGAAAAGAGGGAGCACCCAGACCCCCAAATTAAGAAGAGCAGTGTAGAGAACAGAGACCTGGAGAGCAGAGATAGAAACTGTTAGGATCAGATTATAGTGTTAAACCAGGGCTCCCCAGGCCTCTCACATATTGAAATGTACTTGTCCATCTTTCTCCAGGCCAGGAAATGAGAGTCTCAGAGCCATGTTATTCTGCCTTTTTAAACTATCATCCTGTAATCAAAGTAATGATGGCAGCGTGTCCCACCAGAGCGGGAGCCCAGCTGCTCAGGAGTCATGCTTAGGATGGATCCCTTCTCTTCTGCCGTCAGAGTTTCAGCTGGGTTGGGGTGGATGCAGCCACCTCCATGCCTGGCCTTCTGCATCTGTGATCATCACGGCCTCCTCCTGCCACTGAGCCTCATGCCTTCACGCGTCTGTTCCCCCCGCTTTCCTTTCTGCCACCCCTGCACGTGGGCCGCCAGGTTCCCAAGAGTATCCTACCCATTTCCTTCCTTCCACTCCCTTTGCCAGTGCCTCTCACCCCAACTAGTAGCTAACCATCACCCCCAGGACTGACCTCTTCCTCCTCACTGCCAGATGATTGTTCAAAGCACAGAATTTGTCAGAAACCTGCAGGGACTCCATGCTGCCAGCCTTCTCCGTAATTAGCATGGCCCCAGTCCATGCTTCTAGCCTTGGTTCCTTCTGCCCCTCTGTTTGAAATTCTAGAGCCAGCTGTGCGACAATTATCTGTGTCAAAAGCCAGATGTGAAAACATCTCAATAACAAACTGGCTGCTTTGTTCAATGCTAGAACAACGCCTGTCACAGAGTAGAAACTCAAAAATATTTGCTGAGTGAATGAACAAATGAATAAATGCATAATAAATAATTAACCACTAATCCAACATCCAGACACATTGTGATTTTAATTATTTAAGAGTAGTTTAGCATATATTGCTTTATGATTTAATTAAAAATCTCCAAGAAATATGCCAAAGAAGTAGAATGAGAAAAATGTATATTTCTCTTTCACTTCCTACAGATGCACTGGGCCAGGTCTTGAAGGCTGTCCAACGAATGGGTAAGTGTTCACAGCTCTGTGTCACATGGACCTCGTCAAGAATGACCACACTGCTGTGGGTGAAGATGATGCTTTCCTGCATTTCTGACTGTCCTCTGTCCTGATCAAGTTTCTATGGCTCTGGGCCAGCCTACCCTCAGCCAGGGTTTCTGCAGAGACTGCCCAGCTGGTTCCACGTGGCTCCGCGTGCCAACTTTGTCCTCAGTGGAGGGAAAGTTGGACACGCAGTGCTGGGGCTGCTCCCTGCTCCGCCGTTGCTCGATGCATGGCCTGCCTCTGAATTCCTTGGTTCCACTGGTTTTGCTGGGTCCTTCTCTGCCTCTATCTCCTCTTTTTTTCTGTGCACTTGCCCCATTGGTCCCATCACAAGCCTGTGTGTGAGTGGCCTTTCTGTTCAATGACAACCTCCAGCATAGGGGAGTGTTTCTCCTTGCTTTCTTTCCCAGACACACTGCCCAGCAAAGGCAAAAGGGCTTCCTTCAACATCAGCTCTGGCCAGTTTGCCAGAGCAAAGCCCTGAGAAAAGCAAGGTTGAAAAATCTTATTCAAACTCACCAGGAAAGAGTGGTGTTACCCTCGATGGCGTCTAGCCGGGAATCAGGGAATTATACACCAAGCACCTGTTTGCCATTTTGGATGTTTCCAAACATGAACCAAACTTCCAGGCCCCTCTGCCATCTCTGGTAACATTTACAAAGTCCCTTCCTCACCACTGCCCTTCCTTCATTTTGGCATGCTCCTCCGCCCCCGAGTTGACAGCCATAGCTCTCTCTCCTGCCACCAGCGTCACATGATCGAGGAAGAAGGCAACTTCGAAAAGACTGGGTCCCCTTCCACTCCCGTCTCTTCAGTGAGCTGCTAGGACACCCAGCAGAACTTCCCCACTCCACACTGCAATCTCAGGGATCTTAGTCACGGGGGTTTCCACCACGTCTCCACCTGGAAACCAGTCATGGCCATTCCTTCTTACATCTGCTCTTTTCCATCTTTTTCTTCTCCTTCTGTTCACCCACCCTTACTCCTGTGGTGCCCTATGGATATGCGCTCCATAGCAAATAATTCTTTATATCTTACGGTATTCTAGTGAGCTGGCACATGTGGCTTCTGGTTTCCTCTCTCTGGAACTAGACATGACCTCCGTGGGAGGGAGGATTAAATGCACCCTACAGTCTGAGGCTGCATGATGACATCACTTATCACAATGATGCTTTCTATGTCTGAATCCTATTCCTTTATAACCCCTTTCAAGCTCGTTCAGAGAGTATTTCACACAATCCATGTGCTCTTCTTAAAAGCCAAGGACCCAGAGGAGTCTCAGCATTGCCAAAAAGTCCCTTCACCCAGCCTGGCCAGAGGCAGTGCCTGGTCCATGTGTATGGGCTATGGCACTTCAATTGCATGGAAATACTCTTGGAATGAACAAAATACCAATCCATGAAAAAGCATTATTGAAGTCTAAGTTATTTTTTGAATCATATTTTGTTAATCAACAAATTGAAAAATACTCATCATATGGAGAGGTCCAGATAAAGCCTCAATTTTTAAAAATGAGGAAAAGTGGGCCGGTAGGGGACTGGGGAGAGCTTGAGAAAGTTGGAAACGTTGCCCTAGAAGCCTGTTTTTTCTCCTTTTAGAAGCTACATAGTATCTCACTTTCCAAGATCATTCTGCAAGATGTCAGTGCACTGAAACATGCAGGGGCGTGTTGAGTGCCAAGGCCATGGAATCTGTCAGCAACCTCACCCTTCCTTGTTCCTCCACTTCATTCCAGGCCTAAGATCCCTTCCATCGCCACTGGGATGGTGGGGGCCCTCCTCTTGCTGCTGGTGGTGGCCCTGGGGATCGGCCTCTTCATGCGAAGGCGCCACATCGTTCGGAAGCGCACGCTGCGGAGGCTGCTGCAGGAGAGGGAGGTGAGTGCCAGTCCTGGGTGCGCTCAGGAGCCCTCGCACCCCGACAGGAACAAGGGCCAGCCTCGAGAACGGGCCATTAGCAGTTGTGTATGTTAGATACGTAATTGTATTATGATGCAGAAAGAATCTCTGAATGTGCAGTTATACCCAGTTAGTGACATGTTGGTACATCCATCCGAGGAAACGGCAATGTTTCTAGGCTGCACCCTTCAATGTCCACAAAGCTGTGTGGCATCTGCTTAGGACCCGGTGCCTGTGTGTGCATAGGAGGGAGGCCAGGAAGCCTGGCTGTTGATCCCATGCTGGCACTGTGGCGAAGGCGAGAGATTCCTGCTTTGGAAAACACCATTGTCCACACAGTGGCTTTGTCCATGATGGACTTTGCCACAGCCCAGTCCTGTGCTGGAAGCCATGTTCTCTGGAAAGAGCAACCCAGCGGCTCATAAGCATAAGCGCATGTGATGTGCCCCAACCAAACAACCGCCATACATAACTTCCCTACCGGAGTTTTCAATCCAGCTAATAGGTGTGGAAACAGACATAGAAATTGTGTTTGTTGAAAGGTAGCTGTTCAGTTAAAGAACACCTGTATCAGAGCCTGTGTTTCTACCAACTTCTGTCAAGCTCTGTAGAGAAGGCGTACATTTGTCCTTCCAAATGAGCTGGCAAGTGCCGTGTCCTGGCACCCAAGCACATGCTGTGGCTGCTGGTCCCCCTGCTGGGCCACGTCTGGCACTGCTTTCCAGCATGGTGAGGGCTGAGGGGACCCTTGTCTCTGTGTTCTTGTCCCCCTCCAGCTTGTGGAGCCTCTTACACCCAGTGGAGAAGCTCCCAACCAAGCTCTCTTGAGGATCTTGAAGGAAACTGAATTCAAAAAGATCAAAGTGCTGGGCTCCGGCGCGTTCGGCACGGTGTATAAGGTAAGGTCCCTGGGACAGGCCTCTGGGCTGGGCCGCAGGGCCCCTCATGGTCTGGTGGGGAGCCCAGAGTCCTTGCAAGCTGTATATTTCCATCATCTACTTTACTCTTTGTTTCACTGAGTGTTTGGGAAACTCCAGTGTTTTTCCCAAGTTATTGAGAGGAAATCTTTTATAACCACAGTAATCAGTGGTCCTGTGAGACCAATTCACAGACCAAAGGCATTTTTATGAAAGGGGCCATTGACCTTGCCATGGGGTGCAGCACAGGGTTGGGGGAGGGCCGCCTCTCACCGCACGGCATCAGAATGCAGCCCAGCTGAAATGGGCTCATCTTCATTTGCTTCTTCTAGATCCTCTTTGCATGAAATCTGATTTCAGTTAGGCCTAGACGCAGCATCATTAAATTCTGGATGAAATGATCCACACGGACTTTATAACAGGCTTTACAAGCTTGAGATTCTTTTATCTAAATAATCAGTGTGATTCCTGGAGCCCAACAGCTACAGGACTGCGGGGGCGTCATAGCCCCCAGCAATATCAGCCTTAGGTGCGGCTCCACAGCCCCAGTGTCCCTCACCTTCGGGGTGCATCGCTGGTAACATCCACCCAGATCATTGGGCAGCATGTGGCACCATCTCACAATTGCCAGTTAACGTCTTCCCTCTCTCTCTGTCATAGGGACTCTGGATCCCAGAAGGTGAGAAAGTTAAAATTCCCGTCGCTATCAAGGAATTAAGAGAAGCAACGTCTCCGAAAGCCAACAAGGAAATCCTCGATGTGAGTTTCTGCTTTGCTGTGTGGGGGTCCATGGCTCTGAACCTCAGGCCCACCTTTTCTCATGTCTGGCAGCTGCTCTGCTCTAGACCCTGCTCATCTCCACATCCTAAATGTTCACTTCCTATGTCTTTCCCTTTCTAGCTCTAGTGGGTATAACTCCCTCCCCTTAGAGACAGCACTGGCCTCTCCCATGCTGGTATCCACCCCAAAAGGCTGGAAACAGGCAATTACTGGCATCTACCCAGCACTAGTTTCTTGACACGCATGATGAGTGAGTGCTCTTGGTGAGCCTGGAGCATGGGTATTGTTTTTGGTATTTTTTGGATGAAGAAATGGAGGCATAAAGAAATTAGCTGACCCTTATATGGCTGGGATAGGGTTTGAGCCCCTTGTTATTTCTGACTCTGAAAGTTGCATTCAATTCACTCCACCAAGTTATCTCATCTTTGAAAAGGCTTTTTTTAAAGATGCCTAGAATATGATGGCGTGCAGTCTATAAACTGTTGCCCACCTTCTGTACTTTCTCTCAAAATAATTCACATTTTTCTCCAGTGTCTGTTGATTGTTACTTTGTGGAATAAGTTCTTGGAAAATTCCACAAGATTATTGTTATCTTCTTACTACCAATTCTATTGAACTTTCTCCACCTTCTCTGGGCCTTCCCCAGCCAGTGGTGGGAAGATGCTGGCTGGAGTCTGACAGAGCCTCTTCTACACTGGCCTGGGCTTGCTGTGAGTTGGTGGAAACCTTTGCTCTTGTCCCAACACAGAGCAAGTGAAAGAGGAAGTCAAGGGGCTCAGGCAGCGGACTAGGGAAGCAGAATCAAGGAAAAGGAAAAATGGCTGACTTATTACCTCAAAACTCTAGAGAATTTAGTTGATCTTACAGCCAAGAAGGACAAAAGCCAGAGAGTAATATCCTCCGCCTCATGTCTAACCCACAGAATGCATAGCAAGTAAAGAGAACATGGGCCTTTATAAAAATGTCTTAAGATACAATTTTTTAATTGGAGGAAATCTACAGTCTAATTTTCTCTGGGCAGCTTTTCTTCCTTTTATTATAGTAGGGGAAATCCTATGTTGATATACTTCTAAATGAAAGATGATGAATTGATATAATACAATAAAAATCTGTAAAATTGATGATATACTTATCAAGAAAAATTAGCTTTCATTTTAACGGTTTACAAATTGAGTCAAGTCCTAGTAACAAAATGTTAAGTCTATTAACATAACCACAAGAAATACAGGAAGACGGGCAATCTGTGAAGCCTTTCAGTTACAATCTCTGGCCCCTCACCTGTGCTGTGTAGGAAAATCTTAATGCACAATTTGCTTCCTTAATTCATTTTTTATTCATTCAACACATTCTAATAAATTATACAAAATCATGTTGAAATGTGAAATTCAGTGGTATTTATAAACGCAGTGTGAGGAGGGTTTGGATGTATTCTAAGACAATAGTTGTGCTTTGGGAAGGAAGCAGTGTTCACTGAAAAGTGCCCCCAGGACCCTTTAATTGGAGGAAATATGCTTCTGTGGAGTTGGAAATGGGGTAGAAGATAGATAAGGTCAAGGCTTAAAAGTTAAGTGCACCCAACATCTGAAGCGTCCATGGGCCTGGCATGGTGGCTTTTGCCTGTAATCCCAGCACTTTGGGAGGCTGAGGCAGGAGGATCCCTTGAGCTTAGGAGTTTGAGACCAGCCTGGGCAACATACTGAGACCCAGTCTCTACAAAAAATAAAAAATTAGCTGGGTGTGGTGTCTCATGCCTGTAGTCCCAGCCACTCAGGAGATGGGAAGATGGCTTGAGTCCCGGAGATCTAGGCTGCAGTGAGCTGAAATCTCGCCACTGCACTCGAGCCTGGGTGACAAAGCAAGACCCTGCTCAAAAACATAATTAGATATAAATATCAATATAGATACCTATATATATCTGAATATAGATATCTATATATACTCTGTATATAGTTATGTAGATATATAAATATATATGATATATATTTAGAGAGATATATAATTAGAGAGATATATATTTAGAGATTTATATATATTTTATATATATTTAGAGATATATATCTCTAAATATATATCTCTCTCTAAATATATATATCTCTCTCTCTAAATATATATATATCCCTAAATATATTAAATAAATAAAAGAAATAAAAGAAAGCTCAGTTTGGCCTCCTGCTCGTCCTGTCTCCTCATCCCCTCTTCCCCCTCCATCATTTTATTTCCTTGCCCCATGTTTCTTCACTGCGGCCATGTCCCCTCTCCTCTCCAATGGTGGATGTCATGTCTGCTGCAGTCAGAGGGCAACAAGCCTGGAGTGTTCCCTGAAGCCTGTGGTTTGTGGTTTGTCCTGCAGCTCAGGCTGCCCAGGCCTCACCAGCAATCCTGGCAGGCAGGGCACCACACTGGGGTGGAGAGGGGGAAGCTGGAGAGGCACTTTCTGGTAAAGAAAGCAAAAGCCAGCAGTGCCCAGGCCAATTTCAACAGGGAGTTAAATAGCACCTTAATCCTGTGGCAGGACAGCTCATGGGGCCATGTGTGCTCTTAGAAAGACTCACATGCACGCATGCACGGCAGCAATGACTGCATACTCACGTTCCCCTGCAGACACCAGGCCCCCACGGCCGGCACACACACTGCAACCCCAGTTCCATGTTGCTAGCAGTGGCTTAGTGAATGAGTAAAGTTCTTAAAATGCAGGGGACACCTGCCCTTCATTCATAAGGCTGGACGTACACCTCTCCTTAAGGAGTTCAAGAGCTAGTGGAATCCCAATTCATACGGTAGAGCCATTCACAGATGAGAGAGACAAGCCAGAAGGAAGGAACCAAAAGTCATGTCAGCAGTTAGGACAAAATAACAGGCTTTCAAGGTCACAAAGCCTCAGGGACACTCCTGCGGTGGGACTGGGCTAGGAGCCATGGGGGCTCCAACTGTGCGCTCTGCCTGCCAGCCTGCGGGCACTGGGGCTCCACGGAGATTGTTGTGGAATACCAAGCATGCTTGCTGTAGGTCACGGTGCACGTTTACTACTTCCAAGACAAACAGCCGAGAACAAAGCTCGCTTTAGCTTCTGCGTACACCGAACGGGACACACGACTGAACAGCGTTCCCATTGTGCCTGCTGGGTGGGAAGGAAGTGATGGCCCAGTGGGTCTATCAGATGTTAGTAGGATGGGGCCTGGCGGGGCTCCAGGCTCTGTGTGGCTGACACCCACGCCCCCCGCTCTGCTCCCCATTCCCAGCCCCAGGTCAGCCCCGTGAGGCCCTGCAGCAGATGGGCTGCTCAAACTGCTCTGGTTTGCAGATTTTTCTTCCCTCTCAAATGAATACAATATGTTTTCAAGTCTCAACCAGATCTTGAGAAAATAGGAAGAGCCAGAGGGTTTCTTTGGTGTTATGGTTGTACAGCTTCCCAGACTCGGGGGGAGAGATGTGATTTGTGCTTTCTGGCAATCCCATGGCCTATTAAATTTTCATAGGCTTTCCAGTTTAAATTTAGGGTAGGCAATGGAAGGGAACGCAAAACAGATTTCTAGGTGTACTGTGTGTGTCTCCCATGTCTAAAGTCTGTTAACTGGAGCACCCAACAGGCCCCACAGGCTGCCTTCACACAGAGGACCTGGGGCGCCTCCGACCCATTGGGGTGAGCAGCGGGCCATGGAGGGAGCCAGGGTCAGGAGACCTGGTTGTGGGCCTGACCTGACCCTGCTCAGGGTGGCCTCAGGTGGGCGGTTCACCTCGTCAGCCTCAGCTTACCCTCTGACTACAGTGACCTCAGACAAAATACGCTTCCTGGCCCTGTCCAGTTCTGACTTTTTATAAACAAGCACTTATCCAAGTTAAAGGGATATTTTCAATATCTACTGAGTCCACAGATATTAAATATCTCCTCTCTTCTTTAAAATTGTGACATTATCTTTAGAATATAAAAGGAAAATAACACACACTCTCCTTGAAAATAGAGAGCCTAAACACTCTGCAGGAAATATTTAAAGCTATAGTTTTTGTTTGTTTGTCTTGAATGCAAGTGGCCTGGACTTTGACTTGCTTTGAGTCTTTGACCTTCATGACTTCAGTACAGTTCAACCCTCACAGTTTTGAAGTAGGTGTGTGCCTAGATCTGCCCTAGTCCCTGCTGGAATGTTGAAGAAGCAAAGGTCCAGGCCCTCAGAGCACTTGCCACGTACTTGCCAACAGATACGGGGCAGAGACTTGAGTCAACGTAAGAGCAAGTGTGTGCCAGGCGATCCGACACTGCAGAGCGCCAGCTAGACCCTAAGCGTGTGCTAGGAGCTGACCAAGCCGTTCTTTCCTCAAAAACTTGGTGGGGAGGGCATTTTTAAAATCACACAAATATTTAAGTACAGATTATGATGAATGCCTCAAAGCAGTGGCTCTTCAGCTTCATCAAGCTTCAGAATCCAGAGGGTTTGTTCATATGGAAGGCTAGGCCTGTCTCCTGCATTTCACCCTCTTGGCCTGGGGGCGGGACCCAAGAATGTGTGGCTCTAAAATGTTCCCAGGCAATGCTGAGGCTGCTTTCTGAAGGAAAAACTGCAAGATACCAGGAGAGTTTCATTTAGATTGAAGAGTCGAGGAAGGCTCCTCTGAGAAAGAGTCTGCTAAGGAAGGAGGAGGTGGAAGCGTTCTGGGGACAGAGGTTCTCCCGTGGGTAAGGGCGGAGGGAAGCTCTCCTGGGGAGAAGGTGGGCAGGAGGACCAGAGGCTGGAGGGAGGAGGGCAGTCAGCCTCGGGGCTTCCCAGGAACAGGGAAGGCCAGGGCAGGGTTTAGGGCAAGGAAAGTGTGTGAGCATATTTGTATTTTAGTAAATATTTACAGTTTGCCCTCCATGTCTGCAGTTTCATATCCATGGATTCAATCAACCACAATGAAAAACATTGGGGAAAAAAATTGCATCGGTACTGAAC